>NC_092803.1:114142460-115562960 GCF_040954645.1 Diabrotica undecimpunctata | reverse complement strand
TATAATATATGTCTGAATTGTCAATACAAATGAGTCAGATAAAATTAAATTATTAGAAGAATTTTTCACCAAGTAACAAAAAACAAAATTTGTGTAATTTATTAATGTTTGTTTTTTGAGAACGATTTCCGAAGTGCAAATTGGAACGTCAATAAACTTACTTTAACCTTCAATTGTGGCTTATTCCCATTAAAATAGTAATTACTTTAAATTAGTTCATCACGTTCGACCTACTTTAATTACTTTTGGAGGAATTGCTTAAAGGTGATTAAATTTAAGTCCATTTTGGAGCTTAATCTCTTTGTTATTGTTTTGAAAGTAATTTACGGGCCCTAACAACTATATATTGGGTACATTACATAACAAACGTAATTTTTTTTATACAACCCATATAACACATTAATGTCATCAGAATCATTAAAAGATGTAAAAATTAGTGACAACTAAATAATGGGACAGATGAAATAACTGCTAAAAGCCAAACAAGGTAAGACAAGCAAACTTCGAAAACAATACAGACGGACACTCCAACAAACGTCACTATATTCTAAAATTAATTTCTTGTCAAATTGTCTTAGTATCTTAGATAAAAAAGATGGAAGCCCGGTGTGTCCAAAATTACTTTCTTTCTGATAGGAATAGAAGAATATTGGTAGAAGTTTGTACAAAAGGTCGTAGAAATACTCTAGTATTTCTAGAGTCTAAGTCAAGCTACAGCTAAATAGAATCATGATACTGGATTACGTTTGTCAAGGAAATGCTGTCTTAAGTGGATACATAAATTTAGTTTAAAGTTTTATAACGTTGAAGTACAGGTAACCTTTCAAAAGTGTACTACTAAAATAAACAAAAGCAAGCCCGGCTCATGTGGGTAAAATCTAAACTTTCTTGGTCGGTAGAAGATTGGACCCGAAAAATTTTTATTGACGAATCAAGATTCGATGTATGTGTTGGTGATTACTGCAAACGAGTTATTCGCATTAAGCATGAGGCTTTTCACAAGGACTGTTTGAAACGGACCCTAAAATTTAGTAAAGGAGTGATGATTTGGGGTTGTATGGCAGTTTTATGGTTAGGATGCTTTGAATTTATTGAGGATCCCGTAAATGCTGCTAGCTATCAACAAATTCTTCAAAACAGCCTACTATCGAGCATTGTGAAATTAAATGTTGGCTAGAATTATAGCTGTATGGAAAACAGCATGGCATAAAATAAAACACACTAAGAAACAACCCACAACGGATATTACACGAACTTAACGCCAAAATAGAGCAGATGAGGAATGAATTTACTCCTGAACAGTGCAGATCCTTACTCGAGTCAATTACCAACCAAATTCGGACGGTTATAAAGTCCTGCGTCCTGCGTCCTGCATCCTAAAAACTACTGCGTTTTAAAAATAAATATTAGTTGTTATATGTCCCAATATTTAGTTGTCAACAAGATAAAAAATTTTTATTATTAATAAGTTCTATTAGAGTAAGTATATTTTGTTTTGTTGAATCTGATGGAACCTATATTATTAGTAATTAACAAATTATATTGAAAAGTATTTAATTAAAAAAAAATTATTGGAAAAAAATAAACTCTCAACCCTCTGAATTATGTGTGTATTTTAGTTTGTCCCAATATAAATAATGTTAAGGCTCGTGTATGAGGAGTCAGGGGGAAAAACATTCATAGTCCACTTTTGGTCGAAATTGAGATGACGAAGTTTTGTAGTGATGAATACATATTACTTTCGGATGGTACGGAGTAAAAGGGAAAACATTTACAGTCCTTTTATTATAGTATTTATAAAGTCAGTTGAAACATTTCACTCCGACGAGATTTATAAGGGCAGTTCAATATTACATTTACCGGTAATCAAGTTAAAGTATAAATAACACGCGTCAATGTATTTGAACAATCCCCGTACTTCATAGGAAAGAGCTAGAAGAAAGAGAGAATGAAAGATACATCCCATCAAATAAATATTGGACAATGATATGTTATTCAAAATCACCAATATTTAACGGACTACTTGGAAGTTCGGTTCCAGCCGGCGGCGATGGTGTACAGATAAGAAACGCTGTTGAATCATGCCAGTGCTGTACAGCTAAAATGTTAATTATTTTTACGAAGTATAATAACTGTTTTAAATCATTATACTGTCAATATGGCCTATTGCCATTATATATAAATTATTTTTGTTGCTAAATATATGTTAAAAACTTTTTTATACACTTATGTACTTTACGACAGTTTTAAGTAAATTAAAATTGTCCTTATTCTGTTCTTCATTAATCTATATTTGAATATAAAAAAATGATGTGCCCATGTCTGGTAATATGATATTATTCTTTTAATGTTTGTCGGCTACCAGTTTTTTGGGTGTTTCAACTGACTTTATAAATACTATACAAATGTTAAATGAAACAGTGTACTGGGGAAGAACCATCATAGTCCGCGCGCTGGGAGGGAATAACCGTCAGGGTCCGAAGGCGCCACCTCTCTGTCCCAACAAGTCGGGTCGAGTGCAGCATTTCTGTGATTCTCTTTCTTAGTTTAGCGAATTCGTTGGTGTGTTTTAGTTTGCCAGTTGATTCTATGATTCTATTTGAACAATAGTGGATTAGTGGGTACATACTGAATAAAATGGAAAGTAGTGGTAACGATTATAGTGATGTAGATGTGGGGACTGCTTCTAAAAAAAAAAGAAGAAAAACAGGCTGTGGTCGTGACGTTATGAAACTTCTGAGAGCCACCACTCATGAGGTAGGGTTAGATTGCAAGTGCCAAGGTTTTCGTTGTTTGGGGAACGTCAATGAAGCTGAAAGGCGACGCATTTTGACTCAATTCAATGAACTTGCTAACTACGACGATGGAATCGGTATTTAGATGGTCTGATAACCGTTCTCCCAGTTATGCGTCGAAGAATTTTAGTGGGTACAGGGACACCTAATCTTGTTTCATGTTTCTATTGTGTTAGGAGTGGCCCTGATGGAGACTTTCGTGATGTGCAAGTATGTTTTAAAGCATTCTTATCCATCCATGGAATTTCTGCTTTCTAAGTGCAACGAATTCAAGAATCACTGGCCTCAACTGGCACTATATCATTAGACGATAGAGGAAAATACGGAAATAGACCCCACAAAATTTCTGAACATACTATCGTCAAAGTGACAGAATTTATTGTTTCCTTGAAAGAAAGAAAATCGCATTACTCCCCAAAAAAAAAAGTAAGAAAACTTATCTCCCTGAAGAACTCAACATAACTAAGTTACATACTATGTAGATAGAAAAAAATCCCAATAATAAATTATCGTATGACAAGTTTCGCGAAATTTTTGAAAAAAAGTTTAATATTGCATTCGGTTTTCCTAGGAAAGACACATGTAGCTACTGTGACACTATAAAAGCGGAAGTATCTGCCGTTTCGCAGAAATGATATGCCAGCAGTGATGAATATAAAACCCAAATCTTGGAGAAATTACAAGAAAAAAAACAACGAGAAAAAACTTCATCTTGCGAGAAGTGAAAAATTATATTCTGTGAAAAAAATATCGAAAATTGTTGTCAAAAGCAATCGATACCGAAGCCATAACCGTAGGCTTCCAAAAAAATTTACCAACCCCTAATGTGACCTCAAACGATGTCTAATATAAACGGCAACTTAATTTTATAAGCTTTAATGTATTGACCAATTCTACCTCTCTTTTCTATACTTATGACGAATCGGTAGCAAAAAACGGGGCTGGCGATGTGTGTTCGATAATTCATCACTTTGTGTATAACGTACTGTCATCTCAGGTTGAAAATTTGATAATATTTTGCTACTCTTGTGGAGGACAAAACCAAAATTACACAGGTTTTCGGTTCCTTCATTATCTAGTTTAGACAGAAGGACGGTTTGAGTTTGTGAATGTAATTTTTCCCATCAGAGGACATTCCTATCTAGATGCGACCGGGACATGAGTTTAATTAATGACAAAGCTTATACGGAAACTCCGGATAATTGGAGAGAAGTCCTCCGCAACAGAGTGAAACCGAAACCGTTCCAAGTGATGGACTATGGGAAAGATATCAAATTTCTGAATTGGACTAAGCATTTCTCCAACAAGTATCCCAAGAAATGTTCAATGCCTACGAGACCTATTCGAGTGTTGGAAATCAGGAGAAATAGCTTTCAATTTATCTTTCACAAGAATACCTATTCTGGGTTATTTGCAAGTTCGCTGTTTGAATGCAAAGTTAAACGAAACCTGAATAGAAATTTACGGAGAACTCATAATATCATAACTCCGGAAGTTTTTGTACAACGGCCCACTTCCGGTCAAAGCTGCTAAGTTACGAGATCTTCTCCACTTGACCAAATATTTCTAAAACGGAAACTCTAGAAAATTCTACACTGATTTACAAGGTATTGAACAGGAGGGAAGTTCGGAGGAAGAAACATTTTATGTACTGGTACAGGTACTGGAAAGAACGTCTATGGTCCATGGCGGCACACTCAATTTCTTGTATGATGTTTCTCAAATAAAACATTTTTTTTTTGTCTTCTCTTTATTTTTTCTTTGTAAACATGTCAACGTACCACTGAAAAATTTACCGATTTATACGGTTGAGTTAAAACAATTTGTATTAATTTGAAACATTAAATTTCGATTTCCATGAAAACTGTTTTTGTGGACTCAGATTGTTTTCCCCCTGACTCCTCATATAGATGAGACAGTAGACTGATGGGACAATAATTTTGTATGTTTCCCACCTCTATAAGGTGAGCTCCCACCAGTTTTACATGATATTTGGGTTTTTCGCCTAAGCTTTTCTTATTCCTCATACGACAAGTGCTCTTTTCGCTCATTAAAATTTGTTTTAGGGACGTACATATATATATATATATATATATATATATATATATATATATATATATACAGTAGACTCCTTCTATAACGAGAACTGAAATGGCAGACTAATTACCGCGTTATAAGCGGATCTCGTTATATCCAACAACCATAATACTGTGCGTACATATGAATATGTAGTTTTCTAAAACATTAACTTTCTATAGTGAAGCCATTCAGAGCAATATAAGATGCTAATAAATATTGTTTGAATTGTGTTTTTGAAAAAAAGTTGTTTACTTTTATTGTCAATGAAATAAATTAAAACAAAAAAGAGTTGTTTACTTTTATTGTCAATGATATACGTTAAAACAAAAAATCTGTATTCTGTAAATCTGTATAAAGCGTATTTTCAAGAATAACATAAACTACTGCGTCTGCAATTGGAAGAAGTCTCTCATTTTTAACTGCTTTAAATTGTCCAGTATTCTATCTATCATATTTTCTAAAGATGTGAAACAGTTTTATGCTTCTTCATTTGCGTTTTTTCTTTGGATAAAGTTGCTGACAACCTTTAAAACACTTTCCACATCTTGTCTATTAGGACCTATATTATTAGATGTGAATGGTCAACCCCCTACAATGACACTTGTGAATCATAAATTGTATATTTCCGACTAAGAATCATAAATTGTAAGAAGTTTATTGCGGACGGCACTTAAAAAGGGTATTTATTTATAGCTACGGTCGGGCTGAAACGTAAAAAAACACGTTTTTCAATCTTATTTTCTCTCATTATAAGCAAATTTATCTCGCTATAGAGGGTTATAGTTCAATAGAAATTTCACGTTACATCTAATGTACCTCGTTATAAGCGAAAACTCGTAATAACCGTGTTCGTTATTTATAGAGGGACAGTATACTTCCTCTATAACGAACACGGTTATTACGAGGTTTCGCTTATAACGTGATACATTAGATGTCCCGTGAAATTCTATTGAACTATAACCGTCTATAGCGAGGCAAATTTGGTTATAACGACAGAAATCATCATCATCTTGGTGTTACAGCCCTTAGAGGGCCTCGACCTTCTCAAGCTTTCTACGCCATTCTATTCTGTCCCTCGCTTGCATTTTCCAGTTGCCGACTCAGATCTTCTCGGCATCTTGTGTTACCCCGTCCATCCACCTTAGCTTTGGTCTACCCCGTCTTCTCATTCCTACGGGTTGCGCTGTTAGAATCTTTTTTATCATGTTTGACTCAGGGGCCCGGGCTACATGTCCTGCCCACTGCAGGCGGTTTCGCTTAATTATAGTGGTAATATCTTTACCACCAAACGTATGCTTGTAGATATTCTGCAGTTCAAAGTTATATCTACGCCTCCATACTCCGTTCTCACAGACCGCTCCGAATATCTTGCGTAGCACCTTTCTTTCAAAAATGGATAGAGCGGATTCATCTGTCTTCGTTAGCGTCCATGCCTCTGATCCATATGTGAGAACGGGGACTATCAGTGTTCTATACAGCCTTATACGAGTTTTTTGAGACAGACGTTTGTTAGCTAAGTACTTTGATAGACCATGATAACACCTGTTTGCAATTATTATTCGCCTTTTTATTTCCTCAGATGTGTTATTATTGGGGTTAACCGATGTCCCTAGATATATGAACTCTTTGACTGCTTCGAAGTTTTGGTCATTGATGATTAAATTTGTGTCAACATTTCCAGCTCTTGTGTTTGTGTTAGTCGCCATGAATTTGGTTTTATTTTGATTTATCTGTAACCCCATTCGTTCTGCTGCTGCTACTAGCTCGGTTAGGATTTCCGCAGTTCTCGCCCTAGTTCTTGTTATAATGTCCACGTCGTCTGCATATGCTAGAATTTGGACTGTTTGGAATCTATTAAATATTGTTCCCCTGCTATCTAAATTAGCGTCTCGTACAACTTTTTCTAAGGCGACATTAAAAAGCTGACACGCCAGCGCATCTCCCTGCCTTAACCCCCTATGTATTTCAAATGGGGTTGACGAGTCGTTTTGAATTTTAACTGCTGATAGCATCTTCGTCATTGTCACTTTTATCAAACATATGAGTTTTTTTGGAATTCCCAACTCATTCATAGCGTTGTAAAGACTTGGTCTTAAGACACTGTCATATGCCGCTTTAAAATCGACAAAAATATGATACATATCTATGTTAAACTCTTGCGCTTTTTCGAGGATCTGTCGTAGTGTAAAGATCTGGTTAATGGTTGAACGTCCACGCCTGAATCCCGCCTGATATTCTCCTAGAAACATTTCAGTATAAGGCTTTAATCTCTCGTGCAAAATATTTGACAATATCTTGTATGCTGTATTTAGGAGAGTAATTCCGCAGTAATTATTGCATTCCAGTTGGTTTCCCTTTTTGTGTAACGGGCAAATTAAGCCTAAGCTCCATTCTTCAGGCATTTGCTCCTCAGACCAAATTCTACAAACAATTTCTCGCATCAACTTGGTGAGCTGCTCTCCACCGTGCTTAAATAACTCTGCTGGGATGCCATCGCTACCTGGGGACCTATGGTTCCTTAGTTTTTCTATAGATATTTTCACTTCATCTACCGAGGGGGGTTCCACGAGTTCCTCATTTCGATATTCCTGCTCTATATTGTTAGTAGGTTCCCCTTCCAGCAACTCTCGAAAGTGCTCTACCCATCGTAAAAGGATATCCTCTTTGTTGGTAAGTAAGTTACCTTCCTTATCATTACAATAGTTGATTCTTGGTTTGAATTCTTTTCTATTACTATTTATTTGATGATAGAACTTTCTTGTTTCTCCTTGACTCATATGGCTTTCGAGCCGTTCTAATATGTCATTTTTCGAGTCTCGTTTCTTTTTTCGGTGTATGCGTTTTTCCTCTCTCCTTAATAAGTACACCTAATTACTTTTTAATAATAGGATTTTTTCTTTTTGTTCTCTATGTGCCAGAGTTAAAACACACCAGTAAAAGATGACAACAAAATTTTTACTATTTTTACCTAAATTTTAAAGAATTTTAAAATGTATTTTGTCCACTATTTTATATTTTATGTGTGTGTTATTAATGTTGAGTGTCTATGCTTTTATAAATAATCTCAACGACTAGTAAGTTGCACTGAAGATTTGTGATATTTTTTATAAATATTTACACTTTTTCTTATTACAGTGTCTTGAAAAAGGAATAAAACCATTCCGAAAGCTAGACAAAAAGTCATAAGAGTGTTTCATTAACATCCCGGCCAATTTTCTGACTGCAACCCTAATAAACTGTGTTGTTTGTATATATATATATATATATATATATATATATATATATGTAATATATATATATAGTATATATAATATATATATATATATATATATATATATATATATATATATATATATATATATATATATATATATATATATATAGTGTGTCAATTTTAAAACTTACAATATATATATATATATATATATAATTGCAAACCCCTACTTGTGATACATCATTGAAAAGACTCTAAAAAATGCTATCCAATGATATAAATATTATTTATACAGGGTGAAGCAATAATTGTGAAATTTTGGCTTAAATAGAAAATTTAATGAGGTTTTTGTTGATTCTGTTGATGACCCTGTATAACTATTGTTTAATAATTATACAGGGTGTTAATAACAGTCGGCTTACTATGACTTTTGTATTTGTAATGCTATCTCCCGGACTATTATTTTTAATAAGTGCCTCTCGAAATTTTTTTTTGTTAAATAAAAATTTAATTTGGCTTTATTGCAAAACAAGTTGGAAACATCTGTTTTTGGGTTCTGTCAGATTCAATAATTTTTGGTTTATTTGAGAATTTTAAATGTCATTAGTTTTCATCATTTGTACAATCGGTACTGTCATTCAGCTGTAGTTGTCACGATGGTTTACAGTATACCTGAACGCATGGAGATCATTTTCATATTTCCCTCCCAGAACCAGTCTTATTTACGAACAGCTCAAATATTTCATGAAAGGCATCCGGACAAAAATGTAAGTCACGTGTACGTCCGCGATTTAGTTAAAAAGTTTAGAGAAATGGGATCAGTGCAAAATAAAGAAAAGGGATGCCCCAAGATTACTGAATGAAGCATCCCAAATTGAGGTCCTTGGAAATTTTGCAATAGAGAATACTCCATCAGCACGTCAAGTATCTGCAATGACAGGACTTTCACACGAGTCGGTTAGAAAGGTGTTGAAATTACATAAGTTTCACCCGTACAAAACAAAAATTCTTCAACAACTAGGCGATGATGATGCAGACCGACGAATTGAGTTTTGACTATGAACACATGACTGAAAGAATTCGCGTTGTAATGAGAATGTTAAAAAATATTTGTTTCACCGATGAATATACTTTTATGCTGAATGGTAATGTAAATAAACAAAACTGACGGTAATGGAGTGATAGGAACCCGCATCGATTCAGAGAAGGTCACACTCAATATCCTTAAAAACTGAATGTTAGGGCAGGAATATTAGGCGATGCTATAATTGGCCCCTTGTTCATACCAGGCAATTTAAGTGGCGACATTTATTTCGATATGCTGGAAAACACTATCGAACCTTTAATTGTGCATGAATTAGAGAACCAAAGGGACGATCAAGGTAACCTAGCTCTAGACGAAGATTTGCTGCACTTCCAACAAGATAAAGCACCTCCTCACTATGCAGCTCCAGTTAGGCACTGGTTGGATACTAATTATCCGAACAAATGGATTGGAAGGAGAAGTTCTATTGAGTTGCCACCGATGTCACCAGACTTACCGCCACCTGACTTTTTTCTATGGGGTTACCTCAAGTCAGTTGTTTATAAAACTCAACCTGCGTCACTTGGTGAATCGTGATAAAAAATTTAGCAAGCATGTCGCGCTATTACTAGAACAAAATTTGCCAAAGTTCGTGCAGAATTTGAAAATAGGCTGTATTATTGTTTACAAAACAACGGAACCTACTTTGAACATTTACTTAATTGACATTTTTAACAAATTTGTAGTTCAACAAAAACCTCATTAAATTTTCCATTTAAGCCAAAGTTTTACAATTATTGCTTCACCCTGTATAATTATTATTTATACCATTGGATAGCATCTTTTATAATGTTTTCAATGATGTATCACAAGTAGGGGTTTGCAATTTAAACTTTTTTGGTTGTGGTAGTTAGGTGGTTAGTTCCCCCTTACTATCGTAGCAACGGTTTCAAGCATTTTTCGATCAGCTTTTGTTGGTGAGATTTTAACACATTGTAAGTTTTAAAATTGACACACTGTATATATATATATATATATATATATATATATATAATTTATATATATTTATATATATCCGTATATTATGCAGATTATATATTTTGGATTTTTCCTCTACGGGATGATTGATATTGAGATGTATACGTATGGGCCTATAGACTATAAAGGTCCCCGTAAAAGTCGTGGACGGTATTCAAAATTTTTTCACCGTGGTTAATAACAATATCTACCGTTTTTATTCTTTATTTTAATTTAGACGTTTTTCAGTTTGATAGTTTGAATTTCAGTACTTTCGTGTTTTTTTATTGTAATCGATTGCATATTTTCTTTGATATATTTAGCCATAACTAGCCAAGCTTCATGATATCCAGTTACATTATTCTTTGTTGTTTTTGGAACAAGGTGTAAAAATAGAAAATGGAAATTTTGATATATTTTGGGTATTGAATGCCTTCTGATTCATTTGCTAATTATTTTGTTGTTGTACAAATCGCTTTTTTTACTTTTTCTTGAAATTTTCGACCATTTTCATACTGTTATTGTTCATTATCTTTCTTGGTATTTAACACAGAGCATGAGACGTCGATATGTGATTATATCGGCTTTTGGGTTGAATGGCAATGACTTTTGGGTTAAGTACTCTAAAAGTCAGAGACTTGGCATATGAAATGGCTGCTAAAAACAATATCACTATGAAAGAATCTTGGAGGGCCAACAAATGTGCAGGCAAAGACTGGTTAAGGGTATTTATAAAAATAAATTCATCATTAAGTCTCAAATGCCGAAAGAGGATTACTCGCTACTACTTGTGCAATAATTCGAGCAAATGGAACATTTCTACCTCCGGTCATTGTTTTTCCTCGTAAAAAGTTTAATACGATTATGCTCAATGGTGCTCCGCCAGGAACATTAGGACTAACTATTTCAAGTGGATGGATGACCGCCGAACTATTAGCAAAAGCTAATGGCATAATAATTTTAACCTTACCCCCACATACAAGCAATAAGATATAGACTTTGGACAAATAAGTTTTTTTCCTTAAAAACTATTACAATAGTGCGATTGATTCCAGGCTTCTTAACCACCCTGGCGTTCCTATGACACTATACCAAATACCAGAATGTACTGGTATTGCCCACTCAAAATCAATGACACCTGAAAATATTATGAACGGCTTCAAATCTACAGGTATATACCCTTTTAATAAACATATTTTTAGTGAAACTGATTTTCTATTATCATCGGTTACTGACAGACAAATTGATGATTTTGAAAACTATGACAGACAACAAGCTATGGTTGTACTAAAAGATTCTACCAATCACTTAGAAAATGCATCTGTATCTTCATCTTCAGTTAATATAGCTTCTAATTCACCTAATACAACCCAAGAATCTGAACCGAACTCAACTCTTGAAATACCATCGACATCAAAAAGTCCTTTTATTACCTCATTCGACATACGGGGTTTTCCTAAGGCCGCATCCGGAAAAAATTCAAATCGTAGACGGAAATCAAGGAAAAGTGTCATTTTAACTAGTACAGCAGAAATGAAAGCCAGGTGAAAGTGATTTAGAAACGAATTCCGGAAGTTTAGACACGAAAACTACGACCACACGAACTACGTTGTTCGTAGTTCTCTGGTTCAGAGTTGGCAGACTCTTCAGATGATGAATTAAGTTCTCCTATGATGCAGGAACAAAAGGATGACTCAGAATCTTATGCAATTACTGAAAATACTCTTTTGTGTTAGTGAAATTTGAGAACATTCATTATGCAGCCAAAATTTTGGAAAATTTAAACTCTCATGAATTTAAAATTTCATATTTGAGAAGAATTACGCAAGTTTCCAATTCATTTTACTTTCCAGATGTTCCTGATATTC
This sequence comes from Diabrotica undecimpunctata, assembly GCF_040954645.1. Taxonomy (NCBI): domain Eukaryota; kingdom Metazoa; phylum Arthropoda; class Insecta; order Coleoptera; family Chrysomelidae; genus Diabrotica; species Diabrotica undecimpunctata. The sequence goes on along the minus strand of NC_092803.1, from coordinate 115,550,963 downwards.
ATATGGGTTTGAAATCTGATTTTGTTGTTATTGCCATCACCTATATATACAGAAAACAAACGACTATCTTGCTATTATAGATTTGGTTTGGAGTATAACAATTTTATTGTACGGTAACTTGAAGAAATAATAAATTTTTTCTATTTAATCATTGTTTTTAACACGTTTCATTGTATACTACCTTATGCTTCAAACTGTACTACCGGTGGTACACATTGAAACAAATTCAGTATTGCATATTTCTGAAAGTTTTTAAGTTACTATTTTTACTTAGATTTCGATGTTAAAGTAAATTTTTTAAAAAATGTGTCAGTGTGTCTCCTACGCACAACACAATACGTTTACCGTTTGCATACATACGTTACAACATAAGACCGTTCATAACTGGATATTTTCGAATGGAGTCGAAAATTTGCCAAATTAATTCAAAGAGCTCTTTAAAAAAAGTCTTTCATGTTGCAACTAAAGTTAACATCCGTTTTTCTCTTTGTATTTATTTTGGTTAATACTATCTTGCAGTGTATGAACACAAGAAACGATTTAACCATTTTTGAAAATAATAACACAAGGTATTGTAAATATTTTTTTATTATAAAAATTCTCTTAGAGATATATAATTATTTACAAATAAAAGCATATATAATATGATTACAATTGCTGTACAATAAAATTTCTTGATCGGTCTATTGATTGGAACTGATATTGAGGTATATAATGTTGAACTATTGTGTGTAAACATGAGCAAAGTTGAACAATGTAGGTATTTTAGTGAAGTCAAATATCAGTTGATTAAATAATTTGAAAAAACCTTTTCCTAACGTCAATATATATGTCAATTTGGTATATACAGTTATATATCCATCAACGCATACTTATTAATTACGAAGGATATATAAAATCTCCCAGAACCCTTCTTAATTCCCCTTAAGATCAAAGAAATTCCCAAAATAAGAATTTAAATGACTTCACTATACAGTGGCAGTGTGAGTTGTGGTTTAGAATGATTTCATATTTACACATATATACATTAATAATATAAGCTATTCATTCCATCATAAAATATATTCAGCACAAGCGAGATACTTATTAGATATACGGATGGATTTTTATTTTATTATTTTTTTATAAAATTTTTATTGATCACTTTTAAGGCGTCTGTACCAAATAATCAAATACCAAATCTAGATTGTCTGTATTTGGACAAACATCTATACAAACATATGTTAGTTAATAAAATTGTTGAGATATTTATCCATCATCGATTAAATTGATAATTTGAATTTACTATATATACTAGGGAATAAAATGCAACTCTACATATAAAAATTTTATTTACAAATAACATTAAATTATAAATATAATAAATTCGATCATGTAGTATTGACTATATGGCACAGTTTGACCTTCTATTTTTTTGGAATTAAACATTGCAAAAAAAATCACAAAATATAATTAAAACAATCACAAATGCGAGTGCCTATAATAATTACATATAAGTCACACAAATAGAAAGATATGAATGAAAATTACAGTATAATTAACTTTTTATATTGCATTGAGGTTTACTTACTATCCTACTGTAGTATTAATTAGAAAAACCTATATTTTGTACAATTAAATTAGTATTAAGTCGTAAATAGAGGAATAAGTCCATAAAAATAAATTGGGGTTTAGTTACACATCACAGTAAAATTTAAATTATTTACAAAATCCTAGCTGTAAAAAACGAATTAATTAAAACTTAAAAGGTTGTGGGAACTAAAAACCATTTCTAAGTAAAATTTAAATTTGCTTTTATTTTATAACAGCGATAAAAACAAATCCAACTTTTTAATATATCTAAATAAATACTTTTATAAATTATTTTATTTTATAATTCTGTTAAAACAATGAAAATATTTCAATTACATCTTATGGACTTAGACCTACTTCTCTTTAAAGAGAAGTCTCTTTAAAGAGAAAGTTACAGTCTTTGAAGTATTGTCTGTTGCACAATTTCTTTCTTTTAAATGCTGAGATTCCAAAATAATTTATACTGGTAACTAAATAATTATAATTTAGATTACAGGTAGTTTTGAAAATATTCTTATATTTTTGACGGTTTCATGATCATAGGAATGTTATGAATACATGTTAAGTTATGTTTGAGAGTTTAAATTGAAAATTTTATATTCAACATCAAAATGTTATTCCAAATGAAATATTCAAGCAATAATTTTAGAGTAACTGCAACATAACGAGTAATATGGTGGTAGTATATACAAAATTTGTGCAACAGATTCAGATATTGAAGTGTTAGGTAAATAATTTATAAACTATGATTTCAACCGATTTGGATAAAATCAAAACCAGGAACAAAAATTATGTATGTACAATGACTAAGAAGTTTCAAAGATTTCAATTAAGGTCACCCAGTGTTCTAGGCTTTTGGCGCAGGACCAGACTGAAACATTAACCAATTTTATCATTTTGATTTAAAATGTTTATAAACAAAAGTGGTAACTAACGTAATGCACAAGACAAAAATGCATTTCTTGATTAAAAATGGAACTATTTTGTTTTAAGAAGGATTTCAGAGTTGAAAAGTTGATTTTTAGGTTAGGTTAGCTTGTATTCTAACAGGTGGTTTATTGAGTAGTGATATTTAGTGAATTATAATAAAAAGTAGTGTTTTGGTCTGTTCCCGCAATTCAAAAATAACCAAAAATGCTTTATACTCTATTGTTTCTCACTTAAAGCGTAATTTATTGCCTTCCCCCGAAGTTTTTCATGACATTTCATCATTCATTTTATTCTTCTATCATTCCTCTCTTCTATTTTATCCTGCACGTCCACGCTTCGAGTTTGGGAAAATAGATCCAGTCACAGAAAATCGCACGTCATATTATACACCGATCACAAAATGGCTAACGGACAATATAATGTAATTCAAGTTTTCGGAATTAACTATGAGAGATAACAAAATTAGGAATCGTTACGGGTTTGTACAAAAATTAAAAGTAGAAGGTAAGAAAAGTTGAAATGCATTAGTGAAAGTTGCCGTCTTATGGTAACCATTTTGTGTTTAAAATAAGTCGATCCAATTTCCAAACCTCATTACCGCACAGAAAATTATTAAAAAATAAAGTTTTTTATTTAAGGTACGAATTAAAATTTTAAAAATGTATATGGAAGCTCTAGTTAAATTTTATATCACTGGCACTTTATTTCTTTTGTCAAAAGTGAATGTCATGCACATCCGTAGGAGTTAAAGCGGTACTATGCTCCTGGTTTTTCTCCATAGGGGGAGGAGTTGATTCTCCAGGTCTCAGCGTGGCGTCGTAAGACGTCACAACTTCTTGGCTTTGGACTTCTTGCTCTAAGTAGGATGAGTCTCTGATCATCTTGTCGATCAGTGTTAAGCACTGTTGGATGTAATCCTAGAACAAAATAATACTCAGTTAGGACCTGATATTTCAAAATTACTATTGTGGTAAGAACTATATCCTCCATATTTTAAAGTTTGATTAATTTTGTAAATTATAATTTAGAAATATACAAAAAAAAGTAAAAAAAGGTAATTAAAACTAGTAAGTAAATAATAATATTTAAATAGTTGGAAAACAAATTTCTGAATGTTTGTTATTTAGAATTGAATTTAGAAATTGTTGAATTTGCAGATCGCTAAGTGGGTTATTAGGTAACATAAACACGAAAAAATGTGTGCACTGATTGTCTTCATTGCAATATTGATAGTAATTGGAAAATTGTTTATAAATATAACATATGGTAACAAACCCAAATAATAACTTTTGTACGTGATTATGAAAATCATACACTTATTATTAAATGCAAAAAAAAACAGGAACGGAAATATAGTAAGTATCATAGAAAGAGGCGATGATAACATTATTTGATAAAATTATAATTGAAATATGAATAATTAGTCATAAACAAAAAGAAAGAATGACAACAAAAGAGAAAAACTAGAAAGATGTGGACGAATCGGTTAAAGAATATTCTCGATGAAAATGAAACAAAAAAATATAAATTAAAAGTACAGAATAAAGGAAAGCCTACAATAATTATAAGAAAATACAATTATATTGTTATTCTTTTGTTGTAAATACAAGAATACTTCCTTCCTGTCTATAATTCTGGTATTAAATATTAGAAATTTGTAATTGCATACCTTTTCTATATTTGTTATTTCAGTCAGTCTCTGTAAGAGGTCTTCTAGACTACGGCCACTTTTGTAGATCCATCCTACACCACACAATGCAGATGCTATACTTGCACATGCAATAATACTTGGGTGGTACCTTGAAAAAGTGAATTCTGAAAAAAAAAATTCTTTAATAGTACAGTGAAAGAAGGCCTCAAATGTGTTTATTGTGTAAATTATTTTAGGTTGTTAGGATGATTTGTAAAAGATACAAAAATCAACTACGTGAAAAGTGTTAAATAATGTTCATAATAGTAAAGAAAAATAAAATAATTGCTTCAGTTGACCATTTATTAATGTATTGTAGACAAACTAAATTAAATATGGTACTACAATGAGATTTTTGTTGCAGTTTAGACAATAATCTGCAATAAAAAATAAATGCTCGTCGTACTACAGCCTTTGGAGATTAAGAAAGCCTACGAAAAAAACTAGTCTAAACAGCTCGTATGTGTTTTTATGACACAAATCTAGTCTTCTATTTTTTATTTCCCAACCATGTATGATGAAAAACTGAAAAAGTATGCGTTCGTAATACTATCTTTGAATATTTTCTTTCATAGTACACTTTAAACAAATATATATATATATATATATATATATATATATATATATATATATATATATATATATATATATATCGGAAGTTGATCCCGAAGAGTTTATTTATTCCTAAGATTGACCCTCCTTGTATACACAAGGAATGGGCGCATGAGGCAGACCTTGAAAATATGCCCAGTTTGGGTCGTGAGAAATGTTGCAGCGCCAAGATGCATTCCATTCGGCGAACTTCTACTTCTTCTTTCAAAAGCATTCGACAGACGCGTAGAGATGGACATTGCAGTTTCACTATATAATGTGTATGTCGGAACTATTCCAAAGGCCGTATATTTTGTATTAGATATGTATGATATTACCGAGAAGATACTCTGAACATAAAATTTCAATGAAGCAAGGATAGAAAATACTTATACCTATTCCTTTGTAAATCGTGTAAACTTTTTAGTAATTTCAGTAAATTACACACTAAAATTCGATGCGAGGTAAAGTGAACAGACATATTTAAAATTAATATGAATCTGAGGTTAAGAAAGAAATTAATGAAAAATATTCATTGACTAGCACTGCTTTGAAACCAATCTTTCGAAGTGATACTGTTACGTAGTAACTATTACAAAAATAATGTTCCCATCTCTACACACTTCTGCACATTTCTTCTCTCGCTCAGTGCTTCTGCCACTTTTTATGGCCTATTTAAATACGAAAGGGAATCACATTTGCCCTTATTTGTTTTTATTATAATCTACTATTGATGTACGTTTAGCACTACCATTATCGGCGAAACCTGTATAAAACAATTTGATCCAAGAACTATATCGTACTGCAGTGAAGTTTCCAGAAAATGTCATTTGGTTCATTAGTCTGTAATTGCTAGCATTGGTGCCAACGCGTTACTGAAATATCTAGCCAATTACTCTGACTAATACGAGGATGTTATGAATATTTCGTTTATATTTTGTATTACAAGTGTATTTTGGGATATAGTTTGTGAAAGTAGGAAGAGGGAACAGTAATTAGATTTTTTATTTATGAAAAAAAGGTTACCGGATATTTTTCTGGTTTTCGCTTCCGTATTCTGATTTTAGTGATCGTTCTCAAGAATTCTATTCTAGAAAATCATTTTTGTTATTACCAACATATATTGTATTGGTTATTTTAATTTTAATACAAAACTCGACCATTATCATCCCATGAACGGCCTAGGTTATCTAATTGATGCAATAAAAGGTCCCATTACAACTACACTTTGTCGACTTCAGAGCTCTTCGGTCCACTCAATTATGGACAATTTTAACGCTCATTATAATGGCAGAATCAACTACAGATAAATATACGATACCGCAACGAGATTTACAGAGATCTACATGCATTTTAATTATCAGTTGCCAGATTGTTGTCGGTTTGCAAAGATAAAATGTCTAGTACCTCATTGCGAATTTAACCAGGAGAACACGATGTTTACCTAATGTATAAAAGAACAAAATGTGAAGCCTTCTACATTCTGTTCATACAACGAAAAAAGCATCCTGATAGAATTTTAATTATATGCGAATGGACTTATCTACATTTTCGTATATCATTAAACATCATTTTGAAGAAAAAATGTGCATGCTTACATTTTACACTTTCGACCATTTTGTTCTTACGAATTCACTTAAGAAATTGACGACTAACTGCCTTTTGTTGCTGCATGTCGCGCGATAAGTTTTAAATCTAGTCGCTTGGCTAACTTTGTACCTGTACTACAACGACCCACTCATTGCACCCATATGTAATCATCGACTCAAATATCATTACTTAAACATAGTAGCTACACTGAAGTAATATGTTATGAAGAGTTTGGTACGACAAAAATAGAATACAGTGAGACAAGGCAAGATAAAAAAGGAGTAACGAAAAATTAAATTATGCCAATATGTTATATTATTGAGCCCAAGACTACAAACGAAGTGTCCAAAAATCACCGAAGACATAAATGAAGAAATATACATAGTGCATATATACCTATTAACAAGCATTAGAATTTAAGCTTTATTTATATACCCTTTTAAACATAATGAAAAATGATTGCACATTTCATATCTTTTAAGAATTTTATACCAACTGACACATTTTTAACAGTTCAGTGGGAACGACACGTTTATCGCTTGCTTTCATATAATCTGGAATTAAGAAGATTTAGAAATTATGTCAGTCATTTATTGCCACCAGACGTGAAAACAGTTGTTAGCTGTGAAGCCATAAGGACGTTATAAATAATTTTTGTTAAGTGCTTCACGTTGTGCGAGGAAAAGTGGAATTTTATTGGAGCAGTTTCTTTTAATTGTCGAAGGACATGCGAACCATTTTTAACAGTCAGTTTAAATGGTAGTACTGTCATAAATATGATTGTTATCGAATAACATTAAACATACTTCGAAATCGAAGAGGAAGATCAGTAAGCTACTATATTGAGCATAACTACGTGGTGTTAAGTAGCACTTGTCGTTCACTTTGCAAGAATAAAACGAAATTGATTGACAGAAAAATTACTCATCATCTTGTAATAAAATTAAAGAAAAATATGAGCATATCATTCCATCGATGTATCCATAATAACAGAAACATTAATTCATAATATCTGGATACAATACTAGAATAAATAACAGCATGCTGAGGAGTGACTTGACATTAGCTTGACTTAAAGACTGAAACTCTTTAGGTTTAACTGACAAATGACGTTTGACAGACAGGTAAACGACGTAAATATGGCAGCTAACGTCTTTGAAAAAGCTTTGTAATAGTTTTGAACAATGATTACATGGTAACTTTGGAGTGATTGACTGTTAAGAGAAACGTGTTTGTCCCTTAAATTTTATAATAATGATCATTTTATTCTTGAAGTTTTATTCTTATCAGTTGATATAATATTATGAGTAGAATTCAGGAATGAGCACAGTATAGGTATATCGAAGAAAAACTACATGTACTTATTTTTAGACTAAAAATATTCTTTAATTAACCAATACACGAAAACTATTGACACAACTGGCAACATGTCTGGTCAGTAAAAATTCTTCCTACCAATAGTAAATATTGAAGGATATTCTTATAGCAGACAATTTAGAGAGCCTGTGCGTGAATGAATTTCGTTCCTTTTATTTTCACCGCAGCCTTATCTTTGCAGGGTCGAACTTACATCAATTTTTCCGCATATACATTAGCAATTATTAAACTGATTGCAGGTATACTGCTGGCACCTAATAATCAGTGTCGGGGCCTCCAAACAGGTCTTAATATTTTAGATGCTTATAAAAATGGGTATTGATTATTTCTTTGTCGGCAATTGCGGTTTTTTGATATTGATCTCCGTACTAAGTGACTTTTGGGATGCTATTTAGTAGGATCCTATGAACAAAAATACTTAAAACGTACATGCAAGACGATTGAAGAACAAGGTTAAAGTTTGAGTATAGTTCGTATCGATATGATTGAACTTTATTTGGTAATTGGAGAAAGTTACAAATAAATTTCAAGTACCCATTTGTAATTTCTACTCTGCAGTTATCTGATTTCCACTCTGGATATATGTTCAAAGATGACCATTTACAGGCGGTGACGACAACGGTGGAACCGTGAAACAACCAAAACTATCCCAGGAGGGCTTAAAAAACCTAACAACGATGACGAAAAACAAAAAGAAAAGTGTATTTCTTCTATTTTAATAAGGAAATTTTAAGCAAAATTTTGGGTATAGTAAAAGAAGATATTCTTGAAATAGGAAGAGTTTCGCTTTTAAAAATTATACGGGAATTAAACTTTAGGCCGGGAAAACAATCTAAAATCTCAATTAATATAAAAAAGATGGAATTATATTTCGAGTTGAAATTATTTAAGAAAAATAAGAGTTTTGTCTAATAAAAATAATATTCTTACTATTTTTGATAAAATGTGGCTAAACGGAGTTTATACAGTTGGAAAGATATGTCCTTCATAATAGTAGTAAACTCTACAAAACAATAATCCACCTAGTGCTAATATATGGCTCAGAGACCTGGGCTCTAACAAAAAGTAATGAAAACACGTTAGGATGTTTCGAAAGAAAAGTACTAAAGTGAATCTATGTCGCGGTGAATGACAGTGGAGTGTGGAGAAGACGATACAACTACTACAAACGCTCCTTGATAGACCCATTGGTCAGAGAAGAAGAGAAAGACCCAGAACAAGGTTCCTTCATGATAATATCGATGAATACATGAGAAATATGAATACATGAGAAAATGATATACGTGCAGAATATGCGAAGCAATTTTATTGCTACAGAAATAAACTTAAAATAAAAATATTGTGTTAATGATGTCAAACTATTTTTTCATTCAATGCATACTTGCATACTTTATAAGATACATCGCTCATCAATAAATCTAGAGATCCATTTCTATTTTCTATTGTATTTTGAACTTTAACAAAACCAGGACGGCAAATAAAGAAAGCTTAGTTCGAATAGCATTGGAAATTTATATTTTATCCACTTGTAAGCGTTTTTCAAAGTGTAGGCGCAAAATTTCGGGCCAATGCTTTTTAAATCCATTCATTTTTTTTTGAATCCTGAGAAAACTAATAAGTATCTATTTTTGAAAAATTTAACGCATAATGAAAGATTACATTATTACCGAAGGCCGAAAGTCCCTGAAAACTTCTATAATGTTTATTTTAGTAAGTTACAGGGTGAAACAAAAAAAAGAGAAAGTGTGATTTTTAATTTCAAATATCTTATTCAAAAGAAACTCTTTGTTGATTCTAAGGGACTTTCAGCCCTCGGTAATAATGTAGTCTTTCATTCTGCGTTCAAATTTTTCAAAAATATTTATTAGTTTTCTCAGGATTCGAAAAAGATGAATGCATTTAAAAATCATTGGCCCGAAATTTTGCGCCTACGCTCTTAACAGATAGAATTTAGGTAGATCTATTTAGATCTGTTAACACCAAATAAAGTGTATTGATAACGCGGTGATTCTTGAATTTACAAATGTCAACAATAAATAATGTCCGTTAATATTGCTATAATTTTTTGACTGGTCCTCGTATTGATAATTGAATATTTGTGATATAACTTGTTTTCAACATGTTTTTAGTAAATAAAAGTCACATTATATTTTATGAGTGTGTCATATTATAGACAATTCACATGCGGGCCTCAACCTTAAAGGACAAGAAGAACTCCGGAATTTGTTAAACTCGACTGACCACTTTATAAATATTTAAATTACTCAAAAAGTTGATGAATCAAATCTGATTACTAGTTTATTCTGAGAACTATAAATTTTTAATTCATCACAGCTGTTTTAGGCCTGTACCTAACTTTATAATATAAACTAAGGTAAATTCTTCGGATTTTTATTAAAGTCTCGATCGCTATCTGTTAGTTGCCTGGATAGTTGCTCTGCTTTTCTATAGTGTATCGACGTTTTTTTACTTTTTTTTTAACTAAAATTCAAACAACCCGAGAGTTTAATTTCTTCGGCATATACGAGTAAATTTGCCAAAAAAATAAATTTGATAAGTAATCAAAGAATTAATTAATTTGTATTTTTTTCTCTGAAAGCCGTCTGTTCCCATCAGTTGTACTTCTGCCAATTGGCTTATTGTACATCTTACATTAACTATACTACAAGTTCTCGGGACTTCGGAAGATACTATATACAAGCTCTCCGTCAACATCCGGTATACTTCTTGTTTGGCCCTCGTATCAAAGCTTCTAATTGCAACAGCAATTTCTGCCGATAGCCGAACTTACGCTAAAGTTTGCCCAAAAAAAAAATTACTCAATTCCGAGTCCTCTTCTAGCTACTAGGCTTCTTTTTGTCTTATTCCCAAGAATTGTGGCATCCCTTAGGCAACACTTTTTCACAATACAATTCTCATCTTATGATGAGTCCGTTGTGATGTGGCTGTCTGGTGATTGTCTTATGTGTATTTTGTGTTTGTGTCTACAAATCTACAGTCAACGGCAGCTGCAGCATCTATTTCATGTTTTCAGTTGATTCAAGGGTATCAATTTGATTATACCTTATTTACACCCGCCCTAATATACCCACCGTTACCTATTAGCCATTGGGACACGCCGTGTCTGTGATGAGAACTTACCCGTCTAGTGTGTCCAGCGCGGATTCTCATAGCTCAGACTCCTTAGACCGGCACGGACTAAATTTGTATATTATTTTGTCGTATCTCCTAGATTGTACAGGTGACATAAATAAGAAATTTTTAAATTTCTAGCTCTAATATAGGAAATAGAACATGTTTGTTCATGTAATTTGTAATTGTGCAGGTAAATTATAGTAAATGGTAATTGTAAAGAAAAAGAAAATATAGTATGTTAGTCCATTATGGAGAATTTACCTTGTTTATTTTATTATATTGCGCCATCGATTTTATTGTTTTGTTAGCTAGACTAGTCTAAGTCATCTAAGTTTAGCCAGCAGAAACAACGACAAACGTATTTTACTAAACACATAAAACTCACAAAATTCTGTTGATGCCTGCCAAATAAAGTGTTGAAAGCTCATGGAGAAAACTATTCCGTCAATTTAGAAGCACACGTTCTAATACCGGCCTACTAGATACCAGAATTTTGGCAACTGTGTTGGCCTCGTCGATTTTAGATACAAGGTTATCCCCGAATAATGACGTCAGAGGTCGACGAACTAAAATTTCAAGGGGTCTTGCAAATTAATTTCGGTCATATTGTAGAATTGGTACAAATTAATATAAAACAATCGACATCCGCCGCTTTTAAAGCAGAGTTGCCAAAATGTGCGAAATTTGATGAATGTTAAAGAAATTTATTGTTTATAAATACAAAAAAAAAATAAAATCAAGCAATTCGATTAAATGTAGGATTGCTGACTAACCCACAATTACTTAAAATAATCATCTCTTACGTATTTATTTACTATGGTAATTAGTCCATTTAAACTTCGATCGCTACTTGGCGTATTTTTTTTTAAGTTACACTACTACAGTAACTATTCCACAGTGGAGGTCATAGTTCAGTCGCAAGGTACTGGTTTACCAAACGGGACGGTCCGGGTTCGATCCCAGCACAGACATCAGACATTTTTCAATTTCTAATTTCACTGAGCCTCCACCTTACTTCGGAGGACACGTAAAGCCGTCAGTCCGGGCTACGTAAGTAGTCGTTAACTAAGTAGTAGTTAATTACTCTACACATTGGTTCTAATGGTTTTTTCTTTCAAGCCTTCTTTAATGGTTTAAAAGTGATGGCCATGGTTACATTTTTTTAGATTGTGTAAGAAGCATATATTATAAGTGTAAAGTAAAAGTACCGGCTTTATAACGCTACTCTGGCGTACACGCACTATATTTTCATTATTTTTCATTATATATTTCCATTAGATATTTTCCAAATGTTATACTATTAGACGAGTTCTTACTATACATGAATAACAGAACAAACAAAAAATAGGAATAATATACGGAAAGTGTGAATAACATTTTAATGAAGTTAATAATACTAGCAGTATATGTATTTCTTTAAATCCTTGATAACCAATTGAATTGGCAACCCTGTTTCAGAGGTTTCTTTCGCAGAAACATCAAGACCAACATTGTTTCCAGACGTATAATGGTAACATTATTGGATCTAAATATTATCACAGCTGTTTTTAACTCGTTATTTGATATGCCACTTCCTCTGTATTTTTGCGAGTCGTACCCCATACAATGATATGGATAGTTTTTTGACGGAAATTACTCTATTACGCATACCCACATGTTGAGTATCGGTGGAATTATCCAAAAAAATGCTAATGACTTTTTGATTCTTAATGAACGGGTGTACGAAAGTGTTTCAAACAATTTTTTTTAAGGAAAAAATATGATACTGGGTCGAAAATTAATGTTTTACAGACAAATTTGTCGGTAGTTGGCAGCATATCTGAAGATCAAATTAAGGTTATATATGAAATAATTTAAAATTATTCGGTAAAAAGAAGAGACATAAATTGTAAGTATGTGACAAACAATTTTGTTAATTTAGCTAATGGAGATTAAATAATTATTTCTTGTTTTTAAAATCTGCGGCACAAATGTCTAATCATAATATATTATACAGGCATAATCAAAAATATAAACATCGGTAATAAAAACGACTATTTTTGCAGTTAATCGAACATCCTGTATGAACAATTCTACGCGTCGCATCAGTACGTGATATCTTTGTCACAGGGAATGCTGAACTACGTGCTGACGGAAATGTAAATAAGTAATCAAGAGTGCGTAGGTTATGGCACCAGAATGACCAACAACCATTATTCCAGACAACATAAAGTTACTAAAGGCCACAAGCGCCACAAAGGGGTTAGAACACTGTCGTAAGGTTTCCATGCCAAAAGAGTTATTTTGATGCTATATTATCTAGAATTATCTTCATATTTATATTTATTCCCTGCGTTTTATATGGAATACTGTATTTGATCTTTTTCATTTCTTAAATAATTGTGAAGTTATTACGGTAACTGTAAAGTTTACATATGATTTTTTTCAATAGAAGAACAGGATATATGAAAAGTTAGAAATATGTTGCCAAAAATATTTCCTGTGGAAATTTTTTAGAAGGTACACATTTCATACAGCAAACTTTCTGTCAGTTAAATACTTAATTTTAAAGCACTTTCAAGAATTTAATTTCAATATGATGTGATATTTTCAGGGCATGCTAAGTCGTCTGCGTCCCCATAGAAAATATGAGTCGGCACCTCTGATTCGATGAATGAAATGGGCATGAAGGAAAGGCGATCTGAATTGTTTTGAACAAAATCAGGGCGGGCTGGGGACCGTTCAGGCGGGGCCACCCGCATAATGTTTACCAGGCACTGAAACGGACAGAGATGGAGATACCGTGTGAATTGGCGCTCAAGAGTCTGTACCATAACAGACCAATAAACTTTGTTATGTGGTGCCGGTATGGATGCATCCTCAACTGCACAAGAAGAATACTTTTTAAATGCCAGTGTTTTGAATATCAAAACGTGTAATGTATGCCATAGGCACCATATATATTATATATTACCATGGCATTGTCATAACCAGAAGGGATGAATCTTTCAAAAAATTATTTTGGTAAATAATATTTTCACATAATGAACGAAACGAAAATAAAAACTGTAAAAATTTAAATGAAAAATAGGTTTAAGAATAACATGAAGAACAATGACCAATATGGGTTTTAAACAAGAACGATTGTACAATCATTGTAAATTTTTATTACTATTTTGATATCATACAAGCTGTTTGCAATTTACTCTGAATACATCATTTAAATAAAAGGACGGAGAGAAGAGAAATTTAAATGAAGGGGCAAAGAAAAAGAAGTTCAAAGAAATAAGTAGAAAAGGTTAACTTCAATAAATTAAAAAATGCAAATATGGAGGAGAAAAAATATGACACATTGAATGAACAACAAACAAGAAAGCATGGTAAAGTAACATAATATTATAATCTACAGGTTAGATGAATTTCAAAAATAACTAAATTATACAAAAGCATACGCTGGAGAAAAACAGAGAGTGAAAAAATTAAAAGATCAAGAAAACGGTGGAAAAAGGTGTAATAGAAAACCCGATGATCAGAGAAAATTATCGACAAGCTAATGGTCCTAAAAAGACCAAAAAACAGTGGAAAAAAGATATGATAGAAAATCTAATGATTGGAGAAAATTAACAACCAAGCATAAAAATTGTCTTAAGTGTGCTGTGTAAGACGTCAACTGAGAACTAAGAACAAGGTCTTCGTCTCACTAAAAATATATTCTGTAAAAAAAACTACAGCAAAATAATAATGAAATTAATGAAGAGTGAGTGACCAATATAATTATTACAGAAAATGTAACTTTTTACATTAAGGTTCATAGATCATTTTTTGAAATTATGTGCAATTGTCCGCGATTCTGCAAGAATACCAACACCCACAGCATTCCTAAAGTTACAGTTTTCGTTTTGCTAAAGACTGAAGACAATAGGCTTTGGTATTGAATTCTTTCGTACTAATTATATTTTTAATAAAGTTCTATATATAGGCATAATAAGTGATATGTAAATGAACGCAAATTTCAGCTGCCAGAGAGTACTTTTGTCCGTTATTAAAGCGAACGGTTAAAGAGAGAAAGAACATTATGGGTGATTCTCGGATAAATTTCAAAATTTAAATTATGGAGTTATTTGTAAATTGATTTGAGTACAATTTTGTTCCTATGTACAATCACTGATTTTTATTAATCGTTCGATCGTTGTTTTATACCTGAAATTTGATGAGACACATTTCGACACTCCATTTAACCCTGTTACCAAATTAGTTTGAGATCTAGGGAGAATTTGATATGGCTTATTATCTATTTAGTTGAAATTGTTTATAAGTAAATAACAACTCAACAGTTCTCTCAAATTCAAATAATCCTGTCATACATAACACTGAAACTACTCGTTTCACCGAACTCCTTGTAGATAAAGGTAAAAATATTTCCTATGAAAGGATTCGACAGTACCTGAATACTTTATCAATTGAGTTACCAAAAATCTTAGTTAATATCAAGACAACTTCACTCTGGACAATACTTCTTCCATACATTAATCTCAGTCTTCGTTTTCAATAAAGATGAAACAAAAACCACACCAATGTACTTCAGTCCTTCCTCTCAATAATATCAAATTATAAAGATTATTCCTTCTTATATAGGTAACGACGCATCCAAAACTTCAGACAGCTTAGTAGCGGCCGTTATAGATTCTAATCAACACCGTAAATCCAAATTATCATCATTCACGGCCGAGATTTATGCCATCCTATAGGCATTAATAATTATAAAGAAGAACTATAGTAGAGCAGCTATATCCAAAACATCCACTTGGTTCCCTTATGAAAACTGAATTAAATATTTTACACCAAAAAACACCGACATCGTAATATTTTGGGTCCCATCGCATTCAGTTTTCGGTATTCGAGGAAACGAAGACGCAGATTCCTGTGCTGGAGATGCAGCAAAGAATGAAAAGTCAATAATAGTAAGTGAAGTTAGTGGCATTAAAACAGTGATTAAATTCAAAAACCAGTGTAAGTGCCAAAGTGAATGGAATAACTCGAAATTAAAACATCTATAAAAACATGGAGGAAGCAAAACACAAGTAGGGCCAACCAGGTTAGAATTGATCGATTACGTTTAGGTCATCACGAATAACACATGCATATTTATTTGGCGGAAAGAATCAACAGGTATGTGATAGATAACACAACTCTGAATGTAAAACAATTATTAAACTGTGCAAAATTTATGCAAGAAAAATCCAATAATAATCTTTCCGACGATCTAAGGACATTATTAGATGAAGACGTACATTAGATGAACATAAATAATATTGTCAATTTCCTTAAAGAAATTCACCTTTTTCATCTATTGTAAATTAATGAAGTTATTGTACCTTAATGTAACATGTCGCTACTACCCATTAGCAGTTGATGCGACTAATATTAAATAAAAAAAAATAAAAATAAAAAGTCACAGCACTACTTTTTGTCACTATCTAAGATAAAAGTTTAACCACACATAGGGCTTATAATTTTTGTGATTTTATGGTTCCAAGCATTTTTCTTTCGTCGTCCTCATTTTTTATTAGTAAGTATATAAATATTATGGAATATAAACCATATTTTCCAACATTGATACATGCGCTGTCATTTTTGATCGTGGTCACACAGCAAGTCGAGTGATTGCACCTAGTTTCAGTGATAGATTTTTGGTTTGTATTCAAGGGTGAATTTTATCTTACGTGATTCAGCGTTGATCTAGGCATCCATACACCTTATTTATATATTATGATGATGAATGTATATCGTTTACCCGTTGTATTTCATTTCTGACTTTTTTATACCGATTTTTGACTAGTTATTCGGGACAGCTTATATATCCCTATATTAGGGAAGTTGGTATAGCTTAACGTATTTTATATTATTTAAGAATATACTTTGAATATTACAATCTTTGAAGGATCCACGTTAATTTATTTACTTTTTGACATAAATTTTATGTCTGCTTTTTTATTTCAACAGCATGGTGACAACGTATTATAAGCATGAACATACTGTTACAATCAATATAGCGGATTTTTATAATACGGTTTTACCGATCATTGCTAAAACCGGTTCCTTCACCATTTTTAAAAAATTCCGTGTCAGCTAAAAACCCGTTATAGCTTTTAATTTAAAATTATCAATCCTAATTAACAATCACAAATATTCACAAAATCTGTACAGTGGTTTTAATATACTGATACGAAAACGGTGGACAAAAGCGAAAAAATAATTTTTACTCGACAATTGGAAGCAGCAGTGATAGAAAAGATTACACATCTTAGATTTCAGAAATAATTCGATAGATAGATACACACAATATACTCAAAAGAATCAGATATTTACTAAATCATTGAAAAAAAAATAAATAACTAAAAGTTTTTAATGTAAAACATCTTTAGTTGCTAACTCAGCTAGTGATATTGAAAATCGTTACTGTTATTGTAATCTTTGAAGGTACTTTATCGAACTATTTTATTAAATTAGATCCGAACTGTTTTTTAGGCTTCTTACCTGTTCTCTTTTCTTTTCTCAGATATGCTCCTCTTCGTCATTAACTGCCCAAATATCTACTAGACACCAAACTTCATTGGATATCTTACATTTTTTTCATTTCGAATAGTAAGTAACAAAAAAGGATGTTAACTAATGCTGAGACTACTTTGCTCGCATTGCTAAAGTTAATTTGCTCCTTTTATAACTTGGCTGCACCGTACTGATGACGAGTAATTGGTCAGAAATACGTATCTACAGTTGCCTTCCTCCTTCATATATTGTTTTGACACCTTAGGGTAAAATTGGTTTGGGATTGTATATATATATATATATATATATATATATATATATATATATATATATATATATATATATATATATATATATATATTAAAAAGACAAATCCAGTTAGAAAATTCCCATGAAATGAATTGTAAACAACACCTGAATTGTCGTTAAATGTTAATATTCTTTACGTTGTTTGGTTAATTGGAGATTGCACACACTAGTTGATTGTAGGTGTAAAAAAGTAAGACAAAATAATCACATAGATACCAAATCTAAGGTACATTATTGACTGTGAAAACTGACCATTATAACCAGTTGTTCTTTAAATTATGTATTTTTTTCTTGAGTTATGTTTTAATTAAAATAAAGATTGAAGGTACTGAGGACATGTTCTACTTTGCATTGTATAAAAGTTATCCAAAAACCAACTATTAATCGTCTCATTGATGATCTTTTAGTTAATGGGGTATTGCATTTGTCTTTGGTAAATTTTATCTGGTTTACACCTAGTCTTTTTGGCCTGGCTTTATTATTTGCTTTAAATTGATGCCCTGTTTCATCGTTTCCCTTTATTAGAAGAATTTTGTGTATGACGTATATAGCGGTTAATATTTCCAAAATTATAATCGCTACTCATGCCAAAAGTCTTGTGAACAAGTTTATATAACAACAATAGCATAGGTATTTTGTATTCTTTCTTTATAAGACGTTTTAAATTCAATGATTTACGTCACATTTTTAAGTAGGTACAATTAGGTTAATTGATCTTTTGTATTCGAATTTCATATTTCTACCAAATAAGCTAAATAATAGTTATACTTTCTTCAGAAACTCTTTAATCTGCTAAATAGTTGTAAAACCGGCTATGTTCAAGAATTCTGTCTGTATGTATTTGTTTAAATAGATAAGAAACTCAGCAACATCTAAACAACATGAAAATATAAACCCCAGCTCTAAAATTAGATCATAAGCTGAAAAAGGATTTGCCGACGCAGTGCAAAAAACTTGTTGAAAATATAATCTAAACATCTCCGTTGTGCGACGGAAGTGGCTTATGACCCTAATATCTCAAAAACTCCCACAAGACGCTCATTCAGATCGCAATCATATCCGAAAGAATGAATATCTTAGATGCGAACAATAAACATCTGATGTCATCCTTGACCATGTTCTATAGTTTCGGTCTGTATTGTAAAGCGTAAGCTGCAATACTTCGCCGCCGACATATCTCCGACAGGACTGGATTCGCTACTACACGAGATAATACAATATTCTCTAGATAACTCTAATTACTTTGACATATCATTGAGAGAAAAGCTTACTGACAAATTTTTTTCATATATCCCCAGAAAAGTTTACAATTCAACAAGGAAACACATAAAACAAAAATTATTATTTCTGAAACTTCCGCCAAAAAGGAAAAATATTACCTTATGCTTCTAAGCAGTGTGTAAAAGCAGTAAGTGAAAAATAAAGACTAAGGTTCTTATAATCGGTGCGATTGCCTTCGAAATATTTAATTTACTGTATAACGTTTTTTGTGAACGTGAAATCAAAAACATATAATTATTATCCAGCCCTTTATCTATGAGTTATTTTCATATGATTTTAAAATGTACTAACAGAACAAATATTATTGAAATCCCTTTAGCCCATCTTAGTATCCTTTAATATTGGTGATTCAGAGAATACCATTAATTGACGGTTGCCTTTAAAAACAGCGTAGAAATTCTAGTAGTATCTTAAATTCTTAATGACAGTAATATTTGAGAAATGTATACTCAACTTAAGATGTAATAAAATTGATAATGATGAAATGATAAAAATATTCTTGAAATCATAATCAAACAATCATATTATATCAAAAGATATATTAATAGAATACCGTTATGACATGTCGACAAACATAGATTCTATCAATAAATACCTATTTGTGGGTTTAGGTTTAACTTCCTAACTACATTTTTTAAATTAAATTTACAACGTTTGTCAAGAGACATTTTTGCAATGGCGAAAAGTAGATAAAGTCTATTCGTTCAGCTCTGGAATATTTTGAGGGATTTATAGTCGGAAACTTAAAACACAAAAATTCCTACCTCACACCATTAACAGCTCAAATAAACTATTTCTTGCTGATTTCTTTCATTGAAAAAAAAAAGATGAATTGTTATAAATAGTTGGGCGTATACTAAACTCATAAAATTTTCGAGATATTAAATATTTGTATTATTGGCGTTGTTTATTTTATTTAGTATAGTTTCTATTAAAATATAAATAACTTAAATTAACTTTAAACTTGTTTGCATAATGGAAGTTTTTAACATTGACGAATTTTAATGAGCAAAAATTCGGCATTTTTGTCCTAACCTTTTCTGATTGACTGCCTAATTTTGTGGAATTTATTTCCTCGCAATATTTTGAACATAAATAAATGGTATACAGCCAACCACTGGGATTTTCCACTTTTATTTTGAAATAAATATTGATTGCCGGTAATTAATTTTTATTTTATTAACTTTTATTTTATTTAATATTTTTTTAGTATGCCAAACATATAGTGATTGTACAAAAACTGTTTAGTCTATAATAGTATAAAATAGTAGCTTTTCTATTAGTGTATATCTATAAACGATTATACAATTTCAAAAATATAAACATTAAACCTTTGATTTATTGTTTTAATTTATGCAGTTTTATTTTGCTAATTAATAAACTGCAGGTGAATAAATGTTTGTTTACAATTAATATTGGCTACACTTCTAGTTTGTCAAAATATAACTATCTGCGCAAAAAAGTATAATTCACTAGACAGTTGGTGAACCGACTATACTACATTTCTTATGTTTTCTCACACAAACAGGTAGCTTTGAAAATCTACAATGTCCAGTCGATGTGCCGATGTCGCAGTCCGTAACAGAAAGATATATCATGAATGTATACTCAACGAGATTAAAAAAAAAGATTTTTAAAAAATCCTTAATAGAAAGGATTTTAAAAAGAACCCTTTCGAGCCACATCACAGAAAGTTTTCGGATTGACAATTCCATCCGAAAGTAAAAAGTAAATTTATTAAAAAAACATTAATTCTTATGTATTGGTATAGTCACAGTAAGTTACTTAGCCACTTGACAATTTTTTTCGTTATTCTGTGTTTAAGACGGATTGGCAAAATATGTCTGATGAAAACTTAAAAAATAAAACAGTCAAAAAGGAACATAATTTTAAATTATCGTACAGGGAATTATGACCTTTAAAGTTATTCAATAAATTACTATTTCCTGAAGAAATTAACCAAACTTCCGTACTTTCAATTGAAAAGTGAAATTACCAAGTCCGTTACTGCGTTGATGCCGCAAATCGACCTCATCTGAAAAATACGCCAACGGTCGCAAATAAGCAGACTAGTGTCAGACAAGTCGGCACACTCAGTGTGGGAACCTGAACCAACGAAAACGAGAGTTTCATTGGGGCTCCGGGGGCCACACTTAGGTTGTGTTATGTTGTGTGGTATTCGCCAGTCTTCTTGAGATCCATAGGCGGGGACGACCGGACGGGAAGACGAACCAGACTACTTATTTCATACTTACAGAAAAATAATTTTGACTTCTTGTTTTTAATTTTTTGTGTTTAGTTTTGTATCGCTGTAGGTTTTATAAGTTTGATTAGATTTCAAATCAGTTATAATCCAGTAATATGTAAAATAATACATCTGTTACGCAATTTATCAGTCGTCATTTTGTAATATAATCATAATATTGTGGCTTTGTTATCTTTATGCTAAATTATCAAATACCTAATTCTATTTTACTCCAATGATAGCATCAAATGTATTCAAAAACATTTTGATAGGTTGAAGTTGGCTGGGGAGAAGTTTAATTCTGTCTTAAATACCATAAGCGGTATAAAGCTTTTATGACGGAAGAAATAAATAGAAAGCTTTCTGAAAGTATTATAATTATAAGACCAAATAATTTCAATCAGCAAAAATAATAAGCAAAGGTGGTTCACAATATTTTGCACACTAAAACTACTTCCTTATAATCATTATACATCTTCAAGGGTTATACACTTTCTAGTATATGTAGGTATGGTGTGTTTTGTTGTTGTAGAGATTTGCGTGGTATTTAGAATGCTTTGGTTTTATCATCGCTGTACACGATTTTTTTTTAATGTGAAATGATGAATTTATATCGCTAAATTATGAGAAAGATGTTATATTAGGTAACTAACGCTGCACAACACTGCGTAGTACAATATGTATTTTGTTTATTTGACCGGTTTAAATCAGTCTACATCTTTTTCCGCGTCGAAGATATCTCTCTCTCTCTCTCTCTCTCTCTCGCACTCCCACTCCGTTTGTCGCACTTGCTTTTTCGTTGTCCTTATCCCGGGTCGTTACACTATTGTTAGTTCGTTTCGGTTCAATGTCAATTATCTAATCTCTAAATTATTCTGCACAGACAGTTACATAGACTTGACAATGAAACTGTTTTATTAGGTGGTTTTTAATGTTTAAAAACTTTTTTGTGGATTTTGTTACATAAATTAGACGGTGAAATTTACTCCAAAAGAGGCACCTCGTTGGGGATTTTTTACCTTGGGAGTTTATTGATACAAAAAAGGTTTTTTTTTTAACCAACGGCAGATCTCTTTTACAATATTTATATTCGAAATGTGTTTCAATTGAACTTTTATCTTTAATATATTACAAACATTTTAAACAGTAAAAGAATCAGTGATTTTTTTATTTGTTTTAATAAATTTCCTCAATGTTGTAATGCATTCTTTTTTTTTCTACATGCAAAAATATACACACAGATTGAGATCAAGAAGGTAAAGATGACAGCTAAATTTTGAGGCATTTGAGAAGTGTGGTTAAAAAGATGGCAAAAATAAGGAAGCAAAAAACCAGTGTCAAACTAGATAATTTTGTATGTATGTAATATTTTTAGATATGTAAATCGGTTATTTATAGGAAGATATATAGAATGGGACCTGAATGATCCACTCTTAGAAGCATTGAAACCTTTGAGATGTAAATTTATAGAAGACTCTTAAAGATACTCTGAACATGTATATAATCATGTTCTCCAATAGTTGATAGTATCAAGGCTCAATAGTTGATTTATAACAAAGTAAAGAAAAAAAGTTCATACATTGGATGTTATAGAAACAGTCGAGCAGTTTTTTTTTTCCACCTCACATACAAGGCCAGACAGGCAGGGAAGGCAGAAACATTCGTCGTTCAAAAATATAAAAGATTAGACTGGTTTGGACTCACATTCACTGAGATTGTTAACAACTTTCAATGAGGATGGTACCATAAGAAGAAAGAACAGGCGATAAACTGTATAGTAATAAAAACCAAATAAGAACACATTGACAGCACGGAAAATTCAAAGACTTAGGAGGACCTACCTATATGTCAACGGAAATGTATAGTTTATAAAGACTCTTTTATTTTAAGAATATTTTAAGAATAATGTACATGAGTATACAATAATAGATGTTTGACCATTTTGCTATATCAGTATTTAAGTTATTTTTTTGTCTGTGTAATCAAGTACGTATTGACTGATCAAATACTAATGTGTCTAAGAAATACTAATAGTTGCTAATAGTTCATTCATATCAGACTTTGCCTATCTTTTTCATTCAGATATATTTAATATCTTTAAAAAATAGGTTGACCGCTTTAACCGCGTTAGATACGGAAGTATAAATAAATAATTACATAAGATTGATAAGTCACACGGGAAGCAATCGACACAGTTTTTAGTACAACTAAACGGTTTTCTTATGACTTAGGTATCAAAAGGGTTAAAATATAATTGCAGTACATATAGAGGTTTATCACTGTTAGATAAGCAATCAGCACGTCACTAGAACACATGATCAAATTACTAGCAAAGATGCAGGCACATTTGCATTGAACGGCAAATTGAATATACACCCCGAGCAACTAAACGAACTCTGTCTTGGCATATGTGGATATTTTTTTCTGTAGTTCTGTTCAACTAGAAGTGAAATTATGTGTTGTGAATGCTATGGGCTATGGAATATGAATAGTTATGCCAATCAATTTTCAAAAAGAGGAAGAACATAAGCAGTTCAGTCTATAAAACTATGTAATGAGAGCTGCAAATCTTTAATATCATCTCAAAAAAATATTCCAATATCAATTATTTAGTTTTCAAGGAAGCAGGTAGACGGCCGCGTTGCTTCTACGAAGTTTTAGTCATTAACATCCTTTAGTGTAGATTTTACAATAGACGGTTGTTTTTTAGTGGTACAAAGTATTGAAATGGTTCACGCCACTGTGAAAACCAGGCGGACCTTGGCTATATATATTTTAACCCATTCGTCTTTGTGTACCAGGCCGCGTACCATTGTAATATGCAGTTCTCGTACGAAGGCCAAGAAAAGGATCTCGCAAAAAACGCTTTATTTTGGTTTATCAAATATACAGGGCGATAACTATGTAATCCTAATTTAAATTAACAATACTTTTCACGCAGTTTTTTATATTTATTTTTAGGTTATTACTTACCTCTGGCACAAAGGGTAATGAGGGTTTTGGCATGTTTCTGGACCATCTCATAACTGATGTTCCATTTTTCTTCTAAAGGGGGCAGCCTGTTGAAAAGGTGTTTAAGGAAATCATGGGGTGTTACGGCTGATATATCCCATTTTAGTTGACTCAAGACTAGAAGTTCCCATCGCTGTAACAAAAAAAAATATTTAAAAGGTATTCTTATGATCATTTCATTATATTGAAAATTAATAAGTGAGCAAGGGTTTTATTTCACAAAAATGTATATTATGTAAATATGTTAGCTGCAGATTTCTTTGAAATGCACATAGGTTTATATTGCTATAGTTGCTCAAAATGATTTTTTATTTGTTTGTTACATCTAAAGAAAGTAACAATAGTAATTTATGTATATTATTGAAACTCAATAGGGAAGTCTGGGTCTTCTAATAACATCAGTAACTATATCAGTTAGAAAAGAAAACTGCCTATTTCAAATCAAAATATGAGAGATATGGAAATACCACAAGAAACTATTTCTCAAGTTAAAATCTTTTAATGTTAACGCTTTATATGTAGAATATTATGGTTAAATATAAACACAAATATATAATTATAGAGGTTAACTTATGTGAGAAAAATAGGAATTATAATTAGGAAACTTAAATGGACATGAATGTCCTAAATTAAAAAAACTTGGAACAATAATAATTGCTAGATAGGCTCTGCATACATAAGGCTCCAGGAAAAAGAAAGAAAGAAACACCACATATGGAAAAGAACAATATAAAAAGTAAAAAGAATATCTTACCAGGAAAATAAATCAACACGATAACAGGAAACAAAAGAAAATGAAAAAAGCTGAGAAAGATCTGGCAGGACAGGTTAGCTTTTAAAGCGTGAGCATAATCTTCATGTGACTAGATCTTCTAATATAATGAAAACATTTAGAGACGCAGTAATAGCTTTGTTATTTTATTTAAACAGTATGATTTCTGTGGTTTTAAGTTTTTATTTGCTGGTACAAAAATTTATGATTTGAAGACAAAACATAATAACTGTCAACAGCAAGTTATAATAATTAGAGGCGGTTAGATAACGTTTTCAAATCTGTATTAAAAATTACCACTTTAAAATTCTGGGTGATTTAAACCTGGATATTTAAAATTATATAACAGAAAAACAGTTTTGTTGATATTATCTTTATTTACTCCAATTTCAAGATAATGTTCGACAAATAAAGGTTTCCCTGATCAGTTTAAAGTCAACGTTTAGGTAAATATGTTTAAATGGACAGTTATTGAGAAATATCAAATTAAGCATACAGTTATAATCGTTTTTACAAGTTCGACAAACAATCGGAAATAGAACACTAACGGAAATAAATAGCAATTGACTGATTAGAGTGATTTCTGAATGTACTAACTTAATTTTTGAGAGTAATAAAATTAACGAATGTGTTATATCACTAAGAATTTTCAGATATTTATCTGAAGGCGAACCCTAATGCAAAAGCCTTTTATTTATATACTCTGCCCAATATATTTAAGAGCTTCATTTCAGGACTTGAAGATGAATAGCCTCGAAGTTGACTGCTTCAATATCCTAATGCTAGCAAGAATTCTTATATTGGTATTCAACTTTTTTCTCGCAGTCTTCTCATCACCATTGCGAAGGCTTCTCAATCTTCTGTCACATGGAATAATAATAACCTGCATTTGGTATCTGAGTCCATTCACGAATGTTTTTTCTCGCAGTATTTAAGGAAATAGTGATCTAAATTCTTTATTTTAATAAAATTTGGTATACAGCATACAGGCTTATCTGGGGAAAACCAATAAATTTTTATTCATTTTTTTTTTAAATTTGCTAGCCATGAAAAATTTTAACAAGTTTAGTTCCGGCCAAAATTTAACGGTGTGTGGTTCTTGGTGTGGTGTGGTTTTTGAAAGTACAATGCCTAGAATATGAAGACACTTTCCATCAACTGATCGAGTTTGATAGGGGACGGATAGTTGGCCTAATAGAAGCCAAACTTTCTTTTTGGAAAAGTTTAGATACTGTGTTAGATATTATCAGGCATGGCGTCAAGAAGGCCGAACATGAAGATCGAGGGGCATAGGGCGACATCGAAGAACAACATATTGTCAAGATCGTCACTTAAGCTTGCCAGGTCTATTGAAAACCAATGGTTTGCAGAACATGAACACCAATTGGGATGCGAACAATTTCGGCTACACTGAGTGCTAGTTCTTATCCCTGAATATCGAACGATTGACTTATACCAGGAATGGAATGGAGTTGTTTTGTGATAAATCTAGATTCTGTTTAGGGATCCATGATGGCCGAGCCAGGGTCAGAGGAAGTGGTGAAAGACGAAATGTGGCTATGGTGTGGGGTGCCATCGCTTATGGTTGAATGTCACCTCTAATCTTACTCAGAGGGAACATGGTAGTTCAGCCATAAGTAGAAGGAATGCTGTAACTTGACCTCATACCCTAGCTTCAGACGCTAACATCCAATTTTTTAGCAGAATAAAGCAAGGCTCCACATTACGAAAGCCACCATGGACTTCTTTGAACAGGTTGGAGTAAATTTTTTGCCTTAATTGCCGGGATCTTCAGATTGATCCCCAATTGAACACGTGTGGGACATGATGGGTCAGGGACTTCTTAAATTAGAGCATACCCCTCAAACTTTGGGAGTCCTTCGGAAGGAGTTAATTAGGCGCATCCAAGATTGTGTTGCCAACCGAGATGCAACAACAATTAATTGTTCCTTGCTTTTTCTCCTGTAAGTTTTTTCAATCATATTGAAATTTTGATCGTTTCTTTATTATCTGGCACACAATATTTTTGAAATTTAATGATTTATAATGGGTATTCGGAATTCTATGTCAGTATATTTCGCAAATAATTCTCGCAAACTAATCAAGAAACTCCTGAAAAATAAAAATCTTAAAAAAAAATTTTCGGTCCGATGTGTATACGTTGAATGGCTTTCATTCCATATATTGAATTTTGAAATTTAATCTTTTTAATCTACAAATAGTTCTAAATTTTTTTTCCTGGAAATATTTTCTCTAGTAATAATTACTTGCGCCATCAGAACAATTATCCGCTGGTTCATTTCCTTGGCGTCAGTTAGACTTGGTCGTAATTCAGTCAGATTTATATATACTAAGAAAATGGTGAATGACTATTTACAAACATTTGTTTTCTTGTTTAAACAACAAACAATTTCATCTAGCGGAAGTAACTCATACAATCTAATAAAGATACGTCGCCGAGTAAGAAAAATGTTGCTAAGGTTGCGGCTAGAATTAGACGACTATTTAATTAAAGTCAAAATATACATCTATATCCAGAAAATTTGCATGAATGGATGTTTTGTCGGTTATTTACCGGATTTCTTTCGCCCATAATCCGAAGAATGAGTCGAATAGGTGGTCATCTCTACAGGGCGCGGTGAAAAAAAGCGAGAAGTGAAGAAAGGGCCTGCGAAAGGTATCCAGCAAATTAATGTTTTATTATCAGAAGACATAAAAGTAACGCTTGGAGGTGCTCTGGCGCCACAACACAAAAGGTATCCGTCAAGTCCTTATTGTTAGATATATTACTGTCATGAAATGAGAGATGTGAGGCCAAAAAGCAGCTCTCGCCGACTATATATCGCCCAGTAAACGACCGGCTCAACATCCCATGAAGAATTTTCACAATGAGATTCGAAGCCCGAAACTCGAAGTGGGGCCGGCAGCCTCTTATTTGTGAATTCTTGGAAGGATAAAACTTGACCTACCTGTTAATCGGTTGGAATTCCAACGTTAACAGGTACCTATATTAAAATTAACAGGTATATTTGGGTGGAACTTGTCCTCTTGTCACTGCGCCGGCGGTATAACGGCATTTTTAGAAAGGAAGTGTCAAATACAAGGGAATAGAGTGGGTTCCAACAATTACATCATTGCTACACTAATAAAAGAAGACTGGATTCGTCGTTTTTCAGAATTAACACTTTTTTATTATATCAAATTCCTAAGAAAAATTCTTGTTCAAAAGTTTGTTTAAAAAATTGAGGCACTATGACTACATAGCGTATTAAAAATATCAGTTTCTTTTGTAGACTATTTTTAATATAGAGACAGCAAATATATTTCGTAATATAAACAAAATTATAATGGCATAGAAGACAATGTCATATCCATTTAAAAACAGAAGGAATCAGGCAAGCGAAGGTTCTTCCATTAAAACTACAAATGATGGCATTCTTATCAATTATTTCTGCATGCTATATTATATGAATGCAAAACACTTACTTTTTGTAAATAAAGTTTAGGTCATTTATAAAAAAACTAATTTATCTCAAGAACGAAATTTCATTAACAGGATTTAGTGATCTGGTTTTAATATTTTATCGATTAACGGTATCGATTTTTTGGTCGTTAACTGTTGAAGTGTTTAAATATGTATGTGAATGAAATTGAATATAAAACTGTTCCAGGAAAACTGACTTGGTCATTGCTTTGGAATTCATGTACGCTAGGAAAGATCACATAATATTAGTATGTCCATCACACACGGTGTTGTCACAGAAATTTAATGATGGTATTTGATGGGGGTTTAAAGTCTAAGAGAGTAAAACATATTAAAATAGGAATGAAATGTTCGTTAAGGATTAATTATTCGAAGTTTGTTAATGACGTATGTGGATGATACATGATATGATATTTTACGGCAATTAGAGAGAACCTGATGAAAAATATATCCCTGAACATTATGGTTTTAATGTAAGTATAAGGAAGATATGTCCATTAGATATTCAAGCGGACTAGACGAGTGAACTCACTTCACTGAGAGTGGTCTAGTGGGATGATGGTTCGAATCCCGGTCAGAAAACAAAACGTATAAAATCCAAATGGATACATGCTATAAATCGAAAAAACGCGTGTACGCTTCAAAATTATATATAAAAATGTGTTTCACATAAATGTTCACTGCTGTTGATAACCAGAAGAATTATTTTTTATGTAGCTCAGCAAGCCGGGACAAGCCATCTGATTTAGAAATACCTATTTCCTTATCATTCAAAATTCATTACGGACATTATTATTCTACTTTATTATTTTATTTTCTTTTGTCTCCTAAACTGATTTTGCTAACAGTTTCAAATATATCTTAAGATAGATTTATTTATTGTGTAGAACTTGTATCTCTTTGGTTGCTAATTGATCAGTAATCATTAACTTATATTAAATAATTCTCACTCATTTTTTACTTAAAAAATGTAATCAAAAGATTTAATTAAACAAAAAACATGTTAAATTAAGCATTAATTCTCTTATGCAACTAATATTTAGCTGGAAATAAATGAATCAAAATTAAATCATAAATTTTGCGAAGGTTACTAGTTTGGAATGCTACAAAACTTCATTACGATTAGACCATTAAAATGTACGCAAATATAAATTATGTTATTATTACTATTATTATTAAAACATTGTTGCAAATGTTGCATTATGTAATACCTCATTTCGACAAGTGCATTGGTCATTAAAGTGAGAGGAAGGGGGAGAAAAGAATTAAGTTTTTCAGAATGGATTACACACTCATTCTCCTGCAAGAGATAGAATAGCTTGTAGGTAAACCGGAGGGTTGAAGGTCGAATTGCCGGCTGGATCTGTCTTTCTCTTTCTCTTAAGGAATGTGTACGTGTGTAACAGCAGAAAAGAAAACGAAGGAGACCCGTTCTGCCTGTTCGCCGGATTCATTATCTGACCGATTGTACGTACAAATCAAATTAACAGAATGCAGGAGTGGATTTTATGGGGACCTTATCAAAAAGGAGAGGCTTTATCTCTACAACGGTTTCTTAGCCTGGGAAAATTGTATATTACTGTGTTTTCAAAACCAAAGGTCGTGTACGGGGGTTGTTTTGAAACGTATTTATCCTCCTCAACATTTGTATCATAATTTTAAAAGGTTCTGGGAATCTAATAATCAGGTAATTGCTGTTAAATATTTATGCAGCAATGATTTTCAATTATTTTAAACGGGATATGTCTCGCTTCTGGCAAACATGCCATGATTAGCAATTGCCAAAATCCCAATTGCCATTTTATAATTAAGATGTTGCATTCTTACCCTTTTTTTGCATTGAGATCTCGTAAAAGAATACAAAGAACAGTCTTGAGGATTCTATGAGGTTTTGAACTGGTGATTAAGATGTAGTTGCGTTTCTATCTATATATAGTTTCTCTAAGATAAAGATTATTTGAACAAAAGTTGTATAAAATCGTTTTGAAACTACTATACGAGGTTTGATCAAAAAATACCTGAAAATTTTTGAAAAAATATTTATTTATTCGTCTACATTAATGTTGTCTCCTTCAAAGTAGTACCCATCAAATATTATGCACTTGTGCCAACGCTTCTGCCAATCCTTGAAACACTTCTTCAACTCGATCTTTCGGATAGCCTTTAATTGTATCAGCAATGTGCTTTTAATGGCATCTATGCTTGTGAAACGAAGACTCTTTAAAGTTTTCTTTATTTTTGGAAATGGGAAAAAGTCACACAGAGCCATGTCTGGCGAATATGGAGGCTGGGCATCATTACATTTTTGTTTTTAGCCAAAAATTCACAACAAGCAATCAAGTGTGAGCTGGTGCATTATCTTGATATAAAAGCCATGAGTTGTTTTTCCACAAATCAGGTTTTTTTTTCGGGTTTCTCCACGCAAACGGCGTTGAACTTGCAGGTAGTACTCTTTATTGACCGTTTGATCTGGTGACAAAAACTCATGGTGCACTATGCCATTCAAATCAAAGAACACAGTGAGCATAACCTTCACGTTCGACCGCACTTGTCGAGCTTTTTTGGTCTTGGCGAAACAAAATGCCTCCACTGGGACGATTGCACCTTTTTTACGTTTTCATCGGTTCTCGATGTGCTGTGGCGTTTATCGTCTTCAACACCTTCACCGCAAATCTTTTTTCTTTTTATTTTAATATAAAATTATTTTTTATTTTTATATATAATTAAATTATGATAGCTAGAGCAATTTTGATAACGGTTTCATTATCTATGTAAAAAAAGCGTCTAATAGATATGCATATTTTTCTTCAGGTGATAAAAATTATTAAGAATCTTTATTAAGCAGCTGTTGGACAAGCTACTTGTTTCGGGATAAACTTTTGTAAAAGATAATAAAATATCTCCCATTATTACTGTTAGCCTTTTTAGCGACTCTACCTATCAATTTAGACCTAAGACCTGATCAAGACAATACTAACCTCAAAAATGTGTAACTATTTATTTGACTACATATATTTGACGTAAAATATCTAATTTTAACTGTCGTGCAAAATTTTACAGTAACAAAACAATTTGAACCATTCAAAATTATAGGTAATTTACAGTATATAATAACGAGCGGTTTAAAATTTAAAAGCCAAACTATTTAAAGAGCAATGTAAAAAATTTTAAAAGTGTCTGCCATAGATAAAAAAACTGTTCGTTTTATCATGATTCATAATTTTAAGGTAAAAATTCATTTGCAAATAAATTAGAATATTTTATTTATTTACTTAATAATTGCAAAATATTCATGTATTCCTTACATATTTCTTTATCGTGTATTTACCAGACTGGCTGTTTTCTAGAGCATGAAAAAATAAAAAAAAGTTTTTAACCAGTATATTCTTGTCCGATTTTTGACCTTTGTGTTCTGATATAACATAATCAGTGCCATTTAAAAATTTAACAGACAGTTAGGACATCTTTAACACGTGACAATCTAGGAACACTTATCGACATATTGTTTGAGGTTACCACTAGATAATCTACACCGAATCAAAAACGTTTTTACATCAAGTATTAAATAATTAATTAATTAGATTAAGTTTTTGTTACTTTTTGCATCAAATTAATAATTCCGAATTGATAATTCAGTAATGCCGATAGAAGGTACTTAATTAAAAGTCTTCTAAAAGCTAAAGCCTTGCATTGGATACATACCAAGGAGCTTTAGCTATTCTCTAGAATTTATCTGAATGAAAATAAGTGTGTTAAAAAGATTTGCTGCGTTTGTTTTTATATTGGCTAAGTCGATGTCATGTATCCCTATGGGTTTGAGGATGATAATATTGTAAGTGTAAAATGTAAATGTAAAAAAAGAAGTTTTGTATGCAGACCAAGAGTCACTTTTTCCTAAAAGTTAATATACGTTATTCTGAAGTTATTTGCTTGGCATCTTGATTTAATTTACTATTTTTAGAGGGAATAAGCCACAATTTTATTTTAAGATGAGTTTATTTTCGTTATTACGTTTCGATTTCTACTTGGGAAATCGAAAAATCATTAAAATTGTGGAAATCAAAACGCAAAAAAAAACGAAAAAAGAAATTCTTTAAATCTTAAAGTAAACAATTCTTAGTGGCTTATTCCCAGTAAAAATAGTAAATTGTGTTTCCTAATTACGTTTTGGTCCGTGTCCATACTACTACGTTGATTTTTAGAAATTACTACGGTTATACCTAATCCGATTTTTCAAGAGATGGTTTTTTCCTGTTTGCATCAAGCTGGATGATATAGGTCTTGTGGACCAAATATACTACATCCTAAAGAATCACCACTTGATATTTAAATCAACAGTCAACGATACCACCATTTTTTGTCATTTGTTGTGCATTACCTCTGGACACTAATGAAAATATCGCGTATTGTAGCAACAATCCCTTTAAACTATAATTCTGTTGAATATACTTCTCCCTTGCTCCACTAATATTAGATCGCATTATACCGACACCAAAGTGTTTTTTGTCTAAAACAGGTTTCACCGACCGACGAAAAGCTCGGAAGTTCTGTGAGGTGCTAATTATTATTAACCGTTTCATTGCCACGATAACAATGTCGCTGAAATAGGCACTTCTAAAAACTGCGTGACGAAACTTCACCATATTTGGCATTTGTTGTACATTTGTATACTATCATTAAAATGTATATATTTCAATACAACTGGTATATTATCTTCAAAAAAGATTAAAAATAGGAATAATACTGACCTACCGTAACCTCAATTCTATTTTTAAAACAACAAGCAATCTAAGAAAGCTTCTTTATCTAAGAAAGAAACTAATAGACTACTTTGTGCCCTATGTTCTCATAAAAAAACTATTAAGATTTTTGATAAGTTTTTTCCTTTAGCGATGGCGACAGTATTGTTATTTAAAGATCTCACAAAAACTATATTGGATTTTTAAAAATGGAAAAAAAAACAATAAAAAACAATAAAAATATAAAACTGTTGATGGGTGATGCAGCATAATAAGGGCTAATCCAAGAGAGGATATGAAGCAATGCATAGAGGAATGGACTTTGGAACAAGAAATGAAGCAGGAGATGATATGCTGGAATTAGCAACAGTACTAGATATGGCAATTGTTAACACATTGTTCAAAAGTGGGAGAGTTACTTATTAATAATAATAGTTAGTGAGACGTGAGTTATCAACATAATTTGCTTGTGTTGGAAATCAAACAGCAGAGGTAGAATAAGATTTCTAACAGGTTTATTTAACAGGTTAAGTGCCACGTATAACCAATTGGATAGACATGAGTAACCCTCGCTGGTACCAAGACAAAATCGTGTGAACTGCTCAGGAGTGCCAGAGCTATATTTTCTTTATTATAGTAGAAGAATAAATTGTACAAATACCATTCGGTTTCTCATGGGAAAACTAAGATACAAAATACACCCATCTTCTTGCTTTGCCACACTGTACAATTTTCTGTAGATAATGGTTATTAAATTTTGGTAACCTGGGTATTTTACACATTACGTCTTCTTGGGGAATATTTATTAAGGAATAAACAATCTTCTTTCTAAAATTTGTAAGACTCGTTCTTCTTTTATTCTGCTATAAGTCGCACAATAAGTTTAATGATCTATATATTAAAGCTGCCTGCACCACAGATTGTATGCCTAACCTGAACCAAAGGTATCGGATGTTACAAGGGTTTGGAACAAGGAAAACATTATTTGCATGCGATACCATCACCATTGCAGAAAACCTCAAACGATTTACGAAGATTACTAAGTAAAATACTAAAAATTAGTGAAGGACATGAGCTAAAGTCAAACACAAAGAAAACTAAAGTCATGTTCGTATCTAAGAAAATCAGTTGTCAGCCTCCAAATTAACGGTGAACAGAATGAAAAAGTTGAGAAATATATAATTGTCTGAGAAAAACTTTGAATGAAAAAAGATACCACACGATAGAAATAACTAAATAGCATCTCTTTGAACATTACAAAAATATTCGAGGCAAGTCTAGAACTATAAGTACCTATTACTAATAAAATCTTACATTTGATCAAAGAGTAAGGTTTAGATATCGACTTAGAAAATGAATAAGTTCTGCTGAAATGAGATAAAAACATTCAAAATGTGGATATATAGAAAGATATTGAGGAAATATAAAATCTAGAAGTATTCAAAAGAATAATCAAAATTCGTAAACTACAATATCTTGGATATATGTTATGATGAGGATGAATTTCAACTTGTACACAGAAGAAATCGTCGTCATGAAACATCTCTTCTGGCTAAAATATTAAGTAGTAATATTTTTTATAAAATTTTTGTAAGCAATTTTGTAGCTTTTGTATTTCATATTTCGAATATAGCAAATGGAACAATGACGTATTGACATCGACAGACAGACTTGAGATTGTTTGCATACCTCACAATAATTACGCGCCATTTTTAGTAGAAAACCATAAATTGAGACTGAAAAGATTCTATTTAAGTTGAAATTGCTTTGCTTCGTACCGTTTAAGAGAAGCCAGTTTGCTTCTAGTGACAATAAAAGTAATTACTTATTAACACTACACTGAAAACCTGAAACTTGTTAACCTGTTCCGACATTCGAGAATCGATTCGTTGTTTTTTTATTTGTTTGTATCGTTTTGTGTGGTATTTAACAAGAACCTCTACATTTCCCCTGTGCAGAATGGAAGCCGTAAAAACGATGATGCTATCCAATTAACTAAATACCTTTAGATATGCCTGAATTGAATAACTTACTGAAAGAAAAGATTTGCTTATAAATATCATATTTATAGGGACTTCCCGGAGGTTCTAAAATGAGAAAATTGTTTTTTGGGCTTTTTCGATGTGTTTATTATTCTAATAAGTTTGTTGTATTGTTGTAATAAGTACGTATGTGGTTTAACAATTCTTAAGCAAGCACATGGTAATAAATGTATGGCCAATATGTTTCGTTAGATATGTTTATACCATTCACGTAAAAGGGAAAAATATTAAGTCGCAGATAAAAAATAACTAGTATGAAGGGAAAAACAAGGATGAAAATTAATAAAATTGTAAAATATAAAGAAATTGGAAAAGAAATGAAAGGATTAGAGTAACTTACACAAAACAATTAAAACCGTAAATAAATAAATTGATAACAATAAATAAAAATCGATCTTATAAAAGCAGCAAATATAAAAAACACATAAAAAGAGGTGGGACAAGACGGATCATTTAGAAAGACACAGCGATTAAAAATATAAAACCTTATTATATAAAAAAAATAATTATTGTTAACAAGTACATTGGTAAAAGTCTAGAAGGAAAACTCTGAATGTCTAATTTTGAAAAAACCATTAAGAATAATATAAAAGTATATGTTTCAAGAACAAAAGTATAAAATAACGTGTAGCAGATAAAACATCCCGTTGTTTTATCTATATTACCTCTTCTGTAGCTTAAAAATATATATGGTGATTACACACAACAAATCTCTTAGACAGTTTTAAACTTTTTTTGACGCCAGCCTAAGTCAAGCCGGCATTGTAATGAATGAAACATTTACTTATTATATCACCACCAGAGTGTGTTGAGCAAACATGTCAAAGAACGGTGATAAAATTCAGTACAAAACTGTGAATGAATTTTTTACAGATAAGTCAGTTAAATATAAACCGAAAACAGCTGTTTTCTGACCCTTCGACGGCGTTATCGTGAAAAAATCCGGTCTGTAATAGTATTTTGCTTATTAACAATTTATGGAACTGATATGGAATGTTTATTTAATAATTTAATCTTATTTTGAGATTGTCTTAAAAATCTCGAAAAAAATTAGCAAACTGGACGTGGCGCCTAGATAACTGTTGAGATCAGCTTTCTTGGACAAGATCCGACAATAGTATATTTACCAAAATCCAATTCTCGATACAGCTGATCATCAGTGTCTTATCTAAAACGTAATTATTATGCTACTGAGTCACTTCAGTTATCTGATAACTATGGAAAATGGTTTATACATTAAAAAGGATAATAAACGAGATGTCACTACAGCGGTATTGGAATCGACAGGACCGAACAAAATATTACAAGAATATTGAAACTTTTATAAACTGTCATAAAGGATAAAATTCTAAAATGATAATTTTAGTGGCTCTTCGCTGACAGGAACACTTGAAACTATTTAGTTTACTTAAGGGTGAAACTAAATGATTACACCAAATATAAAATCGATGATATAAAACGTATTTTTTTACCTTTACATGTTTTGTTACAACATTTATGATGTCAGCTTGTTGATTTTATTTACACATGTCGTTTGATTTACCCAATTAACTTTATTTCTGCTAAGGGGCCAACGAACTTTAGTTTTTTTATCAAAATAGTTGAATGGATTCGCACAAACGACGGCATTTTGCAATAATCAGTGGTATACGACGAAATTGGACCAAATAAATAATAATTATATGGCGTAAAGTTGAATATAAATTAGGAAATTAAGTGGAAGTTTATATTAGATATAGATATTGGTCAAAAAACACGCATATTTTGATTTTGATTAAGGTTTTGCTTAATAAGACCTACAAATTAGTTATAAAAAAATGTATAGCAGTATTTACTTCTGTCATATGAGTTCAGTTTTCTGAAGCCCAAAAGTATTTTTCTGTAAGGAGTAGATTTTAGTATTGCTTGCCTAACTCCTGGAACATCTTCTCAGTAGGCTGCACTCTTCACTAAGTTTCTTTTAGCATATTCGGACATCTTCCACAATGTTTTTTGGGGTACAACAGAATTGCTTGAGGTACTGTTTTTACTTTCAACCTGTTACATAGAAATGTACAACTCCTAAGAGTCTTTAGCATAATTTGGCTGCCAGAGGACATAAACATTTTGGCCAATGCGGGCGTTTTTAGGCAGACGTCCAGAGCAAGAAATCTATTACTAGCAATTCTGCTTGAAATATTGTGGAAATATTGGGAATTTTCTAGGGCTAATGATATTCTAGCATTAAAATCATTAACCCCTATTTTTACTTCTTCACGTGTTTTGACACATAACTTGGAATGCAATAACCTTGTAATTATTATTGGGTATACGTTGTCATTTAATCGATTTCGTTTTGTGCCAGTTTACAATCGTTTATGACATTTATAACTATTTCGTTCGAACTCTTGTTTTGCAATGTCTTTCATTGAATAATCTCCACAGATTACGTTGTTCCAACCTTAAGAATCTCTAGATTTCCAGTAAGGTACTATAGTCACTACTACTATATATTAGGTATTACCATCAGAGATAAAGTACTAAACCTAGAAATAAGAAGAACTGGAGTCACAGATGCAGTTGAAAAAATAGCCATGGCTAAATTGGCTTGGGCCGGATATGTTGCCAGATACGAATGATAGATGGACCTGAAAGATTCTGGAATGGTGACCAAGGCAAGAGGCACATCGAAGCAGAGGACGACCACCGACTAGATGGACGAATAATATCAAGCGCATGCCCACAAACTGGATGCAAGAAGCTCAAGATAGAAATAGGTGGAAAATTTTACGGGAGGCCTACGTTCAGCAGTGGACAAATATAGGCTAATTGATGACTATAGTCACCTCTATCCGCATCATCAGTAATTCCTATACAAGCCACTTTATTCTTACAACAAAAAGTGGTCATAAAAAACTACAAAAACTAAGAAACATTTTCTTTTAAACATTTTGATATTTAAAAAATGAAAAGACTGATATGCTTTTTGATATTTCCAAGTTTTTATTAAATTTGTTAAGATTTTAATTGATGAGAAACGTGGTAGATATTTTTAATAATCGATAAAAGGTATCTATTG
The DNA here is from genome assembly GCF_040954645.1 of Diabrotica undecimpunctata. NCBI lineage: Eukaryota > Metazoa > Arthropoda > Insecta > Coleoptera > Chrysomelidae > Diabrotica > Diabrotica undecimpunctata. The sequence goes on along the minus strand of NC_092803.1, from coordinate 115,512,608 downwards.
AATAGTTTATCCAATGACTAACTTTCGCCTTTATTGCAGTTTATTATAGCAGTTGCCCAAATTAGCCAATTACACAAAAATATGCTTAAAATCACAAACGTTGATATTTCTTGCTGTTGTCTGGCTTTAATTAGCTAATATACTTTTCGTAAGAATATCTTGGTTCTGTTCTAGACAATCACTATTATCGTTGCTCCATTAAAAATATTTACAAAGAACAAGGAATACATTGACCAATTCTTCAAAGAGACGGTTGTTTTATGTTAAGTGAGCATTTAAATCACAAATTAACGGGTTAATACTATATCGAGAACTGCTTTGTTTTTTCTTGATAACGGGCTGCAATTAGCATTTTTTATCTCTTAACAACAACTGATTTTTAAATGTCCTGTGGTTAATTCTTAATTCAACATAAAGTTCAAAAATAAAATTTTTTGAGTCAAATAATGTTTTTGTCAAGGTTTATTCAAATGACGTGCATCTCGCATTGATAAATATTATTAATATATTTCAGTTGCTCACATGACATAGGAAAAATATCTATAAATATAAAAATAGTCTGGAATTAGAATTAAATAACAAGACCTAACAACTTTTAAAAGGGGGCATGCCTGTGCTCACTAATAGTCAAGTGAAAACATCTTAACTTCTTTGAAACCACTTCTTTAACACCAAGAAAGTAAAAGAGCGAACCCAAAAGAAACCAATCGATAGAAGATATGCATGACGTGGAAAAAACAAACTCATATATTATGGTTTGTGGCATTTTAATTCATGGCTTTGTAAGCTATGAATTGTCTCTAATATAATCTTACTACTCGATTAAACAGTTACTCTGTTACTTCATTTCAGTTCCGGATGGAAAAAATTTATGAAAGGGATAGGTCAATAACGGACATTTTCGGAAAGATACATACAGAGATACAGATTTAGACGTAAAATGAGTAAAAGTTACGTTGATATTCAGACAAATATCGAAGTACATCGAAGTGAACAAAATTTAAACGAAAAAACCGAAGTACATGTATGACATAAATAAAAATTTGCAACATCATTTAGATAATATTCATAAACGAAGCTGTTCAACGCTTTATCGCACTAAAGGTCACCATCAAAAATACACTTTTATAAAACAGAAACGCTAAAATATAAGAGACCACTCCCTAATCAGAAGATATTTTATTGACACAAATTTATCTCAAATTCCCATGAATTTGAATTAACGGAAGTAACAAAGACGAGGTTTATCGTAGTCAAAAGAAACCGTCCCGAACAGTATCATCACTGGCTGAAGGCAATGGCAAATTTTCAACTCCTCGATTGATTATCAGTTTTGAAATCCAAACAAGACTCGAAAACCGATCACTGAGCCATTCATATCTTGTTCACAGGAAGTTTGTTAAGATTATTTCAATTATCAGCTAGATTGTGGGTGCCGATATAAATGTATATACATATGTGGTGTATAAATACTGTATGAAAAGAATTTTACAGCAAGTAACAGTTTATGAGGAATAATATGGTATATTTATAGTATATATCATAAACGTCAAGCCATATGAGAGTCGCTACGATAATGGATTAATACACCGATACAAAACACTGATCGGTTTAATTGTTTCAAGTAGATCTGTAAAGGCTCTAAAGTTAATTTAGAGCTTCATTTACTAAGTACTGACAGACAGGAACTGTAATAATTATTATATACGTGTATATTTCCAAAGGAAGAAACTCTAATACAAGTATCTATACAAGTAATGATGTTGACAAATAAAATTAAAATGAAAGTTTGTGCACTAATGGAATCTTACATGCATTCGGTAAGATGGAAAAGAAGTAGTAGATATTAAATTAAAATATTAAGCCTAAAACAGAGAGGGTTTGCACATGTAGGTTGCATATAATGCCTAACTCAACAGAACAGAAATGATAAATGACAATTTGATAATAATAAATTATTCAGTGGTTGAATGAAGCAAAGCTAGACAGACAGCAAACAAACACCAAATAATTAGAAACAGAAGGAAGCGAAGTTAAATTTCTTATGAAGCTCAGTTCGCCTAGTCACTTTCATAGTATTTAATGCCTCTCCGTCATAACTTTTACATTTTTATGTGATAGTAAACTTTTGTTTAATTCTAAAATAGGGAAACAAAGCGTAGGGTTTACAACCATTTGTTCTTTAAATATTACATCGTGTGAAAGGCTCACAGCTTATTTTAAAAAGATAATTTTAACATAAAAATTATTTCCCACAATAATTGTCCGAAAGGTATACGATAAGAAAATTCAAATATATACAGGACGTTATTCAGAGTAAAATGCTGGTACCGGAAATTATAAAAGTAAATAGATGAGATAATGAAGTGTAAGGGGAGATATTTTATATAAAACTAATTTTAAATAAGTTCAGAAATTTAATGTATTAAATTTAGAATGAGTGTAACTTGTCCAATATTTACAAGATATTGAACAACTAGAAATTCCATGGTTAAAAAAGGGGGCGTTCTACTGGCTATGATTGAACCAAACAAACAAAAAAAAAATAGTTTCCTCTATATAAACGACATGATCGCCTGGTATGAACTACCCAATCAACGACTATATAGAATAGGAAAAGTCGATATAGAATACTAAAACTAATCCATGTAGCAGACAATTATTCCATGCGGCAGAAGATCAAGACGGTGGTCGCCAACGTCGGATAATTGTTATATGGCACGTGAAGAAGACAAACAAGATACTAGAGCTTATTTGATCATTAAGGCTTTTTCGTAGTTAGGTATAGTTTATTCTTCTGGTATATTATCAAATAAACACAAAAGTTGTTGAGGAATATGTTCAAAAATTTAGCCACCAGTTCTCATTGCATTTTCTCATTTATTCTATTGTACGCACGAACAATAATAAAAGAATAGACGAAGATGTATAAGAGAACATTATAATTTTGTTGTTTCGCAACAATTTTGATTATGTTTAGAAATCGGCATACTATAAAAAGTTCCACATTCTTTCGATATGATAGATATGATTTTGCATGCGAGTTTATGGTAGATTTAAAACTTACGAATTAACGCGACGACTATTTGATGAAAGAGGTTTTAAATTGCCATTGCCTGCTCGAAAATAATGTAATAAAAGATAAGTTTTTGCAAAAATAAAACTACGATAAGAGATAAGAAATAAGTACCAAAAACACATTACCAGTTTTTGACCTACTTGAACGTATTTTTTATTATTAAAAACGGAGGGAAAATCGCTCAGCCGGAAAAACACATCATTATTATTATCAATTATTTCAGAGAGTTGTGTGGGCAACCACTAGTTGGTTCATGATATCAAACCTCATTCTTCCGTGAAAAGTATTAATTGAAATTGATTGTCTTAAAATATATATATTATCCTGGCTTTGATATACTTATCGCTGTACCATTCCGTTTCGCGGTAAATAATATACAAAGGGAATAGCCAAAGAGAATTTAAAGCAGAAAATATTGTCATAAAAGTAAAAAAGTGGAAGATAGAGGACATTTACAGCGCAGTTTCGTCAACTAATCTTTCCATATATCTATAAATATATAAGCTAAAATTGGTACTGAGTACTGGGAGTGGGAGACAGTAACACTGTCAAGTGGTCATTCCTTAGACGCATCTGTGATAGGTGTGTAGGAGAAAGAAATACTGTTTGAATACAGTAAGACGGTAAGACAAAAAAATAGTATATTCTAATGTTTCGACTACCACTTCACCCCTGCAAAATAAAATCTATTGAAATTATATACAGTAAAGTTTAAGATACCGTTACAAGGAAAAATACCAATTACAAATAGGAGATGTTCAGAAATGATTTTAGCAAGAACTTTAGAACTCAATGCAGGAAAATTTTCATAACATAAGGAAAATGTGGGAATAAGCTTTATAGAAAAAGCCATCCAACCAGTTATTAACAGAGGACATCTTTGCCAATAAAAATAAGATTTCTATTATATTCGGATCTTCTACAGAGCAGAATACTTATTAATTTTAGTCAAAACTGGCATTGTAAATGTGTACAAACTTAAAAATATTGTGTCTAATTTGTAAGTGTTTTGTTTGCATCATTGGAGTTATAACTAACTCTTCCTAAATAAGTACCCAATAAAGTGTAGAACTTTTTTTAATATTGATAATCCGTTCTCTTGTGCTTATAATTTTCCTTTTTTTATATTGATCATTACATCAAATCTTAAACGCAGTTTTTTAGCTTTTAGCTATATTGATCTATCTAGCACTGGATGAAATAATTGATAAGATCTTCCTTGTGGACTCACAAACGTTGTATTTTTCTACGTAGTCTATCACAAAGTCTTAAAGAATATCTTTTTTACAGATATAATGATCATTTTTTAAGTCAAAGTTGAAGATCTCTATACTTAATTCAATCATTTTAGTGCAATATTTTTCCGTAATAGTTTCTGATTAAAGAGCAGTATTTCACTAATTGCATTTTTTTGTATTTCCGTCAAACTAATCAAGAATTCATTACAAGATCGTTAGATGTTAAAACATTCTCACAAGCATTCCAAGAGGTCATTTTCGCGATAAGACATCCTGTCAAACGTATCATATGGTAGTGACGCGTCACTTAGGAAAAATCGTAAGTATAATAATATTATAATCAAACGTTGGGCGATATATTCAATGAATATGCACTACGCAACTTACAACTATTTGCAAAGTAAGCAGTATAGTAAATGTTTGTTGTATTATTGAATTTACAGCTGATCGATGGTGATTAGCATGTAAAAATCCAAGAAATTAGGTTAAAATCGTGTCGGCTATTTGTTATAGTATGTGTATTATAGTCAAAATAAAAGGTTTTTTATTTTTCAAATCCAAAATACAGTGAATGAACCAATATAGAATGGGCGCTCTAGAAATATACTGTTAATTTTGAAATATCTTTGTTTTGATTTTGAATTCTTTCAATTGTCATGATGTAAGTAAAAAAAAGAAATAGTTGTGAGTAATATGTGCAGATACAAATATAAAAAATATAAAATCTCTTACAATATTTCTAACAGGAGTTGAGTCGAACAGTGATGAGAAGTTTATCTCCTTCAATCGAATGGCAGAACAGAACTCTTATGAAACAATAGAAGAAAAAACTGCTTTAAACTAAAAGTGTTAGTTGAACAAAACTGTTTAACTAAAGCGGAAAAATATTTACTTACGAAACTTATAAACCTACAAAAATAAACGAGGTCTCAAAGAGAGGTCATTAAACAGTATAGTTAAAAATAACATTAAATAGTTATAAAATGGTATTCCAGCAAGGACATTATGTATATTATATTTTTTAGATATGGTTGCCATTTATAGCTGTAATGCTCTATATACACAGGTGAATATATATTAAAACGAAACTTTTAACTAAACAAACGAAAGACGAATCAAGCATTATGAAAGCAAAAAAAAAGTTAATGATACGAATTGATCTACTAATATTGGATAGAAAAAACAAATAAGATTTTATTTTACATATAGTGCCTGTACTATTCACTTATACGCATTTCGTTCTAGCAGCACTCGTTAAGAAACCTAGTTAGATGAAGAAATCCGTTTTATAGCTAATAAATACCTCTCAGTGGCAATAGGCATTGGTCTGGTGACTATTTTTATTATAGATAGTCTAGTTTGATTTACTAGCCTTTAATGTATAATGATGTAAGCAAGTAGTTAGCTAAAAAATTAAAAAGAAAACTAAGCAAAGGCTGAAACCGGAAAATATTAATTTTACGTATCGACTTTGGAAAGCAATGGAAAAATAGAAGGAGTACATGCAATGTATGTACTAAACGAATAGAACGAATGATAGTTGAAGGCAATATAGCAGGTAAAAGATCCGAGGAAGATCTCCAACACGATGGTCGGATCAAATAAAGGACTACTCTTTCTCCGAAGCAAAACAACACACAAACGAGAGAGACAATTGGACAGTAATAGTCAAACAAATTACATGACGCCACTACATCTTTTCGAAGGAGAAAAGATAGAGAAGTACGCGCAATATAGTGTGAGCAAAAATGCACTTAGCGTAAAATTACTGAAAGGAAAGGTCATGAGAGATTAGAGAGAGACTGTAAAGAAGATTAAGATTAATATGATCTAAGATACATAGAGAAGAAAGTCGAAGAAACAGAGTGATGATGACCTCATTTTGTTTAAAATGACGTCAAATTGGGAAAATATTCCCCTTCTGCTAAAGAGAACCAGAGAAGAAATGGAGAGAAAAGATTGGAAATAAGTCTAGTAATTTGTAGAATCCTACATACTATTTCTTTAGATTTAAAATAAGCACCATACACTATAATTTACATAAGTGAATTATTTTACATAAAGATTTAAAATAAAAATTTTAAATCACAAATATCTCACTCAAGCGTATGTCTCATTATAAAACAAACCAAAATATGGATAAAAGTTTTAAAATCAATTTAAACATCATAAACTTTTTCATAATTTTGTGGAACATACTAAAACTTATATTTTATTATGTTTTGAATCAAAATAATGAATAAAAACATTCACGACCAATTATATCTATGGTTGTATGGTTACTACATCTATTTAAAACTCACAGTAATTAACGTTATGTATATTTAAAAACATAATTATAGCTGATGAATGGTTTAGAAATACCGTTAGGGATTTAAATCCCCTAGAAATATCTATTATATGTTTTAAAGTTTAAAGTGCTTGTTAAAATTAGCAGCTTTGTTAATAAAAAAATGATAGTATGCAATCTATTCACATTACAGAAATGTAAAGATCACTTACTATTTTCTCTTCTTTATTATCCAAATCATTTTTAAACTCTAAGTACAGAATATTAGTTTTCTATTTTTATTCCATATAATACTAACATATTAGTTTTTCTAGGTGGAGGTTTTGCAGGTTAGTCGAAATCAAATGTGTAATAAAGTGAATAATTTCACCACTTAACTATTTCACTGAATAAGTCCCACGGAGACAGATCGGAAGAATACGGTGGGTGCGGAAGCAATTTTAAGTAATTCATTTCCGATTTGATAGTTGTTGATGGGGTGGATTATTGATAATTGTCAAACGAAATATTTAGCCCATTAAAAAATACTGAAGACAAAACCTTGTCAGCCGATGATTGCATAAATTCTCGCTTCGGGATGCTGCTGGCAACTCAACTGATAGAGATTCAACTTCGAACGGATTCATGTTTCATTGAAATACTGTTTATTGAACTATCACTGTTGCCAACAATGATCTGAATAATCAGTTAAAAGTAAACTTGGTAGGTATATTCTTATCATTGAAACGAATTCATGCAAAACGGTGCTGAACACATTATCTTCTGATATTGTCAACTCATCTGCTAAAGTATGCAATTTAGGATCTGCGATAGTCCAAAATAATTTTTCTGGACAACAGCCCAGAGTGATTTTTCCAGGACAACTGTCAAATTCGGATAAAAGAGCGTTCAGCATTTGTGTTTGTAGCAATTATATAAAGCAATGCTATGTAGACAAGCTAGCGACGATAATTTCTAAAGTATCTATTATAACTTTTAAATCATATCTTTATTATTAGTGTCACCATCTACATGTTGCCTATTTACTATTTTATACATAAAATCAATGTTGCTGTTGCTTTTCTAAAAGCATTTCTTTATCATCACACTAGCATTGTGATGATATAGAAATGCTAGATGATATAGTAACGTTTTGACATTAAGGTTTCCCAATTGAGAGACATGATTTCCCAACAATCATAAATATGATGGGGACATTAATTTCTGAAGAAACCTGTCAATTTCACCTGTGAAATGTCAAATTCCATAGAAAACGAAATATTTTGTTAATCTTGAATGTTTTTTTATTAAAGAAGCACTCAGAAAAAACATCTAAATTTAAATATCTTGGCAGTTTTTGATTACTGTAACAACCATAACCTTATCTGTCTATACGAGTAATGTTTTTGTTAGATCGTGTATATACCAAGATAATTATCTTTTGTATAATATAACATGATCAGGTTTTAAATATATTGATGTATTCTCAATAATCCGGTTTTCATAAATTTCAATGATATGATGGTGGAACAAAAAATATAAAGTTAATGTTAACATAAAATGTAAGACTGACTTCTAGGACTAATTAACAGATCGTTAACGTTTGTTAAAATTATTCTACAGAATAAACAAAGAATAAAGACAGAATAACTTACCCAAAGTTGCTGCTTTGTAACACTATGGTCTGTATAATACACTAAAGTCTCTCCAGCTAAAGGAGTGGATTCCCTGAATTTTGACGCTAATAATAAACACGTGGTTCCTAATAACTGTAGCTGGCTTTTCATTATTGAACAACACATTAAAAATCTGTCCATATAGTTCATTGCTAACGAAAAAACTTCATCCTGGCACTTTTGTTCCTCACACACCTTGAAGAAAAAAAAAACAAATATATTTTTGTTAAAAACAAAACAATAATTAAAATTTTTTTAACTGTCAAAAGAAACAACTAGAATAATTTAATTTTATATATAATACCGTACGAGAAGCCTTATGAGTTATCTCCTAAAATTGTTCCTATAGATAATCCATAAGAGAATTTACAAGCTGTGTGAAAGTCAAATTTCCCCCAACCAGTTCGGGTTCATAAATGCTGTTGGTACGAGAGAGGCTTTGTTCTCAAAACAAGTCTTATTCTTATTCCAAAGACACACTGAGTATACGCTTGTCTGGTTGATTACGATAAGGCGTTTGCGAGTACAGCATGCCAAGATGATGCAAATACTAAAAGAAGCAGAAATTAACAACCAAGATCTAAAAAGAATTAGAAATCTTTATTGGAATCAGACCGCGAATCTAAGATTTAAAGGTGAACACACCGAATATGTAAAAATCATGTGTGGAGTGAGGCAAGGCTGTATTTGTCTCTTCTAATATTCAATCTTTACTCTGAAAAATATTTATCGAAGCTTTGTACGAAACTGAAAAAGTCCTTCTAAACGGGTACCGACTAAACAACATCAGATATGACACCATAGTATTTGTGGACAACCTAGAAGGCATACAAGTCCTTATGAACAAAATAACGTATTACAATCAACGCCCAGGAGACTGCTCCGGGCTCCCATATCTGCTATAATCAGCAGTTCCAAATCTGAGCCCTTCCTGCCGTTCCGAACGTCTAATCCTTTAGTAACCTTGTGATCTCATAAAAAGTCACGTCTCTTTAAGAGTAATTTACTCATTTGGCTCGGTTACATAAAGGCCGAACCCAGGATCTTCGCAACCTGTGATAGGGCAGTGCCCGGCACTTCCAGAGGAACTCTGAGGAAGTTTCATCCTTCTCATGACAAAAAGGGCACCGTAAGCCATCCAGGAATCCAAGCAGATGAAGGTGCCACCTGAGTCACTATTCGTTAACCCTATTGGTCAGCTCAACATCAGCAAGTGCTCTCTTGCATTCAGGAACGGTCTTTTGGGCGCTTCCAAAGCCCTTAGCTCTGCTTGACTGTCAGAACAGATAGAGATGGTCCTGATTGAGCAAGCCCTATCTATTATCTCCTGAGCGTATACCAGGATCGCAAAGATCTCGGCCTGAAAGACTCATGCATGGGAGACGAGAGCCTGGTCAGATTCAAATCCGATTCCGCTCCCATTTACGGAGAATACGTAAGATCCCGTACTGACCGTGTCACAGTGGAGGTCCTCAGAAGAATGAAGAAGTACTGACCATCATCAAATCTCGAAAGTTATAATACTTGGAACACATTATACGAAATGTACTGGCCAAGATAGAAAACTACAAGAAGTATAGTTTTCTATATTTCTTGTAGTTTTCTAGCTTGGTTTGTTATGTTTGAGCAAGTTTCGCATATTTAATATATTGTAATTTTTCTATCCATCCATAATATTTCTATCCATTTTTGTACTTTTAATATTATACGGTAGTCAAATAAAAATTTGAAGAAAACATTTTACACTGGTTCGCACATAAACTACATGTCTCTTAATAATTCATTAATAAATTTGATTCGCTAATTAATGCAGAAACTTACCATAACGTCTCTGAGGGTAATAAATCACCACATAAATTAGAATACAAAGAAATCGCGGCTAAAATTGACCAATATCGAGGTCGAGTTATGTAAATTTTATATTTTTCTAAAGTTTATATAAAATATTTGATGAGGAATAGCAAGAAGTCGGTTTTGATCCAAATTAACATCCATCGTGATGTTTCTTCGTTAATTAAAGTCGTTGTTTACCGCTTTTACAGATAAACGTCAAAACAAAAATATAGTAACGAATTTAAAATACCGCATTGGTTGGATTTTTGGTCTTAACCAGTTTCAGGTTTCTTTTTAGGAGCTACCTGAGTTCTATCTATTCCCAAGCCCAAGGTCTGAATACTGGCTTTCGGACGGAACCTTGCAAAATGGAAGAGTAAAAGATGACGATAGTAGAAGTACAAATAAAAGGAAATGTAATAAATATGAATTTTGTATAAAAATTTTCCGGCTCCAACAACAATGTCGTATTTGTAAATTGATAAAACAATTTGATAATTGGTTCATTATAGATATGTATACAAAAAGAATTACATCTATTTGTGATTAACTCAAGAATTCTAATGAGTAAGAATATTTTGCTTACAAAGCAATAATTTTCTGTCATTAAATTTTCAAATATTAGATTACGATTGTTAAATGAAATAAATTATTTGCTCGAATGTCAGTAAACACCAATAAAAAGAAAAAGTAAAGAAAAAAAAGAACGGTATTGTAAATTTCCAGGATTGGACGTTGTATATATATATATATATATATATATATATATATATATATATATATATATATATCAATGTTAATTATTAATAAAGTTTTAAATGATTCCTCAGTAAATCTGTAAAAGAATTACGATCCTTTGCTCCAGGTTAATAAAGTAGTAAATCGAAACATCTTTATTTCTAGGTAAGTGTCTGTACTGTAACGTTATAAATCTAACATGTTTTCTTCAAATAATTATTGTATTGCAATTCCTTTCGATCTTATTCAGTTATTAACGTTCTCTTATTTTACTATTTTTATTATAAAAATAGTTGGCGCTCAACTCTTCTATCAACTAAATATTCTGTATAAATTCCCATTTTAATTTGCAATCGTTTCCATTCTATTTTATGCCATTGATATATATAAAATGTCGACAGTAACTTTCAGAGAGTAGTTATATTGTAAATGTGCTTTTAATTTTCATAACGAAAAAAATGTTTCAATACTTCTACTGCAGGTTGGAACTATACTCGGTTTGGAAATCCATGATTTTTATAGCAGAAAACTTATAAATATCGATACTTTCTGGCCTGTCCGTACAAAAATTTATAAAAATAATATCACCATCCCGGCAAACTTCAAATACAAGACAAAACGCAAACGAGCTGTGTCAAAAACTGTGCTGTCACTAATTTTCAAACCCAGTATACATGCACAGTTGAGAAATCGAAAGATGCAATGTACAGTATGGGTAAAAATTTCGTTATACACTCAAAATATGTAATCTGACCAACGTGTTATTTATACAATATTCATGAACTGCGTTTCATTTGGTTCTTTTATTTGATCTCAAATAATTTAATTAAAATTCTGATGGTACAATCTGTATCGTAAATGAAAAACGTCAAACCCAAAACAGTAGTAAAGACGTTTATATAAATTTAATGCAAAGAGATGCCTGATACTTTTATCGTGAAGGATAAAACAAACCGAAATTTTTATCTGCTAAAATTGCAAAAACTGACGTCATTACTGTTATATGAAAAAATAGCATTCATGATTATAACAAATAATGAAAATAATAACCTACCGAGACACATATGCATATGCATGGTGTGTTATGGAAATCGTGTTTTTTAAGCCATTTAAATGGCAATTAAAATTACGGCGCCAGATTGCATTTTTAAAAAGGTAATAATTTCATAATTCGATGTCGACTCGTAAACTGAAATTTTCCCAGAATAAAAATAATATAATAGCATTAGTGATAAAAATAAACAAGAATAGGCGGTTATTATGCAATATTGAAATAAAACTCAATGAATTAGGTGGTTTTTAAAGTTTAAAAACCGAAAGTCAGACAAGCGTGACGTTTACTCTGGTGTAACACCTACAATAACTAATAATACACGAAAATTAGCATTTTTAAAAGGGCCTCTTTCCGGTAAGGAACACCAAATTCGATGTCTCTGTTCAAGGCCAGTGTAATGACCCAGAGGCGGACTTTAAACGTGGACACCCTCGCCAAAACAATTTGAACATTGATTCGAATCATCTTTTTTATATACGGAAGTATATATACCAAATGATATATGGGTTAGGTCCACAACAAATTAATATCTTTTGGTGCCTCCTATTATTTACGGTTACAAGATTGTAACATTGTTCTCGGCATGGAACTGTTATTAAATACAGATGTATCCACTCCACTCAAACCATTCAAATGGTTTGAATGGTTTGAGTGGAGTTTTTCAGACCATTTTCAGCAATCCGATTATCTTCTATATATTTATCCTTCGGCTGGATTAGAATATTACGTGTATCTCATACACCTTTCCTTGAATATGACGAATTGTGAACAGCATAGCAATAGCGACAATGTTCTATAAAAAGACCTATGAGAAATACAACTTAAAATATTTTAGAAAAAAAAAACAAACACGTAGGTACAAACCAAGACAATTCAACAATAAAGACAACCTCCCAATGAATAAAACCCATGAAATAAAGTAAAACTCAGTGGCTAGGTATTGACTTACCAAGCCGGAATGATCGGGATTCGATCCCCGGTAGACCCTAGAAAATTTTCAATTTCTAGTTTAAAGTTTAATTGAGTCGCTACCGTGCTTCGGAGGACACGTAAAGACGTCGGTCACGGTACGTAAGTAGTCGTTAATACTAGAACTTGGGCCCGAAGGTTACACTTGGTTACACTAATGGAAGATGTACAATAAGCCTATTGGCGGCAGTTCGACCGGTTATAATAAAGGGTTTTCGAGAAAAAAAGACAAGTCAAGCCCTACAAATAACTGTAGATGAATTCATAGGTACATATTTATATAACTTCATAGAATATTCAAGGTGCTCAAGATCGGTTGAAAAGGAATTATTTACGAAGGCCTATTTTCACAAGTGGACTCAAAACGGCTAATGATGAAGTGAACTACTCACTGGTAAGAAAAAGACAGTTTCATATGGAATAAAACAGTGAAGTTGATTGAAAAAAAAAAACAAGTTCAGATACATAATTGAACTAAAGGGTTAAATATATTGTATATCGCGTTAAGAGAGTAATTTATAGTAATCTATCGATAGTCGTCCACAAATCGAGAAAAAGATAAATGCACAAGTTTTAGTAATGGACGCCAAGAACCGAAAGCATCCGAACAAGACCACCAAGAAGGCGGAAAAAACCTGTGCGTGATGTGGCTTGGAAACAAAGCAAAGTTCATAACCGTCAAATGATTGTATTTGAAAAATAATATTTCTTCTTCTTTAGTTTTTAGGTGCCTCTTAAATGATATCGGAGAATAAAACTAATAAGGACTAATCTTGTAATGGCGATTAAAAAAAGTGAATAAATTGACGCTATAAACTATTACTATATTTTTCAAATGACTTTAGTTTTATAGCAACATATGTTAAGAACGGAAAAATCGTTAACAACTTCTTAGAACTGCATGTGATAAAACGCGCAGACAACGGAAAAGAAAATGAAATAATCACGTAGACAGGATGGACGAGACCAGAATTAAAAGCTACAGAGATCACTCACCAATAGAAAACCCCTACCTAACTATGCAAATAGCCATGAGGTATTATGAGGTACATACATATATCACAAGGAAATCTTGATTAAATTTTAATTCAAACACTATAAAAAAATCCACAAAAATAAAACTAAACTGTTTTATATAGCAAACTAGACTGAATTACAAAAGAATGACAGGGAATAGCCAGGTAATGTAGAAAATTTTAGGAAACAAAAAAGAAAGGTGGGATTTTCAAATGGGTAGTCTAAGCGTGCTACAGGATACGGAAAATAGAATATGGAATTATTATCATGAAATGAACACAGTATGATTGCAATAGATAAATTAAAATTATCAAGGCACATAGGAAGATGAAATAAAACATCTATAGAATTTATACGACTTTCGTTTCATTTCCAAAAGAAACTTTTAAATAGAAAACTGATCGGCATTAGTTAACAAACAATGGGAATTTAATCGTAATTCTACATGTTAACTAGTGTATACCAACCATATATTAATATACCTACACCTCTCGTAATTATTGTAATAGGCGTGGTTAGCTCCTTAGCTCCATTTCAACTCATTTTATAAATGAACCTATGTTATAAATCTACGACTAGCAACTAAAATTGGTTCCAATGTAAAATCTAAGAATTTTAACGAATTATAAAAGTATAGTAATTTAACGTGCCACATGGGCAAGTCCACCGCTGATAAAAGGCCATCGTACTAATCCCGTCAATATGTACTATTATAGGTACATTTACTTCTAATTTAAATGCCCCCTCTTTAGTTGCTAAGTGCTAACCAAATTCACCAAATCATAGAATTCGATCATTAATATGGGCCTCCCGACAATTCGGACTCAGCTGTTGGCAAGTATATTGACCCTGTAGTTTAAATTGCTCAATCACGTCATTACCGAGCACAGCTTTTCGAAATAATCATTTGCGCAAAAAATACATAACCTTTTTTTTTTCGATAAAATGTGATCATCTATAACGTGTCACTTTTATCGCGAGTCTCACTCAGTGAGATTCGTGTCGTCATGTATGGGGATTTAAATTTTAAATGGACGGAATAGATACACAATTTGGGATTTAAATAGACGAATTTAACTTTAAAAATAGAGATGTGGTGGCGAAATACACTTGTTCCAACAAGAATGTTGGTCAATGGAGAACACAGACCAAATAATTTAAAAATTAACAAAATAAAATGACAAAACAGAAATTTGTATGTGTTAAAAGAACCATTGACTAAAAATCAGAAAGAACGACTTTAACAACAAGTTTCATAAAAAGTTCCTAGCTTTAGTTTAAATGCTATATTATGGAATTTTAATGGGTTTGTCCATTTTCCAATTTCGTTTGATTAGTATAACATATTTTATTAACAAATATAACTTATATTTAAAATCAGAATAGGCGAATTAAATGTATTTAAAATATCTATGTTTAATAAAAAAATTGAGGTGAAATGATACAATATTTAAAGATAAGCTTTCTTTGGTTTGTATAAGTTATCAAAAAGCAAATTTACCATAAAAAAATGTATAGGATTCATACTTCAAGAGTATGTAGAAAAAGTAATAATTCTCATACCTGGAAAGACCAAAGCTACAATGTAGTTCAGGTGGATGATTGGGGGCTGCACAAAATTTTAAAAACAAAAATTCAGTCTTACCTCCATCATCCACTCCGCAACTATCTTCCGCATCTCTTCCGTTACTTCTTTTTGAGTTTTCGCAAGAGAGGCGTTGAACGGCAACACGTATCTATCCTCGGTTTTGAGTAAATTTTTAAGTACTCTATCATGTAAAATTGTCGGGTCATCGTAAGCTCGAACTTCATTTTCTGGCTTTTCGCAACAATACAAGTCCATGTTCTCCTTATACTCCTACTCCTCTCGCAATAATTCACACACACAAAACACACTTAACCTCAAAAAATATCACAACTTTTACTTATTGTCTCATCTGTAGTGTATGGTTCCCTTTAAATTTTGTGTTTAAAGCGCTATCAGCTGAGAGTTGTTGACTGTTCGCTGGTTTAGTCAGCAATGCAATCCATATGTTTTCGTCATTCAGCATAAAACTGATTCCCCCACTACGCACTAGGCGCCGAGCTTTAGCTTCAAGTACAACAGGTTCTTTACGGAGTTTCTTACTTAAGCGTTGTTGCCAATGTTCGCTGATCTATACTTATGCTGGGGATTTTCTTAGAAATTAGTTTCTTTCGGTTTAAAAATAAATTTTACTAGTATTAGGCTTTACTTTATTATCTTGTAAAATGTCGTTTATTCTACACAATATTTGTCAGTGTTTTGTTAAACCCAGATTTCTGTTGTTATTATGCTATTACTCTTCATTCCGTTTTATTTGTCATTTAATATTTCTACTTTCACTACTTTTTTATTTGTTCACAACTTTTTCTACCTCTATTCTCCAATTAGTTTAAGATTCATTTCTGTCTTCTTCCGTCGCTTAATGGTTAAAATATTTTCCTTAGGTCATGCTCTTATAACTGTTGAAATAATAAACCTTCAGATCGATTTTCATATTTAATTTCATCAACCACATACCTTTCGAAAGATTTTCCACCACTTTCTGGTACATTCTCACACTAAGATTTTCTGGTTTTTCGTAAATCATTTTTCGAAAGCTGGTAGTACTACTAATTAGTGGGAAGGTACTGGGTTCTCGGGATGCAGTCAGTTTCAGATTGAATCTTAATTTAACTGTTGTAATGTGATGTCGAAAAACTACTAATTAGTCTTATTACAGTTCTAAAGTTCTTATTTCTGAAATGAAAAAGACAGTCGATTTGATTTCACGTCCAAAGTGTCTATGTATCTGTTTATACGTATTTCGCCCTAATAGGGCTCGTCAGAACAGCTATTCATAGGCTTTCTCAACGTGAAAAATAAATCTGTTCTGTCTTTAAGAAGCAACAATAAAATGGCTTCGATATGGACGCAATAGAGACATCTGATAATAAATCCGTAAAATAGTTTCGAAACACAATTCAGATTTCTTCTTTAATCTGAGCCTTCTAAAAATTGCAAGGATTCATTTTATTCGGATCTACTCTGTATGAGTACAAGAAACCAATTCGCTAAGGATTTCTTCTTAGTTGAGGAGACATGTCGTGGAATGCAAATTTTAGATTCCCCATGTCTCTATTAACATCTTTATCAACGTCTGTTTTGCCTTGCAATTTTTAGAAGGCTCAGATTAAAGAAGAAATCTGAATTGTGTTTCGAAACTATTTTACGGATTTTTAATTTCTGCTTCTCTGAACATAGTATTGCTTTTCAGGAATGTTCTCAGAGTGTTAAATAAACCTGATTATTTAATTTTCTCCATCTAAACATTTGTTATCCATTTTCTGCGGTTGTTTTTTTCTTCTGTTGTTTACCTTCTGGTTCAAGTTTTAGTGTTAACGACTACTTACGTAGCCGGAATTGACTGCTTTACGTGTCCTCCGAAGCACGGTGGCCGCTTAGTTAATTTAGAAATTGAAAAATGTCTAGTGTATGTTTCAGAATCGAACCAGGGTCCGGCTTGGTAAGCCAGTACCTAGTTACTGATCTATGGTCACTACTTCTGCAGTTGGGTAGTTTTTCTCTTTAATTTTTATTTTTTTCTTTAATTTCTTTTAATTTTCAATTTCTTGTTCTTGTTAGCCTTATTACTACTTTCATGCTTCATTCCAAGTGTTTAATTCCATCGAATTAAATTTATGGTCGTTATTTTTTATATTCTTCCACCAACTTTGAGATAACCCTATTTCTTTGCTATATGATCTGCTTTAAGATGTGGTCGGGAGATATATCTAGTATTTTATTATTATTTTTTATTATTTCTGGCTTTCTAAACTAAACGAATTTATATTCTTTACTATCCACATCCTTTATTACACGCCTTTGTTGTTCACATATCTTTTGTATTTTCACATATTTTTAAAGCGAAGCTTCCATACTGGCATTGTAATACTTTTTCTCTATAGTAAAATGCTAAGGCAAGCATCACGAATCTAGCGTCACGAGAATTCGTCACGGCTAGTGTCACGAAATAGCGGTCCTTTATATGGATCCACTACTCTCGACAAATTCGTTTCCAGCCATCATATAATTATGTATTCTTAGCAGGTTTAAATTAAAAACTGAATGAAAATTACTAACAAAATACAGACATTCAATGAAAAGTTCAAAGTTAATAGAATATCTGTTAATAAAATATGTAGTAAATAAAAACAGAAAAATAAAGATTGATACTAGAATTAGATTCGTAATGATTGTCGAAAAAGTCATAAATGCCATTAAATTAATAACAATATTGAATCATCTATTTAAATTTTTATGACAGTTTTCGTTTTAAAATATATTCATATAAATAAAGGTAATATCGGATTTTGACAACTATCAGTTCGACTATTGTATTAAAGTGCGACAAAAAAGAGTTATTAGTAAAACATTTTAAGTTGAAATTCATATTTATACAGTCACATCAGGGACGCATTCATTTATGTAACGAGGAGTAGTCCGTTATACAAAAAGTCGAAATTGACCATAATTTGGTATTTTGATTTTTGAAATGTTTTATAATTTTTACTTAATAAATTCCTTTCAAACTATACTCAAATTTTATTTTTAAACATTTTGTTTAGTTTTTATACTATGTAATTTTTTTTTTTTTATTGAAAATTAACGTGCTCGGCAACAAAGGCCACTTACACGAAAACGGTTACAAATGTAAAACTGTTACAATAAATTACAAGAATATGTTATAGAGTACATATTGTTAGAATACAATCAAAATTATATTTTATAATATAACTGAACGTCTCTGAGGAATTTTAGACTTGAGGTTATTTGATCCAAGTTATTGAGTCTGTCTTTTAAATCACTTTTAAGGCAATAAAATAGTCTTTTTGCTGAATATTGATGACATTCGGTGAGAATATGGTTAACTGTTAGATGTGATTGACAGGTCTCACAAGTGGGTCGGTTGCTGGATGACATCAGGTATCCGTGTGTTAATCTTGTATGTCCTATTCGAAGTCTTCGTGTTACAATAGCATCTCGTCTGGACATACTGGCAGAGATCAAATCAAGGGGGCTATCGACTAACTGTTGGATATGATGTAATGCTGAGTTATTGGTGTCCCAGTGTTGTTGCCATCGGGTTCTTGCTTGTTTCTTAATGTGAGATTTTAAATCTTTACTAATTTGTATATTAACCGTATTATCAGATGATGTTGAGGCAAGTTTTGCATGGCTGTCTGCAAGTTCGTTGCCTGTGATACCAATATGGGATGGTAGCCAGATTAATGTAACTGTTATTTTTTGGGAAGCGATTAGTTGGTAACAATCAAGGATCTTTTGGACAATAGGATGATCAGTGAATATATTTTGGATAGATTGTATTGAGGCTAGTGAGTCTGTGCATATTGCAACTTGTTTATAGGTGAAGAAATGGATTTGAAAGCCTGAAATATGCTAAATAGTTCGCCAGTGAAAACGCTACAAAACGAGGGGATACAAGATGATGTGATAAGGTTATCTGACGTGGTAACAGAACAGCCTACTCCTGTATCATTCTTTGAGGCATCAGTGTAAAGTACTATGTCGTATTTATTTGTAAATATAATTTCTTTAAAAGACTTTTTAATGAGTTCCCTGGGTGTTGTAAGTTTATCGAATCTTGTAAGAGATGTGTTAAACTGAGGGGTGATTACAGACCAAGGAGGATGTGGAGGTAGGGGTCGTGGGATTGTTTGTGATAGAGAGATGTTATTAAGTAATTGTGTTAAAATTAGTGGAATGGGTTTTATTGATGGTGATTTAGAATAGTAATGCTGGTTGTTAGTTGATGAAGTAAGAAGAAGATAAACTGGATTGGAGTATTGGATGAAACGGAGGCAGCATAGGAAAGTAATAATTGTTCACGTCTAATCCAAAGTGGGGGCTCATTGGCTTCGCAATATAGACTTTCTACGGGGCTAGATCGAAAGGCTCCTAAACAAATTCGTAAGGCTGTGTGATGTATCGAATTTAAAAGGTTAAGGTGTGTTTTAGAGGCAGAGATATATATGTAACAACCATAATCCAATTTGGAACGAATGATAGACCTATATATCTTAAGCAGGGAGTTCTCATCTGCGCCCCAATGATAGTTTGAAAGAGTTTTGATAATGTTAAGCCTCTTGTTTGCTTCACCTTTTATTTCTAGAATATGATGTTTCCAGGTGAGTCGTGAATCAAACGTTACACCGAGAATTTTGTACTATGTAATTAAATTTACTACTAAATGCCATTTATTTATATTTTATTATTAATTTAATGTTTAGTCTGACTTTGACAGGTCTGTCGGAAGTATACAATGCCTTTGATGATACGTTAGCAGGTAGCGTTTGAAGCAAAAGTAAATATTTATTAAATTTTAAAATAATATAATGTGTTTAAAATATAAATAATAAATAAATAATAAAATTACTTTCTTTAACTTTAAAAATATTACTTAAAATTTAAAAATATGTACAACAGTGTGAATCTTCGCGCTAGTCTACTACAGCCTACTGTATCTCCTTTTTCTTTATAGTTTTTCCCTACTTTGCTTTTGTAAGTTGTTTTCATTTATGTGGTATATATAATTACGGATTTTATTATTCTTTTGTACATATTTTGCTTATATTTATGTTTTCCAACTTTTTTATTTCTTTTGTACACTTAATATAACCATTTTATCTTGAATTATCTGGTTTTTTGTTTCCCGTGTTACCATGGCCATATACGTCAATGACTTGATGACTTATACTGACGACGAGCTTTCTGGAATTACTAAAAAAAAATCTTTTGTAGCTCTCTACGTTATTCGACCGTTACTTTGCTATATAGTGTCCAAGTCTCACATCTCTATCTCAAAAATGTCCAAGCATACCTTACGTATTCTTGTCTTAATATTCCTATTGCCTATCAAAACATCTGCCAACATTTGTTCTTGTTTGTTGCTCCATTTTCCAGTTCGTGAAGCCCACTACCTTTTAATTTTCCTCGACCTCTTCTTTGCTATCCTCCTATCGAACCAGTTGCAAGTTTTACATTTTACATACAAAATTTTACATTTGTCATTCTTTATATATGTCCTACCTCAATTATTAAGCATTTTACAAAATTTTATTAATTTGCAGTACTAAAACATAATGTACTAATACGTTTTCAAGTCGTAATCAACGAAGATCTGCCAAAAATTTAAATATGAACGGTAGGACTTTTTTTAAGATATTCAAATAATTTAATGCTCATTTATATGTTATTTGAGACAACCCAACAATTGAGAATAGATTATGGTTATTATGACGCAAAATATGAATATTGTTTTAGTATAATTTTTTGCAATATGATAATCACAATTTTATCAGTACTATTTGGTACAGTGACTAGTGCCATTTCTATTTACCGAGTACATAATTTAAATGTTTCCATCGACCAAAAGATGTGCAAGAAATACCTTTGCATACTGAAAAAATGATGACCGTCTGGTACGCAGTTCCTAGAGGAGGAATTATTTTGCCATACTTTGTTGACGAAGCTGGATGCCCAGCAACTATTAATAATCCAGAGCGCTACATTTCTCAAGCGTGGATCGCGTAGAGGACCCTCAAAGGTTTTATAAATCAATAAACAGCTGGTAGCTAGTTTTTAAATCTAGAATCTAAAAACCATTCTGTCTTTGACACTGAATATATCTCCAAGTACAGAGGAACCTATCTAAAACTTATCAAAACAGCTAAAAAATGCACTATGAGAATCGTCTGGGAAGCTCTAAAAATGTTGCAAGGGAAACTTGGTCCATAATAAACGATCTTCGAAGTAAAACTAACACAGCTTAAACATTTTCTCTTCCAAACCCTGAAAATCTAAATGAATACTTCGTTAATGTGAGTAAAAATATAACATCAGCTATTTTGCCACAACAAGATCCTATTTGCTATTTTCCCAATTCTAAAAAGGTCTCGAATTTATTCTTTATAAGACCAGCTGATAAATCTGAACTAATCCAAACAATCAGTAGTATCAAAAGCAAATCTTCCTGTAGTACTGATGGACTATCCATAAAATTTTTTTTAAATCTCACAAATAATGTGTTGGAAGTCCTGGTCTCACTAAATATACCTTTGAAAAAGGTATATTTCCAGAGTGCCTAAAGACAGCCATTATTGTTCCTCTTCATAAGGGTGGTGATAAATCTAATGTCTGCAACTATAGACCTATTGCCTTACTACCTGTCCTATCCAAAATTATTGAGAGACTTATAAAAGCCCGACTTATGTCCTTTCTCGTTGAAAACAACATTTTATCACAAAGTCAGTTCGGCTTTTTATCTAATAAATGTACCAGCGATGCACTGTAATTCTGTACTACATGAGGTCTATCAAGCACTAAACAATAATCTTTATACTACCACTGTGTTTTGTGACTATGCCAAAGCTTTTGATTATGTAAATCACGACATTTTGATAAAAAAACTAAATTTCTACGGAATTCGAGGTATTTCTTTGAATTGGTTCCAATCTTACTTAAGGAGTAGGAAACAACTAGTTCGAGCAAGTGATACTGACTCTAGTCACAAAAGCATTGCATGTGAAGTACCACAAGGTTCAGTCCTCTACTTTTCCTTATCTTTATAAATGACATCACTAACTTAAAAATCGATGGAAAAATTTTTCTTTTTGCTGATGATACCAGTATTACCTGGAAGAACTCTAATATTGCAACGCTTCATGCAATTATAACTTCTGATCTACTTAAAATAAAAACCTGGTCCGTTTAATAAATAAAAATTTTTGGTATTTTTATAGACAGCAACCTTAAATGGTCCCTTCATATCAATTTGTTAAGTAAGAACCTAGCCTCAGCCTGCTATGCAATAAGATCTGTTTCGAAGGAAATGAATTTAGCATCTTCCAAAATAACATAATTTTCTTTGTTCGAGTCTCATATTCGATATGGCCTTTTTGGGGTTCTAGTACAGCTGCCCAATCGGATGTTACTTTTAAATTACAAAAAAAAACAATACAGTCTCAGAGTTTTTGGCCTCAGTACAATAACACATTGCAAAGGCTACTTCAAAAATCAGGGGAATTTAACTCTTCCCTCTCTATATATTCTAGAAACTGTTTGCTTAAGTCGTAAACACCTTCATGTTTTTCCAGCAAGACCTAGTCATGACTATTCCACTAGAAATTCATGCTTTGATGTGTATTTACCGATCCCATCCACTGAGTTAGAAAGAAATCTATATTATATTCGGCAAAAAACTTATACAACATCTCCCTTTGCAACTTAAATCTACAACTTCTTTCCTAGTTTCCAAGTTCCGTAAATTGACAAAAGCCTATCTATCTGAAAGACCTTATTATTCAGTTCAAGAGTTTCTCAACGAATAATTAAGAAAGTACAGTTCGTTTAGGTACAAGTAACATATTTGGGTATCACATGCAGCAGCTGAAACGTATTCGTCGTAAGGTTTTATTACGCAATTTGCAATATAGTGAAATTTCGCAATGGATTGTATATTTTATTATGTTTTATTCTGTGATATTGACGATTTATGTAATTTGAGTAAATTTTAATTGTTATTGTTATTATTACTTTTTTTTACTTATATAAGCTTTGTCCATAAAACTGTACTATTTTCAATGACAATAAAGCATCTTTCTATTCTATTCTATATCTGAACAATCGAAGGCTCCAAAAATAAAAACATCAGTGAAAGACAGATAGAAACCGATTCCTATTCTGACTCGTTTTCAGATGAATACTCGACACAACAAATAATCAAAAGAAGTCTAGAAAATATCAAAAATGCCACTAGAGTAATTCGATCACATAAACCTAATAGCTTACTCGTAGAATAATTAGAGCAAACAGACGTGATTCAGAGCAAATTAGAGGAAGGAAACAAAAACCTGAAGATCGAACCTAAAAATACGAGAGACCGATTAGACTTCGTACAAACAATATATAAGAAGCTAAGCAACGACTATAATACAATTCCCAGACAAACAAACTAAGAAACGTTAACACAGTAGGCGACAATAGATAGTCTAAACACTACCATCAAAATCATAAAAAAGGAAATATCAGAAATTGAGATTGATAAAAAGAAGACACACAACAAGAAAACTCTAGCAGTTTTGTATCTTCGACATTCAGGGGCATATCCCCCATGGACTTACATACTAGACATCTAGAACCTATTCAGACATTGTCTGAGGGTCAGCAACAACCACTATTGGGAGTCTTACGTTGCCATGCAGGGTATCTGTTTAATACTTTAACATCACAACATGTTTTCAATAATAATGTAACACCTAACAAATTTTGTAACTTTTTAAGGGTTTTTACCCAGATATTTAGTAGCTTGACTCATCTGTACCTGGTAATAATACACTGATGATGGACTTTTTAGTCCAAAAACGTTCTGTAATGTAGCCCTAAAGCGTCTTTTTAATTATATACCTTTTATAAAGGACTTTTTAAATAAAACTTATCTGATATCTTTTAAACCAAGGTGATAAACTGCATTTTGTATTTACAATCGCATAAACAAAATTAATAAGTGATTTAGTCATAGCTGTAATTTCCATTGAACGCACTTTCACCTTAATTACTAAAACATCATGATGTGTTTATTCACAATACCACCGTCATTTCTTACTGTAATTAGTTTATTATAAGTATAATAAGTATTTTCAAGGAGATCATAAAAGAAAGTTAATAAATTATTCTGACAATAGAATTTGGTTAAAGATTAATTCCTAATCGAAAGATGAAACAGGAATCGTTAGAAAATCTCTGCCATCTTTCCTTTATGAGATCTCGAATCATGCAATTTTCAAAAAACAAAAACAAAATATGAAAAATAGATAGGATAGAAGGAACATCTTGATCTAGGAAGAAGAGAAAGGATAGTGGCAACTTCAGAAAAATAAAACGTTACCTTACTGAACCTGTACCAAAACAACTGTTTTTACAACTATTGAAACCATTCGAAGTGAATTGAGTTGAAAAGACATTTTTTCTTATTCAGCAAAGCTAATAATTTTAAGTATAAATCAATAGATACAATGCAAGGTACTCATGGAGGGCGGTAGAATGATTTCCTTAAAAATAGTCATGATACCGTGAAAACAATCTTGACAAATAATAAAATGTTCAAATGCAGTACCTTCCAATAAAGTTTTATTTTAAAGGACTTTTTGGGGACAACCAAGCGACTCCAAAAATATATGATCCAAATTCACTAGATCTGTATTGGCTGGTACAAGGTTTAAGAATTCTAGAATGGGTTCCATGGAGGAATGGAAGATGTACAAAAAGCCAACTGGTTACAGTACGATATGTTTATAATACCTACCAGGAAAAAAGTCTATATTTACATACAGAATATAACTGTGTCAAATGGCTCTAATTCTCTATGTAGAGATCACGTAAAGGTTGAAAACCAAAGGGGTAAAACAATACATTTGAAAATTCTGAAGTAACTCTCATCAAGGAAGAAATTAAATTCCAATCAATCTTTAAATAAATTTATTGCAGTAGATATTGCTATATTCATTTTGAAGATTATTGATAGTAGAGTTTTTATGACACAGCTAATAATCCCCAACGTAATGTCATAAACCTCATTTAGTAAATCAGTAATGTGGGTACCTAAATAATCTGTTCAGGTATAAAATATTATTAAGTAGCACCTAAGTTTCTTAAAAAGGATTAAAATTAATATTTTTCTGAAGCTATTTTCTTGTGACATCATAATACAATTTATGATTTTAGTTGGGAATAATCCACAAGTTTAATTTAAATTAGCTAAGATTAACATTTCTGCTAATAAAAAGTAGTATCAAGTGAATTCGTGCAATAAAAATGGCACAAACATCTAATTTTATTCCTGTGAAATTTATATATGTATAGACTTTTGAAACAACAAAATCGAAAGCAACTATTACAGAAGCACCTAAAATATAAATAGAAAGAAAATCCTAGCAAATACACGATACTGTACGTATTCAAAATAAGATACCTGCTTTGGATAAACTTTCCACAGACAGTGATGAAATTTTGCACTAATTAGCCTTCATATGGGAGAAACACGATAGGAAATCTGTGATTATAGAGAAATTACTTCCGATTTACAAAAATTATTTTGGTCAAGTGATACATTTTCTACCGATCAATCGTAGTTATGGACAAGGCCAATTACCATTCAATATGAAAATAACCATTACCCAACAGTGACTAAAAAAAGAACTCTTATATTGTTTAAGTATCTTCCTGAAAAGATGACGTTAAACGGCTTTTGGATATTATATTTAACATTGCATCTGGAACAATTTGCAACTCTGGACGATTTTTTATTAAATCTCTAGATTCCTTCCGGTATTCCTTCGCTCTGCTTCCTGACGTCTTATCCGTCTTTTGTATGCTCTTAGGTTGGGTCCAATTTAAGTGGGCGCTTAAACACCCTTCCACTCGACCTAAGAGGTCTATTGTGACTGTATGCTCTATATACCTTTACCTTCGCCTCTTTCTACATCCATATATGTAATGGGGGAAGGTCCATGGAGGCGGTTGGGGTAGTCGACATCGCTCTTGTTATGATTATGCATGCTTGTCGTTAAAGCTTATTCTGTTTCTCTCTGGTGGTCTTTTGTTGGAATTTAGACCACCATACTATTGCCCCATACGTAAACATAGTTTTGACTACAGTTATATATGCCAGTACATCGGTTTGAGTTCCATACCTCATAATTTCCCACATATCCTTCGACATATCCGGAGTGAAAGTTTCGCATTGTTGGGTATTTCTTCCAGATGTGCGTTCCAAAAGCCGCTTGTCCACTATTGCTCCTCGATATTTGACCTCATTCATATCTTTGACCGTTTCTCCATACAGAGCGGGCAACGATCATTCGCATATGCTTGCCCAAGTGCGTCAAGGAGCGAGATCAGATCATTCACCAGGAATGTCCACAGGAGGGGAGAAAGCACTTTCCCTGTGCACAACCCTTAGCTGTGTTGACAACCATCTACTCTCGTTGAAAGTATGCTAAAATCGGCCTATTTTCCAGCATTGCTTTGATCCAATTGCTTACGGTAGTGGATATCCCTTTTGACGCTACTGCAGCATAAAGAAAATCTGGTGGTGCATTATTAAATGCGCTTTTTATATCTATAAAGGCGGTTAATGCAATCTCTCCATTACTAATGGAGTGACTGATTTTCGGAACTACTTCGTGCAGTGCTGTTTCTGTTGATTTTCTGACTTGATAGGCATGCTGTTTGCCATTCAGAGGATGATCCCTTAATGGTTTCTTCTTAATATGTCTATCAAGAATTTTTCTATTACAGAAATTATGTAAGATTGATCGGCCTCTAGGATTTACGTAGGGCGTTGTCTCATCGTCATATTTTGTGTATGTACACCACCCTTAATTTGTCCAAGTTTTTGGTATATAGCCTAGTGCTATACTAGCTCTAAACATCTTTGTTAGCATGTGCAATAAAATGTCCTTTTTAAAGTTAGATAGGAAATATTCCATCTTCTACTTGAGATTTCTTATTCTTCTTCTTCCTCTTTATAACCAATTCTACTTGTTCATTGGCGGATTAATACCTCTATGGAAGGTTGTCACTCCATCTTTTGCGCGGTTCTTACTTCTTCTGCCGATTGGTGACTTATCTCTGACTATTTTGATGACTCTCATCTCTCACTTCTTTGAAATACTGTTATTTGGCTTTATTTTAGCGGATATAGAAACACATGGCTCATTTACCAAATAAAACCATAATTTATATAGCGATGTCAATTGTTACAATTGTATCTCCCCTGGAGATAATTGTAACAAACTTTGGGACAATTATAACAAATTTTGGGACAATCGTAACAACTTGATTTACAAAACAATAACAGTAAAAAAATAAATCATCATCATCATCTCTGCAATGAGAATGTGCCCAACCTTTGCAGAGTTGGCATTTCACCCGTTCCCCACCATGCCAAGTATGGCTGGAAACAATATAAGCACTGAGCATCATCATCATCCGACGAGTTGAACTATGTCTCCTTTTTCCTCGAAATCGTTTATTTCACCTTATTGGCATTCTTTTTCCTTACGTTAGCTGTCTCTATTCTTCAAGTATTATGTTCTCTGGTGTTTCTGTTAATATAAATATTTTCCTCTTTCTTTGATTTGTGGTATTGGGTTTAGTAGACGTAGGAGCTTTTGGAAAGGGGCGAATACTTTCCAATGGCTCCTTAGTAGTATTTAACTTGTTGGTCTCTCTAGATGTTGATGCAACCATCTCGGACGCTGTTCCGTTTTTTCCAGTTCCATCGGATATAGATTGAAGTGGTTCTTTAGAGGTGGATGGCAGTGATGGCACAGATTCCCTTGTGGCAGATTCAACAAGCGTAGGATCATATGGCTTGTCAGTGGGTAAAGATGGTGCGTTCTCGTGCTCTTCAATATATCACAATAATTCAATATTAATACAATTATTCACATAATATTTTAGTGATCTGTAGACACTGCAGTCTAAGGACTGTAATTTGTGCGATGTATGGGTAGGGAAAGATAGAAGAACAATGCCAGTTTGTCAACAGAAGTCAATAGTTTGAAGACCTTGGTACGATTTATGGTTGTCTAGTACAAATAGTACCTTAATTTCAGGGGATGGCTTAGTATACCTTACAAAATGTTTCATACAGATAAAAAAAGTGTCAGTGTCCATCTAACCGAAACCATTAGCTTCTCCGATTGAACCTACTGGAGATCGAGTCATAAAGTATGGTTTGAACCATTGCTTTGGGAATAGGAACATTGGCGGAACTGTATTGCTTATTGCGTTTACAGCGAGGTAAAAAATTACAAAAAACATATCTCTTTCCGCAAAAGTAACGACTCCAACTTGTTTTGTCCTATTTGTTGTACTCGTCTCTTATATCAACCGCGTCAACCTCAAGCGGTACCAAATTTGAATCATCTCAACAATGAATATGGCTGCTGTTACAATTGTAACATGTTACAACTGTCTCCGGTCCCCTACTTGTTTAAAACTGATGCCATTGATTTATATTTTACATCTGATTGGTTCTTTGCTGCTTGATTGTTTTAGTTTTCTGAGTTAAGATTGTCATATTCAATTCTTTTGCTCTTATGTTAAATCTGTGGACCAGTCTTTGCAGACTATCTTCATCTTAAGCTATCAATATTGCGTCGCCTGCGTAACAGAGATCACTTGTAAGAAACTATTGGGGAATAACCCTCCTTAATACAGTATCTACATAAAATATTTTCGAGTCTCCTATATGGTGGCCTAAGTGCATATTTTGAGGACCTTGAGGCGAATATCATACCCAGAGGTTTTAGGTCTGGTCGATCGGACCAGATTTTTGTTCTAAGGCAACTCCTGGAACAACCAATGAATTCAATATACCTACCACTTTTTTTTTCTACCACCTAGATTTTACATCTGACTATGATAGTGTACTACGAAGTAAATTGTATAAAACAATGGACAAATTCTACATCTTCGATAAACTAATAAGATTGGTAAGGGCTACAATGCGTAAAGTTCTTTGCAAAGTAAAAATACAGGGCGAACAATCACAAAAGTTTTAAACATGTATATCAGACTACAACAGGGAGTTGCGCTTTCATGCCTAATTTTCAACGTTGTTCTGAAAAAGGCAATCGGGGATGCCAAAGGGAGAAAATATATTTAACAAACCATTACAAATTATGGCCTAGGTAGATGATCTAGACCTAATTGCCCGTATAACATGCAAACTAGAAGAAATATATACCATCTTCTCAAATGCCTAAAAAAATGGGCCATCAGTAGGACATAGGAGCGAGGCCTACGGTAAAGAGGTGAAGCAAATAACAAGCACGGAGGATGCTTTTGTATGAAGATAAAACAAAGAATTCCCTTGACACTAAGTAGATACAAGGAAAAACAAAAAAAACGTATTCGTTTTTCTATGGTTTTATATAGGATAGAAGGTTGGACTTCTGTAATGTTAAAATTAGATTCTATTTTATGTTGCTAAATATCAAAATAAAATATATAAACAGCAATATTTATGCAAGAAAAAGAAGAAAAGGTAGAAGAAGAACGGGATGCAATGTTTATTTAATATTTCATTCCTACCTATTTTGTACGTCTTTATAAATATGTGTATCTTTCAAAAGAACCATCCTAAAAATTAAATAGAACCTGTACAATAACAAAATTCCTACAATATTATAAACAACAAACCTTTTAGGCGAAGGGATGTATAAACTTCTCATTTAATTTTCATGAATGAGTGTCGAAATGGAAGATTTATATAAAGGAAGAATTTGTCATTGGAATTGTAAAGAAAAAGTTCTGTTCTAGGAAGGCCTGTATCAAATAAACAAAGAAATGGGCTTTAACCCTCAAAAGATGCTCTACCTGCCACTTGACTTTGTTGTTGGAATAAATAGGCGCTTCGAAGCAGGCTATTGAGAATCTGAAATGAATTGTTGATCTTTTTCTTAAGTATGGAATTAACCGCAAATTTGTGTTTAAAGTTAATTCTTCAGAGCATTGCTGCAAGGACACATTATTTACCTCAGTGAACAAAGTTTTTTGTTATTTCACTGCTTACTTCTTCGCTATATTTATTAACTGTAAAACTTTTATGAAATAAATCTTTGTTGCGAGACATAAAAGCGCCTCTCTATTAGGTTCTTCCTACATATCTAATTTTTAACCTAATGCAAAGATCATTAGGTAAGGCACTAGAAAACCACCTCATTTATTACCATATATTCCATTTAGAAATATACGATAGCACAGTTTTTATAGCAGAGGATTACAACAGTCTTTATACAGGTATGTTCAAAGCAGAAAAAATTATAAACATTCTTGCCTCAGTTTTGTGCAACAATTTATAAAAATAATATGCCCACTTTGACAATCTTTACAACATAGATAGACGTTTTTGTAGATAGATTCAATGAGGTGGCATTTGGCCTATTCCACTACGACCTTTTCAGATCTATTATGGTCCTCTAATCCAAGATTACATTCTCTAGTCTGACGCTTTTTAAAAGGTCTCTTCGAGAATGAATCTTCTATATAGCTGTTTGCCAGTGACTATGTATTCTGTACATCACAGATTGGGATCCGCGCTGTATAAGAATATGAAGTGGTGGAAGATTCAGCAGGACTTCCAACGCCACTGTATGAGTTGTTTTTATGGCCCCGTAATGCACAGTTTTGTGTATTGATTAGCAGCTTTATTGCGTCTTTATCCGCCACGTCACAGTTCCATATATTATCATTGGTCTAATAACCCTTGTGTATTATAACCAAAGGGTCATTTTGGGGTTGAGCCTTAAATTTTTATCACATATCCTTCTACATCTGCCCAAGAACATAGTAGCTTTCTGTGTGGTTCTCAGTATGTGAGTATTTCATGTAAGCCTATGATCAAAATATACCTCTAGGTATTTTGTTTCTTTGGTAAATGGAATCTCTGTTCCTCCCAGCACCGGTGGTTTTAGGCCTTTAATGATGTCTTTTTTGTGAAGTTGATGATTTGTGTTTTTTGAGCATTGACTGTTATCTTGTTTACACCAGTTACCAACTAGTATACTGAGTATATTTAGGGTTTCTTGCATTCTTCCAGATGTAACCTGGGCGAATTTGCCACTGACGATGATTGCAATATCGTCAGCGTATCCTAGACAGTAAAAGTCTTTTGTACACAGATTTTTCAGAAGATCATTTACCAAGGTTTCCCAAAATAGAGGTGACAGAACTCCTCCTTATGGGTAGCCTCTACCTGCTCTTGCTTTGATGGTTGCTTTACTCAGAGTGGATATTACTATCCTACGGAATATAGCAATAGTAATGGTTAAAGAGCAACAAACATCAAATTAATAATCATGTTTATCGGGGATCGAGCTTCGGAAGGAGAAGAGAAGCTTTCTAGGTCGTAAATCCTAGCCGTACACTACTAAGAAGCTTATACTAATTTGTCTTCTTCTGATATTAGGTATTAGTCCTTAGTCCTGCTTTTTTCCGATCTTTAAGCTGGTCATAGTTGTGATGTTGATTGTTAGTTCCATTCTTTTATCATACCCATTCCTGGATTCTGGAACCCTGTACCAGCTTATACAGGTTTAGCGAATGGGCACCATATGTTTTTGGAGTTACTTGGTAGTCTCCAAAAAGTGTTTTACGCCTTCAATCTAATGACTCACATCATCCAACATATGGTTAACTGTTTCAAGCTGTTTGCTACAGAGTCTGCAGTTTAAGTCTTCATCAAACAGCAATATAAATTTTGCCATGTGTTTTACTGGACATATTTTTTCATTGAGAGTCATGTTGCTTTAGAATTCAGTCTTTTTTCCGGTCGCGGACGATGCTTACTGGCACTCACACGGCCGACTATTTTTTACATGCATTAAGTGCCTCAGCTCTTTCACTACCGTATATTCTAACAATTTTCAATGGAAGTATTCAATTTTAAAATGCATAATAGCACAGTTTTTATGATAAAAGATTACAACGGTCTTTTTACAGGACTGTTCAAAGCAGAAAACTTATAAATATCATAATCGATAATAAACCGCCAGTTTGTCGAGTTTCTCTCGGTATTCACACACTAGCCTAGAGTCTACAATAGGGAGCCCTCATGGTTGCTTGGATATCTGTGCATATACTGATCCGCTTCAGTTCGAGAGCGATTATGTTAATTTATCTTGCTCACTGCAAGATTCTCTGTTTGAAATACAGATATATATTCTCCTAGTAGAATAGAAATGTTTAAAATTCCACCTCTGCCGAAAATTCCTGCGCCCGAGCCGGCTGCAGTTTTAGATCCGTCTGAGTACCAGGTATAACTTTGAACTCATCATTTCTTCGGGATCCCTAATTTCATTTATAATATTACTAGGTCCTGATCCTCGACTCTCCCCTTTTAACTATGTCTATTGATGTGCCCCTCATAGCCTCTGTGAGGATGGCACTTTTTTATCCTCTGTACGTATTCGCATCATAGTCCATGATTAATTGCAGTCCATTTCCCTGCAGTCTCTCACCAGCTGTTCCAATTCTCTTGATAATGGTTATTCGGGATCATCATATGGGAAGTATATACATCCCAGAATCTCTTTCATACTCGTTCACTTGGTGGTGGAGGTGTTTCACTCGGAACACGTTCTGACTGAGTATTTGGGCAGATAGAGAATCAGCGACTGAAGTTACATCTCTGATCGTTCCCGTTGTGTTTATAATTATAAGCTAGAAGAGTTATTCATTTCCGAGTTTATGTTTTTTAGTCTCGTTGTCCACATTTATTTCCACGAGTTTGGACGAATTACTGTCAGGCATGGCAGTGCGTCCTTACTGTGCTAAGGTTAGATGCTCCTAGATTTCGCCAGCTCTCAAGTGCATCGCCTAAGGCAACACTCTCTCCCCTGTACCATGCATCCCTTAAGCACGATGGTGTTACACCTCGGGTTTAGAGAGCGTAGTAGTTGCAGAATAAATCTGACTATAATGAGCCAGTTGTTATGCAGCTGTCGGTAATTTGCCCATTGACCTTGTTAAGTGTGGTGCTCTCAGCAGAGAGCAAGCCAATAAAAAAACTTTGCATCCAACATCTTACGGAAGAAAAGTTTACATACGTAGCTTAAACAATGTACCTCACAGATAAAGATGAAGAAAAATTAAGAATATTCGAAAGGAAAATCCTCAGAAGAATTATGTGAGCGATAATAAAGGGAGAAAATATAGTTAGATTTATTAAAGCGCAGAGGCTGAGTTGGCTGGGACAAATAGAAAACAGGAAAAAAGACCTATTGATTAAGAAGGTCACCGATGAAAGCCAGAAACTGAAAGACCAAAGGTAAGACCTAGAGAAAGATGTGAGGTACCAAAGAGGTAGTCATGAGAGATACCAAAATCCTGAAAGTAAGAAACTGAAGGAAAATATATATAGATCGAAATGAGTGGAAGAAAATTGTAATGAAAACCAAGTTATACAACAAACTTTGACAATATACAAGAAAAATGCTGAGTTATTCACCGCAATAAGCGAATCAGAGAGCTCCAATTAAGAGCGGCAAATATTCGATCAGGAATGAAAGGCCTTGATGATATATATATATATATATATATATATATATATCGTGGTGCCGAATGCGGATCTGACCACTATATGGTGGTCGCAAAAATAACCATACACTACAGGAAAGTAAACAAGAACAAAATTGAACAGGAGAAGGTAGTAGCTTCCACAAAGATAAGATATAATATTGATAGCCTCAAACACGAATCAGTACAATTCCTCTACAAACTTAGACTAGCCTCAAAACTAACTCACTTAACTCGAAGAGAAACAGCCGAAAAAGAATATCAAGATATAAAAAATTGCATTCATCAGGCGGCCAAAGAGGCATTGGGGTACGAAGAAGCTGACAAAAGAAAAAATCCTGAGTGGTGGAACGAAGAAGTAGGAAAATTAATTAAAGACAAAAAAAAAGCTTATCAAACATGGCTATCCACGAAAGACTCAGAAGACCGCAGAATTTACAGCAGACTCAACAGGGAAGCAAAGAAGGAAGTCACTAAAAGAAAAAACGAAATGTGGGAAGAGAAATGCGAAGAGATGGACCGATGCTTAGGAGGAACCAAAGTGACACAAGCTTGGAAATTCATAAAAAGTATTAGAAAAGAAAGAAAAGATGAGGGAAATATAAACCTGATTCAAAATAAAAAGTGGGAAAAATATTACGAAACGCTATTAACAGAAAGTAGGCACGAATTTATGGAAAGACCTGACCATATCTCAATGACAGAAAACTCAGAGGTGCATAAGATAAACAAAGAAGAACTGAAAAAAGAATTGAAACAAATGAAAAATGGAAAAACATCCGGGCCTGGAGACATTCCCATCGAGTTGGTGAAACATGGACCGGATGCTCTTTTGGAAAGCTTAGTGAATATTTTTAATAAATGCTTAATTGAAGGCCAAACGATTCCAGACGATTGGAATTTGGCCCACATTAGCCCCATTTATAAAAAGGGAGACAGAAAAGAATGCGGAAATTATAGAGGCATTAGCGTAACTAGCTCGCTGGGAAGGTTATATGGTCGTATATTGAAAAGAAGAATAGAAGAGGAGTATAAAGAAATTGAAGAACAAAGCGGCTTCAGAGCAGGAAGATCGTGCGTGGACAACACATTTACCCTTCAACAAGTAATTGAAAAACGAACAGCTCGAAACCTCCCTACGCATCTGGTATTTATAGATCTGGAGAAGGCTTATGATACAGTTCCTTTAAAACTCTTATTTAGTGTCTTGACGAAAACGGACCTTAGTAAAACATATCTAAAAGCAATACTAAACATCTATAAATGTCCTCAAAGCACTGTAAAAACAGGAAATACTTTCTCAAGGGTATTTACAGTAACGAAAGGCTTGAGACAAGGATGTTGTCTTTCCCCCACCCTATTCAAAATATATATCCAAGAAGCACTGCACCAGTGGAGACAAAAATGTGAGGGAATGGGGTTGAAGCTTAACAACCATTATCTGACAACGCTGTTCTTTGCAGATGATCAAGTACTAATTGCAAGCTGTGAAGAAGATGCAGATTATATGCTTAGAAAGCTCAAAGATGAATACGAAAAATGGGGGATGAGTATGAATATGTCTAAAACAGAATATATGCGAATAGGCAGTGAAGACGAAGACCCGGATTTGGAAATTAGACAAATGAAAAGGTGCTACGAATACAAATATTTGGGAAGTATTATCTGCAGTAAAGGAACAACGGAACGAGATATAGACTATAGAGTGCAACAAGGCAGGAAGAGTGTTCAAATTCTGAATTCGATACTTTGGTCCAACAAAGCTACTATGAAAACTAAAATGACTATCTACAAAGTAATTGTAGAGCCAATTCTTACATATGGAGCAGAATGTTGGCAAATGACAGCAAAAGGAAAGAAAAAAGTTGACACGGTTGAAATGGACTACCTAAGAAGAGCTTGCCGTATACCAAGAGTAGAACGTATACCTAATTCTGTAATTAGAAGAAAAACAGATAGAATACATACAACTTCTGAAAGAATAGAAACTAGACAGTTAATATGGTATGGACACGTACAGAGGATGGACGACAACAGATGGCCAAAAAGAGCTATGGAATACAATCCAAGTAATAGAAGGAAACGAGGAAGACCAGCCAAGTCTTGGATACAAGGTGTTATGGAAACCATGAAAGACAGAGCCATTGATGAAGACACCTGGAGAGATAGAAAAAGATGGCGATCGAAATGCGGGAAGCGGCAGAAGCTGTAGGATCCCCGCTTATATATATATATATATATATATATATATATATATATATATATATATATATATATATATATATATATATATAGATTAAACATTGATATACTAGGAATAAGTGAACCAAAATGAACGAACTACGAAAAATGCAATATGAAACAAAGACGCGAAAAATAGATCTGGAGTCTAAATTATACTTAGTGAAAAGAAAACAAAACCAATATCGGGATTGGGAAACTAAATTTAATACATATTTATTCTTAAAGTTATAATAAGGAAGAAGAAAAAAAAACTGAACGAAAAGACGTTATACCTAGCAAAATCTAGAGATATAATAATAGTGCTGGGCGATTTTAACGCACAAATTGGCGACGGTAAATTTGCATTGCATTGTACATCTGGATTAATGGTATAATGTGTGAGTTGTCTATACTTCTTCTTCATCTGATCCAATCATTGGCTGATTTTCGTGATAGCCACATATTAAAAAGCTGCTTTAAATAGTTTGGTAAGATTATGTCAAACAGTTTGTTTTCTTTATTTATACATTGTTTTGACTTTATTTATACAGTCAATCATAATATGTATTTTTATGATTTAAATTTTGTGCACTTTTTCTTTAAAATGTTTTTACATGTGTATTTTATATTGTAGTCAAAGCTATTGTCGTTGTTTCCACATCTTGTAATGTTTTAAGAAAAACGAATTTTTGGACGTTTTGACTGGTTACCTCCTTGAATATATATTATATTTCGATGGGTTGTGTTGTATTGTTTTAATGTTCTTTGTTAAACAAGTAAGAATATACGGGTAGCTTGAAAGTGCTTTTAAATCTTGGAATTCTTTCTAACAGTCAGGGTAATAAAAAATCTTAGTAAACTATAAAAGTACATTACATCTCACACCAACGAAAGTTTGTTCAACTGATGGAATAACAAGACCGAACAGAAAGAACCCAATATTAGAAAAGAGTGTAGGTAAAACTCTTAAGTAATATTGCTAGGTTACCATAAAACACACATTTTAAGAAAGTTTTTGTTTTGAATAACATTCAAGAGAAAAAAATGTGTAAGAACACTGTTTATGCTTAGGCGTAAGCAAATACCAAGATGGTTCCCACAATAAGTGAAAAATTGCCCCCGTAAATTATTATTGCTAATAAAAGTCTTTGAAAGTGTTCGGCTGAGTATGCGTTTTACGATTAACTTTACGATCTATTCTCTACGCTTACAAAGAACCCTTCGTGAGATTTCTTGAAAAGTAAAATTTGTATATAATTATATAGTGAATATATAATAAAAACTTTATTTTGGATAGATCGATGTACAACGAGCTAGTGGATGTCCAAGATGTAATAATAAACAACACTGCACTTGAGACAGTAGATGAGTATGTATACCTGTATTTAATTTCCGATGGAATAATTAAATACAGGAATCCTAGAGATACAAACTGGGTAGGATATAGGGAGTCCCTCAGTAAAAATCTCGAGGAATGTACGATTTCGTTTAAAAGCCCAGATGTTATAGATTCGGCGGCAGAAACGATAAGCGAAGCTATTATGGCGGCTTACCAGGAAAATTGTCCAGAAAAAACAAGGAAAAGTACGGGCAGTAATACAGTCTGGTGGAACAACGGCTTAAGGAAGATGAGGTCGGAAGTCCGAAGCCTATTTAATAAAGTCAAAAGTAACCAAGATTGGGATGCCTACAGGTATAAGCTAACGCTATACAATAAAGAAATTCGGAAAGCCAAAAGGAATTCATGGAGAGAGTTTTGCGAGGAGATTACAGATATCCCGGCATGTTCTCGAATCCATAAAGTCCTAGCAAAGGATGGTGCTACAACCAAAGAAGTAGATTTCCTAAAGAAAGCTAATGGCAAATTTACGGACACCAAAGAGGAAAGTCTTAGAGAACTAATGAACACGCACTTTCCGGGCTCAACAATTCTGGATGATGCAGATAGGCAAACCAACATAGACCAAAGGCTCACTAGACCAAGGTCTACAGATTGGAAAATAGCCACAGCAATCACAAGACCAAACAGAATTAGATGGGCTATAAATAAGTTTCGGCCATATAAGTCTCCAAGGACAGATGGCATATATCCAATACTGTTGCATATGGGATTAGAGGTATTGATACCACACCTATGCAAGGTCCTCAAAGCCACTTTAGCATGGGGGATCGTACCGGAAATATGGCAAAAGGTCAAAGTCATATACTTGCCTAAGGTAGGTAAAGTATCAGACCTAACACCAAAGTCATATAGACCGATAAGCCTATCTTCTTTTCTATTAAAAACGCTGGAAAGGCTTCTTGATAGGTACATCAGAGACGAAGTGCTAAAAGGTAATCCTCTAAGCAATCGTCAATATGCATACCAACCTGGTAAATCTACGGACTCTGCGTTGGATGATCTAAATAGGCTTATCTCAAAGTCAATGGAAGACAAAGAGATAGCAATGGCCGCTTTTTTAGATATAGAAGGGGCATTTAATAATGTTACCACCAGCTCTTTAATAGGGGCTATGAGTAGACGAGGCGCACCTGCGGTAATATGCAGATGGATAAGGGCATCCCTGGAGAATAGGACAGTAATGTCCACTCTGGGTAAAGCAACCATCAAAGCAAAAGTATGTGGAGGCTGTCCACAAGGAGGAGTTCTGTCCCCTCTACTTTGGGCAACCTTGGTAGATGATCTCCTCAGAAATCTGTCCACAGAAGGCTTTTATTGGCCAGGATATGCTGACGATATAGCAATCGTTGTCAGGGGCAGGTTTGCTCAGGTAGTGTCTGAGAGAATGCAAGCAGCCCTAAATATAGTTCAGATTCAATGCTCAGAAAACACAAATTGTCAACTTCACCAAAAAAACAGCACTACAAGGCCTAAAACCACCGGTGCTGGGAAGAATAGAGATTTCATTTGCCAAAGAAACAAAATACCTTGGGGTATATTTTGATCATAGGCTTACATGGAATACTCACATTCTAAAAACCACACAGAAAGCTACTATGTCCTTGGGCAGATGTAGAAGAATGTGCGGTAAGAATTGGGGACTTAACCCCAAAATGACTCTATGGTTATATACAAGGGTTATTAGACCCATGATAACCTATGGCTCGGTGACGTGGTGGACAAAGACGCAGCAAGTGGGAGCAATAAGGCTGCTAGGTAATACACAAAGGCTAGCATGCTTGTGTATTACGGGGGCCTTAAAAACAACTCCTACTGCATCGCTGGAAGTCCTGTTGAATCTACCACCACTTCATATCTTTATACAGGGCGAAGCCAGATCCGTGATGCACAGATTAATCCATAGTCAGCGACATATAAGCCAGATGCATGGTACTGACAACAGAAAGCTAATTGAGGAGCTAAAAGCCGATATTGTGATGGGGAAACCTATCGATGCAACAGTTACGAGATATAGCTTTAACAATAAGTTCACAATTAAGATACCAGGCAGGGAAGACTGGAATAAAGGTGTACCCATACAAGCTGCTGCTACCTGGTACACGGATGGCTCAAAAACATGGGAGGGTGTGGAAGCCGGCATAGTAGGGACAAATCAAGGGATAGATTTCCCGGTAAGTCTATCTAAGGATGTGACAGTTTTCCAGGCGGAAATAACTGCAATCCATCACTGCGTGGAAGAAATAGAAAGGCAGGAAAGAACGTTCTGTTCAGTTGCCATCTTCACAGATAGTCAGGCAGCGCTTAAGGCACTCAATTCTGTAGAGGTCAATTCTAAGCTAGTATGGGATTGCATGTGTGCCCTAAATAAACTAGGAGACAGTAGCAAGGTTACGGTAACCTGGGTACCGGGGCACGAGGGTCATAAGGGCAATGAAAAAGTAGATGAAATGGCCAAACAAGGCTCATCATTGCCATTCATTGGACCGGAACCCTTCTGCGGAGTTGCTAAATCAGTAACAAGAACGGCTACAAGGAAGTGAGTAGCTCGCAAATCTCTAGAATGGTGGAGGAATTCACCAGGACAAAGACAGGCGAAACAGTTCATTACAGAACATTCGCCAAAATTTACGGCAGACCTAATAAGCAAAGACAGGAAAACAGTCAAGGTCATAGTAGGTCTTCTAACAGGGCACTGTAAGCTGAATAGGCACTTGAAGCTGATGGGATTATCAGATGATGACCTGTGCAGATTCTGTCACCTCGAAGAAGAAACAGCAGAGCACATTTTATGTCAGTGTGACAGTCTGGCAAATGTGCGGTTCTTTGCATTAGGAGAAGAAAATCCACCGGCAAATAGCTACATGGAAGGTACAGTCTCGAAGCTACTAGACTTTATAAAAAGGGTCAGGCTAGAGAATGTTATCTAGGACTAGAGGACCACAATAGATCTGAAAAGGTCGCAGTGGAATAGGCCGAAAGGCCACCTCTCTTAATCTAATCTAATGTATACCTGGGACAATTAATACATAAATATGGCTCCTTACTCCCAGAAATAAACAGAAGAATGAAACTGGCTTGGCCACCTTTTGGTAGAAATGCAGTTATATTCAAATCAAAGATGCCACTCCACCAAAAGAAAAAACCATTCGATCAATGTATACTACAAATCATGGCATACGGCTAAGAAACTTGGACACTTAAGAAAGAGATAATAACGTTACTTAAAGTTAAAGGTCAATGGAGCGATGCATGCTAGGTATATAAAAAAAGAGATCGAAATAGAATATAATGGATCAGAGAGAAAACCAAGGTCACTGATATAATTCACAGAATTAAATCTTTAAAATGGTAGTGGGCGGGACATTTAGTGCAAATTTAAGATGAAACTATGGCGTAAGGAAACAAGCCGGTAAAGTGTGGCACACAAAAGCCAATATTAGACAATCGTGGACAGAAATGAAGAACGACTATGTAAGGGAGCCTGCACTATAATCGGAAGAATACGCTGAAAATGATAATGATGATGATATAAATATCTATATATATATATATATATATATATATATATATATATATATATATATATATATATATATATATATATATATATAAGAAATAATGGATATTAGTGACTGTCGATATAAACAAACAACACAGTTTATTAGGGTTGCAGTCAGCAATCCTAATCCTGACTGCAACCCTAATAAACTGTGTTGTTAGTATATATATGTATATATATATATATATATATATATATATATATATATATAATATATATGTATATATATATATATATATATGTATATATATATGTATATATATATATATATATATATATATATATATATATATATATATATATATATATATATTATGGTTTAAATTTATTAAAATCTAATAAAAAATTAAATTCACCGACCGGTAAAGTCGTTTTACCCTATAAATAGGAATATTAGATTTGTAATGAATTTGAATTAGTGATGGTTTTTCTAATTTAGTAGAAAGTAGGCAGACAGGAGAATAGATACTGGTACGTTAATATATGAAAACAACAACAAAAAAAAAAAAAATAAAAATATACCTCAAAGACTGCGAACCAAAGTGTTTAATTCCTGTATCTTACCTGTACTTACATATGGAGCCCAAGCCTGGATATTCACTAAAATAAACATGGAGAAGATCAGAAAAACTCAGAGAGCTATGGAACGACAGATGCTGGGTATCTCACTCAAAGACCATAAAACTAATGAAGACATTCATAATGGAACAAAAGTAAAAGATGCTGTCGAACAGGCAGCTAAACTGAAATGGAAATGGGCTGGACATAACGAACGTCTTAAGGATGGCCGATGGAATAAAGAAATCGGGCATTGGCGGCCATATGAAGCCATAAGACCACGAGGAAGACGATATTAAAAGAACTGCAGGACCAATGTGGAAACGTCTTACAAACAACAGATATCTTGGGTTTGTAGCTATCTATTGGCCTTTAAGTAAAACTCTTTAAGCTTTGTTGAGCTTTCCAGTTTATTTAACTCTTCATCAAAACATACCTTGTGATGACAAAGTTTTAAGTATAACCTAACATGAAATTTTATTTGCTTTTCTTTTTCCTCATTTGTATATATTTTTTGATTTTTGTGTTTAACTGAAAAGTTATACCAGAGAATTCTTTAAGACAATTTTGGTTTTCCTTTTAATTATATTTGACATACCTAACCACATAAGTGTTTTTTGATATTTAAAAGAAATAGTTTTATGTAAAGATCCGTTTTTTCTTTTTAATAATGACTATATTTTTTCAGTAGTTCAAACAATATACTGCTTCTCATTGCTTTTCTATTTTCAAATGATGAAATGTCATGAAAAGATTGATGCCAATGAGCCCATAATACTAATATGTTCTTTAGTTTTTTATTTTTTTTTTTATATTTTTTCATTTTTTCATATAATTTGTTTAACTTTGTACTTATAATTTCAAATTTATGTACATACCCTATCAATTTAACCTACTGATTAGACTGACTATAGTATACAGTTTCCATTAGACTGGTTACAACCAATCCCAAAAATGTTCCAATTTATTGTATATTACGTTAATTCTCTCACTAAACTAATTTTACAGTTCTCATTTAATTAACAGTGTATATAATACCAACTCCCTTACTTAATTAAGGTTACAGTTTTTTGCTTAATTGTTTCAATTTAGATTCTAATTTTTTGTATTAGGTGTTCAGTTTTTGTTTCATGTTGTTTTTAGCTTTTTGTTTTTGTTAGAACACAGACCTATATACTATGGCCTGATAATGTGGTATCTATTGTAAGTCACAAAACCGGTAACCTAGAAATTCTACAACAATAAAAAACTTACTTAAGGTTGTGAGGATTGACTTATTTCCTATACACTAGAATTTCTATTTTATTTTACACAAACTTAGACCATTATACCTTTTGTGACATTTTTTGTAGTATAGTTATAATTTATTAACGAAGTTTTTAACAACGAAAACCATTGTAATTGACATTGTTTGTTCTGTATGTTACTTCACAAGCAGTAGAACTGAAGAAGTGCAGAAATACTGTACGAAGCGTTCTTAAAAGATCTAAATATTATTTCCACTTTTTTTATTTCTCCTTGACTGATTGCACTGAGATTTTTATCTCAGGATGATTCACGCAAGTCTGACATAGTTCATAATCTTAATTTTTAATGAAACTGCCTGTATATTTTTATATTTTTGAAAGCTCATTAGCAACCTGATCTCAACGAACTATGTAGCTTCAAGTCAGTTATAAAGATTTCCAGCAGTTTCACTTAGCAGTTATTGCAAAATAGAAATTGTTTATCGCAGAAAAGTTTTATGTACAACGTTATTATGCGTAAACTATTAGGTCTACATGAATTCTGAAAACACCAAATTAAAGAGAAAGGCTTATTTTATCAAACTAAATCATTTATTGATTAAAAAATTTATGTTAAATAATTATTATAAAATAGGTTTACAAAACTACTGTGATTTCAAACTTATACAAATTTAAAATATATCAACACATCAACATGAAATGCTGACACTTTTACATGAATTTCTAAAAAATACAATGTCCTACGATCCTCAGAACCCGAGTTAGCCCTTTTTTATTTCTCGATTTTACTATTTCAAAAACTGAAATTATAAATTTACATTTATAAAAGTCGCAATATCTCCGGTTCTAATAAACGAAAATAGATAGATTTTTAATTTAATTTTTACGTAGATTTTTCAGCTAGGAAATCCTCGCCTACCTTGTCCCCGTTTTCGTTCTACTTTTTCTTGTAGAATTAATTGCAGCGATCCGTTGTAGAATTGTAGAATTAGTTGCTCATTATGTAAAATAATAAGGAACTTAAATATTTGTGTACTATAGTTAGAAATAATATCTTTTAAAACTAAATTTTACAAAAAAATAATTTTTTATTTTAAAATCAACTCTCTGCGGGGTATTTTTCTTGAATTATACTTATTATTTTTACAATTACTTTTCTTGACTGAATATATTTTAAATAAATTATTTGTTACAAACTTTGTAATTATAAATAAAAATAGTAAAATTAAGTAAATAACACCAAAACATTTTCTACAGGAAATTACAGAGGAAAAATTAAATGTCTCTCCAAGAGAAATGTACCAAAGGAGGCTAGCACAGAAAATACAACTGAAACAAAGACGACATCGAAGATATAAACGCGAGTTGGGAGAAAATTAAAAACAACATTGAAGAAGCAGCAACAGAAGCTCTAGGAAAACGCAAAGTCATACTGAACAAAAGAAACAACAACAATACACCATGGCTTAGAAAAGAAATAAAAGAGAAATGTAAAGAGAAATGGGAGACCTACACGAAGTACAAAACATCAAATATC
Organism: Diabrotica undecimpunctata; assembly: GCF_040954645.1. NCBI lineage: Eukaryota > Metazoa > Arthropoda > Insecta > Coleoptera > Chrysomelidae > Diabrotica > Diabrotica undecimpunctata. The sequence continues at coordinate 115,468,042 of NC_092803.1, read as the reverse complement.
CCAGAATCTCGAGACACCTATAGAAGAATACGAAATGAAACAAGGCAGTTGGTAAGAAGAATAAAAAATGAACACTGGGAACAGTTTACAAAAAGTATGGAAAGCGACTTCTACGGTACACAACAACAAATATGGAGATTCATAAGAAACCAACGGAAAGAAATGGCAGAATTGAAGGAATGCAATAACATATCAGCAAACGAATGGGAAAGATACCTCACGGAACTGTTCAAAGCAAAGAAAAATAATAATCAACACAATAAGGTACCTGAATTAAGACACGAAATAGAAATAAGTTTTCAGGAAGTAGAAATAGCCATAAATTCACTCAAAAATAGAAAGTCACCAGGACCAGACGGAATAACCAACGAGCTTCTAAAACACGGAGGAGAAAGTATAACCCTGGAGATGACAATACTAATACAAATAAGACAAAAACTAATATTGCACTGCAAGATACCAGATGCATATAGAAACAGCATAATTATACCAATGTTCAAGAAAGGAGATAAAGAAGACTCCAACAATTATAGGGGTATAAATCTACTGAACATCACACTTAAGCTTACCACAAAAGTCCTAACCAACAAAATCAATAAACTATCAACTTTATCAGATGAACAACAAGGATTCAGATCCGGAAGATCCTGCGTAGACGCCGTATTTGTACTAAGACAAATCACAGAAAAGACCATCGAGTACAATAAACCAACATATCTATGTTTCATAGACCTGACAAAGGCTTTCGATCGCATCCAAGTCGAAGACGTCTTACACCTACTGTATAAAAGAAACATACCAATCAATATTATACAAACCATCGAAAATATCTACTTCCATATTCGAATACAGCCAAAGATAAATGAAAAATTAACACAGTGTATACCAGTACCAAGCGGAGTCAGACAGGGTGAATCGTTAATCCCACTTCTCTTTAATATAATAATGGACGAAATAATACAAGCAGTACGTAAAGGTCATGGCTACATAATGGGGAACAAAGAAATCCAAATATCATGTTATGCAGACGACGCCGCAATAATCGCCGAGACAGAAGATGAGCTCCAAAGATTAACACACATCTTCAATACAACAGCCAAGAAATACAATATGATAATATCAGCAGAAAAAACCAAATGTATGATAATATCTAAATACCCACTACGATGTAAAATCGAAATTGATGGGAAAATAATAAAGCAGGAAGCAAGGTTTAGATATCTGGGAATAGATATAACTAGTTACGGAGATGTTGAAGAAAAAGTATGACAACAAAGCTTAAAGGAAAGTAAAGCGGCGGGATCTCTTAATGACACAATCTGAAAGAACAAACACCTAAGACAAGACACAAAAACAAGAATCCATTATGCAGCAATTAGACCTATATTAACATACACGGCGGAGACAAGACCTGACACATCTAAAACGAGACGACTACTAGAAACAACAGAGATGAAAATACTCCGACGAGTATCAGGGAAAAGTCTGTTAGATAGGGAGAGAAGCGAAAACATAAGAAGAGCATGCAATATAGAAGAGATAAATGGATGGGTGACAAAACAGAAACAGGAGTGGAACGAACACATTAGTAGAATGGCAGAGGATAGTACGAATAGCACGAGATAAGTCACCAAATGGATGAAGAAGTATTGGCAGACAAAGAAAAGTTGGTGCCACAATTTAAATAATTTAGGAGGCTAATATTGAAGAAGAAACAGGCTGTAAAGCCTACATACAAGAAGGAACAAGAAGATACAAGAAGGAAGAAGAAGAAGAAGAAATTAAGTATGTAAAATATACGAGTAATATGTTAATTAAATAAATAAGTTAATTCCATAATTTTTATTTATATACAAAGTTTATAACAATTATTTGTGTATATTTTTAATATTTTCGGGAAAAAGTAATTTTAAAAATAATAGGAATAATTCAAGAATTAGCAAATATAAATTTAATTAAACTTTGATCAGATAAAAGGCATATATCGAGCACAGTTTAATTAAATCTTGCCCAAGTACTTTCGATCCCTAGATCATCTTCAGGGGCATCTGAAATAAGCCAAGAAACGTTTTTTTATAACCAAAGAAATTTAATAACTTCGATAAAAACTCGAAGTTTTATGGTTGAAAAAAGGTTTTTTATATGATTAACGTTTATAGACTTACTTCGTCAATTGTGGCCTATCCGGCAAGAACAAGATGTCATAAACATAAAATTGTACATTACACTACACTACAAATAGACAAACAAACACTTTAAAATAATTTAAGGGAGGCTACATTGCTTGAAGAAGTCGGAGACAGAATGGCTCCTGATCTAACGGAAATGTTGGGGTGACATATGACAAATGACAACTTGGATGAGCAGTCACAATCATAGATATGTGATCTGCACCTTTTACAATTCTATGAAACTAAGTATTGACCAAAAGTCCAACTGACACTACTATAGGAGATCACTGATGAAATATAAAATTATATAGAATATTTTTAAGTAAATTGAATAATCCAGATCTCACACTCAAACATGTCTGTAATAATTAAGGTGTTAGTTTGAGAGCAACTGAAATAGACGAAAAGTAAGAATGCAAGAAGCGGACTAAACAATATGTTAAACAGTGGGTGGTTGACTACAATAAAATGGTCTACCAAGCACTATCTGTAATATAGAAAGGAAGAGATCTGACTATGTAATTAAAATACTAATAATTGAAAATCAAAATGGAAAGCAAAATATATAAATGGGGTGTAATCCAAGTAGTTCAGTTGAACCCACAGTCAATGGTATAACTATAAAATTACTATGGATGTGCTCAGTGCAGGAAGTCTAAACAGTCGAGCTGGGTCCCCTACGAGGTGAAGCTGTAATAAAGTTTTTAAAAATAGGTTTAAATTTAGTACAATTTAAATTAATTTGAGTATTAAGACAGTGAGAGTTTTCATTCGTTTCCCTTGTAATTTCCAAATCTTCCAATAAATCCAACTCCATATAGTTTTTCTTTCTACTAATGTCATGTAAGATAGATGAACCAGTGTTGATGTTAAAATTGTGTTTACTGGATAATAAGTGTTGACCAAAACTTGAAGAGTTTGGTCTTTTCAAATGTTCTGAAACTCTAGTGGATAACTTTCTAATGGTTCTACCTACATAAGAGGCATCACAATCATCACATTTTAATTTGTAAATACCACTTTTGTCAAGTGTGTTCATCCTATCTTTGGTGTTGATTAAGAAGGAACCTAAGGTGTTGTGTGACTTGAAGGAAATTTTGATGTTATCGATTGTAGAAGTAAAAAGTTTAGATATTTTATTGGAAATGCTGCTAATGTAGGTGAAGGAGAAATATCTGGTGTTATTTGAAGCAGTAGGTTGAAGAAAACATTGTGATGAATATGCAAGCTTTTCTGCAATTTTTAGTTTAGCTCTATTTAGAAGCTTATAGATAATGTTAGGATCATAACCATTATTGAAAGCAATTTGTTTAAGAGTGTTAAGTTCTGAATTAAAATTATCATTAGAAAGTGGAAATTTGAGTAACCTATGAATGTAACTGTTGAAAGCAGCCATTTTATGTTGGGTTGGATGATTAGATGTATCATGTATAACATGATCTGTTTGGGTAGGTTTTCTGTAAATATTGTACTCTAAAGAATCTTTATTACGGGAAATAGTCATATCCAAGAAGTTCAACTTTTTATCAGATTCTGGTTCCAGAGTAAAAGAGATGTTGGGATGGAGGTTATTAAGATCATGATCTTAATAACCTCCATCCCAACATCTCTTTTACTCTGGAACCAGAATCTGATAAAAAGTTGAACTTCTTGGATATGACTATTTCCCGTAATAAAGATTCTTTAGAGTACAATATTTACAGAAAACCTACCCAAACAGATCATGTTATACATGATACATCTAATCATCCAACCCAACATAAAATGGCTGCTTTCAACAGTTACATTCATAGGTTACTCAAATTTCCACTTTCTAATGATAATTTTAATTCAGAACTTAACACTCTTAAACAAATTGCTTTCAATAATGGTTATGATCCTAACATTATCTATAAGCTTCTAAATAGAGCTAAACTAAAAATTGCAGAAAAGCTTGCATATTCATCACAATGTTTTCTTCAACCTACTGCTTCAAATAACACCAGATATTTCTCCTTCACCTACATTAGCAGCATTTCCAATAAAATATCTAAACTTTTTACTTCTACAATCGATAACATCAAAATTTCCTTCAAGTCACACAACACCTTAGGTTCCTTCTTAATCAACACCAAAGATAGGATGAACACACTTGACAAAAGTGGTATTTACAAATTAAAATGTGATGATTGTGATGCCTCTTATGTAGGTAGAACCATTAGAAAGTTATCCACTAGAGTTTCAGAACATTTGAAAAGACCAAACTCTTCAAGTTTTGGTCAACACTTATTATCCAGTAAACACAATTTTAACATCAACACTGGTTCATCTATCTTACATGACATTAGTAGAAAGAAAAACTATATGGAGTTGGATTTATTGGAAGATTTGGAAATTACAAGGGAAACGAATGAAAACTCTCACTGTCTTAATACTCAAATTAATTTAAATTGTACTAAATTTAAACCTATTTTTAAAAACTTTATTACAGCTTCACCTCGTAGGGGACCCAGCTCGACTGTTTAGACTTCCTGCACTGAGCACATCCATAGTAATTTTATAGTTATACCATTGACTGTGGGTTCAACTGAACTACTTGGATTACACCCCATTTATATATTTTGCTTTCCATTTTGATTTTCAATTATTAGTATTTTAATTACATAGTCAGATCTCTTCCTTTCTATATTACAGATAGTGCTTGGTAGACCATTTTATTGTAGTCAACCACCCACTGTTTAACATATTGTTTAGTCCGCTTCTTGCATTCTTACTTTTCGTCTATTTCAGTTGCTCTCAAACTAACACCTTAATTATTACAGACATGTTTGAGTGTGAGATCTGGATTATTCAATTTACTTAAAAATATTCTATATAATTTTATATTTCATCAGTGATCTCCTATAGTAGTGTCAGTTGGACTTTTGGTCAATACTTAGTTTCATAGAATTGTAAAAGGTGCAGATCACATATCTATGATTGTGACTGCTCATCCAAGTTGTCATTTGTCATATGTCACCCCAACATTTCCGTTAGATCAGGAGCCATTCTGTCTCCGACTTCTTCAAGCAATGTAGCCTCCCTTAAATTATTTTAAAGTGTTTGTTTGTCTATTTGTAGTGTAGTGTAATGTACAATTTTATGTTTATGACATCTTGTTCTTGCCGGATAGGCCACAATTGACGAAGTAAGTCTATAAACGTTAATTATATAAAAAACCTTTTTTCAACCATAAAACTTCGAGTTTTTATCGAAGTTATTAAATTTCTTTGGTTATAAAAAAACGTTTCTTGGCTTATTTCAGATGCCCCTGAAGATGATCTAGGGATCGAAAGTACTTGGGCAAGATTTAATTAAACTGTGCTCGATATATGCCTTTTATCTGATCAAAGTTCATTTATTCGAGCATTCAACCTTATATTTATAAATTTAATTTTCAAATAAAAAATTATTTTTTGTAGGTAATATTTATTGTTAAAATGTATTATTAACTATAATACATAAATAATTAAGTTGATTATTATTTTATAACCCTTTTTACTAATAATAATAAGAGAAAAGTAAAATTTTGCAAAATAAATATTTATTTAAATTGTTTAAATCAACTTTTATATTAAATAAACAATTCACAAGTTAATTAAATGCATTTTTTTATATATGCCACGAAGTACCCCAAATTAAAAAAAAATCATCAATTTTCGTTGACTCAAACCGGAAATATTGCGACTTTTATAAATTTGAATTTATGAATTCAGTTTTTAAAATATTAAAATCGCTTTGCCTTAAACATATTATCTTTGGCGCATCATGAACCCCTCAATTTTACAGGAATCGTTTTTAAATTGTTTTGTCTTAACTTGAACTCTTAATCTTTCAAATGATTCTTTTTAAATTTAAAATTTAAATTTAAAATAAACAAAGCCCCGGTGAATTTTTGAAAAAAGGGCTAACTCGGGGTTTAGAGGTAGTAGGACATTATGTTTTTTTTTAATTCGTATAAAATGCCAACATGGTGAATAAAAAAAATAATTTCCTACATGTTATTGCGTCTGAGTTATTTTAATTGTTAATAAGATTAAAATCATAGTACTTTGAAAACCTATTTTACAATATTTAACATAACATTTTTATCGTTAGATGATTTAATTTGATAAAATAAGCGTTTTCTTCAATTTGGTGCTTTCAGAATTCATGTAGACCAAATATTATGCAGTTTACGCTACTGTTTTCTAGTTTTAATCCACGTCTCGTATTTTATTTTTAAATAACACCCATATCTGGGAGACCTGAATTTTAAAAGTAGGAAGGATTTCTTTTAAATTTGTCAGAAACTCCTGATGTGATGTAACCTTCAAACGGCCTATTATTTGTGCTTAGAGAATAATTTTCTAATTAAATGCTTATAAATATCCTTCCTTTCATTATTATATATACTTTATTTTTATATAGTAATTTAATAGTATAAAACCTACTTTTAAAAATACCAACATGATTAATACACGGCTACAACTTTTACAACTCAATAATGATTCAACCACATCCTATACATGTTAACTAAATTGCAACGAATCGTTGCACTTAATTCAGTTAAGGTAGCATACATACATAACGTAATTTACTAAAATACCACAACAACACCACACAGCGATCGGTAATCAGGAATTTTAATTTGCATATCAGTGTTTTGTTAAAAACTTAATACACATATCGTTGAATCGATTGCTTAACATTGTAGACATTATCTACAGGATTCTTCCTATTATCTATTAGGAAAATGCTCATTTCTACTGAATAGAAGACCTACGTCACGATATTGCTGAGTAAATTAACTCAGAAAATGATTAAAATCCTTGATTTTTTGTGTATGAGTCGCTGCTTATAGAGCAATTAAAGATAGTACTTGTCTTGTGAAGAAAAAATGCGAAGAAATTGGAAGTGAAAAATAAATGCCTATACAGATTAAGCTTTGCAGATGATCAAGTAATGAGTGCACAGGACCCTAAAGATCGAGTTACACGATCGGGAAGCTACAGGAAGGATACATAGCCATTCTGGATTAACTCCGGGATAATAGAATACCTCACAACAATAAAAAAGGCAGTAAAAATAAAAGATGAACGACGAAGTAATAATAAAAGGGAAATATACATACAATTAGCAGTGGTTTATAATAATGAAAAAAAAAGCGCCAACAGAAGAAGGAATTAAACAAGCGCTGGAAAATTATCAAAAACAAGAACTACAATTAAACAAGTAAACTTTATTTGGAGCATAAATAGAAAAACCTGAGCATAAATAGAAAAACACAGATAATATGTCTTCCAATAGGGACTCCAAACTTTGACAGATAGTATCTAAGAGGGAAATACAGCTACTGTAACATAAACACGATTCATTTAATACGCACAAAAAAAAGCTGCAGGCTTATACAAGCCTAGAAGAGTTGGGTGTTTGGCAGATAACCAAGACAAACTACTATTAAACATGGAATAGAAACTAGACACTTGGAAGGAACATATGTAGAAGTAACTTTTACAAATGAAAGATAGAATACCATTGAAGATAAGGAATGTCAAACAGGATCCCCGATCACCTTCGAATTCTTAAACTATGGATAATCAGGAAATAAAATGGATAACAACTATATTTAACAAAATATATGTAACTTGAAATATCTTGGCCATTTTATGAGAAATGAACAGAAATATGGCTTGTTGCAACTCATACTTCATGCTATTTGGAAAGAGAGGACCAGGGAGAAGAAGAATAGCTTGGTTTTAAAACATGAGAACGTGGATCAATACGTCTACAACCGGACTATTCCGAATAGCTGCAAGGAAAGTTAGGATAACCATGCTGATCGCCAACATCCGGAACGGATAGGCACCGAAAAAAGAAGTGGCCATCTTGTTAAAGCTTCATCTTTCAAATTGACTGTCATTTATTCAATCTGTTTTGTCACGTCACCATGGATGAATATAGCGTACAGCAAGACGTGCAAATGATACAATTGTTTTATCAATAATAATCAACTAACACACGTACGTCTACAAAACGCAAGATCTTTCGAAAACATCTCCGTTTTCATGAGAATGTGTAGGGGAATCTATAAATGGCCATAAATAACGACGTGTGTTCGCTGAATGGGCTCTGGCGCAATTGGTAACTGACCATAATTTTCATCGAAAAATTATTCTCAGCGATGCGGCCTATTTTTGAATGAATGGGTACGCTAACAAACAGAATTGTCAAATTGGGGACAATACCAATCCAGATGAGATCCCAGAGCATCATCGAATGTATCTCGAAAAAGTTACTGTTTGGTGTATATTTTGGATTGGCGGCGTCATAGCGATGGTGGCAATAGGTTTATTGTACATCTTCCGTTTGTGTAACCTTCTGAGTCATGTAGCAAGCAAGCAAGCAATTTAATTAAACCCAGCCTGTGAGACATGTTCACCCCTTAGAATTACGTTCGGGTGTAACAATTCATTGGTAATTAATTCATTCATTCAATCATTCATCAACTCAAGTAAAACAGGAGTCACTCCACCTCGTTCTAATGCCCAGACCATCCCCTTTATGAGCCAAGTTTTAGTGTCAACAACTACTTATATTGGTACCAGGAGCAGGGAAAAAATTTTTATTTTTGTAAAATTTTTTGCTCCATTGCTCCATCAATGTTTTTAAGTGTTTTTATCTCTGCTGTTTCTAACATCCTTTTTGTTCTCTCTGCGTCAGGTTGTGTTTCTGCCGCGTATGTCATTATTGGTCTGATGACTGTTTTGTAAATTCTGCCTTTCGTTTCTTTCCCGATATTCTATTTCTTCACATTGTTTCATTAAGGCAACCTGCGGCTCTATTCACTTGATCTTCCACTTTTGTTTCGAGCTTTCCGTAGCTATTTAGTGCGATGCCTAGGTATTTAAACTCCCTCATTCCATCACTTGTTTTATTATCTGACCTTCTAGCTCCAATTTACATCTTCATTTTGCTGTTATAACCATACATTTTGTCTTTTTTTTGGGAAAGTTAACATGTTAAATTTTCTGGCGGTTATATTAAACTGGTGCAGCATTGGTTTTTCTCCCATTTATCATGTTTTAGTCCTTATTTTTTTTTATTATTTTATCCATGATCAGGTGGATCAATAGGGGTTGAACAATAGAGGGTCAGTTAGTTCTTTTTACACTTTTACTTTTATTGTGTTGGTGTGGTAAATATTTTTGATTATTCCTAGAGCTATCTTTCTTGCGTATAATAAGTGGATAATGTCCTGTAATTTGACCCTGTCAAATGTCTTCTTAAGGTCCATGAAACATAGATATGCCGATTTGTTGTATTCTAATGATTTCTGAATCACTTTCCTTATTATAAATATAGCGTTGGTACATGATATTCCCGACCTAAAACCTTGTTCTTCTGCTCGTGTTGTAATTTCATTCAGTTTATTTGTTATTACTTTGGTTGTTAATTTTAGTGTTGTGTTTGATAAATTAAGTCCTCTGTAATTTTCCGGGTCCAATTTGTCTCCCGTTTTAAAGAGAGGTATTAGGATATTTGATTAGTTTTTGGATTAGTTTTAATAGTTGTTTGGTCAGATCTGGTTCTTCGTACATAAGGAGTTCATTCGGTATTTTGTCGTCTTCTGTTGATTTTCCATTCTTTAACTTCCTTAATGCATTTACCTATTTCTAATTTACCTCTTCCTCCTCAATATTTACTGCTTCGTTTGTTTACACCTCTGGCGTTGGTGGTTCATTATCATCACCTTTAGCAAATAGGGATCGACAGTAGTCTGCTAATGTTTCATTTTGAATTTGTTTCGTTTTTATTAGTTCGTTCATCTCTTTTCGTTAATTTCTGATCAATTATAAAAAGGCTTTGTTCTTTTCTTCACATATTGTCTTCACTTAGTCTCTTAACCATGGGGTTTTCTTTTTTGGTATGTTAGTATTCGTTACTTTCTTCTCTCCAAGTGATTCTGTTGCTACGTTAATTATGTTATTTATAAGTTTTTTCCAGCTTTCCTCGATGTTATCGTTTTTTAACATTTCATTCCCATCAATCTTCTCCGATATTCTTTTTTTATATAAGTATTTTGTGAATTCCGTATTTAGTCCTTCGATTCTAATTTCGAATAACATTTCTGATTTAAAAGAATAGTCAGGAAGATAAAATCGGAAAGGGTTAATAAAATTATTAGGGTAAAACTGAATAGGAGTAAGTAAGTAAATTAACCAGTATCAACATAACATTTTCTCTTTTTTTTTTGAAAGAAGGTTTATTTATTCATCAATATTTATCTCATTTGAAGAGTGAAACTTAGAAAGTGCTAAAGTGCCATTTTTTTCAAAATTGCCAGCATTAAAATTAGAGTTTCAGGACCTTTCAATGTATGTCGGTGGCTGTATGTACGGCATCGTTTTCTTTAGGAAGGGTCGTAAGTCCAACGGTTCGGATGTCGCTATCTTTAGATTTCTGCCTGTGTCGGCTGTGTGCTTTTCTTGTGAGTTATAATAGTTGGTCGTAGTGTGTTAAAATGGAAGCAAATCAGAACAAAGAAGACCTAAATGTAGTGATTCATTTGGCAGTGAGCTCAAACACTTTAAATCAGTTGGAGTGTAATACAAATCGTAAAAACTTACTGAGGTAGCTCCAAAGAAATATCACAATGAACATAGTTGAAATACAAACCTAATGATTTTCCATTACAACTTTGTATATTTTCTGCAGATCGCATGCAAGTACAAGCTGCATTGTCGCAAGGAATCCGATACCGTTGCGTCTGCTGCATCGAATGCGTATGAGAGCAGTTCCCTGCAGCGACAGCATGTGTCCAATTCATAAAACACTAAAAAAATGAGCGTTTCTAGGTTATCGACACGCGTTCTTTGAGAAGAAGGTAGTGTTTTTGTTTATAGTATAAAACTTATTAGTATAGAATTTATATTTATGTTTTTATTTAAAAAATACAAGCTACAATACAGCTTTAAGGGCAACAAAAAAGCTGTTTACATAAATTATAAATATATATATCTTCAACTCTTCGACTCTTCAAATCTTCTCACATAAATTTCATGAGTTTTATTCTTCTTGTAGTTCTTAAGCATTTTTTTAAATGTTCTCCTCCAATTCTTGCTCTTTTAATATATGAAGATACACTTCTCTCTGTATAAGCTTCATTATTATAAAATTCCCGCTGTTCAGTTCAATATCAGCTGTTCTATCGCATGCGTCTCAATTCACAAGAGAGACTGCCCAACCGACTGTGCGTTAATCGCTTGCGACTGCAGATTACAATCTCATAAGAGAGACTGCACCTTTATGAAAGAGAGAGAGGAATCGTATCAGACAGGCTGCTCCTAAGTTTTCTGAATCTGATCAATTAATGGTAATAAAATTGGAATAAAAAAGGATGTTGGTCATTATTCAGAAGCCAAATCCTCAAAGCAGTACATTAGCCCTGATTTAAACATTCACAGATTGTTCAAAGCCTTTTTGCAAATGCATCCAGATTCAACAGTCACCTATAACTTTTATAGGCCTGTATTCACCAACGATTTTCCTAGCCTTTCTTTCCACAGACCACGAGTTGATACCTGCAGTACATGTGACAAAATTCATTGTCAAATTAATGCCAAGGTTGTTTTAAATGCATCTGCCACTAATTAACTAGAGCTTCATCACTTAAAGGCCGAGAGGTCTAGACCATTGTTAAAACAAGATACTATCGACTCTCAATATTCCGGAAGCACTAAATGTTGATTATCTATGGATCTCCAGTAGGTTATGTTTGTTCCATCATTGACCCATAGCGATATGTTCTATCTCTCTTAGTTATCTTGCTATAACTTAGGAGTTCATGTTGGTGATACGAATGATGCCTATATGTGTATGTGGTGTGAGGGAGTATTTTCTCGTTGAACCAACGAAATTGCCATATGTTTTCTCCCGCTTATTAATCGCGGTCTAACGCTTAAGAAGCACTTGGTAATATGGTGGGATAACTGCGGGGGCAGAGTAAAAAATGAATTTTACTATTTAAGTAAATTGATGTACTGATAGCTAACGGCGTTTTGTCAAACTATTCAGCAAAAATTTCTTCTAAAAGCGGTCACAGCTTTAAGCCCTGTAACCGAAATCGAGACCAATTGATTGAAAAACGCAAGGTGGTAACTAAAGCTTATCCGCAAGATATTTTTCACTTTTTAATAGTGTTAACATGACAAGTTATCGATTTTGGGACTTAAAATGAGTAGCAGATAAGCACATTAACGTTACAAACCTAAATATCAGCAAAGCTACATCTATAATGATCGAAGCAACGAATCCTGCACTTGTTAATATAAAAACTTCGTTTTCTGATCTTCAAGAACCGGTAGGAACAGGTTAACGTCTTAAAGAAAGGTAACACTTTAGCTGAACTTAGACAAACTGATATAGTTAAACTGACACCAGAGAGTAGAGTATCAGAAAATAAAAATATGTCTATTCGAAGCATGATTCCATGTCTACAGTCTCCAGATCATCTACTTTTCTACAAACAGTTGCTTCAGATTAAAGAGATGCTTGACAAAAAAAAAACAAGAAAACTCCTTAAAATGTATCTCATAAAAGCTAAGGCACTTAAGCCCTTTCCTAATTTGCTTCTTTAAAATATTTTTTTTTATTTATAGGAAGTTACTTTTGCAATAAGCTTTCTTAGGATAGGTTTACCATTTGTTAAATATAAATACCAAATAAAGTTTTTGTCAGTAATGTTTTTGGATCTTTTTTTTTTGGATTATCTCAAATCTTTGTTTTTGGTACTCTGGCCGTTTCAAATTTCCACTCTTCAACTAGGCATTTACCGAATATTTCCTGTTTCAAACTTCCGAAGACGTTCCGTTATACTGTTTAAACATATATATATATATATATATATATATATATATATATATATATATATATATATATATATATATATATATATATATATATATATATATATATATATAAAAGGGGGGTTGAGGTTAATTTATCATCTACCAGTTCAGCTGTTATTTTAGAGGATATATATATATATATATATATATATATATATATATATATATATATATAAGTAAACGTTAAATATTAGGTTTGCAGCAATAAAAAATGAAACAATGTCATTTATGTATTTAGAATAATTAAGTGTGTTTGGATGTACAGTAATTTTTTAAATTTTTAAACATAAAAATAGGTTTTGTATAATAAAAAAATAGATGAGAGATTCTGATAAATTTTATCAACATTATAATACATCTTCGTTGATACAACCTCATTAAGTTTCTCCCTGATGAAATAATCATCTATCCCACCACACTGAGTTAAGTTGTCGGATTGCTGTTCTTGTTTGTCCTAATCTTTGCTTAATTTCTTCCTCTATTGTTGCCTTTTTCGTGATTATAAACCCCAAGTATTTGAATTTATCCTTTGCTTTGATTGTTACGTTGTCGTCAATCTGTAGATCTTCTATGTCTTCTTCACTTGTAGATAGGTACTCTGTTTTCGCGAGGTTAATAACTAGGCCAGCCTTGGTACATTCTTCTTGTAGTTTCTTCATCATGTAACTGAAGTCTTCTTGGTCTTGTGCAATCACTACTTGATCGTCTGCAAAGCTTAACGTATATAGGTATTCGTTTCGTATCGATACTCCCATGCCTTCGCATTTTCTTTTCCATGTAGTATATTTCTCTAAGTATATTTTGAATAGGGTTGGAGATGTGAAGCAACCCTGCAGGAGCCCTTTTGTTGTGGTGAAGTCTCCTATGATTCTTGTTCCCATTTTAATGGACACTTTATTTTCTTTATAGAGAGCTTTTTTAGCTTCTATTAGTTCCGTCTGTATTTCTAATTTGTACATTGCTTCCCATACTTCTGACCTTGGTACAGAGTGATACGCCTTTCTCAGGTCCACAAATGCCAAATGTATATATCTATTTTTTGCTTTTTTCTTTTCCAACAGTTGTTCCAGTGTGTATATGTGGTCTATGCATGATCTTCCTGCTGTGAAGCCTGGCTGATCCTCCCCGATTTTGCCTTTTATTGCTTGCTCTATCTTTTCTCGCAGTATCTTCCCACATAATCTTCCTATTGATGATATTACGCTTATTCCTCTGTAGTTTTCTCATCGTTTTCTATCTCCTTTCTTAAATATAGATGTCATATATCCCTCCGTCCATTCCTTTGGAAACTGTTCTCCACTTATGGCTTTCTGAAATATCCATTTTATCATCCGGTGTAATTTTTTTGAGCCCTATTTTATAAGCTCAGGTGAGATGACTCCAGGTCCCGCTGCTTTCTTATTTTTGATTGCTTTTATTGCCGTTCTCATTTCCCTATCTGTTATTTCTATTTCTTGTTGTGGGAATCTGCTTCGTCTTCGCCTTTTTTTTTGCAATGAATTGTGGTCTTTGTTCTGTTAACAATTCCTTGTAATAGTCTTTCCATTCTTCGTCCTGTATATTTCCCAATTTAATTTTTTCTTTTGAGTTTTGTTTCAATCCTCTCAGTACTTTCCACGACTCCGAAGTTCTTGTACCTCCTAAGTATGTTTTAATATTTAAGCAGGTTCTTTCCCATTCTTCATTCTTTTGTTGTGTTATTTGTTTTTTCACATCTCTATCTTTTTCTCTATATTTTTTATAAACTTTATCGTTGTTTGTAGTCAGCCATTTTCTGTATAGTTGCTTTTTTCCTTCAATTATTCTTTTTGTTGGTTCATTTATTTCATAAATGTTTAAATATACAATTAATAATTTCATTTGGATTGTATTTAACTAATCGAAAATAATTATATAAAAATTTCTATCATATTCAAAATTCTCTTTTATCAATTTGCGATATCTTGTACATCAATTAATTC
This sequence comes from Diabrotica undecimpunctata, assembly GCF_040954645.1. NCBI lineage: Eukaryota > Metazoa > Arthropoda > Insecta > Coleoptera > Chrysomelidae > Diabrotica > Diabrotica undecimpunctata. Next base: position 115,453,003 of record NC_092803.1, on the reverse strand, counting down.
AATCGAATCTCGTTTCTTTTCCAAGATGTCTGGGCAACCACACAAGCAGTGGCAACGTTGCCAGTCCTCTCGAAGGAATTTCACGCATACCAAATATGCCGGCGAAGACTTGCCAAGAGAGAGACACATATCAGCTGATTATTAGTGTGCTATTGCTATAGTCTGGAATTCGTATGAATGGAAAATTGGAACCGCCTCCCACCCTCCTACCATTGCGCGAGATGTTGGTGTTGATGATGTACTAGCGTGAGAAATAATAACAGCCGTTTTGGCTCGTCTTGAGGGATTTAGGCCAGACAGAATCGATTTTAAGCTTAACTGATTCAATTTTGGTACTACTACTAATAGATACCCGAACTTTTTTGAATAGTAATTTTCTTGTAATTTTTTTTGATTATTATGAATTTTAAGGGTTTCTTTTTTGTGATTCCATTTTTTGTTCACCTCACTTTAATAGTAATCTTAGTAAAGAATAACTTGTTTTAATGGATAGCGTTTATTAAAAATTTCTCTTCGAGGAAAGACTAATTTTAATTATATGAATACAAATACAATTTTGCATATAAATTATATACACGTAGTACAAAGTAGAAATACAATATTAGAGCATTGAACTATTTAAAGAAGGGTTGCTGGCTTAGAAAGATATACTGGCTGGCTATATAAAATATACATTCAAGAAGCCACTAGGAAAGGTTCTAGAATGTAAGTAGAGATAGAGGTTATATGATTTTATTACCTTTATCTACAACATGAATTCTTAAAGCACCAAATGGAATATAAAGGCTTGTTTTATCAAACTAAATAATTTAACGAATAAAAGTTTATAATAAACATTGTAAAATAGTTTTGCGAAAATACTGTGATTTTAAGATTATAAACAATTTAAATTAAATTCACAAGGAAAAGGAAATTCCTATAGTTGGCTGTGTACCATGAATCTCAAAAGTTTTATTTAAAAATCCTTTATAAAAGGTATATAATTAAAAAGACCTTTTCGGGCTGTTTTCACAGACACACAGACACAGACATCGCAGAGCGTTTTCGGACTAAAAAGTCCATCATCAGTGTATTATTACCAGGTATACATAAGTCAAGGCACTAAATATCTGGGTAAAACCCTTAAAAAGTTACAAAATATGTTGTATGTTTCATTATTGTTGAAAATATGTTCTGATGTTAAACTATTTAACAGATACCCTGAATGGCAACGTAAGACCCCCAATAGGGTCTGCTGATCCTCAGACCTCGTCTGAATTAAAATAACTCAGACGCAATAACATGTAGGAAGATATTTTTTTTTATTCGCCTTGTTAAAAAAACATATCCTACGACCCTTAAAACCCGAGTTAAACTTTTTTATTCAAAATTAACTGGGTCTTTGTTTATAAACAATAGACAATTTAAAAAGAACCATTTAAAAGATTAAGAGTTCAAGTTAAAAAAAAATTGAAAACAATTACTTTAAAAATAAGCCGGCTATGATATGCCAAACATAAAGAAACAGTTTAAAAGCGAAGCGGTCTTACTATTTCAAAAACTGAATTCATACATTTAAATTTATAAAAGTCGCAATATCTCTGATCAACAAAACTTGATGTTTTTCGATGCGAAACTTCTACACTCGCGTTGTATTACTTTTTTCTCTATAGTAAAATGCTGAGGCGAGCGTCATGGAACTAGAGCCACGAAAAGGCGTCACAGGTAGCGTCACGAAATAGCGGTTCTTCACATCGATTCAATACCTAAAAATTGCTAACCAAATAAAGACATTAAATGAGAAGTAAAAAAATTAAAAGAATATCTGTCAATAAAATATTCGACTCATAACGATTGTCAAAATTTTTAAATTCATAAATGGCATCCAATTAATACCAATACTGAATCATCTGTTTAAATTTTTATGACACTTCTCGTTTTAAAATAATTTCATATAAATACAATTAAATACACGAAACACAGTTTCGATTACTTTCAGACCTACACAAACACACACAGAACTCTTGAAAGAGCATCAAATTCCAGTTATAACCTCTCACCTCTGATTCGACAACATCGGCTACATCTCAACGGCCTCCAAACCTCTTCGCTACCACATGCACAAGAAAACACAACTACTCCAGTGGCATTTTTGGTTACTGTTTTGCTTTTGTACAACAAACACATTAAAATCAAACCCTGAAGAGAATGGAGAATCCGAAACAGGGACATGTTAAGTTCAAACTTATTCAATTAAGTTTACCTTACCTTATCCTAATGAGAACAGTGGCTGCAGCAAAAATAGCTCACTTAAGTAAGGAATTCTGCCGAAATATCTGTAGTGATAATAAATTATAATAGATTTTATGGAAGTGTTGAAAAAAAGTTTTCAGTGTTTTATTGTTATTTATAAGTAGTTGCTTAGTAACCCCATCACAAAACAATTAATTTGTCGAAATTACATTTTAAATGCTTAAATATGTTTAAAAGATTGCTTATGAAAGATTTACTTTAAGCGAACACAGTGACTCCTACTCGAAATTAAACCTGCATCTGGGTTGTACAGAAGACACCACCCAACTTAATATGTTTTTTATTAAACAAATATACCACATACATTAAAAGCTTTTACTTCACTGTAAAATTTTTGAAGTAAAACCTCATCATCATAATAGTAGGACACGATTAGACAGATATTAGTAAAAAAATATATTAATTTAACATCAACAGGTACCCAATATGATACTAACTTTTGACTATTTGTTTTATATTGTTTCTCAGAAAATATAACAATATTTTCGATAACATAATTCTGGAAATACCTACCCATTCTTTGTAAAACTATCATTATGGAAGATTTGTAGTTGGTATAATAGACTTCAGGTATAGACAACGTTGTATTCTAGTAAAAGTCAAGATTAAAGCGGAGAATAACAAAGAACCTAACAGTAAATTATTTAAACTTTGTTATTAAAATGAAAGTTATAATCCTAAGTACTCTTCTGACTGGCATGCCGTTGATTTATCGGCTTTCTTCAATAAAAACGAAAAGGTATGGAATTTTACCAGGTTTTCCATGACGAAACAACACTTTTTGTAAAATGAGACAAACGAGCAGATTTAATATTATGTTCTAAAACTTTGGTCTGATTTAGTCGATATCAAGAGCCTTTTCAAATAATGTATAACTTTCTGAGATTAACACTGATTTAAGGTGCATACAGACTGATGTGATGTAAAAACACATTTGTTCACATGAATATTGCTTGTAATATACAATCCCAGCAATGGTTTTTTTTTGGTTGAGGCGCGTATACAGTGTAGCAACTTGTAGCAATTTTATGATGCCATTTTAAGTTGCTAAATGTTTACTTTATTAACTTTTGAAAACAAACTGTCCTCACGAGTGCAATGATGTTAAGGAATTTCTAATTCAGATAAGTGCAACATTCTGTCCACAGTCCACACTGTTGTAGTTTTGTGACATGATGGAGAAAGACTTGCTGCCGTATGCTTTCAATGGATGATGATTCACCACAACGGAAGCGTAAATGTTGAGTCCGTCCAAGTTGAAAAAAGGGAAGAATATGGTAGAAAGGAATTATTTTTGGATTTAAAGAAAGATGACGTTTTACTAGAACTTCGAACCAATGGGTTCCTCAAAAATTTTTTGCGCATGGGTAGTTCAGATATAGAATTATTGCTGCACAAAAAATTGCACCAGTGAAAAAAAGGCAGATACTAACTGTAGAAAGGCTATACCTCCACAAGAACGATTGCACTTTCTGCCAACTGGAGATTCCTACAGTAGCCTGACGTATTTATTTAAGATTTCGAAACAACATCTCAAAGATAATATGTGCTGCGCTAGTAAACGCAGTTAAAGTCCAAGTTTAGGTAAGTAAACTTTATTGCAGTTTTTTTTGATAAAATTAGAACTTTTACATGTTACTTAGTTGAAATATCTCTGCGATAATGTTTGAGGAATCAAAAGCAGTAGAAGAGTCTGAAGAGTTTGGTATGTATGTCTAAGCTGGTGATGCAGTTAATGTGCTGCAATACGATGAATGTGATTATGGTCCCGTGAAAGGTTGCATTGATAAAATTGGCTCATATGTGTAAGTTGATTGTGGCATTCCATAATCATATTTACCCATATTTGCATTGAACAAAATATTACTTATAAGATGTTCTACAATATTTTGTGCTCAGGGTGTATGCAAATCCCCAATTTTACGCGCCATATGTTCTCCAAATACATTGAATTTGTCTCGTTGTTGTTTATTTTGTATGTCTTGAATTATTTTATATGCCTCTGCTTTTCGAGCGAGACAATCGATTTTTCCTTTAAGTGTTTGTGTGACACATACTTATTTTATGGGTGTTGATGGCTTTTGAGAACCATCGTTAGACAAGTCTTTAATGCCTTGGTTGCCACTTTTTTCTACATCTTGAAATTCTTGGGTCTCATTTTCACCTGCATCACAATCTGTTACTTGTGAGTCATCTAAATCAGTTTCGGAGGAAGAGTCATTAAGGTCATCCTAAAAAATAAATACATTGTATAAAATTTAAACACTACAAAGTAGAAAATCAACTAATATTGCAGCGATCTAAATCTTTAGCATACGTAATGGATATCTTTATATTTCATATCAAGAATGGGAAACAATTACTAATGGTTTCAGTGTTCTTTGGAATGTTCTACAATGTGTAGGTGTCATGGATGGCAAGCATATTGCAATACAAGCACCATAAAATAGTGGAAGTGATTTTTTCAATTACAAAACGTTTTCTAGCATCGTTCTGATCAGAGTAATGGATGCTAATTACCGATTTGTAGGCTCCCAAGGGAGAATATCTGATGAACGACTTTTCGAAAATACATTACTCAAAAAATTATTAACTCATTTCAACTCAACCTTCCAGAATATAGCTCTTTACCAGGACGTGAGAAATTAGTCCCTCATGTATTTTTAGGGGATGATGTCTTCCCATTATCACCAAGTTTACTGAAACTATCCTGGGCTCAGGACAAAGGGTATCCCAAAAGGATATTTAATTATCGTCTCGGCAGAGCAAGAAGAATATCAGAAAATGTTTTTGGAATGTTATCTTCGATTTTTAAAATATTTAGAAAACTATTACTTATAGAACGAGAAACTGCAGATATTGTTATTATGGCCTGTATTAACTTGTATAAGTTTTTAGGGAATAATTCAGGATCTAAAAACTTCTACAATCTCCTAGGTACATATAACGGTGAAGATAAAGATACAGGACGTGTTTTAGAAGGATCGCGGAGAAGAGAAATTCAGAGTAATATAATAAAGTTGCACGAAATGCATCAACTGAAGCAAAATATATTAGGCAACAGTTTGCAGATTTTTTCGTTACACCTTTGGGGATAGTGCCGTATCAGAATAATTATTGAATTATAATTAATATAGAAATTGAAATTACCTATTTATTTGTTTGAATAATTAATAATAGAAAAGATAATAGATGTAATGGATTTTGACAAGAGCTATGAGTTATGCCGATGGGCTGACTTTGTTTTTTTCTCGAAGAAATACTAATGCATCGAAAGCAAACCACTTGGAATAAAAGTGAGCGCCTGCTCCAGAATTTTGATTTATTGAATCCCGCATAGCCCGTACTTGGGTTTTTGACCATTCAGAGAAACTGATACCTTACTTCAGCGATACTCCCAAATTCCAAATTTAGAGTAAGTTTGTCAAAGTATTACTTTGATTAGAAATAGTTTGTATATTGACAGCGAAAGTGGCAAGACGTGTTTTAGATATAAATTAAGTAATATCTAATTTTCATGCTTATTTTACTGCTGAAAAAGCCATTAGAGGCCTTTTGCTACCAGTTCAATCCGTACATAAACGTGTGTCTGATGCATTGTGTATTAGTGAGAGAAAACAGTTGTGAAAAACAAAAAAAATGTAAATAGTGAAGTAGAGGTCGCATAATATAAACTTAAACCACACCCTAAGACTAAATATCTTCTTGAAGGTTGTAAAGTTGAAATTCTAGACATATGCGTGAAAAAAAAAGAACGTGTTTTTGTAAAGATGGTGTGAAAAACATTAAAAGATAGAAATACATTCGAAATTTCTAGGTTAAGTCTGGGAAGACTTTTCAAACAGATTGAGTTTGGGTTTAAAATGGAAGACAATAAAAAAACCTTGTGTGAAAGGGCTAGTGTCGTTTACAAAAGAATCGAGTTTTTAAGAAACTATAATAATTTTGAAAAAAAAAACACGATTTACTTGTTTATTTAGACGAAACGTGGATTTTTGCTAGAGGTGGTATCAAACGTATTTGGCAGGACGAGAGTATAAAATCCATAAAACACAACGGTACTGAGAAAAAGTGACATATTATATTGCATGCGGCTGGAAAACATGGATTTATTGATGGATCGGATCTTGTGTTTTCTTTAAAATCAAAATCTGCCGATAATCATGATAACATGAATACGGTGATGTTTGTGAAATGGTTGACAGAAAACTGTTTTCAAGTTTACATGAACCATCTCTTATAGTTTTCGATAATGCCATTCGGAAATTTTAAATAAGCAATTAGCAAATTCCTGGACAGTATATAAGATAAGAGAATGGTTAACTAATGAAAATATTTTATTTCCTCAAGATTCTTTCAAGTCGTAATTACTATAGTTAGCCAAAAGGAATGAAAAATAAATTTAAAATATTTATACCAGGCGAGATTATACATAGTTTTGGTCATAATGTGTTGAGACTGCTCTCTTACCATTGTAAATTCAATCTCATTGAACATATTTGGGCAATATGCTAAACTTACTATGATAAACATATTGGACGTAACGGTTACAGTAAAGCAGCAATTTTGGAAAAATGCCAAGAAGCATTGAATACTGCTACTCCTACAATTTGAGAAAAAATGTGAATTGTGAAAAGTTAGTAGAAGAATGTTGCATGCGTGAAAAACGTATCGAAGCAATTAATCCAGTCATCATTTACAACCCTAATGCAGAGGCTGACGACAATTATTACGAGTATGTATCTAATTCTTGATTACACTGTAGGTAGATGTTGTTATTCTCTCATTAAGAAAAATTTTGAGTGTTATTGTTATTATTTTATCAGTAAATAAAAAGTTCTCTAGGAGTATCATCTGCTCCAGATGTTTTATTTTTTGAAGTGTTTAAGCAATTTCCTAGTTTGGTATTTTGGTGAACACTATTGGCACTATCTCCGTTAGTTCAACTGGATATTGGTTCTATGGCTTTTTGACACGCTTTTCGTGAACTATTATTTTAGTATTTTCGTCTCGGATATATCTAATTGTATTAAAATCTTTTGGTTTCTTTGTTCTATGTTTGGCTATCTTATATATATATATATATATATATATATATATATATATATCTTTTTTAACCCTTCCTGCTATCAAGTTTATCAGATAGATTTTTATACACTCCTGCTTTAGCTTTTGCTACTTCCACTTTCAACTCCTTAGGCGAGTAGCGAATCCTAAAAAAGTGCTTTAGTTTTAAATAAATCCATAATTCGCTGGCAACTGTACAAATTTACAAAAAATCTGCACAAAATTTTTTGATTGATGTGGGGGAACTGTCAAGGTAAGATTTCAAACTGCCAAAAGATTTCAAACTGCCAAGGTAAGAGTTGACAACCAGTACACCCAAAATATAAAAATACAGAGAGGAGTCCGCCAGGGTTGCGTGCTGTCCCCACTACTTTTTAATGTCTACAGTGAAGCGGTATTTCAAAAAGCGCTCTCAGACTCAATAGAAGGTATATCTATCAATGGAGAAGTTTTGAATAACTTACGTTTTGCAGACGATACAGTAATAATGACGGATAACAACAATGATTTACAGAACGTAATGCAACGCCTTAATGAACGCTGTCATGATTACGGACTGAAGATAAATTTAAAGAAAACTAAATGCATGATCATGACTAAATCTGCACATGCAAATATCCAACTGACTATTGAAGATACTGCAATTGAGAGTGTTAATAACTATAAATACTTAGGAACATGGATAACATCAGATGTAGACCAAACCACAGAAATTAGAACACGCATTGAAATAGCACGTGCATCATTCATTAAACTTAAAAAGTTTCTTTGTTGTCGGGATATAAGGTTAGAACTACGCCTAAGAATGCTTCGATGTTACGTGTTCTCTACTCTTCTTTATGGCTTGGAAGCGTGGACACTAAAACAAGTTCATCTGAATAAGTTGGCCGACTTTGAATTTTGGTGTTACAGAAGAATCCTACGAATATCATGGATTCAAAGAATGTCAAACGTGGAAGTAACTAAAAGGATAGGAAATGAGGCGGAAATAATATTAACTATCAAAAGACGAAAACTTGAGTACTTAGGACATGTGATGAGAGGGCAAAAATACGCATTATTACAACTTATTATGCAAGGCAATATTATTAGGCAATACATAGGCTTATTATTTTGCCGATAATCTGAATGACTTACAGATATTAACAAATCGCATAACAGAAGTCAGCAACAGATACGGACTAGCTCTTAACATAAAGAAAACCAAATTTATGACAATTAGTAAAAAACCAATACTAAACGCTCAACTTACAATCAACCAACAGAATATCGAAAGAGTCGAGCAATATACATATCTAGGCACCAATTTAAATAGCCAATGGGACCACTTAACAGAAATTAAACAGCGAATAATAAAAGCAAAAGCAGCATTCGTTAGAATGAGAACCATTTTCAACAGTCGACACATATCATTAAAAACAAAATGCCGTCTATTGAACTGCTACATATTCACAGTTCTGCTCTACGGAATGGAAGCATGGACACTGACTGTTGCATCTATGAATCGGCTCGAAGCTTTCGAAATGTGGTGTTATAGGCGCATCTTACGTATATCCTGGGTTGACAGAGTTACTAATGTGGAGGTCCTGCGTAGAATGGGGAAAGAATGTGAAATTCTCATGACCGTCAAAACTAAAAAGTTGGAATATCTAGGACATGTAATGAGAAATCAAGAACGTTACGGCCTTCTCCAGCTGATTCTCCAAGGGAAAGTAAATGGTAAGAGAGGACCGGGAAGAAGGCGCATTTCCTGGCTTCAAAATTTACGAAAGTGGTATAACACGACTACCACTGAACTGTTCCGCGCTGCAATAAATAAAGTAAAGATAGCCGTGATGATCGCCAACATCCGGAACGGATAGGCACTTTAAGAAGAAGAAGATGCAAGGCAAAATCCGAGGAAAACGAAATGTGGGAAGACGAAGAATATCCTGGCTTAAGAACTTAAGGGAATGGTTTGAATGCAGTAGTGCAGAAATTTTTAGAGCGGCAGTCAACAAAGTTCGCATAGCCACGATGATTTTCAACCTTCGATAGAAGATAGAACTTAAAGAAGAAGAAGGGGGAACATATAAATAACCAAGAGTTAAGTAAACATTTTTGTTTTGATAAAATTTTTATATTTAACTCGCGATCTCGGCAAGGTTTGAATATTTCGATTTCTAGTTTTGAGAAAATATACTATATATAATAAAATTGCGATTTTTTGAATTATATATTATTTGTAGAATATTTTTTTTCTAATTAAAACTTTGTTACGAAGATTTGAATCTCGATTTTTAACCAATTCTATATTAAAATTTAATATTTAAAGAATTGTTCTGGAACGTTTTAGATTTCAAAATTGCATGATCAAAAAGTTATAGCAATATTTAAAAGAGGCGCGAGTAGTGAGCAGCTTCGTGTATTTATTGTATATTTCTTTTCAGATCCTTCTTTCTGTGCTTCATTAATTATGACATATAATGTATTGGATGTTTCGAGTATTATTTTATATAATTATTATTGACGAATCTCACAGATGCCAGGATCTTACTTAACCACAGGTGAATATTAAGGCATTAAACTAGTACTTTTATTGCACGGTGGATTAAATGGACGGCGTTATGCATCACTAGACCAAGCGCCAAAAATTGATTTTGAGATATTTGACTTCAAAGTTTTCACTCTTTCACTTCAAAGGCTTTTGGTCGACTTAAAATTTTCGCCATATTATGTACCTAATTGTGTTATACATCAATAGACCAAGCGACATGGAGGTCGTTTGTTCTAGTTATGCGTAACTAAAATATCACTTTTAGTGAATGATTAGTAGCCACAAGCAATTTTTTCTTTTTGGGTATGACAATAAAAGTCGATGTTTTGAATATTTTATATTACTTAAGAAATTAATCAAAAATATAAAAAATACTTGAACTCAGTGATAACAGTAGGTACAATTTTCTGAATATTATGAAAATAGTAAATAAACATTACTCATCTCGTATGTCAAAGTCTAAGTCTCCATCAAATCCGTCAATGTCATCTTTTACTGTATTGTTACTGAAAAGGGAGCGATACAGAGGTTTTGCATCTTTTTGTATTAGGTGCATTAAAGATCTTAAGTCGTTAAGCTTAGGCACAAAAAGTGGCTTGCCTGTGGACCAAAGAGGAATCAAGTGGTTACTTAGGGATTGCATTGCAACGGGCCATCCTTTTTGAAGTTTCTTGTGATCTACTTCAACTTCACTAGAGTTAAAATCAGTTTTCATAAAAATACTCAGTGGTTTATCTTTTCTTATTTTAATTTCTCTTGTTTTAAGCCAGCTTATCTTACTGTTTTATATGTCTGATTTACGATTTGTAATCATAGTTTCCAACTTCTTTGTTCCAACGAATTCTTCTTTTTTCATTCTGTGAACTACTACTGGGTTCTTTTTACGGGATTTCTTCATCACGTTTAGGTAATCATCAACAGTATATAAACGTTGTTGAAATTTTAGGGAATTTTCAATATCTCCAAAATCACTGGGTAAAAAAATATGACCAGGAAAGAGATAGAGTAATGTAATTTTTTCAATGGTAGGATAAGTTTCCAAAATCGTTTTCAGAATCAAAACTTTGATGTTGCGATTTTGGCCGCCACAAGAGTCTGACCACAAAATTACATGTTTTGCAGAAGTAACATTTTCTTAAATGTGTTTCTTAAGACAACTGTCTACTTCCTGGGCTCCCCGACCAGCTTCACTTTCTATCCAAACATAACCATAACCTTTGCTATCCTTGCCGCTATGGATACCAAGGTTGTAAATACATAATTGACGCTTATAATATACGATATTTGTTGGAATTCTCGGAAGGGGAAGAGTTTTTTCTAAATCAAAACAAAAGGTTTCCACTTCTGGTTGATCGTTGCTCATCTTCATGTCTAGCTTTATTTTAGATTGTGCATTTCTAAGTGCACATTTTTCAGCTTCTTCTAAGTGCACATTTTTTTCTTCCTTTAACTTGCTTAATTTTTCGTTATCTGTGCAATTCTTAATTTCTAATTCGAAATAATCACATCTAGTACAAGTATCTTTTTTCAACTTTTTTCTTTGAAGATTAAATCGTGTTAAAAATATTTTTTTGTAAAATAAAACTTTAACAGGATCATTGTCTGCTTCTTCAATATATAATTCATACATTTTACTTAATGTTGTTTCTTCTGTTAGGTATTCTTTTTCTGTATTAGCTCTTCTGTAATGTGACTTGTACTTAGGGAATTTCGTTATGTGCTCAATTACTTTTTGTATACGATTATCGTTAATTTTATTATGACCTCCACTTTGACCATGACAATCTCGAACACCCACTGGACGTTTCATAGCTTTCAATGCTGCATTGACTTTGCAACTTAATATTCTCAAGGTCTGTAAAAAGAAAGGTTTAGATACTGTCACAGCGAATATTGTGTATATTCTTCTAGTATTTCTTTTGTTAGTGGTTTTTGTTCTTTTGTTGTTGCATGCTGTATTGGGACTTCGGAAATATTTGAACAAATTATAGCTCTCTTAATTTTATAGAAAAATTTAAGCAATGACACTACTTCTTAACCTAAACGCCTCAACAAGTTATTGTCAACAACGGTTATGTACGTATGTTGCCAAATATTCGATTTACAATCATTAAAACGCTCGCAAGAGGCACTTGGTCTACTGATGCAAAACTAATACAGAAAATTAGTCGCTTGGTCTAGTTATGCAAAATTCAAAATCCAAAAATAATTGAGACTATTTTTTCTCAGGCACTCTTATATCATCATATTAAAAAAATAGCTATTTTGAATAGCTTAAATTTGATAAAAAAACACATATATATATATATATATATATATATATATATATATATATATATATATATGTATATATATATACATATATATATATATATATATATATATATATATATATATATATATATATATATATATATATATATATATATATATATATATACGTCATGAGCAGCGTATTTCATTTAAAAAAGAATGAAAAAAATTTTTGTTAAAAAATTAATTACTATTAATTGAGTTAAAACTATTTACCGTCACTTTTTGACTGGCTACCTGTTATCAATTTATTTTATTATTAAATGTACATAGGCGTGGCCACAGTGGCTGCCGCAGGTACCGTGGAACCCACACTATTTAACTTTCGAGGGACGCAACAATTGGAATCGTTTACTTTTAGAAACAACAATTAGACAAATTTTCGTACTCGTTAGCAATGATTTGATGTTTTACTTTAAATATATAATTCCATTAAAAAACATTTTCGTTTTTTGTTATTGCAAACTGTTTTTTATATATGAAAATATTGTTACAAATTAAAAAAAAGTATATGGGGCGGGGGTAGGGCGCTATTTTCAGCATTTTAACCCAGACTAAAAAATACTGGCCACGCCTATGTAAATGTATGTAAAAATTGTGAGTTTAATTAATTACGTTATGAACGTAGTGATCTTCTGATCTTGCAGTGGATCTCGTACTATAATAAAATTAATTACCATCTTTGTAAATAACGCCGTTGAAGAATAATATTTTAGACTCTTTTCAATGGCAAAAATCGCGCAACGATTTTTAACAGCTTTATAGAAACATACTTCATTTGAGGCAAAATGCAAAAATTGCATACGAAAGCTGAATACCATCGAGTTAATACAAGTTTTAGTTAAAAAAATTATATCACGTGCGTAACTGACATTCAAAATCGCCGGTCTCTTCAAACGTTGTTTCTGAGAGAACGGTTTATTTTACACAAAAATTGCTAATAAACATTTTTGTTCAAAATTATCTCAGCTACATTTCTTCAGCTACATTGAAGCTTTTTTCTCTATGGCCTACAGATTCTTGGTAAATAAAATTTTTCCGTTTTCCCCCCTTACGAGTGAAATTTTAGGAGGAAGCCCGGGGTAGAAGTGGCAAACTTTTTTGCATCTTTTCGTATGATTGTTCGTTAGTTGCGTTCGTATGATTTTATTTTTTTTATATAATTTATATCTTTATTAATAGCTATTTTTATATATATTAATTAATTATATAAATTTTCTTTAATCCTCGCCCAAACCGACGAAGCCAACACACACTCACAACCTTTAATAATTCTTTGTTAAGTACACATTTCACTCACTATTCTATGATTATTCTATCACTAGGTCTTACAACCTTCACTACGTTTTCTTTTATTTCCCTATCATCAATTATACCAATTCCATTCCTAGTGTTACTTTTTCCTACACACCACAATTTATATCCTTTATCTAGTTCTTTTGCTCTTTGTCCTTTTCACTCCGTCTTTAAAATGCAAGTGATTGCATTCTCCGTGCTCCTACATGTGAAGCTTTCAAGATTCCAAGACATTACTCTGATTGTTTCACCTGAAATATTCCTCAGTCGGAAACTTGAAAGGCCATTTTCTAACCATTACCCTTACGTAACAATATACAAATTATAAAACCATACAACTATTTGTACAAACTTGAAAATATGGAAAAAATAAATTATAGGAGAACAAGTGAGAAAAGAAATATCCGAAAATTCCTAAAGATTTTTTTAGGCAGATTTCCATCAGACGCAATTTTCATTACGTGTGGGCATAAAAAAAATTCAAAAGCATGTTTTTTCAATCTTCGTCCAAGTTGTCCCTATGGTGCTATATACTCATAGGACGTTTAAGTATTTTCTTAATCAATTTATACGGTACGTGCGTAATTTGTCTCTGCAATACCAGGACAATCTACTTTTCTGCTTTTTAATGATTTACATAAATTTCTCACCTTTTGATATTTTAATTCCTCTATTATATAGCAATATTGTTTGTGTTAGTTCTGATAAATTCTACTATACTATCTCTTAACGGCGTTTAAAAATAATCTTGTCATAGGTGGTCATTGCTTATTTCTTTTTATAGCTCGGAAGATATACACTTTTAAAATATATATTATAACTGCCTTACTAATTGAGATATTGCTTCAAAAAGTATAATAAATAATTGATAATAACTAAAATTTACTACGACTTACATTAAAATTTATATTTGTGATAAGTAAGTACATTTAACAAACGCATACATTATTCAAATCTACATTGAACTGGCCTAAAATGGTTAATATTAAAAATAGGTCGTTTCTTGGTAACAACAACTTGACGGAGTCAGACAGTTCCAAAAATAGTAGATTTCTTAGTAGTTTAATTTGTAAGAAATTTGGAGCAGGTTCAAAATAGGGTGCAAAAAATTCGAGCCGCGGCATCGTGAAAGAACGTAAATAACTGGGAACTTAGATATGTGGGATAAGAAAAGGTCAAGTAAGTTTGTTTTATAGTTTGATGGAAATAATTTTTATAAATAACAATTTTTATGGAAAAATAAAAATATTTATAGAATAGTTAATCTTTGTTTGGTGACAGTATGTAAATCATAGTCAATTTAAAGATGCTAGTTATACATATCAAACTATAGATATCTAGTTATAGGTTATAAAAAAATTTCAACATTTAACTATAATTATTTAAATTTAATAACATTAGAGATCTGTTAATAGAATAAAATCGTTAGGATATCTCTGAAATTTTATACATCAGTTAGAAAACAATACCATAGCCACATTTCCAGATGGTACTGCCATCCTAGTTATCAATAAATAAAATCTGTGATTGAGCTAAAAAATTAAAAATTTAACTATAGTACATTTGAACATGACTGATAGCACAAATTTTATAGCAAAAGTTTAAATACGGGGTTGGCCAATGCAGAAAAAACGTAATAAATGGTACCTTTTTATCTGAATTTTCACTCGACTTTAATATGACCACCCCGACAAACCTCAAATACAATACATCATAAAATGCAAATGAGCAGACCCTAAAGGATTAAGCAATAACTCAACACCTCAGTGACGGAGAACATAAAATTACTTTAATATAAAGAAACTAAAATATCAATAATAGGTATCCACATTTATAAAAATACTAAATGTTGCTTTATGGACATTTCCTTACAATTTACTTTAATTGTAATAATAAATATATTTCGGGTTCCCTAAATATATACATACATAAATGTCGCGTCATAAAATTTTTTTATAAATACATAAGTTTTCTTCTTCTGATAACAAGGTATCATCATCATCATCATCATCATCATCATCATCATCATCATCATCATCATCATCATCATCATCAGTTTCTTTATTTCCCTTCTTCTTCTTCTTATAGTGCCGTGCACCTATAGTGCGTTGGCGAATTATCTTAAGGTCAGACGTCTGTCTTTTGCGGCTTGCAAAAGATCGCCAGTATTATTTATGCCTGTCTAGTTCTTTATGTTCCGTAGCCACGACATTTGTTTACGACCTACCTCTCTTGCCTTCAATCTTTCCCTGGATGATTAGTTGAGGGATTGCGTATTTTTTTCCTTTCAGAATATGGCCGAGGTATCCAATTTTTCGTACCTTGATCATGATCAAATTGAGTAGTTCTCTCTGAGCATTTGCCTTTCTTAAGACTTCCTCGTTTCTCACCCTATCTGTCCATGGTATGCGGAACATTCTTCGCAACGTCCACATTTAGAAGGCCTCCAACTTATTAATGGAAGGTACTCTTAACGTCCATGTTTCCATGCCGTATAGCAATATGGACCATACATAGCATTTAACCATCCTGTAGCGGAGATTGAAGGAAAGATTGCGGTTACATAGTAGCGGTTTAAATTTGATAAAATCTTGTCTTGCTTGTTCGGTACGGCATTTTATTTCTTGTTGAGGATCCCATTGGTCATCATTCCCAAGTATTTAAATGTTTTCACTTGATCGATTGGAGCATTATCTACTTGCAGTTGTATTCTTAAAAGTGCGTTTTTTCTTATTGCCATGCATTTAGTTTTTCCACCGTTTATCTTCAAGCCATATATTTTTCCTAAGGTGTTTATTTTATTTAACATCAACTGCATATCATGTTCGTTGTCTGTCATTATCGCGGTGTCATCGGCGTAACGAATGTTATTTATCGGGAACCCGTTTACCTTTATTCCACATTCACAGTCTTCCAGTGCCTCTGCAGAAATGTTTTTCACATAGAGATTGAAGAGCATAGGAGACAAAATACACCTCTGTCGCAGCCCTCTTAAAATTTTAAATTCTTCTGTGTTGGTTGATTTGTTCAGTCTCACTCATGCTTTTTTATTCCAATAGAGATTCCGGATAACTCTTATATCTTTCTCGTCAATGTTAGCGTTGTGTAGCATTTTTATCATTGCGTCATGTTTTACGGTGACAAACGCTTTTTCATAATCGAGGAATGTTATGACTATATCCTTTCGTTGATCCATGTAGTTTTGTACAAGCGTATTCAAGCAGAAAGCTGCTTCACGTGTACCCAGTCCACTCTTGAAACCAAATTGTGTCTCACCGCTTAGATCTTCCAGCTTTCTGCACATTCCTGTGTGATGGATGCGAAGAAACGCCTTAAGCAAATGGCTCATTAAACTTATCAGTCTGTGGTCTCTTTGCATTTTGTCGCTCTTTGTCATTTAGGGATCATTATAAAGGTAGAATAAAGCCAATCCGTTGGAATGTGGCCGGTGTTATATATGGCATTAAAAATTGTTACCAGCATGTCGATGTTATCATCTTCCAACAGTTTTATGGCTTCCGTAGTAATTCCATCCGGTCCAGGGGCCTAGCCTAGTTTTGCTACTTTTATAGCGTACTCGCAGATTCGGTCTATTATCCGCAAAGAGGGACGAAGCATAGTTTGCCCAGATTTTAGCTTGTTCTTCCTGGGTATGAACGTAGTTTCCTTGATCATTCTTCAGGCGAGTCTCATGGTGTTTCTTGTATACACTCGAAATTTCTTTGACCTTTTTATGTAGTCCAAAGCTGTCTCCCTTTTCTTGTAGTGATTCCAATTCTTCACAACGTTCTTTCATCCAGCTTTCCTTTGCGTTTTTAATTTTTGCCCTTATCGTACGTTGGATTTCCTTGTATTCCTGTTGATTCTAATGTATTTTGTACTGTCTGCGTTGCTCCATTAGATCAAGTATCTCTTCCGCCATCCACTCGTTTTTGTGATTTCTTTTTATTTTACTTGCGACTACTTCGTCAGCGTCGACTATAGCTATTTTTATTTTCTCACAGGTTTCCTCTATGCAATTTCCTTGTGTTTGTTTGTTTTTTAAGTTCTCGTTGATGTGCTTACTGCTTGTAGATCTAAGCTCTTCATCTCTCATTAATTCTTTAGTGTTTATGTATTTTTTATTAGATGTTTTTAACCTTTGCCAACCGAAGCCTTACATTCGCGATTAGGGGGTTGTGGTCAGACGAAATGTCCGCACCAGGGTAAGCGGCCACTCTTTTTATATAGTTGCGGAATCTTTTGTTTATCAAGATGAAATCAATGTGATTTCGTATCATATGACCTGGACATTCTCCTGGTTCTTGCCATGTATACAATCTTCTTGGTGGGAGTTGATACCACGTATTGGATATGACGAAAGCGTGATCATTACAAAATTTAATAAGTAACTCTCCTCGCTGATTTTTGTTACCCCTACCGATTTTGGCATTAAAATCGTCCATTATGATGTTGATATCGTTTTTCTTTGTGACCTTTAATGCTTCCTTTATGTCTTAGATAAATCTGATAGAAATCTAAAACTTTTACAGTTTTCGGTTTATCATAATTATGTGGGTACGTAAACTTGGATTAGATTTATATTAATAGGTTGACCGGCTATCTTCACTATGATTACTCTGTTTGAAACGGGTATGTAATCTATAACAGACATCGCAATTCTATTATCAAGCACTATTGCAACTCCATGCCTGTGGTAATTATCTGTGGCGTCGCTACCGAAATAGTACACTGTAAAGTTTTCCTAAACTTTCCTGGGATGCACAAACTATTATTATTTACACACCCATTATTATTTCCCACAGAAATAATAATTGGTTCTATTGTTTCCTCTAACATATTGAGTTTCCAGAATGTTTCTTCCTCTGCTATGACACGCTTTACAGATTTTGCCAATTGTCCGATGAAATTTTTGATATGGAGTCAGATAATAGTTGACAAACATCTTTTAAGTTTAGATATTGTATTATTTCTCGCGACATATCCCTTCATTTGAGCCCAGATTAGTTCTATGGAGTTAAGTTCACAGTTATAAGGTGGTAATCGCAACAGTTCTCCATGTTCTTTTGCTGTTTCATCCACAATATACTTTTTAAATTTTGATGAATATTGTTTGCATAGCTGCAATAACTCTTTTTTAAGTAAACCTTCTGCTGGCACTACTATTTCTTTGGGTATTAGCCAATCCAAGAGTTCTTGCTTTCTCCATTTAATGTTAGGTTCCTTTAATCTTAAATAGTAACTCACATTTTCCATGACTATTACAGAATCGGTCCTCAAAATCATCTGCAGTAATTTTTTATGGTAGTCGTTCATAGAACTTAAAATAAAATCTAACAAGCCTTCATCAACAAATATCTCCTCCAATGTGAGTAATAATTAAACAGCGACCTTTACCATTTCAAAATTTTAAGGCCGTAGACAAACCTTATATGCCTATAATCCTAAATAACCTATAAATGCCTGACGCGCATTTGTAAACAGTTTATATTGCCAAATTTCTTTTACAAAATGCTCTCCATTTATTCATATTTCATATTTACAAAAAAAGTAGGAATCTTTTTTTGTAAATAAAATGAATGAATTTTTGTTCGAATCGATTGTTTCACACAGTATCGTCTATATGAATGGATTTTCACCCTGTTGACGTTTTAGGTGATTTTGTAATACTTTCACTCTTTCGTTGCTTTCTTCTTCTTCTTCTTAGTCGTTAACCTGATGCAGGTATCGTGATATCATGAAGCTATTAGCTAAATTTTTCAATGTTCCTCCACGTTTTTCTATCTTCTGCCATTCTAGCACATTCTGACAATGGAGCGCCAATGGTAGCAACAATATGGTCCGTGTATCGTGTGGGAGATCTACCTCTATTTCTTTTGCCTTCTACTTTTCCCTGGATGGTAAGTTTTTCAAGACCATTTCTTCGAAGCACATGTCCAAAATAGCTTATTATTTGTTCTGATATTTGTGTTCTTAGTCTTTTCTCGTTGCTTTAAAAGTCTATAAATAGTTGCTTCTCCAACTTCGGTCATATTTGAACACTTAGAAACTACACTCCCAACAGTACTTGTAAAATATTCTTGTTTTTTTGTGCTGTCTACTTGCAAGATACTGCATTGATTACCTAGGTTTTCACTAAGGCTTAGTCTTGGTTTTCCTCCGTATACTCCAGTTTCAACTCATTCCTTGGTTTTAGAGCCTTCTGTATACCAGCTAGTTGTGAGTAAATAATTAATAATAATAAATTGATAATAATAAATAAATAAAAATAAATAATTTGTGAAAATGTAGGTAAGACAATTTTCCAATTTCAGCATTTATAAACTGAAATGTTATAGACGATAGGTCGAATCCATTAACTATTTGCAATATTGTGTACTCCAAGAATTTCCGATAACTTGTAGCACATAATTATTTTGCAGTTCTTGGTAAACATTGATTAACTAAAAAAAAATAGTTCAATTAAAAAATAGAAAAAAGATATACGAAAAAAACATATTTCATATACGGATTAGATTTAAGTTTATATATTATATAGAATTAACAAATATAATTATTTTGATTCATTCATGATTACACTATATAAATAAATAAATAGTACAGATACACATTTTATTTAAGCTTTTACAGATATACGTTGTGTTTAAGTTACGGAATTTATCCATTGATAATAATTCGCATACAACTAGATTCAAAAATAATAAGTATCTAATTATTTTTTCTTTTTCTCTAAAAGAAAACGAATACACACTATTGTTTTTTCTCCATCTATGTCCGCGTTTTTTATTTGATGGTAAATGTATTGCATATTTGAATGTTCTTGACAAAATTTTAACACTTGACAAATCTATTTTTAATTATTGAAATGCCAAGATTTCTATACAAAGGAAGGCTATATCTTCCCTCTCGATATATTCTAGAAACTGTTTGCTTAATTCGTAGACACCTACATGTTTTTCCAGCAAACCTAGTCATTTCTACTTCACCAGAAATTCAAGCTTTGATGTGTATTTACCGATCCCAAGCACTGAGAATAAAGAAATCTATATTATATTCGGCAAAAAAATTCTACAACCATCTCCCTTTGCAACTTAAATATACAACTTCTTTCCTTAAGTTCCGTAAATTGACAAAAGCCTATCTATCTAAAAGACCTTATTATTCAGTAGAAGAGTTTCTTAAAACTGTTCAGCAGTTTTCACTTCTATATTGTGTATATAATAATTGGGACACCATGTCGAAGAATAAATGAAACACAGTAAATACGTTCAAGTAACGATACAATGCGATTCATTTTGTGAATGAACTTCCTCACAAACTTAAAAATGTTAAATGATGCAATTGTCGTTGGTTTGCGACAGCTGATATACGTTATCAAAGAAGTCGCATTTATAATTAAAGAATAAATTAACAGTACGGCTCTAATTATGCAAACAATTCGCAAAATTGTATGTGTATGCCCTCAAAGGTTATTAGAACAAATCTCAACAAGACTGATAATACTCGATTCAGATAATTCAAACAAACTGGCTCAAACAAAGAACATTAAAGTATATTGCGTTTATATGTAGTAGATTTAGAAAGAGTGTGCTTATTAAAAAATATCGGTAAATAATTAATTAGATATTTAAGCTAAATTAAATTCTACACATAAAAAATTTCTTTGATAACGAACTTTTATTAACAATCAGGTCTGATTCGAGGTACTGCATGCAGTACGTTCTCGTGAGTCCCTAATATTTTTAATTGGGTTTAGATCAGGAGAAATTGCTGGTTATACAATAGATCTTCTCATGCCTTCCCTATCGAAGATTATAAATCATCAAGGTTATCTTGAGTTTATTGTAGGGTTGAGCTAAAGATGTCACTTATACTTACTTCTTTCAATGGCCGAATAACCCTTTGAGGGTTTTGACCTCCTTCACAAAGCCTTGCCATTTCTTTCTGTCCTGTGTTGCTATTTCTAGAGGTGTATTATATATTAACACTTATTGCTTTCAAGTCTCTCTTCACATTTTCACTCAACCTTTACCAAGGACGATCTGGGGGCGCCTTTCTATAAGTTGTACCGTAAAAATGGTTTTCGTATCTCTGTCATAATTACTTCTTAGTACATGATCTATCCAGGCTAATCTACGGTATCTTAAAATACTTATTAACAAGCGCTGTCCAGCGAGTGTTCGTATTTCCTGGCTATTGTAAATTCTCCAGGTGCCTTGCTGGTTTCGATACGGGCCTTAGACGGATCTGAGAATTTTATTTTCAAAAGTTCACCACTGGTTTTATGATGGTGTTGTATATATTAAGCTTTAGCTTTGTGTAGGGCACCTGCTACTCGATTACCACTCAGTATTCTAATTGCTACCTCTTGTCTAATCTCATTAGTATTGTTGATTATTCTACCTATCGCGATCAACACGCTTCGGTTGGATCTCCAAAAAACAGAGCAAACGTTGCTGTATTCTTGGTGAACAACAAAGTGTGCATAAACTAAATTACCAAGAAAAAAAGCAGTTTTAAAGATAAAAATAAATGAACTAGTAATTATAGCCTGTTATTTTTCACCTAGTATAAACATGACACAATATGCAGAGCGGGTTGAAAAAATCATAGAGGTGTCACAAGAAGAAACAACTTATATAACCACTGGTGATGCAACTGCAAATCCATCGTTTGGGGGACCCCAACAAATGACAAAAGAGGGGAAACTTGGAGCGAATAGATTTCCTTCGCAAACCTGACTGCGCTAAATAACGGCAAACGAACATTCGAAAGAGGTGAGTAGCGAAGTCACATAGACATTAGACTAGCAAATAACAACTGTGTCAAGAAGATCTCGGGATGGGACGTGAAGATTTAGAAAAAACCACTGGTTCGATGACGAATAAAGAACAGAGTTAAAAAAAGATCAGATTTCATATCGAAAAAGTTTTCGATCGCAAAAACAAGGCTACCTACAAAGGTATGCCGAACAACGAAAAAAAGTAAAAAAAAATCCCAAGGGCGCGTAAAAAAAAGTATATGGATGATAAAGTAAAGCGTATTGAAGAAAATTACAAGAAAAATGAAATAATTTTTTTTAAAAAGTTGTAAAGTACATTAAAACTGGGTATCAGTAAAGAACGATGAATCTAAAAGATAAGCAAGAAAACCTGATAGTAGACGAAGACCAAATATGTGAAATTTGGAAAGAATATTTCGAAGAGATGCTTGAAGAATGACGGAGTGACCGTTGAAGAAATTTAGTTTAGAAAACATACCAAAGCGCACAAGAAATATTAAAAGATATGAAAAATCAAAAAAGCCCCGGAGAGAGCGGCATTGTTACAGAGAACCTAAAATATGGAGGAGAGGCTTTAATAAACCAACTTAGTGAGCTAATACTAGAAGTGTGGGATGCCGAAGAAATGCCTCAAGAATGAAACAACTCTAATATAATTCCCATATACAAAAAGGGAGATAAAACTGAATGAACTATAGCGGAATATTTTTATTAGAGGTAATATATAAAGTGTTTCCTGTACTAATTAAAAAATGATATATGATAATGAAATATATGTAGATAAGAATCTAGGAGAATACCTGGGAGGGAAGATCAACAACCGATCAAATTTTTATGCTAAAACAAATCCTGATCAATTGCTATGAATACAACATTTCAGCACAATTACTTTTCATTGATTACAAAGCCGCCTACGATACAATAAATAAAAACAAATTAATAGAAACGCTAAAAGAATTCCAAGTGCCAGAAAAAATAGTAAGATTGGTAAAAATGACAATTAGGCAAACCCTTTGTGCTGTGAAATGCAACGGTACAGTCTCAGAAGAATTCGAAATGAAAAAAGTGTTCGACAAGGAGACCCGTTGTCTACGTTGCTATTCAATATAGTTCTTAAAAAAAATGTAAGGGTTAGTGGGATAAATAAGTCCGGCACTATCTTAGATTAACGCTTTAATCTAAGGGCACTATTCTATACAAAGAGCACCAATGTTTAGCATATACTGATGATGTGGTTCTCATTGCAAGAAATGGAAAAGAATTGGCAAGTATACCAAGAAGACTGATTCGGAAAAGTTCTAAAATGCGACTGACAGTTAATCTTAATAAATCCAAGTACATGGAAATATCGAGCAAAAAGAAATAAACACCAGGTACTCCTTTAAATTGGAGGACGAATCAGTTTTAGAATTCGAGAAGGTGGATGAATATTATGTACTTAGGTATTCTTATTTATCAGACATGTAAGGAAACAACTGAAATCAACCTGAGACTGACCAAGGTGTGTTGGAGCCATGAGCAAAATAATTAAGGCCAAATATATATCTCGTAATACAAAAATAAGAGTATACAATACTATAATTGGACCCACAATGCTATAAGCTATCGAGACATGGACTATGAACAAAACCATGCATAACAGATTGGAAGCATGGGCAAGAAAGATACTTCTCAAAATGTATGGTGGAAAAATAGTAGAGGGGCTTGAAGATGACGAACTAATGCAGAAGTGTACCTACCAATTGTATACTAACTCTACAGTAACAAAAGTGGTGAAAACCCGTAGACTAGAATAGCTCGGACATCTAGAAAGAATGCAAGGTAATAGACTAGTCAAGAATAGTGTTTGGAGAGTACCTGAGGGAAAAAAGAGAGGAAGACCAAGAAAGAACTGGAGAGATGTAGTGATGGAAGATGTCAGAGAGATAGGAATCAGAGAATGGAAGCTGATAGCTAAGAACAGAAAACGATGGAAATTATCCATCCAGCAATGGGCCTAAAAGGCCTGTTAACGCTATACATACATGCCGTGATGAGATAAAGTATTCTATGAATTTAATAGTATGGATGTGCCTTATAAAAATAGTACTACTATTAAAAGAGAAGTTGCTTTGTGAAAATATTAAAGAGCGGAAAGAATATTAAAGAGCGGAATATAGGTAATTATCTGCCTAAGATACAACTTTTACAAAATGCGTGCTTTCTATTTTCTTATTATTATTAGTATTGAGAGTTTTTAATTTGATGGGGTCTTTTTTAAAATATATGTAATTAAACAAATTAATACATAACTTGTAATTAAAAAAAACCTTATTGGTTTTAACTACATCCGTATTGCAATGGTTTATGGCCTTGACGGTAACCCTTAACCTCTATTTGAAGATTTGCATTTGTAATGAGCTGCCAGTTGCAAACAGATAGGGTATAGTAAGAAATTTTTTGATCACCACCAGTATGGGTTTAGGTGTACAATTCTTTCATATCGTCCTAATACTTCTAAGTCAAAGTGATGTATATATCCTTCAATGGTCAAGTAGTTTTTATTAATATTGGTATTTACTTCCATTTTAATTAGATTTTCTTCTGTTCTACGTTTTTATACATTTAACCAATACCCAATAATTTAACCAATTAAATAACTGATCTAAAAGCTGAATGAACCAATAAATGGTATAATGTCAGATATATCTGAACAAAGCACAAAGGTTATATAACTAGAGATAAATAGTGCCAACTGCTCGTAATATTTAAAGAACGTCACCACCTGATTGAGTTATCTTTAATCCGCCCGGAAACCGAAAATCCTAGAACTTCTAACAAATGTTCCCTACGGAAGTCTTCCAAATAAGATAACTCCTTATCAGATTTACTATTTTTAAACACCCTCGATTTTGGTTCAAAACATGACGTGTTTCTTGGAAAAATTTTTCATAAGTACATGATTAATAAAAATAAACTGCAAGAAATTTTTTTTAATAAAAATAAAAATTTGAACGGGACCGCGTCATTTTCAAGTTAGGGTTTTTCTAAAGTTACTTTACGTAAATTTTGGGTGAATTCTTGTTTATAGACATGTTTATGTTAGTGGTTTGTCTTTAAGGTGAATCTAGGAGTCAGAGGTATCCTTAGTATTGGTAAAGTAGTAGTATTTTAAGTTGCTGCTGAAAACAAGAACAGCAAATTTAAAATTCCGCGAAAGAAAATGCTCTATTATTGCCCAAGCTTATTAGCTAAAATCATTTGGCAGAACTAATCAGCAATATTATGTAGATATATCCGCCCATATATCTTCCATCCACTATTGGTATCGATTTGAAAGAAATCTCGTAGGTATAGACCAAAACAACTAAGATGTCATTAAATAAGATTATTTAACTAATAGACTATTGATTATGTACTTTAGAAAAGGAGTACAACGTCAAAGGAGTTTTATTGTCTCATGTGGTCAATGGACCCCCAAATATAAAAAAACCGCGGAGCGCTATCATTTAAAGGAGGGCGATTTTAAGAAAGGAGTGAATTAGTCCCTATGTTCTAGGGTGCATTTGGGTGAATTATATGTACCTTTCCTACATATACATATATTGTACACAAAGTTTGTTCAAAATTAAATTTCCTATCCACATGTCATCTTTTAAAGTCAAAATTTTTTTTTGACAAAAATATTCAAAAAAAGAAGCAAAAAACACGAAAACACGCGATTTTTTTGCCCTAGTACTTTTTTCACTGGAGGTATAGGTACAAGCATTGTCTTACATAAAAACTTCTATCCTTCCGTTTCTATCCTATCTATGACGTTTGGCAGAAAACTTTAGAATTCGCAATACCGCAAGCAAGCAAGCAATTTAATTAAACCCAGCCTGTGAAACATGTTTACCCCTAAGAATAACGTTCGGGTGTAACAATTCATTGGAACGAGGTGTATTAACTCGAGTAAAAACAGGAGTTACTCCACCGCGCTCCAATGCTCCAGACCATCCCTTTCCCCCCTATAGCACTTTGATGCACGATAGGGGCACAACTATCAGCCAAATGCTCTTCATGTGAGAGTCCTGGGTAATAGAACTCCAACATGGTTTCCTAATCGAATTCAAAACTCAGGACAGTGCATTGTCGCTATAATCTTGTTATCTTACTGTGGCTTAAACTTCTTCTTCTTCAAGTGCCATCTCCGCGGCGGAGGTCGGCAATCGTCATAGCTATTCGGACTTTTGAGACGGCTGCTCTGAAAATTTCATTTGATGTACATCCGTACCACTCTCTCAGGTTGCGCAGCCATGACATTCTACGCCTCCCTATGCTTCTCTTTCCTTGGATCTTTCCCTGCATAATCAGTTGGAGCAAGGTGTATTTCTCTCCACGTGTAATATGTCCGAGATATTCTAATTTTCTTGTTTTTATTGAATTTAAAATTTCCATTTCTTTGTTCATCCTTCCCAGAACCTCTTTGTTTCTGTCCATGATATTTTCAGAATTCTTCTGTACACCCACAGCTCAAATGATTCCAGTATTTTCATTGATGTCGCATTCAAGGTCCAAGATTCCATTCCATAAAATAAAGTCGAAAAAACATAGCACCTCGCCAACCTAACTCTTAGTTCCAGTTTTAAATCCCTGGTACATAGAACTCTTCTCATTTTGTTGAAATTTGCTCTAGCCTTTTCTATTCTTATTTTTATCCCCTCATTTGTGGATTTAATCATTGTTCCCAGGTATGCATATTTGTCCACTTGTTCGGCGTTGGTTTCGTTTATTAGAAGATTCTCGTTATTTCTTTGAGTTTTCGATATTCTCATAAATTTCGTCTTCTTGACATTCATTGTTAGACCATACTCTTTTCCATACTCTGCTATTCTGGTCACCAGTCTCTGAAGATCTTCAATGTTTTCGGCTAAGATCACAGTGTCGTCCGGATATCTAATGTTGTTAATGGGAACTCCATTTACCTTTATTCCAACTGTTTCACCCTCAAGAGCTTTTTTCAGGACCTCTTCGGAGTAGGCATTGAAAAGAATTGGCGACAATACGCATCCCTGTCTTACTCCACATCTAATTTCAATTTCTTCTGACAGCTGTTCGTTAACACGTACTTTTGCTCGCTGTTTATAGTATAAATTTGATATGATCCTGAGGTCGTTGTAGTCAATCTTCTTTGATTTCAGGACATTCATTAAATGTTTATGGGTGGCTTACACCGCGAATTAAAATTGCTTACTTGGGCCTCAAGTCTTCGCTCTGAGCTAGGCTTAGTTCGGCGACTTGGTGCTCAAGAGGTTGGGCCCTAAGTGCCCGGGTTTTTAATGGTTTGTGTTATTATTTTTTTTTGTGGCTTGCGCCGGTATTTATTTTTCGACTCGTCCCTATACGTATTACATTTTTCATATTAATATCAATTTTGTAATATATGTACTTTTTAAGCGGTTAAGTTGAATTTGTTTAGTTGTATTCCAGGAAAATTTACACGCTTGTATATAACTGACCAAGAATCCAAACCATTAAAAAAATGTAGACAAAATAAAGATATTCATACTGCATGTAATGCATGTTTGCAAATACATACAGAAATATGTAAAAATAAAGTAGTTCCCAAATAATTTGCCAAAATCAACTTGTTATCTCTATATACTGTTTCGACCTTGTTAGTATTAGGTAACTCCACCGGAAAAGGCATATTATTGATAAAAAATGTCGTGCAAAATTCAACACACACAAAAATTCAACACAGATAATACAAGCAAATGACTTTTTCTAAATACTAATTCAATAAAAAATAGATTATTAAATATTGCTAACCTAAGAAGTCACTATTGTAAAGACAATTATCTTCCAATCAAATCGTCTCAGGAACGCAACTCAAAAATGTTGACAATACCATTTTAAAGTCATCTACTTTAATGTGTAATGTTTATATTGTCAATACGAAGGAGGCAGATAAAATTAAATTATTATCCTTTATTTGTTTGTAACTGGCAGCTCATTGCAAATGCAAATCTTAGCTAATCCGAAAACAGCATGTAAAGTGGAAATCACTCAAAATAATATCCTTTTCTGTTGCAAACTCAAAATGAATGAAGACGAAGTGGTAATGTTGTGCAAAATTTTAACAAGGAAAAAAAGATGATATTGGATTTATCCAGCATTTGATACGTTAAATAAACATGGAGCCAGTGTATATGCTCAAGAATTGGAGCAACTTTTAATCGCATTAAGGTAAAAAAAATTAAATAAAAACTACATAAAAAAGTATATTAGTGAAAAAACTAAAAAACATTATCATACTATGGTAGTGTAAGACAAATTCCTATCGCCATCAACTGTTGACATGTCACGTAAAAAATTCTGAATAAATGTTGCTGCAGATGAAACCTGTCCTCCACCATATTCTGTTGTTGAATGAGAATGAATTATTGTGTAATTGGAAGCATTTTATTGAGTTACATATGAACGATACGCTAAATGCTGACGTCATATAAATTTGAAATTTTGAAATACTCTCTAAAAAAACAGAATATTATCCCATTTATGATCCTAAAATTTCATAAATATATATAGTATATATATACTATATATATATATATATATATATATATATATATATATATACCTGTATATATATATACATACATATATATATATATATATATATATATATATATATATATATATATTCTAAAGTATTCAACTAGTGAATTCAGAGGTTTAATCGGTCATTCAGGTTGGCAAATAAAAAAAGAAGTCAACTACTTCATAAGTTTATTGAAGACGTTTCGCTTTATATTTCTAAAGCTTCATCAGTTCTCTAAAATATAACAAATGACATTGAGTTTATAAGAAATACAGATATAGTTCATAACTTACAACTCAATATGTAGTATGTTATCGATGTTGTCATATCTACTGTACACTTTACTCCTTATTTAAAACTAACTTAACCAAAAAAGAAAAAACAAAAACAAAAAACACACAAACTTTGCAGAAAATAATGTTCATATTCGTAGATATGAATATTTAAAAAATTTTA
This sequence comes from Diabrotica undecimpunctata, assembly GCF_040954645.1. Classification (NCBI taxonomy): domain Eukaryota; kingdom Metazoa; phylum Arthropoda; class Insecta; order Coleoptera; family Chrysomelidae; genus Diabrotica; species Diabrotica undecimpunctata. The sequence goes on along the minus strand of NC_092803.1, from coordinate 115,423,696 downwards.
AAATGTTCGTTTAAAATTTTTTAAATATTCATATCTACGAATATGAACATTATTTTCTGCAAAGTTTGTGTGTTTTTTGTTTTTGTTTTTTCTTTTTTGGTTAAGTTAGTTTTAAATAAGGAGTAAAGTGTACAGTAGATATGACAACATCGATAACATACTACATATTGAGTTGTAAGTTATGAACTATATCTGTATTTCTTATAAACTCAATGTCATTTGTTATATTTTAGAGAACTGATGAAGCTTTAGAAATATAAAGCGAAACGTCTTCAATAAACTTATGAAGTAGTTGACTTCTTTTTTTATTTGCCAACCTGAATGACCGATTAAACCTCTGAATTCACTAGTTGAATACTTTAGAAATATAAATTGACGGTCGTAGTCTTTACAATATATATATATATATATATATATATATATATATATATATATATATATATATATATATATATATATATATATATATGTTCGGAAAGATTTCCGCGGTTAGTACAATTAAACTTAGAGCTAAGATTAATATTATTATAAAAATTAATATTAAACTCACCAGTCTTCCGGGTTGAACCGCGTCGATATCCATTTTGCCGAGCTTTCGACATCCTCTCTGATGTCTTCTTCAGGGCTTCCGAGGTCTCAGTCTCCCGAGCCCCCAGACACTACTACACTCACTAGTCACTTCTAGTTCACTCACTAGTTCACTACTACGACTGGGACCAGGGGACGGTTCATTTACCCCCCAACAAAAACTTTCATCTCTTGTTCGATCAATCAAAGACAATATTCCAAACGAACAGCACGGAGTTTATGAAATTCCTTGTGCAGACTGTCCCCGATCCTATATAGGCCAAACAAATCGTAGAATTCAAAATAGGATTTATGAACATTCCATTTCTGTTCGCAATTCCGATTCAATTTTAGCTCTCGGTCAACACCATCTTCATACAGGTCACAAAATTGATTTCGAAAACTCTAGAACCATAGCCCCCATCCGCTTTTATAAACCAAGAATTATCCGAGAAGCCATAGAAATAGAAAAAAGACCAAATTGCCTTAATAAAAGAGATGACGCCATACGGTTACCTTCTACATGGAGACCTCTCATAAACAAAATATCGCACCCTCCATCTTCGAATCAAAATCCCACTGTCGAAAATGTTCGCGCCAACTCTCGCGCCAATCCCCACCCTAACCCCCACCTAGGCCACGTCACCATCGACGGTATAAATGAACCGTCCCCTGGTCCCAGTCGTAGTAGTGAACTAGTGAGTGAACTAGAAGTGACTAGTGAGTGTAGTAGTGTCTGGGGGCTCGGGAGACTGAGACCTCGGAAGCCCTGAAGAAGACATCAGAGAGGATGTCGAAAGCTCGGCAAAATGGATATCGACGCGGTTCAACCCGGAAGACTGGTGAGTTTAATATTAATTTTTATAATAATATTAATCTTAGCTCTAAGTTTAATATATATATATGTATATATATATATATATATATATATATATATATATATATATATATATATATGTATATATTACATTGGTTTCAGAGAAATTACCGTGCTTTTCCGCTACCCTATATACATACAAAATGGGTTTTAGCGACTAGTTAAATAAAGCTAGATATTTTAGTAGTTGAGCCTTATGTATAATAGAATTATCAAAATTATTCTAAAATAAATTTGATTTTAATTTTAGGTTATAAAATGCCGAGACCTTGTAAAAATTTTGCACTGTTTTGGTAACATTTGTAATAAAATTAACCTAAAAACACGAAAATCTGGTCAAAGAAGACTATCAGCTTTATTTTGGACTTCCTATCAATAAAAGGGATAATAATTGGCTGCCAAAATTAGGCTGTATCAGTTGTTAAAGAACTTTAAGAAGTTGACTTACAGGTTGAAGTCTTAAATCTATGCCGTTTGCGATACCAATGATTTGAATCGAACTTCAGAGTCATGAAGGATTCTCAAGAAAAAATAAAGATAAAATTATTTATGCGAAAATCACATCTGCAAAAAGACCAGTTCCTAGTGATAAATGCAGTTCACTTCCAGTACCCTTAAAAAATAACGAGAAGATAAATGATCTTCTTCTGGTTTACAAACTCAATCGAGTTTCCTCTCTGAATGTACTTCCTCGTCTTCGTACATTTGCATCTTTAACCCTGTTTAATGTTATCACTGTTACCACTGCCACCACTTCATATAACCCTGGGACTCTGGAAAATTTTGTAAAAGCTGTGAACAAAAATGGTAAAGGAATTCAGTACCTTAAAACTAGGGTTTCACGTAAGAGAGCGGCACGTGGGACACAATTCGGACCGTTTATCATAATGTTTTTCCTTTATTAAATATACAGACTACGATTTGTATGGATAATATAAACCGTAGTTTAAATTAGAATCATATTTTCTTCTTTACCGCATAGTGGGTCATATATGGCACAATACTTAGTTTTATACCTAACCGTTAAAGATCGCATCTTATTTTAGGATATTTATGTATGACATTGACAACAAAGATCTTAGAATTATCAGAAACATTTACTACAATCAAACGACCAAAATCAAAATAGAAGACCAGTTAACTGAAAAAATTGCAATATAACGTGGAGTACGACAGGGCTGTATTTTGTCTCCATTCTTGTTCAATATTTATTCTGAATGGGTATTTAAGGAAGCTTTAGACGGCTGTGCGAAAGGAATACTAATAAACGGTGAATGGTTGAATAACATTAGATATGCAGATGACACTATAGTTTTTGCCGATAATCTGAATGACTTACAGATATTAACAAATCGCATAACAGAAGTCAGCAACAGATACGGACTAGCTCTTAACATAAAGAAAACCAAATTTATGACAATTAGTAAAAAACCAATACTAAACGCTCAACTTACAATCAACCAACAGAATATCGAAAGAGTCGAGCAATATACATATCTAGGCACCAATTTAAATAGCCAATGGGACCACTCAACAGAAATTAAACAGCGAATAATAAAAGCAAAAGCAGCATTCGTTAGAATGAGAACCATTTGCAACAGTCGAGACATATCATTAAAAACAAAATGCCGTCTATTGAACTGCTACATATTCACAGTTCTGCTCTACGAAATGGAAGTGTGGACACTAACTGTTGCATCTATAAATCGGCTCGAAGCTTTCGAAATGTGGTGTTATAGGCGCATCTTACGTATATCCTGAGTTGACAGAGTTACTAATGTGGAGGTCCTGCGTAGAATGAGGAAAGAATGTGAAATTCTTATGACCGTCAAAACTAAAAAGTTGGAATATCTAGGACATGTAATGAGAAATCAAGAACGTTACGGCCTTCTCCAGAGATGTATGACATGTCCTTATAGAGCAAATTTTTCGTATAACCGGTAATAAACCGCCATCTCAATGCAGCAAAGTGAACTATTTTAAAAATTTGCAAATGGCCGCGCTCTGACAGCTGTTCATAAGAATTGTGCAATTTGATATTCAATTATCGAAGTTTCTACTAAATATTTTTGTACAAAAAAAATAGCGACATCAAGGATAGACCTTCGAGAAAGAATTTCTTTAAGTATTTACATGTATTTGTTCCTATTTTTTGATCAAAAATATGCTTGTGCTATATATGCCACAATATGCACTGTCGTGTAAAACTCTCTTTCATATATGACACAATATGCGTTCTGAACTAGGTATTATTATTATTATTATGTATTTTATTTTAGATAATAGATTTAAAAAAGTTTTATGGTGAAACTCTTATGGTAGTGGATACACCAGATGTTAGTGAAGACGAAGGGCTATCAGATGATACTATTTCTCCTCTTATATTAGTCCCAGAGTCAGACTATGAAGATAATATAATAGATAATAATGAATCAGATATTATTATCCATGAAACGGATTTAGAAAATAGTTCGGATAGCGAAGATGATATTTCTTTAGACGAATTACGACGTAATCTAATAAAGAATTGAAATAAAAATCATACAACTTGGAAATAAGCAAATTTGGTAACATCAGATGATGATATAAGATTTCTCATTTCTACTGACCTGCCACCTGAGTTGCAACAAGCGGATTCCCCTTACGCATTTAAATTTTTTTTTTTAACAAATGAGATGATCAAAGATATAGTTTATCAAACTATATTAGATTCAGTGGAAAAAAGACATCAAAAACCTTTGAAACTTTCTGAAAATGAACTAGAACAGTTCTTAGGAACTTGTATTTATATATCGACAAAAAAAAATGTTTTACGCTCAGCTCAACTAAGCGAACTCCTAAACTCCTACTCTCAAACTAAAGTTGGTCTCGTTTTTTTGCACCCCCTACTTAACACCAAAAAAAAAATTATTCGTTATTACTTTACAATTTACTTTATTTAAGTATTGTTTATATATGATCTGTAAGTTTTGAAAAATTGGTTTTAAAGTAAAAGAAAATTTTTTGAAATTTTGGAATATTTTTTAAAATAACTTAAAAAGTATTAGTGATACGGAAAATCTTAAACAGTAAGAAAATATAGGTTTTGCTTTTGAATATTTTGTTTTTTCTTGTTTTTCTGTCAGACAAAAATTGGTTAAGATATCTCTGTACAAAGTTTGCATACACTCGTGATTAGTGATTCGTTCAAGCTCTTTCAACTACAACCCTTATAGCAATAAGGATTTAAAAAAATAATTCAAATGATCTTATTGACCTTAAAAAAACCTACAAAATGGTTTTTTTAAGTACTTCATAGCTTAAAAGATAGTATGTAAGTTATGAGTAAAAAACCAATCACATATTGTAGGAGATATCAAAACGCGTATACTGGAACATTATAAGATACAGATAATGTGCTATTAAGGCACATATATAGATACTTTTATCCATATTTACAAACTAATACGGGTCGTTTTGTAAGTTAAAATAAAATAACTTCATAACGTTTTGATTAAAAAAAAAGAAGTCCGAAAGTGAAGTGGAGGGTAGGTTAAACCTGAATCCAAATTTTCCTGCAATTCGGTGCTGACACGAAAACATTACAGGGTTTCGCCGTATTTCACGTTTATTAACTGGACTAGAAATAAAATTACAAAATAACTTGGATTTTATCATCACTATGATATAGATTTAGTGAAATTTTCATGACCTATACCTGAGAAAACAGTATTTTTTACTGTAACACCTAAACATACTACTTTATAACTTTTTTTTATAGTTGTTACTCTAATAATATGGTTTTTTGACTAAATGAAGATTATATGAAAAGTTAATGCGTTGAATTTATTCCTATAGTAAATTTCGCGTTTAGAGCACCAAAAATAACGATATTGAAAACAAAAAGGAAGGAATTTTTTTTTAGACCAGTGATATCAGCAAATGAAGAAAAATAAATATTTACAACACGATCGTCAAAATTTTAGCAGAAACCTGGAAATAAAATAGATTTAAAGGTTAAAAATTAGGTCACGTTCAATGCTGCATGCTTGATCATCTAATACGAATGCGAATCGTTTACTGTTTAGTGGTTGGAAGAGAAGAAGATCAAAGCACTAGGAAAAAAACGATGCACTAAGCCAACTGGCTGCAGAACCACCGGTGTATAATAGAATATAATTTTCTGGCTAAACCAGATAAAATAGAGATAAAGCCAAAGAGCATGAAGATAATCAATAATTATTTGTTTACAAAAATATACAGACTTTTCAAGATTATAATGGATATCGCTTGTAATGTTTCTATTTAAAGAAAATGGTTTTCTTGGTTTGGTACCTAATTAAGATAAATTGTTACTTGTTACTCTGTTACGATAATTTTCTACTTTTTGATAATGTTAAATTTCAACAATTTATGCGAACTATTATTAATCAAACATTTTAAAATAACTAAATACCTCAAACAGTATTAGAGAGCAGTTATATACTTTTTACATAAACCAATTTCACATTACTTTCTTTCTGCATGATTGTCCCTACCTGAAGTCATTATCTACACTCTATTGTCTGATTAAGTGTTTTCGTTCCTGTCTGTTTAATGCCGTCCAAATATCAATAGAATTACTGGAACAAATGAGGCGTCATCCATTGACAATAAATCTGTTTTGACCCAAGTACCAAGAATGGTTCTGAGAAAGTACCGCAAGCACCTTTTCTTTGGTATTTATGGGAATAACTATGGTCGTCACATTATATGGCTTTTTTTAAATGAACCTGCTGCGTATAATTATGTAGCCGCTTTCACCATGCCAAATATTCCAAAGAGACATCATCCTAATGTATATTTGATAAGAAACCATTTACTAATCAATATTGGAAGATTCCTGATTACTTTCTAGACTAATTTGTTTATTGTATACTCATATAAAAGCTGTAATAATCATAACACATTATCAGTCTATATTTTAACATTAACTACGTTAGTTCTTATATTACTTGTATTTTAAGTTATTGTAAAAGTGTACCATATAATCTGTGAAATAAAGTTTTTAAAAAGTATATTTCCAAAAAGAAATATATAATTGGCGCAGTCAGTAGGATACCTGAAGGTTGCAGAAGAAAACAGAGCTGAACCGTTGGTTTCCACCATTTGTCAGAAGAACCTCTAAAAAACACGTAAGTTACTGAGAATTCTTTTATTCCTGTCTTACTTTCCTTTTACTGGTTACTTTTTATTTTATTGTGAGTTTATTGATATTTATTATATTTTAAATAATTTTGCATTCGCATATATACTAAGGCTGATCATTTACAATTTGAAGTATTTTTATTTTCCATATTACTCGCTAGAGATTTTTATTGTAGTAGTCTTTTTCAAAGAGTATTTTTCAATTAAATTAACAAAAAGGGTACACTAAAATAACAAAATTCCTACCTATATGCAAAGTGAAATTGACAAATTAGCTTCCGATTTAAACAAAATGGCATTATCTCAAAACGGTACACCCACAGTCTACGCAGCAAAAACTCTTGCAGATGTTTTACCAAGTTTTAATGGAGATCCATTAAAATTAGAAACTTTCATCCAAACATGCGATAATTTTTACCGCACTTATGGACAAACAACGGACAACACGTTGAATGACTACACTTTTAGTGTTATACGTTCCAAATTACAAGACAACGTCCTCAATTTTATTATGTGTAGACCAGATCTAAACACATGGCCACTAATTCGCGAAACACTAAAACAAAACTTTGGAGATAGGATAGATAGACAAACTTTAACTAAAGAATTTCTGTAATCCACAAAAGGAAGAAACGAAAATATATTAGATTTTCTGGCGAGGATTTCACAAATTAAATCTAGACTAGAAGTAAAAATAAATGCAGAACAAGGACTAAGTGCCGAACGAAAAGCAGTACTTATAGAACAAAACGAAGGAAATTCCGTTGATATTTTATTGTGCAACGTAGATGAAAAAACAAGAACCATTCTTGAAATTCATAATCCCGGAACATTTATACAAGCTTCGGATATTTTAACAAGGCAATTTTATAACGACCAAAGAATTCAATCTCTTAATCCTCTTAATAAATATAAAGGAAAAGAACCCAGCTTTCAAAAACATCACGTCACGCCACAATCTTCAAATCACCAAAGTCATAATTATCAAAGGCAAAACCATCATAATTATCCTAATCGTCAAACTAACTACATTCCAAATAGACCTCATCAATATAATCATCACTATTCAAATCAACATTATAATCAATCTAGTTTCCAACAACAACAACCCAATTATCAATTTAATCGACCCAGTACGTCACAACAACCATTTCCAAGAGGTGCCATTAACATCCAACCCAAACCAATTCAAAGAAAATATTTTACAAATGAACAAGTTTTTGGGAAACCAAAAAATGTATTTGATCCTAGGAATGCCCCAAAAAATACCTTTAAATCAGAGCCAATGTCCACTACATCTAGAATCCCCTCTATAAGACAAAAATTCCCATTTACTCAAACAGGCCCTGCCAAATTTCAAGTCGAAGAATTATATCATGTAACCGACGATGAAGTAGAATACACCTACGAAACAAACCAATACAATGAAAGAGATAATTACGAACCTAATAGTGAAGAAAATGATGAAGTCAATTATGAATCTTATGAAACACAAAATTTTCGCGATCGCCCAATACAGGAAAACGACAAATAACACAGCAAATAGATTTAAATAATATGATTCCAAATTCTTTGCCCTATATCCAATTACATTCCCCAATTCCGATAAAGTTACTCATTGACACAGGTTGTCACCCATCTCTTTTAAGACCGTATATCGCAGAAAAATACTTTTCCAAAAAAATAATGCGACATACGACACCCATCACTACCTGTGCTGGCTCACGCGAAGCACAATTCAAAGCAAAAATCCCTCTTTTAGAAGAGTACAACCTCTTTGAACCATTAGATTTTGTACTATTTAACTTCCATTCTTACTTTGACGGAATCATAGGCATAAGAGATTTACGAAAATTAAAATTAAACGTAGATTTGAATAGACAAATTCTTTTCAACGAAAATAATCAGATAAAATTGAATTACAGAAAAGATTTTAAAACACAAAAGATAGAAGTACCGCCTTTTTCATCTATGTATTTTAAAAGAAATCCAAACATCTCTACCTGATGGTGACATGTTTCTAGAAAACTTAGGAAATAGAGAAAAAACAATCGAAATACCAGCAAGTCTTATTCACATTAAAGACCAACGTGTAACAATCGAATTTGTAAACAAATCTGCAGAAACACAATTAATAACCATTAACGACCAATTTCTAAATAATGGTGTGGAAAGTTTAAAAATTAATCAATATAATTGTTTCTCAATAGAAGAAGTGATGAACATAACGATAAATGATAATGACCAAATACAAGGAAATAATGAATTAACTTTGGAAAAGTTTAGAACAGAAAATTTAAATTATGAAGAAAAGGCAGCTCTTAAATTATTAATATATGAATTTAAAGATATTTTTCATCATCCTGATAGCAAATTAACATTTACCAATCAAGTAAAACACGAAATAAAAACGAAAGACGAAATACCTGTACATACAAAATCGTACAGATATCCACATATCCATAAAGAAGAAATAAGAAACCAAATAAATAAGATGTTAAAAGATGAGATAATAAGACCATCGCAAAGTCCATGGAGCTCTCCCATTTGGATCGTTCCAAAAAAATTAGATGCCTCTGGCAAACAGAAGTGGAGAATAGTAGTGGACTACAGAAAGGTTAATGAAAAAACTGTTGACGATCGCTATCCACTACCTTCAATTCAGGATATACTAGATAAACTTGGCAGATGCCAATATTTTACCACAATTGACTTAGCTTCTGGATTTACACAGATAGAAATGGAGGAAGAGTCTATTCCTAAGACAGCTTTTAACGTCGAAAATGGCCACTACGAATATCTTCGTATGCCATTTGGGCTTAAAAATGCACCCGCGACTTTTCAAAGAGTAATGGATAACATACTCAAAGACGTTTTAAACAAAATCTGCTTTGTCTATATGGACGATATAGTAATCTTCTCTACATCTCTCCAAGAACATGTCAACAATATAAAACAAGTATTTAAAAGACTACGACAAGCCAGACTAAAAATACAACTCGACAAATCAGAGTTTTTCTCAAAAAATGTCGAATTTCTCGGACATTTGATAAGTCCTGAAGGAATCAAACCTAACCCAAAAAAGGTCCATGCGATAAAAAATTTTCCCATTCCCAAAACAGCTAAACAGATCAAGTCATTCTTAGGTCTTATAGGATACTATAGGAGATTCATAAAAAATTTTGCTAAGTTGACCAAACCTTTAACATCATGTCTTAAAAAAGGAGTTCAAATCCATCACACCCCAGAATTCATTGAAAGTTTTGAAATATGTAAAAACATACTGATGAACGACCCAATATTACAATATCCAGACTTTAGTAAGCCTTTCAACGTTACAACAGATGCATCAAACTATGCAATTGGTGCCGTATTATCCCAAGGTCCGATAGGTAACGACTTACCTGTAGCTTTTGCATCCAGAACTCTTAATCCCGCCGAATGTCATTACAGTACGATAGAAAAGGAACTTTTAGCTGTAGTATATGCTGTAAAATACTTTAGACCTTATTTGTATGGTACAAAATTTCATATTATTTGTGACCACAAACCTCTACAATGGCTTTTTTCTCTAAAGGAACCAAATTCCAAATTAGTCCGTTGGAAATTAAAATTAGAAGAATACGATTATCAAATTATCTACAAAAAAGGCAAACTAAATACTAATGCAGACGCACTTTCCCGTATCGAAATCAATCCCGTAGAAGTTGAAAATAACGATAATATTTCTGTCATAATGAACGTCGATCCTAGTGAATTTAATGTAGATAGAGAATTTACGTCTAATCTGTCAAGACTAAGAGATTTAGATTCAGACGAAATTATATTTCGTTCACCTCCTAATCATGATGAAACCTTATCAGACGTTATAAGTATAAACCAAAACCAAGTCATAACTCAAGAATTTATCAACGAAATAATTGATAAAGAAATACCGATACCAGAAGATGACACAATCCCAGATTGTACTCCTGAACTAATTAATAAAAAAGAATTAGAGAAACCGTCTAAAACAACAAATTCGGAAAATCCAAGAATAAAAATTATTCAAAATATTAGGATTCCTACAAAAGAAGAAAAAGAAGAAGAAGATACTAGTAGAGAAGATCCAATATTAGAAATACCTCATACAGAAAAGGCTATCAACACGTACAAAAACCAGATTATAATATCTTCTACGAACGTAAAAAATCCAAAACTTACTTACGAAAAAGTATTCGATAAGAACCGATATTTTTTGCAACTACCCATGGAAAATTTTGAAGAAATACAATTTTTGACACTAAGTAAAGAAATCTTAAAACCTAAAGGAACATATTGTTTATTTTTCAAAAATAAAGACCTTGAAATACCATTTATTCGTTTTATGACCACTGCTTATAAAAACGGCGCATTTTCTCTTGTCATTTCAAACAAATTTCTTACAGACGTAAAAAACGAAGAAGATAGATCAGAAAAATTAAAATTTTATCACGAGACAAAAACTACACATAGAGGAATAAACGAAAACCTCTCCGCGCTTAAAAAATATTTTTATTGGCCCGAAATGGACAAAGATGTCACCAACTATATTAATACATGCGACCTATGTCAGAAATCCAAATACGAAAGACATCCAACCTCACTCGTCTTTAAACCAACACCGATAGGACATTCTCCATTAGAACACCTTTATATTGATACCTTTAAGTTCAGTAACCAAAACTTCTTAACCATTATCGATAGCTTCTCTAAATTTGGTCAAGCATACGCAATAAATTCTATAACCGCTATTGAAATCGTAAACAAACTAATTTTCTTTCTTAGTCATTATGGGATCCCCAATAAAATTACATGCGATAATGGAGTAGAATTTAAAAATAAAACTTTCCAAGACCTTTGTTTACTACATAGTATAGAAATCCACTACACAACAACATACAATCCGAATAGTAATAGCATAGTAGAAAGATTCCACTCATCAATAATTGAGAGTTTGCGAATATTAAAAGAAGAAAAACAAAATCTCTCAATAAATAACTTAATGAGCTACGCTATACTAGCCTACAACAATAGTATACACCACGCCACTGGTTATACCCCTTTTCAAATCATAAAAGGCAAATTAGATTACAAAAATCCGTTCGAACAAGACGAAACGGAAAGAATAACACAATATATACATGATCATTCGAATAATCTAAATAGACTTAACGACATCATTTATAATAAATTAACAAAAACACAGAAACAAAATCTAGAACGTGCAAATAGGTCTAAACAAAGAGAATTAAAACTAGATGTAAATCGCCCCATATATCAATTAAAAGGATCAGACCAACGATTAGCAAAAGCTGATCAACCGTATCAAAAACTAAAGAACCCTAGAGTAATCGGAGATAATAAAATAATATCAAATGAAAGAGTATATCATTTGCGAAGTATTAAACCTCAACGTATTGTTGCAGATACGAGAAAAAATGAAGATACTAGCAATGATACTGTTCCTACATCTACAGAACCACCAAGCATTAGAAGTAAAGGAAATACGTAACCCTATTTTACCTGTTCAGATCGGACAAGCAAAAACCATAGCATCAAAACATACATTTATATACCACGTTAACTTAACACAACCTCTAGAGATAAGTAATAAAATATCAGACGAATTAACAAACTTAAAAGACTCTATTAAGATAAATAATCACTTTTCTATACTAATTACTAATAAGGTAAATCACGCTATAGGACTGAGTAAATCTATAAATAGTCAGTTGAACGCATATTCAAAAAATTCACGATCAAAGCGAGCCTTAATAAATGCTGTAGGAAAAGTTTCCAAATGGCTTTTCGGTACTTTAGATTCCGATGATGAAAGATACTATAATTACTATCTTAACGTTCTTAATGAAAATCAAAATAGAATAAATTCAAGTTTATATAAACATCATACTTTACTAGTAGAAATGTCGAAATTATATTCAGAAAACTTTAATATAGTAAAAGAAAATCAAATCTTAATTAGTAATCAAATGACGACAATCTCAGTAGAAATTAAAGAACTGATTAATATGGAAAAAGCATTCTCTTTAAATATAGTAATTGATAACCTGATCAACCAGCTAAATAACTTACAAACTTTAGTCAATAATATTCAAACTGCCATATCATTAGCAAAATTAAATATCCTTCATGGTTCTATTATTAATCCTGTACAGTTAGAACTAATAATAAACAAGCTAAATAGAATCTATGAAACAGAAAACGTGCCAAAACTTCGAAATTTCATGAACTATTATAATTTATTTTCCACTCAAGTCAGTATTCATAAAAATCTAGTAATTTTCAAAATTCATACACCAGTAACTAGTAATCTCTTTCGATATTTCCAAATCCATCCTATACCTTTGAATAATCTAACCATTATTCCCAACCAACCTTTCCTACTTCTCAGTAATAAAGATAGTTGGACAACAGCAGAACAATGCCCGGAAGTAGAAGACTGTTACTATTGCCCAGCAGAATTCCTACACGAAAATATACAACCTTGCATAAGTACACTAATTCAGACTGGCAACAATCTGTGTAAAAGTACAAGTATCCACCTGATGAAAACCACGATAACATCAATAAATGCTAACCAATTATTAGTCATACCACATAATCCAATGAAAATCGAGACCAGATGTGACAAAATTGGTATTTATGAATTAAACAAACCATCCATTGTCACCTTAGATAAATGCAAAATAACCATCAATAATAAAACATACGAAAGGGAAGAAACCATACACGAAGAATATGTTTTTAACCTACCCGAGTTCAATTACCAAGAAACAATATCTGATCTACCAGTATTTCAATTGAAGACATTAGACAACAAAGAAATCAGAGAAATCCAGAATATAGCAGAAAATATAGAATTACCAGAACTACAAGAAGTTCCAACACGCCACAACTGGACCAATACATCCTTAATTATCATCATTATGTTAATTATCCTTGTTATAGTATATTTTAAGGTTCAACATCCCAAAACAATGGAATACTGCAAAAGAAAGAAAGATTCCAAACCCAGACAGACGGAAGAAGGCTCAGAAAGACCAAGTCTCTTGTTTTCCGAGCTTAAGGAGGGAGGAATTATGTCGCTTTCACCATGCCAAATATTCCAAAGAGACATCATCCTAATGTATATTTGATAAGAAACCATTTACTAATCAATATTGGAAGATTCCTGATTACTTTCTAGACTAATTTGTTTATTGTATACTCATATAAAAGCTGTAATAATCATAACACATTATCAGTCTATATTTTAACATTAACTACGTTAGTTCTTATATTACTTGTATTTTAAGTTATTGTAAAAGTGTACCATATAATCTGTGAAATAAAGTTTTTAAAAAGTATATTTCCAAAAAGAAATATATAATTGTATTGTAGATATGTATATGTAATTTTTACAGGTAGGATCATTGATGGTTTTCTTTTTAGGTTTCTTCAATTTGTAAATATGCGATTGCTGCGTTCTCACGGGGTTCTCTCTAGTTTTCACACGATAATATAGATTATACGACAACCACAGTTTTGTTTACCTTATTTTTATGATATTTAGTAATTTAGTTTTTTGTCATTCACATTTTCCGACGTGTCATCAACATATATTTTTAGATTTGTTCTCAAGACCTTGTAGGCCTCGAGCATAAAGTCATGATTACCGTTATAAGTTGCAAATAAACTTAAATACTAACAATTTTTAAATACATAACATTAAAAGTATATTTAAACCAGTGGCGGCTCGTCTCATGACGCGAGGGAATCGACGCTTCAGCACGTAAAATTTAGCTGAACGCAACTTTTTTATGTAGGTTTTTATAGTGTTATTTTTAGGGAACCTATTTTTAGGGGCCTTTTTATTGTACCTTATTCTAATTTATTCTTTTCCATTACAGGAGTGCTTTCCAGTTTTTGCAATAATTTTAATAAATCAATAATATAGGTACCTGCATAAGCTATTCAGGTATAAAATATTAATAAGCACCTCATTATAATCATGACTCTACAGCCCTTAGTGAACATTGGCCTGCTTCGGAACGTTATTCCATTCATCTCTATCAAATGCCTTTCTTCTCCATCCTCTACTGCCAACTGTATTGGGATCCTCTATTCTCTGCCACGTCGTCGAGATATCTAAGTCTAGGTCTCCCTGTAGTTCGACTTCCTACTTGGATTTGGAACATAGATATTCTGGTGGGGATTCCAGAGTTCATTCTTAAATACGTAGCCAATACATCTTATGCGGTATATCTTTACTACTTTTACTATAATATAGACGTGCTTAAAAGCAAAACGCGTTAAAGATGTAACTTTTGAGAAAAGGACAAAAAATAGTGCTCACTGCATATTAGGATATGTTATTTTTAAAACATGTAAAATATGTTTAGACGTTTGAGTCAATTATTGTGCGGAAATCATAGTGCAAGTTCTCAAAAAATTTCTAAGGAGCTTATTTGCATCTGGGTTTATGGACTTTATTCATTTTGTTTTAATTTGTAGGTATCAGAAATATCAGTTCTACATCTTCAACTTTCTTAGTAGCGAATAGCAGCATCTGTGTAGCATAACAATCATACTTAATTTGTGTTTTGGCGGCCGCAACCATCAGTAAAAATTTTTTATAAACCTTTTGGATAACTTCCTTTAGTGCATATGTCAATAAAGCAATTATTTGGAGACTTTTGCCCTGAGAACTACAAATAACAACAGAAAAATTAAAAAGGTAAAGTTGACGTCAATAGTATGTCTACTGATCTGGAATTTTGGGATAAGAGTTAACTTTTCTTCTACTTTTAGTAATGCAACAAAAGATTTCTTGTGAATAGCTTGGGTAGCTTTAAAAATGCGGTTTGCAAATATCGGTTGCTTGTTTTATTTTTTCTGAAAGTTCAAGGTTCTTCTTCTTCGTGTACCATGCCCTTTCAGAACGTTATTTACCATCATTGCTATCTTAATTTTATTCACTGCCACCTTAGAAAGCATTCTTGTGTCAATGTCAATACCATACCATCAAGTTCTTCAACCATGAAGTCTTTCTTCGTCCTGAACTGCGTTTGCCTGCTATCTTTCCCTGTATAATTTGTTGTAGCCATCTATATTTGGGACCTCTCATGACTTGTCCGACGTACTCCAGCTTTCTGTTCATGATGCTTTTTACAATCTCAGTAGTCTTGCCGAGACGTACGTTGAGCATATATCGACTTAAGGTGAACCACACCCCAAATTAAACTAATGAACAAAAATGTGGCGTAAGAATTTTTAACAACTGAAGGGGATTGTTCCATTTCTGGGGACAAATTAATATCAATAAAATTACTAATATTAACTGCAACACACCTCTTAGAACGTGGTCAGATAAAATTTACAAAGAAATTGACTGTATACTCTATATTAAAATAAAATACTGACTGCTGACTGATATCTACCTATCCCCTTATGTGGGTCCTTATATAGTCTGTACAATTGAAAGTTATATCGTTTACTCTATATTACTTTCATTTATCGCACCGTATATATTACGTAGTACTTGACGCTCGAAATATCCTAGCGATCCCTTACTATTCTTGGCAGTGCCCAGGTTTCGGAACTATATGTTAGCAATCGGCGTATCAGAGTTTTATACAATTTACATTTCGTTTGTCTGGACAGGTGTCTTGATGTAAGTTGAGGGAGCAGACCATTATAGCATCTTTATGGCAGAACTAAGGAATATGGCGTTTTATTTCCATGATAACATGATTTTGGCTGTTGACGAGTGAGCCCAGATAAACGAAATTACTGACACACTCTGTTTGTGCTTGTTCTATTAACAGGACTATATTCTGTGTTGGCCGCATCGTCCGCGTATCACCATCATCAAGGCCTTTCATTCTTGATGAAATGTTTGCCGCTCTTACTTAGAGACCCATATTCGCTTATTGCAGTGAATCATTTCGCATTTTTCTTGTGCGTTGTCAGAGTTTCTTGTATGACTTGGATTTCTATACAATTTTCTTCCACTCATGTCCCTCCAGTTTCTTACTTTCAGGATTTTGATATCAGTATTGTTGATGATAATATTATCAGTATGATTTAATCAGTAGGTCGTTTTGCCTTCCCTCTGTACACCCGAGCTATCTTAATCTCTGCGCTTTAATAAATCTAACTATATCTTCTACCGTCATTACGTCTCTTAGTTCATGGTTCATTCTTCTTCTTATTTCTCTGTTTTCCATTCTTATTGGTCCCATAATTCTTTTGAGGATTTTTCTTTCGAATATTCTTAATTTTTACTATTGGTCTTATTGCAACTCTATATATATTTTCTCAGGTATATTTTCAGTTTTATATTTCTGGATAAGTTCTTGTACTTCATTAGCCTATGATATCTCCCCCTGTCCCTTACATAAGAACTATGTCATCTGCATATGCTACTATTTATGTTGAGTGAGCTGAAGTTTCTTTCATTCCGCTGGCCTTGACTGTTTCTTCTACAGCTATGTTGAATAGTGTGGTTGACAGGGAATCGCCTTGTCGCACTCCTGTTTCTATTGCAATTGAGTTTACGCTACCTTCTTCTGTAGTTATTAGCTCGAGGTTCATCCATAGCCATTTTGGTTAATCTAATTAGCTTCTAATCTAATCTAAGAGGGTGTGGAGTTTTATGTTATGTTCGTTATGTTATTTTTCGATTATTTGTGTAATTATGTGGATCACATCTGTAGTGGATCTGTCTTCCCCGAATCCTTACTGGTAGTCACCAATTTTTTTCTCTCCGAATTGAGTGAGTTTTTGTATGATAAAGGCTGTTTAGAATTTTGTATGTTATACTCAGTAGAGATATTCCTCCATAGTTGTTACAGTTTATTACTTCTTATTTTTTAAATATTGCTATAATTCTACCTTCTTTCAAATCCTCGAGTATTTCTTTTGCTTCCTATATTCTAACTATTAGGTTGTAGATGCTTGTTAATAATTTTCCCCTCCGTTTTTAATCAACCCGTTTAAAATTTCATCTGGTCCAGGTGTTTTTTTCTGATTCATTTTTGTAATGATGTGTAAATATTCATCGGATGTTGGTATCCCTTGTTCATTATCTTTCATGTCTTCCGTTGAACAATCTTCCTCTTCAGGGCTTATTTTGCACCTATATAGTTCTGCGAAGTGTGTTTCTTATGATCTTATGTCAATTTCAGTAACTGGTCTACATTTTCTTTGTTGAGTATTTAGGTATCAAAAGTTTAACGCTGTCAATACTATTCTCTTGTAGGCCCTTTACCAACCCTCCTGTATCTCCCGGCAGTAATTTTCACTTAAGTAAATGTCTGTTCCTTTTAGTTTTTTCGATTGCCTCATTATTTCTGTTTTTTTTTTGGTACCGCCTTTTAGTTCCAGTAATATAGGTCTCGTGCTATTATCTTTTTGAAAACCAATGCGTTTTACTATTTATTAATTCAACATTTGCATTTAGCGGATTTTAAGTGGAACATTTTTTATATAGGTTTTCATATCATTTTCTTGGTTACACCATATACTATAATATTTTTCTTTCTTATTTCTCTTTCTCTTTTCATGTGCTTTATTTTTTTATTGTAATGCTAGATTTTTGGCTTTTAATTCTGTCATTTCCACCATTATTAGCTGGAAATTATTATGCACTTTATCTATTTTTTGTTCTATTCTTATACCTTTTTCCTCCATACTATATAATTTTTCACTTATTTTTTTAGCATCTTTTTACAGTATTAGCCTCAGCGTGGAAATCTGGCCAGTTGTTGATTTACCAGCTATAAACATGTTTGTTATTTTAGAAATAACCTTTCTGCATACGGTTTTAGGCGACTTTAAAAAAGTGTGGAGAATATTTTATAAGCACTGTTTAATACAGTAGTCATTCCTCTAAAGTTGGAGGTGTTCACTACTACTGAGGTGTTTTAGCCTTTCTTAAACAGTTCTGCTAGAACATTGTCAGTGCCAAGAGCCTTATTGTTTGATAGCTTATTTATAGGTTCATTTACATCGGTTAGTCATGGTTTCCTTGTTTTATCTTTCTATTTAATTTCGTGGGTCTACGGGTATGCGTTCTTCCTTGTAGTATGCTTCACTTACTGAGTTGTTCAGTGAGCTGTTCTCTTTATCAGATTATCGGATCTTTTCCTTATCATCCTCCATTGCTTCTCTTGTCCTACGTGTTTGTATTTCTGTATGCTTCATTTTTAATTCTGGTAGCCTTTGCGCATTCTCCATTATAACACTTATTTTTTCTTCCTGTCTCTTATTCCATACCAATTACTTTCTATGCTGTCGATTGAATTACATCTCTTATTTTGTTCCACTCTTCGTTTATATTGACAGGTACTGTTCTGAGTTCCTTTAGCCATCTGTCCAGGTTAGCCATCCTTTAGCCATAGAAGCATCTAAAAAGCACCTTCTTCTTCTCCTCTTCCTCCTTCTTCTTCTTTTTCTTCTTCTTCTTCTTCTTCTCCTTCTTCTTCTTCTTCTTCTTAAAGTGCCCTCTCCTCAATGAAGGTTGGCTACTACAATTGCAAACTCTTCTCTCTCTTCATTCATTTTGGCTTTACAACCCTGTGTGGGTCCTAGCCTCCCCAAGAATTTTTCTCCAGTCGTCCCTATCCATCGCCTTCCTCCGCCAAGCACGTATTTCCATATTTCTCATGTCTTCATCGATGTTATCTAGGAATCTTGTTCTGGGTCTTCCTCTTCTTCTTTGACCAATAGATCTATCAAGGAGCGTTTTTCTAGCTGGGTCGGTTTGCTCCATCCGCATTACATGGCCTACCCACCTCAGACGTCCTATCTTTATGTGTTTTACGATATCTGGTTCCTGGTATATCCTATAGAGTTCGAAGTTGTATCGTCTTCTCCAGACACCATTTTCATTTACCGCTCCATAGATGCGCCTTAGTATTTTTCTTTCGAAACATCCTAACATGTTTTCATTGCTTTTTGTTAAAGTCCAGGTTTCTGAACCATATGTTAGGACTGGGCGTATTATTGTTTTGTAGAGTTTTACTTTTGTATTTCTTGATATAACTGTAGATTTAAAAAGGGGATTAAGCCCAAAATAGCATCTATTAGCCGTGCAAATTCTGCGGTTTATCTCTGCGGTAGTGTCATTTTCAGTATTGACGAGCGTTCCCAGGTATACAAATTCGTTAACTGCTTCGATGACGTCATTTTCTATAACAAGTGGCCGTAGTGTTTGTGGTTGCGTACCTATTTTCATGTATTTTGTTTTGTTGGTGTTTATTATTAAACCCATTTTTGTAGCCGCTTCCTTTAATGCTACGTACGCCTCTCGTGCTGCGTTTTCCGTTCTCCCAACAATATTGATATCATCAGCATATGCTAAGATCTCTCTTTAGCTGTTCTTATTAGCTATGAAAAATTTAGCCTTAAGTTTCTTAGAATTAAAATTTTCAATCGAGATAAAATTCTCATTGTTTATCATTTTAGTTTAGATTAAATTTATGTCTGTATCTATAGACTCTTGTAACAACGAAAGCTAGTAACTATTACAGAACACTGAAAACTTTAACAAGAAAAAAAAACGCTGCAAATAGATGATATTATAAAACAAACAATTCGAATAAAAGTGTATTTAGTTTATTTTTAAAATAAGATACCTATTTTGGACAAACTTTTAACAAACGTTAATACTGACGAAACATGAAAAAGACGATAAAGGCATTTGAGAACATTATACACCTGGATATCCATGCCTCACCCCTAGATTAAGTACTACTACTTCACACCATTTAATCAACCTTTTTCGAAGTTTTAGTTTATCTAGCAATTTTTTCTACAGATACCCCAGTTGGGGCAACTGCGATTCCTGAAGATTGAAGTGCAGGCAGTGCACTGTTAGGCACGGGATTAGTGGCCAGACCCTCCGGATGGTCGGCTGGCAAGTTAAGCAAACACCGTTTGCTAAGTCGGCGCAGCCGATCTTCTGGCACACCGAAAACCACAGTGCGGAGAGCCACTGACTAAGGTCAAAAACGAAGGTCATTGACTAGTTGGACGGCTACCCATTTGGAGAAGAAGTAATTTTAAAAGTCTCATAAAAAAAGATAAACCAGGGAGAAAATACGCATATTGCCATTCCTACTAACGCGATATCACCGCAGAAAGGCCTCTCGGATACTCTATTTTCCAGGATATCCTAAACCAAAAAATAAATAAAGATCACCAATGTTATGTCTGCAATAAGAGGGTGTTAGTAGCTTGGGAGGTCATAGAGGTGCCATCTCCACGAGACGTGACCTATTTGATCGCTGGACATGAGAACATCTTACTCCGGAAATCTCATGTCTTCTAAAGCAGAAGTCTGCTGCTTAAACTCCAACCAAATAGTCGAGTTCTTACTAAATTTTCTTTTTTCTAGTTTTAAAAGTTTTTTAACATTTAAAAAGGAATATTGTGTATATTTCCATAAATTGCATCCCTCTCAGTTAGTGGTGTTTTTTAAAAACTTGACTAGACAACAAAGAATAGCTTTGTAAGCCGAAAGCGCTCAGCTATAAATCAAAAAAATTTTACACACTTCAAAAATACTTTTCTTTTCCAGTTTTTCATTTTCCATAAGTGTATACAAAACATATTAGTCTTTTCACAAAAATAGTGTATTTGTAAAAAAAAGCAATTGTAGTGTTTTAAACATTAAGCACTTATTGAGCCCTTATGACGTCTTCTCATACTTCGATTGAAGTTGTCGATTATTGCTTGATACAAAGTTCTGTCTTTAATCACCACCAACTCTGATGGCTCCCATAAACATATGTCATTCCACTCCATAATTAAATCTTCTTCAAAAGAATCTGTAGAATTAAAATTAATATGGCGAATTGGCTCTCATTCGTGAGCAAAACTTTGCCTCGATCATCATCAATAATTTTAACGTTCTCTAGCAAAGGCTACTCATCCTACTCGATGACGTCTCTGAAGTTTTGGGGCTTTTTCTGGTCTGTATGACTTCTAATCATTTCCTTTAAGTGTTCTTATAATATGCTACCTTATTTTGTTACCACTAACTTCTTTTAATTCGTTTCTTGTTATATGTTTGACGCCTCTTTCAGAATGTTTGTAACATTTTCGATCTAAAGCTCTGGTTTTTAACATATAGACAAGTTTCTCTACAATGTATAATTTCGATGAAACGTAAATGTTGATATACCAAACATTTTAGCAACATCAGTGGAACAATAGACAAAATTAAACCAAGCGGAAACATTTATCGAAGACAAAACTAGGAACATTAATATAATTTACTATTTTTACGAGTACTGGGAATAAGCCATAATTTTCCTTTAAAATAAGTTTATTTTGACGTTTTGATTTCCACTTCGGAAATCGTTCGAAACTTCAAAACAAACTTATTTTAAAGTAAAGTTGGGACTTACTCCCAATACAAATAATAAATTTTATTAAGATGCCACAACAAAGTAGCAAGAAACTATATACTTTATAAAAGAGCAGGTCGATTACCGATGCCATTATAAGTAATACGACAATAATATTTATCAGAAAAGTGAGGAAACCGCTTATAAGTAACAACTTCAAATCACCAAATAATTTTCAATCGAAAACTAAATGACCGGATCTAAAACAGAAGGAAATAATTGAATGAACATATTAGCTAAATGAACCACAGTGCAAGAACGAGGATGACGGAGACACGATACAAATCTCCGACATGAGGTAGGTATTGGGGCATTGTATTTCCATTGAAAATATTGAGTGATAAGCGATAACATAAGAAAAATAAAGGAAAGAGAAAATATGATAATAAATAGTAAACAAAGAAGAAAAGAAACTGTTTTAATAATCGAGAAAGTAATTAAACTCCTATAAAAAAGTAGATATATTTTTACATTTAAAATAAATTTCTCGTAAATGACCTTCAAGCCGAATTTTTCACACAAGCGGCAACAGTCACGTAAGAGAAGGTACGTGTCGGGAATCTGATTTCGTCAATTGTTATAGGTGATTTATTCTTTGTTTCTGACCAATGATCTCTGAAAACGTAGTCTTCTCAGAACCGACTCAATTACAATTTTAAATTTGCAATAAAAATAATTGCCAAAAATGATGTGATTCTTTCATTATATCGGTACCACGTCAAACGATTCGACTTTATATTCTCTAAGGGTATATGCGATATGGGACCATAAAGCAGGAACATAGAACGACAATACCATTCACATATACAAAAAAAGTAAAGTAAAAACAAAGAAAATAATTTAATGATGTAGCAATAATGCTACTTTGATCTATAATATAATGTTAAAGAAACCATTTGAAACAAGCGATAGTCGATCAGGTAGGTTAATAGGAGAAGTAACAGTGGTTAAAGTGGTGGAGATTCACATTCGATGCTGTGTTTACTTACGACAACTAATAGAGAAATCGATTGACTTTAAAAAACCAATTTTCCTTTACTGCATAAATCTTAGAAGAATATTTAACATATATGGATTAAAATACAAGCCAGCAACTAATAGACATAAACGAGAATACAATTCAATAGGGAGAGGGATATTGATTCGTGTAAAACAGGGATCATTCGCGCCTGTCCTAATGCTCCAGACCATTATATGCACCTCTCCCCATAGCATGCTAAAGCGCTATGAGGGCTTTAATCGTCAAAATGTTTGCCATATGGGAGTCCTGGAGCTACGACAAATAGAATAATCCGAAATCAAATTGACTTTTTTCTCTTTAGAAAAAGATTTCGTAATCCTATACTTTCTGCGAAAACTTACACTGGAGCAAATATCGGTTCAGTCAATAACCCCATAGACAATTCCCCATAAAAAAAAGGAGAAAAAATATGACTTAGATTTAAGTACGTCATATTTTATTCTAATGTCTTCACTTCTCTTTCGATCTCTCAGCGTATTTCCTGTAATTATTCTCAGTACTCTCATTTCTGCCGTTTCCAGTAGCCTTTGCATTGTGGCTATGTCGGGTGTAAGAACTAAAAAAGGATACCAAATGGGAGAAAAACAACTTAAAATAATCTGCAATACTACTCTTTCAAAGTGAAGATAATTTACAACGTATGCTGCACCAATTTAATATAACCACCAGAAAATTTAACATGTTAATTTCCCCAAAAAAGACAAAATGCATGGTTACAACAGCAAATTTACTAAGATGTAAATTGGAGCTGGAAGGTCAGATAATAGAACAAGTAATGAAGTTTAAATGTCTAGGCATCACATTATCTAGCTACGGAAAGCTCGAAACCGAAGTGCAAGATCAAGTGAATAGAGCAAACAGAGCCGCAGGCTGCCTGAATGAAACAATATGGAGAAATAAAAATATCGGCAAAGAAACGAAAGGCAGAATTTACAAAACAGTCATCAGACCAACAATGACATACGCGGCAGAAACAAGACCTGGCACAGAGAGGACAAAAAGGATGTTAAAAACAGCAGAGATGAAAACACTTAGCAAAACTGATGGTAAGACACGATGGGGACAGAGCTAAAAGTACAGATATACGACGTAGATGCAAGGTGGAGAACATCAAGAACTGGGTAAGAAATAGAAGAGTAGAATGGAACGACCATATAAGCCGAATGACAACAAATAGAGTACTAAAGATGGCAAGAGACGGTTCCCCAATAGGAAGAAATTAAACAATGTTGGTGCCAGCTCATGCCAGCCCGTCTTTATACCATTAATATAAAAATATAATATACCATTAATATAAGAATTTGGATTGGATGACAAAGGGAATAAAAATAGATGGAGAATATCTAAACAACTTACGTTTCGTCGATGATATACTTATAATAGCTGAAGATCTAGGTATGGCAAGAGAGATGGTACAGGAACTCGTTGTGGCTACAGAAAATGTAGGTATAAATATAAATATCTCGAAAACAAAAATCATGACCAACTTGGTACCCAACCAGAACATCAGTATTGGTGGGAAAGAAATAGAACTCGTAGATAGATATAAATACCTGGGACATGAAATTATGATTGGCAGGGATAACCAGACTCATGAACTGAAGAGAAGAATCGGCCTTGGGTGGGCAGCATTTGGAAAACTGAGAGAAACTTTTAAAAGTGAGCTGCCCACATGCCTAAAGAGAAAGGTATTTGATCAGTGCGTCCTCCCAGTCTTGACGTACGGAACAGAAACACTTACCTTAACAAAAGCAGCAGCTACCAAACTGAGAGTCACGCAGAGAAGAATGGAGCGGTCCATGTTAAGAATAACTCTGCGAGACAGAATAACCAACGAAGACATCAGGAGAAGAACCGGAGTGACTGACATCATCGAGATGATAGCCAGACTAAAATGGAGATAGGCAGGACACATAGCCAGAATGACAGATGGGCGATGGACAAAGAGGTTATTGGAATGGAGGCCAAGGGAAGACAAGAGAAGCGTCGGTCGACCACCTACAAGATGGACTGACGATTTAAGAAGACTCAATAAAAACTGGATAAGAGCGGCGCAAGATAGACGGGGTTGGAAACATGAGGAAGAGGCCTATGTTCAGCAGTGGACTCTTGAGGCTGGATGATGATGATAATAAAAATATACTTTGAGTTAGCTTTGCGGGACAGCGAAAATAGTTGTTGGACGGGACGCGGGATGGAGTAAATAGAAAAGTGTGGGACATGGGACGGAACAAGAGCCTGTCCCGCGTCACGCGCGAAACCCTAGTTGGAAATATATACAGCGTGAATAAATATGTCCATTCATAAAAAGAGACACAAAGGAAAGTGTGAGAATCACATTTCACTAGGAGTAACCCATAGGGTATTCCCAGAATCATAAAAAGCAGATTAATAAGGGAATATGTAATACAAAAACAGAACCCAGGTTTGTTGATAATGTAATAGCAAGAACGGCAAGGTAATTGCTGAGTAATATTTAATGGAAATAGAACAGGACCAATAACGAATATATAACTAAATACTACTTATAAAAATAATGAAGATGAAAAGTTGTTCCAATAAGGTGTACCTAATCATTTGAGTACCTTCGGATTATCACAACAAATACGCGGAAGAAACTTAAAGAATTGAGAAAAGTGGTAAAAAAGAGAACTGTTCAAGTTCTGCATAAATTTTTCAAAGGAAATAACATCTCTAGTGCTCCAAAACTGAGACTATTTTTAACAGTCGACGCTCCTTGGTATATTTGCAACTATATTAGATGTGGAAACCATCAATGAGGTGATTAGGAAATAAGGCCGTTATCATGCAAACTTTTACAAAACTACACAAATTTTACTAGCAGCCATTAAAAAAGTAAACCTTTTTATAACGTTTAGAACTGTACACGTAAAACTGCAGTGTATTAAATTGTTCAAGGATACTGAAATCACTAATGAGTGTAATTGGTTTCAACTGATTTTTTTAGTTTTTTTTTGTCACATAGGGTTAGGTTAAGTTAAAAATTTTAATTGGTCTTGTATTCTAATTTAGTGTTTATAGCAGTGAAAATCTATGAATATGAACAAAAAGGAAAAAAAAGAAAAGTGTAGAGTTTGTTAAGGATGATAAAGTTAAATCTTCAGGGGAGTTAGAGACGGAGATATCGATTTGAGCACAAAAACAAAGGAAATAACTAGAGAGCTGTACGGAACAGCAGAAATTAGTCAGATCGTTAGGTTAAGCAGACTGAGTTGGTTAGATTGCCTGGCGAGAAGATATATGGAAGAATAGTCAAGTAGAGAAGTGAGCTTAATTGGGCCTTAATATATAAATTAATTAATACTACCCTTTATATATATATATATATATATATATATATATATATATATATCATATCATTATTTTTAATATTATTAAATATTATAATTTTATTTAATATTTAGATATATATATATATATATATATATATATATATATATATATATATATATATATATATATATATATATATATATATATATATATATATATATATATATATATATATATATATATATATATATATATATATATATATATATATATAATATTATAACACGCAAACTTTGAGTTGTTTGTAAAAACCTAACTTATAAAAACTAAACTTGCTGATTACGAAGTTGTAATAAAAAACAAGGAAGCGAGACTGTGAGAAAAGAATTTTTACGAAATATTTTCTAATACGGTTAAAGTACTTTTATTAACTAAACTGATTTTGAAACATGAATCTGTGGAGTGTCTATTACTTTGATAAAATAGTGCGGATTTTACAAACAGAAACCTGGTAACTTAGATAATTTCTTTATACTAATGACAATAACCTTAACGTTCTTCTCTGTGTGTAGAGACGAGGTCAGATTGTCTGGCTAATTCATAGATAAGAAACTAGAATATTTATTTATACACAAGTTTTATGAATATAATACTGAAAGCTACATACAGTTTTCTAAATTTTTACAAAAAATTTTATTTCATAGCTATGGTGTTTTTATGAACCCATCAATTGAAATTATTTTAAAATATATACTTTATTAATAATTAAGCTTTCCAACTTGTATCAGATAATATTTTTTGGTGTAATAAAGGCAAAAATCAAAATTTGGAATTGCACCTGCTAATTCAATATTGCCTATATAAAGATATCCAGAATAAGATTTTTCTCAAGGTAGCGGATGGTCTGTGGTACATAATGAACCAAACCCTACACGAGAAGGAACAATGACCTACGTAGGTATTAATCATAATATGACTTCATCATAATATTTCTTACGATTTCTTATAGTTTTTTTTCTTCGTGTGTTCGGCATTATACGTAATGCAGCTAATTAGATTATTATATAGTCGCCGTAATATATTGTAGAACGCTTTAAATGCGGCGACGTTGTTCCCTTCTTTTTACAACCTACGGGATGCCTGTGTCGAAGCACACCAGAAGCGGTTTAGTTGGTAAGCAGTTCGTTAGTAGAGTGTATAGTGTTGTTTGCTGTAATTAAATTATTTTGAATAGTGATGTGGCGGCCGTGGGATAATGTGGATGAAAATATTGCTTGCGATAACAACACTGCTTTTGTAGAAAGTGCCAGTGCCAGAGACGGTGTGAATATAATTCCTGAAAAGAAAGTACCCGCAAAGAAGATTCAAATCCATTTAAATGATGAAACACAGCAAGTCTCTTTCAATGTGTACAAAAATCTACATAATAAATTCGGATTCGATGAAAATCTGTTGGTACAAGCAACTTCTGATTTAACAGAAATTCCACTTTCAACTATATACAAAATAGTTAAAAATGAATCGCAAGAAGCGATGTGACTCCATATTTTTAAGACCTATATATGCTTTACTTATAAAACTATAGAAAATGACAATATACGATTGCTACAGAAGTAATGAAATACCTACAATTGAAATGATAAAAAAGAAAGTTTAAGAAAGAAAACTATTCAAAATTTGATTAAGCAAATGAGCTTTAAATTTAAAACAATAAATAAACGTCAATCAGTTTTATGGGAAGCCAAAGAATAATCACCAGACGTAATATATACCTAGAAATAATTACTAAATAAGGAAAAGAAAATAGGCGAAATTACTTCTTCTAAAGGTGCCTATCTTTTAATGATGTTGGCGTCCACATTGACTTATCTTATTCTATTTATAGCAGCGCGAAATAGATCAGGTGACTTTATACGAGTCCATTTCCTAAGTTTGTCTAGCCAAGATATACGTCTACGTCCAAGGCCTCTCTTGCCCTCAATCTTGCATTGTAAAATCAGCTGTAGAAGTCCGTATTTACTATTACGCATAATGTGGCCAAAGTAAGTAAATTTTCTGTTCTTTAGCCAAATTTTTTGGAGCCAAACATGTAATAGTGCTTGATAACACTTTCTGTTATTTCCGACAGCTCACTGAGATACCAAATAGATCTTCAAAGAAACAGAACTGCAAAGCTTTTTAATGGAAAATGATTTGTATTTCGAAAATTTTTATACAAAAAAACAACTTATTGAACTTCTATACACGAAACCATTCAACAGATTATACGCCCTAGAGAGAATTGCCGAAAAGCATGGACACTCTATATAGAGTTCCTCTCTATTTTTGTGTGTTCAATCCTATAGTTTAAGGACAATTAAAACCAGGCATAAGGCGTGAAAATACATTTCCTAAATTTGATTAGAAGGTAATTGAAGTAATTAAAAAAAAGTATCTACTATTACCAAAGAAGACTGACAGAGAAGAATCGTCAAAGTGTTGAAAGTTCACGAATACTATAAGAAGATTGGGTACTTCCACATTAATGATGGAAAAAAATTATTAATGAATTTATTGATGAAAGTGACGCAGAAAATACGGAAGAAGGAGAAAATCAATTAAGTGTAGGAGTATTTTAAGTAAGCCCTTGTTAATTGTTGTGTTGTGCAATTAATATTCCGACAAATTACAAGTGTAATAATGAAAAGATTCGTTTTAAAAAAATTGTTATATTTATACGTTTTTAATTTTTGAAATAAATTTAAAAAAAAAGACATGCTTGCATTTTTTGCTGAATTTAAACAATTTTGAACTGTATACTTACGTTAATTTTAGACTTCACTCTGTTATTACATCAGTAATCAGTGCAAGCATGCGGTAAAAGGGAGAGTCCCTGAAAGGGGAAATGCTTTAACGGTAGATAGCTAAGTAAACTATTTTTAATTACATATTTAATTACCAAAACAACTTGCTGTCGCACTATGTCTTAAAGCAGAACTATCAAAACCATCAAATCTGAGCGTTCTGCTATAAGTCTTACCGTCTTCTTTAATTAATTATTATACCAGTTCTCAGGACTTCGGAAGACCTGATAAATATGTCAATATCCGATGGATCTTTATCCTGAGATTTAGACCTGGTATACCCTGGGCTTCTGTATTTAATATAAAATCATCTCATAACAACAGTAATTCCTGCGGAAGTTGTCTTACCGTGGTGAAGGTTCGCAGTACAACCTTGATTGGGGCATATGTAGGTCTAAAACATATTGTTTCCTTACATTTTTATTTGAGACTCTATTTGTCACTCTTTTCTGACTCCTCTTTTGGTGTATTGTTTGTTGTCACATGTAAATTTTATTCATACGAGCTGCAACGAAATGCTACCTTGCACGACAATGCTGCCATACCATGCCAAGGATATAAACACCCAGAGTTTATCAACTCTGTAGGGGATAGCTTAGGTAACACTTTTCACACAGTGCGATGAATCCCATGGGTATGAAGTTGTTAAATCTCGGGTTTGGGAAACTCAGTAGTCGCAGCTTAAATCTCACCGTATAATAAGTCAGTTGTGGTACGAGCATAATGTAGATGTCCATGTGTGTATGAGTTTTTTGCGTTTAGGTGCGTGTGAGTGTGTATTATGTCCAAATTTACAATTATTGACATAGTTTCAGCCTCTATGTAGCTTTCTTAGTTGATCCACGATGTTTATTTTGGGTATACTTTATTCAAATTTGTGTTGGTTAGGTTAGGTAGGTATATACCCTTAGGAAGTTCCACATTAGCCGTTGGCATGCCTTGTTGGGATGAGAATTTCCCAACCCAGTCAGTCATGGGTGAAGTATAAGCGAGCTCAAACTCACACTCCCAGACCGGATTTTTAATGACACGTTCTTCTTTCTTTTATGCAAGATTTTTCCTAGTATATTCTGTTTCTGTGCCTTTTATATTCTTGGTCTGAGATTTTATATGGTCTGTATTTATTTTCTTTTTTTTTCTTTATTTTGTGTGGCAACACGGTAACCAAAACGTAAACAAATATTTTATTTGTCGTCTGCAATAAACTCAATTTCTGAGAGTTGTAACGGGAAATAAATTATTGAAAATATCCAGTGAACAATATAAGACATTAAGTGAAGGAGAGTGCTAAGAAAAAAAAAACTTTAAAATCGGTGAAATTACATCCGAAAACACCAAGGCCCTATAAAAAGTAAGATCGCTGTAATTGATAAGCCTAATTAACATCAAAACATAGAAACGAAACTCTGACCTTTGAAATTGCGACGTTGCCGTTGTGAGTAGACTTTCGGGGTAGACACAGAAAAATAACAACGGTTAATAAACATAAAATAAATACGGTAAACGCTGTCTTCTCTGAACTGTTGAGGTGGAAGACAGTGTTTGGCGCCGGAAAATGGAAAAATATATGAAAAATTTAGACAGTGATGATACACTTTCAGAAGGAGGGGCAAAAAGGAAGGACAGATATAAAGACAGCGAGGAAGAAGATAACATTTTCAGAAAGAGCAAGAAGTTTTCGAGAACACCAACAAAAACTCCAGAGAAAAAAAATGAGGCAACAAAAATTGATCAATTACTAATAATGGTGAGCCACCTCACCGATGATATTAAGGAAATAAAAAGAAATCAACAAGAATGCAAGGAAACGATAGAAAAGCTCATAATGGAAAACAGAGAGCTGAGAAAAGAAAATTCAGAACTAAAACAAGAAAATATAGAGATCAAGGAGGAACTCAGAGAAATAACAAAAAACATGGAAGTTATGGAAAAACACCGACGAATAAATAACATAGTTATGTACGGCCTAAAGATAGACACATATGAGCAAGCAGGGTTAAAAGGAACAATCAATAATTTCATCAAACAACATATAGGAGTAGAGGTTAAAATAAGGAATGCTCACAAGTTAGGCGAAAAAACATGCCTAATTGAATTGGAAAACCAGGAAGAAAAAAGAAAAATAATGGAAAAAAAGCACAAGTTAAAAGAAATTAAAGAGTACAAAATATATATCAACGAAGATGCAACCACAAAAGAACGAGAAATACAGAAAACAATTAGAAACATTGCTCAAGAAGAAAGAAATAAAGGAAATGAAGTCAAGATTGGAGTAAAAAAAATATGGGTAAATAACAGCGAATGGAAGTGGAATGACAAAGAAGGCGCAATATGTAAAAAAACATCAAAAAACTAGCAACTAAATGTACTACTGGAATAAAGTTGACGAAACAAGCACAGAACAAGGTTAGCGATAATACGAAAAAAGGAAAAAAGAGGAAAAAAATGATAACGGGACCAAAACACAAGAAAACATTACGAAAAGAACACTTACTTTTGGGAACATGGAATGTAAGAGGCACATATGGAGAAGGCAAACTTAAACACTTAGCGAGAGAAATCGAAAAGTTCCATTTTGACATAGTAGCTTTACAGGAGACGAAACAACTGGGAAATGATATATTAGAAATAGAAGATACAATGTTTTTTAACAGCGGTGGAAAGAATCGAACGTTAGGCACAGGTTTTATGATAAGAAAAGAGCTAAAAGAAGCACTAGTAGAGTTTAAACCAGTGTCAGACCGCATATGTAGTATCAGGTTTAAGGGAAAATACCAAAAAATCACCCTCATAAATATTCACGCGCCTTCAGAAGAAAAAGATAATGATGTCAAAGAATGTTTCTACAATGAATTAAACAGAACAATCGAAAATATACCTAGATACGATATGAAAATTATTCTAGGCGACGCAAATGCCAAAATAGGGAAGGAAGAAGTATTTAGACCGACAATAGGAAAATATAGTAAACACAATGAAACTAATGAGAACGGACAATTCCTGATAGATTTCGCAAGAGAAAAAAATATGATCATAATGAGCACATATTTCGAACGAAAAGAAATACACAAGGAAACTTGGATATCGCCAGATAGAAAGACTAAAAACCAAATAGACCACGTGCTAATCGAAAAAGAAGAACAGCAATGTATAAAGAAGATAAGAACATACAGAGGACCAGACGCCGACTCAGATCATTACATGGTGGGCATCAAAATTAAGCAACTGATACCAGAAAACAAAAACAAAATGAAAAAAAAGAAATGTATACATAACCCAATTCGATTAGCAACAAAGAAAGAGCAAGAAATATACGAGGAAACAATGGAAAGAGAACTAAAAAAGATACAAATAGAAGAGCAAACTGAGAACAAATGGGAAAACATAAAGCAAATAATGAACAAAGCAGCAAAAGAATGTAACAAACAAGAGAATAAAAAGAGGAAAGACTGGTTCGACATAGAGTGCCAAAAAGAAATAGAAATAAGAAAATCATTAAGGATTGAAATGATCACGAAAGAAACAACAGAGACAAAGAATAGATATAGGGAGCAAAGACAAAAAGTAAAGAGAGTGCTGAGAGAAAAGAAGAGAAAACACATAGAAAATAAGCTAAAAGAAATAGAAGAGAATTACAGAAATAAAAAAATAAAAAACCTATATCAAGGTGCTAGAAATGAAAAAAAAGGTTTCCAACAAAAACCCATATTCGTCAAAAACAAAGCAGGAGATAATATAAGCGGGGAAACAGAAATTGCCGAAAGATGGAAAGAGTATTTTGATGAATTACTAAATGGCAATAATAAGTCAAACCAAAGAGAATGCGTGGAAACAGAAGCAAGAATCGAACACTTAGAAGACATAGAAGATAATTCACCCAGCAAAGAACAAATCGAGGAAATCATAAAAAATCTGAAAAACAACAAATCCCCTGGAAGCGATAACATAACAGCAGAGATGATGAAATATGGTGGAAAACTGCTAAATAATTGGATATACAAGATCATAAAGGAGATATGGATAAAAGAACGAATACCCGAAGATTGGAAGGAAGCCATTATTTGCCCATTACACAAAAAAGGAGACAAAACAGAATGCAGTAATTACAGAGGAGTAGCGTTACTAAATACCGTATATAAAATCCTATCAAAATCCATAAAAGATAAGCTAGAAAAAGAAGTTGAAAATATAATAGGCGAATACCAGTGCGGATTTAGACGAGGGAGAAGCACAACGGACCAAGTATTCATAATCAGAGAATTACAAGCAGAAAGCTATGAACACAACTTACCAACGATAGCGCTATTCATCGACTTCCAGCAAGCATACGATAGAATAAAAAGGAAGGAATTAAAAGAGACCCTTGAGGAACTGGGAGTTAGCAGAAAGTTGCGTAACATGATACATCTTACTTTAGAGAATACAGAAAACAGAGTCAAAGTAAACAATCATGTATCGGACAAATTTATAGTAAACGAAGGATTAAGGCAGGGCGATCCTTTGTCATCATTACTCTTCAATTTATGCCTAGAAAAAATAATGCGAGAAGCGAAAATCAATAGAGAAGGACTCCTATATCATAAAAGACACCAAGTTTTGGCATTTGCGGATGATATAGTGTTGCTGGCAAGAGGAAAAAAAGAGCTACAGGAGATAGTACAGAGAATAGTAAAAGCAGCAAAGAAAATGGGACTTTACATAAATGAAACTAAAACAAAATGTATGCAGTGGACAGATGATCAGTTCAGGGATGGACAAAAGTTTAAAGTAGAAGTAGAAGAAAGATTATCATACGAATTCGAAATGGTAGAAAGATTTACATACCTAGGTACAATAATATCACGCAAACCTAACATTAAAGAAGAAATACAAGCTAGAATAATGGCAGGCAATAGAAGTGTACATGCTCTTAGTGGAATGTTGAAAAGCAAGTTTTTATCAAGAAAGGCAAAAATACAGTTATACAAAACAACTATACAACCAATAGTAACGTACTGCAGTGAGACATGGACAATGACAAAAAATGAACAAAATTTACTGGAGATATGGGAAAGGAAAATCCTGAGGAAGATATATGGAGGAATAATAAGGGACGGTTTATGGATAAGAAGATCAAATGATGAGTTAAAGAAATTATATAATCAACCTAACATAATAGGAGTCATAAAGGCACAGAGACTAAGATGGCGAGGTCACCTAGAAAGGATGCCGAACACGAGGACTTCAAAAAGGGTAATGAACTACACTATAACTTTAAAAAAGAGAAAAGGAAGACCAAAAAATAGATGGAATCAGGAGGTAGAAAAAGATATGGAAGAAATTGGACTACAAGGCCAGAAAAGAAAAATGAATAACAAGAAGGAATGGAGAAAAATCACATATCGAGCCAGAGAAGATCTCAGTACATAAAGAAAAGCGAAAATGAAGAAAGAACAAACTTTTTAAGCCATGGGCCTCTAAGGCCTTTAGTGCTATTGTATATATATATTTATTTTCTTTCACCGTTTCTGTCTTCTCAAATTTTTTACGTATTTAAAGAATTACTTACCTCTCTAAAAACTTATTAATACTTACTAATTCTCACTTAATCTGATACTTTAAACATTTCATTAAACATTGCAACTATAAGATATTAAAATAGATTTGTCAGCTTTTTCAGGTGTATTCTTGGGAGAACTTTGAGAAGAGTTCTTATACATTGGATTACATAAGCTCAATTTTAAACATAAAAAAAGTATTTTTTTATGGTTGTCTATTGTGGCTTTAGTCTTGATTAATACCACTCATGGTTATTTTGAAAGTATAGCAAAATAAAAAAATGTCAGAACAATCAAATAATGAGCTAATATGCACAATTTATAAAAATGTGATAAAACTGTATGCGAAAATTATAGAGGTATCGTTATTCTAGAAGTAATATTTTAAAGTGATAGGAAAAATTATTCGAAAAAATCAAAAGATGATTCGAATCATCTTTCGCAGATCATCTTTGCCATCGTGTCTTCCTTTGTTTCGTTTGTCTCTCTTTGGTCTCCGTTCGGTTAACTTACGTGTCCACCTTCCATCCTTTATCCTTGCCACGTGATCAGCTCATCTGTAAGCTCTCTCCAGAACATCTGTAACTCTGTTTCTTTTTCGTAGGTCTTTGTTTGTCATCTTGTTTTTGATTGTTACTCCTATCATTCAACACTCCAATCTTCTTTGTGCTACTCTTAGTTTTAAAGCATCGTTTCTTGTTAGTTACAGTGTTTCCGCACCGTAGGCCATTACTGATAGAGAACACTTATCGAAGACTTTCCGCTTCAGATTAATCGGTATGTTGCCGTTTTTAAATACGTTCTTAAGAGCTCCATATGCTGCCCATTCATGTACTATTCTTCTTGATATTTCACCTGTTTGGTTGTCCTTACCTATTCTAATTTCGTGTCCAAGGTATATGTATTTACCAGCAAGTTTTACTTCATCTTTCTGAATTTTTAAATTGTTACTGTTCACAAGATTTGTCATGTATTTAATTTTGGGGATATTGATTTTTAAACCGATTTCTCTGTAGGCCCTTTCCAGTTGTCATCAACATAACTCAGGTGGTGTAGTCTTTCCCCTTCATCACTTTATGATCCCAATCCAGAGTTTTAAAAGCACGTTCTAGGCAGTTATAAAAAGCTTTGGTGATAGTGTGTCAGACACCCCTTTGAATTTTAGTTTCGTTACTGTTTTCGAGTAACTTTATTACGTTTATCGCATTTCTATAATTATTGCATACTAATCTGGAATAAAGGTTATCAAGGCGACTTTCATTTAATGCTTCAATTACACTATCTAATTCTACCGAGTCAAACGCTTTGTGGAAATCCATACACTAATACACTAATACCAGAGGACTGTTGTATTCTATGGGTTTTTCAATGAGCTATTTTATCGTTGCAGTCGGTCGTTGGTGCCAAATTTTGATCGAAATCCCACTTGCTCTCTGGTTTGGTACATGTGTAGTTTTTTTTATCCAATCTCGTTGTTATGATTCTTGTGAAGCGTTTCTACCTATGACTTAATAGGCTGACGGGTCGATAATTTTCTAGGTCAGTTTAATCTCCTTTTTTGTGTAGTAGAATCGTTACTGCATTATTCCATTTAGACAATATCGACTTTTCTCGTAAGCATAAATTAAAAAGTTCTCTTGTATTTTGAGGATCAGAGTCTCGCCCCCGTTCTTGAGGGATTCGATTACTACTACTGGTGATCATCTTATCCATTTCATCTTATCCATTGCTTGTCTTATTTCACTAAGTGTTATGCCTGGCATTAGTTCAGAACGTTGATTTAATATGTTTTTTTCAGTTGCCTTTTTATTTATTGCGGTGTCCCGTCTACTACTGTATAATTCTTGATAGAAATCTTCTACAGTTTTTAACAACTCAGTCCTATTGGTTATTATTTCACCCTGTTTGTTTTTTAATTTGATTATTTGACTCTTTTCAGTTTTTATTTTCTTTGAAGTACCTGCAAGCTTTTATTTGCCTGAATCGTTTGTTGGATTTTTTTGTTATTATACTTTCTCAAATATTTTCTGATTGCTTTGTGTACTTCTTGATTTATTTTCCTTATTCATTCTTTACCTGTGTTTAAATTCTCGTTAATATTTTTTCTTTGTTTCATTAGGGTTTTGGTTTCACTGCTGAGTTTCTCTTCGTTCTTTATTTTTGGACAATGTTCTTTTTGGCTTTTTCGGATAGCATTCATATGGTATGTATTGGAGGGGATGTATTACTTGAAAAAATTAAACAACTTTTCAATATCTGCCTTCACAGCGACCGATTAGCCTCCTCAGCCATATATATATATATATATATATATATATATATATATATATATATATATATATATAAGTTGTTTACGCGAATACTAGTTAAGAGAATGGAAAGAAAATTAGAGACTTATCAACCTAGGGAACATGCAGGATTCCGAAAAAGTTACGGAACAAATGACCATACAAAATGTGGAATACAATAAACCTCTAGTTTTAATAATAATATTTATCGATTTTCACAAAGCCTTTGACACAGTTGAGCTAAGCAAAATATTACAGGCGCTTAGAGAATGCAGGCTAGATTATAGATATACTAAATTATTATACAAAATATACCTGCAGGCAACAACCACTGTCAGATTACATACTAACAGGAATCGCATAAAAATAGAACGGGGGGTTAGACAAGGAGACCCAATGTCATCTAAACTTTTTAATACGGTGCTAGAACATGCTTTTAAGAATTTGGATTGGATGACAAAGGGAATAAAAATAGATGGAGAATATCTAAACAACTTACGTTTCGCCGATGATATACTTATAATAGCTGAAGATCTAGGTATGGCAAGAAAGATGGTACAGGAACTCGTTGTGGCTACAGAAAATGTAGGTTTAAATATAAATATCTCGAAAACAAAAATCATGACCAATTTGGTACCCAAACAGAACATCAGTATTGGTGGGAAAGAAATAGAACTCGTAGATAGATATAAATACCTGGGACATGAAATTATGATTGGCAGGGATAACCAGACTCATGAACTGAAGAGAAGAATCGGCCTTGGGTGGGCAGCATTTGGAAAACTGAGAAAAACTTTTAAAAGTGAGCTGCCCACATGCCTAAAGAGAAAGGTATTTGATCAGGGCGTCCTCCCAGTCTTGACGTACGGAGCAGAAACACTTACCTTAACAAAAGCAGCAGCTACCAAACTGAGAGTCACGCAGAGAAGAATGGAGCGGTCCATGTTAGGAATAACTCTGCGAGACAGAATAACCAACGAAGACATCAGGAGAAGAACCGGAGTGACTGACATCATCGAGAAGATAGCCAGGCTAAAATGGAGATGGGCAGGACACATAGCCAGAATGACAGATGGGCGATGGACAAAGAGGTTATTGGAATGGGGGCCAAGGGAAGACAAGAGAAGCGTCGGTCGACCACCTACAAGATGGACTGACGATTTAAGAAGACTCAATAAAAACTGGATAAGAGCGGCGCAAGATAGACGGGGTTAGAAACATGAGGAAGAGGCCTATGTTCAGCAGTGGACTCTTGAGGCTGGATGATGATTATAATGATTCATATGGTAGAACTTACAGTAGGAAGTGTCCTTGTATTTGATTTTAATTTGGTCTCAATGTCTTTTCGCCTTGTTGATATATTTTGACATCACTGGGTTGTGTCTATATAATTATGTATTTAATTTTTTCTCAATAATCGATGTCTATCATATCATATAATCATATATTGTAAGCGTTGAAACCGGTAGCTCTAAATGTACCATCGTTAAAAAATAAAAACTACTTAAGATTGGAAATATTGACTAATTTCCCATATACCAGTATCTCAATATCGTTATTGACTCAAGTATTATTCCCAGTTCGTGAATAATTTAAAAAATACAAATAATCGCTACAATAATTTTTTTATTAGATACAAACATCAGCTCAAAATATAAAATATGTTAAATGACAGTCTTCAGTATCTTCACTTTTAACGCTAGTCCTTGTTTTTGTATGTGGTTTTTGAAAATTCTGATAACTTTTTTTGCTTCCTGTGCGATGACGTAAATTTTTTATCATTTTCAAAGATAATAGTGATTAACAAACTTTTTCGCTATTTATATTCTTAAATTATTTTTATACCAATCATTGATATATAGGATATCATAAATATACAACTACAAAATATATAATATTTTATGTTGACGACCACAAACAAGTTAATTTATTCAAAAATACTTCTTCAGAAACTTCTTTAAAACTTTTGATTAACGGATAACTTAAACAAAATAGGGTAGATATTTCAGAATAACGTATGGTCCTAAAGTTTTGGGAAAAATTTCACCTGGTCTGATTGAGAAGCAAAATGCATTTAACAAAGAAGGCCATGGAATTTAAATGTCATCAGTTATTGACATTTAATAAACAAAGCAGAATATTTTGGTTTGTGCTCTGCAAAATGTCTTATAAAATTGATATTCGTCGAGGTGTTTATAATATGGTTGGGCGAATGTCGAAACGAGATATGGTTAATATTTATCGAGATCAAAACATAAGCAAATCGACAATTTATCGCACAATCAGAGAATGTGAAGAAGGGATACCATGTGTTAACTTGCGTAAAAGTGGCCGACCGCGGATTTTGAACCATATAAGAGAGGCAAGACTGATTGAAGCAGCTGCAGAAGCAGCTTTGATTTATAATAAGGATAGTTAAGTTAAATTGTTGAATAATTTAATAAAAATATAAGATTATTGTGGTCAGAGTTATATGCTTTTGAAATTTTTCCCAAAACTTTAGGACCATACGTTAGTTGTAGGTATAAACCTGGGACATGTACGAACATCACTTTATAGACCCCTCCGACATATAGCAAACTGATCAGCGGCATTCTTTGGAGACCCGTAAACTCATCACCGCACATAGGTAAACTCATCACCAGTACTTTTGTCCAATGTGCAGGTTTCTAATGCGGATGATTGTCTTTTACTTATTACACTTCTTGTTTACGTGGTAATCTATTAAATTCAGAAATTATTTTAAGCAAATTGCTTTAAAATTTAATTGATATATTTATATCGGGTGTCACAATGGTGAGTAACCTATTAGATATATTAGAGGTGAGTAACCTATTAGACAACATATATAGTGAATTACTCAATGAGTAATTCACTATATATGTTATGTTATGCTATATATGTCACTTATTAATTTAGGTAGCTATCAATAAAATTAAGTGGAATTCCCAAATACCGGCCAATGCATTGCATTTGATTTTAATACATCCGGACTTGAATTATTCTTTTAAATTATCAAACTTTAGCTGTTTCCAATCATTTTATTATCTTTAACTGCCACGGGGTGCAGGTAGGCCAGTGATCAGTTTGCAAACGTCTCCAGGTCTATTTTAAAATCCCTGGTTTTAGTGCGGTGATGAGTTTGTACCATCTACAAGTGCATTTATAAGGTTTAAATGGACTAGTGATGCGCAAAATATGACGCTGTATCCTGTTAGCGTCACTAGCCTCTCCTATTCAATTCCGACTCTCACCTCCACGCGGTGAACCCCGGTAACCTGAGCAACTCTGTGGAATATTGTGTTAACCAACCCCAGTGGGAAGCAAAGTCAGGGCAAACGAGAGCAAGAGAAATAGTCCTCCGAAGATTAAGGGGTTGGGTAAAAGGTTAACGACCTCTTCTCTTAAAAAAACTTATTGTTATGAAAGCACAAAGAAGAAAAGCCAAACCGTTTAATTCACGACAATCTAGCAAACGACAAGGAAATAACGATTTACGGATCTGCACATGGAACGTACTAACCCTTTATGTCCCAGGCGCTGTTAACTTGCTAACACAAGAACTGGATAAAATGAAAGCCGATGTATTAGTGATTCAAGAGATGAGATACGCTGGTTTGGGAATTATCGAGAGAAAAGACTATTATATATACTATAGCAGACATAGCACCCGACATGAATTTGGCAGTGGTTTTCTAGTCAGTAAAAAAGCAAATCAATTAGTCCTTATGTTTAAACCCATAAACAACAGAATAGGTTATCTACGTTTTAAAGAAAAATTCTTTAACTACTTATAGCTTACGTAGTGTACCCTCACCTACGGAAGAAAAGGAAGACGACGAAAAAAATGAAGCAAAAATTGGCAAAGAGCAATTTTCCCAGCCAACTATAGGATATGAGAGCTTGCATGAAGAGTCAAATGATAACGGGTTGAGACTAATAAACCTTGCAAGTACCAAAAACATGATAGTAGGAGGAACGAAATTTCTTGATAAAATAATACACAAAGGAACATGGAAATCACGTGAAAACGAGACCGTTAACTAGATAGATTACATCCTAATAGATGTAAGGCATTATTTAGACCTCATGGATGTCAGAAGCTAACGAGGTCCAAACATAGATAGTGACCACTTTGTTGTAGCGGCAAAAATTAGAGGAAGAATATCAAACCTAAAGAAGGATAAACATATGAAACAAGACATAATTAATGTTGATATTCTACGCATTGAAACCGTTGCGAGAGAGTATAGAAGACAAATAGTCGAGGAAATAGAGAGTCTCGAAGCGGGGGAAAATGTGGAGTAATTGTGGACAAAATGTAGAAACATAACTGAGAAGGCATCGGAAATATTGGGGATAACCAGACCAGTTAGACAAAACCAATGGTTTGACGAGGAGTGCCACGAAGCAACATATGACAAAAATAGAGCATACCAAAAGACAAATCAAGCTAGATGCACAAGAAGAGCAAAGGAGGAATACCGGATTCTAGGAAGGGAATAAAAAAGATTACATAGAAGAAAAAAAAGGCAATTTGAAGAAAAGCAGTTAGAAAATATAGAATGGCTAAGAAATCATAATGAAATTTGAAAGATATTCAGAAATGTAAAAAAATGAGTAAAGAGTTCAAGCCAAGAATAGGGAGTTGTAAGGATGGAGAAGGAAATATCCTAAGTGATGCGGCCTTGAACCGATGGGTTGAATTTTTTGACGCAAAATTTAACGGTCATTATATCGAAGTAGCAGATAACACCGTAACAGATCGGAATGATTGGAATACAAATATTCAACCCAAACAAAAGACCACCTACTACTGAAGAGGTTGCTCAAGTCATTGCATAAACCCACTGCATAAACTTTTACTTCTTGTCTTGCAAAATAAGACCATGCCCTGTGAATGGTTTCAAGGCGTCATATGCCCATTACATAAAAAAGGCGATCAGCTCCAGTGTAACATTTACAGAGGTATAACCCTGTTAATAATGTTTACAAAATACTAGCAAATATTCTCTATAAAAGGCTACAAGTTTACACAGTTGTCATAGTTGGAAAATACCAGGCCGGATGTATTCTAGATTAAAAAGACAGATCCTCGAGAAAACATTAGAATTTAACATTGAAACCCATCACCTATTCGTCGACTTCAAGGCTGCAAACGAGAGTGTCAAGAGAACACTACTATACCAATCAATGAGTGAGTTTGGTATACCAGAAAAATTTATCCGATTAACGAGAATGATAATGTTTAACTTAAAAACCATCGTTAGGATACAGGGAGAAAATTCTCTATTCTTTGAGATAAACGATGGACTCAGACAAAGGGATGCCCTGGATTGCCTCTTATTTAACATTGCCTTGGAAAAGGCAGTCTGAGACACACGAATTAGCGACGGCGGTACTATTTACAATAGATCGATACAAATCTTAGCATACGCTGATAACATTGACATAATAGGGCGTAGCAAGCGAGATGTTGAGCAATAGTTCTTATAATTGGAAATAGCGGCGAAACAGGTCGGTCTAGTCACCAACGAAGACAAAACCAAGTACATGTTGCTTACTAAGAATCCTATAGCAAATGAGGAACAGGAAACAGTATTTGGAAGTCATATCCTTGAACGTGTTGACAGCTTCACATACCTTAGCTAGCTAGTGACTACTACCAATAAAACAAGCAAATAAATTAAAAGACGAATAAACCTTACAAATAGGTCATACTATGGACTCCAAAAACAATTCCACTCAAAAATATTCTAATAAAAACTAAAATTATTATATACAAAACAATGCTAAGGCCGGTCCTTACATACGGTGCGGAAACATGGACTCTAACGCAGAAGGATGAAAGACTTCTGGGAATATTCGAGCGTAAGATACTCTGCAAAATATTTGGAGTGTCGTAACGTTCATTAAAACACAGCGACTTAGATGGGCCGGAGACATAATACGAATGCCTGACAACGTGATTGCTAAAAAGCTAACGACAGGAACACATATAGGAAGAAGAAGCAGAGGCCGAGCGCAAATTAGGTGGTTAGATGGAGTTGAAACCAACATAGGGATACTAGAGATCAGAAGATGGCCACACGCTGCCAGAAATCGAACAGAATGGCCACTATTCTTAGAGCAGGCCAGGATCCAAAGAGGATTGTCAAGCCAAAGATGATGATAATGATGACAAGTGCATTTATGCTAAGTACTGATGAGTTTAGGTGTACACTAAACCTGGGGATTAAAACCTTTTTACCTGTTGTTTCTATACACCAGTGATTTTCATTCACTGCACCAGTGAAGTGCATTCTAAAACTGTTTTCTGATGGTATGGTTAAGTTAGATATTATTTTTTACGAGATTAATCCTTAATTTTGATTGAAATGGGAATTACATTTAACATTTTCTTTGTCGTTTCGATTCCCAATCCGGAAATCGTTTTTAAAGAATTTATGAATA
Organism: Diabrotica undecimpunctata; assembly: GCF_040954645.1. Taxonomy (NCBI): domain Eukaryota; kingdom Metazoa; phylum Arthropoda; class Insecta; order Coleoptera; family Chrysomelidae; genus Diabrotica; species Diabrotica undecimpunctata. The sequence continues at coordinate 115,380,213 of NC_092803.1, read as the reverse complement.
ATTTATAATTTTTCTTCAGCATTCATAACTTTTACTACAGAATTTTTCAAATTTAAAATGTAATTCTCATTACAATCAATTGTGGTTAATTTCCATATACAAATCTTAAATGAATATTACAGGAGCCGAAAATATTATTATTGTAAATTAAAATAATTTTTACCAAAGACAACATAAAGAATAATTTGAATTGCAATTCAAATTTAAGTCCCCAAAATATAGCCTAATTATAGTTTAATGTAGTTGGAGTCGTATAGGATGTTTTCTTGCGAAAAAGTCTATGATTTAGTCATAAAGGTCACACATCTTAGAGTTGAGAATAATCGTTCCGAGGTGCAAATCGTCACTGGTAGGACACACAATATGAGCAAAAGGCAAAATTTCTATTTTGGCCATTGGGCCAAAGTTATTCCTCGTGTGTAGTGAAGCTTCAATTGCGGTATTTTTTCTTTGTTTCCTGCTGGGTCTTTAAAAATTCAAACCACGGGTGTAGCTCTCCTCTATGTTCTTGGATAGTTCCTTATAGGTTCAATTGGTAAATAGTGGCAGCTTGTATAATGATATCAATATTGTTTTCAGACTCGAAAAATTGGGAATCAAGGACTGAAGTTTTATTACATGATTGTGTGTATCAGAAGGAAATCTTCCAGATAAGTCGCTCAAAAAGTGATCAAGAATAGGAAGAAACACATTGAGATGGTAATAATCTTTAGAAGAATCGGTAGGAATATTATTGCAATGGGTTTGTGTAGATACAACTCGGGCTACCTTCACTTTTATGTCTGCAGAATGAGCCAATGTGACAGCCTTATCAATAAGAGAATTGTAAGTGATATTATCTCGACTGATCTTAAAAATCTTTATTACAGATTCAGTCATCTGGTACCATTGACATAAGTCGAGATTTGGTCTCTGTAACTTCCGAGAAACACATAATATTATTCTACCAAAATTATGAACTCGAATTTTGAAATGGAGTTAAGCATGAGATGTGCAATTTGAACTAAGAGATTCAGCTTCATCAAGAAATGATAAAATTTCTGGATAATAATCAAAGAATTGTAACTATGTATCCAGTCTCTCAATCCATCTAGTTTCATACAAAGTCTGAAGTTTAGTTTTCTTTTGTTGGGGTCAAACGTCTTTAATTTTCTCTTTCATAAGGTTAGACCTTTTGCTGGATCTCAATTCGCGCTGTCCCTAGATGCAAGTCTCTTTACGGACTTTTGGAGATTAAGTAAATATGTATAAGTAACTTGCCTGCCCATGCAAAATTGTGGGATTAGGTTAGGGTAGCAATACCGTTAGGTTCGCTACACCCGAACCGAATTACAATAGTGAACAAATTGTATGGAATGTTCCAATGTTGCCCCATAGGCTCGGCCGTTGTGCGGATGCATTATGTGCATTCACACAATGACTTATTGATCATAGTTTAAAATTTGGAAAACATATTGTTGCATAAATTAATAATTCAAATCAAGCATTTTGCGTAATTTAAAATAATAACACAAAATGCTAATTTATAGTATTGATGTTCATTTGCTGAAGTTGGGACAATCCGTGCCTGTGTATCAACAATAAAAGGTTATTATAGGTTTTACAAAAAAAAGGTTTACAGTACATATAACATTACAATTATAGTGTCATAAATTAATATTCAATTTTGTTTATTAGAATGGATTTCTTGCAGAATTTAATTGTGGTTAATAAATTAAAATTTAGAATGTATTTAAGTTTATTAAGTTCCTTTGGTATATTGTTTGTCGTTTTTTTCTAAAAAATAGAAAAAGCAGTCTGTGAAAATGTTGATCCTTACTTTCTGGTGTTTGTAGTATATACATTAAGCCTAATTTGAATACCTTTAACACTGGATTGGTTTGAATTCCATATTTCTTACCAGCAGTGTAGGCAGTACTGTTTCATACTGAGTTGAATATCGATAAGTGGAATTCTGTTGGTCGTTGCAGTTTGTCCGCCAGTAATTAAGGTTATTTATAACTATTATTAAAATTGTTAGTTAGTTTATTCATTTGTTTGTTTCGCGCGATTTTTGTGTTAGATGGTATCCAGAAAAATTTTAGGTTTGTCTGTCTGCTTTAAAGATGGTAAACAGCAACTTTTATTTGACACATGAATGACACGAAAGGAGTACTGCTGATAGATTTAACCAAGAAATTAAGAAGTTATGAGGAGTACTTTAGAGAAATTTTCCAAGATGAAATGCAGGAGATACAAGATTTAACTCCTTTAGAGAGACAGGGATAGATCGCAATCAAATATGTTATCAAAAACTCTAAAGATAATAAGGCAGCAAGATTAGGCGAAATACTGTAGAACTGTTAAAACATGAGGAAGAAGATAACTTCGAAATATTGACAAATTTTTTGATACAATGTACGATACGGGAATAATACCACTAGAGTGGCTAAAGTTAGCATTTATAACCATCCCTAAAAAACAAGCAGCAAAAGAGTGCTCTGACTATCGAATACTGAGCATCATGAGTCATACTTTAGTATGACTCATGATGTTCAGTAAGTACTGCTTAAAGTAATACGTAAGAAAATCTATGAAAAGTTAGATGAGGAGATTAATGAGACGCAGTTTGGGTTCCGAAATGGATTGGGTGCTCGAGAGGGACTATTTGCCATCAACATACTGATTCAGTGATGTCGTCATGTAAACGTTTACCTACTTGTGCTTTGTTGACTACAAAAGAATAAGACATGACTTTCGAAAGAGTAAGACATAAGATAATCCAAAAATTTTATTGAGATCAAAGTACCATAGTTCAAATGGGCAACAGTCAGACGAAATGAAGATCTATGGGGGAGGTAGGTAGGGATGCGTTTTATCACCAGTTTTGTTTAACTTATATTCTGAAGAAAAAGTTTTAAAGAACACACTCAATAATATTTAAGCAGGAGTTACCGTTAACGGAAAATTAATTAACAACTTAAAATATGCAGATGAAACTGTGATCACAGATCATCATAAACGCTAAAAAATATGAAAATTTAAAAATGACCACAAAATATACGCCACATATTGATAATAAATGTTAACGTGATGGAACAACTAGAAAAATATCAGTACGTTGGGAACAGTATTTAGTTAATGAGACCCATAATCATACTGCAGAAATAAGGAGGGGAATAAACATTGCCAAATCAGCATTTATACGAATGAAGCCCCCCATTCCCCATTCATTTATGAATGAACGTGCAGAAATCATAATTTGATTCATTCGATGTTATAAATTTTCAATAGTATTATCTTAAACTGAGTTTTTGACACTAGAAAAATGCAATTTAAAAGAATCGGATTTCGAACACTCTTGTCATACCGCAGAGTATTAAAAACATCATGAACTGATAGAATTACAAATAAAGAAGTGCTGGAGAGGGTTGGTAAAGAAACAGTACTAATCATCACTATACAAACAAGAAAACTGGAATACCTAGGTCACGTGATGAGGGGACCAAAATATGAAATTTTGAGACTCATAATACAGGAAAAGTTTCAACGAAAAAGATCTGTAGGACGAAAGTAGAATTCTTGGTTGAAGAATTTACGACGTGATTGGTATCAATGCAAATCGATTGAGTTTTTTAGAACAGCAAGTGCAAAATTAAAAATAGCAATTATGATTGCCAACCTCCGAAAGGACACGGCACCTTCAGAAGAAGAGCGATATATATATATATATATATATATATATATATATATACGTTATAAAGTATATATATATATATATATATATATATATATATATATATATATATATATTCGTTGTGCTATATATATATATATATATATATATATATATATATATATATATATATATATATACGTTATAAAGTATATATATATATATATATATATATATATATATATATATATATATATATTTCGTTGTGCTATCTCTATAAAGTTTTTATTTAAATATAGTATGCTGAGTTTTTCATAATTTAAAATCGACTTACTAACAAGATAGTTTTGCTTATATTCATAAATAATCTAACAATATAATACCGGAATAAAAGTTGTCAGCATAAAAAAATTTATTATTATATATTTCATTTCATTTTCATTTCCTTTACAACATTCTTCAGTCACTTTCCCGAAACTACAAATAGTAAACATTTGAACGTGATGAAAATTAGGTGACCGGATATTACATCTCGTGGTGTTTCCTTAAGATCAAAGATAAAACCTTTATACCGTTATCAAATTGAATAAAAGTCAACAACCTGCCTTTTTATTGCCTAGCAAAATACACATATCTATAAATAATATCCGGATAGGAACTAAATGGATGAAACAACAATACCCGGTATCGGACAATCACTTATTTATAGCAGAGAGTGAAGGATAGAGTGGGAGAGAAAGGTAGTAACAGTTAAACCTAATAAAAAATTTTAAATTTCAAAACAAGACATATCCTTAAAATAATTTTTTATGTAATATTTTATTATATTAATAATTTTATAAAATAATTAAATCTTTTTGAAGATTGATTGGCCCTACTCAAAATTTGATATGGGTACTTATCTTTTTCTTCTTGTAGTGCCTATCCGTTTCGGATGTTGGCGACCATCATGGTAATCTGTATTTAGCAAACTGCGGATCTCAAAAGATTTGTAGTTGTTGTGTTGAACCACGTACGTAGATTTTTTAGCCACAAAATTCTTCGCCTTCCTGATTCACGTTTTCCTTCTACTTTTCCTTAAAGATTCAATTGCAGCAACCCATATCTTTCGCTGCTCCTTATGATGTGACCGAGATATTCAATTTTTGTCTGTGTTATTGTGGTTAGCAACTCCTTTCCTTTTTGCATTCTTAATAAAACGGCCTGGTTAGTAACGTGTTAAGTATAGGATATCTTCAGGATTCTACGATAAAGCCACATTTCGAAAGCCTCAATTTTCTTATAGGTAGCGTCTGTGAGAGTCCACGACTCAACTCCGTATAACAGTATAGGAAAGATATAACATCGTAGTAACCTGATTTTTATGGTTACTGATAAATCGTGGCATTTGAATAGCTAAGCCATTTTTGAAATGCAGATCTTACTTTCTCTAAGGTAGGTGTATGTTTTTACTCTTTTAATTGGTTGACCATTCACATTGATTCTTTCAATTTGCTGTTCGTTCTTAGAGATCATCATACATTTTGTTTTCTTAATGTTCAGTGAAAGTCCATATCTCTGTGATTCTATTAATTAACTCCTGAAGGGCTTCATAACTGTCAGCGAATACTATCGTGTGATAGTACACATCCCTGTCGGACCCCACGTTTGATTTTGATATCATCGGATTCTCCTGCCTCTGTACGGATAGACGATGTTTGATTTCAGTAAAGACTGCTAATAATTCTTAGATCACAGGTGTTTATTCCAATACTTGTTAATATCTCCATCACCTTGTCGTGTTTTACTGTATCAAATGCTTTGTGGTAATCAACGAAGCATGTATAAATATCGCAATTCACACCTCTACATCATTGAAATAACACTTGTATACTAAAGAGAGCCTCTCTCATACCCACTGCGTTCCGAAAATCAAACTGTGTACGGCTGATTTTTTCTTCATTAGTCTATATATCCTTTGATGTATGATTTTTAGAAATAGCTTTAAAATTTGGCTCATTAAGCTGATGGTCCGGAATTCATTGCAGGATACGGATTCTGTTTTCTTTGGTAGAGCAATAAACGTTGTCTTCAGCCATGATCTTGGTATTACTCCGTTTAAATGTATGTCATTGAATATTTTTGTTAGTCGTTGAGTACCGTCGATGAGTACTTATAAGCAGTTTCTAATATTTCTAGACGTTTTACGACATCAAAAAGAACTATAGTTGTCGACGTACTATGTTATTGATTCGTGGCTGCCATAGATTAGTGGTTATGGTACTGGCCTACCAAGCTCGACTGTACGGGTTCGATCCCCAGCACAATCAAGCCATAGTAGCATTTATTGGCAATGCATATTCGCCTCTTCACTTCCTCTTCAACGAGAGCAACGTTGTTATCAGACGTAACTAGGGATCCCAAGTTAGCGATCTACACTCCTTGCAATTTAATTTTTAAAGTTAGCTATTACTAATGCGAGTTAAATATTTGGGTACACTTAAAATTCATCTTTTGAGTAGCGGTTCAAAAAATATAAAACAATAAATAATTTCAGGTAGCCTTTTTTTTGTACATACATATTCGAATAAAGTGACGGGTCTTCTGGTCTGCTAAACGATGAATTAATGTTTCTGAATGTAGTAGGGAATGTGGTCGGCACTTAAGATACTCGAATATCATCTTGTTAATACACAGATCAGATTTCCTTAGTTCGAGAAAAAACGGTTAAGTAGTATAATAAATTCCGCGACAACTATTACAAAGTTGCAGATTTTCACAGATAACACTTTTATAATATTGCGTTTTATTTCCTAAACGTCAACGACTATTACAGATGTACATCATTAGCATATATTAATAACAAGATGTAGGTAAAAGAGTTGTTTACGAAGAAATTATTTTGGGTTATGTTATACTACTAGCGTATGTTATAAAATATAGTCCATCTAGAAAGTTTCTGGAAAAAAGAAAGCACAATAATTAATAATTGTAATATATTATTCTGTATATATTTTAATTATTTAAATTAAACGATGGAGTACCTACCATTGGAAAACGATGTACGATTTGTAAAAGAAAAAACATTTTAAGAACACAGGGGCGTTATTTCAAATTTTGATTGGGGGCGGTTAGAGGGATGGCAAGCACAATAAGCAAAATTCGCTGTTGCCGATTTTTTTTTTCGGAGCTGCTAGATACATATAATTTCATTAATGCATGATTTCAAGATGCAAACCGGTAATGACATCATGGGCTGAATTTAAATATCATAGCTCCCAGTAAAAGTCAGTATCATCTCTATTGGACCCGCAGAAAACGCAGGAAAATCGCATTAAAGTTCTACTGAAAGCGATTGGTTTTCTCGGCAGACAAGGTTTAACTTGTAAAGGGCATGACAAATAAGAAAATTCTAGAAACAGAGGTAACCAAATATTTCGCTATAATGGCTGATGAAACCAAAGATACATCAAAATCGGAACAGCTTGCAATTTTAATCCGTTATGTTGATACTGAGGACACAACAATTAATGAACGTGCTATCGGGCAGCACCTTATTAAAGACCGTAGTGCCAAAATTATAGTCAACGCCATACAATCGATATTATCGGATCAAGTATTAGTCATAGAAAACTGCGTTGGTCTGTGCTATGACCGAGCAAATGTCATGAGAGGATGGGTCAGCGTCATGATCACCGACTAAATCTAGTTTTAGTGGATGTGTTGGGCAACATTGATAAAGGTAAAGACTTTTTTCTGCAGTTCAAACTCTCTATCAATTTATTTCAAACAGTGCTACTCGCCATGATCTTTTCGTAAAAATACAACAGCAAGTACTTAAAAATTAAATTTTCGTAAAAATACAAGAAGTTTAATGTATGACGGAAGAAATAATAGACCTTTTTGAAGAAAGAAGGCAATATAAGGATAAGAAATACGAATACAGAAATAAAACAGAAAATCCGAGGGCTAAAGAAAAGTGGCTTCAGAAATGGAAGAATTAGAAAAGAAGCACGACATGTTCAACTTGGAGTTTAAGGAAGTTCGTAAAGTTTCTGGCTTGTATAATAGGTGTTCCAAGGTGACAGGCCAAAATTTGAATTTATTCATACAATAAAATTAGTCAAAACCAAGAAAGCAACTGGAACAAACAACATCCCATCTGAATTCTTAAAAATGCAAGAGGATCACATCATCGTTCTAGTTAACCTTTTAAACGATGTATATACCACTGGTTAAAATAACTGAGTAATTGCTAAAGTCTGTTGTTATAGCAATACAAACAGCGGGCAAAAAGATGCGACGAATATAAATTAATTTGTCTGAAGGACGAACGAGGAAAAAATATTGCAAGGAACAGAAGAGAGTGGAGAAAATTAATCAAAAAAATTGGACGGGACTCAAGCAATGATGCTGAGACTAGCAACCTTATCATCAAATAATTTGTTTTGCTACTGAAACACTGATGTGCCCTTTACTCTATAGAGCTTTATGATAGCAGGAATGCGCTGGATACCCATGAGGCACTTTTTGGCTTAAATGAACTTTTCCAAAAAATGCCACGACCAACGTAAAGATATTTACGATATATAGATAGGGTGAATCCTGGAATGCTTTTGAACTTATTAAGTTATTGCCAAATAGTCAGAACATAGAGATGCTTATCTCCGCTGTCATTTAATATCTATTTATATATAATTTTCAAACAGGCCTTGCAAGATGAAGATTTTGGGAGTAAAAATTTTAGTGGTGAATTGATTAATAATCTTAGATACGCTGACGACACTGTTACCTTATGCGATAGTCTCCAGGACATTTAAGAGATTCTGGGACAAAATTTATGATTACAGTCGTCACCTTTACGATAATACTTCATTACAGATAGATCAACAAAAGATTAAGAGAATTACTAACTTTCTAACTTACTAACTTTTTAACTCCTGTTTTGTATTAGGTGTTCATTGTTTGTTTCATGTTGTTTTTAGCTTTTAGTTTTTATTAAAACAAAGACCTTTATACTGCGACCTGATGATGGAGCATATATTGTAAGCCTCGAACCCGGTAGCCTAAAATTTAACTACAATAAAAACTACCTAAGATTGTGAGAATTGACTAACTCCTATAACAAATATAGTTTTATGTTAATTGAATGCAATACTATTATTATTCTTTGATCTGCACAGTAAGTTGTCGAACGATTTTGTTTTACTAAACACATAGATTACAAAATTGACAAGGCTCCTGATAAACTAAATTTTATGTAAAATGTTTATTTTACTACAAATCATTCCTTTACGCTCCTAACTGTTGACACAAAACGTTTAAACAAAGAAATTTAAAAAAAATAAACAAAGCATTTCAAATAAGTGCAAAGTTTTTTGTTTTTTTAAACATAATATATATTTACCAATAAATTATATTGCAAAACGGTAGAAATTCTGTGCTTTACGTATGGGATGCTTAAATAAAAAAACACAGATTACCGTATTATGACTGGAATTGAAACCACATTTAAAAAAATAATTTTTCCATTTTACTATTTTGTATAACACTAGCAGAAAAAAGCTCATTTTGACGCCCCCAAGCAGAGGCGTCCTCCTGAAGTGCATCCTTTGTAGGCCCGTTATTGCCGGCCCTTGAAATGTATGTAATTATTATACACTTGCATTTCTCTGCATTTCTTGAATAAGACTTGTACTGAGAACAAAGCCTCTCTAGTACCAACAGCATTTGTGAACCCGAACTGGTTGGGGAAAATTTGACTTTCACACAGCTTATAGATTTCTCTTATGAATTATCTTTAGGAACAATTTTAGGAGATGACTTATGAGGCTTATAGTACGGTAATCTTCGCATTTTTTGGCTCCTGTTTTTTTTTGGAAGTGCAATAAACTCAGATTTCGGCCATTCTGTTGGTATTTCTCCAGAGTTGTATATGTTGTTGAATATCTTTACGATTATTGCTATCGATTCGTTGTCCATTAGTTTGAGTAGCTCTGCTTGTATATTAGCAGGGCCTGCCGCTTTGCCATCCTTTAACTGTGTTATTGCGGAATAAACTTCCTGCTGTAATATTCTTGGTCCATCATTTACCTCTTCTTCTAGCTCAAAGGTGTTATCTCTTAGGTCTTCAAATAGTTTTTCTAGATATTCTTTCCACGTTCTTATTTTACTCTGTTTGTTCAAGATGATGTTTCCGTCAGAATCAGTTATATTTCCTTTCTGCCTTCGTCTTAGTCCCCCCGTGAGTTTTTAACTTTCCTATGTACATTGTCACTATCGTAGTTTGACTGCAGAGTCTCAATTTCTTCGCATCTTTTCCTTTCTTTTTTTTCTTTCGCTTCTCTGATTTTCGTTCTTATTAATATACTTATGGTTTTATATTTGTCTGGGTCATTTTTGGCTTCTCTTCTCTCATCCATTAGTTTCGGGATCTCATCTGTCATCCATGATTTTTTCTTCATTAATCTATCTGTCTTTAAGTGTTTATCCTTTACATTTTGCACTATTTCTGTAATATGTTCTGTATGATCGTTTGTTCTTCGTTCGATTCGTCTCTAATTTGAGACTTGATATGATCTCATATTTCTTCCTGATGTTTCTTCTGGAACTATGACATTATTAAATGCAGTTTCAGACCAAACGTCAGGAACAAATAATTTCAGAATACATCCTAGAAACCCAGAAAACTATATATCGTAACTTGATTGAGCTGTGGGAAATTTTAGCTTTTAAATTTTACAAAGTTCAAAATCAAATCCGGTTGCTACGCTGGTGCAGTTTAGGTTCGATAATACTATTTTATAAAATTTTAATAATTAATCGGGGTCATAAGACTTGTTTTCTGACATAAGATTGTTACTTTGTAGAAAACGTATTATCAATATTACAACTTTCTGTTTTTTACTTCACACATCCTTTTTCCAATTTAAAATTATCGGTGTTGGTGTTATTAAATCATTCTCAAAACAATGTTTAATATTATCTAGTCACCTTGTATTCTATAAAAATAAAGAACATTTTTTTTGTTAAATTATATCGTGGCGTCGTGGATCATGTGTAATTTATAGCATTTTTGATTATTAATTTAAACATTAATAAATTGACTGATTCCTGGTATTGTATAGACGTCTACATACGAAGGTAGATTTAATATTTTCTTTATAACCAAGTACGCAAGTTAGTTTGCTTTACGAATAATAGAAGTAAAAGAAAAACAAATAAGATAACCATACAGAGGATAAAATATATGAAAAAAAGACAAGTGAGAGTTTCAACAAAGTGATTAGATCAGTTAAAAACGCTATTAGAATAAAATCGTAAGAAGTTAGATGACAAGTTTTACAGTTTCTTGGGACAAACTAAAAAAATTCAAACACAAAGTTGGTTTAAAAAAAATTATTTAAAAAACCTTACTTAAAGCTATATAAATTCTAAAAATGCCCCTTCGCGTTATATCAAAGAACGTTTTCGGACTAGTAAGTCCATAATCAGTGCAGTTACCATGAATACAAGAGGGAAGCTGCTAAATATGTGGGTAAAAACCATTTAAATGTTGTTAACTTTGTAAATTAATACATATCTGTTGATAAAGTTAAATGATGTTTTAGTTATAAACATTTTTACATCATGGCAACGCAAGCCTCCCAGGGGTTGCCAACCTAACAGAAGGTGGCTCTATGTTTGGTTTTATATGTTTGGAGAAAGTTGTTGTAATACATTACCTACAAATTGTATTAAGTGGACGGCGTTATGTATAGAACATTTGAAAATGATTGATGGCACAAATTTTATAGCAAAGACCTAATGCAGGGTTGGTCAATGCAAAAAAAAACGTAATAATTGATACCTCCTTATCTGAATTTTTACTCAACTTTAATATGACAAACCCCGATAAACCTCAAATACATCATAAAATGCAAATGAGCAAACCCTAAGGGATTAAAAAATCTGAACGCCTCAATGACGGAGAAGATAAAGCTACTTTAATATAAAAAAAAACTAAAATGTCAATATTACGCACCCACATTAATTTTTATAAAAATACTAAAAATTGGTTTAGGACATTTTCTTAAGTATTTCTTAAGTTTCTTCTTCTGCTATAACACGTATTATAGCTTTTTGCAAATTGTCAGATGAAATTTTTGAAATGGAGTCAGATAATAGTTGATGAACATCTTGAAGTTTAAATGTTGTATTATTTCTCGCAACATATCTCATCGTTTGAGCCCAGATTAGTTTTGCTGGGTTAAGTTCACAGTGGTAAGGTGATAAACGCAACACTTTAACTCCATGTTCTTCTGCGATTTCATCTACACCATACTTCTTAAATTTTGGAGAATATTGTTTGCATAGCTGTAATAACTCTTTTATGAATAAACCTTCTCGTGGCAATACTATTTCTTTGGTTATTAGCCAATCCAAAAGTTCTTGCTTTCTCCATTTAGTATTAAGTAACAGTTCCTTTTATCTTGAATGGTAACTGGCATTGTCCATGACTATTATAGAATTGGTCGGTAATAAATCTATCATTTGACTAAAATATTCCTTAGAGGTAGCGGATACGAACTCCTCCTTTGGATTCTATTGGATAGCTCTATCAGGGAAAGTGAATCAATCTCTGCACTCCGCGGATCTCAGGAGCTTCATGACCCGGGAAGCTAGCACCTACTAAGGGTCCCTTGTCCAGGATCACGGATGAAGTCCAGAACAGCATCCAAGGCGACGAAGAAATACTTTCGGTACGGCAAAGATGGCGAAGTTGGCAACCCTTGATTTTAGGGATAGTATAAGATTACAACCCGCGGCGTCCCCAGACCCCAGAATGGGCGGCTGAAACAAACACTCACCAACACGTTTAGCCAGCGTGGTGTTTAAAGGCTAAATATCCCTCACGCAAATGCCAGTTGAAAACACGCAAATACCATAGGCAAGTAGAAAAGTAGAAAATTATTTCCAGAATCTTGTCCCATGGATTTTGGGGGAGGGGCAACAAAAAAATAACAAAGACAGGTAGAAGATGACACTTTATATAGGAACATATAATGCACACTCCCTACTATCCGATAAAGACTTACTGATCTTGAGTGCGAACTAGAAAACATAAAATGAGACATAGTCGGTCTCAGCGAAGTCAGAAGATGTGGAGAACACTTAATTAAACTAAAATCAGGACATAGTTTTTACCACGTAGGTGACGACAATAATTCCTTGAGAGGAACTGGCTTCATTATACACAAGCGTCTCCCAACAATTTTGATAATCCTAAAGAAATTTTCCACAGGAGTGATTTGTCTTAGTCTCAAATTGAATACAAGGTATAATATGGAAATAATGTTTAATGGTTTATGCACCAACAACAGACCATGAAGAAGAAGAAGTGGATCTATTCTATGATGATATCGAAGCTGCTCTTAAAGACCATCAAGCACGTTTTACTTTTATATGTGGTGATTTTAACGCCAAAACCGGAATGAATCTAACCCTACAGAAACACCACTGGGAAACTTTGGCTTGGATGGTAGAAACGAACGTAACGAAATACTGTTCAAGTTCATGCTGCAGCATGAACTATTCCAAATGAACAGTTTTTTCAAAAAGAAACTACAGAGAAGATGAACATGGAAATTTTCTAATGGAAAAACTCAAAAGGAAATAGATTTTATTATCACGTACAAAAAACACTCTGTTAAAGACATTACGGTTCTAAACAGATTTGTTACCATTAGCGATCATAGAATGGTACGAGGTAAAATAGAAATAAGCTTAAGAAGGAGAGGTATAAGATGATTAAAAAGAAGAACAAATCAAAACCGTGGATGAAACCATCATATGTAGATAGTTTTTAGCAATGTATTTCTGACATACTTCATCAATTTATCGCCAAAGCCTATATTTGTCCAATGCTGAACGTAGGCCTCCCGTAAAATTTTCCACCTATTTCTATCTTGAGCTTCTTGCTTCCAGTTTGTGGTGATGCGCTTGATATCATCCGTCCATCTAGTCGGTAGTCGTCCTCTGCTTCGATATGCCTCTTGCCTTGGTCGCCATTCCAGAATCTTTCTGGTCCATCTATCATCCGTTAATCTGGCAACATGTCCGACCCAAGCCCATTTAGCCATGGCTATTTTTTCAACTGCATCTGTGACTCCTGTTCTTCTTCTTATTTCTAGGTTTGGTACTTTATCTCCGACGGTAATACCTAATATTGATCTTTCCATAGCGCGTTGTGTAACTCTTATTTTATCTATTGTTCTTTTTGTCAGAGTCAATGTTTCTGCACCATATGTAAGAACCGGTAAATCGCACTGGTTAAAAACCTTTCTTTTTAAACAAACTGGGATAATACAGTTGAAAGTGTTATTCAATCTACCAAAGGCAGCCCATGTGAGACCTATCCTTCTTTGTATTTCAGTTGTCTGATTATCTCGGCCTAAGCGAATCTCATGCCCTAGATATTTGTAAGCTATTACTTGGTCGATGCTATGGCTCTCAATCAGAATTTTACCGCTGACTACAAGGTTGGTCATAAATTTTGTCTTTGAGGTGTTAATTTTAAGACAAATTGTTTTTGACACTTTATAGAGCGTGTGCATCATTTTTGTAGCTTTATCAACTCTATCAGATATTAAAACGATGTCATCGACAAATCGTAGGTGGTTCAGATCTTCCCCATTTATATTAATTCCCATGTTATCCTCTCGTTCCATTTGCTTGAACATATATTCAAGAACAGCTGTAAACAATTTAGGGGAGATAGTATCACCCTGTCTAATTCCACGTTCTATTCGAAACTTCTTGGTATCTTCATGAAGGCGGACACAAGCTGTACCAGTTTCGTAAATACTTTTAATCAAGGCGATATATCGGTAGTCAATGCGGCAGTCAGCCAATGCTCGAAGCATTTTATCATGATCTATAGTATCAAACAGTATTTGTCCACAAATTCGGAGTCATTGGGCATACAACTGTGACCTGATAATAGAAAGCGCATCGTTATTTTTTTAAGGTGTAAGCTCAAGCACAGATTTTAAAAAATTTACAATTTTGATATTGCGGTTTTGTCCTCCGCAACTGTCAGACCATAATATCAATTCAGTTATTTGAAGTGTTAGGTTCTCTTGCAAATATTAAAATAAAATTGAACCTACCTCTTGTGTTTTTTTCCTGCTGTGCCTTCGTCCCAAACATAAATGTCCGGCATAAATGTTATTATATATAATACACACCTCCGGCTCTGGTAATAAATTTTCATTCTTTTCTAAGGAAAAAGAGTGAATTTTTTTCTATAGCTGTAGCTGTAAGTATAAGTTTGTAACTTCTAGAACTTTCATTCATTAGGCTTAGATTATTCATTTTGATGGAATAAAAAAAAATAAATCTAACCTAATTTTATTATACAGGTGTAACCCATAGACATATATAATACAAGACAGTTCCTGCATCTCTGTCTAATGGGCCATATCAAGCACGTGACTTTCTCATTGGTCATTTAAGTCACGTGGTCGATAAACCTGGCAAATTAGAAAGAGATGCAGGGACTGCTTTGCGTCAGTTTTCTTTGTCACACTGGGGGAACGGGTTGGTATTGCAATGATCAATCTATCTTGTATTACGTCTATAGTGAAACCTGACAAAAAATGACAACACTCTGATCGCTTGTTGGTTGACAACTCACGCACAATAATTCATTAGAGCTCGAACTTTGTTTTAAATTACAAATTACCCGACAACCGATGTCGCTGAATTCTATCTCTTGAAGCTAGAAAATGTTTTTTTTGTCCACAAGGAAACTAACTTCCTGTAGCTGGCTGTATACCATGTATCACAAAAAATTCATTTAAAAATCCTTTATAAAAGATATATAATTAAAACACCCAATCGGGTTACATCACAAAACGTTTTCGGAATATATATTTCATCATCAGTGAGTCCTAAAAGTATATAACTACTTTAATTAAAGAAAACATGAAATTTAAAATTTTGACCAAGGTTAATACAAAATGTGGTTAATACTTACTAAGTGTACATGTTTTGAGCCACTAAATATTTGGGTAAAAACCCGTTAAATGTTATTAATTTGAATTTAAGTTACATTATTGGATCTTATATACTATGATGTTAAAGTTACAATTGGAATTAATAACATGGCAACGTAAGATTCTGCTGGAGGTTGCTGGTCCTGAGACAAAGTGTCTACGAGGACTTGTTGATAGCAACTGATTGAAATGACAATATTGACATGTTAGGACGGAAGTCGGAATAAAGCAATCAGTGTAACTTGAGGTATTTGTCTAAATATGACAGTAGCCAGCAATATTTAAAATTGAATAAGTTAAAATTATAATAAAATAACAGTATCAACCATCAATGTTGTATTTAATTATGAATTTATTCTAAATTTACGTTAAGAAAATTGACAAAATTTTTTTTTTATTAATTAATGTAGGTGGACTGAAGTTTGGTGAAATTTTGTGGGTACTGATATGTAACCAACTATACAAATGTCTAAATTAAGTGGTGGTAAACTAAACATTTTTACAACAGGCCCTTTATGTTTATGCAACATTTGATACCTGGAAAATGGAAAAACAGATATATGTAGGAAGTTGGGTTCTTTAAATTTTATTGTTGATGAGTGAAATAGTAAATGATGTATTTAAAAGTGCTATTGAGATGAAGTGTAAATAGAAAAAAAAATTTTTGTAATGTACTGTTCATGTAGTACTTAACTTATAACTTAAGCATGGAAGGCCCTCTATGTCAAAAAGGAACATTTGGTACCTGGGAAATATAAAAATATGAGTTATGAGTTCATAAACGTAAATAACTGATTAAGTGGTAAAGAATAAAGTTGGAATAAAGAATAAAGAATAAATGGCACTATTATCTAGATTTTAAATTTTTGGCGCTTAATCCGGTATTACATAACAAGTTTCAAGTATACCAAGGATCAAAAAACGTAAAACGGCACACTATTTAAAACCAGTATTAATCAAAGGTACAACTCAGAAAGTTCAAAAACCAATCAGCTCATTTGAAGAAGAATAAAAACATGGAAAAAAATAAAATAGCATGCAAGACATGCAAGAATCCGAATGAGTGATGAAATTCATAATCTAATAAAGAAGATTGGATAGGAGATCAAATATCAAAGAGCCAAATCAAATAAGGCGATGCAAAAATGACAACTACTGTAAGATATGACGTTGCTAAAAAATATGTAATATAAACATACTTTCCGTGTCGTATATGTATGTGTACGTGTTTATATATATAATAATACTAATATAATATTATATATATATATATATATATATATATATATATATATATATATATATATATAATAATAGTAATGTTCATTAGTATTTATTTTATTTTTAACTGACTTTTAGGTTATTTCGTTAATGTTAGTGTCTCGCTTTACGTTTGAATCTTTAAAAAGGCAAGGATTACCTGCCTAAACGTTGAGTATGAAATGAAGATGAACGAGAAAAAAATCAAGATAATGGTAATCAAAAAGATATAGAATGTCCGCTTACCTATAATAATAAAGGGAAAGATATTAGAACAGGTCAACTATTACAAAAACCTTGGCTGCAAGATTAACTACAAGTTTGATCCAGAACAAGAAATTAAAACCAAAATTACTCAAGCTAAAACGAGATAGTTTCTTTAAGATGCGTAGTCCACTCTGCGATACACATATCGATATCAAATTAAGATTGAAACTTGTAAAATATTTTGTTTGGTCTGTTATTCTCTATGAAGTCGAAAGTGTCTGAATAAAAGATATTTGAAATGTGGATGTACCCAGTAATTTGAAAAATTTCTTGGACTGCATGAAAAACAAATAAAGAAGTTCTAAATAGACTAAATATTAATAACTATTAAAAACGATTCAAATAAGAAAACCAGTTATTTGAGTTATTTACTACGTAACGAAAAGTACTACGTTCCTCAATTGATCATAAAATAGGGTAAAATATAGGGGAAACGAGATATTATCAGAAAATGGTTATGCATACAGCTTAACTGCATAACTACCAAGCTCTATTGATGGAGACAGAAAGTTTAGAAGAAGATCTTACTAGAAGAAGAGTATTGTAGTTATTTTATTGTGCTTTGGCCTACTAAGCTACCCTTTATCTCATTTGACGTCCACGAGCGAGGACCTAACGTCATAGTATATTTTAAATTGGAGCAATATCTGATAATAATTTAAAACAAATTTTATAATAAAACATTATTTGATTAGAAGTGTGAAAAAATTAATAATCGTTTAAGTACTTTTACAATTATTTGAAATAGTTCTCTAATGCCTATCTAAAAATTTATCGTATTGGTTGACTTTAAGGTCAAATTCCACACAGTATTTTTGAAAAAAGTTTGCCAAATGTGAATCACTTCCTGTTTTTTTAGTGCAATACTTATTTAAACGACTTCCTAATGAACTCTTATAATCTACAATTATTTTTTATTACCCAAATACTATTAATGATTGAGATTATGAAATACGAATTTTGACAAATATAACATCTCCGACTAGTTTCAATGATTCGATAAGAAACTTATAAAATGGAATTTAAAATAAACTAGGAAGTACTTATTTTCCGAAAAAAAAAAAAAATGGAGGACGAGCACTATGGAAATTAATACCTGGTTTCATCACCCAAATATGGGATGATGAAATAATCCCTAAAGAAAAGAAATCGGGCCATATACACCGCATTCACAAGAAAAGGAATAAACAAAAATGCTCCAACTATAGAGAAATTATGTTTATATTATATTACACATTTCTCTTCTGCTCTTTGCGAAAGATATTATTGGTGACTACCAGTATGGATTTCGGTCAAACCTATCTACTCATGATCACATACAAATGCCGAGGAAAGTATTAGAAAATAGTCACGAATAAAACATCGATATAAACAGTCTATTTATTTATCGATTTCAAACAAGCCCTTGACACCATAAACTGGAAAAAACTATATGAAAGCCTGGTGCTTTTGGGGATACCCAAAAAACTAGTCAGGTTGGTACAGCTTACTCTCAATGACATCAAAGCAGCTGTAGTAAGTAATACAAAATATAAAGACTGATAACTTTGAAATCAGTAACGGTATAGGGCCTCTCAGCCCTATTTTTTAACCTCTTGCTGTATGCAGCAATATTTAAACTTGACATATGCAGGAACCTTTTAACCAAGAGCAAATAAATACAGGCACATGCAGATGACGTTATCATGCTTAGTTGTAATGGGACAGCAGTAAAGGAACCTTTCGAAGATATTGAGAAAGCGACGCAAGATGTAGGGAGATAAGGACGATAAATCAGGATAAAACCAAATATATCTGTACATCAAGACGCAACAATACAAACGTATTTCTAACAGGTCTCGACAGCTTTGAAGATGTTTCATGCTCAGAAGCAAATTTCACGTAGTTAGGATCACTAGTAACCAAAAGTAATGATCTAAGTGCAGAAATACAGAACATAATAAGCAAATGAAACAGGTCATATTACGCAAATAAAAAACTGCTAACTTTTAACATACTATGCCTGAATTCTTAGATGCAATTGAAAGGTTTATTTTAAACAACCAATGTCAAAAAAAGTAAATTTTCAGAAATTAATAAAAACTTAATAAACTGGTAATAATTAAGCCAATATTTTTTTTTATTTTTATGAATTAGGATATATATAAACAAATATTATTTAATATACTATATGCCAAAAGGGTATTTACTTTTTGAAAAAATTATGAAAACACTTCGACATTGGCTGTTTTTGACTGAAATACAAAAAAATATCACGTTTTGCTGTAAATATTTTATTAACGAGAACATAGATGACAAAATAGTATGTTTTTTTTTTAATTTGAGTTACTCGCATCCACTGCTAATATCATCTTCATCAACGCAACGGCAACAGTTGGTGCAGTTGCAGTGACTCGAAATTTTTGATAAAAGGGAACGCTTTTAGGGTTTTTTAAAAATGCAGATAGTGATACAATATTCTGAATTTTCACATAATAGTAATCGAACACTCATTGGCCAATGCTTTCTTATTCCGAACAGCACAGTGAGTCCATGAACCACAATATGTACTACGCTTTTTAACCTATGGAGAATCTATAGATATCTTGATCTTCTTCTTCTTCTCGTGCCACTCCTAGCGGAGATTGGAAATCATCATGGCCACTGCGACTTTGTTAGCAGCGCGCCTAAAAAGTTCAATCGAACTACACCCGAACCATTCACGTAGATTACGAAGCCACGATATTTTTCTTCTTCCCACACTTCTTTTGCCCTTAATTTTGCCCTGCATGATATTTCTTAAAAGTTCGTACTTTTCACCTCTCACAATGTGCCCCAAGTATTCCATCTTTCTAGTTTTTATCTCATTTAGAATTTCGCATCTTTTGTCTAAAGTTTGGAGTACTTGCGTGTTAGTGACGCGGTCCATCCATGATATTCTGAGAATGCGCCTATAGCACCACATCTCGAAAGCTTCGATGTTTTTTGTGGTCAACTGTTTTAGTGTCCAAGCCTCTACTCCATACAACAGGGTAGAAAAGACATAACACCGCAGCATTCGTATTCGTAACTTTATATTGATATCACGATTGCAAAAGAGTTTGCGCATTCTATTAAAGACTGATCTAGCTATTTCTATTCTACATCTAATCTCTTTTGTTTGATCAGTATCGTCTGTGATCCAAGCACCTAGATATTTATAACAGGACACACGCTCAATCGTTGTATTGTCTATTACAAGATTAGCTCTGATGTTCTTTGATTTCGTGATTACCATAAATTTAGTTTTTTTCAAATTAATTTTCAAGCCGTAACTGTTACAGTATATATTGAGACTTTGAACGAGATGTTGTAGTTCTACTAGCGTTCCCGTTAGGAGAACCGTATCGTCAGCATACCTTATATTGTTGATCGTCTCACCATTTCTACTTGATCTTGATCTACATCTTGATAATACGTGCTTCTCTAAGACCCAAACTTGGTCTTGGGCTCTTAGAGAAGCCCAGTAGAAAGTACCTTAGAAAGTATTAGGAACATGCTTGAACTATATCGAAAAAAATTATATGAGTTATATTGAGCACCTTAAATGGAGATGGCTTTTCTCTTGATTGATGTGTGAGTTCATCCCAATCATCTGGAACTTCTGGACTACATATTCTCTTTTTTCTCAATCAGGGCAAAGTCCTGGTCATTCGGAAGGAAGAAATGGCCCCTGATGGGAAATATGTGGGTTATTTTTTTAAAAATCTTTAGAAAATGCATCAGCATATATTGTAAATAAACCATAACATGGTTTTTGTTCTGGCCAGTACATCCATCACTAAAGATACCTAAATGATCTTTATGATTAAGCTAATGCAAAAGCATAGAAGCTTGTATTCTTTGCAATATCGTTAGTATAGACGTACACTGATGCTGAATCATCCGCCATGTCGTAAATGCCAAATACATAGTACCATACTTGGCTTTTAAAAAATAGGCGGCTAGTTCTTATATGCGGTAATATAAGTGGAAGTCTTGTTAAGTCGTACGATATAGCCATACATCTACCTGCTCTTGCTTCCAATTTATAATGTCTTTTTAATTCCGTAAATTTACTGGCTCTTCTTAAATGCAATTTTTTTTTCAATACCAATTTGATGATTTTTAATAATCTCATCACTACTGGTTTCTATTGCTTCTATGGCAATACCATATAAGATCAAAAAAGCAGTGTGAAAACCTGTTCTTCCTTATCTTGATTCCGAACTTTATAATAAAAGGCTACAGAATGATCAAAAGAAGGACCGTCGTCTAAAGAAACTATTCTTTAACTAAGTACACCGTAAATAAGCTATCAAACTTCTGTACGTAAGAAAATATATTAGTAGACCGTTAAACTTCTTACCCGCAGTTTATTCCTGTAACTGTGGCAGGTATTTTAACGCCCTTATGGTTAACATAGGCTTTTTTTTATAAGATCACATTTTCTCGGCTTTCTTTTACGTTTAACCTGCCACGCAATATTCGATTCGGGGTCTCTGAATACTCTCGATAACATATAACTAATACATCTTACTTGTATACCAAATAATAATATAATATGATAAACAAAACTATAAATTTGCACTTTATTACCTCAGTAACTCAAGCTATACTAAAAAAGATATCAAATACATCAACATTGCGAATTAAGAGCAAAAACTGTCGATGTCAAATGACATTGATTGTTTATGCAAAAACAGCGTTTTTAGACCTCGTTATAATTTTAAGACTACTTACGGCGGTTTTTCTCACGATATATTTCCGACAAGTGTAAATGAGAATTTGCTATTAGATAGTGCCAACCGTTAAAAATTCTATAAAATTGACATTGGTTGTTTTTGAAATGAACCCATTGTACAAAACACTAATAAGACCCATTATGACGTATGGTTGTGTAATATGGACCTTGCTACAGAAAGATGAAGATACCCTTAAAAATTTTGGAAGGAAAGTGCGCAGGAAGATTTTTGAGCCTGTCTGGGAGCAGTAGAGGGGCTACAGAATCCGCATGAACTTAAAGCTCGACGAGTTAATTAAACATGCCGATCTAATAAAGAAAAACCTACAACTCATCAATTTTTTGTATTGATTATTAATCGTCGTAGAATTTAGCATCAATTGATGACATCTCTAGATTTTTTCAATATATTCATTCTTAATTGTATCTCTGGTTTTGGTAGCCGCCACTTCGCTTATATTTAACTAAGGCTGAATGATGACTTGAATTGTGTTTTGTTGCTATTTTATTTTTGTCCTTATATTTCTTGTCGATTATGAGTCGAAGAAGCTAATAATTTGAACATTACATTACATTACATTTTTCTCTTTTGCTTACGTTTATAAACTCTCTCTTTCTCTCTCTCTCTCTTTCTCTCTCTCTCTCTTCATTTCCTCCCAACATAGTTTCTCTTCACTGGCTACTCTACATATCTACAAAATGGGGGTTTCACGAAGGGCATATTCCTATACCTAAAATGTTAGTTTTTACACTCAGGTGCAAAAAATTTGATAAAGACGAAGATGCATTTTAGGAGATGCTACTTATAGATTGGGCATAGATTTAACCCTGGAACTTCACACTGGGGTCTGAAAAACCCAGCCGCATGAATCTTTCAATGTAACTTGCGCATGTCTGCGTCTTTTGGCGATCCCTTGCACGTAAATTCAGTTAAGAGCCGACTACGTTGAGAGACAGTTACTGCGTCGCGTAAGTTTGTTGTATAGTTTGCTGTGACGCTTTTAGTTGAGCTGTGGGTACTTCGGACCCCAGTGTGCAGTTAAAGGGCGTTAAAATTTTGAGGTGGTTTTTGATATTTGCTAGTATGGCAGATTCTAAGAGAAAATATCAGCGTCCACTGACAACAAAAGAATTAGAATGGGAAGCTGAAAACCTGTGGGCGAATGAAGATGAACCGGAGACCATCGAAGATCAGTGTGACACTAATAACGTACAACAAAGTGACGACGATAATGAAGGAAAACGTGGTCATCGTTAGACCACACAGGCACCAGCACGACAAAGACGTCCAAGAAGGGATAACATCGTTTTACATTTGCCTGATCTAAAAAATTAAGCAAGAAATGTTAGTAGCCCTGTTGGAGCTTGGAATTTACTATTTTCTCAAGAGATTGTAGACATTATTGTGCTGCATACAAATCAAAAAATTCTTAGGAAGTGTCAGAGTGGCTTGCCCCAGAGTTACAAAAAAATAACCAACAAC
The DNA here is from genome assembly GCF_040954645.1 of Diabrotica undecimpunctata. Lineage (NCBI taxonomy): Eukaryota > Metazoa > Arthropoda > Insecta > Coleoptera > Chrysomelidae > Diabrotica > Diabrotica undecimpunctata. Next base: position 115,356,790 of record NC_092803.1, on the reverse strand, counting down.
ACAGAAGTTAAAGCATTTATTGGTTTGCTGTATGTCGCTGGTGCATTACGAGTCTCAAATTGTAATTTAGATGAGCTTTGGTCAATAAAATATGGCAATGGGCTATTTCGGGAAACCATGCCCCAACAAAGATTTCAGTTTTTAGCTCTTTGCTTGAGGTTCGACGACAAACAGACAGAAATGCTAGAAAATTGGTTGACAAGTTTACCCATATTGAACCCCTATGAGAACTGTAAAATTGATGAGCAACTCGTGAGTTTTGTCCTCGTGGAAAATGTCCATTCCGAATTTACATGGCCAGCAAACCTAATAAATATGGAATGAAAGTAATGATGATAAATGATTCGAAGACATTTTATATGCTGAATGCCATTCCATACGTTGGAAAAGTTGATGTTGAGAGTAATGAGTCAGTTCCTACATATTATGTCAGAAAACTTTTTGAACCAATACACGGTACTCACCGTAACATAACAATGGATAATTGGTTCAGGTCAATACCTCTAAGTGATCAAATGTTGGAACAGTATCAGCTAACAATCCTTGGAACGTTGCGAAAAAATAAACAGGAAATACCTCCGAAGTTTACACAAAAAAGCTAGTTTCGTACACTCCAAAGGAAATTAAAGTGGTACTACTTTTATCAACTTTGCATCCTGATTCATCACTTAATACCTTGACCGGAAAACCAAACCTTGTACATTCCTACAATGAAACAAAGGGTGGCACAGACACCTTTGATCAGATGTGTTACTGTTACACGACTTCCCGTAAAACTAGACGCTGGCCTCTCAGAATGTTTTTCAGTATGTTGGATGCTAGCGGAATAAATGCTATTGTTATGTTTTCACTTGCAAATCCCCAATGGAAGGATGACCGAAAACACGATAGAAAAACATTTTTAAAAGAACTTTCAACTGCATTAATTGAACCGCACTTAAGGGAAAGACTACAAGTTACCAATTTGCCAACAACCCTACATGTAAAAATTAGCGAAATATTAGGAGTTACGGTACATCAAAGAGATAATTTTGATGTTAGTTTGCCTAAAAAGCTTAGATGCTGCTTTTGTCCTCGTGGAAAGGATCGAAAAACTAGTTCTGCTTGTTCGTTGTGCCACAAACCGTACTGTTTAGAACATCGAGCTCAATTATGTTCTGTGTGTCAGAACCAAAGTTGAAATGCCTGGCTAAGAGTAAGAAATAATTATCCTGTAACAACATTTATGTTTTATTTTAATTTAAACGGTTTTTCACTGGAATTTTGTTTAATTTTTTTGGTCATATCTCAATATTTTTAAAAAAGTGTGATAAAAGCACTAGTTTATGTTTTTTCACGTTTATCAGATCTAATGAGAAATGTTTTTTTTTAATAAACATATTTTGAAAATAAGATATTGTTGTTTACATACTACAGAAAAAATAAATACGTAACATTTATTAAAAAAAAAAAATGGGTTTTCGAAGACTCCACTGTGCAGTCTACATTAGATGAACGAACTGTGCTGTTCTAGGGTTAAGGAGGAACATTAAATGTAAATAATAAACACAATTTATGCAAAACAGTTATTTATTTATAAAAACAGATATTTGAAAATTGAAAAAATAAAAAATAGTTTTGTTGATAAAAAATAGTTATAACAAAATAATGTCTTTGTATTTGTTATTAATACCTAGTATCTCCTCCTTTAGCCCTTATAGTAGCCTGCATACGACTAGGCATTGTGGTAATTATATTTTGAACGTGAATTTGGTCCAATTTGTCCCAGCTCAGGCAAGTTGTTTGGTTGGTGTTAGGTCGGGGCTGGAAGCTGGCTAATTCATACTGACAATCCTGACGTTTCCTAAGTATTCATTGATGATTCTGGTACGGTGGGGATGCGAGTTATCAAACGCTTATCTAAAATGGTAGTTATATACCTTGCTCCTGTAATAGAATCTCCATTCACAAGAATTAAGTCAGCACGGACATCGGAACTTATAACTCAGACCAAACCATAACTGAGCCTTCTCGACAGGTTATTCTATCACCAATATTGCATTGGGTAAATAGTTCTCCTTATCTTCTCTAAATTCTTTTACGATCGTCTGGTGACCTTAAGCAAAACCTGGACTAATTCGAGACCAAAACATTACTCCAATCTTTGTAAGTCCAATTTTCGCTTCAAATCAAGTTCTGCCGTGCTCCACGGAAAGCTGTGGACATAAGTCATCGACAAACTATCCACCTACCTAATTCTATATTTCGGACTTCGTGCGGGCGATTTGCCAGCTCAATTGAAGTTAAATGTATATTCCTTAAATACAAAAATCAATCATCACGAGAGGATCTAGCTCTCCTACGGCCTGATACTGACCTTCTAATGAAGTTGCCGTTTTAATTGAACCACTGAATGGCTCTTTAAATAGCACAATGACTTACACCTAGTACCTGTGCGGCATAATATTGGCTACGACCATCTTGCACTTAAGCTGATACAATTAAAAATTCTCAAAACTCGCCGCTTATAGAACTTAAATTTTTGACAAAAACATAAATTTCTATTGTTTATAAGAAATACCATAAAAAATTTAAAAATAATGGAAATAATTAATTATTGTACTTATACGAGTGTTTCTCTAAATGTATATATGTCAAAATAAAAACCAAATACATGGTTACAAGCAAAAATAGGATACCACCTGGTCAACTACTAGTTAACCAACAACCTATAATACAAGTTACTAACTTTTGTTATCTGGGTGCAAACTTAAACGAACAGTGGGACCAATCGACGGAAATTAAGATAAGGATCGAGAAGGCAAGATCAGTTTTCGTCAAAATGAAAAAAATCTTTAACAGCCAGGATATAAAATTGGAAATAAAAGTTCGTTTACTAAAATTAAATATATGTATTCTCCGTTCTTTTATATGGCGTGGAGTCATGGGGAGATGTGGTGCTATAGACGCATGTTGAGGATTTCCTGGATAGACAGAGTTACCAATGAAGAAGTACTACAAAGAATGGGTAAAGAGCACGAACTAGTCGTAACCATAAAACGTCACAAACTAGAATACCTGGGCCATATAATGCACAATGAACAACGATACTTCGAACTACTTCGGACCATACTTCAATGTAAAGTGCATGGGAAAAGAGGTTCAGGACGAAGAAGAATATCCTGGCTGCATAACCTGCGAAAATGGTTTAACGTAATCACTACCAGACTTTTCAGGGCAGCAGTCAACAAAGTCAGAATAGCCATGTTAGTGTCCAACATCCGTAACGGATAGGCAGAAGGTAATCCATAAGCAGAAGAAGATATATGTCTTTATATATAGAGTATAGAGATGTCTTTTGTAAATTTTTATTATACTATAATATAGTTTATATTTAACATTGTGGAAGCACTAGCTTTTTCAAAGATATTGGAGATTACACCGAAAGTTGGAAGGCCTCGTTCTGTACCTACTGTTAAAATTCCTTCAACTATCAAAAGACGAAATAGCCCAGTCTGGTTATGCAAAAATAATCGATTTCACGGCAAAATTTTTCGCAGATATCTGAAGCTTTTAAGACATAGGTGGGGGTTACTACATGACAAAAAGATGAAAAAGTACTCGTATTTTTACCTTTCTTTTGTTTAAACTATAATTTATGGTCACAATTTGATTTTTTGTCTATAAGTTTTTTCCCTTATATTTTACATAAACAATATTTATATCATTTTTTAAGTCACGAATATCTTTATTTTCCCGTTTTCTAAATTAAAATTGATAAATAATTTACGGAGATATTTGCAAAAAAGCAGTTTTTTGCACTAATTTATAAATTTTATTAATTTTTTTATTAACAAAATATAATTGTATTAATACATTTGAACATCGAGGAATTACCGTCTTTTAAATTTGTGCGAAATATCCCCCCGATCGGTCAAATAATTTAAAAGTTATTTAATTTATTTATCCCTGAGGCTAAATATTTAAACTATTAAACTTGCTCTATTAATGATGTATATATACACCTAGTATATAAATACCTAAAATAATTTTATTCGCACCATAATTCCTCATACTTTTTAAATTACATAAACCCCAATTTTACGTAATTTATCCAAATAATCAACTATAATTTCAAATACCTAAAATAATTTTATTCGAACCATAATTCCTCATACTTTTTAAATTACATAAATCCCCAATTTTACGTAATTTATCCAAATTTACATATAAAAACATATTTAACAAATTTCATAGGATTCTTTAGAACTTCAGCTGTCTCAGAAGTTAAATGCACATTGAGTTTTCATCGAAGTTATTTACAAAATAAACGTTTGAAAAGGGGTATGTTTTTTCCGTATAAACAATTGTAATAACTTCTATATTTTTCAAGCTACAGACTTGTACGTACAACCATTAAAAAACCGTTAAAAAACTCACATTAAAGAAACCTTCTATGAACAATAGGAACGAAGTTTGGGACTATTTTTTAAACAATCATATCTCCATTGTTTAAACATTAAAAAGTAAAATTTGCACAAATTTTGAATGAATATCTGGACATTTTTTTTTTCATTTTATATCAGTGATGTAATAATACTAATATATTTTATAAATTAAATTTCAGGTAATTTTTTACACATTATATTATATTCCTTATATTAATTATAATTGTTGATTTTCTGGGAAAATTCTGGGTGGTGAAAATTATGTCATCATTACTAATACTGCGAGAGACTATTCCAACCAAATTAAAAAAAAAGTAAGTTTTTACTGTGAATTTCAAATGGCCTTAATTTTCCCGAGGTTTCCCTAATTTCCCGGCCAGTGAAAACTATGTAGTTATTCATATTTCGACGAGCTACCCCAGATTAAAAAAAGAGGCTTCTAGCTGCAATGGAAGCCGAGGTAATGTAAATTTTTCCTACGTGTTTCAATTTGAAGTTCCGATCTCGAAAAAAAAAAAACAAAACGAAGCTAAAACAGTTATCCCTCCGCTTTCTTATGCCGATCTTTCGAAAGTATCTTCGTTTCGAAAAATTGGATGAATATTTTAGCTATAAGTTTCATTATAAGGTTTAGATTTTCATTCAAAATTTGTGCAAATTTTACTTCTTAATGTGTATAAACAAAGGAGATATGATTTTAAAAAAATAGTCCCTAACTTCGTTCCTATTGGTCATAGAGGGTTTTTTTAATGTGAGTTTTTTTACCAGCTATCAAATGGTTGTACGTACAAGTCTGTAGCTTAAAAAATAAGGAAGTTATTACAATTGTTTATAAGTAAAAAACATACACCTTTTTCAAACGTTTATTTTGTAAATAATTTCGATGAAAACGCAATATGCATTTAACTTCTAAGATAGTTTAAGTCTTAAAGAATCCTAAGAAATTTGCTAAATGTGTCTAGCATCATTAATAGAGTAAGTTCAATAGTTTAAATATTTAGCTTTAGGGATAAATAAATTAAATAACTTTTAAACTATTTGACCGATCGGGGGGAAATTTCGCACAAATTTAAAAGATGGTAATTCCTAGATGTTCAAGTACATTTTATTTTGTTAATAAAAAAATTTATAAAATTTATAAATTAGTGTAAAAAACTGTTTTTTTGCAAATATCTCCGTAAATTATTTATCAATAATAATTAGGGGAAAATAAAGATATTCTTGATATACAAAAATGATATAAATATTGTTTATGTAAAATATAAGGGAAAAATACAAAAAGTCAAATTGTGACAAAAATTGTTCGACCTTTTTTTTAACCAGACTGGGCTACAAACACTTACTGGGTACCAGTTCAAAACGTCATGATTGACAATATTGCTCATTGGTCCATCCTTGTTGATAGCGATGAGCAGAGATACAAACTTGAATCCTATTCGCTCTGTGCGTGACTGACGCGACACCTACCGCCTTCATCTGACAGTTTTGGAGTCTACCAATTTTCAGGTTAAACATATGACATTAATGACATATGTTTGACATTGTTAAATACAGGCGAAATTGACAATTATTAATAATTAACTTTTTAACTATATTTTTTCAGTTTATGTACAAAATAAATGTAGTATTAAAAACTGGGTTTTTCAAAATTCATCATAATATATCTTTTTAAGCCCAAACGGAAAAGAAAAGTTAAAAATCCAGTACTGGCAAATCAAGTTTTTCACGTGAAAGAGCATATAATTAAAAACAGTAATAGTAAAAGTTATGATATAAAAGCTAAAGTCATCAGGCACTCTGCAGTTAGCTTGAAGCCTTATAAAATATCATTTAAGGTAAATTATTTAAATATTTCCTATTTTAATTGCATAAAAATGATGTTATGTGATATTTACTTTTTCATATTAATCGCACGGATCCATCTTTTTCTTTTCTCTAATTTATATGTAATCTTTGGAAACCTATAAAAACTACACTTGCTATTTTTGCTATTATTAGCACAATTAAATACGCAATATGTATTTGCACACATTTTTGATAAAATTTATGCGTATAAAGACTCCAATTTTGTCATATTTCGCCGTTACGCACGCTGGCATCGTTTCAAGGTACCCCTACCATGGTCACGCACGGAGCGAATAATGGTCGATCCCGACTAAAAAATATCATATGAACTAAATCGTGTTAAGTAAATAACACACGTAATAGTTTTTTACTCATCTGAACCTAGTGGTGGCAATTAGCACAGCTTCCTAGGGCACTTTAATGTTGGAATAAAAAATAAAAAAAAAAAAATGCTTGTTATGCTAAAAATAATTGTTATGTTAAATTAAAAAGAGTCAGGGCTGAAAGCTTTAAGGAATCACTTTCTATATTTTTTTAGAGCAGTCTAATTAGGATAGAGGAGAATTATGCATAGAGTTAACTACTCATAGATTATATTAATGAATAATTTTCAAATGAAAATTCGGGTATAATTTTCATGTACCTATTATAGTGTAAAAAACAATTGAAAAATAAAGCTAATTTGAAAACTGTGGCATCACTGTCAAATAGAAATTTAAATCCCAGAGTCTATTGAAATACAAATTTAGCATAAATTACGAAATATAAATAGTTTTTGAAAAGTTAAGCAATAAAATCGGAAAAGTATGTAATTCATTGCGTAACTATCGGAATGCATTTAAATAAACTGCATAGATAATAAATTATTTCATGGTAAGGTCGTTGTAATCATTTTAGTCAGATAATCATGGTCTAGACACAGGAACTTCCTGTTATAATATTTTAAAAATAATTTCGTATCTAATAATCATGTAGTATAAAATGATTTTATAACCGTTTTGGGTTATTTAAATAAATATTAAAACTAATTTCTCATTAAACTTAATTCCTCTTTACTCTTCATGACAGATCTATGTTCGACTTTTTTCTATTGTTAAAAATGTAATTCACAGGAAAAAGTAGAAGGAAAACGTAGACCGAGAAAGCGAAGAATTTCCTGGCTGAAAAATCTACGTACGTGGTTCAACACAACAACCACAAATCTTTTCAGAAGAAAAATATAATCAATATTGTAAATGTAACAATGCAATAAATACTTGAATTTACGAAAGCAGGGATACGTGAAACATGGAACAGGAGTGAAAAAAAGGATACAATTTGAAATACAGCAAAAGAGGAATGTGAAATAAGAAATATTGAGAAAAATAAAAATAAGACACTGTAGGATATGAAAATAAAAAAAAAGCAATAAAAATGAAGTGATATTAACGCACAATTACATAAATCGATACTTTAAATCAACAGTGAGATAGTCCGAGATTTCATTTTTTTAAGTACACTATTTACATAGAATTTCTTGCACTCTATACTGGTAACACGGAAATATATAGTCCGTCTAGAAAGTATCCGGAAAAAAGAAAGCAGAATTATAATTTTACGGTATTTATTTCTATCACTTAAAATATAAAATTTCAACAAATAATTTATCTCATTTACTTATACAACCTCCATTTAAATCTAAACACTTAACTGAACGTCCAGATACACCCGAAACTAGGTCAAGGCCATAATTTTCGGTAATGGTGTTCCAGGCCTGTAAAACTGACCGAATCAAACCTCCTTTATCTCGTGGCGCTGCTCGTTCCAATTCAATCTTCATCAGTCCCCATATGTTTTCAATGGGGCTAAGATCTGGAGATGCTGCTGGCCACGGAATTGTTGCCAATTCGTGTTCTTGCATCCAAGCTTGAGTATAACCAGAATGGCATTTTGCATTACCTTGCTGAAAAAGCCACCACTCTGGATATAAAACATGAGCCGTTTCAAGAAGAAAACCATTTAGGACGTCACAATATTTCACACTATCAACAGTACCATTAACTATACAGAGAGGTGTAGCACCACGTTGAGATATTGATCCCCAAACCATTATGTTAGTGTGAAATTTGGAAATTTGGAAATTTGAACGGTAACATTTTCTCTTGATAGGACTTTTAGATGATTTGCACCAAGCTGGAAACAACTTTCGTCAGATATAAAGACATTATTAAAATTATCTTCTCGAAAACGTTGACAAAAATCCATTCTTCTTTGCAGAGGTGTTATTGCAGGGATTTTTTTTGGATTCCTTGATATGTAGCCTTGCTTTTTCAGTGACATGCGGATCGTTTCTGGGCACACTTTTATTCTTCGTTGATTTCCAAATCTGTTCGCTAATTTTCGAAACCTAGGCGCGGATTTTGTCGTCCTAAACCCACTAAAGCATTTAAATTGTTCCGCGAATCTTACGCGGTCTACCCGAAAGTGGTCTATGTCTCATATCTATGCCATTTTTTATCCTCTTTATTGTCTCACTTTTTTCGAGTTCAGTCAATTGCACTAATTTTTTAACGTTTCGGGCACCCTTTCTTTATAAATATTCCACCACATTTCTTTTTTCTACTTGCGACAATATTTCACAAAAGTCTGTTTACAAAAAACAATATTTGACAGATGGTGTTGTCATGCGATTTTGTCCATAACCTACTATCGTCACAACCTACTTGATGCATTACTTTTGTCTTAAAATGTTACAAAAAGGAAATCTATTAAAATTAGGAAAAATATAAAATTCCGGACACTTTCTAGACGGACTATAATATATAACTACTATTTAAATGGGAATAAGCCACAATTAAAGGTTAAAGTAAGTTTATTGACGTTTCAATTTCCACTTCGGAAATCGTTATCAAAACACAAACATTGACGTTTCAATTTCCACTTCGGAAATCGTTCTTAAAATATAAACATCTTCAATAGCTTCAGAACAATAATAATATATAACTACACAAAATTTTGCTCTGCAATAATTAAAGCACAGTATCCTTTTTAAAGTTCATACACAGTAAAAACAAAAACAATGAGATATCTCAATGTGTTAACGAAATTGTGACTTTAAATTATTTTTGATGTCAGAGAGACACTGGGATACTCCTGCCAGTGCAGCAGTGCCACACAGTTATAGACTTATAGCAACAAGTTTATTCGCATTTAGTCACGCATTAGTAATCTGTTTTTGGCAAAAAGCTCTAGGTGTGAAAAATAGTTACGGAATAACAAAAATGAATCAAAACGTAAGTGATAATCATCAATAATATTTATCTTATGAATAACCGAATCTGCAAAAGTAGTGTGTTTGTGTAAATGGTTTCCTCATTGGCTAAGTATGGTAAGCAAATTTAGAAATAGGTAAAAATTTTAAACATATATAATAATTTTGGTTTTCAGGTGATGTAGAAAAGGAAGAGTTCGGCGTTTCTGGAACTGCCAAATCCACATCGGAATATACTGCAGAAGACACTGCCCAGTATTTTCTTGGTTTTAATAATTTAATTTATTTTCATCAGAAGATGTGGGTGATACAGATGAGGATCCTGATTACAATTTATCTGACGCAAGATCAACTAAGATTTATTCTTTACTAAAAAATGTTGTTCAAGAAAATGAATATCTGCATACACTCAATGAATTGAAGGTATCTTCCACGCAAGTAGATGATTTGACCTACACCGATGAACCAAATGAGACGTGTGGAGTATAAATGACTGATCCTGGTCTACATGAAAAAAATTCTAGGAAAAGAACGATTAACTTGAGAAGTGAAAAAGAAATGTAAAGAAACATAAGATTACAACAGGGGAGAGCTATTTGTTAAGACTGTGCAGGTTGCACGAAACGAAAAAACTAAAACCGCCATGCGATAACTATTTATATAAATGACCAGAAAAAATTAATCAAGATTATAGGGAATCACTGCTAAGAAAATTAGAAAGTTAGGTATTGGATAAGACTTGCCAAAGAGATTACATATCAAAATGTATGACTCATATTTGACCTAATAATAAAGATAGTAACCGTAATGATTTAATTAATAAGGTTTACCATTTCCTATTAAATAACAAAAAAGTGAGGGTCTGTAAAAAGTTTTTTACTGCTACGCTTGGTATTTCGAACAATGTTGTGGCAACAGTTGTTACTAAAACAACCAAAACTGAATGTATGGAGGAAGAAAGAAGGGGAAACTTGATAACCATGTTAACAAAACTTAAGAACGAAAAATTGAATACATTATGCTGCTCATAAATTCGTTCTCTCGCATGGAGTTAGTAAGATTACTGTACAGCGATAACAAAATAAAAAGAGAATACCTGGAAGGGTCACTGTAAAAATGTATTAAAGAAAAAACAAGATTATGTCAAAAAATCAATTTATGAAATAATTTTCAATACAAAATTCAATATAGGATTCCATAAACCAAAGAAGGATCAATGTTCAAAATATGAATCATTTAAAACTAGTGCAAGGAAACAGGAATATATAATTTTAGAACATGAAACTCATCTAGAAACACTTAAATTGTCCAGAGAAAGTAAGCAATCGGATAAAGAGCTATGCTTGGAAAGGGAAGATCTCGTGGTTTGTTGTTACGATCTTCAAGCTGTCATTATTCTACCTCAAGGTGAAGTTGCAAAATTTTATTATAAATCTCGATTGAAGGTTTTTAATTTTATCACTTTTGACCTATTTAAAAAACAAGGTTACTGATATTTATGGCACTAGGGATTTCCAAAAAGAAGCGTGAATGAAATAACTACTTGTGTTTATCAGTATTTGAAAACGGTTTCAGAAAATACACAATAATAAAATATCATATTTTGTACTGATAACTGTGTAAGTCAGAATAAAACCAAATCTATTTTCTCTATGTATCTGGATTGTATGGAAAACTGTATCACTCATAAGTACTTAGTCATTGGACATAAAGCAAATGAAGGTGATTCTGTGCATGCATGCATAGACAAAGAGAAAAAACAGTATTAAAAAGTGGCCCACTCTATGTTCCCTGGGAATTGGTGACAATTATCAAATGATCAAAGAAGATAGGTAGGCGATAGACTGTCTTAGAAATTTATTCTACGGACTTCATTAATTGGAAAGATGTTATTGAAAAAATGGATAAAAATTTTACCTTAGATACTGATTACAATAAAGTTAAGTGGAATGAAGTGAAGGTTGTAAGACAGACAAATACATCCTTTTTTACAAACCTCACTAAATCAAAACGATGATTTTAAGAAAATATACATCAAGTATGTATGAAATGCGAGGAAGCAAATTAAGTCCTAAGTTAGAACCATCTTATACGGAACCAGTATGAATTCATCAGAAGAAGAAAACTCATTTGATGCAGCTGTATGATGAAGGGCAAATACCTACTATTCACGTTGAGTTTTTTTGGAAACCTACAGGTATCACCAAAAAATAAGGCGCAAGTTGAAGCTGAAGCATTATCCGGCGAAGAAATTTAGCTACATAAGTAATTTCTGTTTGATTTTAAATATTTTGTTCACTTTTGATCGCTGAAAAAAAATGTTAATTTTCGTTTTATTTTTTTTTATAATTCAGAACCTCTTTTTAATAAAATCAGTTATCTTATACCAGAAATCTCGTGCTTTTAATAAAACCCAGTCACTTTTTTATGGGGAGTTTAAGGATTTTTTCTGGCTACATATGATGACAGATGTACAAGATACAGGTTACATTCTCAGTGTTCGGTTTGTCCATAATTAACTCCCATCCCGTAAATTTTAGTCTTTGGTAAAAGATTTAGCTATTCCCTAAGCAGTTTGATTGCATTTGCTGTATTTCTTTGTTACTATTATTTGGTTAAAATTTGTTATGTGCTACTAACAAAACATTTGCAGAACAATCGTATCATAACTTCTTGTAATTAATTTCTCTTTTCAGGGAAAGATAAAAAAATGTGGTAGTCAGAAGATCCCAGCATTCACATAAGTACCATAGATCTGTTACAAGAATGATGCTACTAAATAATGTATAGTTATCATGGTTTTATAACCGATAAACGGCTACAGAAGACTCCGTATTAGCAAATGTTCAAATTTATGTTCAACAAAAATGCTGTCATCGGTACATTCTGTCGACCACAAATAATTATATAAAGTTCAAGTGAAATACTTAAAATAATGTTATTCATTCAACGATGCTAATCAACGATTTGAGGCGCCAGCCGTGAGTCACATTTGTTAAAATAGAAATCGATTACAAAATTCAAGCAATATGTTATTGTTGTCGAGATGAATTTGTTGATCCGATGTAGAACTGACGCAGCATCTCTTTAGAGGGAAAACTCAACGAATTTTATTCGTTAAGTATATTAAGATAACGGAAATGGCAAAATTAAAAAGTAGAAACTAAATTACATTTTTTTTACTTAATTTACCTTACCTTTTAGGATATATAATAGAAGGATGATAACCTATATAATATTTACCAGTTTATAGGATCCAATGTACTTACTTATCTTTCTTATCTTTACTTTTTACTGCATCTGTTGCAGTATGTGATATTTGTACTCTTCGTCTCGTCGTACATTATTTTCATCATTATTACGTTAATCGCATCCACTAGTTTCTAGATCCTCTTGCAATATCTTCAAATTTTCTATAATATATTAGCTTATAGCTAATTTACCAGTCTCATATTATTTTTACTAATTCTTGTGTTCTTTTGTACAGTTTAGATGTGTATTAGGTACATATAAATTTTTTAGTCTATTGGCAATCTTACACTCTTGCCGAGTATATTGCCGAAAATATATTTCACGAATTTGCGAATGTCTTAGATTATCGCTCTTGTCTTTTATGTGTCCTTGTAGACTTTTTTTTTACTCTTCCCGGTTATTTCCCTTATCTTTTTGTGCATATTTCTCATATCATATTGTTGTGTTTCTAGTTTTTCTATCTCTTTACATTGTTTTATCAAAAACTTTTCCTCGGCTGTTTTGAATTTTTCATAGTAGTATTTCTGCTGTCATCCATTGTTTTTAGCCTCTGACTTGTGTTGTTCCAAACTTTCTTAAGCTGGTTTCAGTAACATGTTTTTTTATATTATTCCACTTTTTATTTACGTCCATAATTTGTTTTGTTTGCACGTGTAGTGATTTTTGCATATTAACATTTATATTATTTTTTAATTGGTTTTTTATTTCAACGTTTTTCATCATTCTTATATTAATTTTTGGTTCTTGTCTTCTGAGTTTAATTATTTTTAATTTTATTTTGACGACAGCAGCTAACGGATTGTAGTCTGAGTTAATATGTGCTCCAGGATAACTTTAAACTGAGGCTATAGAGTTTTTGTATCTGCTGTTTGCGAGTATAAATATAATCTATCTGATTTCTGACAATGTTTTCTGTATGTGAAAGAGACATCGATATATATATATATATATATATATATATATATATATATATATATATATATATATATATATATATATATATATCAATATATAGTTTTCTCTTGAGAAAGAGGAAGTATATAACATAAGAAACATGTATAAGAAATATGTTTTACGGAGAAATACTGCGTGATACATTAAGACTACACCATACACAAAAAACTAAACCAAGTAACTTGGTTCGTCTTAAAGATCCTGAAGAAAGTTCAATGTCAAAAGCCAAGAAATAACTAACCAACACCATGGCAGCTAAGTTTTATATTGACATGCTGCTTGACGAAGTTATAGAAAACCATTAGGTAAGCTGTTCGAGCTGAACAAGAACTAGAAGTGGTATGTGGATGTGTTGAAGATAGATCAAATGGTTAGAATGGGAATAAGAGGACCGAATCTCACTCTCATAATTCTTTAGGATCTCAAAATCCCCAACTTCTTTTAGACGAAAAACATGTTATAGACAAACGTTCCCATTGTCTAAGTATCGTATTAGATATATCCGTAGGACAATCATCATCATCATTTTGGCTTTACAACCCTGTGTGAGATCTAGCCTCCCCAAGAATTTCTTTCCAGTCGTTCCTATCCATCGCCTTTCTCCGCCAAGTACGTATTCCCATATTTCTCATGTCTTCATCAATGTTATCAAGGAACCTTGTTCTGGGTCTTCCTCTTCTTCTCTGACCAATGGGTCTATCAAGGAGCGTTTTTCTAGCGGGGTCATTTTGTTTTATCCGAATTACATGCCCTATCTACCTCAGACGTCCTATCTTAATATGTTTAACGATATCAGGTTCCTGGTATATTCTATAAAGTTCTAAGTTGTATCGTCTTCTCCACACTCCATTGTCATTCACTGCTCCATAGATTCGCCTTAGTACTTTTCTTTCGAAACATCCTAACATGTTTTCATTATTTTTTGTTAGAGTCCAGGTCTCTGAACCATATGTTAGGACTGGGCGTATTATTGTTTTGTAGAGTTTTATTTTTGTATTTATCGATATAATTGTGGATTTAAGGAGGAGATTCAGCCAAAAATAGCATCTGTTGGCCGTGCAAATTCTGCGGTTTATCTCTGCGGTAGTATTATTTTCAGTGTTAAGGAGCGCTCCTAGGTATACAAATTCGTTCACTGCTTCGATGACGTCGTTTTCTATAACAAGTGGTCGTAGGATTTGTGGTTGCGTGCTTATGTTTATATACCTCGTGTTGGTGTTTATTATTAAACCCATTTTCGTAGCTGATTCTTTTAATGCTATATACGCCTCCCGTACAGCGTTTTACGTTCTCCCAACAATATTGATATCATCAGCATAGGCCAGGATTTGCACTGATTTATTATATATTAAACTAGTGGTTGTGATTTGTGACATAGGTATTACTTTTTCCAGAGCCAGATTCAACAGTACACAGGAGAGAGGGTCTCCCTGGCGCAGTCTGTTATTTGTTTTAAAAGGTTCAGACAGTTCCCCCTGAATTTTTACTCTACATTCAACTTTTTCAAGAGTTATATTTTGTTAAATTTACTAACTGATTTGGTATGCCTAGCTCTTTCATTGCTTTGAACATTTCTCTTCTATTCACAGAGTCGTAGGCTGCTTTGTAGTCTATAAATATGTGATGAGTATCAATGCCATATTCCAGTGTTTTTTCCAAAATTTGTTTCAGGGTTGCAATCTGATTAATTGTCGATTTATTACCTCTGAAACCAGCCTGATATTTTCCTAGTATCCGTTCTGCATATGGTGCCATATGGTGACATAGTACTGTGGAAAATATTTTATACGCTGCATTTAGAAGCGTAATTCTTCCTTCTTTATATAGTTCAGCTGGGAGATTATCTATTCCAGGTGATTTATTTCTGGCTAGCTTTTTAACTGCATACTTAACTTCAAGAATCGTTGGTGGTTCCTCCTCCCTCTCGTCTGTTCCCTTTATCTCATCTCTTTCGTCTTCCAGGTTTTCTTCTTCTTCCTCTATATTAAGTGCCTGGTTAAAGTATTCAACCCATCTATTCAATACATATTTCCTTGTTGTTAATAGGTCGCCATTCTGACTTCTGCATTGTCTTGTGGTTGCCTTGAGTTCTTTTCTGTTGATGTTAACTTTCTTATAGAATGCTCCGAAGTCTTTTTCCCTGTTGAGATTTTCTATATATTTAAGTTCCTCATTTAGTGGGTTTCGTTTTTTTCTTTTGTGTATCTTCTTTTCTTTTCTTCTCTTTGTCTGGTAATTCTCTACAGTTGTTATAGTTCGTCGGGTGAGCATCTCTCTGTAGGCTTCATTTTTTTCTTTTGTTGCATTCTTGCATTCATCGTCAAACCAATAATTTTTACGGGCACAAATTTCTGTTGCTATTTTCTCTTTCGCTGATGCTTCAATGTCTTTCTTTATTCTGGTCCAGTAGGAGTCTATATCTGTCTGGCCTTCTTCATTTACCTTTCGATTTCTTAGCTTGTTTGTGATATTTTTCGAGTGCCGTTCTGCTATTGTCGCATCTCTTAGCTGTGGCACATTCCATTTTTTTGTATCTATTTTTTTTTCTTTACTGGTGTTTGAAATTCTAGCCCTCGATGTTAAGATCACTAGGCAATGATCTGAGTCTATGTTTGCGCCTCTATAACTTCTGCAGTTTATTACGTCTGTTCTATGCCTTGAATCTATTAAGATGTGATCAATCTGACTCGTTGTTCTTCCATTAGGAGAGGTCCAGGTTACCTTGTGTATGTTGTTGTGTTCAAAATAGATACTAGCGGCTGTCACATTGAGTGCTACTAAGTTTCCGTAAGGCAAAGGTTCACAATTTTTCTGAGAGCTGATGGGCAAGCCAAACGAACAATGATCATTGTAGTTCCGGATAAAACGAAAAAGAAACGAAAGAAAATATACTATGAGACTGCATAGTTGTATAGTATGTTTCTGCAAACTATTTCTAGAAGGGGACACTTCTAATGAAGAAAATACTTCTATAGTTACACTGTATCTTTAGGGGAACAGTGTATTTTTAAAGATGCTTCAGTTTTTATATTGCTTTGTTTCTAATATAATCTGATGAATTGACGATAACAAAATAGTATTAATTAAAATAAAAAAATGTATGCATGTCTAGAAGTTACTTCTTACTTAAACTTTTATAATCATTGACTATTATATTACAATTAGCGACGTCAATTATGAGTTCGTACATCTACTTTTGCATTTTTTAACTATAAAGAATTTATAAAGCTCTCCACATTATTGATTTGTAACCTTAATTACACTTGTCACAAAGGAACAACATAAGATAAAAAGTGCATTTAAAATACATACAATTAAAGTATAAATGAACAGGTCAGTCTGAATGGCAAAGAGTAATGGGTGTTGATTTCATGAGCGGGAGGTAATGAGTTTTAACACTAAAAAGACCGTAGTATTATGGCGTAAAATCTGTAAAAAATGAATATAGAATAAATCAGCACCAAGTATACAAAACATATCAGAGTGTATTACGAAATTTGGAGTAAAACTTCTACACAAAAATCAGAATCAGAAATTTATATCAATCCGAGGATACATTATCACCATCAGAATATCAACTTAAAACATGCCTATTTTCCTACAAGATTGAGGCTAAGTAAGTCACCTGCCAATTTGTCTGAAACAAAGCGCCAATTAACAAACAACTATTGGAAATCAAAACGTCAAAACAAATCTAAAATATAATTTTTATTACCATCAATTATGGTTAAATCCCATATAAATAAAATGTTTAATAAAAACGAAGTTAAATATGTAGGAGGAAAAAGCACAGTGTTCCTAAGATAATAGGTCTCCAGAATTCCATTTCTTAAGGTTAAATAATTTGCAGCAAATGCAAGTTATTAACCCAACACAAAAAGAAGAGGAAACTCAATGTCAGTTATTTAAAATAAAATTATTTAATAATTGCTTTTAAAGCTCGAGTCGAGTATAAACTCGACTACACATTTGCACCTAGTTGCTCTTTTGTTTAAAGTTCAATTGTTTTCTAAGCAACATTAATCTGCGCCAAAAATTATATCTATAACCCGGTTCACAATTTGTTGATAGCTCACTACAAGTTTAACCCTAATTAGAAAACTGAAATACAGAGAGGATAAGTAATACGATATAATAGTAAAAACCAACCTAAAACTGACGGTTTAAGACGTTTTCGACTAACCGACCTTATATCTGAAGGAATACAATACCTTATAATCCTATTACGGGGGTATTTGAATGGTTAGATATGAACGACTAGTGTCGTAGAGTATATGATTGAAACATTTATTTGAACTAAATAAATATATTTTTTAAATTGTACTTATGTAAATTGTATTTTTTAATAAAACTTATTTATTTTATTCAAAAATAAAAAGTTTCTTGCCATTTGTAAAAGATACATTTATTTAATTAAGGGAAAAGGCGCCAAATGTCGCCTGGCAAAATTTCCAATGTGTTTTAAATGTATCCATTATTTTCGAATCCGGAGAAAACTAATAAATATTTTTGAAAAATTTAAACGCAGAATGAAAGATTACATTATTACTCAGGGCAGAAAGTCCCTGAAAACTTCTACAATGTTTATTTTAATATGTTATGTAACAGGGGTGAAAATAAAAGAGAAAATATAGTATAATTTTTAATTGAAAATATTGCATGCAAAAGAAAAAGATTTCATTCTGCTTTTAAATTTTTCAAAAATGCTTTTTAGTTTTCTCAGGATTTGAAAAAAAAAATGGATACATTTAAAACACATTGAACATTTTGACAGGCGACATTTTGCGCCTTTCCCCTTTAATACCGTACGATTACAACTACTATTACTTACCTTATATAATTACGATTAGAAAACTATTGAAATTCAAAATAAATAGGATCAACTTCGGAATCCGAGTCGTCTTGAGGGTTAATAATTAGGTTAATAATCTCTACGGTCGCATCAATTATGTTATCAAGATCCCACATTTTTTGTTCTTCTTCTATTACATGTCTTACTGCATCTTTCCAGTTTTGTTTTGTAATATGTTATAAAGACTCGTATAACAATTCACGTACAACTTGTATTTTATATGACGTATTTTTTCTAGCCACATAACTTTTTGTGCTCAAATGAGTTCAATTGGATTTATTTCGCAGTGGTAGAGTGGAAGTCCAAAGACTGTGATGTTTCGCCTTTCCGCCATTTTGTCAACTACGTATTTCTTGAACTTAGATTTGTGTTGCCGGGCAATTTTTAAAAGTTCTGCTTTTACCATTCCATCTTCGTAAGGCAGATACTTATTCCGCAGCCAGTCAAGAATATCCTGTTTCTTCCACGCATTCGTTAGAAGTCTTTCTACTAGTCGTGAATGATAAGGTGCATTATCTAATACTATAATTGAATTTGGTGGTATGTGTTCAATCATTTGCTCAAAATACTCTTCGAAAACATCAGCTGTCATCTCCTCGTGATAGTCTTTTGTGCTTTTGGAATGAAATTCCAACAAACCATGCTTAACAAATCCTTTTTCACTGCCAATGTGAGAAATTATTAATCTACTGCCTTTACCAGAAGGTGGGGAGATACCAGTAGACCAACCTTCCATAAAGGCTTGTCTGGAGCTTAACATATTTTTATCTGACCAAATTTTTTTTAGAGTATGACCTGAGTTTACCCACGTTTCATTCTGGTAGAAGATGGGCCTTTCTTCAGCCCGGAATTTTCGTATGAATCTTAGATAATTTCTTCTCCAACATCATCTGCTCCTCCCGGTTAATCAAAAGTGGTTTTCGGTCTGATTTTTCCCACCGGAAATTTAATTCTTTTAAAACTTGCCACAATTAAGTTCGTCCGATATGAGGCAAATCCGGGTCGTCTCTAACTTCTTGTAAAATTTTGTTTAGGTTTGGTATTTCTTTTTTGAAAAAAAATCCATGAATTTTCCTTCGAATACCATTTTTGGCAAATTCATCAATTTCAATAGGCTTTTTCCCTCTCTTTAAGTGTTCGTTTGTGTTTAGGTTAGCTATACCGTGTATTTTTCTTTTTGATAGGAACCTATATAAAGTTGACTCTCCTACGCCAGTCATGTTGGCACAACTTTCGACTATGTTGCGAACAGTGTTTGTGGGATACTGAGAAACCAGAGCATCGTGAACATTCAGGACAATAGTCTTCTCTCTTGGTGAATAGACAGACTTACTGACTGTACGCAACAGTACCGGTGTAAAACTTGATGATGAAGCCATCACAAACAATCCAACAAAACGAGCACGAGCGAAAGGTACGTATATGTTCGTAGGTATATGGAATAAAAAATCACTCACGCACTGCATATAATTCACAAAAGAAATATTCGAGACGCTAATTACTGCCGTAGACGCGGAAACACCGACGAGCCGTAAATTACATGCGATCAAAAACGTACTAAACAAAAAAATTGTTTTCGTTCGTAATAACTTCACCCTTTCAAGTGAAGTTTCGAATATAATTATATTATTAAAAATCTGGGGAATTCCATCTTAATTATCTTGCAACGAATAGTACCTTCGGATATGAATTCCAGGTTTTCTAGTAAAGTGATTAAACGCGAAGATTAATATTGAAATATCCAAAGAGATAAGGTATTCTTATTTACAAAATTGCTAATGGTTAAATTCTTATTTTTATTAATATAATATAATAACCAACATTAGTCGTGAAAGTTTTAATTGTTTTTTTGCTAAATATATTAGTATTAAAATATTATCAATATTATATATAACAGTATTAAAACATTATATTATTATTTAATGAATAAACACCTTAGAAACGCCTATGATTTACGACCGTTTTATGAGTTTGAGGCATATTTCGTGCTCTCAACAATTTGTGAACGAAGAATAAATGCTATTTTCGTTTGTTTTTTAATACAGAGAAAGTAAAAAATAAGGCCGTGTTTAGTCCTCGCTGCATGATCCTGTATATACATAGATATTTTTTGCCAATTGATTACATTAAATGAATTGTAATTAGGCATGTAACTATAATTTAAATTGTTAGATTTACAGGAAGAAGGGGAACCACCGTCAAATGAAATGGTACAAAATTTAAAGAAAAACATCAAGAAAAAACTAGCTAAAACTATTCCACTTACACCTATAACTCAAGCCAACAAAAAAAAAGCAGTAGATACGAAATCTGAATAAGCGTACGCGGTAATGACACAACTATCAAGTAACGTGAAAAAGCGAGATGACTATCTGAATATATAGCAACCACTTTGTGGAACCTTAAACGTAAATCGGTGCAAATCAACGCCAAATTTGAGATAAATAATATTTTCTACAGAGCAGTGTTCAGACATACAACCTGGAACATTCCCCACTTCGTTCGCTACTCAGATGCACACTGTTTCACCAGCTACTCCAACGTCTCCAACAGGCACTCAGTCATACAATACATCTGAGCCTTGGTTGTGTTTACCGAAAGTATAAGCAGTACAAGTGCCAAGCTTTCGGTTTGGCAGTGTTGGGATGTTTTTAAAATGCGTATGTTGTATGCTTCAAATATAAAGAGAGAAAGCTTTTAAAAAGTACATTATGATTATACTATTTTATGAATTCTGCAATTTCTAATTTATATGAAACAATAACGAGTAAATATTTGCGTCTTTCGAGATTAATTGCAAACATCTGTTGCAATCTGGCAACTGCTGATTTGACGGTTTGCCAAATCTATCCCCTACTCTATCAAAGGGCAATTGCCAAAAAAAATTCTAATAATTAACTGCAATTAATCTCCAAAGAAACAAATATTTACTCATTATTGTTTTATTTAAATAAAAAATTGCAGAATTCATAATATAATATAATCAAAATATACTTTTCTAAAGATTTATCTCTTTATATTTGAAGCATACATCATATATATTATAAAAACATGCCAACACTGCTAAAACGAAATTTTTTGTTCCATGTTTGACATTTGCAGTTATAATCAGCTTGTACTTTCGGTAAACTCAACCTGAGCCTTTATCCATTCCGTCCACTACACCTACATCCGCTACTTCTCCAGCTACACCAATTCAAACAGACACTGATACTCAATCATGCACAGGTGCAGAAGATAATACTGTGGAATTAAATTTTACAGAAATGCTACTTTCTCTCTGAAACAATGAATAAAAATTTTAAAAAATATATATACTTACTTTAATTCTGTCTCTTAACCAGTCAATGAGAGCGTCAAAAACTTCTGGCCCAATATTCGAAATACTTTGCTTAGAAAATTTAAACAAATAGCTTATACTTTGCTAGGAATCTCCACTTGCTAAGAATCTTATCGTAACTGCTAATCTTTCTCTTACTGGATTTGCATCTCGAAATGTTGTGTCTTTCTTGCCTATTTTATGGCCGATTTCATTTATGAGAAATTCAAAATCAGAAGTTTTCATTCTTAAGAAGTTTTTAAAACTGCCATCACATTTAATGTCTCCTGTCAATGGGTATATGTCACCTCTTTCCAGATCAGCTAAAAGAGCTGTACCGGTATATTTTGCTCGAGCTGCTGACAAAGGCTGCACCCAAAATCTTCGTTTAACACGCCGGTATCGCCTGCAGAAAATTACACAAGCTGCTTCTTCTATGACGGCATCCTCTACGTATGACGCCATTTTATGTACTGCTATCCAGCTAATATGCTGCAAAAGTTATCCGCATTTTGTTGTTTTGTTTGTTATTATATAGTCGGGATGCTTATGCTATATTATGACAAGTTACAGAACAAAGCTGTACAACAAATTTGTTGTACAACTTTGTTATTAGCATGTTTTGTTACATAGTCTGGACCCGGCTTACGGATGTCTCGATTCAACGCAGGCAGATACTCGCCCCGATAGCGTAGTTGTAGTAGTTGTAGTAGTATAGACCCCACCAGATTAACGTTAAGGGGGTTAAGACAAAAATGTTCGTTACAGTTTTTTCGAAAAGTCAATATTTTGGAGTTATTTGTGGCGGAAAGTTCACAAATTACATTTCAAAAAAACATGTGTTTAAAACGGTTTTTCGCGAATAACTCCAATAATTTAGATTTCATCGCGAAAAATGTTATATAAAATATAAAATTCATCAGATATAAAATGAAGCCTATAAAACAAAGAGATTTGTTTTGATTCATCGAATGTAAAAAATCCAAACATATGATGTTGAATAACCGAAAAACGGTAAGTTTCTCATGGAAAACTTATAGAAACTTTTTTAAAGATCTTAAAAAGACCTTCAAAATGACCACTAGCAAAAGTAATTTGAATTAGAATTAAGGTAAGTTATATCTAAAATAAAATTCGGGTATATTTTTTGTAACACAGAAAGTAACAAACTCACCCCCGCCAAAACCACCCTGGTTGAAACTATTCGTTGTACATTTTCAATTTACTTCATTTCTATACAAACATTACGTCCTATAGAGCGTTCCACGTTAAAAAAATAACATTGTGCTTATGGAGATCAGTGTTGCCAAAATCTCAGACAAGTGTTGCTATTAGATTGTCCATATAATATGATTCATTCTAATCAGAGCCGTATTCAGCACTGTGTAGTTGTAGTTAATTAATTTCACTAATAAAAGGATATGTATAGTTGAATACAGAATAATGCATTATAAATACTTGTTTCTTTAATTGAAGGATATAGGTATGTAATTATTATAGGACTAATAAAAATAGTTAAATTTTACTATTGTTTAACATTATATATTTATAAACGCTTTAGATAAGATGTAACTAAAAAACACAAGTGTAGCTTTTATTTTATTTTCATGTAAGTAATAACAACAATTACATACATAAAAATTTTTCCTTGTATACAAGGTGAATCACCACCAATGGAACGGAAGATTACAGCGAAAGAGTAAAAAAAATTTAAAAATTTTAAATTATTAGTTTGTAAGTTGATAAAAGCTATATTTTAAAATTATTTTGAAATATACATGGTGTCCCAATAAATTTCGGCGTATCAAAGTTATATTTTTTTATCTTCTTATTATTCTTCCTCTTTATAAGCCATCTTGGAAGCAATACCTCTATGGAAGGTTGTCACTCCATCTTTTTGCGCGGTCGGCCGATACTTCTTCTACCGATTAATGATTTATCTCTTGCTATTTTGACCACACGTGTCTCCCCCATTCTGCTTATGTGGTTATTTCATTCTTTTTTCTATTGAGTATCAATTCATTTATATATATATATATATATATATATATATATATATATATATATATATATATATATATATATATAGTCCAAAGTTCGGTCTCCTACTTGCGAGTTCAATGTCAGAGTTATATTATATGAAATTCTTCTCACTATTACCTAATTTTCACGGACTATTATTTACAGACTTTTCGGATTTGGTACTTTGTGTCCGCCGATTTGCACACTATCACATAATTTACTCACTGCATATTAACATCATTCTCATCTTCTCTATCATCGCTATCACTTTCATTACTGTCACTGTCATCCGTCACATTTATTACCACAGGATCAATATCGTCCATCAACCCGTGAATAACCCAAAATTTTTGCCCTTCCTTAATAGAAAGTTTACAATAGTTTGCATTTCTTACTAATTGTTCCATAGCGGCGGTCTTAAACTCTGTGTTGTGTGAGGCAATATGTCTTTTTATGTATTTTTCTTTGTATGTGTTTACAACTTCCATGAGCTCTGATGTTAAATAATCTTCTTCAAATAAGATATCTTTCTCTAGCAACCATGTCTTAATTTGATCTTTATTGAAGGCTTGTGCCGGAATCACTTCTTCTCTCCTCGAATGGTACGAAGCGTTGTCCACTACAACAGTTTTCTCTGGAAGATTAGGAAGCAGCTTTTCCTTAATCCATTGTTCAAATATAGGACCATCCATCTCATCATGATAGTCCGCTGAGTTTTTTTAGCTAAAAACCAAAAAGCAGCACCTTCTACAAAGACCAATTCGCTACCCGCATGCACTATAATCAATCGGGGGCCTCGTTGTGTCGGCTGTTTTAGGCTTGTTGACAACCCCTTAACAAACGCATCCCTGGTTGAAGTCACTGAGAAGTCCTTCCATTCTTTGAAAACACTATGTCCAACATTCACTCAAGTTTCGTCCAAATAAACGACGGTGTATCCTTGAGAACGAAATTTTTTATCTCACGCAAATACTGATGCCTCCATTTTAGAATATCGGACCGTTTAACCATGCTTGTCTTTACTCCTCGTTTGCAACAAACAAAGTTCATTTCATGGAGTATTCTCCACATTGTGGTGCGTGGCATGTTTGCTAAATCTTATGTCTTTCTTAACCAGTGCAAAAACTTTGTTCAATCTCGGCGGTAAATTTTTAGAGAAAAAACTATGCACGATGGCACATAGCTTCGTACGAACTACTGCATCGTAAGTGAACTTTCTGCTGTTCACTCTACTTTTGGTACGTTTTCTATGGGCCTTAGTCCTCCTTCCGTAGTTTCTTTGCTTATTTTAGAAATAGTACTAAAACTTAATCCCGTCATAGCACTTACTTTAACGGTTAAACACTTTCACCATTTCTTAAATTTAGATTATAATTAAATACATTTAAAACAATTTGTTTTGCACGGATGTCCAAAATATTCCCTTGGCTTCATTTTTGAATTTCCATTTTCAATTAACATTTAACTTTACTGTAAAGTCACAATAACTACTAAAGAACCGCAAAGCCTTATTATCATTATGTAGTTAGAAAACGACATAAAATCGCTGACATACGCACACCGTATTATTTTAAGTTGCAATTTAAGTAATTAGATATATGAAAAGCGGTCCGTTTAATTGCTTATTTTTCAATAGCCGGTAAAATGCATGATTTAGCTAAGAAATATTTTCTACTGATTTCCATGATTAATGGCATATGGTATTCTAACCTAAAAAATAAATAAACTGTCGTTACTATAATTAAAATAATATAAAATAAAATTATCTTTTGTAAATACTATTTATTTAATTAAAATCATTTTCCCTACTTTTCATCTCTTTTTCGAATGGGCATTTTTGGTCAATTACGTTAAAAAACATTAAATTTAATTCATGTCTGTGGAAACGAAAATACAAATAATACAACCCTGAATCGTTCTTGTGTTCATCCTGGCATCGCTGCGCTTCTATCGTCCGTAAGAAATACATGGTCCTATCTCCGCAATGTTATTTTCTTAACGTGGAACGTTACTTCAATTAATTTTGAATTTTTAGTTGTGAAAAAATCCGAGTTTAAAGTGAAGGCACTATTTTCGGAATTTCTCAAAAAATCCCCATTTCTCAAAATTACTCAATAACTAAAAAAAAAAACGACAATTGCTAAAATACAAAAAAATGCGTTTTTTTTTTACTGAAGATTTTGATTTTTTTTATTCCTATAGACTAAAAATTAAACAACATATTATTATTTAAAGTTGTATGCGTTTAAACCACTTTCAAGCCTTACCAGCGCAACCCTGTTTAAAACGAAGGGCTTGAAAAAAACTTGTGAAGGCACTATTTTCGGAATTTCTCAAAAAATCCCCATTTCTCAAAATTACTCAATAACTAAAAAAAACGACAAATGCTAAAATACAAAAAAATGCGATTTTTTTTACTGAAGATTTTGATTTTTTTTATTTCTATAGACTAAAAATTAACATATTATTATCTAAAGTAGTATGCGTTTACACCATCTTCAAGCCTTATCAGCGCAACCCTTTTTAAAACGAAGGGCTTGAAAAAAACTTAATATACACCACTTTATAGTAAATTTTAAAACATAAAAAGTGGTGTATACTAAATTTTTTTCAAGTAATTCGTTTTAAAAACGGGTTTGCTGAAAGGGATTGAAGATGGTTGTAAACGCATACAAATACAACCTATAAAAATTAATCATATTTTATCTCATTTAATTTTTAGTTAGAAATTTATAAAAATCAAAATCTTCCATTTTTTTGTTCTAGCATTTTTCTGTTGCTGAGCTATTTTGAAAAAAGCAGATTTTTTGAGAAATTTTGAAAATAGTGTCTTCAGAGTTATTTAAACTCGGATTTTTTCAAAACTAAATTTTTCTAAATCAGTTAAACTTCCATAATGTAATGTTTGTGTATGAACTACCTTAAGCCTTTCATGCTAATCACTTTTGCTAGTGGTCATTGTAAAGGTTTTTGTAAGGTGTTTCCTATAAGAAAAATTTTCCATGAGTTTTCCGCTTATTTAACATTATATGCGTGGATTTTTGTATTCGATGAATAAAAGTCTACTTTTAAACAGCCATAACTTAGTTAATATTAAGTTTATGGTAATACATAATAAAAAAACTGTTTAAAAAAATGGTTTTTTGATGTGTAATTTGTGACTGAAACAATAAAAAAAAACAATTTTATCTTAAAATTCAATATTCTTACGACTACCATATTTTTTTTTATAAACTTTTTCCGCCCGTGAGTTGGGGTGGTACCCAACCCTAGAGAAAAAGCAAATATTACCATAGGGTAAATTTAGATCTTTGAGATATTTTTTAACTACTGTCAAAATTTTAAGCATATCGATGCATATAAAAAAATTTAGACGTTTTCCACTATTTTTACCGTCATATTCTAGACTACTCTAAAATCGCATTTTATTACTGATTCATTACTGATAAGCTATTTGTTCTTCTCCATTCGGTTTTACTACTTGCTTTTCATTGTTTCGGAAAAGTCTAATCTTTATATGTATTAATAGCTCCAGCCTACATACTCCAACATTAGCACGATTCGTGCTAATTGAACTTGCCACAGTCAACCAAAAAATGACTGCGAATATCTTGTGTACTCAGTTTTTGTTTACTTGACTACAATGTACTTCGGTAAATGTACCTTACTGTAACATGTAATCAGTTATAATTCCTTGCAGGGACGGCTTAAAAAAATAGTTAGAAAAAGATATTATACATGTTTACTGTCGCTTAAAGTCATAGGTTAGGTTAGTTTTCAAATGAGTGGGCGCTTAACCGACCTTAGACTCCACTTAGAGGTCTGTTGTGGTTCATCCCTAGGTTAATGTCCTTTTACCCCAGCCTTTTTAACAAAGCATGTTATGACACTTCTACGAAGCCGTACTGCTCGAGTTGATAATATTGGACTCTGGGCAGTTCCAGCGAAAGTGTTCTGCCTTCTCGTCTTCAGCCTGACAAAATCGGCAACCCGCACTTTCTTTAAGTCCGAGTTTATTCATGTTCCCCTTGAGGAAACAGTTTCCTATTAGTAGGCCTACAATAATTTGCAGACTGTGGCTGCGCAAGATCATAATTTTATATGGGTAAGATACATTTTTTATGCTGAAAATTCCATGGATACAAAGAGTTACTAATGTTGAGGTACCTCGTCGGATGTGTAAACAAAAAGAATTACTAAGAACAATCAAAGAGAGGAAAATACAATACTTGGGTCATGTGTTGAGAGGCGAAAGATATGAATTACTTCAAGTTATACTGGAAGGAAAAGTACAGGGCAAAAGATCAGTAGGAAGACGCCAGAACTCGTGACTGAAAGACCTGAGGAGATGTTTCGACCGCACATCCGCAGAAATCTTTCGAGCAGCAGTTTCCAAAACTACAATTTCCATTTGGATCGCCAACCTTCGAAAGCGCCATGAGAAGAAGATACATTCTGCGAGGCCCGCGCATAAAGATAGATTTTTTAAAACTCATGACATGTGTCATTTCATTATTAACCTTTTACTTATGCAAAATCTAGTCAAACTTACAGTTAACCTAAAAATTTAATGTAAATATTACAGAAATAGAAATTTTCTATTTTTTACACAGCTGAATTGTTTAATTACGTGCTCGTATCTAGCTTGCATGCTATATCAGCCTCGATAGACAAAATTGCGACGACAGAAAGTCTTTCCTGGGAAATCGTACTCCTTAAATAATTCTTAAAGAGTTTTAATTTTGAGGAGCTCCTTTCAGCGGAGGCTGTACTAACTAGTATTGTTAATAATATTCTAATGACGATGTAAATGTTTTATGTATACTTATTTTAAGTTGTTATCTGTAATGTATTGAAGCAATATAAATTTATTTGAATTAGGGATCATTATTTGTATTCCAGTTGTGACAACCGCAAGGTGTGAAAAATGCCCTAGGATTTATATTTAATATTCGAATTTTGACTCCACTATTTATGCCTACCATATTTGCGCCATTGTCTTTCTTATCCTTGGCCACGGCAGTTTTGAATATCTAAGCGATTCTTTTCTAGTTCGAGTAGTATGGCATTACTTAAATACTCTCCTATTGTCTCACTTACAACAATAAATCCAATATAAATCCAGTGTTCTTTTATTGTGCCCGTTGATGTATTACAAAATTTTAAGATCACAAACCTTTGTTCTACTTTACTATAGTCTCTAGTGCAGTCAAGCAAAATATAATAATATTTTGCCTCTTTTAATTTGCGAATCACTTCACCAGTTACCATTTTTGACATCAGTGTGGTCAATTCATTTTGTATACCGTGACTTAAATAACGATGCGTAAGTTTTTGTCAGTAAAGCCGCGTTTACACGATGACAATTGGCGAGACAATTGTCAGAAAATCACTGACTAGCATGAAATTATTGTCTTCGTCTAAACACTTCAGACCGATTGCGTTGCCAACTGCCCTCACAATTGGCCCAAAATTCAGTTGTCTCCGGGAGTAGACTGAGTACAATTAGCTGCGCCCAGTGTGCCCCCCACCACTCGAAATCTCAATTGTCGTGACAATTGGCGCTGTGTGAACGGTGTAGGCCAGTAGTTCTGTCTTGTTTTTTGCCAGTTCTCTCACCGGCTTGTTGTTGTTGGCCATGTTTTAACTGTCTATTGCCATGGCAATAGTTGGCCCTGTATAAACATCTTCTCGTTCAACTGGACTGGCCTTCGACAATCCGCAACCACGTGATGACAATTGTCCAATGACAATTGTCTCGCCAATTGTCATCGTGTAAACGCGGCTTAATACGTCTCATATGTTCTCGTAAAGTAGTTCCCACTATTCCTAAAGTCACCTTCTGTCTTTATAGCTTTCCTGTGACCTCTGAATGCGAGATTATGAGATGCTAATGTTATCCATTGGAACATATGTTCCATATGTAGGAATACCATATATTCTTTGGTATTCTCATGTCTTTGTAAAATACTGCTTAAATGTTTCCAGTCTCCAGTTTCCATGAACTAACCAGCGATGATGGTGAATTTCACCATTATTCAATTTTCTAGAAAAATGAAAATTAGTGCCTACGGTCGTCGTCTTTTAAGCCGCGTTTACACGATGACAATTGGCGGGACAATTGTCATCACGTGGTTGCGGATTGTCGAAGGTCAGTCCAGTTGAACGAGAAGATGTTTATACGGGGCCAACTATTGCCATGGCAGTAGACATTTAAAACACGGCCGACTGCTTGTCATCTGTTGTGTCCGGTGAGGGAACTGGCAAAAAACAACACAGCACTACTGGCCTACACCGTTCACACGGCGCCAATTGTCGCGACAATTGAGATTTCGAGTGGTGGGGGGGCTCACTGGGCACAGCTCATTGTCCTCGGTCTATTCCCGGAGACAACTGAATTTTGGGCCAATTGTGAGGGCAGTTGGCAAGGCAATTGGCCTGAAGTGTTTAGACGAAGACAATAATTTCATGCCAGTCAGTTGTCTTCTGACAATTGTCTCGCCAATTGTCATCGTGTAAACGCGGCTTTAGATAATCTTCATCACCAATATTAAATTGTTGTGAGGGGACATTCTGAACTATATCATGACGCTGAACATCTAATATGGGCATCAACCACATACCTGAAATAAAATTATCAAATACTTATATAATTTCGTCACTCGCATCGCTGCTAGTTGGTCGATAACAAATTTTAATTTTTTTTTCGTGATCTAGAATATTGCTCTCGGGAAACACAGGAATTTCATCGTCGGAATCTGATTTCTTAAATATTGATTTTGTATCAATTTCAGACTGTCGTTCGATATCAATATTTAGTGGTTCTCCATCAGTACTTCCCAAATTCATAGAAATTTTAATCGTGACTGAATGTTTTTTAGAAGTCGACTAGATGGTTCTGTACTACCAGATGCAGTTAAATTAAGAAACTTCATCATACCTGTACTTAACGCCTGGTTTGATATTGCTCTTTTAGCTTTTTTTTTCGTTTTGCTGATACGGATTTCCATTTTCTCTTAGCATCCCTATCATGGAGGAAATAAGGACGACTTTAAACCATCACCAACAAAACAACGTTATTGCAAAAAAAAGCTGAACACTGTACTAAAAAAATGTACGTCACCAAGTTTAAAAAAATGAAAGTTTTAAATATAAATGTATCATATAATGTGGTGATTAAATGCAACCGAAAGCTATTAGTCACTTTTTAGATTTTAGTTTACTTTTAGATAAGTTTTTAGGACAATTTTTATTATATATTATGTTAATATGGGAATAACCAAAATTTATTATAATACTAATTACTTCTTATCTAAAAATTTGATGTTTTGATTTCCACTCCAGAAGTCGTTCTCAAAAAAGATTATTAAATAATTTAGTTGAAAAATGGTGTGTACTCGTATAACCGACAATAATGTTGACAAGGTTATGTCATGTCAACAAAAATGGAGGTTGATTCACTTATGCCTAGGGTGTTATAGGCAACCTACATTTGGCTGAAAAGATGTGAGGATGGAAGCTTTGCCCATTGCAAATTAAAACTCTGATTATTCTACCTGTTCAGTGTTGTTAATATGTGCTGTAAATCAAGCTTGTAGGGAACATGTGTTGTGTGATGCATATGTATTCTGTATGATACAGAATGATGTGTATACAGAGTTTCTTATTCCGCTATTGTTGGTATATCTTCTTGGTGACTTATTCTTTAAGTATTGGCAACCAAAGCCTGCTAAATTTTGATGGTGGGTTTCCTACACATTTTTCTTCATTGAATAGGATGATGGCTGCTTCTTTGATTTTTCTCTTTTTCATGTAGGGGGACGGAGAGGGTTTGAACACTGGGAGCATCTGGACACATAAGCCTAAACGTTTGCCACATGGTCATTCCATAGGTTAGTGAATGCATTCAGTGTTGACTGTGTCATTATTGGTGCCGGTACGTTTTTGCGCGATGTAAGTATAAATGTCACATTTTCGTAGTTCTTATCTAGAATTTTATCCATAAAATCACCACAAACCTTTGCTGACCGTTAAAATTTCTTGCTGTTATTATTTATCTAGCAGGTAACTGTGTATATAAGATTTGTTTAATGTATGTTGTATTAATTAATATATCTAAAATTTGTCGTAAACCGCCATCCTAAAAATTAGTGCTGTATGGGAGGGTATGGACAAGTGTACATACCGACCCACTACAAAGGTAGAGTATTTATAATAGTCACAATTTTATTTTATTTTTCAGAAATATGTCTTAAACTTATAAAAGACAAATAAACAGAACTTTTTATTCTGAGAACATGAAACGAGCAGTTATGGAATTCCTTGCTGGAAACTTAAGTTTACGCAAAAGTGCCCAAGAATACGGTGTACAAAATCATCTCTTGGGAAATATGTTAATGCAGCAAGGCAGAAAGGAATTGAGAATACAAATTTCTACCCAAAATATGTAACCACATAGGTCTTTTCAAAAGAGATGGAAAGTATATAAGCAGGATATCTTATTAAATGTTCCAATATATATTATGGATTGACACCGAAGCCAACAAGAAGGTTAGCCTTTAAGTATGCTACTAAAAACAATATCACCCATTCGAAGTCATGGCAGGACAATAAAATGGCTGGACCTGACTGGTTTACTGGATTTATCCATAGAAGTCCAGAATTATCCATAAGAACCCCCGAAGCTACTAATTTGGCTAGAACATCTAGTTTCAATTCAACCACTCTTAAAGAATTTTAAGACAAGCTACAACACGTTCTGCAAAAATATCAAATGTCATCCAATTATATATTTAACGTTGGTGAAACTGGTGAAACTATGGTGGGTGCAAATGGTTTAGAAAGTTATAAGCGCTAAAGAATGGCATCAGCTGGGTCAAGCTACTTCCAGGAAATGAGGAGAATTAGTTACACAAGTCAGTATTATCGCTGCTAATGGTAATTCTCTTCCACCTGTATGGGTATTCCCGAGACAAAGGTTTAATCCATTAACAATGATGCGAGATGTTCCCTCTGAAATGGAAGCACTGGGTTTAGTACATCGATCAGAATGGATGAAATCAGATAATTTTATTAAAGTTTTAGAACACATTGTTTGTCATGTTCATTGTTCCAAAGAAAACAAAATGCTTTTAATAATGGACAATAATCAGTCACATTTGTCTGTGGAGGGCATAGATTATTCAAGAGAGAATGGAATAATCATGGTCATGGATGGTTGGACATCCTAGACAGACGTTAACTATTTACGATTTACCAAAAATTTGTGCCAAGACTTGAGACCAAGCTGCAACACCATCAAATATTAAATCTGGTTTTAAATGTACCGGCATGTGACTATTTGATAGAACTATATTTACAGGGGCAGATTTGTAAAGGCCTGAACCCATATCAAGTGAAAATTATTTAGAAACTGTTGTCGGTCCTAGCTGTTGTGCAAATACAATACGGGAAGAAGAACACAAGGTCTAGTATATCGATAATCAATTCGAAAAAACAATACAGGTACTTTGAATATGACTATAAACGATTTTGACAAAAAAACACAAATAAGCGTTCACTAAAAAAGAAATTTATAATGGCTATGGATACTCCAGAAAGAGACAATATTGCTTATAATAAAAGAAAATCTGCCATAGTAACAGAGGAGAGTTGTGCTACAGGAAAAAGGAAGGTGCTGCAAGAGTCTTCGTCAGAAGTTGATGATGAAGTTTATTACGAAAATTCATCAGATAATGAAGAAAATTATCGAAACAAGGTGATTTTGTTATCTGTAAAGTGTTTGAAAAATCAAAATCATTTAGACATTATGTAGCAAGAATTGAAGACATATCAGATCGTGGCTATTGGGTTTGCTTTTTTAAAGAAGCATACGGCTTCTACCAGATTTAGCACCTGTGAGGAATCTCCGGCATTTGTATTTTCTTCAGAAATAGTTCTCAAAACTTCCAAAACCTCTTCTTGATACGAGAACAAGATGTTTTATTTTAATATAGACCTAAGTGAATATGTCCTATGACCCTATGAATGATTGTCAGCAAGGAGAATATAAATGGGGCTCATCTATACATTAATGGGACGCAGATAGAGCGAGTAAAACAGTATTGCTACCTGGGAACTATTATAAACGAACAGTGGAGCAATGTACAGGAAATAAAGTGCCGCATAGGAAAGGCAAGAACGGTCTTTAACAAAATGAGCGCCATCTTCAAAAGTCACAACATATCCCTGGATACAAAAATGAGACATTTGAGATGCTATGTTTTCTCTGTGTTGTTGTACGGGGCGGAGGCATGGACGCTTACAGACACCACTATTAAAAAACTTGAAGCATTTGAGATGTGGCTTTATAGAAGAATGCTGAGAATATCATGGACAGCAAGGATCACGAACAAGGAAGTTCTAGAAAAAATGAAGAAGGAACCAGAGATTGCGTTTACGATCAAACGCATAAAATTGCAATATCTGGGACACGTTATGAGAAATCAGCACCGTTACTCCCTGCTGCAGTCTATATTGCAAGGTAAAGTCAAAGGTAAGCGAGGATCCGGTAGAAGGAGAATATCATGGCTGCGGAATTTAAGAACATGGTTTAAGAAAACCTCAACGGAGCTGTTTCGAGCCGCAGCGAGCAAGGTCATGATTGCCAATATGATTTCCAACATCCGAAACGGATAGGAACCAGAAGAAGAAAAAGTGAATATAGTTTATTTAAAACATTTTCAAAATTTTTATTGGCTTCTTCAATCTATTATTTTTTATTTAGTCTAGGTCATTAACTATTTAATTTTTATTTTTCCATATTAAATCAGTGTATTTTTGCTTTTTTAATTTAATTTATGTGTCCAAACCCTTCCTATGTATGGGGTGGATCTGGATAAATGATACGCACGTTTATTGCCGCACTATCACGATCATTGAGCTTATCTTTTCAGATTTTATTTTATAGTTAAATTAGATGTTATGTAACACTTTCAATTAAAAAAAATAAATTATTTACCTTAAAATCACCTGGAAAAAAATATTAAGCAAAAACTCTCCAATCTTTCCATGTACTCTCCTGTTTCTTTTATGACTAGTGTTGCATCTTTTCATTGTACTCTATGATTATTATCTGAGGCATGTTTGCATATCTGTGATTTGTCAAGTCTCTGTTTTTAATGTATGTTCATTTATCCTCACACTTAGTGGTCTTGCGATTTCTCCCACATAGAAATTGTTGCATTCATATGGTATTTTATAGATGCAGGTCTTTGATATCTTTTGTATGTTGTTAGGTTTGGTTTTGGACAGGATAGATCTAAAGACCGGTTTTCACGCTACGTCTTATTGTACGTTTTGTTGGATAGGACAAATCCTATACAATAAAACGTGGCATGTAAACAGCAAAACGTACGTCTTGTCGAATCGAAATGAAATCCAAGGTCAGATCGTAGAAATGATGGGAGAAGCATAGTTTTGCGAGAACTGATAGGATAAAACGTTACGTGAAAATACATGTTCAGACAAGTCTTGACTTATTTGACGACTAGTTCCACTGCAGTTCGTTTCATTTTTCCCAAAAAAAGCCTAATAATGTCAGATTTGCGGCAATGCACCCACGATTTTCTCGGGGAATTTATTGAATTGTATAAAAGTGTTTAAGTAGTTATGTTTTAAAACCAAGTAGATTGCATTACAGGTTTCAGGAATTATTTGGCTTAACGCTGGTTTGGATATTAGGATTGTGAACTCCAAGTCCTTGACGCTGCGTCCTGTTGTAAGATATCTGAGAGTTGCTCTGAGTCTTTCATGGGGTGTAATGGCTTTTCTCATGAGGTGTCTTATTTCAATATGTATGGTGTTACCAACTCTAGCAATTGACAATAGGCTGAGGTGTCCATTCGCAAATAATTGCGCCAGTCATCTGGTTCGCCTGTTTTAGTAACGAGACGTGGGAATACTTGTCTTTTCCCTCTTCATCCCCTTTTTCCTCAGTCGTAGTATCTTTATAGTTGAAAAAATAAAAGAAAGCAGCCGTGTTTCCTCCATAATAAAAAAAAACACTAAACAAACTTCACACAACTCAAGACTCTGAATTACAAATGAGGTAGAAAACGGAAGGAAAAACGTAGTGTGTATACACTGGACAAAACGTACATTTTGTCGTACGTTTTATATGACCCACAAAACGTACAATAAGACGTAGTGTGAAAACGGGTCTTAAGTGTGTTGGTTGTTTTGAATGTTGTTGTGATGTACTTGTTTTCTATCTATTGTAATTTTTTTGATAAGCCCTCTACATATGGTATTGTTGTCATCTTTGAGTCCCTTCTTGTGAGATTTTTTGGGTTGTCTATCTGGGTGTTATGTTGTTTTCTTTTTTTTATCTTTTGGAATTCCTTATTTATAAAAGACAAAGCGAGATCTTTCAAAATTTTCCTATGTTCCTATGTTCATTACCATAATAATATGATCCAATGAAATGTAAATTGTAATGTAAGTGATTTACTATTAAAACCTGATTAATCCTAGCTTATTCTATCACGCTCGAAATAGACAACAAGCAAATATAACGTGATTTAGGAAATATTTTATTTTAAGTATAGTGTAAAGGGGGGAAAGATAGGCCAGGAGGGTAGTCGGTCCGCTAGGTATATCTGACCATGCCTGGGAAGAGGGCAAGTCTATCCTACTCTGTTGTATGTTTTAAATTTCATTTTTTTTATAAAAATCAGATGAGTTTGACCGATTATTTGTTAGTTTATTATTCAACTATATTTAAAATGTGTATTATAGGGTAACAACTACTGCTGTGGTCTGCTTATTTTAGACAATACATGCTGGTCCATCTGTCCCACTATCTGAGGATAGATGGACCACTTACAAGGAGAAGAGTTGGACCAGTATATTTTCGTTAAGGATTATGCCCAATAAATATATTCGCCAACAAAATACACCTAAGAGAGGTAACTGGACCTTTAGAGAGCTAAGTGATGCCGTAGATGCTGTAAAGAGTGCTGATATGGGTATTAATGAAGACGCCAAAGCATTTGGAATACCCAAAACGACTTTCAAACGTTGACTAAAACAAACACTATAGATAAGATGAATCGATTTAGTCCAGATTATTTTTTAGGACCTACTGTTGAAGCTAAAATCGTTAGCCATGTAAAAAAAACTAGAAAAGGCAGGCTTTGCACCAACCAAAGACTGAAGTAAGAATCACGACCTTTAATTTAGTTCAGCGATTGTGGTTTCCAAATAAATTTAATGTAGAAGAAGGTAAAAATGATAAACTCGTACACATATTTAATACTGACGAAACAACATTACATATGAATACTAGAGCCGGTCAAGTTCTAGCCGAAAAAGGTTTAAAATCTCTTTCTAGCGTAAAACCTGGGGAAAAAGGTGAAACTATCAGCGTAATAGCTTGCTGTAGTGTATAATTGATTTTATTGCCCACATATTGCATTTTTAAGGGGGGAAATAAAAAAACGAGTGGCATTGTGGTGGCATACCAAGTTCCAAGATTAAGATGCCGGAAAAATCAGCATACCTTAACAGTGACATTTTCTTAGAATGGTTACAAACACACTTTTTGCCGAGAAAACCTCCAGGTAAAACCTTATTAATATAAGATGGCCCCATATCTCATACTATCTCATACGACCAACCTGGATCTACTAGAATTTGCAGACCAAAACGAAATTATTTTATTTTGTTTACCATCCCAAAGGACACATTACCTTCAACCTCTGGATCATGTTTTTTAAGTCACTGAAAAGCAACTTTTATGTTGAATGCCGTTTTATGGTACAGAATGACACAAACAGAGTTCTAAAACGCCTTCAGCTTGGTAAACTCTTAGGTGGAGCATGAAGAAACTTAGCAACTGTCCAAAATGCGACTTCTGCATTTAAATCCATGGAAATTGATCTGTTTAATCTATTAATAATCCCAGAATATGCATTTTTGACACAAACCTCATCAGAAACAGAAACAATGAATTTTCCAGTTAGATCAGAATCTCCTCAACCAGATTTTTATGGAATTAACGGAAAAATAACCTTGTATGATAGCCCAAATAAGTCATCAATAATTACTGATGAAGATATAACTCCCGGAAAGGATCCTGATGAGGTAACACACGTGCCTATATTGTCAGTAGCAGTAACGAGAGTTAGTAAAAAATAACTGAAGAGATTACTGCTAAAGACTTTATTAAAATGAAGAAGAATGCACTAAACGACACTAGTGGTGATGCTGATGAGATAACTGGTTGCAATGTATTTTTTGTAAACGCTGGCTACATGAAACTTGTACTGGCTTCGCTAATCTCTGTAACAAATAAGGAAAGTCTCTGGCTATTAAAAAGAAAATGGTTTAGCTTGGTCAATCTGTCCTACTCCCAGTGCCCATCCTCCACAGTGGAGGAGAGATGGACCGATGACATGCCAATGCATTATATTTTTTTAATTTTAGGAATTATTGTTTCTAATTTTTACTTATACCAAAACAAATAATACCAATGTTAAGTTATGTTATATAATTTTTACATTCCAATGTTTATTTAATACAGAAACAGGCTTCAGTTTTCTAAAATGTGGTCCATCTCTCCTTTCTTTACCCTATACATTGACTTGCAGTCGAGCCTTGATATGTTTTATAAGCTCATATTGATAATAATCAAACTAATGTTACATCTCGGAACTGATACAATGATTTATTAAGTGTAGTCATAAAAATGCTATGTTATTGTATGAAATATATACCAGAGTGCCATAGTTGACACTTTCGTATTGTTTTCTTAGTTAGTTCATCTTTTTAGCGTATCCCAACATCCGCTCTTTCGTATATCGTCGCCGAGTTTAAGACGTAGATTATTATCCTTATAACCTCTAGAATGCGGCAGAAGCAAGAGTAATGCTAATGTTTGACTTTTAAAAAATATGTAAACACAAGTTTTAACAGCCACACGATTCCCATTGACTAGAAGGCTTCCTGACGGTACCTGCATAACAACGTGCCACCCCAAATTTCTCAGAACTCGATCCCTCGCAAGAATTTATTTATTTATTTTATGTGGAGACCGACGCGTATCCTTATTACTAGCAACTTTACCCTCTCACTCTACATATCCAGGATCGGAATCTGATAAAGGCGGTGTTTCAAATATTAAAGAATCTGCAAAAATCATATTCTGTTAAAACAACAGGTTTAAAAGAGTACAAGAACTAGAAAATAGAAACAAATGATTTATAGCAAATAAATATGGGAAATAAAATTAATGAAGATTAAGATGATACATGAACAGTTTATTATAGGTTTGTTCGTAGAACAAATTGCAAACTGTTTGCAACTGAAAATTACTGCGCATGTCTGTTCATCAAACCGTTTGGAACGGTTGGAAATTTGGCAGCACTACGAACAACGTTTCATATCAAATCGGATGAATTCGTAATTCTGCCGAATGTTTGGGCATTTTACACGTGTTATTTTTGTATTGTTTATAAGCTTTTTTGTAGGTTATTATTAAATAACTTTCAATAATAATTATTATCTCTAGTTCTCATTGTTTTTTTGAAAGGTAAAAATGGAAAATAACAACAATGAAGGTAACAATATTAAACGGAAAAAATGTTATTGATTTAAATTCAATTTGATTTTTTAGAAATATTGGAGCAGTATTTGATTTTCAATAATGAAGAACCGAATGATGAATCAAAACTGATTTGGTCAAAAGAAAATACAAAAATATTACTGGATTCTTATAAACTAATTAGAAAAAAAGTAGGAACTATGCAAGTTAGAAATTTTAAAAAAATGTGGGAAGTGATTTGTTATGATATCAAAGCAAAGTATAGAATAAATGTAACACCTGCTAATTGCGAAAATAGATGGAGAGTTTTACTAAGAAACTACAAAAAATTTGTAGATGATAGTAAGAGAACTGGAATGGGTCGTAAATCATTTGATTATGCCGAAGAAATGCATGAGATATTAGGTGAAAAGAAAAACATTTGCCCCCAACTTCTGTTATCAACACAAACTATACAACACCTTACCGACGAAATTGAAAGTGACATTTCTGTTCCAAGTACTAGTTTGTCCAATACTGCAGTTAATTTTTATCCAACTGAACTTTCATCTCCTATCATTAAGGCTTCTACCAGTTCAGTACCAGATACAAATCCAGAACAAGATGTGCACAAAAGAAAATTGGTTCCCAGAAGACGAATCATAAAGACTAAAACTAGTGAGGCTTTAGAAAATATGAGACATGATAAAAAAATATTTCAAGACAAACGAATTAAGTTGGAAACAGATAAAACACAAAAGCTGCTGGAAATAGAAAGAGAAAAGTTGGAGATTCAAAAGACCAGAAATATTTTATTAAAAGAAAAAAATGAATTATTAAAAGATCAAAATAAGCTTATGAAAGAAAGAAATGAGTTACTAAAAGCTGTTATAACAGGGAACCAAAACATCTCTGTCCCAATTATTATTGAAGCAGAATGAAGTTTAGTTTAAGTTAATGTTAAAAGATTAGAAGGGTGTGAAATTTTGTTATTTATAAAGCATATGTTGTCTTTTATTTGAGTAGTTACCAGATTTTAGCAGGAGGAACTGTAAATAAACACATTTTCATTTAATAACATTTATTTTATTATTAAGAATCAGTAGTTAATGAGTAAATTAATTGACATGTTATCTCATTATAAAGGTAGGTGGTGTGCAACGTTGTCCCTCATTTGCATTCCATCTCTATCATCTAATTCCTCAATATGATCCATATTGATGCCTGGTACTCCTTGTTCGAGTATATCGTTTTGAAATGGAAACTCATCATCAATAGCCAAATTATGTAAAACACAACAAGCTCTTATAAAATGAACTATATCTTCAATTTTTCTAAGTTTTAAATGATATAGTTGCCTGAATTTCTGTTTTAAAATC
The DNA here is from genome assembly GCF_040954645.1 of Diabrotica undecimpunctata. Classification (NCBI taxonomy): domain Eukaryota; kingdom Metazoa; phylum Arthropoda; class Insecta; order Coleoptera; family Chrysomelidae; genus Diabrotica; species Diabrotica undecimpunctata. The sequence goes on along the minus strand of NC_092803.1, from coordinate 115,315,928 downwards.
CCAAAACAGTGTTCAATTAAATACCGATTTTTACATAATTTGGTATTATAATTATGTTGTCTCCTATGTAAATGCCCCCTGTCACGATATGGTGTTAACAAATTACGCAAGCATGGATAACCACTGTCACCAATCAGAAAGTAATTTCCGCACTTGTCTTGCAAATTCTCCCATAAAGGAGATGCACGAAATACTCTGCTATCATGGACAGAACCCGGAAAACCAACAAAAACATCTCTTATTTTTCTCCTGTGGTCACAAACAACTTGTGCCTAAAAAAAAATAAATAAGTTGCATTCATAAAAATTCAATGAAAATATAATACCTGTATAGAATAAAAGTTTTTTCGGTTTAAATAAGAATCCGCATCCTCTGAAGGCTTGTCAATTTTTACATGTGTCCCGTCAATTGCTCCAATACATCCTGGAAACTGATTTTCTCTAAAGAAACTTTCAATTGTAACTTTTTCTTCATCATTTGGCCATTTTATAATTTCAATAGATAAATTACTTAAAAAATATGTCATTCGCTTAACAATTTTATGTAGGCTGCTTAGGCTTACATTAAATCTGTCTGCTACATCTCTATAAGAAGCCGCTTCGTGTCCACAAAACCACAAAAATATGAGGACATAGTCTGAAGAGTCTAATTTTCCAAACTCTCCAGCTTGTCTGAAGTAATACGGCGAATTTCTGAAACGAGTACCAATTTCAGAAGCAACGTGTCGACTCACACGAAAATGTTCTATAAATAATTCCTCACTATATAGCGGAACAGTGTCTTCCAAATAATTTTCGTTCTTAGCTCTTTTATTTCTATGAAACCAAAGTTCCAATTCTTCATCACTGCTTGAAGTAAACATTTCATCTTCTTCATGGTTTATTTCGCTTAAGTCACTGGAATCTGACATTTTTAATAAATTATTTTTCACAATAGTAATTAATGATAATTATGATTATATACCAAATAAATATATCAAACATAGGGTTCTGTATGTTATATTGTGTGGTTATTGTTATTGGTTATTCATTCGCATTTATGACACTGCGCATGTCTCAAACTATGAATTCATGAAACAGTACGGAACTTTTCGGACCGTTGACAACCGTCAGCGGACTGCAAATTCTGTTACTACGAACACCAAATCAACGATTGCAAACCGTCCGAAACTTCACTACGAACACAAGATTTTATTTACGCATGCGTCTGATGATTGCCAACGGTTTACAACCGCTCTACGAACAAACCTAATAAGTTAAATTCTTCTTCTTGTTGTATTTTAAACCGCTATTATTGGAAAATATTCAGGGTTTAAAAATTGTAAATATTCTATTTTACCGTTTTGACAAATGACAGCGATACTCAAGCACTACAAAAAAACTGTGCACTCTAAAGTAGTTGTAGTACGAAAAATACAGAAATAAAGAAACAGACATTCATATAATATTCTTTGATTCTGAAGATATTCTGTGGTAGGTACTGAATAAAAAAAGATTTCCCGTGAGTGTACTAATATTAAGAGGTATATATCATGATGTAACAACTAATGTTAGCTGGCCGGAATAATCTGCTACAACACACCACGACAACATGGCTAGGAATATATTATATAGAAGCACTACAGGCCATACAGGCCCTAGGCTTCGATGGTCTTCACTAGTTTTTTCCTCTTTTTACGGTCCTTCACTTGTACTTTCCAGTATTGGTACTATCCCACCAAAAACTTTTCTCGGGATTTTTCTTTTCCAAATCTCTAAACATTTTGTAAACATTTTTCGAAGTTCTATTCTTGAATGTGTCAGAAATGCCAAGTCATGTTCAAAGCTTATGGATTGTTGCCTTTTGTTAAGAATTGTGCCGCTTGTCTGGATCTTGACTTCTCTAATTATTTTCTCTAGTACTAGGTTGAATAAGTCTCTTGACAGGGGATCTGCCTGGTTTAATCCCCTATTGACGTTAAACGGATTTGGAAGACTTTTTTCTATCATAACTTTATTGACTGTTAGTTTTGGTTTGTTGCTATATATATTTAGGGATTCTACAGTATTCACTGCCTTCCCTCGCTCAACCGTTTCCATCTCTCTCTGTTGTTCCATTCTCCATCGTTTAGTCCTCTCTTACTCATGGCGTCGTCTACTTCATTCCTCCAGGATTTTCGGGGTCGTCCTCTTTTCCTCCTTCCTATGGGGCTCCATTCGGTTATTCTTTTTATCCATCTGCTGTCGCTAGCTCTTCTTACATGTCCATACCACTTTAGTCTTTTTTGTTCTATATATGTTAGTATGTCTGTTTCTATTGATGTTCTTTGCTTTATTTCGTCATTACTTCTCCTATCCATTCTTGTTACTCTGCAGCATCTTCGCAGGCATTCCATCTCTGTTGCTATTATCTTACTGCTGTTTTTCTTGTTTATGATCCAATTTTCGGCCCCATATGTCATAATACTTCGCACTAATGTTTTATAAATCTGCGTTTTTGTCTTCATATTTAGGTGTCTATCCCACCATACTGAGTTAAGTTGTCGGATTGCTGTTCTTGTTTGTCCTAATCTTTGTGTAATTTCTTCCTCTGTTGTTGCCTTTTTCGTGATTATGAACCCCAGGTATTTGAATTTATCCTTTCCTTTGATTGTTACGTTGTCATCAATCTGTAGATCTTCTACGTCTTCTTCACTTGTAGATAGGTACTCTGTTTTCGCGAGGTTAATATCTAGGCCAGCCTTGATATATTCTTCTTGTAGTTTCTTCATCATGTAGCTGAGGTCGTCTTGGTCTTGTGCAATCACTACTTGATCGTCTGCAAAACTTAACGTATATAGGTATTCGTTCCGTACCGGTACTCCCATGCCTTCGCATTTTCTTTTCCATGTAGTCAAGGCTTTCTCTAAGTATATTTTGAATAGGGTTGGAGATGTGGAACAACCCTGCAGGAGCCCTTTTGTTGTGGTGAAGTCTCCTATGATTCTTGTTCCCATTTTAATGGACACTTTATTTTCTTTATACAGAGCTTTTGTAGCTTCTATGAGTTCCGTCTGTATTTCTAATTTGTACATTGCCTCCCATAGTTCTGACCTTGGTACAGAGTCATACGCCTTTCTCAGATCCACAAATGCCAAGTGTATATCTCTATTTTTTGCTTTTTTCTTTTCCAACAGTTGTTCCAGTGTGTATATGTGGTCTATGCATGATCTTCCTGCCGTGAAGCCTGCCTGATCCTCCCCGATTTTGCCTTTTATCGCTTGCTCTATCTTTTCTCGCAGTATCTTCCCATCTAATCTTCCTATTGATAATATTACGCTTATTCCTCTGTAGTTTTCGCATCGTTTTCTATCTCCTTTCTTAAATATAGATGTCATATATGCCGCCGTCCATTCCTTTGGGAGCTGTTCTCCATTTATGGCTTTCTGAAATATCCATTGTATCATCCGGTGTAATTTTTTTGATCCGTATTTTATAAGCTCAGGTGAGATGCCTCCAGGTCCCGGTGCTTTCTTATTTTTGATTGCTTTTATGGCCGTTCTCATTTCCCTATCTGTTATTTCTATTTCTTGTTGTGGGAATCTGCTTCGTCTTCGATTTGTTGCTACGACTACTAAATAATTTGCACTTGGCGTTATATGTATAGCAATGTAAAATGTTAAACGTGAAGAAATGCTAACAGAAGTGGAAGAAAAAAAGTTAAAAATATTGGATAGCATATAATATGAATTGCAGAGGTTAGAAAAAAAGAATGAAAATATAAGAAAAGACCTACGGGATAAATATTATAACACATTTCAAGTATAACTTGGGAAGGAACAATAATACAGAAGTAGTCGGATTTCGAAAACACATATAAGTAAAAGATAAAGACATCACAAAACGTCGCCTAGATCATAGATTCGCCTAGAGTAAGACTGTAAATTTTCTGAAAAATTAAGCTAAAAATATTAAAGGTGTACATTCCAACACCTAACTGTTAAGATGAAGATCTAGAAAACTGGATGGAGACATTTCAGAGGCTATAGAAAGAAGTAGAACAAACACAACACTATATAAAAATAGTTGAATTGTTTAATAGCTGGAAAAAGATATATACTGAAAAATTAAGGGGGAATTCGAAATAGAAGACAGAAATAAATGGAATAAATAGGTGATAAAATACGCAGAAAACAGGAACTCTATAAGGATTTATCATAAACAAATTTCAGAAAGAAGAAGACAAAGTGGGTAAGACTTTCTTATAATTAATTTTCCACAAATGAATAGTAAAACGTGAACAGTTTTCACTGACGAACCTGATCATAAACTATTTAGGCCAAAGTTTACTTTAAAAATGTGTAAGGGACGAACTTAGCACTACGCCTAAGGATGCTTCGGTGTTACGTATTCACTACTCTTTTTTATGACTTGGAAGCATGGACATTAAAAGAAGTGCATCTGAATAAGTTAAAAGCCCTTGAATTTTGGTGTTACAGTAAAATCCTACGAATTTCATGGACTAAAAGAATGTCAAACGCAGAGGTTACTAAAAGAATAGGAAATGAAGCTGAACTAATATTAATTATCAAAAGAAGAAAATTTAAGTACTTCAGACATGTAATGAGAGGGCAAAAATACTCATTAATGCATTTTATTATGCAAGAAAAAATTCGAGGAAAGCGAATTGAGGTAACTTGAAGATCGTGGCTTAAGAACTTAAGGGAATGGTTTGAATGCAGTAGTACAGAACTATTTACAGTGGCAGTCGACAGGATCTGTATAGTCATGATGATTTCCTACCTTCGATTAAAGATAGAACTTAAAGAAGACGAAGGGACGAACCAGACTTTTATTAAAATATTTTCAACAAACTGACAAAACATTCTTAAGGAAAAAGCTCCTGAATATTAACACATATTAAGAGAAATTTAAAAAATGATAATTTTAGCTAACAATGATTCTTAAATAAAACGAATACGACAATCACTAAGGCTAAAAAAGAGAAAAATTTATTAAAAAAAACAAACTATATTTGTTATATTATAGATTATACCAAATAGATTAGCGAAAGTCTGATTGATGCCAATCTCGGAGATTTCAGAGTTAGGATGCTCTTCTTCGGCCTCGGTCTCTTCTTCTGACGATCTTGCCTTGTATTAAGCCCGAGACACACCTATCATACAGACTTCCGTTCCTACTCCGATAAAACATAGTTCCACGACTGGGTACCTTTCGGTATACATGAAAGGATGAATAGTTAAAAACTATTCTATCTTATGTAAATAAGATGGGGGACTGAATAGATAGAATAGTTTTTAACTATCCACTCTTCCATGTATACAGAAAGGTACCCAGCCACCGAACTATGTATGATCGAAGTAGGATCGGAAGGCTGTATGATAGGTGTGTCCCGGGCTTTATGAGGTGTAGAAGGTTTACGAGTACATATCTGGATGTCTCATTACATAGTGACTATTATATATATATATATATATATATATATATATATATATATATATATATATATATATATCTATATATATATATATATATATATATATATATATATATATATAATATATATATATATAAATATATATATATATATCGAATTTTTATTGTTTTCGTCATTTTTGTACTCTTTTTCATTCTTCTTCTTCTAAGGTGCTTTGTCATCATCATTTACACGTTGGCCATCATCATGCATACAATTTCCTGAAACCATTTGGACACTCTATCGGCCGCTGCTTGAAATAATTCTTCTACTGTGGTACCACACCATTATCTGATATTGCTCAACCATGAAAGTTTCTTTTGAACAATCCATCTCTTTCCTTCCACTTTTCTTTGTATTATAAGACAAAATAAATGATATTCGGGTCCTCTAATTATATAGCCAAAGTATTGTGTTTTTCTTTTTTATGATGTTTGTGAGCAAACGTTCTGAATTCATTATTTTAAGGATATCTTTATTAATAATGTGCGAAAACTCTGTTACTTTTAGGATTCGTCGATAGCACCACAATTCGAATGCTTGTAATTTGTTGAGCATTGTGGTATTTAATGTCCATGTCTTACAACCATATAATAGAATAGACCACACATAACATTTCAGGATCTTCTTGCGAATATGTATCGACAGGTTTCTGTTACATAAAACTGGTTTCCAGGTCACAAAAGCCTTACGTGATATTTCGATCCTGGTTGTTATCTCTTCATTATAGTCACAATTTACATTTAACCAACTGCCGAGGTATTGAAAATGGTTTACACCTTCTATCTGCTCTCCATTAAGCGAAAGCAAACCTTGATCTATATTAATCTTTTTCATTCACTGTAAAACTATTTGATTTTTATTCGATAAAGCCAACTTATCCGTAATATTCGTCGGTAGATCCACATCTTAAAGACATCCAATTTTTTTATTAGTCTTTGTAAAAGTTAAACTCTCTAGACCATATAGCAATGTAGAGAATATGTAGCAACCTATTAATCTAATTTTAAGGTTTAGTATAATATCTCTATTAATTATATCTTATTTCTTTGCTTATATCTACGTTATCGTTAACATTTGGCACCCAAAGAAGTGATATTGTTGACTCTAACTTTATTTCATGTGTTCTGATGTTCTGATGTTCTGATTTTCATTGGTGTAACTCCGTTTTGCTGACAACCATAAGTGTTATCTTTGCAATATTTAGCCCAAATTCATCACCTGCTTCGGTCAGCCTATTTATAAGTAGTTACAACTTTTTTCCATTGAAAACAATCAGTACCGTGTCATCTACGTATCTGAGCTTATTGACATTAATTCCGATGATTTTAATGCCTGCCTCTTCATCTAAGGCTTCTTTGAAGATATTATCGAAGTAGATATTAAAAAGTGGAGGCAATAAACTACATTCCTGTCTCATTCCACGTCTTATCTCCGCTACTTCCGTCATGTTCTATCCAATTCGTATGTTTTCAGATTGATTACAAAATTTTGACAATACGGAGATCTTAGTCGGGGTTCAAATTACCTATTCTATTCAATTCGGACTCTCATTTCCATGTGGTAAACCCCGGTAACGTGAGCAACTCTTTGGAAGATTGTGGTAACCAACTAAGTGGGAAGCAGAGACAGACAAACGAGAGCGGGAGAAATGGCCCTTCGAAGATTAGGGGGTTAAGCAAAAGGTTAAGACCTCTTCCCTTGAAAAAGCTAATTGTTATGAAAGCACATAGAAGAAAACTCGGACTGTTTAATTCATAACGACCTAGCAAACTACAAAGGAATAACAATTTACAGATGTTCACATGAACATTTAAATTGCAAACACAGGAACTGGATAAAATGAAAGCCGATGTAATAGCGATTGAAGAGATGAGATGGACTGGTTCACAAATTATCGAGAGAAAAGACGACAATATATACTATAGCAGACATAGCACCCGACATGAGTTTGGCAGTGGTTTTCTAGTCATTAAAAAAGCTAAGCAAATTAATCCTTAATATGTTATCTACGTCTTAAAGAAAAATTCTTTAGCTTTTTTTTTTGTGGCATTGACTTTCGTCATTCAGCCAGTCTCGAAAGGTTATAATAATATATTCCTTAAAAAAGTATACACAGATAAGTACAGATTATTTCTCTCAGACGAATGCACAGCGATATCCCTAAAACGAAATAGAAGAATAATTAACAGAAGAATGTCCGTCAAGACATTTATTTTAACAGACAAACAATACTGGACCACGGATAAGGTATTGTTACATATAGGATAAACAAAGGGTACAAGTCTAACCCTATTCTTTAGCTTTAGCTTACTTATTGTACACGCACCCACGGAAGAAAAGGAAGACGACGAAAAAAAAAAAAATGAATTCTACATCTTAAACAAAGAATATGATCAATGTCCATGACATGACGTGAAAATAATTGCTAGGGACCTTAATGAAAAATTAGCAAAGAGCAATTTTTCAGCCAATTATAAAATGTAAGAGCTTATATGTATAGTCAAATGATAACGGGTTGAAACTAATAAACTTTAATCATCAAAAACATGAAAGTAGGGGGAACAAGATTTCCCTATAAAATAATGATAGACAAAGAACATGGAAATCCCCCCACAACGAAACCGTTAACCAGGTAGACAACATCTTGATAGATGCAAGTCATTCTTGGACATCATGGACGTCAGGAGCTACCGAGGTCCAAACACAGATAGTGACCACTTTCTCGTAATGGCAAAAATCAGAAAAATAATATTAAACTTGGAATTGAGGACAAAACATTGAAACATGTTGATGATAACTAACGATGCAGCCTTAAATTATAGATTTCTAAAATCTAAGGATATATCCAATTGAAGTTTAACACTTTAACTGTTACGAGTACCCATATGGACACAGGCAATTTTAGTTTTCTGCCATGTGTACATATATTGGACACAGGTTTTATCAGCGGTTCAAATATGTGTTCGTGGTTGGTACACATTTACCGCGTATTTAAATAGGAATATCGTTGAGTCTGGCATAGGACTATAAGATTCAAACATATCCTGGGATTTTTTAATTTTTAAAGGTATAAGGGATAATAAAATGAAAATTAACCTCACATTTTTTTTGTTGTTATGACAGTACAGCATATATACGGATGGCGTTCGCAAAGAATATATTACATCAGATCATCAACACTTTTGCGTTATTGTACTCGACAGTGGCTGCAGGTTTTTTTAACGAGTCTTCCCTCTGAGTTACCTCTATAATATCGTCTCTATGTTTTGTAGTCAGAAAAAGTACGTCTCTCTTATCATGCCACTTCATAACTCTATAATATTATTTTTGGTTTGGTTTGGCAATGATCTTCCCTTTCTTCAGTTTGGCTTCTACAATATCTTTGGGAATATTTTTTTGGTTTTTATGAACGTTCCTATAAAATTCGTGGATCTAGTTTTCAAAATTTCAGCGAAATTAACTGATATATACCAGTTGTTCGTAACAAGAGTCCTATCTAATCTTAATCCAATAAGGGTTCAATCATTTCCATAACTACCCTTTTATCAAGCGGTTGTCCCTTAATTTTCTTTGCCGTAATATATTTTAATTGTATGGGTATAGCCTTCTAACAAACAAATTTTAAATAGCTTTATTCGAAATTTATGACATTTTTCTTGCTCTATGAGATATGTTGCCTCTAAATAGGATCATCGTTTTATCAATGTAAACAGTTGAACCTGGAATCATACGTCGATAAAAATTAGCGTTCATTTCATTGACAAGACATTGGATTTTATGAAGGTAGTCATTTTCAGGACACTCGTCATTGTTTGCCATTTGAACCGATTTCGGGGCATGTATTTAGCAATATCACTTTTATGTAATGAAATTTTGAGCTACTAATCAGCTAATGATGCCTTTAAGTCTAGTACCATCCAAAGAGGGAGCGCTGTGATTGAATGTACGCATTTGATTGTAGTTAGTTTCATTCCAATAATTAAAACGTGACTTTTTCGTACTTGTTTCATTTATTATTCCAGTAAGAATTTGTTGCTCTGCATACCTAATTATTTCGAAGACAGTTATATTTATAACATCTTCAGAGACAAACAGTTTAAAGTATAACAGTTCATTCTTATCAGCCATTTCGTTTTTCAAATTTTCAGGAATGCCACAGTTCAAAGGACAATCGAAAATTGCAAAATTTTCGGAAACAGGTTCACAGTTTGAATCTTGTAAAGAATTTTCTTCTGGCCTAACAGTATCTGCGAAAAAATCATCATCTTAAGTCAAAGAACTGTCTGATTCTTCTTCCATTACTCGAGATTACTGAACACGCGATGGTTCTACAGAAGTATTGGGTTTTACGTTTCCTACAAAAGAATATCGATATATAGTCCATTTTCAGATAATGCTTACTCTATCTATTATGGACACATTAAGGTTTTGTGACAATTGAAATGATATATTTATTTTAGGTAGAACAAACGTAAATTCATTTGTGTGACGCCAATCTAATAGTAAAAAAATCGGATTATATAAACAAAAATTTTAGTAAACAAATTTTAGTAGGTTCATTGTCGGATTCACTCGTCAACGCTGTAGCTATATTATATGTAGGATCCAAATTTGAACCCGAACATTCAGAAAAATCATTACTTCATTTTTCTAAACTCCTCTAACTCAGCGGCAGACTTTCTGCTTAATTTTAACTCTAAAGAACGACGTTGTTTGTAATTGTGCGTCATATTAACTTTTTCAGTCGTGAAGTTTAGAAACATTTAACACGTGTGACTCTCTTAGTGGAACGATATCAGACTACTTGATCTTCAGTGTTCATTGTCCATCTGTGGTACTCATGGCCTGCACCTAGACATTTGTAATATTTACATATGAGGACAAAGCAAATTTTACAAAAATAATCAAAAATCAAATCTGGTTTTATAAGTTTTACTAAAAATAAACACAAATACAGTAATTAAGAAGAAAAAAATATTTTCACCCAGAAGACCCGGTACAAAATTTACTCTGAATTTACCTGGCAATTAAAGTGTTAATTTCAATCCAATAAGTATAGTACTCATTTTTATAGATTTACAACAAACAACTGAAAAACATGTAAAGCAGATACCGAAATTATACAATTGTATATTCTATTTATAAACAAATATGCTTAAATGCCTATTTATGCACCCTGTAAATAATAATATAGACATCCACACTTGAAACTGCCTGCTTTTACAGTTTTATTACTTCGTGGTGATTTAAAAAAAACTAGCTGTATTATTATTATTCCTACTTGTTCTATCCCCCACGTTCTTTATCTGTTCAAGTTCGTTTAAAACTTTGTTTTTAAACTCTCGATTTTAAATTCCACTTTATTGTTCATTCGAGAATTAAGACGCTTATTTTATGTGTGTTACAAAACCTTGACCCTCTCGCTCGACAGTTAGATAGATTTATGTTCTGGATATTAAAGTAGTTACAATAAGTCGAATCTTTCAACTATTCAAAATATCGTTGATATTGAGTTAATTTTATGAAAATTATGAGTTATTTGCTAAGTGCCTCTATACATATTTCATATCTGCCGTTTACTGCGCCATTAATCATTTGTCGTATTAGGCCCAGTAATATTAAAAGTCCAACCCTGCCTATCTCTTTACAAGCACTTCTAACGCTGAATGAACTTAGCTTTGATTCATGTTCATGGAGTACAAGAATGAGAGTTTTACGTTTTACCATGCATTGTAGTTCAGCTTTTGTATTACTGTGTATTGCAAATTCCTAAGGCTTGATGGGCTCTTAAAAACGTTCTCAGAATCAAATGGGTGGCTATCATTTTTTTGAAAAGTTTCTTCGGTCATATGACATGCCAAGATTTAATATATTTTATGTCTTGAAGCTTATCCGGAACGAATCAATAATTTCTATATATTATTATGTACTCGGGTTTCTAATGGATTTCATTCAAAATTAGGTATTACATATAAATGGGGATGGGGGGGAGGGGGTATATTGTACTTTGACACTAGATGTCTTTCGTTACTTATAAAACTGTTCTATAACTGTTATAATTCTAATATTGTTCTAAAACTATTTTCTTGTGGCATGTTAAAGTAATTACTATTTAAATGTGAATAAGCCACAATTAAAGGTTAAAGTAAGTTTATTGACGTTTCAATTGGACGTGTACGAACTCATCACTATATAGCCCCCCATAAAATTATTAGACTCTCGGAGATATAGTAAACTGATCACCGGCATCCTTTGGAGATTGGTAAACTCATCACCGCAGATAGGTAAACTCATCACCGGGATTTTTGCCTGGTTTCTAATGCGAAAGATTGCCTCTTACCTGTTGTACTTCTCGTTTATGTGATAATTTAATAAATTCAGAAATTATTTTAAGCAAGTTGCTTTAAAATTTAACTGAGATATTAATATGTCTCACGGTGTGGCCTATTAGACGTATCTGCCAATCTAAATGGTTTTGAGGTCTAAAAATTTAGTTACATAGGATTTCGATAGTGAACTGTAAAATGAAAATATTTGTCAACATGTGCTATTTTTGTTTATATCGGAAGTAGTCCCAACTTCGTTATTTAATTTTCATTGCATTTTTATATTTCTCATTGAATTCTCGAGATAATTTGTTAAGCATACATTCGGTCTAAGTCTTACTGTTTTGGCGTTATTTGACTATCTTGAAAATAATAGACGATTTTGGACAGGAAGTAAATATAAAATGTCTAAAAAATAGGAAAAGCTAAAAACTTGAGTATGCTATTATTGCATTGAAGTCGAAGGAAACTTAATTTTTTACACGTGCAAAGCTTTGCATTTTATGGCATCATTGGCGGAAATTTTTAAATTTGAAGTAATCAGCAATGCATTTATTGTGACAGAATGCACCAAAATGCTTAAGTACAGTTTCCTGTACTTTATCTTTCAATGACTTGTACAAAGATCCCACAATTAGAATGCTTTTAAAAGTAATTTTTTTACATTTTTTGGTTAGTTTTCGCCATTATTTGTAGGAGTCAGATGAGTTGTTCATTTCATTTTATAAACATCATGACAACTAACCTCAATTAGTGTAAGATACAAAATAATTTTTATTCTGTAATTTGTACTAATTTTGTTTATTGTAGCAGCCTGCTGATCCAGATAAAGATTTGCGAAAGCTTGGTAGACTAAAAAGAGTACTTCTTTGTTCTATCTTCAGCTGCACACCCAAATAGTTGTGTTTTGTAGTCTAACTGATCAGCGTTGACTACAAACGTTTATCGCTTTTTTAGTTTAGTTTTATTCGCTATATATATATATATATATATATATATATATATATATATATATATATATATATATATATATATATATATATATATATATATATATATATAAGGAGTCCAACTCAACAATGTGACTAACAATTTAATTAGAAATCTTAAAATGTAATATCAGAAAAGGTAATCTACAGCAACAAAGCCTTGTTGCTGTAGATTACCTGTAGATTAAATAATATTATGCCTTGCCTACAGGAAACATCTTATACAGTTAACTTAAAGAACTTAATTCTGATTTTTTTCTGTTTGATCAGGGTGATTCGCGAAAACCAGTGCGAAACAACTAAACAAAAACGGTATAAAATTTCTACTCAACAGTTGTATGACATTTAGCCCACATAAGTCCACAAAAGGCAATTCGACTTTTTTAGAGTCTTTCGCAATTGAAATTTGAAATTATTGATAACCATTATTTTTTGTCGCGTTGGCTCAGGACGTAATCAATTAGCAGTTCACTATCCATGTTGAAGAAACAAGGGCAAATGAAGAGAAATTTTTCTTTTCGCATGATTTTAGGTAGCTATCAATAGAATTTTGTGGAATTCCCAAATAAAAACCAATAAATTGCAGTTGCATTTAAGACATTTGGATTTGGATTATTCTGTGAAATTAACAAAAACTAGCCGTTTGCTGGGATTTTATGGTCTATACCTGATCCGGGGTGCAGGAAGACCAGTGATCAGTTTACCAATCTCTTAGGGTCTATTTTGAAAACCCTACTTTTATGGCGGTGATGAGTTTGTACTATGTACGAGGGTATTTATGGTAATTGGTGATGAGTTTACGTGTACCCTTTCAATTTCCACTTCGGAAATCGGAGAAAGATACATTCTAAATATGATCTACGATGATAGTGATAATGTTGGAAATACAGGTTGTTTGTACGTGTTTTATCGATTCTAAAAAATATTGTGACATGATTATGAAAAGATAATTGAAAGATAAGACTGGACTCTAGAAATACTTAACAAATAACTCAATCGTATTGGAAACAAGTTTCGTCTGTTCGAATTTATGAAATTAAACCGGAAGATATACTTATTTTAAAAAGAATGAGGCTTGAAAGACTATCTATTGATATAAAATTGAAAACTCTAAATTACTGTAGAGTCCTGTTTTATCTATTAATAAACTTTAAGCTCATTTGTAAAACCAGATTGAGCGCAACATACCCATGCTCAAATACTTAAAAATAAATCACTCAATGAAACTCTGGAGTAGGAGTGGATTCGGTGAACAACTCTAGTGGACAGTTTAAATAAGTTTCCCTCAGTTATTTCCAGAAATATAATATTGTCGCTTACAGAGTAACTACCTTTTCCGTATGCAACATATATACATTTCCCCAACCAAGAACTTAACCATAACGAAATATCGGACCTCTTAGACCAAATACCTACTCCAGGACTAATTGTCGGATACTTCAACGCACATAATCCTTTTTTGGGGTTCAAAAAATTAACACCTCTTTGTAGAAAACTAGAATCCCTTCTGGGAAAATTCAACATAAATCTACTTCATCATGGACAAGACACCCGTTTCGATATAAGAACGGGCAAAGGTTCTGCTCTAGATCTATCTATATGCGAACCATCAATAACGCATATTATGCTTTCATGGCATGTATTGCTCAAGCCATACGATAGTGATCACTATTCTATTATAATTCATAACGAAGAAGCATCTACATCTATACCAGAAGCAAAATGAAACATAAAAAATGCAGATTGTACGAAATTTCAAAAGTCATAAATCAAAACAGTAATGTGAATGAAGACGTAGATTTTACTACAACACTAGTAATAGATTCAGCAGATATAAATATTGGGAAAATTACCTCCACCAGTAAATTCCATCCCGTTCCTTGGTGGAACAATAAATGTAAACAAGAAATACAACAATAAAAAAAAACGTTTAATTAATTTAAATGGCAGAAAAATAGAACAAAACTCTTTAGAATTTAAACGATTAAGAGCTATAGACAGATTCACTATGAAAAAAGCAAAGCGCGAATCTTAGATAACATACGTTTCAACAATTGACAGTTCTACTCCAATGACAAATGTATGGAAAAAAGTAAAAAGAATATCTAGTACAAAATCACACAAGTCAATAAATCTATTAGAGCGAAATATCAAATATACTGGCATTAGTTTATGAAAAAAATTCAAGCGAAGCAAATTATTTGACAAAATTCTTAAAGAAATAAAGAAAAATATACCATTGATTATATATCAAAACAACAATGTTATTTTCATATTTTTTTACAAATCACAATACAAATTTTGTTACAGAATTGGGAACAAAGAAATCCAAATATTAGGTTATGCAGACAACGCCGCATTAATCGCCGAGACAGAAGACGAACTCCAAAGATTAACACACATCTTCAATACAACAGTCAAGAAATACAATAGGATAATATCAGCAGAAAACACCAAATGTATGACATCATCTAAATACCCACTACGATGTAAAATCGAAATTGACGGGAAAATAATAAAGCAGAAAGCAAGGTTTAGATGTCTGGGAATAAATATAACTAGTTACGGAGATGTTGAAGAACAAGTACGACAACAAAGCTTAAAAGCAAGTAAAGCGGCGGGATCTCTTAATGACACAATCTGGAAGAACAAGTACCTAAGAAAAGACACACAAACAAGAATCTAGAAAGCAGCAATTAGACCTATCTAAACATACACGCTGGAGACAAGACCTGATACATCTAAAACGAGACGACTACTAGAAACAACAGAGATGAAAATACTTCGACGAATATCGGAGAGGAATCTGTTGGATAGGGAGAGAAGCGAAAACATAAGAAGAGCTGGCAATATACAAGACATAAATGAATGTAACAGGAGTGGAACGAACACATCACTAGAATGGCAGAAGATAGGATAGTACGAATAGCACGAGATAAGTCACCAAATAGACGAAGAAGTATACAGTATACAGTACAAGAAAAAGATGGTGCGATAATTTAAAGAATTTAGGAGGCTAATACTGAAGAAGAAATAGGCTTAAAAGCCTATATACAAGAAGAAAGAAGAAGAAGAAGAAAATGACAATGAAATAAACTTTTCAATATGTAAGAAATTGTGAAATCGTGCGCTGAACCAGAAAATATACCCACTATTTTTCTAAAAATCCTCACCTACCCATCTAAAGATCATTTACTCAGCATCTACAACTTAATCTTCTCGAAAAATTTATTTCCAAAATCCTGGAGAAATTTGATAATAAGTCCCATTCCTAAACAAAGTAAATCACAATCAGATCAGTTCAGATTTATCAGATCAGATAATTATACCAGAACAGAGTGACACAAAGAACAGCCGATGTTCCGAAAACATCATTCTACTGTAGACAATCTTATTTATTTAAAATATGAAATACATGAGGCTTTCGCAATTATACAACACTGTATCGGAATATTTTTCGACATTAATAAAGCCTAAGCTTCACTATGGAAATACTGAATTCTTAACACCCTTAACTAATGGAAAATTAGAGGTAATATACTCAAATACATATCAAAATCTACTCAAAGTAGACCGAGTGTATTCCTCAACAAGAAATCAAGCAAATTATATACCAAAGGGGTCGAACCTCAGCACAATTCTATTTCTTATAGCTATGAACTCTATTACCGCAAAAATTAAATAGCCTGTAAAAGCTAGGCTATATGCAGATTATTTACTTATAGAGGATACTTTGTAGAGGAAAGAACCTAACCACCATGCATAACCATGTCCAAAAAGCCATATATCATATTGACTAATTTTCATTCACAAGTGGACTTCAGTTCAATACCCCCAAAACCAGAGCAGTATGTTTTACAAAAAGTCACCAAATACAACCGAAGTACTTATATTTAAATGAAGGACAGCTTAAATATGTAGACTAAGTTAAATTCCTCGGTATGATGTTTGACCAAAAACTAACTTCGAAATACATTTAGAATATTTAAAAAGACTTGTCAGCCTTTAACAGATTTGTTCCGATCACTTGCAAAAAAAATGGGGCGCAGACTCTAAGACATAACTATATATCTACAAGGCCCGTTCGTACGTTCCAAACTTGACTACGGCTCAATCGTTTGCAACTCCTCCAAAAAATCATATTTAAAAATAATAGATAATTCAAAATAAAGGTCTTCGAATTTACTTGGGAGCACAGCACAGTACAAGTCCAATACAAATCCTATACTGGGAGACTGAAGCGATTCCACTCACATTTAGAAGGCAATATCTGTTTTCTTCTTCCACTGCAGTATCATCTAATCAAGATAATCCACAACGTATTCGCTGTCCGTTTCAAATCGAACTGGTTGGAAATTATGGTTGAAAAGAACGAATTTTCATTCAAAACACGAAAAGTGAAGCTTATAAAAGAAGAATGAGATTAATTAAACAAAGTGAGATATGGTCGGTGAAAGGAGACATTCTTTTTGCGAATATTTGGATCAATGTATTCAAAGCTAATGCAAGAAAAGGTTTAATCTTTTGGGGGGTTTATAGTCAATAAAAGACTTTTAAAATGAGTACTACGAGAAGTCATTTGCGTAAACTGAGTAAGTTACAGCTCGTTAAAAATGGACTCTTCGAATATTTTAAGGAAAATGGCAGTATAATTAACCTAATGTCCACCAGAATCAAAATTAATCGTTTTTCTTCTACAGTACATTTTATTATAGTGTTCTTCATTACATCCAGGAGTTTTTCTGGTTTAAAATGCACTATTTTTGAATTTATATTAAATTGTATAGTATATTTTGAAAATTTCTAAAAAAATATTTCTTTTTTTCAAAATAACTTAAAGCTATAATATATATATATATATATATATATATATATATATATATATATATATATATATATATATATATATATATATATATATATATATATATATATATATATATATATATATATGTAAAAAATGATACAATACAAAAATATATTTCTTTTTTCAAGAAATATTATCGTTTTTTATAAATTTCTGTACCGTAAAAAACAATGCAGATAATACCGATTAAAATGTATGTCTGCAACCAAAGAAATCATTTTTATAGAACAAATTATTATTGATTTAAATACATAAGTTTAGAATTTTAATGTATACAAACCTATTTTTAACATTGTAGTCGTCTTTAGGGATGATTTTCAGGGGTTGAAGTGTTTAAACTAAAGAAATATCTAAGGTATTCTTTCTAGGGGTTAAAAAATGAAACCAATGAAACATAATTTTACAACCGATGACTAAATTGTTATTGATTTTAATTCAAAAGTATTTTCAAAATTATTTTTTAACGTTATTTACGTCATCGTCAAGCGGTGGTATCTAAGGGTTGAAAAGTTGTAGTAAATTACAAATTATCATTGAATATGTTTATCTTACTTAATTAAATAATATCTTGATGCATAAAACGCTTAAATACGTATTCTCCTATTTTTACACTTAGGGGTAGTTTTAATCCGTTAAAAACAAAAAGCACACTTCGCTAATACATAACTTTTGCAAAGGAGGGTAAGACAATCTTAAATCAAAATCTTCAGGTAAATCCATATAGTCCGCTAGAATTGGGAGGTAAGGTCCTATTTTCCGACCGAGTTACTGGACGAAATGGCACATAACCAACTCTACTGTGATGATCCACTACTACTTCTCATTAAAAAGGAACTAAAACATGCAGCAAATATGAATATTTTCAACAAAATTTTATTTTATGGGCAAAATAGCAAAAAATTCGCCTAGTGACCCAAACGCAGAAGAATATATGGAATCTCTACACAACGACCCGAAAGCACAAAGAAAAGACTGCTACAGTATGGCAGGATACATGAAAGAACTCCCCAACCAAGCAAAAATTGAAAAATAGAAGAGTACTTGTAACCTTCAGTCGACTCCGGATTCGTCATACTCGGGTAACACATGACTACCTACCAAAACGTGTTGATAAACCTGTGTGTGACATTTGTAAAAGTGTCTTAACAGCAAAACATTGAAGTGTCCCAAGTATGAAGTGCAATGCAAAATGTATAACATAGCACCAACATTAAATAGTGCTCTTGGAAAAGACAGTTATACAAAAAAAATTTCGCCTTCCTCAAAGACTGCAAATATTTTACTTTGTATAGATTTAGGGCTTTTTCTAATTATCTATTGTTATGGTTAATATTCTATTATTAAGTTTAAATTTTGTAACACAATCCATACACGCTAATAACCCTGCGTGGTTAATGTGTCGTGTAAGGAAAAAAGAAAAAAATATATATACCAATTAGAATTAATGATATCCAATTGCCAAAATCATTACGAGCAACATATTTGTGCATAAATTTAGGGGTAAAATTGTGCTAAAAATCCGCGTTAAATACAAAAGGGAACAACTTAATATCCGATAAAAAAACGATTGGACAATTGGAAGACATTTTAAATTTTTCACCCGTAATAAACTATTGGCAGGTATATTAATAAGCACTAAGACCATTATGCATATATGCTTGGCAATTCTTAGGTTGTGCCAAAGATAATAATATAGACTCATCCAAAGACTTCAGAATCAAGTAGGTAAAGTAATATTGTAGATGCTTTTTAGTATAAACGTAAAAGTAATCTTAATCGGTCCATGGGCATGAAAATTGTAGATGAAATCATGAAAAAAACACAGCAGCAAGTCACAAGCAAAGACTGCATAGTTATGTGAATGTCGAGGAAATTTATTTTTTTTTGATAAAAATTAAATAAACAGAAGACCCAAAAGGCTAAAACCCTTCGAGTTGGTCTAAGTATTTCAAATACAACCATATCTTAATAAGACGTAATATTGTATTTGTATTAAGGAATATTTATAGAGATAATAAAATAACACCAAAGGAAGGGGCTCTTAGTTTTTTTAATAGCTACTAAATCAGGTTAAAGATGAATTGCTCATTGGTCATTTGACTAAACAATAGCCAAAAATGCAAAAGGTGTTTTTAACAAAACAAAAACATTTTATAATCGGAAAGATTCCGGAAATACAATATCTTATATGGAAAATTTGCAAATACGGTTTGCAGACCAACCAACGTTATTGATTGACTTTTCAGTCGCAATTAAAAAAGGAATAACTAAAACATATAAGATCTAGTTTATTTTCTGTCCTCAGTTTTATCAATTGGCTTTCTGTTGACCTTATCTAATTATGATTTCGGTTTTTATAACATATGGCAGATGAAATATTCTTGAAGGTCGTCAGGTAAGGTCTATGTCACATTCATTAGAATATTTTTATAGTAAACTTTTCACACGATTTAACTAAATGATTTTATAGAAATATTTCCTATATTTAAATTTTATTGTACAAAAAATTAAACGGACCTGAATCTACCTGAGGAGATACGTACGATTCTAACCAGTTTCTTTAGAAAAAACGACAGCCAGATTCTACAAATTATTAGCTATTTGAATAAATGTAACAGGTTGAAATGAATGAATTAAACAAATAGTGAAAAATTTTAGTTTGGTTGAACTTTTAAAAGTTCAGATATTCGGAAGAAGTTTATATTGACATATGTTATGAAATAATTTAAAACATTACAATAAACAACAACAAATTCCGCAGTAGTTAAAGATATTCTTTTATTTAAATTGTTTCTAAGACAACTCGTTTATCTTTGGAGAAGGATTTACTTTTGTAAATCATCGATCTTTTTCGATCTAAATCGATCTAAATTAACGCACCACCTCAACTGTACCATAATTATTAAGCTATTTTTTTTTAATCCTTAATTGTATTTCGATAATTTTTTTTCGCATTGCAGCTCTATTTCTAAGTAATTACTGTATTATTGTTTTCTGGTAAATGTCAATGTTTTACCTATATACGGGTTGTAAAAATAAAGTTGTTTTTTCTTTTTATTTTACAACACCCTGTGGAATTTATTAAAAGCAAACGCTATGTCTTATCCTTTAGCTTAGTTTTTTTTAATATATTCGTAAAAAAATCATCGATATCTTTATTATCAAAAAGGAAAAGTACGTTCAAAGCATAACGTGATTTTATTGAATTGTAATACTAATGGCAGCAGTTAGTCATGTATGAAAAATATAACAATTTGACAGGACAATTTTAGACTGTCAATATTGTTTACAATTCAATAAATTGTTTTGCTGTTTTGCATATGTGAGTTAGTTAACAAGGACCGTGTTTCAAGAAATCTGAGCCGAGATGAATGTGTTTCGGCAGTTACTTTAGCTCATATTGGGTAAGTAAGTTATCGTGAAATAGGCTTGTTGTCTCATACTACAATATCACGAATCACTCAACGTTTTCGAGAAACAAACGATCACACGACACGGCGTGGACAAGGAAGGGGAAAACTCACAACACCACTCCAAGATCAGTTTATTAGGCTTCGTGCTATAATAAAACGTTTTGTCACAATGAGACATTTACAAATACAAGTGGCAGATGTTCATAATATTCAAATTAGTAGAAACGCTATACAAAGGCGTCTCGCTGAACAGGATCTGCACGTAAAGATACCAGTCACAGCACCAGCTTTGTAGGATACCAGGATAGCAGTAAAATTTTCCTGTTAGTGATTCCATAGTAAAGCATAAGGAAAAGAAAAACAGGAAAAAAAACACCTCATAATACTATCCCGACGTGGTAAGTATTTGGTCTTACATTTAGTTTACTCTAAGTAAACACCAAACTCTGATTGTATATGTATGTTATTTAAAAAACATAAATGATGTATCCTCGATATGTTATTGACTTATTAATAGTGGTATTTTTTTATTAACTTCCTTTTTTAATATGGGTAACCAGATCTTACTGCATTCTACCGAGGAATTTGCGACAAAATTTTACTCATTTAGCATAATTAGAGACGCTTCTTTAAGTTTTCTGTTTTTACCATATGTTTCTTTTAGGACTATACTTAATTTATTCCATTGAACACTATATTCAATTTTCCATGCTTGTTTACATATATGAGATCTATCAAATGCTTTATTTTTAATATAAAATTGATGTTCACTTTTCCTAACATTTAATGCTCTTGATGTTTCACCTAAATAAAACTGATCGCATTCACAAGGCATTTGATATAAAATTCTTTGTTCTTTCTTGTTTATTGTTAGGTTTAGTTTTAGATAAAATAGATCTCAATATATTTGATGTTATGAATGTTGTTAAAATGTTGAATTTATTTCCTATCTTGTTAAGTTTTGCTGATAATTCTTTTATGTATGTTTTGTTATTTTCCTAGCATTATTCCTTGTGAGGGAATATAGTCTTCTGCAGGTCATCATGTAGGGTGAGTCGATGGCAAAAAGGGAATAGGTAGAAAGAGGAAGTCATGGGTGCGAAATATTCAAGACTGGACAAACATGACTGTAGACGAATTATTCCACGTTGCAAAAGACAGAGAAACTTTTAGAAATGTGGTCGCCAACCTCCGTTAATGGGGACGGCATAGGAAGAAGAAGATTCCTTGTGTATGCTATAGGATCTTGTTTCTAAGTTGTTCTACTCTATTTGGTAGATTGTTGACAATTCCTTATTTATAAACGATAAATGATTTTTTAATAAAACACATGTTAACAAATGTTTCTCCTTCAAGAACGAATTTTCGTTAGAACAAGTAATTTTGGATCTATGATACTCTACCGTATAAAGGTTTAATAATTCCCTTTTTAATAATGATGTTGTGATTTGGTTTGTAATTTAGATATCTGTTGGTGTATGTTCGTTTTCTGTACACCTGAGTCTCATATCCAGTATCGTTCTTAGAGATTAAAACAATTTTCCATGGTAAACGTTATTGCCTCTTCTTTATCGTTTATATCATACAGGAATGTGTCCAACAACTCTGACCCATGAGGCCTCCATACAATTTAATTGTGGCTTATTTCTATTAATAGTAATTATCTTATCTTAACTGCAAATCTAAAAAATGCGTTTAGCTATGACAAATAAAACAGGATATAAGAGAGTTATTAAAGAGATTTTGTCGTCCTGTAATAAAAGCACCTTTATTTGGTATATACGCATGCCCAGTTTTGCGTCCTTTATTTTTGTCCTTTAATAAAATACAGGACGCTTGTATTTAAGTTAAATACAGGCCAGAAAACTTTTATTTAAAGATCCCTTATTTTGACATAAAATTCCTTTATAAAAGGTATATTAATATAAAAAAAAACCTTATCGGGCTACATCACAGAAAGTTTTCGGAATAATTATTCTATTATCAGTGCTACCTGGATTTTCATGTTTGAAGCCACTAAATACGTGTGTAAAAACCCTTTAAATGTAGTTGAATTAATTTTAAATTACATCTTTGATATTAAAAAACTAGGATGTTTAAGTTATAAACGGAATTAGTTACATGGTAACGTAGGACTCCACTGGGGTTGTTAGCCCTTAAAAGAAATATCTGTGAGGACTTATTGATATCAACGTAGTTGTTGGCTTCAGATGATGGCTTGAATGTAGCTAAATCTAGATGCTTGCATGTATGTATCTCTAGGTAGCCGTTGAGTTTTGAATAGCAGCTGCAGTTCTTATTTCATGGTTGACCATGCGTTTTAGAAAGTTCTTGTGTGGTAGCACAAGGTTCAGGAAGTTTCACCTATATGGTTAGGGTATGTGACACCAAAAGGTGTACAAGTAAAATTTAATTAGGTCAAAAAATTCAGAGAAGAAATTTAACGACGTAAAATGAATTTATAAGTAGAAAATCCAGCTTAAGTAATAGATGCAAAAAACATATTGCCACCTTCAATATTTAGAAGGTTTAGAAGTGAAGACTGACATAATAGAACGGAGTTGCTAACTTACAAATATATTTTGTCGCTTGAAGATCATAGACATTCTATATATGTCTATGCCATAAAATAAAATGGAGTCTAAACACAGGGAATAAAATATAATAAGTGAAATATTGGTAAAATAAAAATGGTAAAATAAAACAGAAAGATAACACATGATTTATTCATGTGTTATCTTTCTGTATCCAAAGAAGTTAGAATAAAATAATTATTTAAAGAAAAATAGCAAACATTTGACGTTTATAACGTTACAACACTCTATGAAGTGTCAAAAACAATTGTTCTTTAAATTAACACCTCAAAGACGAAACTTATCGTCAGTCTTGTTGTAGTTAGCGACAAAATTCAAATTGAAGGTCCTAGCGTCGACCAAGTAACAGCTTACAAATATCTTGGCCATGAGATTTGTTTTGGCCGAAATATTCAAACAACTAAAATATAAAGCAGGGGAGGTCTCACATGGGCTGCTTTTGATAGATTAAACAACATTTTTAATTCCCATATTTTAGTCTGTTTGAAAGGAAAGGTATTTAACTAATATGTTCTACTCATTCTCACATATTGCGAAGAATAAGTAACTCTGACGAAAAGAACAATAAATAAAACAAGAGTTACAAAAGACGCAATGGAAAGATCAATGTTGGGCATTACCATCAGAGATGTAGTACCAAATCCAGACATAAGAGGAAGAACAGGAGTTACGGATGCAGTCGAATGTCGACTTTTGAAGAGTGACGAAGATAAGAGGCATATCGAAGCAAAAGACGCCCACCTACTAGATGGACGGATGATATAAAGCGCATCACCATGAATTGATTGCAAAAAGACCAAAATAGAAATAAGTGGAAAAGTTTCCATGAAGTTCAGTCGTAGACAAATATAGGCTAATCGATGATGCCGCTGTTTCTGATGAATGGATGGCCCACTTTTTCACAGATATTATGGAGACCGGTATCATACCACAGGAACTCAAACGCTCAAAGATCATTGCCATATTAAAACCAGGGAAACCAAATGATAATAACCCTAAGAACTACAGACCAATCGCCCTACTATCGGCAACGTTCAAGCTACTAGAACGACTTATCTATAACAGAATTAGTCCAATACCGGTTGATCAGGCAGGTTTCCGACCGAAAAGAAGCTGCGCAGATCAGGTTCTTTCACTTACCACATTTATTGAGGCAGGGTTCCAGAGAAAACTTAAAACTTCAGCCGCATTCATAGATCTAACAGCGGCCTACGATACAGTCTGGAGAGAAGGCATGGTATACAAGCTCCTCCGTACAATCTTCTGTAAATCCACCGCTCGAATAATCAACAGCATGCTAGCCGACCGAACGATTCAAGTAGTCATGGGAACCGACATCAGCACTCCAAGAAAACTGAAGAATGGACTGCCTCAGGGATCTGTCCTAGCTCTTCTTCTCTTTAGCTTGTACATCGCTGATATACCAGAAACCAGATCCAGGAAGTTTGGTTATGCCGACGACTAGGTCCTTGCAACAAGGTGTAAGTCATTTGAACAAACAGAAGAAATCCTTACGGCAGACTTACACACAGTGGGAAAGTATTTCCGTAAATGTAGGCTCCAACCAAACGCTACCAAAACAGAGGTTTCCAGTTTTCATCTAAATAACAAGCTTGCAGGAGGAATACTGAACATCTAATTCGACAACACTACACCCGCCAACAATAAAACACCAAAGTACCTTGGGGTAACTCTTGACAGAACCCTATCTTTCAAGGAACATCTGTCAAAAACAGCGGAAAAACTTAAATCCAGAAACAACATCATCCAGAAGCTGTGCGGCACAACATGGGGAGCATCGGCTTCCACCTTGCGATCATCTGCCCTGGGCCTTGTCTTCTCAACCGCAGAATATTGCTCTTCAGCCTGGCTTAACAGCGCACATATACACAAAGTAGATGCCCAATTGAACAGTACAATGAGAATGATTGCTGGTGTTATCAAATCCACCCCTACGCAATGGCTTCCAGTACTGAGCCACATTCCACCGCCCAAACTACGGCGTATACACTCCCTCACTAGTGAGTACAAAAAGATACTTAGTAACGAGATCCTGCCAATTCATCAAGATATACGGTATGTGGTAACCGTTTACACTCCAGACGACCGCCAATAAAAACAGCACAGATTGCTGTGGAAAATGAGTTCAACTTAACGACCACTTGGACTCGAGAATGGATGGAACAATAAAATAGCAGCTTACCCTGCATCACACAAAAACCACCAGGTTTTGACTTACCACGCAACACATGGACTATGCTGAACCGAATCAGAACCCAACACGGCAGATGCGGTTACATGATGCACAAATGAGGTAAACGACTATCCCCACTCTGTGACTGCGGACAATCCCAAACCATCTGTCACATTACTAAACAGCGTCTCACAAGATCCTATCAAGGCAGGTCAGAGGATTTTCTAATGGCGACTCCAGAGTCGATAGAATATATAAATAAGTTAGACGTTCGTTTGTAAACATATATGTAATGTTTTATACAAAACAAAATATATGTAAATTTAAATGTAAATGTGTCAAGTGCCATACGATAAATAAAATAAATCTGATGATGATGATGATAATGTAGAATTGGTCAGAGAATACGGAAACATCTCCGTACACAAACGCTTTCCGACCCTCCAAGATATCCCATATATCCCACTACAACACCATCGACTGAAATCTACACAATCTGCTATCTGGATACCAATAACATAATCTAATCAAATCCAAATATCACAATAGGTCTACACAAGGTTACACAATCATATTCAGACAGGACGTACCAAAAGACCACAATGCGACTGCGGATGACTTAGACTATGCTTCACTGAGTCTCAGATTGTTCAAACCGTACTGCGGAGACCATTAGAATTTTGCAGAACTATCACTAGATGCAATCGAAGGGCTGTGTAATGTGGATATTGATGTTTAGTTTATATACAACTACATATTTATGTTTACATCTGTATTTATTTATGTAATATGTATGTTTATAGTATCGTATTTGTGAAGAATCCTTAGCCTAACTTAATAAATAAACTGCTAATGATAGTGATCAATTCATTTCTTTATCACATAAGTTTTTTCATCTCAAGTGAAGTAATGTTATCCCCCACTTTTAGTTTGCTTTTATCTAGTCCATCTTTTCAATGTTGGTCAAGATATTATAAGAGAATATGAGGGGAGCACCATTCCTTAAGAGATCTTTGGTTTTGTTATTATATTTTCTTAAAACTTTTCCGATACAAATATAAGCTACTTATTTTAAGGGTTTCGCATACTTAACATATTTGGACCAGAAAGTGTGATATTTCACTAGTATCTATTAATAAAATTTGATAAAATATAGTCTTGTAGAGTTTAGAACAAGGTCAATGTTGCTGCTCCTCTTTTACTGAGCGAGTGACTACCATTTTTAAATATTAAGTTTAGGGTTTCACTACTTGAAGTATATTTTTTGATATTGCTTTTTAATCGGTTGGTGATATCACAAGGTTATTTCAATATTATCAGACTACGCAAACAAACTGTTTAAAAATCGTATGAAATTTCCAGATATTAAATTTTATATTTAAAAGCCAGAGGCGTCAGCAAGATCTCTAGACAGCATTAAAGGACAGACAGTTTAATTTGCACAATTCAAATTTTAATCCCTATTTAACTTTTATTTGTTTTAATCACACTTTTTTGTTTATGTTTTTCTAAGTGCACTTTATAAGTTTGAACTATTATCAACTGATTGTTTAAACTAAATCACATCGATGTAAAAAAATGTAGCAATAAATGTCAATTCTTTTGTAGTGATCAAAACGACCAGGCGTGTATGTTGGATAAAAAAGAAAAATAAAGTACATAAATCCTGTGAGATCATACAACCAACCTACGTCACAAATGACTTTATTATTATTTTTAAATAATAAAATATTAACTTAAAATAGTTAATACTTACAATAATTAAATATCTTTAATAGATATATTGTGCAATACACATTCACACTAAAATATAATTTTTTCTTTACTTTACTTTACTTAATCAGTAGACCCATTTGTATCTTTCGGTGTTGGGCCGTTTATAATACAATTCATTAAATTACAATATTTTACAGTCTTCTGAGGTGTCCTAGCTCTTAACGAACTTTCTCCATTCCTTCCTATTGGATGCCATCTGTGTTGCTTCCTGCCAAGTCTTACCCTTACTCTGCAGTATCTGCGAGATGTCACTGTTCCATTCTTTAATGAGTTTTCCTTTTCTATTCTTCCCAATTGGTTTGGCGTCCCACACTCTTTTTACTTGTCTATTATTGTCCATTCGGGTTAGATGTCCGAACCATGCCAATTTTTTCTCCTTGATTGAGTCGAGTATCGGTTTGATTTTGAGTCTTTCTCTTCTTGTTTTTTTTTTCATTTCTGATTCTATCAGTTCTTTTTACTCCGATCGTTCTTCTGAGGTATTTCATCTCTGCTGTGTGAATTCTGCTTTGATGTCTTTTGTTTAACAACCAATTTTCTGCTCCATATGTCATTGTAGGTCTATATATTGTTTTGTATATTGTCATCTTGGTCTTTGTTGGCATTTTTTTGTTATTAAGGAATCCTATATTTATTGCCTGGAATAGTTTTCCTGTGTTTTCCATTCTGTTGTTAAGATCGTCCTCGATGTCTCCTTTGTTGTTGATTACTGTTCCCAAGTATTTGTATGAATTTGTCTGTATTATTTTTTGTTGGTCTATCATTACTTCTATTTGATCTTCCGTCCCTTGTTTCCTTGATATTTTCATTATCTGAGTCTTCTCTTTGTTTACGTTTAAGCTGTATTTGCTTGCTTCTAGGTTCCTTTCTCTAAGTTGTATTTTAGTTTTTCTGCAAATTCCGCAATTAATACTACGTCGTCTGCAAATATACACATCTCGTTTATCATTTGCATTCTGTTCCAACCGATGCAGTATTTCTTGAATGTTTTCTTACATTCTTTCACTATGCCATCTATTACATTCTATTATGAATAGCACTGGGCTGAGACTTCCCCTTGTCTAACTCCTTGAGTTGTTTCAAATGGTTCTGATTGTATATTTAACATTCTTACTGTATTTATTGTTTTCATGTATATACTCTTTGTTGCTTCTATCAGTTCTTCACTTACTTGCTTCTTCTTTAGGCTTTCCCATATATCTTTTCTTTTGACTAAGTCGAATGCTTTTTTAATGTCTATAAAGCTCAGATATATTTCTTTATTTTTTTAAGGCTTTTTCTATTACTTGTTGCATGGTGAATATATGATCTTGTGTGTTGTGTCCTTTCCTGAATCCACTTTGTACCTCCTCTAATTTATGTTCTATTTCTTTTATGATTTTCCTTTCTATTATGGTTTCGTATACTTTTGCTGTTACACATAGTAGTGATATACCTCTATAGTTCTTACAGTCTTTTGTGTTTCCTTTCTTGTATATAAGTATAATTACTGCATTTGTCCATTCTCTGGGTATTACTTTTTTCTTCCATATTAGGTTATATATGTATAATAAAAATTTTCTAATTTTTTTCACAAATTGTTAAATAAAAAAATTACCGCACCTTTTGAAGTGCCCGCATAGAAAAATTATCATTTCTAATCAATCCAAAACAGATACTGCCTGTTCTAATTGTTCAGGAAAAGAGAACGATGGAGGAAAGAGTGGAAGGTTTATGGCCAAACTGGATGTTCTTAACCGATTAGATTAATAAATAGATTGATAAATGAAAAAGAATTGCACAAAATAATGAAGAAAAGTGTCGACAAACGTCAATAATAAAAAAATACCTAAGAAAAATTTCCTTGGTTTTAAGGATATTAATAACATACTTTTTCTAAAAATAAAAATGTGTGTAAAACAACTTTTAAGAGATATATACTTTATTTTGGTTCCCAACATATGTTTTATTTACAAAATATTACAGAATGACTTAACTGTACAAATATGTAAACTGTAAATAATATATGAATAGGATTTTATATGCAATCCAAATATAGCACTCGTATGCCGATTAGAAAGAAGTTTGAGATATTTGTTTCGAAATCTTGACAAATTTTATATATAAACTCCTGTTTCAAATGTCTCATAAGAAAAAAACTTTTTTAGAGCTTCCAATCGAAAAGCCGAAAGGTCAACTAAAATTTTTTTGTAATTAGTAGTTCTGTAGTTTATTCCCTATGAAATATTTTATAAAGTGTGAAAACTACTTATGGAATAAAATTGTTTGTGTCTTTATTTTAAAAAAATATAAAAAGCGCTGAGACTCATCCACAGTTAAATATAAACGAGAGCTTTTTAAAGACAGTGAGAGCACATAAATTTAAATAAGTACAGTGTGAATCACGCAATCCTAGCATATTCTCCGTTCATAAATTGTTGAGAGCACGAAATGTGCCCCAAACTCATAAAACGGTCGTAAACCATAGGCGTTCCTGAGGTGTTTATTCATTAAATAATAATATAGTATTTTTTAATACTGTTATATATATATATATAATATTAATAATATTTTAATACTAATATATTTAGTAAAAAAACAATTAAAACTTTCACGGCTAATGTTATGTAATTATATTATATTAATAAAAATAAGAATTTAACCATTAACAATTTTGTAAATAAGAATACCTTATCTCTTTGGATATTTCAATACTAATCTTCGCGTTTAATCACTTTACTAGAAAACCTGGAATTCATATCCGAAGGTACTATTCGTTGCAAAATAATTAGGATGGAATTCCCCAGATTTTTAATAATATAATGGGTATGCTTTGGCCACGTGCCTCGTTTGTTCAGTTTATATTCGAAACTTAACTTAAAAGGGTGAAGTTATTACGAACGAAAACAATTTTTTTGTTTAGTATGTTTTTGATCGCATGTAATTTACGGCTCGTCGGTGTGTCCGCGTCTACGGCAGTAATTAGCGTCTCGAATATTTCTTTTGCGAATTATATGCAGTGCGTGAGTGATTTTTTATTCCATATACCTACGAACATATACGTACCTTTCGCTCGTGCTCGTTTTGTTGGATTGTTTGTGATGGCTTCATCATCAAGTTTTACACCGGTACTGTTGCGTACAGTCAGTAAGTCTGTCTATTCACCAAGAGAGAAGACCATTGTCCTGAATGTTCACGATGCTCTGGTTTCTCAGAATCCCACAAACACTGTTCGCAACATAGTCGAAAGTTGTGCCAACATGACTGGCGTAGGAGAGTCAACTATATATAGGTTCCTATCAGAAAGAAAAAAACACGGTATAGCTAACCCAAACACAAACGAACACTTAAAGAGAGGGAAAAAGCCTATTGAAATTGATGATTTGCCAAAAATGGTATTCGAAGGAAAATTCATGGATTTTTTTTCAAAAAAGAAATACCAAACCTAAACAAAATTTTACAAGTTAGAGACGACCCGGATTTGCCTTATATCGGACGAACTAAATTGTGGCAAGTTTTAAAAGAATTAAATTTCCGGTGGGAGAAATCAGACCGAAAATCACTTTTGATTGACCGGGAGGAGATAATATGTTGGAGAAGAAATTATCTAAGATCCATACGAAAATTCCGGGCTGAAGGAAGGCCCATCTTCTACCAGGATGAAAAGTGGGTCATACTCAGGAAAACTCAGGTCATACTCTAAAAAAATTTGGTCAGATAAAAATATATTAAGCTCCAGGCAAGCCTTTATGGAAGGTTGGTCGACTGGTATCTCCCCACCTTCTGGTAAAGGCAGTAGATTAATAATTTCTCACATTGGCAGTGAAAAAGGATTTGTTAAGCATGATTTGTTGGAATTTCAGTCCAAAAGCACAAAAGACTATCACGAGGAGATGACAGCTGATGTTTTCGAAGAGTACTTTGAGCAGATGATTGAACACATACCACCAAATTCAATTATAGTATTAGATAATGCACCTTATCATTCTCGACTAGTAGAAAGACTTCCAACGACTGCGTGGAAGAAACAGGATATTCTTGACTGGCTGCGGAATAAGTATCTGCCTTACGAAGATGGAATGGTAAAAGCAGAACTTCTAAAAATTGCCCGGCAACACAAATCTAAGTTCAAGGAATACGTAGTTGACAAAATGGCGGAAAGGCGAAACATTACAGTCCTTAGACTTCCACCCTACCACTGCGAAATAAATCCAATTGAACTCATTTGGGCACAAATGAAAAGTTATGTGGCTAGAAAAAATACGTTATATAAAATACAAGCTGTACGTGAATTGTTATAAGAGTCTTTACAACATATTACAGAACAAAACTGGAAATATGCAGTAAGGCATGTAATAGAAGAAGAACAAAAAATGTGAGATCTTGATAACATAATTGATGCGACCGTAGAGACACAACCGCTAATTATAACCCTCAAGATGACTCGGATTCCGAAGTTGATCCTATTTATTTTGAATTTGAATACTTTTCTAATCGTAATTATATAAGGTAAGTAATAATAGTTATAATCGTAAGGTATTAAAGGGGAAAGGCGCAAAATGTCGCCTGTCAAAATGTTCAACGTGTTTTAAATGTATCCATTTTTTTTTCAAATCCTGAGAAAACTAAACAGCATTTTTGAAAAATTTAAAGGCAGAATGAAATATTTTTTAGAATAAATAAAAAGTTTATTTTGCATGCAATATTTTCAATTAAAAATTATACTATATTTTCTCTTTTATTTTCACCCCTGTTACATAACATATTAAAATAAAGTGTAGAAGTTTTCAGAGACTTTCTGCCCTGAGTAATAATGTAATCTTTCATTCTGCATTTAAATTTTTCAAAAATATTTATTAGTTTTCTCCGGATTCAAAAATAATGGATACATTTAAAACACATTTGAAATTTTGCCAGGCGACATTTGGCGCCTTTTTCCTTAATTAAATAAATGTATCTTTTACAAATGGCAAGAAACTTTTTATTTTTGAATAAAATAAATAAGTTTTATTAAAAAATACAATTTACATAAGTACAATTTAAAAAATATATTTATTTAGTTCAAATAAATGTTTCAATCATATACTCTACGACACTGGTCGTTCATCTCTAACCATTCAAAATACCCCCGTAATAGGATTATAAGGTATTGTATTCCTTCAGATATAAGGTGGGTTAGTCGAAAACGTCTTAAACCGTCAGTTTTAGGTTGGTTTTTACTATTATATCGTATTACGTATCCTCTCTGTATTTCAGTTTTCTAATTAGGGTTAAACTTGTAGTGAGCTATCAACAAATTGTGAACCGACTGTAGTCCCTTTTTAATTTTTCGTCGAGATTAAATACATAATTTTTTTTTATTTAAATTAATGTGTCTCGGCTGCAAAGACCATTGACACAAACAATAATGTGTACAATAATTAAAAAAAGCACATGTTACTAATTGCTACAGTTAATCTATAAGCTTAGAACCTATGACTAAATAATACAACAGTTTTATCATTAAGTTATAAGTTAAAGGTAAAGCACATAGAAAACAAGGGGTCATATACTGTTGAACAACTGAATGTCTTTCAAGAAATCAATTAGGTTAAAGACTTGATCGGGTGAGTTTAAAACGTCTTTGATATTTGACTTAAGTTTATGTTGCATTTTGTGTTTTGCGTACCGGGGACACTCGATCAGGATGTGTTTCACAATTAATACACTTGAGCAGATTTGGCAATTGGGCTTCGGCTCGGACTTCATTAAGTATTCATGTGTGAGTCGGGTATGTCCTATTCTTAATCTTCGGATGACAGTTTTTTCTTTTCTAGAGATTGTTGGAAGTTCAAATTTTTCAACAGTCTGCCGGATCTCATGTAATGCACTCTTGATTGTGTTCCAGTGGGTGTGCCAGGTTTGATACTGTTGTTGCTTAAATATTTGCTTTAGGTCATTACGGATTTGAATATTTTGGGCTTTTGAGGATTGACTGTTTACACAAGAAGATTGCTTGGCTACTTAGTCTGCTTTTTCATTAGCGATGCCGATATGGGATGGTAGTCAGATGATCGTGACATTTACACCTTGAAAAGCGGGTGCACTGTAAATCCTATGGATTTCTTGAACTAAGGGATGCTGAGAGTATAGACTTTTTATCGAGTGTAGTGACGACAGGGAGTCTGTGCAGATTGCTTGGTTTTTTGGATCATCTGTTTTTAGTTTTTTAAAAGGTTCTAGTATCGTATAAAGTTCTCCAGTGTATATGCTGCATAAATTCGGTAAAAAAGATGATTTTATTATTTCATCATATGTGGTAACGGCACATCCAACGCCTGCTTCACTTTTTGAGGCATCTGTATACAGAATTTTTTGAAATTGGTTCTTGCTTATGATTTTTTCGAAGTGTTTCCTTATAAGAAGGTTTGAGGTTTCATGTTTACTGTATTCTAATAGAGAAGTGATTGAATGTGGGATTGGTCTATTCCAAGGTGGAGTATCCGGGATTGGGAAGGGATGTGTTTTAGTAAGGTCGATGTTTTTTCTTAGAGTTAATTTCTGGATGTCTATTATTGATTGGATCCTTTGTGGGGTCTCCACAGACGATGTTGAAGTAATTAAATGGTAGACTGGAATGGATGGATTTGCGGGCACGGAAGCAAAGTAAGATTGAAGAAGATCTTCTTCTTCTGCTAGTGCCTATCCTCTATGGATGTTGGCTACCACAATGGCCCATCGTATTTTATTAGCAGCTGTTCGAAATAGGTCTGTGGTGGTCATACCTGTCCACTGTCTCAAATTCTTAAGCCAGGATATTCGGCGGCGTCCTGGTCCTCTATTTCCTTATATTTTCCCTTCTAATATCAATAGTAGGATTCATTACATTCACTATATGTCCGAAATATGTCCGATTTCTCACTATATGTCCGAAGTATGCTAACTTTCTTTGTTTAATGGATTTCAAGACTTCAGGTTCTTTTTGTAAACGTTTCATTACTGCCTCGTTAGTTATATGATGTACATATGATATTCTGAGCATGCGACGATAGCACCACATCTCGACAGACTGCAACCGTCTGCAAGACGCATCAGTGAGTGTCCATGCCTCTGCTCCATACATAAAAACAGAAAACACATAACAATTAAGGATTTTAAGTCGGAGATGTAAGTTCAAGGTTAAATTGCAGAGAACTTTCTTCATCTTTTGGTAGGCACTCCTTGCTTTTTCGATCTTACATTTAATCTCGTATGAGTGATCCCAGCTATCTGTGATGTTGCATCCTAGGTATGTTATTTTTTCTGTTCTATCCAATACCTCATTGTCTGCCATAAACTTTGCATCTGTATCTTGGTTTTTGCTTATGATCATAATTTTCGTTTTCTTATTATTAAGTTTCATTCCATATTTTCTACCGATGTTAACTACTTGATCTATCAGTCTTTGTAATCCTTCAGCACTATCCGCAACAAGGACAGTGTCGTCTGCATATCTTAGATTATTTATTACTTCACCGTTAACAATCACGCCATCAGCCGTTTCTCCCAAAACTTCTCCAAATAGATGTTCAAAGTACGCATTAAATAGCAAAGGCGAGAGTACGCAACCTTGTCGTACTCCTCTTTGTATTGGGACTTCATCGGATAATTGATTGTCTACTCGAATCTTGGCTACTTGTTTCCTATAGAGATAGACTATTATTCTGAAGAAGACACTCTCGTCGAATCCAGAGAGGTGGTTCATTAGCCTCGCAGTAAAGGCTGTCTATGGGACTAGATTTGAAAGACGAATAGAAGTCCTAAACAAAGACGAATAGAAGTTATATGCGCAGAGTTCAGTAGCTTTAAGCCAGATTTTGATGCAGACATGTATATGAAACTGCCGTAGTCCAGTTTTGAGCGGATTAAAGCTATATATATATATATATATATATATATATATATATATATATATATATATATATATATATTAAGTAAGATGGTTTCGTCCGCACCCCATGTGTACTTTGATAGTGCCTTGATGATATTGAGCCTCTTCATTGCATTGCCCTTTACTACACTAATATGCTGTTTCCAAGTTAGCCTACTGGCAAACGTTAAACCAAGTATTTTGTGATGAGTAACTAGTTGCAATGGAGTTCCATTAAGGGTGTTAACTGGACTTTGATAAAAATTTTGAAATTAACAATTTATCGCGATTTAAATAATGAAAATTTTTTAAATTAGATAAATACAGACATAAATTTTCTAAACTTCTTCTTAAAGTGCCCTCTCCTCAATGGAGGTTGGCTACTACAATTTTAAAATCTTCTCTATCTTCAGCTGTTCTTATTAGCTGTTCAAAATTTAGCCCTGTCCATTGTCGGATGTTTCTGAGCCACGATAGTCTTTTCCTTCCTAGGCCTCTCTTTCCCTCGATTTTTCCTTTCACTATAAGTTGGGCATATTGGTACTTATTATTTCTCAGTATGTGGCCTAGGTATGATGTTTTTCTAACTTTTACTGTGTTAAAAAGTTCTCTTTCCTTGCCTATTCTATGCAGCACTTCTTCGTTTGAGGTATGCGATGTCCATGAAATTTTAAGCATTCTCCGGTAGATCCACATTTCAAAGTAACATTTCTAAGTAACAATATTATCAGTTTTAAGTTATTACATAAATATACATATATTTTATTTTGCAACAAGTCGTATTTTTCTCACACTTTATTGTCTGCCTGTCTGTTATTTTATTTGTACTCATTTTCTTGTCAGAAGCAATAAACACTATATATTTGCATCAAAGTAATTACAATTTCCCATAACTTATGGGGTCGCCTTGAATAGGGTAAGCCATTCTGCCCTCTTTAAATGCCATTAAAATACTTGTCTCTTAATTTAGACCATTAATTTAATTACTTGCTAACAACGTTATGAAGGTTCTGTCTAGCTGATGTCTGAACATTGGTCGCAAGAAATTGATTTTAACACTTTATTTTTAATTATAAGCATTGAATATATACAAAGTCATGGTGAAACTCTTTCTTTTTTTAGATTTTCAGAAGTAATCAGCTATTAAAGGTATTTTTGCCACTTGCTTTCGCTTAGTACTCCTGCGCTGGTGTGCAGGAATGAAGTGAGTAGTTCAGCGTTGATATTGTTGGTTTCAAGCTCTGATAAAGGATAATGATTGTCAGGTAAGGTCAATAATCTACCTGAATTGCAGGTAAATTGTAGAATTGGACTGATTTAAACACGACGAATTATGTAAATAAAATGACCACGAGTCCTAAATAGGAAAACATGATCAGTGTAACAACTTGGAATATAAGATCACAGATGGTAATTTGACTGACCATGTTAATTCATGATGTCGATGTAGTACCAGTATATTTAATTTAAGGCCAAGAGACAAGTGAGAGAGATTCTTGAATTTAAAAGTCAGGTGTTTTACTGGAATACCCGGCAGGTTATAGAGAAAGATATTATACAGTGGATCAACTGTTTAACTTGACAAGTTTAATTAAAATACAAAGAGCAAGGGGTTCTAAAAGAACTATGCTTTGTTTTTGGACTTCAGTATAGCATTTGATACGATTGACCGACAAGTGCTGTATTACAAGCTTAGCTGTATGGGGTTGTCTTCTAAAATGCGGGAGATTTAAGAGCATCGTAGTGTGTGTGGCAGCATTTACGTTTCCCAGTGAAGTATTACAAATTACAGTTGGTTATTGTTTGAGTTTAACCATCATTTTTATATCATCTTAAACAGAAGAATTTTCTATTGCCAGTGGTGTTTTTATTTCATCATAAAGTGCATCAGAGACCCCGTATTTTGGATTATCTACAGATTGCAAGGTCAGTCTTTTTATTTTGTTTATATGCGCTAACTGCGCTAACTGTTCAAAGTCAATCGATGATCGAGATTCATCAAAACAACTTCAATGTGAAGCCTGTAAACAGAACAAACATCTAACTTGCACTGACCTACGAGTCGAAGATCGCGTTACAAGGCATAAGCTACGTGGAATTAATATTCTTTGCAACAACTGCTGCTCTAATATCAAAAGTTTTGCTAATTTAAAGACGCTCTTAAGAGATCTAAAAGTGGATCGTCAATCAAAAATTGATCTAATAGATCAAAAAGCTAGTGATATCAGTGAAAGACTTTTACAGATCGAAAACAAGTCATCTATTGAGGATCATTCTTCATCTCCAAAATTTACAGATACCAGAGCAAATGAAGCAGTTGATCGCATTAATCGGGCTAAGAATATTTTTGTTAGGGGTGTACCAGAAATTACAGGAGACATTGAAACAAAAAAAGTCACGATGGTGGAATATTACAAAATGGAGAGGAAAATTTAACCATAAAATATATACAAGGTGTCCCGAAAATTGTAAACTTTCGTCACTAATTCTGATATTTCAGGTTTTCATAATTGGCCCTGTTTCTATACTAATCTAGCTACTTTAAATTTCAAATTTAATGAATTTTTATGAATTTTTATGCAACATTCAAAACCTAAATCCTCAAATAATTCTTATCACTGAAACATGGTTAACACCAAATGGTCTTGACTCTCTTTATAACATTGATAATTATTTCCTTTATAGGTGTGATCGTCGTAATCGACGTGGAGGAGGAATATAAATCTACTTGTCTTCAGAAATTACTAATAATTTCTCTGTTACGTGTCTTGATATTACTGTCCCTAATATGGAACTTCTTGGTTAAAATATGTCATGAAAACTCTTTTTGTTTTTCACCTAGTATGTTTTTATCGGCCTGGTGATTCTAGATTAGCAGATGATGAGTCCCTTATCGCATCACTTGATGAACTGTCTAGGCTAGAGAATCTGATTGTTATTGGAGACTTTAATTTTAGAAACATTTCGTGGCTTGTAACTGATCCACCTAGTGGCTTAACAACTTCCGAAAACGTATATACAGATTTTGTATTAAATTCTTATTTACATCAATTCATAACGGAGCCGACTCGTTTCAGAATCAATAATTTACCATCTATTTTAGACTTAGATATGTTAATAAAACGGTATATAAATTAATTAATTTTGAAAATGCAAATCGCCAACTAGCTGATATTGATTGGAATGATGTTTTCGGCGATATAAGGAATCCAGTTGTATTCTGGGATAAATTCTTACACGTTGTTAATTTCTGCAAAAACCAAAATACCTTCAAAAAAACCATATACAAAAATAACATAAAACCTTGGGTTAATGGGAATTAATATATCTGATCAAGTATAAAAGAAAGTTGTGAAACAAATATAGACTTACAAATCGCATAGAGGATTTACAAATTCATCGAGACTTTGCCAAAGATTTAAAGAAATCTCTACATGAAGCTCGTGTTATCTACGAAGAGAGTATAGCCATTAGTAATAACTGTAAAAAATTGTACTAGTATATTAGATCTTCGTTGACAACAAAAGTTTCTATATCTTTACTGGAAAATGATAATGGGGATATATCCCAAAGTAACTATGAGAATGCCGAAGTCCTCGCCAGTACTTTCTCTAAGGTTTTCTCTGTCGGACCCACTAATCATCAGTTGCCTAATATTGACATACATGACATACATGATTTTCTAGGAGGAGGCATTAATTTAAATGGATTTATTACTAGAATATTGCAGTCCAAGTTAAAAAGTATGGTTAATAAATTAGGTGACTATTGCAGGCTACGGAATTTAAAGATCAACATAGACAAGTGAAAAATTATGATGTTTAGACTAGGAGGTAGAAATATTAAAGAAGAGTGGAAAACAAATGAAGAGATGGTGGAAGTCGTTAATAGTTATTGCTATTTTGGAGAGGAATTACCACCGCGGCTATCCTTTAGTGCCCATTTTAATGAAAAACGACGAGCGGCTCGAACAGCTATAAACATGGCTTGGCGACAGGTTTTAGCTAAGGCGAATCTTCCACTATCATCTAAGGTGTGCATATATGAAGGGGCAGTCCAATCTATTCTGACTTATGGAACTCAAGTTTAATTCAATTTAAGGAAGTTGAGGAGGTAAGAAGGTTTTTTTAAGAAAAAAATGTTGAATATTCCAAGGTACTTTGCAAACTAGGTGTTGGATTTAGAAACTAACAGAGCATATGTATCTATTTACGATGAAGTTACGTAAAAATTATGTCAAGAAAGTGCTAGAGTATGAGGAAAGATGCCTGCCCAAATTTTTTTTTTAGGTAATAGCTAACTGTGGTTGGAGAAGAGATTGAGAAAACTTGGGAGCGAGATGGGGAGCACAATTGAAGGGGTGGCTGCAATAACCAGGTAGCTCCGTATTTTAAAATTTGTGGGAAATCGAAAAAAACCTCCCAAAAATTCAAAATTAGTTTATTTTTTATTATTTTTTTTCCTGTGGTGAAAGCATGTAAAGAAAAAGTTTTTACGTAGTTTTTGTAAATATTGTAAATATCATATTTTAATAAAATAAAAAAAAATTGGAGCTGCTTTGCCAAAAATATACAAAAAAAATAGTTTTAGGTTTATTTATATGTTATTTGGATACAAAAAGTAAAGAAACTAAATAAAATGTCCTTATTACATTAATATCAAAATACAAACTAATCAGTGGAATATGAAAACATAAAAAACAGGTAATATTCTTCTTAGGTTACTAGTGTTCATCTTCAGTTTCGGAAGTTTGGCATTCTTCTGGCTCTACAGGAACAAGTTGTTGGTAGTACCACATTTCAGCCTCGCCAACATACTGTCTGGCCAATTCCATGACATTTAATAGCTTATCCCTTTTCAAAGGCAACGGTGCATTATAAACCTTATTGTGTACTTGTGGAAAAATCGGTACACAAGATTTCTTTAAAAGAACGAAATCCTCAGTCACAAAACCATTCGCTGACTCTGAGCACGTAACAGTCTCTCTATGTGTATCACTAAATTCGATAACTTTATATTTCGATATGGTAAATTTTGCACCAAAACTATTTTTAATATTGCTTTTCTTAAAAAATGGCTCAAGAACTTCTTTATAGTTTAGAATCATATCTTGTTTAACAGTTTTCACAAACGGACGGAGTTCTTGTTCTGCGCAGCGCAGTTGTCACTATAAACGTAAAGGGTTGTTACCTGAGGATCAATGTAGTTATTAATAAAATCGTGTAAGCAACTTATCACTTCATTTGGAGATTTCCGACCCGTTATTTCATCGAAAACATAAAAGTAACTCTTCGAAACGCTGCCCTTATGGATACAAAATGGATAAAACCACAACTGGCGCTTGTAGAACACGTCACCAGAAGGAACATGTGGCAGGGGCATGTTTTGTTCAAAATCAAATGACATGACTTCAACTCTGGGATCTTCCTTAGCCAAAGCAGTTTTCTCTGTTAAATCTTTATAGAAAGTATCAGCTTTAGTCAGGTGCACTTTTTTTTCCACCTTCAATGTGTTTTGAGTTTCATCATCTTTGGCACATTTTATTTTATTGTCAAGGATGTCGCAAGTTTTGCAAGTATCTGTTCTAGGGTGGCCAAAGGTTAAATTAAAATTTTCCACAAATACACGCCGATAATATGTGTATGAAACTTTTGGCTTAAACTCTGGTGTGTCTAATAGATTATGCTGTTCTGGTTCAAATTTTTTTAAATACAATCTGTGCATAAGCCTTAAATTCAGTTCGGATGAAAGATATCTTCTGTTTAGGTTATCATTTCTGCTATAATGGCTTTTTCTTCTTGGAAAGCTATTTATATGATCCTCAATGGACTTGATAATTTGATCTGGGATTTTATTTGGTCTAGTTTCATGGCGCCCTCGCATGTCTTTCGGACCTACTATCTGTGAAGCCATATGAGTCGCTATTCTCTCCACCCTGCTTTTCGTTATTGCGTGAATGTTCATAAATGCCGTTTTACACACTTTTTTCTCAAATATGCCTCTCTTTATTTTATATAAAAACGTTTGGCCTCTTGGAACTCCACCACCTCCTTTCGGTCGCCTTCTGTCAACGTTTCTCGTCTGTATTAAACCACCTGAAAAAAAGAACAGAAAATCAATATTTCGTAAAAATCATTATTTGCCGTCCGTACCAACAGGTATGGAAGGCTATTGGAATCGTCATTTATTTGTTTAAATATCAAATAAACCTCGGAACCGAAATCTGCATACCCAAGAACCTATGAAACGATATATAACTAATACGTGCTTTCAGGCGCCAATAATTTTATCCTTACCTAAATAGATATCTTGTTGCTCTTTATCACCTATTTCATAAAAAGACGTGAAAATTTTATCAAGAGTTTCTTCGCTTATGCCTTCAAAACATTTGAACCGGCACTGGCATGGACCTCCTCTACTTCGTCTTTCCACTATGTTTCCTTTAACATTAATGTACTCTTCACCTTTAGATCTTCTTAATTTTCTCTGGTTTCGCTTCCACATATTCGGCTCCCTGCTCCTCTTTTTCGATTTTTTATTTTCAACCAGTCCAGACGTAGTGGCAACATTGCTTGCAGCAACTTCGTTTACAGCATTCTCCTCACTTGATTCGGAATCAGGAATGAAATCCGATGACGAATCTTGAAACGGTTCACTTTCACTTGAACTGAGTTCACTTGCCATTTCAAATATAAATAATACTAAATTTTATTCACTACGAATCGTAAGAAAAGTGTGTATCTATGTATAACAACACGTCGATCTGAACTAAACTAAAACACAACGAGCACCGACTTGCCGCTTGCCCGACTAAACGAGTAAGTAACTAGTTCACGGCGGCGCATGGGAAAATGAACAGGACCGTATTACAAACTGTTTAGAAATAGAATAATATTAAAATTATTGTATTATTACATAAAATTCAATAGAAACTAAACAAATACATGAAGGAATCAAACTTATTTTTTATATTCCATGCATATTTTTATATCTTTTCTATTATATTATTTTGTCAACAGTTAAGTGCAAGAACCAGGCAGCTCCAGGAGCTGCCCGGTTCTTGCTACAAACCGAAAGCAAGGTAGCTCCAAATATCGTTGCCAGTTATGTGCCGTTATTAAGAGATACCCGTTTGTTGCAGGGAACGATCGGCCGATTTTTGTTAAGAGTAAGTCACTGAAAATCTCATTTTCGTAAAAAAGTGGAGCTGCCTGGTTATTGCAGCCACCCCTTCAATTTAACAAAGAGTTGGCAAATAGGAATTTTTGGGTGGATAAGCTGGAACAGATAATAGGAGCCATTCGTGCTAGGACAAGTGAAAGAGCATTGCAGAGAGCAACTGAATTAAATTTGTGAAATCATTACAGATATTTAATTGAACTCGGCGTTGACATGGGTTATATGAGCCATGAAGTGTATTTTAATGATATAAGGTGGATATTTAAGATTATGTGTGCTGTCAATGAGAGACCTGGTAGGGCTGATGATGGAGCTATTACTTTAAGCAATTACTGTAATTTAAAGCAATAAAACATTTCTGAATCTGAATCGAAAACATTTCTGAATCTGAATCGAAAACATTTCTGAATCTGAATATAAGATCACTAAATAATAGTTAAAAAAAAGCAATCGAAGGATTATAGCAGAGAAGGATGGACATATGTATAGGAGACAACGAAAAAAAAAAAAAACTACACATACCTGCATCTGATAGTATTAAAAAATGTCTTAAAGCAACAATGCAGTTCAAAGACGTATTGATAAAATGAGTTATTGTGTAGAAAGCTTCTTCTGTAACTATTTGCAAACGACTCATTTCTCTATACATCTGGACGAGTCAACTTAGCCAATATTTAATGTTTTGAAGGCTTACTTTTTGGAAAAAGCAATTCCGATATCAAAAATTATATCGGTAGCTACATATGGATCACCTGCCAAGGTTGGGTGTTATCGTGGTTTTATAATTTTTTTAAAAGAAAATGTATCCGAAGTATTAGCAATACACAGCTTCATCCATAGACAATATTACTAAAAATTTGAATGTAAAATTGCATGTACAGGAAATAAAGTGCCGCATAGGAAAGGCAAGAACGGTCTTTAACAAAATGAGCGCCATCTTCAAAAGTCACAACATATCCCTAGATACAAAAATGAGACATTTGAGATGCTATGTTTTCTCTGTGTTGTTGTACGGGGCGGAGGCATGGACGCTTACAGACACCACTATTAAAAAACTTGAAGCATTTGAGATGTGGCTTTATAGAAGAATGTTGAGAATATCATGGACAGCAAGGATCACGAACAAGGAAGTTCTAGAAAAAATGAAGAAGGAACCAGAGATTGTGTTTACGATCAAATTGCAATATCTGGGACACGTTATGAGAAATCAGCACCGTTACTCCCTGCTGCAGTCTATATTGCAAGGTAAAGTCAAAGGTAAGAGAGGACCCGGTAGAAGGAGAATATCATGGCTGCGGAATTTAAGAACATGGTTTAAGAAAACCTCAACGGAGCTGTTTCGAGCCGCAGCGAGCAAGGTCATGATTGCCAATATGATTTCCAACATCCGAAACGGATAGGAACCAGAAGAAGAAGAAAATTGCATGAATCTCTTCAATTTGTCGTTGGTGCAATAAAACTAAAAATCCAATTACTTCTTCACACTAATGTAAGCTGGCTGTTAAAAGGCTAACGTAAGAAGGCTGAATGAAAGATTTTTTACACTATTTGAAACTGTTTTAAAGTTTCTCGATAGTAAAGATAAAAAATTGTATGAAAATT
This sequence comes from Diabrotica undecimpunctata, assembly GCF_040954645.1. Classification (NCBI taxonomy): domain Eukaryota; kingdom Metazoa; phylum Arthropoda; class Insecta; order Coleoptera; family Chrysomelidae; genus Diabrotica; species Diabrotica undecimpunctata. Next base: position 115,271,664 of record NC_092803.1, on the reverse strand, counting down.
TATTGAAGAGAAAAACAGACATTGCTTATTTGACAGATTTATTTGCTAAATTTGATATGTCGAAGTTGACATTTTAAATTTGATAAAAACAAAGTCGATCATTTCAGCGTTTCCTGCCAGAATTAAACTGATGAAGCAAAATATTGGACGGTGCGAATTTTCCCAGTTCTCCAAACTGTCCCAGGTAATCTACCAGGAAGACGATATTTAATCTATGTCTAACATTTGAATGGGATATATTCAGATTTCGAAACAAGATTTAAGGATATTTTGACGCTGGTAATATCTCAATGGATTATCAATCCATTTAATGACGTTGAAGGAACTTACAAAAGAAATTGATTGGAATACGCACTAACAAAGAAATTAAGGTACAGTATAGAAATGGATATTAATAATATTGGCTTCAAAAAGACATACTTGGTACTTATCCGGTATTGTGGAATACCGCGAGAAAGTTTTTGATTGCTTTTCTTTCTTCACATCTAGTAGAAGGGGGTTTCAGTGCAGTTATAAATCTCACAAAAAAAACAAACAAACTGGACATCATTAACCGAGGAGATTTGAGGTTAAACCTAACTAAATGAATGCCAAATGTTGATAATTTATTATTAAACCATCAAGTACATCCCTCATCCCATTAAATGAATCTTTTGCTTAGCTTTTTTCATGTAACAGTTAGTATATTTTGATTTAAATTTAATTAATAAATGTGTAAAAATGTGTTGTTTTTTTTTAATTTTTCACACTGCAGGGACTGTTCGAAATTTAAATTCTTCCAAGTGAATAGTAGGGAGTCTATCTACAATTGAAAAATATAACAAAGGGTCAACGTGAGAAAAAAGTTTGGAAACATCTGATCTAAAATGTAGACTAATTAATCTAATTAATTTAGAATCTACAGTCAACAGAAGTATTAAAAATTAAATAAATAATATAATTTCATGGTAAAATAATTATATATAAAAATCGTGTAATACGCAGTTCTCCACAAGATATTAAAAATCTGTCTAATCTAATCTTTCCTTCAAATGTAAAAACTCCTCCTTGGTTAATCATGATTTCCGAAATCAATACGACACTTCTCCAATATCAAATCAGAGACATCAGCCAATGTAATCCGACAGTCATTTTTAAAGGAACTCGAGACTTGCGGGGAAAGTTTTTGTATTTATACAGATGCCTCCAAATCTGAAAACTCCACATTCTCTTCCCAATTTAAATTAATGTCAGCCACTTCTATATACACAGCAGAATTATATTGCATACTTATATATGTATATTAAAAATACTAACCATTCTTCCTCCATCATTATCACAGATCCCCTTAACTCGTTAACAACAATTGGTCAACTATACACTAAGAACCCTATAGCCTTACTTGTCAAGAAAGAACTTACTGCCTTACAAGAATCTGGTTCCGAAGTAAAATTTATGTGGATTCCTACTCACATTAGAATACGAGGTAATGAAAAAGTAGACGTCCAAGCAAGAGAAGCTACCAATAACGACCAGGCCAGTCCAGTGACATAAAACAGTTCGTCAAAGAAAAAGCGATCAGTGCGTGGCAAAATAAGTGGGATGTATCGGTATCTCAAATAAAAGAAATTAAATCAACAGTGAAACCATGGCGCCTAGTAAACCTAAAAAGAGCTCACCAAGTCAAAATTTCTCGAAGTCGATTAGTTCATACCAATATTACTCCTAAGTATCTAATGACTAAGGAAGACATTCCAGTGTGTGAATATTGTCAAGTCAACATTACTGTTAAACATCTCCTAACAGAATGTGGAAAATATACAGTAAATAGACCAGACTAGAATTTCCAGTGATTTAAAAACAATATTAGGTGAACAGTTAACTACCAAAAACTTAATTAGCTTTCTTAAAGATACATCTTTATATAATTTAATATAATGTAAGAACTAATGTCGCTAATGACCCAGGTGGTTAAAGCGACTATTTTTTGTATATAAAAAAAAGCATGTGAAGTACTAATATATGCAGCGGAAACAAGAGCTGAAACGTCGCTTAGAAAAAGATTAATGAGAACTACAGAAATAAAAGTATTAGGAACCATAAGAAGTATTTCTCTCGAAGATAGAATAAGAAATGAAGATACAGTAAGAGAAACTGTAGTCTAGTACGTGGTGACATGGGATGGATACGAGCACGACGCCGCAAATGGAGAGATCATATCGATAGAATGGACCCAGGAAGAATCACGAAATGGGCAAACACATGAACCCAATACAAAAGAGCACTAGGAAGACCCTTGAAGAGATAGAATGACAGCTGGACATCAACGTCACAATAGATGATAGAATAAACAGACCAAAATAATAAGAAGGATAAGAAGAAAAAGAAGATAGAAATATTTTATAGAAATAGAGATATAAATAGATAGATAGAAATAGAGATAGATAAGGCTTGGAGAATGATCTTGGAATATAATATATAAACTAATAATAACAGCTAAAGTAGACAAAAAAAATAACCATTGACATAATTTACGAATGAACGTGACCACCCTAGTGACGGAGAAGTCATCAGAGAAAAAAAACAAGATTAAGTTTAAAAAGTCTTACGTTTTACCGCAAGTCTTTCTAACATCTGCGATAATGCATCTAATGATGTGTGAAGGATAAGGTTATCAATACTAACCTACTTAGTAATTCAATGCTAACGTTGTCTAGAACATTTCTGCGCTTATGTCGACAAATGGATTGTACTCGCAGAGCGCATTGACACCGTGTTAAATGTAAATATAATGCGGGTAATTACAGATGTTAGTAAATAATATTCCTTTGTTACAGAACTATCGATATTAACACTGCTACCTTTAAATATTTAAAAGCCCTTTGTTTACACGTTACCTTATCGGCCTACAATCTACCTCATTCTGTGATAATGTTGAGAACCATTTACTAGAAACTAATTTATTTATAAGCAGTGGCGTCGTTTAAGAATTTCTCACATTTAACTGCTCTGTTGACTTCGTTACATTTCTGATGATTTCCTTACTTCGATGACCGTACCATCTTTTAGAATTCATAGTAATAGTAATTTGCATTCTACTCGCAGTTTTTCCTCATAAATATTATTTGTAATATTTCTGCCTTTTCAGTGTATGACCAAAATGATAAAATTTTCTAATTTCGCCAGTTTTTAAGATATCACTATAATCCACCAATAATTAAAGTTCTTAGAAGTGAGATGACTATTTCCAGTGTAGTGCCAAATTTAGCCGATAGAAGCTTTATAAAAGCGGAGAAGAAAATTTATTATTATGTGTATAACTTTTTACTTTAATATACGTGTTCAGTTCAAACAATTAACAAATTATCCATACAGAAAAGAGCGGTCTGAATGACCGTGTCAGTTGCATGCAGGATATTGCGTTTAGTGCAAGGTTTCTCTAACAGAGGAAAAGTAAATTGATGTGTTGAATCTTCCGGCTAACGTCCACACAGGGTATCAGAGTCAGCAGGAAACAGTCCCTATTTCTTCATGTTTGTTTTACACTTACACACTCCGCCTTGCAGATGATTGAAAGTCCTCTCTTCTTCTTCTAGTGCCTGACTGTATGTTTAACCCAGTCCAGTCGCAAATGTTTTTCAGTCAGGATAGTCGTCTACCAAGATCCTTTTTCCTTCGATTTTACCCTTTATAATCTGCTGCAACAACTCGTACTTATCATTTCTAAGTATGTGCCCCAAATATGCTGTCTTTCGCCTTTTAATGGTGGTCAAAAGTTCTCGGTCTCTTCCCATTCTGTGCAAGACCATTTCGTTCGTAACATGATCGGTCCATGGTATCTTCAAAATTCTCCTAAAAAGCCACATCTCCAAAGCTTCCAATTTTCTCATTAAGTCAACATTAACAGTCCAGGCTTCGACACCATAAAGAAGAATAGAGTGGATATAACATTTTACCATCCGATATCGGATTTGTAGATTGAGTCTTTGGTTACTCAGAAATTTCCTCATCTTCAAAAAGGCTGCTCTTTATTGCTCTATTCTTGAGCGAATTTCTGATTTCGGATTCATCCACTTGCCCAATATCTTTATTTTTTATCTGGATCCTTGTAATGACTTTGCCCCTCTTACTGATAACCATGGTTTTTATTTTCTTTATGTTTATTATCAAACCAAACTGTTCTCCAGTATCACAAATTGTGTTTAGTAACGTCTGCAGGTCTGTCTACACTGTTACCACAGCCTGTAGGTTCCAATAGAGATTTCTCACTATGTTAATGTCTTTTTTGTCGAGTTCTTTTCTATTTAGACCTCGTCCTCATAAGTGCGTTCTCTGTTGAGGTTGGTGATCAATATGGCAAATTTCTCTCTGTTCTAGGCTTGACGAATTATTTCATCTCCTTTTTGTGGGTACAATCTCTGATGTTTCGTAGCCAAGAGTTTCGTAGCTCTCCTAATTTCCAACTCCAATTCCATAAGAATGTTATGTTTAACTTTGTCGAAAGCTTTCTCATGGCCTATAAAAACAACGAAAAGATGTTTTTGTTGGTATTGGCATTTTTGGGCAATAGTTGTGAAACTATACATAGCTTCCACTGTTCCGAGGCCGTTACGAAAGCCAAACTGTCTAGTACTCATATCCGCTTGGCACTTTCTGAGTATTCTTGCATGAATAATCTTTAAAAATGTTTTTAATAAGTGTGACATTAAGCTGATTAATCTATAGTCATTACAGTGTTTGGGGTTCTTGGTTTTTGCTAGCGGAACCAAGGTCGATAGCAGCCATTCTGTAGGTATCTCACCAGATTGGTATATGTTGTTAAAAAGTATAATTATTGCGCTTAAATTATCTTCGTCTATAAGTTTAATCAGCTCGATATGAACTCAGGGGCTCTGCCATATTTTGAGTTGTTTATAGCATGTTGGACTTCAGATTTTAATATTATTGAAGCTTCCTCGTTATCAATTTGTATTGGTTCCGTTCTTGTGTACATGAAAAGATCTTCAATATGTTTAGTCCATACTTGTTTTATTTCAATTGGGTTAGTCAATTAATCGGTTAAGTGTATTTGTTCGTGATTTTTCAGATAATTCTTTCACTTTTTTATGTAAATTATAATGATCATGCTTTTTCTGCAATTCTTCGACTTCGATGCACGTTTCCATCATCCACTTTTCCTTAGCCTCTTTTATTTTGTTCCTTATTAATTTATGTTTTTCTCTGTACTTATTTGGGTTTTTGTTTCTATATTTTCTTCTTTGTTCCATGATTTCCAGTATTTATTGAGTCATCCAAGGTTTTCGGCTTTCTGTTTTCTTTTGCATAGTTTCTTTCTGTGTTTTTATAACAGAATCTTTGATTTTGCTCCACATAATGTTCACATTCTCAGTGTTTTTCATTTCTGATTTAATTTTAATTTAATTTTAATTTTAATTTCTTCATTTCTTGATTGATACGAGTTGAAGTCTTAGCACAGATTTCATTTATCTTGAGTAACTGACTATTCACCTTGGAACTTTTGGATTTTGTTATCTTTTTTACCCTCAGTTTCACTTTTGAGAAAAGAATGTTATGGTTTGAGGGGACATCTGCTCCAGAAAAAGTCTTAACGCTTACAATGAAATTTCTAAATCTTACATTGGTTAGAATAAAGTCGATCTGATTTCTAATGCAATTTTGTTCATTATCCTGTGGTGACCTTCAGGTATACAGTCTACGGGGTAGTAATCGATACCATGTGTTCATAATCGTCATCATAATGAGAGTTCTTTAGACAGTGTAAAGAAGATGGTTGCCAGACGAAAGTTTCTTTTGTAGATTCAGATAGTGAGAAATACCTTCTCTCCATTTGAAAAAATAAGTTCTTTACGGTGTGTCTTGCAGATGTGTCGATCTGGTCAGAAAGCTTTTCCTCGATCTGAGTCTTCATGCGGTAGGCTGGTAATTGTTGAGTGGATGTCGCGAGTCTAGAGTTTGTTTCTGTCTTTTCACATCTCTAGCTACTTCTCTTCGGGTATCAGATAGAGTTGATACCTACGATAGGCTAGCTGAAATAGCACTGCGTAGAATTTACACACTTGCGCGTAGGTAAAGGGTCAAATAGAGGGTCAATCAATGTCATTTAGAATTCAATTAACATATTGTAGTTTTTATTTATATTATTACTAATTTTCTTATCTTATGAACTAACTAAAACTAATAACTGCGCTCTTTATATACAGAAATACTTATTTTTAGAACTATCTGGAGTAGTCCACCTCTATTCGCCTATTGTGAACGATACATCGAGTTAGAATCTATGGAGAGGGCATCACGTGACTAAAAACGACGTCACTTTGGCCAAATTGTTATGATCGTTTTGACAGATCATGTATGATTGTTTACGTTTGTTGTTTTTGTTTTTTGTTTTGGAGTTAACACACCTCGCTCCAATGAATTGTTACACCCGAACGTAATTCATAGGGTGAACATTTCTCACAGGCTGGGTTTAATCAAATTGCTTGCACCATCAGCACATTCGTGTTGAGTTGAGTAAAACTGAATTGATTCAGTGTGCCTCCTGATTATGTCATCATTCTTTTGAGATGCAACTGTTATATGGGGAACGTCGAAATTAGCTTTTTCGTTACGATGTGTTTGACGGGGTACCAACGAGTGTTGGGGAAGAAATTGATAAACTGAATGTGAAATTAGTATCGCATGATGCTTTAGTGCTAGAAAATGTTCTAAAATATTCTAATAACTAAGAATAGATCAATGGAGATCGGTTTTGGTTTCATTTGTTTGCTGAATGTGAACATGAAATTTTACGTTAATTGAAAGAGCTGAGCCGAAGCTTAATTATATTATCAATCAGTAGACATTGAGTGATTTAGAAGATAATTGTATAGAAGTAGAGGAAGAACATAAGGCTCGTAAGAAGTACGTAAGGCTCGTGAAGGATATATCTGACTTACACCAAAGTATGGACATGTGTCGAAAAATTTTCCAGTGAAGGTGGGTTTGTATCAAGGCTCTTTAATGAGTAACTAAAAAAATAGCTATTTAATCTTGTTATAGTAAGAGAGGGGTCTCCTTAGTCACTTCTTTTTGTTAATAATATCTTATCAGTAGGGGAGCTAGCCCAACAGTGAGACAGGTCCTACAGTGAGACACTGTTTCTCCCCCACTTATCACGCGATCGACTACGTTTTCCATTGATGAGCCGAAACCTTACATACCAACAATTAATCGCCGACAGTGTTGAACATGCGGCTGGCAGAGATGCACGCGCCGTTTAAATTAATTTAACTTCCACGTGCGTAAGTAAATATTTTTTGCCACGTGCGTAAGTTTTGTCAGTTCGTGTTTTCGTAAGTAAAAGAAAGTATTTTGATGATCTGCCTAGGTTAAAGGTAAGTGTTTTTTATGTAGATTACAAGAGTGGGATTATTTTGTTTCTATAAATTTTATTGTATAAGTGAGGTTACAAAATGGCTGCCGACTACACGTGCCCAGCAGTGAGACACCCAACAGTGAGACAGTGTCTCACTGTTGGACAAATGTGACCAAGTATATTTTTGCAGGCTAATTATGGATCCAAAGAAAAGAAAAATTGGAAATTGCGCAGAGGAAACAATGAGAGAAGCAGTAAGTCTGGTCAGAGAAGGAGGATCTTTGAGAAAAGTAGCTGCTTTGAAAGATATACCATTTCAGACATTGGCTAGATATGTTGAGAAAGCCAGAGACGTTGACGACATTATTCAAATACGGATGAGTCCCAACTACAGTATTAATAAAGTATTTACGTCCGCAGAAGAAGATTCTCTAGAAAACGATATCATAAGCTACTCACGCATGTTTTATGGGTTGTCTGTTGACGATTGTAGAAAACTTGACTATGAAATGGCAATCGAAAATAAAAAGAAAATTCCTGTCAAATGGCATGAAAGAAAAATAGCAGGGCTGAAATGGATGAGAGGTTTTCGCCAAAGATATGTTCGACTGTCGCTTCGCACCCCCGAAGGGTGTAGTTTATTCCGTTCGATGTTATTTAATAGACATAATGTATCAATTTTTTACCAAAATTTGAAGAATATATATTCAAGAACTGATGCATTTGCTGACGGAAGAAGAATCTACAATTTGGATGAGACTGCGACTACGACGGTTCAAAAATCAGCAAAGGTTGTTGCTGATAAAGGGGCTAAGCAAGGTAACAAGTGAGGAGAGAGGTACATTGGTTACTACTTGTTGCATCGTTAGTGCCACGGGACAATACCTACCACCAGCAATGGTTTTTCCTACGGTGCGTCTAAAGGAGCTTATGCTACGAGGCTCTCCATCAGGACGTTGGGGCTTGCTACTCCAAGTGGGTGGATGAATGCTGATCTTTTTTTAGAAGTAATGAAACTTTTTATAAAATATTCTAACAGCTCTAAAGAAAATCCATCACTTTTAATCTATGACAATCATGAAAGTCATGTTAGTATTCTTTTTCTTAATTTGGCCAAAGACAACGGAGTAACAATTCTAACATTTCCTTCTCATTCCACAAATAAGATGCAACCACTAGATGTGGGGGTATTCAAAGTATTCTCAACATGTTATAATGTATCTATAGATACCTGTATGATGCAACATCCAGGTAAACCTTTCACCATATATGAGGTAGCTGAGTGCGTCGGCTTTGCTCGTGAAAAAGCTCTCACACCGAGCAATATTATAAATGCATTTAAAAAGTGTGGTATATATCCATACGATGCCAATGTCTTCACAAATAGAATTTCTACCAAGCGCTGTTACCGTTCGCGATTTAAAAGATGATGTAAGCAAGAAAATATACCGGATATAGAAAATAATGCTACCTTAGACACCAGTATTGAAAATAGCAATCAAAAGAATGATAAAAATGACAAGACTGTCACAGATGTTTTTAAAAGCCCAGAAGAATTTAAGGGCTTTCCAAAAGCAGGAGAACGCAAAACTAAAAATACGCGAAGAACGGGCAAAATTATTATAGCTACTGACACACCCGAAAAAGATGCCATAGAAGAACGAAGCATTACGAAAAAAAGAAAAATTGAGAAAATCGAAGTGAAAAAAGTAAAAAAGGTCAAGAAACAAATATTTGAAGATAGTTCTGAAAGCTCAGAGGAAGAACTTGAAGTTGGTTCATCCTCAGGGGATGACTGCTACTATACAATCAATCCAGATGGATTTGAGGAGCTTCATAGAAAGCTCGTAGAAAATGATTTTGTGCTCGTGGAATTTTCTAGAAAATTGAAGAAGAAGAAGGTATATTATGTTGGAAAAGTCCTGAAAATAAATGAGTCAGAAGTGTATGAAATTTCGTATCTTAGAAAACAAACGAAGGGCACTACCAAATTTGTATTTCCCAATATTCCAGATGAAGCTATTGTTGCTTTAAAATATATCAAGCTCATCATGCCACCCCAAATTCCTTGTGGGCACACTAGCCGACAGATGGCTTCTTTTAAGTTTGATATAGATTTTGGATTAATGGACATTGGGTAGATACATACCTAGATATTATATTTTTATGTTTACTCATTTTTTTATGTTCTGTATCTTTTTTTTGTTTGTTTTGGAATTGTCTTTTGTGTTCAATTAATATGATTTATAAACTATGTTCGCAACAATCAGTATCAATATTATGTTATGAGAATGATATATTAATCTCAATAATAATATCCTGAATAAACTTTTTCAAAACTTATTTTCATTTATTTTTCCCTCTCTCACTGTTGGATTTAAAGTGTCTCACTGTAAGGCATATGTGTCCTACAATTAGACAAATGCACTTATCTATATTCTTGCAAAAAAAATATCAAACTTCAAAGTTACAAATATTTTACTTGAAGAGAGAATAATATAAATGTCATCGCCTATGCTGGCGTTTAATTTTTTCATTTTAGATGGATAAAAACAAAATTACACTAAAATAAAAAAAAAGTGTCTCACTGTTGGGATGGCTCCCCTAGAGGAGAACAAAGAAATGTTAGAGGCTTGAAGAAGGGCCACTGAAGTGGGAGGAATTAGGGTTGGTAGGTCAAAAACGAGGTATATGTAGTGAAGACACGATAGACAGAAATGAATGGCGAGGAAGGGACAGCGATCCCTGAAAAGAAAAAAGCTGAGGAAGAGGAAGAGAAAGAACTAACAAAATAAGTAAATATAGAAATATATCTCTATATTAAATAAAAATATAAAAAAATAAATATATACATGTAGGTATATATAAAAAAACTAAACAAATTCAGATCACATAATATGAAAAAAAACTTTTAATCATATTCTCAACATCAACATCTCAAGAACTAATTCCACTATCGATGAGAAAAAAAGTATATTATACTGTCTTTTATATAAAACTGTCTTTTTCCACGAACTTTACCGCTATGTAAACATACACGTAACATACTTAGAAAATTCAAATATACCTTGATATTGACATAATTTATAATGAATAACCACTGTAATTTCTCTTTTAGTGGTTAAATAACCTTATTGGGATCCTGACGATGGGCATATAATTGTAGTGGTCGTCCAATGTACTATTAAACTGATGGTAATCTTTTCTTTCTAATAAATATTTTTGTAAATATTCAAGTTTATTTGGGCAAGTTTTAGTTTTTGCTTTGGGTAATTTTTTTCTTTGTACATTTTTTTATATTGTTTTGCACAAAAGTAATTTTTTTATTTCTAATAAATATACTCTTTTTTAGAAAAACAAGTTAGTCAGACGGAAAAGGCCCCAGGCAAAAATGTTTGAAATAGGGTTTTAATTTTTTTTTTTAATTTTAGAACTTGTCGACAAACTGTGGGAGCAGAATATAATCTACGCGGAACTCTTAAAAAAACACATTTATTTTTTCCAAAACAAAGAATGGCTGCTATATTACTTTAAAGTGATCATTTTGATGACAATGTGGCTAGTGAAAAATACTCTTATAAACTGTGAAAGTATTTTTCGTGACAACAAAACGAAAGGAACTGTCGATACTACAGAAAAGTTAACAAACTAATAATACTGTAAAAAGAATGACAAACCGTTGATGGTGATATTACTGAACTGAAAGTTAAAGAATAACAAACTGAGAGAATGGTGCCATGTGTGTTAAAGAGTCAAATATTGGAAAACAAGAAGGATATGCGTAAGTGCAATTTTTTGTGTCCCGCTTGCCCGAAATCAGAGGCTGGTGTAAATTGTGCAAATTTACAGTAAGTAGTTGTTATTTAATTCATTATTAACAATTAGGATTTACTTCGTAGTTCTGTTTCTGGTTTAAACTAATTAATGTTAAGTGCTTAGTAAATACTAAGGGAGAGCGCCCACCAAACTGGCATGACAAGTGGCAAGTAGCAAGTAGCGCGTCTCTAGCATGTTACTTAAAATGTAACCAATGCAAACGAATGATTCAGCGCACACTAAAATGACAGTGACAGGGGCATCATGTAGCTTGCTACGCCACGCCGTTAAAAATTGAGCTTGTTCTACTTTTTGCCACGTGCTACTTGCATTTTGTATATGTGTTTGTTGAAAAATATAAATATGGAAGATAGGCCAGAATTTAATATTCGTTTTGTCTCATTAATTGAGAAATTTCTAGGTATCTATGACAACACAAAGTATTTGAAGTTATTCATCAATATTTTTTTTTATTAGCCGTTCTGTTTTAATTCTTCAGCGGCTAAAAATATGATATGTTTTTATTTTCATGTCCAATTTTGATCTAGATATTTTAAACATGACCAGACTTGATAGAGTTTTGTCTAGACCAGAGTCATACCTCACAAGCCGGTGTAAAACTAATCCGTTTAACATAAAATTCAGCCAATATATTTTTTAACAGCTCGTCTATCTGACATTTTCGTAATTAAAAAGAAGCTGTATAAAAAGCTTTTATTCTAAAAAAAAATGCTGTTAAAAAATGTTGTATGTTGTAATGTTGTAGAAACATAATGTTTACAATAAAAAAACTATTTGTTCCGATATTTATTAGACAAAAAAAAAATCGAAGGCAACATATGAGGGCTAAAAACACTATACCTTTTTACCAGAATACCTTATTTTTATTCACCTATTTAGGCATATGTATGCACAAAGCTATAAAACACAGTGGTCATTCTGCCAAGGCAGTAATTTAAAAAATTACGTAGTCTATTTCATATTTCTAATGCACCATTTGTTGGCCTGCAATACCTCCCTGGTTGTATTAGATAATTATTGGCTATTATATGTTCTTTCAATTGATATGTGGGGTTAGTAAAAACTCCATCATGAACAAGCATAAAATTGTGTAACACACAAATAGCTTGAATGATGCTATCAATCTTGCAATATTACAACATATTTGCGTCTCCAATAATCTGAACTTTGAAATTAGCAAATCAAATGCACACTCGCCCTCTAGAAACTCTGTAATTAGATATTCGTTTGCCATTTGTTAATTATCTTCTGGGATATGGTTTCATGACACAATCTGAGATGGGGAAAGGCTTTATCTGCTATAACATAGTAAGGAAAACTTGCATTATTATTTTCTTCTGGCAACGGTTTAGCTTGCTTTTGCTTTTTCAAATGCACTTTCTGTGAATGTTCTGCCATCACTATTTCGTCCATATTCCCCAATATCAATCGACAACAATAGCCCGTCTGCGTCAGCCACAATTAAAAATGCAATAAAAAAATATCCTTTGTAATTAAAGTATAGCGAAAACATAAGAATAGCATGCAATGTAGAAGAGATAAATGGATGGGTGACAAAACGGAAACAGGAATGGAACGAACACATTAGTAGAATGACAGAGGATACATACAAGAAGGAAGAAGAAGAAGAGAAGAATTAAAGTATGCTGACCCAGATTTCGGGGGGCTTTAATCCTGATATGCTTTTCATCAATAAAGCCGCTGCAATTAGGCAAATTCCAATGTTCCCAGTATCTACTCGCTGTTTTAAGCCATAATTCCCTTGATGGTTTAGTCAGATATTTTGGCTGGAGTACTGTCCAAATTACAGTCCAAATTTCGCCAGATAGATATTTAATTCTTTAAATACATTAAATCCACTATGCCCTTGAATCTCTTTCCAATAAGGTTGTACCCAAAACTGACGTTGCGGGCAAGTTGTGTTTATGCGGACGAAAATACGAATTTTGAAAAAACTAGCTTTTTTAATGTCATGCTGCTTTAGTGTGCGTTAGCTGCTACGCCAGTGCCATGCCCGTGCTATTCCACTGCCATGTTACATGTCGCGCCAGTTTGGTGGGCGCTCTTGCTAAGACCATAGCTTTTTGAACAGCCATAGTTCACGCACTATAAACATAGACTTATATTGCGATTAGACTTTGGTCAGTTTTTTTGTAATATTTTGATATCGGTTTTATGAAAGTTTAAAGCGACATATTTCAATTTCCGGTCGCCATTCATCCCTATTATTCCAATGGGTTTCTTCCAAGTCTATGTCTTTTTCGGCTGTCTTACATATCTAGCATCTTTTGGGTTGTCTTCTTGTTATTTTTGCATATAACTAGGATTTCAATCCTAAAAATAAGCGACCGTGTTAATATTTTCCAATATTTAATTTAATCCATGTATAAAATATTTATCTTAGCTTTCAGATAATTTTCATTCTTACGGATATGTGATTTAACATAAAAGGTGAAGATGCAAATACCGCGCCTTATATATTTTTTATACTTTATAAACTTTAATTTTTAGATTTAGTGTCAATTCTGATGCAGAACAGAAAACCATAAACACTTTTACAACCACAACCAATTGAAGTTGAAGTTTTTATTTCTGCTCCAGTTATGATCTGCACGTTTTATTGGTACAACCAGGAAGTACCTATTTTCAAATACCATGTTTTGTAGCCTAACTGTAAAGTCAATAAACTTTTAATGCTGATTTACTCATTATGATAGAGAGTTCAGTATCAGAATATCTTGTTATACCTATCAGCACCACTCTCAAAGAGTGTGTGAAATTACCTATTTCGATGTGCAGCACGTGTTGAAAACAATACAACCAAGATATCGTTGTATTTTGATACCAAAAATTACCGGGAACGGTAAATCGCAAAGGAATAAAAATAGGTAACACAATGTTAACAGTCATAACCGTGGATATAAACTAAATTTAATGGTATTCGGTACAATAACTTCCTGTATACTTTATCACCTGTAATAAAGAAGTTAAATAAAACGTACTTTATCATTTTACTACTTTTAATACTTCCTCTTTTACTAGAGGTCCCTATCTGTTTTTGAAATTGGCAAACAGTAGAGTGTTAAAACCATATTTCCTATTCACATACCTATTGTACCTCTCGTCCAAGTACCGTTTTCACAGATGCCACCGAATATTTCTCTCAGGATTCCTTGTTCAAATATGAGCAGGTTTTCATCTGCCTTGGAGATAATTCATGTTTTCGATCCATATGCCAGCAATAGTATAACAGTTTTGTATATTGTTATTTTTGGTTTGTGTCTTAAGTTTCTACTTTTCATACAGGTTCTGAAACTGTTTTCTTGTACAATGTTTAACTTAAATATTATTTTATATGCGCTTGTAAATATATATTTTGACGTTTCGATTTACAAACTGAAAATCGTTTCGAAGAAAATTATGAATCTTAACCTATAAATTATTCTTCTTTTTTTTATTCTTTTTTTGGGCTATGTTCTTGATAATTTACCCAGTTTACTTCGAGGGTAGACACTTTTGCCTTCTTTCAGCAATCAGTGTCTACCTAAACTTATATTCATCCTTTGTTTGTTTTGGGTTATTCTACATGTATTCTTTTACTGTAGTACAGCATATACAAACGCTAAATATTGCAGTGAATACAGAACAATATCACTAATGAGTCACATTCTCAAATTATTCCTGAAAATAATACATGGTCGTATAAATAAAAAACTGAAAGAAGGAATAGATGATAGTCAGTTTGGGTTCAGAAACGGACTAGGAGCCAGAGAAGCGTTATTTGCTTTTAATGTGTTAGCTCAAAGATGCATGGATATGAATGTTGATGTGCATGTTTATTACGTTGATTTTGAAAAAGCATTTGTGACAAAGTAAGACATCAAAAATAAGTCCAAATTCTAAAGACAAAACACATAGACCATAGGGACTTACGAATAATAACAAATCTCTACCGGAATCAAAGCGCACAAATCGTAATAGATAACGACACCAGTCCAGAAATTGAAATCAGAAGAGGAGTTAGGCAGGGATGTATTATGTCCCCATTACTATTTAATGTATATAGTGAAGCCATTTTTGAAGAAGCATTACTATCTCAAAGTAAAGGAATAATAATTAACCGAAGATCTATTAACAACATAAGATATGCAGATGAGACCGTGATTATGGCAAGCTCTGCTGATCAACTCCAATTACTACTAAACAAAACAAACAGTTTCTGTGAAAAACATGGACTAAAAATGAATATAAAAAAGACCAAATACATGATAATAACAAAGAAAACAAATATACCAACAAACATACATTTGGGAAATGTACCGATAGAAAGGGTTGATAAATACAAATATCTAGGAACCTGGATTTCAGACAATAATGATCAAACAACCGAAATAAGAGCAACGATAGAAATAGCAGGAAATGCGTTTGTAAAAATGAAAACAATTCTCTGCAACAAAGACCTTAGATTAGAACTGAGAGTAAGAGCACTGAGATGCTACGTGTTTTCGATACTTCAATATGGACTTGTAAGCTGGGCATTAAAGCAAGAACACATAAATAAATTACTGTCCTTTGAAAAGTGGTGTTCTTCTTCTTCTTCAAGTGCCCTCTCCGCTACGGAGTTTGGCAATCATCATTGCTATTCGTATCTTTGAAGCTGTTGTTATAAATAATTATTTAGATGTGCACTGGAACCAGTCTCTTAAATTGCGCAGCCAAGATATACGTTGTCTCCCCACGCTTCGTTTGCTCTGAATCTTTCCTTGGATAATTAACAGGAGCAATCGGTACTTTTTCTCTCTCATCGCATGACCATGTGGTGAAATGTGGTATTACAGAGGATAATTAGAATAGCATGGACACAGAAGAAAACTAATACGGAAATATTGTGAGAAATGGACAAAGAATTCGAAATAATAAACACAATAAAAATAAGAAAGTTACAATATATGGGACACGTAATGAGGGGACAACGATATGATCTGACTGTACGTTTTTTTAATGTGTTCACTTCTCTTTCGATCTTTTAGACTATTTTCTGTAATTCTTCTCAGTACTCTCATCGCTGCCATTTCCAGTAGCCCTTTTGTTGTGGCTGTGTCGGGTGATGTTTCTAAGACATAATATATAATTATTGGTCTTGCCACGCTAGCACCCTACTGATAGACTCCATACAGCTCATAGAAACAGGATTATGCCTCGGAAATCCTTAAACCCAGTAAAGTTGTTGGTTTAATGAAAGGATAAGATTGGTACAAAACTTTCATTAGTAAGTTCTAGATGAAGCTGACATCTTGTGCTAATAAAGCAAATGAAGAAAAAAAGTCTTATAAGTCCATTCAAATAAAAAACAAAATGCTACTAAAGAGTTTATCGTGCTATTTATATGGTTATATTCTGATGATAGGTAGAAAACTATATAGAATTTTCTAATTTTGCCGAAACATTATCTACAATGTATATCGTAGCGTTTTAAAAACAGGATTGTAAAAGAGCCGGTAGTTTTTGTTTAATGGCTGATCACGAAATATCGTCGGAAGACGGTTCCAGTAATAAGTCCATTAGCGAAAAACTATCGGATTGGAAACTAAGTTAGGAGTATGGGTACTAATGGCATGCTTGCGGGTTGAAATTTTTGGGCCTGGTTCGACCCAAATCATATTTACAAATTACAGAGACGCATACCTTCTCTATATACTCTGGTTCTTGAACCGAGAGATAATAACAAGACCAAAGCGCGAGATGCCGATCAACCGATTTGACAAGAGTGTGGCCCACGAGAAATTTACTCTGGGCGGTATTCTGAATATACAGGGCATACTCATACAAGTTTCCGTCTCCTAAAAAAGTTTGAAGAAAGTTGTAGCTTTTGTGTTTACTATATTTATAGTTAGCTTATTGGTTTATTAAGGAAAAATACTATTGCCTAATATTGCTCTGAAACTATTTCTCTGTAGCATCTTAGAAAAAATCTGATCAATTCTGTATTTAGTGTTTCGGCCTTCAGATCGGACATTTTTTTTAAAATACAATTTTTAACATTAAGTAAACTATCTTGTTTTATTACGTAGCAAACAAACGAAGAAATACTTTTCATAATGTATTCTTGTCTTTTACACTTATAATAAATGACAATGTAGCTATACTATTTTTTATTTATTTTTATATATATTTCGTCATTCGTAAAAACGAATTTACCCATTGATTTATTTTATTATTTGCATTTTCCAATACATGTTTAGTTAATATATATATATATATATATATATATATATATATATATATATATATATATATATATATATATATATATATATATATATATATATATATATATATATATATATATATATATATATATATAAATGTAGAGTGTGGAAACCACTTATGGAATAAAATTGTTTGTGTCCTTATTTTTGAAAATAATAAAAAACGTTGAGATACCTTAACTTTTAAATTTAAATGTGCGCTTTTTAAACATAATTTTGAATGTACAGGGTGATTCACGCAAGTCTGGCATAGTCTATAATCTGTATTTTAAATGAAACACCCTGTTTATTTTTATGTTTTAAAAAGCTCCTCAACAACCTGATCTCAACGAACTATATCATGTAGGGTCTATTAGGAATAATACAAGGTGAAATTTTAAAATTAAGTGTAATTTTCTTCAAGACAATTAATTCATAGAATACCCGAGGTAATTGATTGGATTGCATTAAAATAAATGCTCAAAATGTTCTCCACCTTGTTGTTGGCAATAACACAGTCTCCTATAAAACTCGTACCAAACTTTGTTTAAAGTTTGAGGTGAAATATTCCGTATTTCTCTAGTTATCCTTTCTATGAGGTCTTCAATGCTAGTTGGTTGTGATGCATATACTTTGTTCTTGAGATAACCCCACAGAAAAAAATCCTCTAGTTGGCCACTCAGTAGTACCCCTTCGTCCAATCCATTTATTGAAGAAGATTTCATTCAAGTAACTTCTCACCATTAAAGCGTAATGGGGTGTTGCAGCGTCCTACTTGAACCAGACAGTTTCATGCGGTAGGGTCGGATCTATTGGATTGGGATATAAGTTAGCCAATTGAGGAAGAACATCGTCTCTTAGCATGCTTAAATATTTTTCCGCTGTCAAATTACCATCTACAAATATAGGACCAATAATATGATCTCCTATAATATCTGCCCAAACATTCAACTTTTAAGGATACTGAGTGTGTGTTTCACGCATCCAATGGGGATTCTCCGCTACCCAATATCTACAGTTTTGACGGTTTACCTCTCCGTTCAATGAATATATTGATTCATTAAAAAAAAAAAAGAATTGTGCCAAGAGCTATTACATTTGTGTTAATTTTATCCATCATTCTTTCGCAGAAATCCATTCTACGATCTGGATCGTCTTCTGTTAGCTCCTGCACAAAAGTCAAAAGAGAGAAAGAAATAAAGACCATTAAATTAAAACCAGTTTTGAAGAAGCCAAAAGTGGCCAAAAAGAAAGCTGTCAAAAGCGACTCATTCTCAGACAAAGATCTAATGGCATCAACATTGGATGACTCTTGAACATCTATCAGACTTGCACCAGTTGTGACGAAATATATTTCCAAACCACAAAATCGGACGACCGGGTTAATTGCTTATATTGCTCTAAATCGTTTCACGATTCCTGTTCCAAGTTTGTGAATTTTTACCACGACTGGGGTGTTGTTATGTGCAAAACAAAGTGACATTTTAGCCAAGACACTTTTTTTTTGGTAATAATTTCATCTCAACACTCTATGGGAGATGGTTTTTTTTAACTATTTTTATTTTTTTATGAGTTATTATAAGTTTTATTTTTTAATGCATTTTATTACTTATACTCCATGGCGATCCTTACTTCATTGCGAGCTGCCCCAATTTTATTATTCTAACTTTTAGGTGGGGTTAATAGTAGGATAAATTTAAATTCACGACTGAATCCAACTGTAGCGTAAGCCATCGTCTTGAATTTTAAAATGAAAAAGGAGAACGATTTTTGCTCAATATCTCCGCCATTTTCAAATTTTTAACATAAACGGTAAGGACTGATATTGTTGTAAATAAGATTTCCTACAATTTCTTGTTTGAAATTTTTTTTGTGAGGTCGAATTTCTATTGAAATTGTTTTCGACCGTACTATATTAAATATTGTTTTATATTACATATAAGCAATCGGTCTGTAGAAAATAAAACTCTATCTTTTTTATGTCTCAATATTTCGTCACGATTTTGTGCCTTTTTCAGGAGAACTTTAAATTTATTAGAATAATTATTGGTTGTAATAAAGTAAATATTTCAATACTAACAACTAAAAGAATAATACATCTTAATGACTTGTTTGATTTTAATTTAATTAAGAGTTATGGTAACAGTACTGTTCTGAAGCTATTTTCTTGTGGTATGTTAGAGTAATTACTATTTAAATGAGAATAAGCCACAAATAAAGATTAAGGTACGTTTATTGACGTTTCAATTTCCACTTCGGAAATCGTTCTCAAAATACAAACATTAGTAAATTAAACAAATTTTGTTTTTTTATTACTTGGTTAAAAATTCTTCTAATAATTTAATTTTATCTGACTCATTTATATTGACAATTCAGACATACATTATACATTTTAAAGTAGACAACTTTAAAATGATATTGCCAATATTGTTGAGTTGCATTCCTGGGACGACTTTACTTCTAAGATAGTTCATTCGATTACATGAAATCAACTTTAACTTGAGAATATCCGTCAAAAAAAATCATAACATGTAATTCGTCTTTAAAAAGGCAAACACATGCCATGATGACAGTAAAAATCTCCTGTTAGTGATTCCATAGAAAATTATGCGGGAAAAACCAGGAAAAATAACCTCATAATACTATCCCGACATGGTAAGTATTTGATCGTGCATTTAGTTTACTTTCAATAAACACCAAATTCTGATTTTATATGTTTGTTATTTAGAAAACATAAATGATGTATCCTCTATATGTTACCGACTTACTAATACTGGTAATTTCCTTTTAATAACTTCCTCTTTTAATATGGGTAACTAGATCCTACGAAATTCTGCCGTAAACATTCAAAACAACAAATACATTGAGATCTATTTTGTCTAAAACCAAACTTAACAATGAACAAGAAATAACAAAGAGTTGCATTTATAAAATACCTTGTGAACGCGATCAGACCATTTAGGTGAAACATCAAGGCCATTAAATGTTAGAATAAGTGAAAATCAATATTATATTAAAAATACAGAATTTGATAGATCTCAAATATGTAAACACGCATGGGATAACGAACATAGGGTTCAATGGAATGATTCAAATATAGTCCTAAAAGAAACGGATGTTAGAAACAGAAAAAATCAAAAAAGCGGCTCTAATTGTGCCAAATGACACCAATTGGGTTCAAATTCCACGGCAGGATGTAGTAGGATCTGGTGACCCATATTAAAAGAGGAAGTTATTAAAAGGAAAAACCAGTATTAATAAGTCGGTAACATATAGAGGATACATCATTTATGTTTTTTTTAAATAACAAACATATAAAATCAGAATTTGGTGGTTATTGAAAGTAAACTAAATGCACGATCAAATACTTACCATGTCGGGATAGTATTATGAGGTTTTTTTTTTCCTGGTTTTTCCCTCATAATTTACTGCGGAATCACTAACAGGAGATTTTTACTGCCATCATAGCATGTTTTTGTCTTTTTAAAGACGAATTACATGCTATGACTCTTTCTGACGGATATTCTCAAGTTAAAGTTGATTACATGTAATCGAATGAACTATCATACAAGTAAAGTCGTCCCATGAATGCAACTCAACAATATTGGCAATATCATTCTAAAGTCGTCTTCTTTAAAATATATAATGTATGTCTGAATTGTCAATATAAATGAGTCAGATAAAATTAAATTATTAGAAGAATTTTTCACCAAGTAACAAAAAAACAAAATTTGTTTAATTTACTAATGTTTGTATTTTGAGAACGATTTCCGAAGTGGAAATTGAAACGTCAATAAACGTACTTTAAGTTTATTTGTGGCTTATTCCCATTTAAATAGTAATTATGGTAACAGCAATAGATTATATTTTTATAGAGTGAAAGTCTTATATTGGACAACTTTTAGTGAATAAGTTAAAGTGAACAATTATAATAACAGTATTACCCATATTATAAGGTAGAAAGATGCAATTAATATTTGTAATTTGAGGAATGAGAAATAATCAGGAACACGTTAAAGTTATATAAAAAATGTAATTGATGGTACGTAGTCAGTTATTGTAATAC
Organism: Diabrotica undecimpunctata; assembly: GCF_040954645.1. Lineage (NCBI taxonomy): Eukaryota > Metazoa > Arthropoda > Insecta > Coleoptera > Chrysomelidae > Diabrotica > Diabrotica undecimpunctata. The sequence continues at coordinate 115,250,159 of NC_092803.1, read as the reverse complement.
TGATTTTAAGAAATGAAATAGTTGTTTTATTAAAGCTTAACTATCATATTATTTAGTATGTTGCAGTAGACATTACTCATATGGTTGGCGTCTGTTTTATAATTGATAGATCCAGGAGTTTTGTTAATGTGTATCAGTTCAACGAATACTCGATTTTCATAATTATCAACTTGTTCTAAAATTTTTACATTATTAAGCGGTGGTCCACTAAGTCATAAGATTATTTTGTTCTGTTACAATTACTTTTGTGTTGAGTGACACGTTGTTTAATCCACTGTTGACTTCGACCAATATAACAACTTTGACATTGACTGCAATTTATTGGGTAAATTATGATACTCATTAGTGAATTTGGAGTTTTAACTTTTATTTTTGAGAATAACGTTGAATTTAGAAGTAGATTGTATTAAATTAATTTAATATTAGGAAATGTTTTAAAATGTAGGACAATTTGGTTTGTCAAAATTGGTCTGCTCCTTTTTATGTAGACATGACTGTCTGTTTTTCAATGTGTAAGTTGTCGTTCCATCGTTTTCGTGGTCTTCCTACTGATTGTCTTCCTATTTTAAAACCTTTCTTGCTGTCTTTACTACTCTATTTGTTGTCATTCGGCTTATATTATCGTTCCATTCTACTCTTCTAATTCTTACCCAGTTTTTAATGTTCTCCACCTTGCATCTACGTCGTATATATGTCATTCAAGCTCTGCCCCATAGGGTCTTACCATCAATTTGTCTAAGAGTTTTCATCTCTGCTGTTTTTAACATCCTTTTTGTCCTCTCTGTGTCAGGTCGTAGTTATGACGCATATCTCATTATTGGTCTGATGACTGTTTTGTAAATTCTGCCTTTTATTTCATTACCCATGTTTTTATTTCTCCATATTGTTTCATGCAGGCAACCTGCAGCTCTGTTTGCTTTATTTATTTGATCTTTTACTTCCATTTCGAGCTTTCCGTAGCTAGATAATGTGATGCCTAGATATTTAAACTCCATTACTTGTTCTATTATCGGACCTTCCAGATCCAATTTATATCTTCGTAAATTTGATGTTATAATCATGCATTTTGTGTTTTTTTGGGGAAATTAACATGTTAAATTTTCTGGCGATTAAATTGGTGCAGCATACGTTGTAAATCATCTTTACTCTGAGAGAGTAGTCTTGCGTCGTCTGCATTGCAGATTATTTTAAGTTGTTTTTCTACTATTTGGTATTCTTTTTTAGTTCTTACTTTTTGATTAGTTCATTCATAATCAAGTTAAACAATAGAGGATTTAGATAATCTCACTGTCTTATCCCATTGCCAGCTCCAATAGGGTCAGTTAATTCTTCTTCTACTTTTAATTTTATTACGTTGAGTTGATAGATATTTTTGATCTTTTTGATTATTCCTACAGGCATATCTCTTGTGCATAATAAGTGCATAACGTCTTTTGGAAGTAGAGGTCACACAACATAAACCTAGACAACACGCTTAGGCTAAAGATCTTTTTGAGGGTGTTAAGTTTCAGATTTGGGACATTATATAAAATGCGTGGAGAGAAAAAAATTTTTTCTCTAGAGACAGTGTTAAAATAACTTAAAGAGAGAAATACATTCGAAATTTTCAGAGTAAGTTTCTGGAGAGTTTCCAACGTTTAATTCTCTTTCTTTTCGATTGGCACGTTTTGTAATACGACACAACTTTCAAATTCCATCCAATGCCGTATTCGTGAAAGCAGTTTCCGTAACATGAGATCGTTTGTAATGTGAAAGTTTAAATTAAGCGTATTTTAGGCATATTTCAAATACCTCATATACATTGCCAAAATTCATGGTTTTGAAGGTTTTCTCTAGCAATGCAATTGCTATAGCGACCAGTCAATGGAAGTGATCAATTTTATTCGTCTCACGAATCGTAAGAAATGCAAAAAATGTGTACGAAAGCTGCATTCTTTACCTTTAAAACCCATTTTAATTTATGTTGATACGACACTCTGATCAAAAGATATCGAATATTTACCGTCGAGTTGATACAAGTTTTGTTTCTGAGTTTCTTTTGTTCTGTTTTTATTTAAATTATCTCAGTTATATTTCTTGTGTAAAATATTTTTTTCTATGGCGTACATATTCTTGGTAAATCAATTTTTTCCGTCCCTCCACCCTTATACGAATGGGGTTTTAGGGGAAGCCCGAGGGTGGGATTGACAAAATTTATTGCATCTTTTTTGAAGTCTCAAAACTGACATTCTCAGCAAAATTTAGATGGTTAGTATGATTTTTAGAGGTCTAATCTCTAACGACTGGACTAATACCTTATTCGTCAAATTTGCCGCCTACATTTGGTATTCATGATAATTTTTTATAAAAAATACTGTATTTCACGCAAATATTTTGCCATTTAACTAAGGTTTAGGATACCACATTTTTGTGCTTTATATGATAAAACGAAATGAGATTAGGAATTCAAACACAATCTACAATATATTTGACACGTAATTTTGACAAATCATAGCAAAATGCATCAAATGTTGATTACATGTTAAACTTATTTATGGTGCATTTCTTATTATCCAAGATTGCGAATTCTCATGGACCACACTTTAAAACGACGATAGCCAAGCCGTGATCCTGCAGACCTCTAATTTAAATTGTATACAAAAGGCTGATCTCAAATTTCGAGGCCTCCACCGCTTCATTTGAATGTATATTTTCTACAAAGGAGACTGGCTCCCTAAAGCCGTGCCTTCGTTTTACCACACAACAAGGACACCCATGCCCATACTTTAAAATAAAAGCAAATAGATCACTTGGCTTGTAAGGAAAATTTCTTAGTGGGCAATTAAAAGGACTTAATAATTTCTATTCTTATAGTTTGAATTAAATAGTAACACGTATGCCAGCAGAAAATCGAACTAGACAGAGCTTTGCAGAATTTACATTTTTAAAAACTTAGTTTATATCAATAGTATTATTTGTATGTCAACTTGTATAAATTAAGAAATGAAAAGATTAACAGCAGAAATAAAAAACACAAAATGTGAACACTATGTGAAGCAAAATCAAAGATTCTGTTATACACAGAACGAAACTCTAGAAATATTGGAAATCATGGAACAAAGAAAATATATAGAAACAAAAACCCAGATAAATACAGAGAAACACACACATTAATAAGGAACAAAATAAAAGAGACCAAGGAAAAGTGGATGATGGAAACATGCATTGAAGTGGAGGAATTGCAGAAAAACATGATCATTCTAATTTACATAAAAAATTCAGAGAATTATCTGGAAAATTACGAACTTACGAAACAATAAACCTATTAATATCCCAATTAAAATAAAACAAGTATGGACTAAATATATTGAAGATCTTTTTATGGACACAAGAACGAAACCAATAAAAATTGATAGCGAGGAAGCTCTAACTTACCAATGGGTACCAAGGTACCAACAGGTACTGTCTGGGTAATTTCCATTCTCCATTGTCTCCTGATTTTTATTTTTAGTTCTCTGTACTTGGCGAACTTTTCATTGTATTTAACACCAAATTATTGGCGTCACATCAAAATGTTGTTTGCGTAGTAATTTTATTAACTAGTATGAGATCCGGTCTATTATGTGCCACTGGCTGGTCGAATACAGGTTACCAGATCAGCATTTATACGGATGAACCCACTCCTAACGTGCAAAAATCTAGATTTGGAGATCAGACTACGTACCATTAGCTGTTATATATTTTCAATATTATTATATGGAACTGAGATTTGGACATTAAAACAATGCAATTTAAAAAGAATCGAGGCTTTCGAACTCTGGTTATACCACAGAGTATTAAAAATATCATGGACTGATAGAATTACAAATAAAGAAGTACTGGAGAGGGTTTGTAAAGAAACAGAACTAATTACCACTATACAAACCAGAAAACTGGAATACCTAGGCCACGTGATGAGGGGACCAAAATATAAAATTTTAAGACTCATAATACAGGGAAAGATTCAAGGAAGAAGATCTGTTGGCCGAAGGCAGAACTCACGGTTGAAGAATCATGATACTCATGGTATCAATGCACTCGATTGATTTGTTTAGAGCAGCAAGTTCAAAAATAAAAATAGCCATTATGATTGCCAACCTTCGTAGGGAGACGCCACTCTAAGAAGAAGGTTAATCTGTGAGCACAGAGCGGTCACAGTATAGCTTGCAGTTGTTATTTTCAAGCATTCTGTCAGAGACGTATTGACAATAAGGACGATGGTCGGGTTGGAGAAGTCCCAGTTTTGTCAGCTAGTGCTTGGTGGATAATCTTTCCTACCGAGTCATGGCGTTCTTTATAAGCAATACCGACAACCGCCTGGCAGCCCCCGGGAAGATGTTGGATGATTTCTTAGGCTTGGCATACATATCGGCATTTATCATTTTGGACTTGAGGATCGTTAACAATATATTTCAGGTAATTTTTAGTTGGAATAACCTGATCCTGAATGGTAAGTAGAAAACCGTCAGTCTCGGGAAATATCTTTCCTGATACTTTCCTTAACCAATAGTTCGATGCCGTTTTGTCGACATATTCTTGGTGGATCTAATTGAGATGTCGCCCATGCAGATTTTCTTGCTTAGGTGGTTTATGCGCATTTCTTGTTCCTCCAGTTTATGGAGAGTTGTTTCATCTACTGTGCAAATTGCTCGATGTAAAGTAGATATCTCAGCCTGCACCTGAAAATAAGTTCTTAAATTAGCAACCTGTTTATCCAGTTGCTCACCTATGTCCATAAGTCCTCTTTTCCCTTGCTATCGCGGTAGTATTGTTCTCTCTACTGCACTTCGTGGATGGTGTTTTTGCGCCTTTGTGAAAAGTGTTCTTACTTTCCTCTGGAGACTCTCTTTTTCCATTTTTGACCACTTTATACAAATGAGTAGCTAAGCGCGGAATAGGCGTACGTATTTAATGTCTTAAAATAAAATTTTGCTATTAAGACATGACCGATCTAGTTGTCTTACTCTTCGCACAAACTCAGATGTTAGATCGGTTTTTTAATGTAATGACTCCCAGATTTAGCTATACAGCTCACACTCCCTCTAAGGGGAAAATTCACTCATCCCAGATACCTACGGTGTCAATAGGATTGAACTCTGGTGGGACTCTTTCCATGTTATCGAGCTCTAGGTGACTTGGTATGCTATAGTATCTCCCAAAAATTTTCGCACGCATCTGGACGACGAAAGTACCACTGCTTTCTGCATGATCTTATATAGATGTTCATTTAGACCCAGCTTTTTTATGTTTTCTAGTAGGTTCTTCGGGATGACTCCAGTGGTAGAAAGAATAATAGGTATCGTCTTGGTACTTTCCATTCTCCATTGTCTCCTTATTTGTATTTCCAGATCTCTGTACTTGGCGATCTTTTCGTTGTACTTAACACGCAGTTGAATGATGTAATGACTATTATTACTATTATTATTAAAAACATTTTAAAATTTATACATGCAAGAGAATAAAATGATCTTTTCGTCGCATTTATAGACTATGATAAAGCTTTCAACAAAGTTAAACATAATATTCTCATGGAATGTCTAAAACGAAAACGACTCGATAAAAATGATATTAACATAGTGAGAAATCTCTATTACAACCAATAGGCTATGGTAACATTGTGTGCGCAAAAGATAAGTAGGACGGTAGCACAGTAGATAGCACGGATGCGCAACCGAGAAGTAGAGGTATGAGACAAGGCTGTATACTCTTATCAATAATATTTAATATTTACTCTGAAGAGTTATTTACACAAGCATTTAAAGACTTTATAGGAGGGATTAAGATAAATGGTAAAAATATAAATAACCTTCGTTATGTCGACGATACAGTCATTATCGCTGAAAATAAGGGATACCTGCAGACGCTACTATATACAATTTGTGATACTGAGAAACAGTTTGGTTTAACAATAAACATAAAGAAAACAAAAACCATGGTTATCAGTAAGAGGGGTTCAGTCATAACAAGAATCCAGATAAAAAATGAAGATATTGAACAAGTGGTCAAAACGAAGTACTTAGGAGCCTGTATGCGACCAATTTGTGGCAATAATGTTAGAAGACTCTCAGGATTCCAGAGAATCAACTAACACTAACACATCCACGTAGAAAGCTAGGGTAAATGAGGAAAGGAATTTCAAACGTTTAGAACGTTTCAAACAAGAAAAGGTTACTACTAGTTAATAGCAAAATAAAGTTAACAAAGGAAAAATAATATAATAAAGTATGTGTACAATAAGTTGGAAGGCAACCGTATATACGTATTTCTGACTATTGGTTTGCTATAGAATAACACGCCCTGAGCTATGAGAAGATCAGCTCGCAGCGAATAAAAAACAATGCATGCATAAAATCCATGTAGATTCAGAGATGCATATTACTTTATCAGTATAAATAAAGAAGTTATAGCAGTTTATAGTTAAAATTATTGTTAAAAGTAATGAATTAATTTGTTTTTAAAAGTTTAAACAAAATTTAGCTGTAAACATTAGCAGTTTGGTTAATGGGAGTTATAGAGCAACTCAAAACAAACATTTTAAGCTTTGGTAAATGGTTTTGATGTTAATTTTTTACTGAGGTATTGAAAATTTATTTACACGTGCGGTTTACGCGTTACACATTCGCTGTAAGCTCACCGTACGCGCGTTATTAAAAGTTCCATATCTTGGTCAAAAATTAACATAGTGGTACGATAAATATTATGAGTCATATTAAAAACCTGTAAACATTTTGTTTATTCTCACTTTTGTTCTAGTATTTTCTCCGACCCGCTAGAAACCGGTCTGGCGTTCGAGACAATTCAAAGGTCAACACAGCTGCAAGCCGCTATAAAACCAGTCTAGGTTCCACGGTATTCGAGAAGGGTCAACATCCACCTGCTTCAAAGGGATTCCAGAACTAACGGCTGTTTGATATAAATAGCGGAACTTTCATTATGTGAGGCAGTAAAAAAATAATATCGCGTGTTTCGAATTGTAACGCGAAAATAAAAGTTGTAAATAAATAATATAAATGAAAGTAGTTGTGATAAGTGTAAGAATATTGTATATATAAATTAAATAAAGACTTTAATAAACTAAGTGTTAGAATATTTTTATAATAAATAAAGTTAATAAATTAGACTAATAAACTCAGTTCATTGGTGTTAGAAAAGTGGAATAGTTTTAAATCAATAGTGAAAATGTCTACGATTTATGAGCTTACAGTTACGAATTTAAGGATTACATCTCGAGGACAGAGAATTAGCTTTTACCGGGAAAAAGGCTGCTTTAGTCCAACGACTAAAGAACGCTTTGGACGAAGAGCGTTTAAACCCGGAAACTTATATATTTGAAGATAAACATGATGCTGTCATCTCGTCGATTTCGAAATTAGAGAACAAAGTTTCTGGTGACACCGCATCATTAGAGAACAAAGTTTCTGGCGATATTTCGAAAGTTTCCGGCGACATCGCTTCTTTAGAAAACAAAGTTTCTAACGAGATTTCTTCTCTGGGAAGCAAAGTTTCTGTTAACATCTCTAAAGTCACTTCTGAGTTGTCTGCCCTCGACGATAGAATATCTTCGTTGAAAAACCAAATTGCTGCCGATATTTCGGCCTTCGAAGAAAAGATGAAAGGGATGGAAAGGAGGATGGAAGAAACAGAGATAGCAGAGAGAGGAAACAATCCAATTACAGTAGAGACAAAAGAAGATGAGACGAAATGTAAGTTGGAAACACGGCCGAAATTTGAAGGAAGTGGAGGTTGTGTTCATGTTAAAGTCCCAACTTTCGACTGAAAATCGTCATGGAACAACTACATAAAACAGTTCGAATCAGCTGCAAGAGCGAATGGATGGTCTGAAAAAGAAAAGGCTGTAAACCTGACTATCGCTCTTCGAGGAGATGCCTTAGATGTGCTTCAGACCATAGCCGTATGATTTCGAACAACTTAAGAAGAGGTTAAATATGCGATATGGCCACGAACATTTGGAGCATGTATATCAGTCGCAGCTTAAAAATCGAAGACAAAAGAGAGATGAGGCTCTTCAAGAATATGACGTAGATATTGTCAGATTAGTATGCTGTTGGATATGCTTATCCAACAGCTCCCGAAGACATCGTGGAAAAGTTGGCTGTTCAAACGTTTATTGATGGTCTTCGTGATCATGAAATGCAGAGAACACTGCAATTAGCTCGTCACAAGACGCTGGTTGATCTCTTATCCGCCGCCCTCGAATATGAGTCAGCTACGCAGGCCTCTGGCGGGTACAGTAAAGTTAGGACTGTAAAAGAGGAAGGAGATGAAGATAAACTTGACCAGCTCGTTAATATGATGAAAAGTATGACATACAAGAAAACGAAGACCATAAGATGCTGAAATTGTGGCGAAATAGGACACGCACGAAGTTCATGTAAGTACCCTAGGTACGACGCAAATCAAGAAACTCACCATCAGGAAATCTAGAACGGGTCGGCCTTAGGGGGGCAGCTTCGACCCGAAACTTTTCCAAAGACCCTCTCATACTAATAGCTTCTTTGAAATGCCATTAAGATAGTGTATATGTAGATGGAGAAATAAATGGTGCATACGTTGTTGGTGGATACCGGGGCGACCAGAACCATTATACGCCCGACAGTTAAAAACAGCCGTAAGAAACTATTACTAACGAAGTTGCGACTTCGGACCGCTACAGGTGAATAGTCAGATTTTTGAAGTTTATAGCTCAATTTTGTTTAAATCTCTTACAAGCAAATTAATTCGCAACTTTTTACTTAAACTTTTAAAGTTTAATTGTTATAACTTTTTAATTAATAACGATAAAGCAATTTCGCAAAGTTTGTTGAAGCTAAAATATTTACCTTTAATAAGAGGGTGTTGTTGCAAGTATAAAAGATAAGTTATGCTTGGAAAAGCCCCATCGAATTAAAGTTTTGTTGAGTTTTGGTTTTAAAAATAGTTCACGTTTGGAATTTAGTCGATAATTATGAAGACATTATTGTTTGTGCAGAGGCTTGCCATAAGTAACTACCACGACTTAGTAAATATTTTCAGTTAAGGATCTCTGATTTTCAAATTGATAAACATTATTTTGGATCAATTATCTCATCATATTTTTTTTAAACTCTTAGCGTATAAAAGAAACAGCGGTCTGGTGCAGATTCCACTACAGGAGTCATATTTAGTTGTAGATCCTTTTGTATCAGGAAGATGTATAGCTCGTGATTGTGATGTCAGTCAAAAAATAGTTTTAAAAAAAACTAATATATATATATATATATATATATATATATATATATATATATATATATATATATATATCCATATAAACTGCAAATTTGTTCAGGAACTAACGGAAGATGATCCGGACAGACCAAGGAATATTGTGAAAATATAACCACCACTCTTGAATAAAAAATATCGATTATTTGAAGGACGCTTGCTATAATAATAAAGCTTATTTGAATACACCTTTAAAGTCAGAATGTCAGGTACTGGTCTGCCACAAATTCTTGATTGTGTTATTAAGGTTGACACAGTTTCCGGAAAAGTTAAAATTATGGGCAGGTATATTAGGTAATTATCTTTAAACCCCAATATACATTGACGAAAATTTAAGGTCGCAAAATACCTCAATATATTTGAATAACAAAATAATAGTACAATCACAAACCATCCACAAGATTTTCACCAAAATATTATTTTCCAGCAAAAAAATTTACCACGCAGAGTCTAAAATGATGTAAACACACTATTTCCTTTACCGTGGATTGAATTCGACCCATAGAATGGCCACCGAGATTACCAGATCTTAATTCATTAGACTTTTTTTTCTGGGTTACCATAATTTCAAGGACCACCAGACAAATTTATAAAACATTGCTGATCTATGTTAAAGAGTTATACAAAAAGGTAACATTAAAAACTTGAAAGTGTAGTTGTCAACTGATGGATGGTCATCGAAATAGCAAAATTTTTAGTTTAAAACTACCAAAGCTAGAAACGAGTTGACTGAGGGGATAAAACTTTATCCTCTCACTGTATATAAATATATGTAGGTATATATATATCGTATTTTTCTTTCTTGTATCCTATGAACGTAAATGTATGTCATGCTAATTAATCACTAATTTTAGTTAATAAAGGAAAAGTATCTCTTCGAGATGATCGAGATCTTAATTTTATTTTCATTGGATAAATAAATGTTTGTGCAGTAGGTGGCCATGAAAGAATCATATGTTTTAGCAAAAACAGGTCTCGGTGACGGGATTCCACATGTGCCGACATCTTGAATTTCCTTCCATCCTCCATTCCATTCTATTCTATTCCGAGCATGATTCTATGCCGGCAGGCGATTGTCCTCGCTCTTGTCGACCAAGTTTAACTTCAAAAATAGGCCAGCTCAAAGAAGTTTATTTAATATCTGGAAGTCTGGAATAAGCTCAGAGTTTAATTATTTTTATTGGAATAAACAAATTGTTTATTTCCCATTGAGAATAAAGTCAATCTTATTATGATAGTTGTCAATTTTCGGATAATCTGCCATTATAGTGATTACGCCATACTTTAATTTTTATAGTTAAGTTGCTACAGTTGTTTATATCAGCTGCGTAAGATACGCTTTTATAATCGCAGTTAATTATTATCTATTATCTATCTAATATGAGATATTTTATTACTGGATAAGACTTTTTGTCAGGCTATTCGAACTGAAAAATAAAACTGTTTAATAAATCTTTGTAAGATTTTTCTGTCATGGACTTCTTGGGATCTTTTTCTGTAGGTACTTGTTTTGTAGGCATCATATCTACTATCTTTGGTCGATGTTGCAACCACCTGGCTAATTGCTGATCAGATGGTCCATCAACCTTTGTTTATTTCTGTACATCCTCTGTATTCGATTTCTGTCGAGGATGTCTTCTGTTTTTAGGAGTCTTCTTGTGGCTTGGTGGAAGAGTCTTCTTGTCCTGTTCTCAGCCATCTCCCTTAATGGTGTGTACTGCAGCCTTTCCTGGATGGTTGCATTTGAAACTCTATCCTCCCCTAACGCTCCGTCGATTAGTCGATAACAAAACGTCTCTGACCTCTCCAGCTTCCTCTAGTTGGTTTCTGTCGTAGAACTCCATACTGAAACTGCATACAACATCACCGACCTAACGTAATCCTGGTATAATTGGATCTTCTTGGCCTTTGTTAGGGGATTTATCCTGAAAATATAAGGTTGTATTAGTTTTTCAGCTACATTTGCTTTTACCTTGGTTTCTTAAACGGTTTCCTCTGATCGTAAGGTCGACTACTGGTGAGCTGAGCTGCTGTGTAAAGATGATGAATTGTGCCTTCTCGGCATTTATCTTGATTTTGCATTTGTCCGTGAATTGTGAGATCCTCTCCAATTGTTTTCTAACGTTTGGACGAGTCTTCTATCCTCTTTTCCTGATGTGTACATTGCTGTGTCGTCTATATATAGTGCTCTATTTGTTCTTGTATCTGTTGGTAAATCTAAAACAAAAATGTTATATAAAATGGGCGATAGAATACTGCCCTGAGGCATTCTACAACTTGAAAAGTTCTATTAGTGAAATATGAATCACATATATTAACTAAATAATGTGGCAATCTAGCTCTGTCCATCTTGTGTATTAGAGCTTTCTTCCAGACTGTGTCGTATGCCTTGTCGATGTCAAGGATGACCATTTCAGTTTTCTGGTTTCCGTTATACGAAGCGGTTCTTCGTATCGCTGATTAATCTTGCGAGCTGTAGTTCGCAGTTTCTTCTTCTGAATCTGAATTGGTCTTTTTGGATGACTTATCTTCGTTCTGCATGTCTCCTCGGTCTTCTGTAGATGATCTTTTCCAATATTTTTTCTATTGACTCAAAGAGGGATATTGGCCTGTAATTTTCCGGTCTTCTTCTGTCCTTCCATGGGTTTAGTTGAGAGATCATTTTTGCATTTTATGATAGTTATACATGATAGTGTAGTTGCACTATCATTTTCTTCGGTAGTTTTTTGAGTGCAGTGTTGTGGATATCTTCCGATGCTACTGCTTAGAATGAGAACACTAAAAGAAAACATTTTTTTTTTGGTCTTCGGATGATTTAAGCAACTTTTGTTGGATTTATGTGGTCTTCTTGCTATACTAAAAATTTGTTTCTTGTTATATTGAAACTGAATTGTGTTTATGCGACTGTTAAACACCAGCCATCTATCTATCCAAGTTCATTGAGTCTATTAACAGCTGATTATAATAATATTATTCTATTAATAGCTAATGTCAAGTGCATTAAGCGATCTTTTCTGTCATAGATAAATTGAGAGAGGTGGCCTTTTGGCCTATTTCACTGCGACCTTCTCAGAACAATTGTGGTCTTCTGATCCTAGATAACATTCTCTAGCCTGACCCTTTTTAAAAAGTCTAATAGCTTCGAGACTGTAACTTCCATGTAGCTATTTGCCGGTGGATTTTCTTTTCCTAATGCAAAGAACCGCACATTGGTCAGACTGTCACACTGACATACAATAGCTCTGCTGTTTCTTCTGTGAGGTGACAGAATCTGCACAGCTCATCATCTGATAATCATATCAGCTTTAACTGTCTATTCAGCTTACAGTGCTCTGTTAGAAGACCTACTAGGGCTTTGACTGTTTTCTTGTCTCTGTTTATTAGGTCTGCCTTAAATTTTGAATGTTCTGTAATGAACTGTTTCGCCTGTCTTTGTCCTGGTGAATTGCTCCACCATTCCAGAGATTTGTGAGCTACCCACATCCTTGTAGCCGTTCTTGTTACTGTCTTTGCAACGCCGCAGAAGGGTTCCGGTCCAATGAATGGTATTGATGAGCCTTGTTTGACAATTCATCTACTTCTTCATTGCCCTTATGACCCTCGTACCCCGATACCCAGGTTACCGCAACCTTGCTACGGTCTCCTAGTTTATTTAGGGCATACACACAATCCCATACTAGCTTAAAATTGACCTCTATAGAATTGAGTGACTTGATAGATAGTCAGGCGGAAGCGCTGCCTGACTATCTGTGAAGATGGCAACTGAACGAAACGTTCTTTCTTGCCTCTCTATTTCTTCCACGCAGCGATGGATTGCCGTTATTTTCACCTGGAAAACTGTCACATCCTTGTGCTGTCTTGCTCTCTTTGACATATATCTGTAATAATTGTAATTCTGACGAGGAGTGAATTAAGTTACTTTTTTTGGGCTTGTTTAAATTTCTATGTTGTAGGTATAACTGAAAAAATATATGTTTAAGTCAATTTCATATGGATAGTGTAGATCGTAGACCAAAAATCAAACTTAAGACTTATTATTAATACTGAAATATGTTGTACCGTAGTCTATATCTGTTATTTTTTCTTAATAAATGTAACGAACAATTAATTTTTCGAAATAAATATAACTTGTCAATTAACAATTAATAAACAATTGTCAATTAAAGTAAAATATATTTTATTTATATCCTTTAATCATGCTTTACTCAACTAAAATCTGCTGTTTATTCATGTTGGCCCCTTTTGTAGTTCTTTTTGCTCCTATAGGTGGGCTTAAAGGACCACTCGAACTGATTTTCTAAATCTTTAATGTCTAGCGAACAGAAATAAAATCACATTTAATAATTATGTTTAAATGAAAAATTACGATACTCATTGGTATTTGAGCCTTTTTCGGGAACCTTATAGCTAAATAGTTACGAAGATATATTATATTATGAAATTGGACCTTTTAGCCGCTCTCTATCTATTTACTTAATTAACGTAATTGTCAAAAATTGTGACGGGCGGTATTTTTTAAGATTTTTTAAAATGAGGTCTTATGGCAAGTAATACTTTAAATATTGAAATACTTTTGGAAGCTGGTTCTTCTCTACGACCCCTACACAATTACCATTATTTTACAAGTGTGCTTACATGACGCCCTTATGCAATTTTAATAAATCACGACAAAAGTTTCTAAAAAGAATGAACATGTCCTTTAGTTGATTTGATCAAAAATTAATTAATTTAAGTTTAATGGCTCAGAAAATAAGATGGGATAGATTTTGTACGCGCGCGGTATAAAAATAGTAAAACAAAGAAAGAAAGAAATAATTCATTTAGTATTTCAAACTATTATTTTGATTTACATAAATACTGCAGCATTGTGGGGTACAGACAAACTATGTCCAGATGTATGAAAGATCGCCAAAGCCATAATGGTTACATCGATTCATTTTATTATTAACAATAATATTCAATTTTTTAGAGAAAGTAAACTTGAAATGCCTCAAACTTATGCTTGACCAAATCAACTTAATATCTGTTCACCAGTTGGTTTCAGAAATAATCATTTAACCATTGACCGAGTGCATCAAATATCATTTAAAACCCATGATAAAACATTATAAAAGAAAAATCATTGCTCGTGTCAAACAGGCTTTTTCAATGAAATATGATTATTAATTTTTGTTCGTTTCTACGGAGATATAAAATCTTATTTAAATAAACTGTTAAAAATGACAAGACGTATCCAGGAATACATTATAATTTTGTTTTCACCAATTTTTATCAGCTAACTTTAACATACAACTAAGGGAAATGCATAAACAATAAATTATGGTACAAAATGACACATATAAAAAAGCTGCAATACCTGAAGCTATGCAACCTCAGAATATCAATACGATAGGAAGAGTCGCTTAATAGCTTCTGAATAAAAGCAAAACACATTTTATTTTACAAAAGACATCAATAATGGTAAAAAAGATCAATAAAAACAATGGATATATATTGCTTTTTTCATTAGAATACACGATGTAAGATACAGGGGAGAAAAACAGTTACAGTCTATATGATTGAATTAGTCCTACCAAGCAATATACATTGAGATAAAACAACTTTTTTTAAAAAATCATAAGCTTCCACTCAAATCAAATCTGTAAAGCAGTAGAAGAACAGATGTGTTAAAAAAATAATGCAGATAATACGTTCCATTGCTCTAAGTCACAACTAAATTAAACATGAAAACGAAACACTACTACTTTCTAAACAGGACATTAAATACTCGTAGATGGAAAGATTGCTTTTTAAAAATTATTGATGGGAGAAAATATGGACAACCTAAAAAAAACAAGAAGACATAACTCATGCAAAAAACCTGAAAAGTGAAACTGAAGCTATAATTAAAAGCCATATAAGCCATTTTTAGTAGTGTATTTTATTTTAAAGGTAGTGTGTAAAATACTTAATTCCCAGCTGAGCGCTTTCAGCTTTCAAAGCCATTCTCAGAGCTATGCTACAATAAAATTACTAATATAAGTAACTGATTTAAGTGTTACAATGTGTAACTTACGTTAAAAATTTAAAAAGTACCATTACTAAAGAGGGATCCCATTGAAAAAAAAAACAAAATTTCTTTAGGAGTTAAAAATACTTCGAAGGTTTTCAAGATCCTAATGTTGTCTTTTTAAATGCTTTATCAAAAAATGACAACCGACATGTGTCATGCATAAGAAATTGAGATTTTTTAAACGTTAAAAAATTGTTGAAAAATTAAAATTCAAAATAAATTGGGAAATGTATCAAAGACTGTCTAATATTAAGTCCATAAATTGCAAATATTTGGTGTGAATGCACCATCGATATGGTAACAGACGCAATCTTTCTAGTTTTAGTCCCTTTTTAGTATAATGTGATAGATTAAAATTATTTGTTGTTAGTGACGTTTTTTTACAAACACTACATTAAATAAATAAACAGTTAAAAAAATAAAAAAAGTTTTTTAAATCCCATGACCTTGCTGCATATAAGAAGTATCTGTCTCTGTTTATTCCTAATTCCCTGTCAATAAAAAATTCTCATTATATGCTTGTTAAAAATACCTATTTTCTTATCCTCGTTATCCATGTGATTTCAAATGGACCGAGTATCTTATTGCGATACCGTGCAACAAAATGGTGTTTTGTGTAGATTAGGATAGAATTCACTAATCTTCATTTTACGTATTTCTCATCGTCTCATCTGAAAAGAAAGTATTCTATAGATTTAAATAATTTGTAAAGCCTTGATCTAATACCGATCTTACATAATCTACTGAAAAAAGTCCTTCACTCAACTTCAATATTTTCAATACCTTCAATACTTTCAACTGTACGTTTTTTTTTCTATGTCAGTCTCAGTGAATAATGCAAATAATTTGCGCTTTCACAACTTTCAACTGTAAGTGTTTCTTTCTATGGCCTTTCTTTTTTAAATTCTCGATCGACTTTACCAGTCTCAGTGAATAATGCACAAAATTTATCAAAATAATAAAAACATGAATACGATCATTATCTCAAAATGTTCTTTACAAAATTCAACTAAAAATTCTGGAATTAAGTATGGTATTATAAGTATCCTTTCTAAAAATAATTAAAACTATGATCAGCATCCAAACCATAATCAACAATTTGGCTCTTTGAAAATTATAATAGGCTTATAGTATTTATTCATCATTGATCATAGTGCAAATGAAAAGATTATTAATTTCTAAAATAATGGATGAACTGAAGAAAGGAAACTCAGCGGTATCGCAATATTACGTTTATTTGAGAAACTTCAGAAACTTCAGAAACTAAGTTCAAGTGTCTGAATCGACGGTTCAAAATAAGGAATGGTAGGAATATTTAATATGAAATGGATTTTGAGTCTTCTGCAACAAATAATATCTTTTATTAACGTAAGAGAAACAATATTAAATTATTAATTTCTTTAGAAAATACTCTTAAACTAAGTTTCCGATTTTATTTCAATTGATTTCTTTGTGTTTTTCATGAATATACTCGTATTTCCAAATGCAAATGTAACGATTCAGTAATGTATCGTTTATTTGAGATTTTTTGAATTAATGAAATACTTTACATAAAATATATTAAACAAAAAGAAATTAGTTTGAAGAGCAAAAAAAAACAGTTTTTTTTAAATAAGCTATGTAAGCTATGAATTTTTGTAATTTTCTTATTCTTAATTATTGTGCTTCAATTAATTTATATGTTTATTATTTTTATACCAGGATTTACTAGAAATCTACCGTTTGCTGCCTATAAGCATTCTTGGAATTGGTTTTTTGAGCTTTGTTTGTAGTCTTTTTGTAATTTTCTCAGATTAAACAAAATGTGTCTTTTATGGTGTAGTTTTATTCTTTAAATTTGGTTATTGGTTATCTTAATGTTATATTTAGAATTTAATAATGTACATACCCATATACCCTTACATAATTTCTTTATTCTTGTTATCGATATTCTCTGCTATGTACAAAAGGTTAACAGGTCGTAGTGTAGATTGTTGGTCATGGCTTTGTTAATAATTGTTTACCACTTCTTGTATTATCTTAGGTTTTTCCAATTTTTGACTTTTGGAAATTTCAATTTTCATGAATGTCCTCTTTTTTGCCATCTTCAGTACCCTTGTTTGTTCTTCGTTGCCATACACTATCTTCTTTTACACCTCCATATATAGGTACTTCTAAGGATCTTTTGCTCACATATTCGCAATATTAACTCTATCACCTATCCTTAACAAGTTTGTTAAGGATAGGTGATCAACTTACAGAATTGTTTCAAATAAATAGTGGCCTAAAACAAGAAGACGCCCTGTCGCCTCTTCTCTTTAATATAATCCTGGAAAAAGTTCTAATTACAACACAAATTAGAACAGAACAGATAGAGACAAACTGGTGTAATGGTCGATGAAGAGAAAATTAAGTACATGTACATTAACAGACTTGAGACGAGATAGAATAGGGCAAAATGTCAAAATAGAGTATTTTAAATATAATCGCCGCAGATAACGATACCACAGTAGAGATAAAAGGGATAATTCAGACATCAAATAGATGTATGTATTACATAAATAAATACACCATTATTAGATCCAAGAGGCTAACACTAACCTCAAAAATCAGGTTATATAGAACAATGATTAGTCCAATGCTTATGTATGAGTGTGAGACCCTATCACGACCCGAATACTAACCAATACTGACTGAGAATAAGTACTGAGTTGAAACACATAACGCCAGCGACGTCGTTCAAGAAATTAAATCCCGACGCCTAATATGAGCTGGGCTGACCATAAGCTTCCTAATAACCAACCTGAAAGTTAATTTGGGAGGAGGCTCTCAAAGGGAGAAGGCCATTAGTACATCCACAAATGCGGGAAAGGCAACGTATGGCCAGATTTAAGAACAATTGGGCTACCCAACAACCCAACTATCATGAACGACCGTGTGAGAAGGAAGCAAATTGTGCAGTAAGTCAAGACCCATCCCGGGTTGTATTCTTGCAAGAAGATCTTTGTTAAGGTTCCACTTCTCACTTATCTAGAACACCGCAGACCTGACAATTGTGGTGTATATTCTTCTGGTTGACTCTTTAGTCTAGATATATTTTTCGACCTTAGTATCTTATTTACATTCCAGATATGCTTACTCCAGAACTATTACATCTTACAGGACTTGACACTAAGGACTCCAGATTATAAAAAATCTATATTGGAATCAAACAGCCCACATGAAGAATGGACATGCTGTATTCTTTCGCTACTGCTTTTCAACCTCTACACAGAACAAATATTTATAGAGGCACTGGAAGAGTACAACGAGGGCATCAAGATTAATAGCGTACCAGTAAGTAATTTTCGATATGCAGATGATACTGTTATACTGGCCGATAACATTGAAGATTTACAGATGATGCTAAATAAAGTAAATACAACTGGCAACCAATTTGGACTGAAGATCAATAGAAAGAAAACTAAATTTATGGTGACCAGTAAAAAGAACATTCAACATATCGACCTAAATATTGAAGCCGAACGTATTGAAAGAGTACACCGATTTAAATATCTGGGATATACAGTAAATGATAAGTGGGACCCAGACGTAGAGATTAAGATCCGAATTGAAATAGCAAGATCCAAATTCTTCAAAATGAGAAAACTCTTAAGCAACCGCCACCTAAGCGTTAACCTCCGATAGCGCGCCACGAAATGCTACGTACTCTCTACGCTACTGTACGGAGTTGAAGGGTGGAAGTTAACAGCAGCAACTATAAGAAGTTAGCGTCTCTAGAAATGGGGCTGTATCGACGCATACTGAGAATACCTTGGACAGACAGAGTGACCAACAGAGAGGTATTAAGACGAATGGGTAAAGAGGTGGAATTGTTAACTGTTAAAAGTTAATGTTTTTATTAAAATCATCATTATTATTATTATTACATTTAGAACCCCAAAATAATTAACACATCCATCTAAGGAGTTCATGTCTTTGTGCGTCCTCTTTTGTTTTTGTTTTTGGACCGGCCTATACGTCTTCGATTCTGAGCCTGCTGTTTATGCATGCAACTTGCAGAATGGCGTGTGAACGGAAACGTATTTTTGCGGTCATTGTTGCCAGTATTATTATACTAAATATACCCAAAAAGTTATTTCGAAATCACTCCCAACCCTTTTCGAACCATGAATGAGAATTCTTTTGTAATAACTTAATCAATAAATAACTCATCAATTATGTTAATTAACTTAATTGTGTACAATGAGATATTTATCTAGAGACGATGATAAGCTAATTTTTTCATTTACTAAACTGAAATATTTGGTGTCTAGGAAAGCCTTCCCTAATGTTCGGGGTATACATAGCATTAATCAATATAAACATTTAAAGTCTACCAGTAAATACGATACAACAATCAGGATGAAAGTAATGGTATTTCATCTCATACTCTTATTTTACATAGATTTTTGGTCGTTTCTTCTTGGTTGTCTTCAGAAAGGTTTTCAATACAGTTCTTTCACAATTTAATCGTTTCTTCGGTGTCACTTACGATTCAATTATTCTCGTCTAACAAATAAGAGGTTCCATTGGCTTTTGTTTTTCCTGTTTAGACCAGGGAAATAACGATTTTCCTAAGACATTCTTTTGATGCAGGTATCTAACTACTCCTTTTAATAAATTTGGTGATAAAAATATGTAACAAACAGAGTATGCAAAAGATTAAACTTCATTTTTTACTCATAAACAATATATAAACTATGTAAGATCGCTATTTGATTTAAAAAATGTAAATGTAAAGACCGGTAAATTATATGGAAAAGTGACACAATTTTACTGAAAAAGCATAGAAAATTATTTAATCCTTAACTGCTGACATGGAGTCTTCCAGACTCCTCGCTCTACTTACATCGTCATTTCTTCCTCCACTTAATTTTTTCAGTCCCATGACTTCGTGTACTTTCCTAGCTTTTAGGTAGTTCTCGCATACCGAGTAGTTACTAACGTTCAGATTTAAAATATTTTATTTACGTAATCGTCCCATAGACTCCGCGTCCCCATTGGTGTTACAAAATTGAAATCGAAAGCTGCGTAGATCTCGTAACCTAAGATTTCGAAGAAACATGCTTGCATTGGTATCAAGAGTTAGATAGTGGAAGTAGTGATGATGAGGTGGACGAAACTTTTGCTATAACAAGTAAACATGATTCAGACAGTGAAATAGACTTTACTGAAAACGATAATATAGAAATAAAAGAAATTAATCAAGCAGAGACTTCCGATTAAGATGCACCTGATCAAAAACTTTGCAGTAGTGATTGGGAGAGAGTGAGGGAGAAGGTAATTATTACTACGGAAAAGAATTATTTAAATAGTCTAAAATTGAACCGACTCAAAATGTGCGTACGCCTACCTCTAATATTACTAAAGTACCTACGGCATGCACACCGCTAGAAAATAATACTAGTCTATCTGCTTTTGAAAAAATATTTTCATTAGAAATGTACCTTTCGTGCATCGACAAGACAAATCAAATACTGCGAAGTATGAGAGCAGTATATTTGCGACGGATGGTACCGGTCGAGAGATATTTAGAGCAGTTTTTTCTGTAAAAATGTTCTTAGTATTGTTAGTTGCTTTAAGATTTGATAATTCGGCGAACAGAGAAAAAAGGAAACAGATTCATCATGAGGCAGCCATACACATTTTTTTTACAACTTTTAAAACTTATTTTTACAAAATGCTCAAAAGCTCTAGATCATTGAAACTTCTTCATGCGTAGGTGAAATGCTAGTAGCATTCCGAGGTAGGTAAGCTTTTAACATTTATATGCCAAAAAAATCGGCTAATATATTACTGTCATATTTGTTCAATACTTACATATGCCGGAAAGCAAACCGATGTTTACGGTCTTTTTGATGAGGAACGAAAGTCTATTACAACTGAAGCGGTCGTCAGACTTTCTAAGCCACTGTATATTTCTAATAGAAATGTAACAGCTGATTACTGGTAAAGTTCGACAGAACTGGCTAATCACTTAATAGATAATGAGTTAACTGTTATTGTAATCCTAAAAAAGATAAAAAGAGAAATGCCACCACTCCATTTTTACCCAACAAAACAAAAGGCGTTGGTGAAAGCTTATACGGTTTTACGAAACCTCTACCATGGTTCTCTTACACTTCAAAGAAAAATAAATCTGTTATTTTGCTTTCATCTATGTACCACGCTAGAGTTACGGACCAAGACTCAATAAATAACTCATCAATTATGTTAATTAACGTAATTGTGTACAATGAGATATTTATCTAGAGACGATGATAAAGCTAATTTTTTCATTTACTAAACTGAAATATTTAGTATCTAGGAAGGCCTTCCCTAATGTTCGGGGTATACATAGCATTAATCAACATAAACATTTAAAGTCTACCAGTAAATACGATACAATAATCAGGATGAAGGCAATGGTATTTCATCTCATATTCTTATTTTAAATAGATTTTTGGTCATATCTTCTTGGTTGTCTTCAGAAAAGTTTTCAATATAGTTCTTTCCCAGTTTAATCGTTCCTTCGATGTCACTTACGATTCAATTATTCTCGTCTAACAAATAAGAGGTTCCATTGGCTTTTGTTTTTCCTGTTTAGACCAGGGAAATAACGATTTTCGAAGACACTCTTTTGATACAGGTATCTATCTACTCCTTTTAATAAATTTCGTGATAAAAATATGTAACAAACAGAATATGCAAAAGATAAAACGTCATTTTTTACTCATAAACAATATATAAACTATGTAAGATAAGCTATTTGATTTAAAAAACTAAATGTAAAGACCCGTAAATTATATGAAAAAGTGACACAGTTTAACTGAAAAAGCATAGAAAATTCTTTAACCCTTAACTGCTGACATGGAGTCTTTCAGACTCCTCCCTCCACTTACATCGTCGTTTCTTCCTCCACTTATATTTTTCAGTCCCATGACTTCATGTACTGTCCTAGCTTTTAGGTAGTTCTCGCATACCGAGTAGTTACTGACGTTCAGATTTAAAATATTTTATTTACGTAATCGTAAGTCTCATAGACTCCCCGTCCCCATTGGTGTTACAAAATTAAAATTGAAAGCTGTGTAGATTTCGTAACCTAAGATTTCGAAGAAACATGCTTGCATTGGTATCAAGAGTTAGATAGTGAAAGTAGCGATGATGACGAGGTGGACGAAACGTTTGCTATAACAAGTAAACATGATTCCAGTGAAATAGACTTTAGTGAAAACGATAATATAGAAATAAAAGAAATTAATCGAGCAGAGACTTCCGATTAAGGTGCGCCTGACCAAAAACTTTGCAGTAGTGATTGGGAAGAGAGTGAGGGAGAAGGTAATTATTACTACGGAAAAGAATTATTTAAATAGTCTAAAATTGAACCGACTCGAAATCTGCGTACGCCTACCTCTAATATTACTAAAGTACCTACGGCATGCACACCGCTAGAAAATAATAGGTACTAGTCTATCTGCTTTTGAAAAAATATTTTCATTAGAAATGTACCTTTCGTGCATCGACAAGACAAATCAAATACTGCGAAGTATGAGAGCAGTATATTTCCGACGGATGGTACCGGTCGAGAGATATTTAGAGCAGTTTTTTCTGTAAAAATGTTCTTAGTATTGTTAGTTGCTTTAAGATTTGATAATTCGGCGAACAGAGAAAAAAGGAAACAAATTCATCATGAGGCAGCCATACACATTTTTTTTACAACTTTTAAAACTTATTTTTGCAAAATGCTCAAAAGCTCTAGATCATTGACACTTCTTCATGCGTAGGTGAAATGCTAGTAGCATTCCGAGGTAGGTAAGCTTTTAACATTTATATGTCAAAAAAACCGGCTAATATATTACTGGCATATTTGTTCAATACTTACATATGCCGGAAAGCAAACCGATGTTTACGGTCTTTTTGATGAGGAACGAAAGTCTATTACAACTCAAGCGGCCGTCAGACTTTTTAAGCCACTGTATATTTCTAATAGAAATGTAACAGCTAATAACTGGTAAAGTTCGGCAGAACTGGCTAATCACTTAATAGATAATGAGTTAACTTTTATTGTGACCCTAAAAAAGATAAAAAGAGAAATGCCACCACCCCATTTTTACCCAATAAAACAAAAGGCGTTGGTGAAAGCTTATAAGGTTTTACCAAACCTCTACCATGGTTCTCTTACACTTCAAAGAAAAATAAATCTGTTATTTTGCTTTCATCTATGTACCACGCTAGAGTTACGGACCAAGATACTAATAGGCCAGACATTATATCATGGTACAATTTTACAAAAGGAGATATAGGTACCCTGGATGAAAAAACCGCCAAATATTCTTGTAGTCGCCGAACTCGAAGGTGGCCTATGGCGTATGAATTCGAATATTATATATTCTTCTATTATGGGAAATGATTAACCCAGATTCAATTTCATAAAAGCTTTGGATGGAGAATTGGTAGAAGAACACATGCGCAGAATACTACAAACAAATATTCCACGAGAACTGAGACGTATTATTTCTAGGATCCTAAAGATTGAAGAAATACCGATGGAAATCAAAGATTCGAAAGTTGAAATTCGAAAATGTTGTTATACTAGTTCATCTCAGAGTAGAAGAAACACGTGATATTTATGTAAAAAGTGCAATAAACCCATTTGTCTCCAGTGTTCTCGTAAATACTGCCTCAAGTGTTGCGAATATAAGAATAATCGTTAATTTTAGTAGCCATTTCTTATAACTTGTTATTTTCTGTTGTTTTTACTTTCAGAAAAAATCGCCATTTAAATGGTAAAAGTTAATAATTAGTCTTTAGAATTAAGGAATTAATGTTTTGTAATCATCATATGGCACGTAAAATATCTAATTTTTAATTAGGTTGTTTTTTTAATACATTTTTTTCTCTTGTCACATTTTTTCTATTTAGAGGGAAGTTTTATTTGTTGGAAGTTAATTTTTTTTATTCGGAATCTTGGCATTTTTAAACCAATTTAAAAAATACAATGTTCTACGATCCCTAGAATCCCAGTTAGCCCATTTTTTTTTTCAAAAATTTACACTATTTAAAAAATTGAATTCATAACTTTAAATCCATAAAAGTCGCAATATCTCCGGTTCTAATCAACGAAAATTGATGTTTTTTAATTTGGGGACTCTCATTGCATAGACTATAAAAATGGAATTAGTTGATTTGTGAGTTGTTTATTTAACAAAGTAATTTATTTAAACAATTTAAAATAAATATTTATTGTGCAAAATTTTACTTTTCTCTTATTACCAAAATTAGTAGAAAATTTATTAAAGTTATAAATAATATCTTTTAACAATAAATTTTACAAAAAAAAAATAAATTTTTTATTTTATATTTTTGAATTATGCTTAATATTTTTACAATTACTTTTCTTTACTCAAAAACATTGCAGATATATTTTAAACAAATTATTAGTTATAAACTTAACTAAAATAATTATAAACAAAACTTAATTTTACTGTAATATATTTGTAACAATTAATTTGTTTAAAATATATTTTTAATATTTTTGAGACAAGAAAAGTAATAATTTTTACTTAAAATTTAATTTACTATTTTGATTAGAAATAAGCCACAATTTTATTTTAAAATAAGTTTATTTTGACGTTTTGATGCCCACTTCGGAAATCGGAATGTCGATATACAAAACATTTTGTAACGTTTTCTATTTTAAGAACGATTTTCGAAGTGGAAATCAAAACGTCAAAATAAACCTATTTTAAAATAAATTTGGGACTTATTCCCAATTAAAACTAGTGAATTACCTACATTCAACAAGAAAATAACTACAGTCAAAAAATTATTCTCATAAATTAATATTATCTGCCTCACTGCATCCCATAAATGCATCTGCATCGACCAATTGAGAAATTTTGAATAACTTACATTCTGCAGACAAAACCACAGAACCCTGCTAACTAAGATCTATAACACTGTGCTTGACTACGACCTGGTAAATATCATTAGATCACTGTTGTGTAATAGACGTTTCTACGTTTTGCTAAATGGAAAGAAGAGCAGATGGAGAACCCAAAAAACTGGCCTACCTCAAGGAAGCGTTCTGGCGCCGTCCTTATTTAACATCTACACCAACGACCAACTAATGCACCCTCAGACTGAGAGTTTTGTCTACGCTGATGACCTTGGTATAGCTGTAAAGGGGAGAACACTCACACAAGTAGAGTCGACAATGGAAGAGTCTTTAAACATGATGTCAACTTACTACAAACAAAACTCATTAAAGCCAAACCCTACTAAAACCCAAGTATGTGCATTCCATCTCAACAACCAACTGGCGCATGTAAAGCTGAATGTTTCTTGGGAGGGACAACGCTTGAAACATACTGATAGGCCCAAATATCTTGGAGTAGTACTAGACCGATCACTAACGTATAAATTCCACTGTCAGAACACAAGACAAAAGGTTTCTACGAGAAACAACCTTCTCCGGAAACTTGTAGGGAGCAAGTGGGGTGCAAACCCCCAGGTCTTGAAGACAACAGCTGAGGCCTTATGTTTCTCAACAGGGGAATATGCTTGTCCCGTCTGGGGTAGATCTAGACACGCCCAACAAGTCACCACGGCGTTAAATGAAACATGCAGAATAATTACCGGTTGTATGAAGCCTACCCCCCTACCCCTACTGTATCGGGTAGCTGGATTCTCATCACCAGATGACCGTAGATGCGCCTCACAATATGTGGAGAAGTTCAGGCAAACTTTCGATGAAAGGCACCAATTATACGGGTTTGACGAACCACCAGGAATCAGCCGACTTAAATCAAGGAAAAGGTTTATGAGAAATGTCAGCGTCGAATCACCTGAACTGTTTCCCCTACATCCAGAACGACCTAATGGAATAAACCTGGACTGGAGAACCTGGCGTACACTGAATCGCATACGCACAGGTGTTGCCCCTGTAAAACATAACCTCATTAAATGGGGCATCAAGACAGACAGCGACGCACTTTGTGAATGTGGGGAAATACAGAACGTGGAGCACCTGAGAGTATGCAGACTTTGCCCATCACAGTGCACCCTCGATGATTTATGGCTCGCAAATACAAAGGGTGTAGACGTAGCCCGATATTGGGCAGAAAAACTGTAGTAGGATCCAGACACGAAAAAGTAAAGTAAGTGCAGACAATAATATACATAATGAGACGCCTTAACAAATGCTGTCATGAATACGGGATGAAGATGAATTTGAAAAAAACTAAATACATGATCATGACTAAATCAGCACATCTAAACATCCAATTGATTACTGAAGATAGTTTAATTGAGAGTGTGGATACCTATAAATACTATAAAACATGCATAACATTAAATGTAGACCAAACCAAAGAAATCAAGATACGTATTGAAATCGCACGTGTATCATTTAATAAACTTTTCTTCGATGTTCCGTGTTATCTACTCTTCTTTATGGCTTGGAAGTATAGACAATAAAATAAGTGCATATAAATACATTGGCCGCTAGAGCTAGAGCTAGAACGAGATGATTGGGACATATGGAGCTCATGCACCAAGACAAATGTACAAAAACAGTACGAGTATCTCAGCAGCTACTAGAAGGAAGGTGCCTATAAGATAGACCAATAATTACGTAGCTAGATTGTGTAGAAAATGAATTCCGGGAGCTAAGCGTAAGACAATCGTGATGCTGGACCCGGGATCTAAAAAATTGGATGGTGATAATTATGCAATAAAATCAAAAATCAATGATGTTGGTCTAATGAAATCTTTTATATTTTTACACATTAAATCAAATTGGAATAAACTAGATGTCACGACGTATGAAATAATTATTCTTTTTCTTCTCCTTGTTTGAGGTAAGAGATTAATATGGCAATCTTAATCCTATTTGCAGATAATCTAAATAGTTGATTTGTTTGTAAACTAGTCTTTTAAGTTTGTGATTCATGAAGTTTTTATTCTTCCTTAACTATTGTTTATTATGCAATTCATTACGTTTTGTAGTAGCGGATATTTAGCGAGTATTTTAAATATATTAAAGATATTCAAGTTTATTCCTATTTAAGAGCGTTGATTATCTTTGAGTATGAGTGAGCATACACCAAAGTAAGGACTAACAGGAATAGTTCAGGACATCAAATTGCTTGGAGAAAAACTACATAAAGGAAAATGGCTCACTAGATCGAGACATTTTCCACAGGAAACAGACTGTCGTGAGCACCATTCACGATGGACAAGCAAAATTACAAATTGGAGGCTAAGAGAAGACAAACGTAGTAGAGAAAGACCACCTACACGTTGGGCTGACGACGTCAGGCGTATCACCAAAAATTGGCAACAAAGAGCACAAAATCGTAAAGAATGGAGGAGTTTAAGGGAGGTCTATGTCCAGCAGTGGACGTGATACATGAATTCTGGATGATAATGACGATGCCAGGCTGGTTGGTTTAACTGAAAGCGAATGAGCGGGGTACTCTGCGATTGAAAAATCGAGATGATTGGTAAGACCTGCTTTGGTGTACGGCGGTAAAGTGTGGGCTTGCTAAGAAGATTCAGATAAAGTAGATGGAGGTAGTTGAAATTAACATGTTACGATGGATGTTGGGTAAGACTAGAAGAGACATGATAAGTAACGACTTGGTTAGGGAAATGCCGGGGTGACTACAGTCCCAGAAAAATTCAAGAACAAAAACTGTAATAACTTGGTCACGTCAGACATTAAAATGGAAACTACATGGGATGAAGGATAAAGCTGTTGGAAGTTAATGGAAAGAAGAGAAAAATCGAGGAGAAGTTGGAAGGTCTATGTGGAAGAAAATTTGACAGGGAAAGGTTTACGTAAAGAAGACACGATGGAGAGAAATAAGTGGCGAAGAAAAGTAAGAAACAGCGACTTTTAAAAACGTTTTACAGTTTTGTATTGCTAACTTTATCAGCACATAAGATTTCAAGCAGTGCCAATATCATCACAATTTATTAATGTTTGTTTTTTGAGAACGATTTCCGAAGTGGAAATTAAAACGTCAATAAACTTATTTTAAACTTCAATTGTGGCTTATTTCCATTAAAATTAGTAAATCCCAGTAATTACAATACCATCACGTTTCAAATGCTTCGAATATTAAATTCGGCTGTTTTAAACAATTGGTAATATAAAGTGCGCACCTATTATTTATTTCTATTCATGGATATCCATGATATTTCAAATAATTAATAAAATACCACGTACTGTAATTTAAAAATAAATGTTGATAACTTGATAATTTTGACAGATGTCAAAAAATTGATAACGCAAAATACTATTAATTTATGTAAAGCTGGGAAATCGAAAAAACAAATTATAACTATTAACCGTTGACTATAAAAACTAAATACTATCAATTTATTACGGATAGTGAATCTCTTTTTACATAATGGCCATTGACATTTGGAAAGTCACCATTTTGAAACTGCTTAACAAAATTGCACAGGAATTCAAGAACATAATTGGTGAAAAAATATCTTTCAAACGAGATATTACTGATTGTATAAGCCTTTTAAAATTATCATAAAAAATGTCGCCCATCCGCCATTTCGAGTGATTGCGTTATTAAAAAATCAAAAAATCAATGTACCTGTTTCGTAACAACAACATTTAATACTTTTATTCCATTTTTTATCATATTATCATATCACACCGTATATTAGTTTTAAGGTTTAGGTTTGTAAAATTCTTTTGTACCATTTAATAGTATGTACTGGCGCCGATAGCTTGTATTCAAAATAACTTTCTATACATAAGCTTCTAATGTCGTCAAAGAATCATAACAATGAAACGATCATTAGTAATTTCCAAATTATCGGTTTGAGTTATCCGAAAAATTCAAACAGCAACGCAAGTTGAAAAATAATCTTTCCTATCGATCATGAACCTACTCAGATAATTTTACTAATGACAGAAGAGTTGCAGGTTATGAATTGTAACTGGATCCTTCATATAAGTTGAGGGTCAAGGGTGAGATTTCTTAATTTTAAGAAAACGCGATTGGTCCACGGTTATTCAAAGGGGAGAGTTGAGATCAGTTTGAATCCAGCATTTGGTGAGCTCGCAGCTTCTGTTCGTGCTAGCCGCACTTCAGAAAGTTTAACACGGTCGGAATATTAATAATTTTACTCAACTCGTGTCAATCTCATCACCGCCAAGTCATCTAGATTTTTTTTAACAGATAAATTCAAGACTACTAAATTTTGTAAATCAGCAGTCGTAAGCAAGTTATCGACGTCCAAAATACGCAGTTGTAATTCTTTAAGTAGACTGGTTAAAACATTTGTGAAACTTTCATTTGTCCCAGATTTCTGGGTGGTCTTCAAAAAAGTATAGAAAAGTGAACCTATTTATCTATGGCCAAAACTTGTTCCCAAGGGAAACCCCAGCGACCTATGACTGTGCGCGAAACAAAGGCGTCAGGAAGAGGTGTAATATCAAACACACCTGCATCTACAGTACCTTATGTTCAGTTAGGTACTTAAAAATTTATTAATTCATCTGTATGAACTATAAAAATAGTTGAGGTGCGGTTTTCAGACGCGGACTGTATATAGCATCATAGCATTTAGTATTATTACGAATATTTTTGTTATAGGGAAATCATATAGTCTCGACATTTATGAATGCTGACAGTGCTATAACTACGCGTGCTTTTTGTTTATGCCATTTGATGTAATGCTTCGATTACCCAGCGGGACCGACAAAATAATTGAGTAAACCTATAAAGTCAGAGCAGATGGAACTAGAAACTCAGGTTAAAAGATGTAAATATCTAAAAGATCTTGTTAAGTCGCTTCTTGTGAAAGAAATGTGTAAAATCGAAAATGTATTAATGACCATTAACCTTAGGAGTAGGCTGTAAAAGATAATCTAATTAAATAACTAATATTTTAAAGACGATTAATATAATTTGGTTTTTCGTAGAAGTATTCTTCCTTGCCTGGTCTATATAACTATTAGTTTCGCGAAGAGTTTTACTCAATGGCATTCTTCTTGTTTTAGATCATCACCGGATTTGCTAGACTTTTGTTTATTTTGTCACTCACATGAAACGTTTTCATGTCGTTAAGAAATGTATACATATGTACACGCAGAATATACACACCGGTTGATATGAGTGACGCCGAAAGTGGCGGGAAGAACTAGAGACTCGGTTATGAGATTATTATCTAAAAAGCATTTGGGTCGCACTAAAACGAAGGCATTAACATTTTATACCGCATTAAAATTTATTTGTAGATTAGAAATTTAATGATTAACTACTCTATCAAAAATCTATACGCATATTATCAGCTTATATAAACAAGCAAATACGAATGAAACAGAAAATTTATATATATATATTGTCTCCCTTTTTATAAATGGGGCTAATGTGGGCCAAATTCCAATCGTCTGGAATCGTTTGGCCTTCAATTAAGCATTTATTAAAAATATTCACTATGCTTTCCAAAAGAGCATCCGGTCCATGTTTCACCAACTCGATGGGAATGTCTCCAGGCCCGGGTGCTTTTCCATTTTTCATTTGTTTCAATTCTTTTTTCAGTTCTTCTTTGTTTATCTTATGCACCTCTGAGTTTTCTGTCATTGAGATATGGTCAGGTCTTTCCATAAATTCGTGCCTACTTTCTGTTAATAGCGTTTCGTAATATTTTTCCCACTTTTTATTTTGAATCAGGTTTATATTTCCCTCATCTTTTCTTTCTTTTCTAATACTTTTTATGAATTTCCAAGCTTGTGTCACTTTGGTTCCTCCTAAGCATCGGTCCATCCGGACTTCCTTCTTTGCTTCCCTGTTGAGTCTGCTGTAAATTCTGCGGTCTTCTGAGTCTTTCGTGGATAGCCATGTTTGATAAGCTTTTTTTTTGTCTTTAATTAATTTTCCTACTTCTTCGTTCCACCACTCAGGATTTTTTCTTCTGTCAGCTTCTTCGTACCCCAATGCCTCTTTGGCCACCTGATGAATGCAATTTTTTATATCTTGATATTCTTTTTCGGCTGTTTCTCTTCGAGTTAAGTGAGTTAGTTTGAAGGCTAGTCTAAGTTTGTAGAGGAATTGTACTGATTCTTGTTTGAGGCTATCAATATTATATCTTATCTTTTTGGAAGCTGCTACCTTTTCCTGTTCAATTTTGTTCTTGTTTACTTTCCTGTAGTGTATGGTTATTTTTGCGACCACCATATAGTGGTCAGATCCGCATTTGGCACCACGATACACCCTTACGTCATTTGTTTGGAGCCTTTTGTTTTCTGCTTGGATGAGATAGTCGATTATAGATTTTATCTTTTTCTTTGGTTGTTCCCAGGTAAATTTATGTATATCTTTGTGCTGATAAAATCCATTCATTATTTTAAGCTGTAATGTTTCACAAAGATCAATGAGTCGCTCTCCGTTGTTGTTTATTTTGTCTTCACCATATCTTCCTACCACATTGTCTTGTAATTTTTTGCCTACCCGAGCATTGAAATCTCCTAATAGGCATATTTCTTTGGATCGGTTTACATGGGTCAACACGTCAAGCAATTTGTCATAGAATTCATCCTTAACTTTTGTATCAGAATCGTCACTAGGAGCATATAATCCTATTATAACTATCGTCTCCCCATGTTTCTCAAGATCTATCATAATGATCTGCTCGTCTATCTCTTCCCAACTCTTGATATTGTTTTTGAGTTTTGTATGCACGGCTATAGACACACCTCTTTTTGCTCTTAATGATTTTTCAACTCCACTGTATAAATGAATATAGTCGTTCTTGATTTCATTTCCCTTTCCTTTCTTTTTTGTTTCCGTAAGAACGCATATGTCTATTTGTTGTCGTTCTAATTCTTGAAAAACTTCAGTTTCCTTTGTTCTTAGACCTTGTACATTCCATGTGGCCAATCTCATAGTCCTTTTTCGTAGCAGTCGTCGTCTTTTGTTTCCGTCCTTATTCCGAGGCTCTTGATCGAAATTTTTAACAAATAACTTTTTTCTAGAAGAAGGAGTGCTGGCCCATCGTTCAAACCCCCAGACTTGGAGGACCAGGATTTGTGAAGAGTATGTAGTAGGAGTAAATGTAGTGACCCGTCTGCCCTCGGAAACCTAATAGCCATTCGGGGTCGGAAAAAAACGAGAGTTAGCCAAGAGAGGCTGATAGGAAAGATTAAAGACATTTTACTCAAGACAAGTTGAAACAGAGTAAAATGTGAAGGCCCTTATGATCCGCCTTCTATAGAAAATTTATTCTTCTTCTTATAAACTGTAAACTTCAAAGGGTTCGTTTGACCACGAATACTTGTACTGCTTTGTTCTAAAAAACTAAACTTCTAATAACACTATTATCTGTTTTAAAATTATCATCTGTTTGGCAATGACCATTTCCTCTTCATTTTCGCAAAATCTGCATGTTTCTCCGTTCATGCACTCTCCCATTTGTAGAGTTCAGTTTTCTGAATCTTTAAAAGTATTTGTGCATGGCAAGCTGAATGTTGTAATAACATTTTTGTTCGTCTTTGGCTTGTAATATTTTACTAGTAGACACTAAGCTCGTTTTCCCATTTTCCAAAATGGTATTCGGACAATGAAAACTTGCAAATCTACTTTTTCAGTAAGACCTTTATTATCAATCTCGTTACAACAATTCCTTTATGTTGTGGTATACATAATATTTTTGCCAAATTGACACGTTTTTTAAAGTACTCTGAGTACATAAATCTAGAGTAAGTTGTAGAGAATTCCGCTTAAAAATTGTAGGCATATTTCAGAGGACTGTTAATATTCTAGTGTAGGAACTTATCCTTATTTAACACAAACATTTGCATATCTCATCCAGTTTCAGGGCAATAAATAAATAGTTAGTTTGTAAGAAAAATTTTAACACCCCGTATCTCGGAAAGGAAGCATCCCTTTGGTCCAAGGTGAGAAAGTAAGGAAATTCTTTAGGGAAGTGAAGACAGTCAGGTAAGGCGGAACTATTGGGGTAACACAAGCTATGAGAAATGGAGCTTGTAAACCAATAATAATATAAACAGAAATCATCGAACCATAGACGGAATACTTTCGGAATTTGCTAAAAATTGAAAGAGAGATGGAGAAGCAGATATTAAATTCCATTATGCAGATGTGAAAATTCAAGCACCAATGAATTAGAAGGAGACAGGAAATGAAGTTATAAATGGATAATTGATAAGGCAAGGAGGAAATGTTTTACATCGAAAAGTGTATGACATTATTCTGAGAGTGCCAACATAAGAAAATGCTTAGGAATGAAAGTGTTATAACAGCCATATATAAAAAGGGAGGTAAAGAACAATTTTTAAACTATAGAGGCATATCACTTATTAACACAGCATATAAAATTCTATGAATTATCTGGCTAAAGAGGCTCCGTATTCGAAACATATTTTTGGCGACTCTCAATGCGCATTTCGTGTTGAAAGGCCAACAATAAATTAAATATTTACGACCCGACAAATAGAAAAAAACCTGAGAATTGAACCAAGATATACATTAAATTTTCGTAGACTTCCAGCAAACATATGATTTAATAAGAGGCAGACTATGGCTAGCAATGCTAGAAATGGGAATACTAAGAAAATTAGTGATACTCAATTGTGCGTGACAGACTCATATGCACAGGCAAATATTTGAAATGCCAATTAGTTTAACATCACGACTTAAACAAGGAGATGCCTCATCCCCGTTGCTATTCAATTTGGCCTTAGAATATGCAAAAAGTAAAATATTGTCTGAGCTGAATCAGGGGTTTGCCCTATTATTTACTTTTGCTGATGATCTAGATGCAGTCGCGTATTCTACAAGAGACGTGGGGGAGGTGTTTTCACAACTCGAGGAGGAAATAGGTAGTCTGGGTCTTCGAATAAATGAAGAGAAGACGAAATACATGGTAGTAACCAAAACAAGACCAAGAGTTAGGCAGAACGTAACTATTATGACCACAACTTCAAAAGAGTTCTTCTTTTTAAGTGCCGTGTTTAAACCAGTCCCTTAAATTCTTCAACCATGACACTCTCCTTTTTCCTATACTCCTTCCTCCTCTTATCTTTCCGTGTATTATCAGCCTTAGCAGTTCATATCGCTGTACCCTCATTACGTGTCCCAGATATTGTAATTTTCTTATTTTTATTGTGTTTAATGTTTCGCGTTCTTTGCCCATTTCTCGCAGTACTTCCGTGTTAGTTTTCTTCTGTGTCCATGCTATTCTAAGCATCCTCCTGTAACACCACAGTTCAAAGGACTGTAACATATTTATGTGTCCTTGCTTTAATGTCCAGCTTTCAAGTCCATATTGCAGTATCGAAAACACGTAGCATCTCAGTGCTCTTACTCTCAGCTCTCATCTAAGGTCTTTGTTACAGAGAATTGTTTTCATTTTTACAAACGCATTTCTTGCTATTTCTATCTGGCTCTTATTTCGGTTGTTTGATCATTATTTTCTGAAATCCAGGTTCCTAGGTATTTGTATTTCCTTTCTATCGGTACATTTCCCAAATGTACGTTTATTGGCATATTTGTTTTCTTTGTTATTATCATGTATTTGGTCTTTTTTATATTAATTTTTAGTCCATATTTTTCACAGAATCTGTTTGTTTTGTTTAGCAGTAATTGGAGTTGTTCAGCAGAGCTTGCCATAATCACGGTGTCATCTGCATATCTTATGTTGTTAATAGATCTTCCGTTAATTATTATTCCTTCACTTTGAGATAGTAATGCTTCTTCAAAAATGGTTTCACTATATACATTAAATAATAATGGGGACATAATACATCCCTGCCTAACTCTTCTCCTGATTTCAATTTCTGGACTGGGTTCGTTATCTATTATGATTTGTGCTCTTTGATTCCAGTAGAGGTTTGTTATTATTCGTCCCTATATATAATAATAAGTCCCTATGGTCTATGTTTTTTGTCTTTAGAATTTGTACTAATTTAGTCAGAATGATATTTGACCCTAAAAGTGATGAATTGACAGAAAAGTGAAGAAGTCGCCGCAATGCCGAATTGGTGACTCTGTATGGTACTGAAAATTTCGTCAGACAAATAAAGTTAACCAGATAAGATGGTCAGATCATGGGATAAGATCAGATAAAGACGGTGCTAAAGACAGTGTTTTTTGAAAGATCAGACGGTAGAAGATCAGTAGACCGTCCCAGAAAAAGATGGAAGGATGATGTTGAATTTAGGACTGGGGTACAACAATGGGAAATGGAAGAGTAAGATTGTAGAAGATGGGTGGCTATAGTGGATGCAGTGAAGACTCACCCCAAGTTGTAAACCCAGTCAAGCAGAAGAAGATCCTACGGGAACAAATAAGACGTAGTACAAATTTTGGCAGTAATGGACGATGAACGGTGGCCAAAGAAAATACTAGACAGAAATAAAACAAAAGAGGAAGATTTTTGTCATCATCGAAGAAAGAAGTAAATCTCGCTATGTAGAAGGGATATCTGGAGAAGGATGATTGGGGAGAGACAGAAAGAGACAACTTTTTATACCCATATATATATATATATATATATATATATATATATATATATATATATATATATATATATATATATATATTGTGACGATTGGGGTTTATAGAAAATAATTTATAAGTTATATACTACATAATATTAGATATTTGGTTGTTTTAAATAAATTATATACTAGAGAATTTTATAAAAATTTATTTATGTGAGGGCATTTTTAATAAATTAGCATATAATAAGTGTAAAAAGTTGTATTTTAATGTTGTAAATATGCTTAAGTGAGCCATGTGCCTAGGCAACCAACTATACAGTAAGTAATTGACAGATAGAAATTAATCATAAGGGAATATAAAGTGGGGTTATAATAATATATTGTTTGAAATGTGTAATTTATTAAATTAGAGTGTTAGTTACTAATTTGAATGTTTATTCTGATCTGAAAAGCCTAAATGTCAACAAAATTATCAATGGAACATTAACGAATTCTCCAGAGTACAGAGTGTGACCATTGTTTACGGTCGAACATTCTGGAATAATGATTATGTCGGTGGATGGAACAGATATTTTTTCGAGAACATCTATATAGAAGTAATGGAACAAATTGGAACATGATCTCTTGCCAGATGATTCTGGAATATCCAAAAAGATATAAATACCCGTGGTTTGGATTCAAGATGGCAGTTTTTAGTCAGAAGTCAAGCAGTTTATTATGAAAGTTAGTGAAGTCAATTGTTCACAGTTTTAGTAAGTCAGTCAAGCAGTTTAATAAGAAATATGAAAGTTAGTTGGAGATAGTCCAATTGTTTAATATAGTGAGTTAAATGAAGATTAAAAATTATGCATATAATTTAATGCACATTTATAATCATACACAAATAATTATTGAAGATTAAAAAAAGTATATTGGAAGAAATTAAATTATAATATGGTTGGAGATTAGTATAAATCAACTTATAATAATTGGATATTGGTATATTGAAAAGAAGAATAAATATAAATGCTGTTTGCTGGTTTGTTTGGTGGTGTATAAATGCTGGTGAAGAAAAATATATCTTAAATTGGTAGAAGCTGATAATTGGAAAAAGAAATTTCACAAAAACAAGGATAACCGAAGTACGAAGACATTCAGTGGTGATTAGAATATATATAGTGGAAAACAGTTCATTTAGGCATTCAGTGAAAGAAAGGTACACAATTTTGTTAATATAATTTAGTTAGTGTCATAACAATTTCAATTTTGAAGATAGTTTGTTTAAATTTTACATTGTCTATAGAATTTAATTAGTTTTATAAGAATATCAATTTAAAGATAGTTTATTTTAAATTTACATTGACTAGGTTAGATATATATATGTGTGTTTCATAATAGTTATAATAAAGATAATTTAAAAAAGTACTTACAAACTAATTCTTTGAGAACCGCGATAAAAACCCTATATTATTAAAAATACTCATTGCTCATCATTCAAACAAAAAACACATCATAACAATTTTGGCGCCCAACGTGGGGCTCTCTATTTAAAAGAATTAGTTTGGGAAGATAAGTGCTCTCATATAATTAAATTAATTATCAGTAGAAAGGAAAAATTATAGATTTTATTTTTAATTATATTTGAACAAGTAAAGTCTCAAAATGTCTCAAGGAAAGAAAGGTACAAGAAGCAAAAAGAATGAAGAAGATGTGGAAGTAGAAACACAACCTATACAAGAGGAGAGTTTAGTTCAAGTTCCACAAGATACTGCAGAAATGAATCCAGAAAGAGAGGAAAATGTCAATATGGCAGCTTTGATGTCATTAATGATGCAGATGAACAAGACAATGCAAGAGAATACAAAAAAAATGGAAGAGAATTCAAAAGAAATCAAAGAAGACATAAAAAAATTGGAAGAGAATTCAAAAGAAGTCAAAGAAGACATGAAAAAAATGGAACAGAAATTAGAAGAGAATTATAGAAAATTAGAAAAGAAAATAGAAGATAATAATAATAAAATTGTAAAACAAATAGAAAAACAAATGGATAAAAAACTTGAAGCTGCAGAGAAAAAAGTAGCAAATGAAATAAAAATTATACGGAAGGACTACAAGAAAAGGATAGAAAATGAAAGGACAGAAGTAAAGAGGATTATTCAAGATAATAAGATAGATATAGAAGAGAAAATAGAGTTACAGAAATGTAACTTAGAAGTAAAAATTAACGAAGACAGGAGAAACACAGAAGAAAAATTAGATGATATACAACAAAATATCCAAATAAATAATAATCAAATAAGAAATGTGGAACAGAGAATAGATGATATTTCACAAATGAGAGACATAGGGAGACCTTACTTAAATTTAACAAATGAGACTGGGATTAAATTCTCTGGTAATATAAAAAATTTGCATCCTAGAGTATACATAAATAGTTTAAAACATAAATTAAGATTTGTGAATAATATTAATGATATTAAAGATTATATTAGAATGACATTAAATGACAATGCAGCAACTTGGTTTGCTAGTATTGAGAATGATTTAGATAATTTTCAAACATTTGAAAATAAATTTTTAAATTATTATTGGGGTGAATTAGAGCAAGCAAAGTTTAGAGAAATTCTATATTTTGGAAAGTATAATCAAAATTTAAAATCAAATATGGTAGATTATGCATTGAAATTGATAACAGTTGCAAAATATTTAGAACCACCACTTAGAGAGGATGAAACAGTCTTAAATGTATCTAGACATTTTGATGCTGATGTTGTGCAAACCGTAACTGTACAAAATATTCAAACAATAGATAGTTTTATTAATTTTATTCAAAGAATACAAAGAGGCAATATGACAAGTAATAATAACAACAGAAAAAACAATAATAACTTTCAATATAATAAAAATGATAATCAACAATATAGACAATCATATAACAATAATTATAGATATGGTAATAATTTACAAAATTTTAATAATAATAACAGTAATTATAATAAACAACATTTTAATAACAGTACTAATAATAATAGACAAGATTTTAACAATAGAAGAAATACAGAGCGACCTAACTATAACAGACAGGTAAATTGTGTTCGAAGGAATAGAAGCTGCGAAGACAGGGAACGAAATAGTACAAGGCAGGAAAATGTGAGTAGAAGTCATAGTAGGGAAAGACATAGGACATCAGATCCAAGTGGTCAGATACAATCTGACAATTCTAATAATTAAAATTTTGTGCAGTAAACTTTCTGAATTACAAGTTAGGCCATTGCTATTATGAAAAACCTTCTGAATTTATTTCTTTAGATGAGGATAAAATTATTGACTCTATTAATTTAATTTATATAAATGCTTTGGCCAAAAATAAAATGATTAAAATTATGATAGATACTGGTTCAGAAAGTACTTTAGTCTCGGAGAATTTTATTTTTAATACTGTAGCGTGATTAAATAAAACGAGCGGTTCGAATTTATATACATATATTTATTTATAACTTTACAGTTCGGTAGTATCTTAATAACTAACTTACTTCTAACATTGTTACCTATATATATACTACAGTTACTACGTTCGAGAATATTCTGGCGTTGTCCCACCTCTAGTTCGCCTACGTGACCGGTTATTCTCTCTCGTACTCGATACACGGAGAAGCTTCTGGAAGGGTATTAGAGATGCAATGCAACCGTTACCTGGGCCATGCCGAGAGCATGTTTGTAACACTGCTCCCCTCTTAAATCTGATCGTCCCGATCAGCAACTCTATATGTAGGCACAGGATGGCGGAATCTACAGGACTCTCCAGCTCTGCATGAACCCTTTAGAAAGAAATAACAGTCTACTGACTTTGAAGGATACGATCTCATCGGGTTAATGCAACACACAGTAATTCGTACGCCGGTTTCTCGGAAGATTACTTCAAGCATGCTTCTGACAATCTTCCAATCCAGATTATCTAGTGCATGGCCTATCTTGGGTAAGGCCAAATTCTTGATGTCGTAATTGCACACAATTTTCTTCAAATTAGTTAGAGCACGCCATATATCCTCGTAGCTTGCCCTGTCTGTATACGACCTCCTAGTCACCATATACAACAAAGATCGAGAACCATCTTCTATTCTCAGTACTCTTCCAACTTTAGGCTGCTGGTTTTTTAACTCGTCCAAACGACCGAATTTCTTATAAAATACGGATGAGATTCCTTTAGTCATCTCAAGATCTTGGGCAACACAGTGGGCTAGAGAGACGTTATGCGGAACACTAAAAAGATCCTGCTGAACTTCTGTGGTCACGCCAAATCTAGCACTCTTTCTCTCTGCGTAATTTGACATAAATTCATTAAAGCTTGGTCGCCGGTCATCTTTGCTCTCATGTTGAAGGGTTCGTGCTTCTTCTGTTTCATTTGAGCCAGCATATGGTGCAAGACGATTTATGTGAACTACTTTTGGTTTACCTTTCGGCAACTTCTTAATTCGGTATATTACGTCATTTATTTTCTTTTTAATTTCATATGGACCTTCCCATTGTCTTTGCAGTTTGGGAGACAAGCCTCGACGACGTTGTGGATTATAAAGCCAAACAAGATCACCTACTTCATAGCTTTCACTCTTGCATCGAGAATCATATTGATCTTTCATTCTGTCACTGGCTATCTGGATGTGTTGTCGGGCAAGTTCATGAATGTTGTTCATTCTTAACTTCAGGCGGTCGACATAATCTTCGCTTGCAACATGTTCTTCGGAAGGTCTGCAGCCAAACTCTAGGTCGCAGGGTAAACGAACTTCACGACCTAACATCAGACAGGTTGGAGTCTGGCCTGTAGTTTCATTCACGGCCGAGCGGTAGGCCATTAGGAATAAATGAATGTGCTGGTCCCAATCTCTTTGATGTTCTGATACAACTTTGGACAGGTGTTTACCCATTGTTCGGTTCATTCTCTCGACCATTCCATCTGATTGAGGATGCAGGGGTGTCGTTCTGGTCTTATTGACACCAATCAATTTACAAACGTTTTGGAATAGGGTTGACTCAAAGTTTCGCCCTTGGTCGGAGTGGATCTCCAAAGGAACACCAAATCGGCTAAAGAATTCTTTAACAAGTACCTCTGCAACGGTAGCAGCTTCTTGATTTGGTATCGCATAGGCCTCAGTCCATTTCGTAAAATAATCCATGGCTACCAGGATATATTTATTTCCATCATTTGTCTCTGGAAGTGGACCTGCAATGTCGATTGCTACTCTTTCCATAGGACTACCAACATTGTACTGTCTCATGGGTGCCCTCTTTTTACCAGCTGGCCCATTACTGGTTGCACACAGTTCACATTTCCGGCACCATCTTCTTACATCATCTTTACAGTTCACCCAATAGAACCGTTCTCGAACCTTTTGCAGAGTCTTCGTGATACCAAAGTGTCCACCTGATGCACCGTCATGCAACTGACGCAATACTTCTGACACTTTACTTTTAGGTACAATCAACTGAAGCTTAGTTTCTGTACCATCATCGTTCTCAAAGGTTCTATACAGAAGATCATCTTTCAGCACTAGACAATTCCATTGGCTCCAGTAACACTTGACTTCTGGACTACATGCACTAATGTCTTGCCAAGAAGGTCTTTCACTTCGACGCATCCAATCCAATACTCTTTTTATACATGGATCATCTGCTTGAGCGTCTTGTAGCTGTTGAGGCTGCCATTGATCATTAATGACGGTGGTTCGTCTCACGGGGCAAAGTCGTTCTTCTAATTTAAGACAGTGATTACAGTTTGCACTGCACGGCCGTCTCGAAAGGGCATCAGCATTTGAATGAACTCTGCCAGCCCTGTGTTCGATCTCGTACTCATATTCTTGCAATCGTTCTAACCATCTTGCCATCTGGCCCTCTGGATTACGGAATTGTAGAAGCCATTTTAGAGCAGCGTGATCCGTGCGAAGAAGAAACTTTCTGCCATACAAGTATTTATGGAAATGCTCGCAAGCCTTTACTACGCCTAGCAATTCTCTCCTAGTAACGCAATAGTTTCTTTCTGGTTTTGACAAGACTTTGCTAAAGTAAGCGATGACTTTCTCCTGTCCATCTTGGATTTGTGAGAGAACAGCTCCTATTGCACTGTTGCTTGCATCGGTGTCCAACACAAATTTTCCTGCCTGTCTAGGGTAGCTTAAAATCGGTGCGCTGGTTAGAGCCATTTGTAAGTTTTCGAAAGCTCTTTGACACTCTTCGCTCCATGTATATTCTTTGCCTTCTTCTGTCAACTTTGTTAATGGCTTGGAGATGTTGGCAAATCCTTTAACAAAACGTCGGTAATATGTACATAGGCCAAGAAAACTTCTAATTTCGTGTTTATCTCTTGGTACAGGCCAATCCTTAATTGCTGAAAGTTTTTCAGGATCAGCTGTTACACCATTACTTGCTACAATATGTCCCAAGTACTTCACTTCTCGTCGAAACAAGTGACATTTCTTTGGACTTAACTTTAAATTCGCTGCCCTCAATCGTTGAAAGACTTCTGTCAGATTATTGGCATGTTCATCGAAGGATCTTCCAACCACAATTACATCATCCAAATAAACCAGGCATGTTTTCCATGTTAGACCTCTTAAAACTGCCTCCATTAATCTTTCAAATGTGGCCGGGGCATTACATAAACCAAAGGGCATAACTGTAAACTGCCAAAGCCCTGATCCTATCGAGAATGCGGTTTTTTCACGATCAGCTGGCTCCATGTCTACTTGCCAATATCCACTTTTCAGATCGAGTGTGGAGAACCAACGAGAACCAGAAAGTGTATCCAAAGTATCGTCTATTCGGGGCAAAGGATAACTATCTTTTTTAGTTACTGCATTGAGCTGTCGGTAGTCAATACAAAAACGTGTTGAACCATCTTTCTTCTTTACTAGCACTACTGGTGATGTCCATGGACTATTTGATGGTTCAATTACCCCTTGTTTGTTCATATCTTTGATGATGTCTTCGGCTTCATCTCTTTTCGCAAATGGAAGTCGTCTAGGTTGTTGTCTGATTGGCTGAGCGTCTCCGGTATTAATTTTATGCTTTACTATGCTTGTTTTGCCATTATCCTTCTTATCCATGGCAAAAACATCTTGAAATTCTATCAGCATAGACTTCACTTTTTTTGTTCGTTCATCATCAAGGTCTTGGCACGTTTTAATCATCGTCTCAACAAGCTCCTTTGGATACTTAGATTTCGACGGTTTCTCATTAGTATTCATGGAACAAATCGAAGCCACGGGAACACACTGTCCGATCAAAGTTCTTTTACTTAACTTAATAGCATTTCCCTTTAAATTCATAACTCTTACAGGGACGACATCTCGAATTCTCACCAAAGCTTTTGCCGTTAGGAACTCGGCATTATTCACATCTTCGACCATCCTTAAACTTCCCTCTCGGCAGTTACCATCAGGTCTGGTCATCAAAATTTTCTCACTATTACCGGGTATTATTTCGTCACAAGTAGTTATTAAGCTGATAACATCTTCTTTGTCTTCATGAAACGGCAACTCTTCACCACTGATCTCGAGAACTCCATCTTTGACATTCAATACAGCCCCAACTTTCCT
Source organism: Diabrotica undecimpunctata (assembly GCF_040954645.1). Taxonomy (NCBI): domain Eukaryota; kingdom Metazoa; phylum Arthropoda; class Insecta; order Coleoptera; family Chrysomelidae; genus Diabrotica; species Diabrotica undecimpunctata. The sequence goes on along the minus strand of NC_092803.1, from coordinate 115,206,763 downwards.
TAGTAAATCCATCCCCAATATGAACTCATCGGAGATCTCTGCAATTAATACTGTATGTTTCAATGTGGTCTGGCCAATGGATACTGACAGATTAGCCTCGCCATATGTATTAATTATCTCACCAGTTGCTGTTCTAAGCTTTACTGTTGCAGGCAATAATTTAAGATGGCCTCGTACTACTTCTGGCCGTGCAATAGTTCTCGTTGCACCTGTATCTACCAAAAACGATCTACTTTTATTATTGATACGACCCTCTATGTACAAGCTATGAATTCCACCTGAGGACGTAATGTTCACAGTTACTATGGGGGCTGTGTTTCTCGAGGTCGGCAGTTGCCCCTTGTTGTCGACCCGTTCTAGTTTTCTGACTGTTGTATTATTTTCTTGCAATTTACGACGAATGTGACCTACGTCGTTACCATTCCAACATCTGGGTTCACGTCTCTTCGGCATCATGTCACGAACTACTTTCCGTACGATTTCCTCCAGACGTTTCTCGTTTTGTTCGTCGCTCTCTTCAGAGGTTCGTACTCGATAGCTCCGTGAAGCTTGACTAGCTGTTTCATGTTCTAAGGCAATAGCGAGCGCTTCATCTAAAACTTTCGGTCTTGCTAGTCGTAAAGCTTTCTGTAGTTCAATGTCTCTTAACCCATTGACGAAGGCATCTACAGCAATTTCTTCCAAAATGTTGTCTGGTACCTCCGGATAAGCCAACCGCACTATACGAGCAACATCTGCTTCAAACTCTTGCAAACTCTCACTTGCTCGTTGGATTCTACTTCTTATTTGTACTTTGTACACTGGTTGTAGATGGGCATCTCCGTAACGTTTGTCTAGTCGAGTGAACAAGGTCTGGTAACATTTTTCTTGACCCTTAGGAATTGATCTTAGGATATCCGCAGCATCACCTCGTAAAGCAGCAGTCAAGGAAACAGCTTTTTCTTGTTCTGTCCAATGATTGGCTGTCGCAATGGCTTCAAATTGTCTAAGGTATATAGACCAAGAAGACTTTCCATCAAATGGTGGCAATTTGAATCTCATATTATGTGTCGTTTCGTCTCTGGGTAATTCTTCTTTCACTACCGGATCTAAGGCTATTGTATTAACTGGTGGTAGTACTTTTGTGTTAGTTATCATGGTCTCTAATTGCTTGATCTTCTCTTCTACGTCTTCTATCTTGTCGTTTACATTTTTCTGTATTTTATCAAATGTTTTAGAAACTTCTTCAAATTTTTCATTGTTCTTTTTAGAAGTTTCTTCCATCATTTGAGAAACATTTTCAAATTTCTCGTCGAATCTTCGAGATACATTTTCGAATTTCTCATCGAATCTTTTGGAAACGTTCTCTAATTTATCATCATTTTTTTTAGAAGTTTCTTCAATTTTTTTAGAAGTTTCTTCTATCATTTGAGACGTTTCATCGAATCTTTTGGAAACAGTCTCGAATTTATCATCAGTTTTTTTAGAAGTTTCTTCTATCATTTGCGACGTTTCATCGAATCTTTTGGAAACATTCTCGAATTTTCCATCAATTATTTTAGTTAAAACGGCTTCGTCTGCTGACTGGAACTGGAATGTCTCTGGGTCTTCTCCATTCTTGTTGAGAACAGTCTTCAGTCGTTCTTGGAGTATCTTCTTGGACCCGCTGCAGTCTTCATCGCGTTCTTCCAGTTGCTCACGCAACTGTTTTACCGAAAGTTCTACTAGCAGCATCTTTGGTCAGGCACACACGTACTTTTTTAACTGTTCTTTCGTACAAAGGTCACTACCGAACTACGCGAATTTTCCCGACGAACAATACTTTTCAAAAGTTCAAAAGTCTTTTTCAAAAATCACTGCTGAATTTATTTGCAAATCTCACACCGGACACCAACTGTAGCGTGATTAAATAAAACGAGCGGTTCGAATTTATATACATATATTTATTTATAACTTTACAGTTCGGTAGTATCTTAATAACTAACTTACTTCTAACATTGTTACCTATATATATACTACAGTTACTACGTTCGAGAATATTCTGGCGTTGTCCCACCTCTAGTTCGCCTACGTGACCGGTTATTCTCTCTCGTACTCGATACACGGAGAAGCTTCTGGAAGGGTATTAGAGATGCAATGCAACCGTTACCTGGGCCATGCCGAGAGCATGTTTGTAACAATACATTAAAACTATCAGATATAATAAAGATTCCAAAAATTAAAATTATTGGTGCAAATAATAAGAAGTTGGGTGAAATTGATAAACTAGCCAATTTTAAAATTAATATTCTTAATAAAGAAATTAATATGCAAGGATTTATTGTCAAGGATTTATGTGTTGATATATTAATGGGAAATGATGAATTGGAAAAGAAGAAAGTAAAGATAGATTTTGAAGAAAAAATGGTAACTTTGGAAGGGCAAATAATTAAATTTATGCAGAAAGATGAGGTAGAAGAAGGAATAAGAGTTGATAGGATATTATTAAAAGAAAATAATGATGTTTATGAAGAAGAAATGTATTTTGATGATAGGGAAATGTCCCAAAAGAATGTAAAGAATAATTATTGTAGTGAATATTTAAGGAATGGAAATTTTAAGCAGATGGATGCCTACGAGGCGGAGTGCGTAAAATTGGAAGCAAGGAATAATGAGTACATAATGAAGAATAATTTTATTTGTAAAGAAGAAGATATAATGAAAGTTTTAAATTGCCCTGAAGAATATAAATCAATAGTCATTTCCATATTGCAGCAACACAAGGGACTTGTCAATAAAGAAAATAGAATTGCACAAAATTATATCCATAGTATAAAAGTTAAAGAAGAAAAAGATTTTAAAACAAAATCATACCCAATACCATATAAATACAGAGAAGAAGTAAACAAAACAATTAATAATATGTTAGAAGATGGGATCATTGAGAAGGCAGACACACGTTTTATTAACCCCATAGTAGTAGTACGAAAAAGATCAGGTGAAATCAGGTTATGTTTGGATGCAAGGAATATTAACAAGATTACTGAAAAGCAATTTGAAGCACCAATGAGTATAGATGGAATATTAGGAAGAATTACAGGAATGTCATTTTTCACTAAAATCGATTTACAGCATAGTTTCTGGTTAATACCTCTAGAAAGAAAAAGTAGACAGTATACAGGATTTCAGATAGATGGAGTAGTATATCAATTCAAAGTAGTACCATTTGGACTTCAATCATCTTGCAGTGCTCTATGTAGATGTCTTCATGATATTTTGGATCAATATGAACATTTTGTAATTCACTACATTGATGATATATTAATTTTTTCTAAAACGGCTGAAGATCATGAGAAACACCTAAAAACTATAATAAATAGATTAGACAAAGTTGGACTAAAAATAAATCAAGAAAAATGTACATTTTTTCAAAAAGAAGTCATATATCTAGGTTATAAACTTAACACTAAGGGAATCGAAATGGATCCAGAACGGACACAAGTCATTCAGGAATATAAAACACCACACAATTTAAGAACTTTAAGAGGATTTATTGGAATAATTAATTATTATAAAAGGATGATACCAGATCTAAGTATAAAAGAAATTCCATTACTTGAACTACTGAGAAAAGGTGTAAAATGGAGATGGGATCAGAGAAGAGAACTAGCATTCCAAGAGATTAAAAACATTTTTCTGTCAAATTTGAAAATATACTATCCTGACTACACACAGCCATTCATATTAAGAACAGATGCATCAATAGAGAGATTATCAGGGGTATTATTACAAATACATGATGGGGTCGAATACCCAATACAATTCATTTCAAGAATTACAAAGCCACATGAAAAGGGTTACTCAGTTTCAGAATTAGAACTAGCAAGTATAATACACTGTGTCACAAAATTAAGATTTTATTTGTTGGGTAATGAATTTACTATAGAAACAGATCACCAAGCTTTAACGTCTATATTAAATAACAAATATGGAAACAGTAGAATACATCGGTGGAGTCTAATACTTAGTGAATACTGCTTTGAAATCAAATACATTTCTGGAAAATCCAATATAGTGGCAGATGCTTTATCAAGGTTAGAAAATACACCACAAAAAGGGCAGCGAACAATAAAAATTGGATTAAATCAATTAGTAGAAAGTACAGGATTATATTCTAAAGAAGAAATTATAAGAGATCAGATCAATTTGAGTGAAAAACAAAAAGTCCTTAGGAAAGATGGGGTATATTATAAAATAATAAATGGCATAGAAGTATATGTAATAACTAGAACTTTAGCAAAGAAAATATTGAAAAATTTACATAACAATTATATGCATATTGGTTCAAGAAAGCTATGGATGCTATTTAGGGACAATTATTTTGCAAAGAATGACATAAGTATAGCAAAAGAAATTACTACCCAATGCCCAATATGTCAACTAAACAAAGAAAAGAATTTCAAAAACCAGAACACATATAAATCTAATGTTGTATATGAAAAACTAAATACAGTTTCCATGGATTTTATTTCAAATTTAGTTCTCAGTCCAACAGGAAAAAAGCATATACTAGTGATAGTTGATTTATATACAAAATTTATTAAACTATATCCCTGCTCTAGAACAAATGTTAAAACATTAAAATTATATATTAATCAATTTTTCGAAGAAATAGGACCATTTAGAAATTGCATAATAGATAATGCTACATATTTTAACAACCAAAAATTTCGGACATTTTGTGAGAAAAAGGGAATCAACATTCATTTTACAAGTATCAGACATCCTCAGGCAAATCCTGCAGAAAGATATATTAAAGAAGTTATAAAATATTTAAGGATACTGTGTCAAAATCAACACGAAACTTGGCAGCAACATATACCACAAGTAGAGTATTTTTTAAATAATACACATAATTTGAATACAGAGGAAGTACCAGAATATTTAATGTTTGGCCATATAGGAAACAGAAAGTGGATTAGTGAATATAATCAGGATATGTTAAAACAAGTAATGCAGAAAGTGAATAACCGAATTAGGAGGAAAGCTGAAAAATATATCAGAAGACAAAATCGAAATATAAAAAAACCAATCACATTTCAAAAAGGAGACCTAGTGTTAATTCGTTCACTTAGAAAAAGTAATGTTAAAGAAAATCGTTGTAAGAAATTTCAACCAATGTTTGAAGGTCCATATACAATTGAAAATCAGAATGGACTAAATAGTTATGTGTTAATAGATGCAGAGAACAGACTAAGAGGCATATTTCATATCAACGACATTTTTCAATATCATGAAGAGATTGAATAATGATTTCTATACCTTTAACACAAATATAATAACACTAATAACTTACTGATATATCCATTTTATTCAATAGACTTGATTTGTTAAATGGTAGATGGTAGATTTCATTATTTTGAATCAATTTGACATCATACTTGTTGAATTTTGTATATATGGAAATTAATTTGTACCCTAAAAATCATAATTTGGGGTTAGACACAAAATTGATACTATAATTGCTATAAAAATGTCTTTCTAATATAATAAAGTAAAAAAAAAAACTTACCAATTTATATTGATGAAAGTTATTTTGAATGGAAATAATTCCTAGATTTTGTCTATAAACAAACAGAACACCATATCGATTATATTTTTAATTAAGGTTATATTTTATTCTCTGATATCGCATCCATTGCCCCATTTGACATGACAGTTTGACATAGACAGCGAACAGGGATGTATTTAACACATTTTAAATAAAAAAAAAAAAAAATTGAATTATTAATTTGTTAAATTTAATAAGGTATGAGAAAATTAATATTTAAAAAATAATAAGTAAATTATTTATTTTAAATATTATTTTGGGGTATTGTGACGATTGGGGTTTATAGAAAATAATTTATGTTATATACTACATAATATTAGATATTTGGTTGTTTTAAATAAATTATATACTAGAGAATTTTATAAAAATTTATTTATGTGAGGGCATTTTTAATAAATTAGCATATAATAAGTGTAAAAAGTTGTATTTTAATGTTGTAAATATGTTTAAGTGAGCCATGTGCCTAGGCAACCAACTATACAGTAAGTAATTGACAGATAGAAATTAATCATAAGGGAATATAAAGTGGGGTTATAATAATATATTGTTTGAAATGTGTAATTTATTAAATTAGAGTGTTAGTTACTAATTTGAATGTTTATTCTGATCTGAAAAGCCTAAATGTCAACAAAATTATCAATGGAACATTAACGAATTCTCCAGAGTGCAGAGTGTGACCATTGTTTACGGTCGAACATTCTGGAATAATGATTATGTCGGTGGATGGAACAGATATTTTTTCGAGAACATCTATATAGAAGTAATGGAACAAATTGGAACATGATCTCTTGCCAGATGATTCTGGAATATCCAAAAAGATATAAATACCCGTGATTTGGATTCAAGATGGCAGTTTTTAGTCAGAAGTCAAGCAGTTTATTATGAAAGTTAGTGAAGTCAATTGTTCACAGTTTTAGTAAGTCAGTCAAGCAGTTTAATAAGAAATATGAAAGTTAGTTGGAGATAGTCCAATTGTTTAATATAGTGAGTTAAATGAAGATTAAAAATTATGCATATAATTTAATGCACATTTATAATCATACACAAATAATTATTGAAGATTAAAAAAAGTATATTGGAAGAAATTAAATTATATTATGGTTGGAGATTAGTATAAATCAACTTATAATAATTGGATATTGGTATATTGAAAAGAAGAATAAATATAAATGCTGTTTGCTGGTTTTATAAGAATATCAATTTAAAGATAGTTTATTTTAAATTTACATTGACTAGGTTAGATATATATATATATATATGTGTGTTTCATAATAGTTATAATAAAGATAATTTAAAAAAGTACTTACAAACTAATTCTTTGAGAACCGCGATAAAAACCCTATATTATTAAAAATACTCATTGCTCATCATTCAAACAAAAAACACATCATAACAATATATATATATATATATATATATATATATATATATATATATATATATATGTATATATATATAGATATATATATATATATATATATATATATATATATATATATCTATATATATATACATATATATCTATATATATATATATATATATATATATATATATATATATATATATATATATATATATATATATATATATATATATAAAATTTGTGACGTTTGTGTGTATCGAGTAACCGCCTTATTACTGAGTCAGCTGACAAAGAAGATATTGATTTTTTTTTAAATAAAAATTCCCATTCCGGCCAGATTTGAACCCACAATCCCAAAGTTTTTACAAGTAAGTTGACGCCCTTTCTACTGCGCCACCAAAGCATTATAATAAGGAATAATTATATAAACAAACTAATAAATAAAGTTGTTTTCGCTTAAACTTTATAGTGTGTATAATGCGAATACATAATAGTCAAATAAAAAATATTAGTATAATATACAAAGCCGCTATTTGAAAAAAGGAGGGGCAGTACTTAAGGGTTAATCATAAAATTTATACCCTTTTTTACAGTTGATCTAATAATACGTTGTAAAAGCCCTCCTTGTCGGAATCCCACACCTCTCGCTGTCAGAGGACCCCATTCATTAATATTTATTAATCATTTGTTATCAGCAATTGCCATGAACGATCCATTTTAGTATCAAAAATCCCAGAATTTAAGGGCACTAAAGAATTCCTTCAATTTTAATTGAATCTGTTCTGACCAGCAAGAAAGAAAGTCATTCTCAAATAAAAGTTTGAGAATATACCTGAACTATCTCTATTTATAATTTATTCTTTTGGCTCGCCGAAAAGGAAAAAAACTACTTTGTAATTATCGAATCTTTAGATCTTGCGGGGATGTTCGTCCAAGGGCGAATATACAGGGTGGCGTAAAGTTTGTAAATCGGTAAATATATGGGGGATATGAATGTGGGAATATGGCAAAAGTTATAATTTTCAGATACTCAACTGCTTTACGTCTCAACCCTCAAAAATATAGTGTGCTACCAAAACTAACTTTCTTACTACAATACTTCCAAAACTGGTAATTATGTACCGTAAGCTGATTCTCTCTAGACGATTAATCAAGCAGAGTAATATTTCAAAAGAAAAGGTAGTTAAATTGGATCTGTTCTTAACGAATTTACCAGTTGACTTCTTCTTAGAGTGCCTGTCCGTTCCGAACGTTGACGATCATTCTGGTTATGATAACTTTGTTGGTTGCTATACGAAATAACTGTGTTGAGGTCTTTCTATGCTCTCAGGTTAGCAAGCCAGGATATTCTTCTTCGTCCTGGGGCCCTTTTTCCTTCCATTTTACCTTGCAAAATGCATTGAAGTAGCTAGTATCTGCCTTGATTTCTCATTATATGTACCAAGTACTATAGCTTACGGCTCTTCACGCTGTTGGCCAAATCCGCAGTTGTGTTCATCCTCCGCAGTACTTCTTCATTGGTGACTTTGTCTGTCCATGGTATCTTCAGTACCAGTTGCCGAAATTTGCTCAGTGCTGCTCTGAAAAGATTTATGGTTGTTGTGTTGCACCACGTACGTAGATTTTTCAGCCAAGAAATCCTTCGCCTTCATGGTCCTCATTTTCCTTCTACTTTTGCTTGAAAAATTAATTGCACCAACCCATATCTTTCGTTTTTCCTTATGATGTGACCGAGATATTCAATTTTGACTGTTTTTATTATGGTTAAAACTCTTTTCCTTTTTTGAATTCTTAATAAAACGTCCTGGTTAGTAACGTAATCGGTATAGGATATCTTCAGGATTCTACGATAAAGCCACATTTCGAAAGCCTCAATTTTCTTGAAGGTAGCGTCTGTGAGATTCCACGACCTAACATAATTTTTATGGGTACTGATAAATCGTGGCATTTGAATAGCTTAGCCATTTTTTGAAATGCAGATCTTGCTTTCTCTATCCTAGATTTTATCTCCAGGGAATGGTCCCAGTTTTCATTGACGTTCGTACCAAGGTAGGTGTATGTTTTTATTCTTTCCATTGGCTGACCATCCACAGTGATTTTTTCAATTTGCTGTTCCTTTTTAGAAATCATCATACATTTTGTTTTCTTAATGTTCAGTGAGAGTCCATATCTCTGACTCACTTCTGTGATTCTATTCATTAACTCCTTTCGGGCTTCATAACTGTTCATAACTGTTATCAACCTATGTATTAGAAAAGAAAACAATTACATCTCTGTTGCAGTCACTGCCAAGTACCTGAGATTATATTGATCAATGATTTTGCTAGAATGTTATTGAATCCTAGATTATATTAAAAAGTTTAGAACATCTATTGCATGGTTTCCTGTTTGAATATAAACAACAACAGGGATATGCACACATAAATCAGAATAGATATTAAAAGAGCAGGAGTTGCTTTCTATTCACAAAATTATATTTAAAAAAGATATTACACTGTAAATAAAAATTAGATAACTCCTGGGCTATTTGTGGATGTATGAGACAGGCTAGGCTTCACATAGTGAGGCCATCCAAAAGTCTTACAGCCCTCAACTTCTCTGTCTAGATCATGGAAGATGCTCTCTGGTGGTCAGTGTACTTACCGGCCACTGTAGACTCAGACAGCACCTTCATCTTCTTGGATTGGCGGATGGCCCACGCTGTCGTCTTTGTATGAGGAGGAAAAAACCTCCTCACATGTCCTCTAGAAGTGCCCGGCACTGCCTATCAGACGTGGCATATCCTGGATTAGGTGTTCATACAACCGAGCCAAGTGAGGTAGTTACTCTTAAAGAAACTTGTGGCTTTCTGCGAGGCCACAAGGTTACGAAAGAAGTTGACGTTCGGAATGGCAAAAAGGGCTCAGATTTGAAGACTCTGCTGAATACAGCAGATATAAGAGCCCGAATCAGCCAGGGCTCTAGAAACGCCAAAGAATACGTCCTTATGGGCCCATTCCGTATAATAGGCGTGATACAATGGACCGATAACTATAACTAAAAATTAGATAAGAGAGAAATCGGGATAGTGCACACGATAGAAAAAAAGTTGAAGCAATGATAAACTCCCTTGAAAGAGATTTCAGACTGAAATACCATCACGGTATTGACTTCATAGAAGATGAGGTAGAATGTAGCAACAGATGACTACCTAGAGACCCAGGAAATGTAGGAACAGCTCACACTTATCTAAGAGTAGGAAAAAGTGTAACAAAGTACACTTTTTCGATATTATTTAATGAAATTGTCTTCAATAATATTATGAAGCGAGAAGCTAATATGCCAAAAATATTTTTAACACTCGACGTAGGATAATTAAAAATTTGTTCATCGTGTGACCAATCGTCACTAACTTTCAGTTAGTGAATAGGGTTTCATTACTTTATTTTCAGTTATGCTAAATGCTTTGCCTCCAATAAAAACATATGGTATTTTAATTAGTGATCTGGCGAAATTATTAACAGAAGGTATATTTAAGGCATGGTTTTCGAGTTTGTCGTAAATCTCATACACCTCTTGCAGATCGCCTCCATTCGAAATTCTAGCATTTATGGTGATATATACAGACATAAATTCATAATTATAATTTACAGTGGCCTACAAAATCTTTATAAATTTGGAAAAAAGGCCTACTATTAAGCGTCCCACAATTTTAATCGCAACATGCTTGCCATCCATGAATCCCAAGCGACGTTCAAAGTCGCATAAAGTATTAGATTCATCTGGTATTTCCACCCAATCATTTATACTTTATAGAAACTGCAAAAAAATATATAATAAGAGTAGGTTTAATATAATTATAGTTTAATAATAGGCAAGGTGGACGAAGGAGCTTATTCCCGATCTGAGACCGTGGTGGGAATGTAAGTTCAGGAAACTAGACTACTTCCTGACGCAGTTTCTGACCGGACATGGTAGTTTTGGCAACCTCACAAATAGAATAGGCAAATCTGCCTCGGCAGACTGTACTATTTGTGGGGTACCGAACGCCCCCGATAACGTTTTTAACTGCCAGATATGGGGAAATGAGGCGAATGGGTTTCGGGCTGGATGAAAGAAACATAATGTTGAGTGGGAGAGAAATAATGGAGAGAAGTACACTGTCTGATTTTTGGGGCGATGAAGAAAACGAAGCAGGAGGACAGAGGAGGAAAGAAGAGGAAAACATAAAAAAAAGAGTAGGTTTAGAAATTGCTTGTAAAATGTATAATAAGAGTAGATATCTAATATTAAAATCTCATTTTTCGTAGGATAAACAACCACAATCATTAAGCGAGCCAGTAACTCCTCTAAGTAGCTGTTTCTTCAGCATAATGAAAAGCATAGCGGACCCATAAACAAAAATAGTAGCTTAGCTAAAAAAAGTGTCTAGAAGCTCTTACAGCTCCACAAACCAGCATTTTCATATGAATAATATACAATATCTAGGACACGTAATGAGCTGACAGCGATATGAAATGCTAAGATTGATAAAATACAGGGAAAGGTGAGAGGAGGAATGAGTATAGGAAGAAGGAGAGTCTTATGGTTATACAATTTAAGAGACTGCTTTAGATGAAGTTCTATAAAACTCTTCAGAGCAACAACAGATAGAGGAAAGATAGTGTTGTTGATATCCAATTTCCGATTGAAAGACGAGACTTAAAGAAGAAGAAAAAGAAGCTACTTAACACTTATCTCATGTGTATGGTATTTCTTTCATGCTTCATTATCCATGCGCAGAAAATTGTGCAAATCAAGCGGCTCTCTTGTTTCTAGTGTTCTAATTAAATTTATATGAGAGTACTTTCTTTTTTCTAATAACTATCGCTTTGACCAGTTTAGTCTTTTATGAACTATCATTAAATAAAACTATACATTTTCCAATTATTACTAGTTTCTTTTTATTATATATAGCACAGAGCAACAGATAAATACATAAAGCAGGAACTATAAATAGCTAACAACAGATCTGTTCATCGGAAATATCCGCCTGACAGACTCGCATGTGAATAGGGTCTTTATGATCATTATTTAAAAATTTCGAGAAAGGTACAATAAATCGCTCATCCTAATATTTTTGGATTCTTCTTCTTCCTATGCCGTCCCCATTAACGGAGGTTGGCGACCACATTTCTAAAAGTTTCTCTGTCTTTTGCAACGTGGAATAATTCGTGTAAAGTCATGTTTGTCCAGTCTCGAATATTTCGCAGCTATGACTTCCTCTTTCTACCTATTCCCTTTTTGCCATCAAATCTACAGTGCATGATGACCTGCAGAAGACTATATTTATCATTCCTCAGGATGTGTAAAAGGTATGCAGTCTTGCGTACTTTTATTGTTCTCAACAATTTTTTGTCTTGACCCATTCTTCTCAGCACTTCCTCATTGGTGACCCTGGCAGTCCTTGGAATTCTCAACATTCTCCGGTATATCCAAAGTTCAAAGGCTTCAAGCTTATTAACTATTTGCGCTTTTAACGTCCATGTTTCTACCCCGTATAATAGTTGGCACCAGACGTAACATTCAACAAACCTCAGTCTCAGCGCAGTTTTCAGATTTTTGTCACAGAACAATTGCTTGAATTTTAAGGACACTGCCCTTGCCATTTCTATTCGTACCCTGATCTCTTGGTCTGGATCTAATTCTGTATTAATGTAAGCTCCCAGATATTTATATTTTGTCACTCTCTCTATTTGCTGTCCATCAAGAGTTAGTTGTTCATTATTTATTGGACTCCTTAATACTTTCATAAATTTGGTCTTATCTGTGTTGATGTCAAGTCCCATTTGAATGCATTCACTATTTATTGCAGCGTTCTTTGGGTTTTTGGATTACGAGAATGAATTTGATACAGTTCATCAATTTAAGATGCTTGAAGCTTTAACGGACTGTTGTAGACCATTGATATACTATAATAATCAAACATAGATATGAAAGCGCTACAGTAAATACCTACATAAGTGTTAGGCTCCTCGAAGATACTATCAAATTTTGAAGTGAAAGAGGTGTTCGACAAGGGGACACTACCTCCCCTAAGTTATTTACCATAACACACAAGAGCGCTTGAAGGATGGGAAAAGGACATCTCAATAATTGGTCGAAAAATAAACAATCGTTTTGCAGATGATACAACTCTTCTTTCAAATAATTAAGAAGATTTAATGGATCTCATATGACTGGTTGACAACGAAAGTCAATATTTGGTCTGAAGTTAAACATATCAAAGACAAAAATCATTATATTGGTAGACTACATAACAATCATTAACACATAACCACGATTGATCGATTAAGGTTGGAAGCTTATCTGAGATCATTGATCATAACCACAGGGTCACTACAGAAAAAAATAAAAGATAGTTGGACTCTCAAATAAGGTTGATCAACTACTTAATATTTCCAATGCTGACATACAGATGTAAATCTTTGACCCTACAACAAGCGAAAAGATAAAGGATAGACCCCACTGAAATGTTCTGTTGAAGAAAAATGTTATAAATTTCGTGGAGCGACCACCAGACAAATAATTCAATTTTAAATTAACTAAAGGTTAGCAAACAGCTCTCCAGCAAAATCTATCTTCAACAGTTAAAATACTTTGGACAGGTTATGAGCAAAGAAAAACATGGAAAGACTTATTATCTAAAGAAAGGTAGAAGGCCGAAGATCACGAGGAAGATCTCTAACAAGATGGATCGGCCAAATTTCAGGAATATGCAAAAGACCTATGCATGAGTTAAAAGAAACTACCATAGACAGAGATCTTTGGAGACGGACAATACATTACATCACGATGACCACTACACTCCCTCCGAGGGATCAGGACTGAAGAGAGAGATCTTTTAAGAAGTGTTGTACCAAACGCAGAGCCTAAATGCGCAATACTAGCTTGGGTTTTGGAAGATTGAAATTGACAGAAAAATTGAAATTCTATATTCTATAGGTTAAAACTACAAGGTATCTACTGGCCTTTTTTAAACATTAGGAAATACGACGACTTGCATACAAACTCTACTGAGGAATGCCTAAAAAAAGGGAAGAATTCACGAAAATTAAAATCACGAAATTTTAGTCTATGCCTAACGAGAACATTCTAATTCACCTTGTATAAGGGACGGGAAGTATTCGATTTATTTGAAAAAGATAATAAGTATGTCGGTTAAACGGTAATATAAAAAAGAATAAAAATTGCTGTAGAATTCATAATGACTGGATTTTATGGATGACTAATGACAAAATGTCATTATCGTGTGTTTTATGCTTTTTCTTGCTCTACAACCCTTATGCACCGAGTATTTTTTGTGTTATATATAATATGCTCTGACATAAAAAACTGTTTATTTATACAGGCGGTCCGTGCACCTTTTATGTTATAAGCCAACAAATAAATCATATCATTAACAAAAAAACCTGTTTCCTAAGTTTTTAGGGGCACAAGTAGTAAGAAGTATTTATTATATAAAATGAATTTATTAATGACAGGTCCTTCATGAAATCCTTTGGTTGCTTGTCCGCTCGTCTGCCTGTCTTTCTATGCGGTGAGTCTTAAACGAAAGGTCTTATAGTCTTAAATATTAACTTTGTGGTCCATAGGACAAACATCACCAAAGTTATAGGTAACTCTAGAGAGAGGGAGAACGTAAAGTATCGAAATTTGATATATAATTAATTCCTTAGGACACAAGTCGAATACCGGCGAATTGCTTTAGTTATATTCAAAAATTTGTCAGATTCTCCGATGTTTTTTTGTATTGGTCTACTGTTTATTAAATTATTAACCACAAAACTTTTTCTCAAGTCTTAAAAGAGACAAGTAAAAAGAAGTAATTATCGTCTATTAAGTATCAAGAAATTTCTAAACGATGTTTGCAAAATAATATTATGTCACGACTTAATTATAAATATAATTTATTGATTTTTATTCACATTGTAGCATGTAGCATTCACATTGTTCCAATAATATCACGACATAATAGTCATAATATATCATTCTATATTATTCTACAAAATATAAAATATATAAATTTTTTATGCTCTACTTCAATCGATTTATAAAAGACGATACATTTCTAAGCTAATTAAAAATTTACTACTTCGAATAATTTTTATTATAAAAATTCATAACACTATTTTTTCTATAAAATAAATGTCTACAATACATTTGACATGTATTGACAAATCGATGTATTGACATTGATATATGATTTGACAAATTATAAATTTGTTGCTGGTTTAAGATTGGTAAAGGATCTTAAAGGCAAACAAATTGATCATGTCTTGATAGGCAAAAGGGCCGCAACAAACATACAAGATGTAAAGAGAGGAAGAGGAACATGCTGCGGGTCTGACCATCTCCTACTGCAGATAAAATAGTTTCAAAGAAACAGCAGGGACAATCAATATAACAACTAGATATACAAAAATTGAGACAACAAGATATCAAACACAACTATGAGACATAAATAACACAAACACTGACAAGTATAGACAGTCTAGGCATGGAAGAACATTTTTGAAGAAATTAAAACAAAAGTAATTGACGCAGCAAGAAAGATCACACGCAAAAAAAAAAACAAACAAAAAGATAATGGTTCAATGATGAGTGTAAAAGGGCCATATAGAAAAGAAATGAGGAACACAAGAAATATACGGAAAGAAGAGCAAGCTACGAAAATGCTACATGGAGGGCCGATAAAATATGCCGAAGAGAGAAACGAAAATACGAGAACGGTAATACACAAAAAATTGAAAAAAATCTTCAAAGCAACTATAGAAGGGAAGCGTATAGATATTTAAGCAATTTAAGAGAAGGATACAAACCCCGAACAAACCTATGCAGTAATCAAGAATGGCAAATAACCAGTGATCCAAAAGAAATAAAATCAGTCTAGAAAACCTATTTCCAGAGAAACCATTTACAATAAAATAAAGAGCATATTGAAACGCGTCACATTGAGAAAGATACAGAAAATAAAGAACTCCGAACGGAAGAGGTAAAACAAGCAATACGAGCACAGAGGAATAAGGCTCCAGTTATTGACAACGTCCCCTGTAAGCTATATAAATTATGTGGCAAACACCTACTAAGACAAATACAATGGTTATGAACAAGATTTGGAATTAAGAAAAGATCCCTAGGACTGGAAAACCGGGATTATATGCCCAATCTATAAAAAAGGATAAACTGAAATGCGAAAATTATCGGTGTATAACCCCTCTTGTGCACAGCGTACAAAGTTTTTACTTATATACTAAATAAACGACTCCAATAACTAACTGGAAATATTGTCGGGGAATATCAAACCGGTTTCCGACAATGAAGATCTACAACTGACCAGCTATTCATAGTGAAACAAATTCTGAACAAATCGTGGGAATACGATATTGACGTCCACAATATATTCATATAGATTTCAAACAGGCCTACGACTTAACTAATAGACAAAAGTTATATCAAATATTGCATAGCTTTAACATTCCCCAAAAATACATCCGACTAGTAAAAGCAACAATGGACTCGTCAACAGCAACTTTCAGTACAAACTGAGCTCACTCAGAACTTTTCAATAGTCAAAGGATTAAAACAAGGAGATGGGCTGGCACCGACACTATTCAACCTGACTTTTGACTATGTAATAAGACATGAATATAGGAAGAGATTACTTGGCACGTGAAAATTTTTAAATACCTTGGCACCACAATCAATGACCAATCGGATCCACAACAAGAGATAAAAACCCGAATACAAATGGCAAGACAAGCTTTTGTGAAATTCAGACCGCTCCTATGTAATCAAAACCTAAATTTCGAAATACGCTACAGAATGGTCAAGTGCTACATATGGTCCATCTTGCTTTATGGCATGGAAACGTGGACTTTGAAAAAAACATCTATCAACAAACTTGAAGCATTTGAAATGTGGTCATTGAGAAGAATGATGCGCATACCTTGGGTGGATAGAGTTCGAAACGATGACGTCCTTAAGAGAGCCGGCGTGGAAAGAGAACTCTTTGAATTAATTAAAAATCGCAAGATTGGTTACCTTGGGCACATATTGAGAGGAGCAAAATATGAAATACCACAGTTAATCCTACAAGGGAAGATCGAAGGTAGGAGAGGAGCCGGCCGCAAACAATTATCCTGGTTAAGGAATATTAAAGAATGGACAGGAATACACAATACAGGCGAGCTGTGTCACGCCACCAAGAACAGAATTCTAGTAATGAGATAGTCGCCTACGTACTTTGGTGTATGGCATGTTAAGAAGAGAAGATAGGAAGAGATTATCTCCTAACAAATAAATCAATACAGATTGCCGACGACATTAGCAACAGAAGAGGTGGCAAACATATATTTCCAATTAAAACCAGGAGCCAAAGAGACTGAACTAGAAATAAATATTCAAAAGACAAAAAAACTAAAACAGGCAAGAGCTAGGGGAAACAGACGCAGAAATGAATTAGAGGACGATATTGAAACTGTAGAAAGTTTCATATATCTGAGAGTTACATTAAACACGGATGGAACAGAAGAACCAGAAATTGGTGGAAAATAAGGGTCTACAAAGACTATTATTAGACAAAGGTCTATTATCAGACCAATAGTATGTTATGGATGCGAGACATGGGTGATGAGAGAAGACACAAAACGAAGCTGGAAGTTTTCGAACGAAAAGTCCTAAGGAAGCTATTTGGAGCTATTAACGAAAACGGAGTATGGAGACCCAGGTACAACCATGAACTCCAGCAACTGTTCAAACAGGCACTGATCTCAGAATTCGTTAAACTTTAGAGACTTCAATTGGCTGGTCATGTAGTGAGAATGGAGACCGGAATATTGCCAAAAAGAGCCCTAAATAATAAAATATATTAACTTCGACAGAGTAACATTCAAAAATGTATTTCATCTTCTATATAATAGAAAAGTATCCTTAGATATCAAAAAAACTATTGAAACATCTACCAAAATAACAAGATGGAAGTTAGGATAGATGGACAACTTATGGAATCTATGGATATAGACAACAAAATACGACAGGGGGAATCATTGAGCTCTATACTCTTTAACTCAATCATGGATAAAGTTACCAAAACCATCAACAAAAGTAAAATCAAAATATTATATTACGCAAGCAATGCAATATTAATAGTCCAAAATGAAGATTATCTACAACGACTAGTCCACAGATTCAACACAAAATCAAAAGAATATAATGCGATGATCACAAATCTGGAAATCAAATAGTAATCAGTAAATTAGTAATCGATGGAGTCTGCATTTGACAAGTCAGAAAAAGAAAATACCTTCGCAATATACTGTCTAGATATGAATACTTACAAGTGAGAGATTAACTACAAAAAGCAGATAGACGATATACTAGTAGAATATCTTAGGTAACACTATAGGGCAAAAACCGACATATTAACATTGAGACGAAATCAAGAATTTATAAAACCAATAATGACGTATGCATTAGAAACAAGACTCGACACATCAGAAGAAAATGTAACCTACATGATATAAACCAGTGGATACTAAACAGAAAAGAAAATGGAATGTTCACATAAATAAAGTACAGAAGACAAGAGTGATCAAAATAGCAGGAAATAAATTACTAAAGTTTTTGAAAAAAATCTTTGTGTAATGTTAACATTCGATTTGGTGGAACAACCTCATAACTTCATTCCCTGTGTTCATACAGATTTAATAATTACCTCTAAAGGACTCTTTTGTTTTTTGCTAAAAAAAAAATCTTCGTAGGTTCCAGTACATTTATTTTAATATGCATTTGTTTATGCTTTTTGATCATGTGAATTTTTGTATATCAGTAACCAATGAATACTTTATTTAGAAATACTAATAATTTCGCCACTAGAACTGAATAATTGTAGACATAGTTATGTCAATATTATGTGCAGTTTAGAGTGTATGTTATGTAAGTCGTCTTTGTGTGGTTAACTTGAATCCTACAAATACGTGATCAGTTAACCATCCGAGTTAAGTTCGACTTTGATAGTTCGTTTGGCTTTGTTATATAAAATCATTAGATGTCTGCTAAACTAGAACTGGAGCTGGATTAACTCATAACGTGTAAGGATGTACCCATGAATTAAAGAGCTAGAATGGGAGTACCGGAGCAGAATTTCAGGCTCCCAACTTCACTTGGAAACGCACCAACTATTTTTTAGGGGGAAATACACATTACATAGAACAGTCTTTAGAGGACTTCGGTATAGATATTCGTATGGTAACTATTCGTTTCAATTTCAATATTTCAATAGGTAAAAAAAGAGAAAGGAAAAGACTTAATCACAATTGGTTTTTTTGTAACTTGGCCGACCCTATTCGGGCTTTATAATTTCAGCTTACCATCAGGTCCCGATAAAAAATTACTTAACTACTAAAAAAGAAATATTACAGAGGTACTTAAGCAGCAAAATACGTTAAATCCACTTTTTGTCAAAATGAGATATTGAGTTTACCTAGTTTCTCAGAGTCCAATCTATAGGTACAATATCTTAATTACCATCAAAACGAACTAATTCCAATACATTTCAATCGACTTAAAGTTACCTTGGAAACGAAACAGATAAATTCCCGTTCGTTTAAAGACCAGAACAGGTTAAGTCCATCGCAACGATTCCATCGAATCACACGCACGTTTTAGACCCACGTGAGATGACGTTATATTTAGAGGTAAATATCAGTCAGCAGTCAGTATTTTATTTTTATATAGAGAATACAATACAATTTCCTTGTAAATGTTATCTAATTACGTGCCGAGAGGTTTTTTGCAGTTATTATTAGTAATTGTATTGATATTAGTTTGTCGTCAAAAATGGAACAATTTCCTTCACTTGTGAAAAATTCTTCCGTACTCCACATTCTGATTCATAAGTTTAATTTGAGCTTTGGATCTCCTCGAGTTGAAGGGATGTTTGACGTGCCTGGAACTTTCTGAAAAAATAAAATAAGCAACCCATCCTCGGCAAATCTCATCTTTAAAGCTGCCCAAGCTATTCAAAAGAAAAGAGCTAAAGCTTTTTTGAATTACTAAAAGGAAAAGAAAAGGGATCTCTTACGTTCTTATTCTATTGTCAGAAAAATATACCCAGTCTCAAAATTCCATATCAGCAAATTTACTATTGCCTTTACTGTTGGTAGTTCTCAGTGCATGACTTCAAATAATTGCTTTAGCCACTTATAGACTAAAGAAACCTATTAAAAAGCTTCAAATGAGGTAGCGCCATGTATATTTTATTGTTTGCAAAATTTACATAGCAGACATAGTTAAGAAGGTAAAAGATTTTGCTGATAGCTGCGGCAGACAAAACAAAAATGATTTCCATTCTACACGGATGGCTGACATTCGCTCTTAAGAAAGCTGCAGAAATAAAATTGATATCTCCGGTACAAGTCCATTCTTTCATACTATACCACCGGACCGATTATTCGGTCTTTGCTAAAAGAAGTTAAGCAAACAAGAAATTATCGAGAATCCAGATGTCTATATTAAAGTAATTTAAAAGTATGCGACAATAAGACGACTAGGTATTGACGTGGATATTTTTGATTGGAACCACCAGACAGTAGATCATTTTAAACATATTTCTCAATCGCTCTTTAAGTTTCCGTCTTCAAAAAAGTCCAAATTCAAGCGAACAGTCAAATCCCAGCTTATGATCCTCATTCAAGTAGAATTTTATTACTACTCCATTGGTAATTTCAAATCCATTATGAAAGGGAAAGAATTTTTTTAAACATTATTTCTTTAAAAATGGCTAAAGACGATACAATAGTATACAAAAAAAAATTTCTGATGTCAAAAGGTATCTTGAATTCCATTTTGGATGTAATTGGCAATCCTTAGTAATCAAGAAAACATGATCTGACGTCAAAAGGCTTCTTGAATTGTATTTTGGGTCTGATTGGCAATCTAATCCATAATTGGGTAGTGAAATTGGTGCATAATTGGAAGAAGATTTATGTTGTGTAACTGAAGAAGCGCCAGAATTATATGTCTAAAATATTTTTTTATTATTAAAATGTAATGAAATCCTCATACAATATATTTTTTACTGACTTCTTAAACATTTGGTATTACAAATTAAAGCAAAACCAATAAACTCCATAAACTAAGATGAAAAATGCAAAAATCCAACTTTTGGAAGCAAAACAGATAAAATCTTAATAGAAAGTAAAATAAAATAATTTAATATATGGGCAATATGAAGTCACCACCGTTTTTTGCCTTGTTTTAAAAGATACATTTTTTGACTTGGACGCGTTTTGCTTTCAAGCATCTCCTGATGATATAGATTTTCAGATATAAATTATGCCAATGATAAGTCTAATGAGCATATTTATATGGAATAAGTGTATTATAAGTATGCTTACAGTACAAAGAGAATGGTTTAAAGTAAGTATACTATCACCTCGATTATGTGAGGGTAGTGCTGGTGTAGAAAATACTGTAATGCTCCTCAATGTATGTGTAGTATCTTGAGGTGAATTAAATATCTTTTTAAGGTAGAGCTGTAAAAAGGATAAATCGATTATATGGCTTTAAATAACCTTCAGCCAAATGTTATCAAGCTTTTGTAAGATTTTATGTTTAGATTTAGGTTTTGTGATTTTAATGTAAAGATTTTTGAATGACTTAACAATAAAACTATGTCATTAAAAAATAAATTAATGCTTGCTTCTGTAGGTTTTACCATATCTGATGTGAATGTCATATAAAATATGAGTCCGGAAACTTCATTGTGGTATACATACCTACCGTAATTGGAAATATATTTGGGAGTACTTATCTGTAAGGAATACGGAAACATTTTTCTCATAGTTCTGGTTTAGTACAAGGTAGTAAGTACTACTAACTTGGAAGATGATTTTTGATTTTGTACAATCTTTCCTTATCCCATACCTTTTCTTATGCTTGCTGGACGTTTGGTTCACTGCTCGGTGATGTTATTTTGAATCAAATAATTAATATATTTTTACACCTCAATGCCACTCATGAATACATGATTTATGCCTTTTAAAAATATATATTACATAAATCTTCTTTGCTACTCAGTCGGTACTTTCGACCGTTAACTTCTATTTGCGGTATACCTATTATTGCGGTAAATTATACTACAAATATAATACTACTAAATTTTCAATGGTGTGCCGCCCATGAGTTAAGGGTGAAAATATTGTAACGTTGATGTTACCAAGTCATTGTGAAATCGTCTCTTGTTAATGCGGTGTTAAATGCAAAACAGACAAAGATCCACACCGACAACCCAACAAGTTCTGATTGATTCGATGTTTCCTCTTGTTTATTGATGTCCGTCAGTCATTTCTACTAACCGAGGTGATCAATTGATTTTATGACTTGCAAACCACCCGCAGACGAAATCGTACTCTTGAAATGATATATATGTCGGGATGGGCGCTTTGAGGATGTAATTTTATGCCAAACTCTATA
Organism: Diabrotica undecimpunctata; assembly: GCF_040954645.1. NCBI lineage: Eukaryota > Metazoa > Arthropoda > Insecta > Coleoptera > Chrysomelidae > Diabrotica > Diabrotica undecimpunctata. The sequence continues at coordinate 115,184,335 of NC_092803.1, read as the reverse complement.
AGGAAAACATATTATTTGTAGTTTAATACTATTATAATAAAGAAGATCTTTATGCTAAAAACAGTTTCTTATAATAACGTCTCCTTTTATTATCGACAAACAACTTTAATTTTAAAGAGCGGAAAGACTTTTAATCTAATAAATATTCTATAGTTTCATAATATATCCTAATGAGTAATCTTTGCTCTGTTTTTGTGTATCGTGACTGTAGCTCTTGCTGGCCTGCGATCGCTTCCTACTGATAGTTTATTGAGTACTATTATATCTTGAATTATTTGTTTCTTGTCTGTTATTATAATAATATAATCATATTCACTTTTATTTCTCTTGTCTAGGCTAACCCACATCCACTTCCTAGTCTGTTTATTTTAAAAAGGGTTCATTGCATATAGCTTGTGTTGCAACAGAAAGTTAGTCAATATTTAGCACCTTTCGTTTCTTACTAAGATTCGAAGATCTCCGATTACCACGTCTTGTTCTTTGCTTTTTTTTCCGAGTTTGATGTTGAAATTTCCCATTATCAGACTGTAACGGGCCGGTTCTTGATTTTTAGTACTTTCGATTTCCTAATAGAAGACCTTTCTACAAATTTATCTTCGTAATCGCTGGGGGGGGGGGGGGGATCGTGTTATACCTCGATTATTTTCAGGTTGTATCATTTTGTCAGTCTTAGATTTATATATATATATATGACTATGGCAGAAATGCAGTCAATATTCTGTATATATTAATGTAGTTGTCTGTATATTAATAAACTTATGCCTCCTGTATCCCGTTCATAGTGGAATATGTTGCATAATTTTAGTTTGACCTGATTTTCATCTCTTTTTTGACTTCGCTAATTTCTATAATATCCAGTTTGACATGTTTGAGTCCTTCCTCTAGTTCCGTCATTTTCTTACTCTCAATTCGTACATTATATGTAATTACGTGTAGAGTTCGTCGTTCTTGGTAGCCTTTTATCTATTTCTTCGTGTGCCTCATCTTTTTAGGACATTGACGATCATTCCGGTCCATTTTACTTTGTCTGCAGCAGTTCTGAAGAGTTCTATTGTTGTTTTTCCATTCCACCGCTTGAAATTTTTCAACTAGAACGCGCTTCTTCTCCCCGATCCTCTTTTTGCTTTCACTTGTATAACCAATTCTCACCAAAAGTATTTTCACCAAGAATATTTTAACCTAAAAACTGTATTAATGAGATAGGTCAGCTTAAGCAGTGCTTTCTCTGGAAGTTGTTTTAATATTTAATATTTACCGTTATCAGGTCATAACCGTGGCTTTTTCTTGGTTTCATATTATTAATTTTCTTTAAAACTTCACTAGGAATTACTAAACCTATGTAACCTTCCTCCTGGAGGACAATCTCTTTAAGTGTATAATCATTCATGTAAGTCCATTCTTTGTTGAGAACTTCTGGCTCGAGTACCATCTTGTTTTTTACATAATTGGTCTTTTTAACAAATTATTAAATTTCTACAGCGAGTTATTCGTGGAAGAATCATTTGTCAGCTTTCGCATGTATGAGTTTATAGATTCATTTTTAAACTCCTCATTTTTTTTTCTTAGATGTTGAGTGAGGTACTTTTTGTTAGTATATTGTTAATATTTGTTTATCATGAGGAGCTCCTGTTCAGAACCATCTTCTCCTAACTTTCCTTATTTCAAATACCAGTAATCGATATATTGGGTAATTTCTATAGAGTAGTTAGAACCTTTTAGGTATCTTTTGACATCTGGGGTATATTCCCAGGAAGTTTTCTGAGTGTCTTTATTGAATTTATTGAATTTATCAACCTCTGTTTTTAGGTGCTTCATAGTTCTGAGTAGTACTTTAAATTTATTTTTTGCTTTGCTTGAGTATATGTTTAAAGCTTATAGAGTCAGCGCATTTATTATTTAATTCTCAGTTATTCCTTCTGAATAATATTTTCACTCAGTGTTAGCTTATTGCCATGTGATCAGATAATAAATCATTGCACTCATTAATGCTGATGTAATTTTTTATCACGTATGCAGGAGTTATGGTTTTTATCATGTATAAATCGATAAGATTAGGAGCCTTTGTGGGGTTAGTTGGCCAATAAGTTGGCTCTCCAGTAAATAAAGTTGGTTTTCCAAGTCTGGAACCGCAGAATGTGTTCTTAGCATTCAAATCCTTTTCTCTTATAAATATATTTTCGACATGGTTAAATAATTCGCAATACTACTCTAAAATAATAAGTGAATATAAATCTATTTATAAAATTATTCCCAGACTTTTTCTTATGTAATTCCCTATTACTCTCTGGTACATTTAATTTTTATTTTTAAGCGATATTGCTTGTTTAGAAATTTGGTTTTTAGATTGAATTTATATCGATAAATTAAAACGCGTGAAATATACTTTGAGTTTTACTTTTTGTGTTTTTTTTTTGTTTCCACATATTTTATAATAAAAATACGTTTTCTGTTAAGAGATTTTTCACAATTGCAGATAATCACCAGACTGTAGGTCTACTTCTTTTTTGTCCAGTGTATTTCCAAATTACAAACAGACTTTATATTAATAGAGTGTTATTCCTTTTTCTTAGCTAAATAACATATTATGCAGTGTATAGGACAGTGATGGCGAACCTATGACACGCGTGTCATGTTGACATGTGAGTTCGTGTTTGGTGACACGCATCTTCAAAGATAAAAATTTTATAATTCAAATATTTAGCACAACAATAACAGATTTAGCAGACAAACGTATATTGTTTTTTTTTTTGGTCAAATATAATATCGTCTTCTTCTTCTTTTTCTTTTTATGTAGACAAGTCTGTTTTTAAATATTCCTTTAGTAAGTTGTCGTTCCATTGTTTTTGTGTCGTTCCCACTGTTCGTTTTCCTATTGGGAAACAGTCTTTCGCCGTCTTTACTACTCTATTTGTTTTCATTTAGTTCATATTTGTTACCCAATTCTTGATGTTCTCCACCTTGCATTTACGTCGTATATCTCCCCTTCTAGCTGTGTACCATAGTGTGTTACCATCATTTTTTGTAAGAGTTTTCATCTCTGCTGTTTCTTACATTATTTTTGTCTTCTCTGTATCAAGTTGTGTTTCTGCTGCGTACGTCATTATTTGTCTGATAACTTTTTTGTAAATTCTGCATTTCATTTCTTCCCGATATTTTTATTTCTTCATATTGTTTCATTCAGGCAACCTGCGGCTCTGTTTGCTCTATTCACTTGATCTTCCACTTTTGTTTAGAGCTTTCAGTAGCTAGATAGTGTGATGCCTAGATATTTAAACTCCATCACTTGTTTTATGATCTGACCTTCCAGCTCCAATTTTCATCTTTGCTGCAGATTTGCTGTTTTTTTTGGAGAAATTAGTTAAAGTTAAATTTTCTGGCGGTTATATTAAATTGGTGCAGCACACCTTGTAAATCATCTTCACTTTGAGAAGGATTGACAAGTATTGCGTCGTCTGCATAGGAAATTATTTTAAGTTGTTTTTCTTCTATTTGGTATCCTTTGTTTATTATTTTTATAGTTCTTACTTTTTTTTATTATTTCATTAATGATCAGGTTGAACAATAACGGACTTAGCGAATCTCGCTGTCTTGTTTCATTGTCAGATTCAATTATGTCATTTGGTTTTTTTATACTTTTATTTTTATTGTGTTGTTTTGGTAGATATTTTCGATCGTTTTGAATATTTTTAGAGGTATTTGTCTTGCGTATAATAAGTGGATAACGTCCTTTAATTTGACAATTTCAAATGCCTTCTTAATGTCCACGAAACATAAATATGCTAGTCTGTTGCATTAAAATGATTTTTTTGCACTTGCCTTTCATAGTTGTTTGGTCAGATCTGGTCCCCCATTCTTTAATACTTCGTTCGGTATTCTATCCTCTCCTGGTGATTTTCTATTTATTTTATTTATTAATTTCCTTAATGCTTCCTTTACCTCTTCCTCCTCAATATTTATTTCTTAGTTTGTCATCACTTCTGGTGTTGGTCAACCTTCATTATCGTCACCTTTAGCAAATAGCAAAACCTCTGACCATTTATTTTTTATTTTTTGGATAAGTTTTTTTATTATATTTTTTTATGATTTGGTATTCAAAATACATACAGCCCTTAATTTTCACCCTTCTATCGCCAACCTCTATTTTTAATAGCCATATTAGTATCACAGAGTTAGTTGTCATACTCCCTAGAAAATGGCTTGAACGATTTTAATGAAAATTAATTGTCACAGTTATAAGCCAGGATGACGTAGTCAACTATCTTACAGACTTTTTGAATTCATTGAAATTGTCTGGACATGCCTGAAATAATTTACAATTAAAAGTATTAAAGTAGGATCAGTTGTCATTATGCATCGTAACATTAATCAACCTCGATTGTGCAAAGGAACGAGACTGACTGTGAAAAGGCTAATAAATAATATCATTGAGGTAACCACCATCAAGTAAAAATACAAAGGAGAGTATGTCTTGATCCCGCATATACCGATGATTCCAACGAACGCACCATTTGATTTTTAACGTTTACAATTTTCCGTGCTTTTGGCTTTTCTAATGGCAATAAACAAATCACAAAACTAACCGTTGAAAACTTGCGGAATTAACTGGTAAGTTTTCATGGTTCGCGCATGAACAATTATTGGTGTGTCGGAAAACCGTTAGCATAGAGCGTGTGACACGCCACGAAAATTGTTTCGACTTTGACACACCAGGCTCAGAAGGTTCGCTATCGCTGGTATAGGAGATCGTGTAATCACAATAATAAAAAACTGAAATGAGTAGGTTCCTGATATCAAAGTTGAAACAAGAGTTTAAAGAAATTCGTACATATTAGTAGTACGAGGATGTAAAATAGGGGTTTATTTATTCACATCGTCCAGGCTATTCTTTTGTAGTTTTATTTCAGTTACAACCATGACTAACTTCATACATACACTAATAGTGATGAATCAATTCACTGCATTGATTAGTATATATTACTATACATTTTACATACTGTGACATTACAAATAACACCAGAGTGCTATAAAATTACACAATTGCACTTTAAATCTAAAAATAGCCGCTTCTAGCAATTTAAAAGGACTTTCCAACCTTTTACAATAAAAATAACGTTTTTCTATAATGTGTGGTTATAAATTCCTGTGGTTAGAGTTCTCATTCATACATACCATTTCTTAGTGTTCGGCGTCACACATAATTAATTTTAAAACATAATTGGGATGTCTGCATCTAACAAGGATCTATCTAAATTGTGGGCGGCATATATCTACAGGTTGTCCACAAAAGATACATTTGATGGATAGTTTATATATTAACGCTAATGAATTCCGTTTTGCAAGTATTTGAAGGACGACTCAAAATTATGTTACAGATATAGAAGTATATGGTATTTTATACAACACAAGATTTTTCATTGTACTTATTCTATTAAACCTCATCTAACGCCATCATTAATTAAGTAGGTAAAATTGCTTTGGTAGTTTTGATATTTAAATATCATTTCAAATACTCATAAAATTAATGATTGGTTCTTTTAAGTAATAAATTTAACCTTCTTCTTCTTCTTCTTCTTTTTATGTAGAAGTCATTGTCGTGCTATTGTTTTTGTGGTTTTCCTACTGATCGTCTGCCTATTGGGGAACCGTCTCTTGCCGTCTTTACTACTCTATTTGTTGTCATTCGGCTTATATAATCATTCCATTGTTCTCTTTTATTTCTTATACAGTGCTTGATATTCTCCACCATGCATCTACGTCATATATATGTACATAATTCTAGCTCCGTCCCATAGTGTTTTACCATCATGTGTTTTCATCTCTGCTCTTTCTAACATTCTTTTTGTTTTCTGTGTCAGATCGTGTTTCTGCCGCGTATGTCATTATTGGTCTGGTGACTGTTTTGTAAATTCTGCCTATACATTTAACCTCAATACTCAATTTTCAAAGCACTAGATTTTAAGGTTTGTCCCTTTTTAGCTGATTCACTTTATCCACTGATGAGAATTACTTATTGTCATGTTTCTTATAACCATGTTGTATTTGGTATCTAGTCTAATATTTTTATGTGTACTCTGTAGAAGTTTGTAGGGTAATGTATGGGTTTAGAGCCATGAAACCTTATTATGACTGAGATGCTCTTCATTCGTTGGCTCTATAATTCTGTGTGATGAGTACGACCTAATGTAAGCTAAGGAAGATTCGACTTCAGATATTAGACGGCACTCAGGTTTATTTAGCACTCTTCTAGCATGCGAGGCTCTGCCGGGAGTTGCAATCTGTTTTCTATCTTACCGGGACAAGAATAGTCGTAACAAAACTAAAAAAGCAGTTCAGTCATCCGGAAACTATGAGTTTGAGTACCTATTGATGCAAAGTCTCGCCCTAAACGAGGCTAGACACCAGGCGTTAAACCTATTCGAAACTCACAAATATATACAGGGTGCGTTATTAGTGCGAAGAAGTCTGATTACTCATGTGTCGTAAGAGATAAAAAAATTATTTGTGTAAAAGTTGGCACATATATAGGATCATACTGTGAAAATATTTTCAAATATTCAGAAACATTCATATTGATGGGGTGGAACAAACTTATAATTTTTTTAATAAACCATCTTGTATACTTTTACACTTTTCGACTCTTCTTGGTGTTCTCGTTTTTGCAATATAAGGTTTTGCGGTGTTATACGAGTTAGTTTAAAAGATAATTACGTTTTTTATTAACTTTGTAGAAATATTAACACCCTGTATAGTTGTAGAATATTGATATCAATAAACCTATTTTTTTTAATTATAATAAAACCTATCATTTTTAATATAGTCTACTTTTTAGAAAATTAAAACCATAGCGAAATTTTAATTTTGGTACCCACGATTGGCCAAGATTTGGAACGAGTACTTTTCTATACGTGCAATACCCTGTATTTTGGTACTGTAATTAAATGTTATTTTATGGTATTTTATTATTTCTTAAACATTCCCTATAGATAATTGCTTTAGTTTGTAAGTATTCGTGATTCTTTGAACCAAATATTAATTGCAACAACAATATTATATTTTTAAGTCTCACGCACAAGGGGTGCTAATTTTATAGTAGCTCTACTTCAGTGAGTTTTTATGTTTATTTAGTATTTAGTATGTTTTGTGTTTCTTGTAATTTATATTTAATGTAAGCTTCCTAAAGAAACATCCCGATTTAGACATAAGGCTCACACTACCCCTAAGGAGAAAATTCACTCAACAGAGATACCGTCTCAAAGGGATTGAGCTCTGGTGGAAATCTTTATGTGTTACCGAGTTCTAGGTGAAAGAAATAAAACTAAAAGAATAATGACCAAAAACGGAACAATATTAACCGATGATAAGAATGTAATGGAAATATGGAGAAAATATTTCGAACAACTGTTGAACGGAGAGCAACGAGAAGCAAAGTAAAATGAAAACAACGTAATTGGCGGATCAGAGAAAAACACAGAAGAAGCAGAATCTGTACAGGAAGGATAACTAGATGAAGCAATACGAAAGATAAAGACTGGGAAAGCTCCTGGGAGCGATGAAGTAAGTCCAGAGATGTTTACTTTACTTCAGCTAGTGTGGGCCCTGGTATTTCAGGTTCGGCTAACTGATACTGTCTTTGTTGCCCTGTCTTTGTGGGTTTTTCTGTATTTAAGAGTTGCTCAAAATACTTTCTACATTGGCGGCTTATCTCCTCGTCGTCTGTGAGCAATTGTCCTGCATCGTCTTTTATAAATCTTGGGCTGTTGGTCGTGTTGCCCTTTATTGTTTTTAGGTCCTTATAAAACTGTCTAGACTGACCGGTTCTATGTTCCTCCTCCAGTTGCTGTATTCGCGCTTCTATGTAATGTTTCTTTTTTTTTCTCAAAAGTCTTCCCGTTTGAGTCGTTACTCTGTTGTAGTCTTCCCTGTTCTCATCTGTAGGGCATGTTAGTAACTCTAGCCTCCCAAAGTTGAGAACTTTCAAAGTCATAATCATGTCAATTATAATGTGTGCTTCTAAGATAACTATCCTCAAAGTCGAAGAGGAAAAGCAAAAAAAATCTCTGAAGGAAAAGAAGATTTTCAAATTAAAATAGTTGCATCTTCCATTATATGGCTTGTATATAGTCTGATAATAAAATCAAAAGTCTACGAAAAATTATGTTTCGAACTTTTTACTTTTTTTTCCTTGTAATTATTAAACCGATTCCATGATAATTGAAAATCCCGTATTCTACCACAGAACTCCACCTGCTGCTTATAAAATTTAAAGATCTTTTTCAAGACTTTCTGTATGGGTCGGGTGATTTAAATTTTAAAGGACTCAAGACGTCAAGGTATGTGGTATATGCAACCTGCAACCCTATGCAGCATATATCGGTAAATGAAGGGATGTGCATTATATCGTCGGTTGGTACATTATTTCTCTACCTCTCTCTCTGTTATATATATATATATATATATATATATATATATATATATATATATATATATATATATATATATATATATATATATATATATATATATATATAGAATGGAAAAGGATAATGCGAGTGAATAATAAAAGTAAAAAGTAATGGCATGTCTCGCAAAACAGAAAACCAAAAATGGTATATCGATGGAATGTGCCTTCCTTTGGTTTTCTGTTTTGCGAGACATGCCATTACTTTTTACTGTACTTTTAAATTTTGGACACACGTTTTGGACAGATAAAAAGCATACATCAATAATTAACATATATCTATGTGGCATAGAAATCCAAACACTTATTATAATATATTATATCTAAAAATATTTTTTTAGAATTATACAGGGTAGCAAAGTTTGAGTAGGATGCTCTAAATTAAGAAGTCTCCAACTCATCATGTCTCACGCGTGTTCAATTGGAGATAAATCAGTGGATCTCGGGGGTCAGGGCAAAAGATTGACTACAGCCTGTTCAAAAAAGTTCATGGTGATCTTCACAATGAGTGGCCTTGCTATACTGCTAAGAAATTGGATGTTGGGAAAATCGAGTGTCTAAAGGTAGGGTATGAAATGAGGTTTCAGAATGTCTTCTACGTATAGAAATATGACGAAAATTAGAGGTGACCTTGAACCATAAGCGATGGAATCCAATATTATGACCTCACCAGTGAGGTGCACATGCCAAAACGGTGTATTTCATCTTTCACCACATCATTGTTGACCCTGGTTCGGCCATCATGCATTCCTAAACAGAATCGAGTGTTATTACTAAAGGCAACCCCATTTAATTCCTGGTCCAGAGCCGTTTTCTGCACCATTCAAGACGATTACGTCAATGGTCAAGGATAAGAGGTAGTACACATTGTGGCTGAAATTTAAAAAGGCCAAAACGGCGAATCCGATGATAAATTGTTAGAAAATCTAGTTGGTCTTACATGTTCCGAAAACCATTGATTTGCAATAGATCTGGTATTGAAGAAGAGGTCTCTTACAGTCATCAACCTTAGGCGACGATTTTGACGCCCCGTTGTTCTTCGACGCCTCCCTGTGCCACTTGACGGGGAAGATGGCATGCTGCTGTAATTTGTTGAGCGAGTGGGTCGGGTATATGTACGATGGAGTTATTGCGACTGTTGAAGTATTTATTTTTACTAAATTGCAATATCAAAGACGTAACTGTCCTTTCATAATAATGGCAGTAATAGCAATGTTAGCAAAAATTTGTTGTAATGGTTCCATTTTCTTTACATCAGCAGATCAAGAGAAAATCCAGTTTTGATATTCGTCTGGTTTTTCTCCAAGACGGTTAGCTCACAATTGCATAAGGTCATCATCAATATTTCATTTTTTTTTTGTCTTTTGTCTTCGAAACTGCATAGGACGTAGATGGTATTTGATCCACTTCAAAGGTTGAAGTAGTCTCCTGACACAAACTGCGGAGGCGGAGGAATGGAAACAAGTTGCCAAGGATTTTGCGAGCCAGTGGGATGCCACTTATGTAATCGGTGCTATAGATGGAAAACACGAGGAAATATAGAAACCTTCTGGATCTGGATTATACTACTATAACTACAAAAAAAACATTCAGTATTGTGTGAATGGCGGTTATAAATTCTAATTATGAGTTGAGTATATTTGATTTATGGACTAATGGAAGTGTATCTGATGGAGGTGTGCGACAGAGTATAACATTTGGAAAGCCATTAAAAAATAATACTTTAACTATCCCACCACCTATATTGTTGCTTGGAAGTTCCCGAATACTCCCATATTTTTTTGTTGGTGATAATACTTTTCCTATGTCTCAAAATTTACTAAAATTAGGTAGCCTAGCTAGATTAACAAAAGAGAAAATATTATACAAATATCAAATATCGCGGGTGAGAAAGATGGTTGAAAGTGTTTTAGGTATTAGCTACTCCTTTTGGAGTATTTCAAAGAGCATTTTCTTTTAATCCCACAAAAGAAAGGAACTTTTTTTGACTTGTTACTTTCTAAACAATTTTAAAACTACTTGTCTTCATCATTCAAATTTTAATTTCACATGAAATTTATTAATCTCTCCCACATCTAATCTAATACTAGTTGTTACTCTCTAATACACCTTTCTCACAATCTTCTCATACGGAACTTATTTCTTATTGAGTGCTCACCAAAAAATCTCTCAAAGAACTCTATTATATGCTTTCTTAAGGTCAATGAATATTATATGAGTCTTTGTTTCTATATTTCTGTATTTTTCATCAGCTGTTGTATATTGAAAATTGCTTTTTTGTTGATCTGCCTTGCACAAACCAAACTGATTATTGAATATTTCGGTTTCATACGTATCCGTCTATCAATTACTCTCTCTCAAATTTTCATAATGTCTATGTAGTTTTATGGCCCTGTAATTTGGGCATTGTTGTACGTTTCCCATATTTTTGAAAGGGCGTATTAAATAAACCTGTTGGTCAACTTGTTCTTGTCTATCTTAAACCTATACACACTTCACCAGGAAAATTATCTGGTCTAACTGATTTCTTTTTCTTCTGTATTTATTGAAGTGCTTGAACAACTTGCTTATTTGTTATTTTGTTATGCCTGTTTTCGTTAGCTCAACTGTTTTTCTGTCAAATTCTTCATTTATTAAACTGTCAAAGTACTTTTCCCATCGCTTTTTGACATGGATTTTTCGTGTACTAGTATTTTACTGTTTTCATCTCGAATACATCTAATTTGAATAAAATCTTGTTCTATGTTTGGCTATCTTATTTATTCCACTTCAATTATAACAAAACATTTTAGTTAAATTAACATAGAAAACAGTTTCAGCACTCGGGCCAATGCTTATGGAATGAAAGATTACATTATTACCCAGGGCCGAACCACCATAATAAACAAAAAGTTTCTTTTAAATGAGATATTTGAAATTAAAAATCAAACTTAATTTTCTCTTCTTTTTCACCCCTGTAACTTACTAAAGTAAACATTATAGAAGTTTTCAGGGACTTTCGAGCCCTTTTCTCAGGATTCGAAAAAAATGAATGCATTTAAAAATCATTAGCCCGAAATTTTGCGTCTACGCTCTATTATTAATGAAAATAAACACAACTTCAGTTGAAAATACTTTTATGTTGACATTTAATTTGTACTTTGACAACTATTTTTCAAGAAGAGATCGAAAATCAAATTAAACGTATTTTCAACTGAAATGTTCGTTAATTCCCATTAAAGATAATAAATAATATTATTTATCTTAAGATAAATAAAAAAAAAACAATTTATATTGACGTAACTAAGCTAAGTAACATGATGAACAGTAATAAATGTTCAATAGTTTACAGATTGTAGCATTTTCAAATTTCGTATTGTATAAAGTTTGAATTCTCCCATTTTCAAAATTGAATCATTTGTTTGCATGGAGAAGTGGAGGTAGGCATTTACCAGATTCCTCTGTCAAATGTCTCTAAGCCCAAACAATCGCTTGCTAGGTAAGAATCATGAGAGCGGAGTGCTATTTGAGATACAAGGTTGTGTGAATTAAATCGAGGAGACGAAGTTTTTTGAAATCATTCCCGAATGACATCTTGAGGAAACAGGTTAAATTCAATGACGTACCGCCGTTACCGGCGTTTTACGACTCGCGTAATAGAAATAAGTTGTACAATATAAAAATATGCAAATAGACATATAAAAAAGACCAAATACGTTATTGTCAGTTAACAGCCAATATTAAATACTTAGCTATTGGTGAACCATCAACAAATTAAAAAATTATACTTATCTGGGTACTAATATAAATAGAGACTGAGACCATTTAGACATAAAAAAATGGATAGAAAAAGCAAGATTCATTTAGATAAAGAAATCAATGTTTTGATCTCAAGTGCACCCCATTTTTAGTTTACAATCTTGCAGATATTGTTTCTGGTCGTCAGTTTGCCTGCTAGTTTCAAACAATGTTCTTTAAGTGACAAGGTGCGATCCACGTAACTCCCTCCACGATCTCCAGGTATTTAGGAGAAGCAAGGGTTTCATCACAACATTGAAGTACAATTAGCTAATTGGTACGACCGCTTTATAACAGACAGCTTCCATGAAAAAAATCACCATTAAATGTTCAGTAAATGTTTAAGTAAGCTTCTCTATTATGAAGGTGATAGGAGCATACCTTTTCCGGGGTTTGGTAGTATGTTGTCACTGTGTTTAAGGCTTGAGTTAGTATTGTTGTCTACACTTCGGCAAAAGTTTTTGCTTACGCAACTACATCTGTATCGTCTGCATATATGAAAGTTCTAGTATCTACTGGTATGATTCGTGGTATTGTTCGTTTGTGTAAATGTTATACAGCGTAATCCCGCTATCATGAGCGGGATTATTCTTCTGTGTTCTTATAATAAGCTATAAGCTTTAAAACAGACTAAAATATTTTTATTAGTAGAATTTACTTCAAATCCGTAAACAAATATTTTAATCTGTTTTTTATGTATTGCTCCTGAATGTTTTGTGTTAGATTTAAATCAAAATGTTAGTGATCCCTACACGTAGAAAAATTTTCTCCTTTAATTAACTAATTTCGAATACACTTCATATTTGATACGAATTGATACTCCACCATAATAATTTTGCCTATATTCATCTCACATTCTGATCTTTGCCTCATCTAACTCTAGTATACCGCAATTTTGTCTTTACCAATTTGTTTCAAGTATTCAGATATCAGATGTATCATAATCGTTCATAACATATTCCTAAACCTAATTTTTGTTTTTTTTTCGGAACCTTGTGCAGGTCTAGTGGATTCGTAACCACTTGGCTGTGTGCAAAAGGTGTTTGCCGGCTACGTTTTAGGGTCTCGTAGTTTAGTTCTTTACTACAGCTTTAGTCTTCATGAAACAGCCCCATTGTATGTGCATTAGGACGCCTGTTGTGACTCTGAGCTGATTATTAGCACTATTTCAACAACAGTCTAATGTTCTGATTCGAGCTCTTGGGTTAGTCGCCGACGGTGCTTATTGGCACGTCTACGGCGGCTCAGGACCGAAGTATTTGTAGCTGAACCTCTTCTGGTAAAAAAATTAATTAAAATCCTTTGTAAAAGGTATATATTTACCTTTTACATACAATATATACCTTTTACAAATAATTTTAATTAATTTTTTAATATATGGTATACAGCCAAATACAGGAACGTAGATTCCTTGTGGATCTCTTCTGGTAAGTTAATTAGCTCTTTTATTTGCGTGTATTTCGATGACCTGACACTCGTACCAATGTGACGCTGTTATAAATCATCAGTTTGTTGAAATCTTCCAAGAGCCGTTTGACCATCTATGCATATATTGATCGTCTTAAGCTCGAAAGCCTTCAATTAATTTCTCTTGCAAGATTGCATAAATCTCTGTCGAAAATACAGAGGTATGATAACATAGGATAATTAGAAAACGATGATTATTTAATTCTAATACCATTGATGTAAGAAAATCCAAACTATATTTGGAATTCTATTAACTAGGATTTTTTTATTATTTTCACAAACTACTGCTTTTATTGATATCTCGATTTAGTTAAATATTTCTAGTTAGTTTCACATTGCAAGAAGATATTTGCTATTAAACAAAACTTTCAGGTTTTTTACACCTATTATCGATATGTAAAATTTTCAAACAATAATTTGAAACAAAAAGGTGAAAATTAAAGAAATTGAACAAATAAATTTAAACAATATAAACAACTGAAAAATATAAATGGTCGCTCAAACAAAAATTAAAAAACGTGAGATATTATATTTAAAATATTCTAATATCCATTGTGTTTAAGAGCACTGGACCAACTGACTTTTAATGAAAGGGATGGTGAAGAATGAAAACCGTTTAGCCGAAATCATATGATCTGGTAATACAGGACCGGTTTGAACTTTGCCATGGGCTCTCACGCGGCAGCTGCTAAGACAGAGAAACTTTTATTGTAATTCCAAACAATTGGATTGCCTTCTTTCAATGTTTTTTGAAAAAAAAAAACAGAAAGATGACGGTTGTCTTAAAATTGAATAGAAGATCGTCGGTCATTCACCAGGAAATAAACGTTGCCATACTTATAGTCGTTTTTATCGTTCTCAAATTTTGCATACTTACGTAGTATAAAAGCTTTATATAGTTTTTTTTTTTTTAATTATATTGTTATATTTAAACCGATTACATAATTTTTTGAAAATTTTACTTTTGTAAAACAAATTTTGTCAAATGGTATTTTGGAACTAAATTTACACTGATATATTCTGATTTTTTTAGTGACTACATATTATCGAATGATGACGACCATCACCACTTTATTGGCATTTTACTAACGACAACTTTTAAATGAGAAATCCTTCTCCTGTGCATACTCTTATTGAGTATCTTAATTTTCAATGAACTTACGAAAATCGGTGCAGTAAGACGAATTGAGATGCAGTTTGGTGCATTCGATTCGTGGGAGCCTCAGGAAATTTTGGGAACTAATGCGATCATGAAGAAATGAAAAAATGCATTTGTGCATAAGAAAAATGCACTTGGAAAATGGATTTTCCAGAATTGCAATTTTAAAAAATTTTAACTCGGCAAATATTTAAGAAAATGTCGCTGACCTCGAATATCATATCGGCGAAAGTCACCGGACCCTGGATACCAAAGATCCAGGTTCAAGAATTTTGTTTACTGGAATTTAATTTTTTTTAAATTAACATCCTTTTTTATACTGAAGTTGGTAGCACTGATGCTCCTTTAAGCTACTTCAGGTAAGGAGTTATTTACCTATTTTCACTGTATACAGCAATACTATAAACACTAACGTAAATATTTTGTCACATTTGATTTTATATTGTTAAAGGTATTTATTAAATAAAAAAACTAGTATAAAAAGTTCCTTAAATTTAGATAAGTAATTATATTAATTGCATTAAAAAATAATTTATTTTTTCAATCTATTAAACTTATTACGTACAAAAAAAAGTTTTATTGCATTCCTCACCTTCACTGAAATGATATTTGCGTACAGCACTTTGAAAACCCCCCGTGAATAGAATTTCTAATGATTGTGTATGGAATACGCAGAAAACTTCCGTAGACGAGGTATGTACTATCCAACCTGTGCACCAGATACATTGGAGACGTTCCCCGACATAATATTCGTGTTCAGCTACCTCAAAAATCTCCCAGAAACGAGTTTTGAATAATCTTTATTAATGTAATCCGCAGAAAATTCCTGGAGACGACGTCGGTACCGTCTGCCCTAGACAACAGGTACATCGGAGACCTTCGCGGACATCATATTCGTGTTTAACGACCTCAAAAACCCCCGAGAAACAAGTCTCGAATAATTTTATATGGAAATTGTAGAAAATTACCGGAGACGAGGTAGGTACTGTGACTGCCAAAAACCCTTGAGTAGCAAGGGTTTTTATGGTTAAAATTTTTTAAGTTTGCTAGTCTGCAAAATGCATTTTCCAAATGCAATTATTCATTTCTTCATGATCGCATTAGGTCACAAAATTTCCTGACGCTCCCACGAATCGAATGCACCAAACCTTTCAATCCGTTTTACTGCGCCGTTTTTCGAAGGCTACGCGGATTTTTGTGCTTCATTACCTCTTCTTTTGCTATTGTAAGATAATGTAATTTTTAAACTTTTTGTATTTGTAAAAATCTTGATTTTTAGTCTTAAATATTCAGTTTAAAGTTAGTGTGATTTGTAAACATCTTGTTGAATAGTCTAAAATATTTAGCATTTCTTCCAAGAAATCTCTATGTTTTCGTATCCATGTTTATGTAGTAGTTAAACTTACAATTATGTGATGTGTTATAAATTTATTTATTAACTTTACCATCTTCTAGAAACACTTTGATATTTCTATCGTGTTGTTGATGAAAAGAGAATAGACTAGATCTTATAAAATCTGTTTCATTCAGTATGTTTGTAATAGACAGAAGGTGTTGTAAAATAAACTTCTTGACTAGAATTGCCCTATTAGCGCATGTCCATTCAATATGTATTTTGCTATTATGTTTGACTAGGTATACTTTCCTAATGGAGAGTAATGGTATTTTGTAGCAGATCTTTCTCTCTCAAGTTAATTAACTCTTTCATTGCCATGTACTTATGATAACATGGCACCCATAGCCATGTGGCATGATTATGTCCTTCCAGTCTATCGAGTTCTTCTCTGCAGTCTACCTGCAGCTTCTGTAATTTTAGGTAATCAAGTCTTTGCAACTTATTTAATTTGAGGATGGTACTGTTTTGCTGCAACATTGATTACCGTACTGCTGATGCATATGTTATTGTTGGTTTTACCACTATGTTGTAAATGTTTACAAACCCGATTTTAGGACAAACTAGTTTCGCCTAGACTAAACTAGTTCTTCCTATACACGATAGAATTAATTGGTATAGCCTATTCCTAACTAATTCATCCTAAGCCCGATGGGATAAACCAGTTTATCCCATCTTGGTATTACCAAAACCATACGTCGTTTTGAACACTCATTTTGCGTCTAGTTGCCAGCCGTACGTAAAATGTTTAGTTGATGACTGCAGTTTAAAGTTAAAGATTTACATATTATAATACATTAAAAAGTTTTCTTCTTTTTAACATTGTTGAACCTACGTCAACTCGGCAAGCAGATCAAAAACGATAAAGGGAGAAGTTTTTGACATAAATTTTACAAAGTGAAAATAAAAAGTCTTCTTATTATAATTTGTTATCATCAGACTAATAATTGAAGCTCGTTGAACAAGTTAAAGATGCACATAAATCTGAAAAATACACCATTACAATAAAAAAGATTGAAACGATTTGCTATGCTACAAATCGCGGACGTGAAAAAATTGATTGTATGGAGTGAAGGTAATATAAAATACTATGTATGTTGCATCCGATTAACTTTATGATGTAACTAACGCAGCTCATGTTTCCGTCGCCTTCGTTAGTCGTGACAGAATGTTAGCCGAAACATAAAAAAAAATATGTCAATATCACAAAAGAAATGATAAGCCTGTATTTATCTATATATCTACTTGTCATCAAAAGAAAACAAAGAAGAAAACGAGATTAGTTTCTAAGCTGATTCTTATTTCGGAAATGAATATTAGGTGCCAAGTAGATCTGATCGATTTTCAGACACAGCCAGATTGAAATATTAAATTTATTATGGTTTATCAAGACCATTTAACAAAATTATGTTAGGGAAATTGTCAATAATGTTATAAGTAAGTTTGCCAGTCTGTCCAGAACTCAAAGTTGTACAAGAAAAATTCATGCAGTCAAAGCCAGGGTTCCGTTGAACGTGACAATCAAAATATTGAAAATATGATATGTTCTTGGATGAAAGACAACGTTTAAACGAAATAGTCAGAAGGCTTGAGAGATATGTCCAATTCATGAAAAACTGCTCCTACCATTCAGAGATAAGACAATCGCCATAGAAGGCATTTTTTGAAATAGAACCCAGAGGAAGACTTTCGACTTCCTCTTTACTGCAAGAAATCATAAATGAAATTCAGGATGGAGGGGACATAAAGAAGAGGACCTAAGAGAAGACAGTGATGATAACGTTGAAAAACTTGTTAACCAAGAAAAAGTTTCTTTATCTACAAATGACATTTAAAAAGTAATAGGAGTTATTTTTCAGACAAATGACGAAAGATTTTATAAAGTTAGTACCAAATATGGAATACTTTAAGAAATTATATTGTAGGTTTTATTTTTTCTTACTTGATAATTTATCTAACTTTTTGGAATAATAATATAGCTAATATGTTTTATTTTTAATCAAAATTCTACATTTGCAATCAAACTTTTTTAGAGGTACCAGATGTAAACCAAGGCTCTGAAATGTCGTTAAGGGTTGCAGCTACGAGATATTCATTTGGATCAGGACAAGGTTTTGTCAGATGTAACTGCAACAAAAACTGTTTCACACAAGAAGGCAATGATACTCTGTAATTCTAATTGCCACCAAAACAGTTTATGTAAAAATAAATGTTAATTTTAATAATTGAAGTATAATTATCTTTTTTATATAGAAAACCCATTTGTTATAACGGCGTTATAACTTCGACGAGGAATATCGGATCATCATCATCATCATCATCCAGCCTCAAGAGTCCACTGCTGAACATAGGCCTCTTCCTCATGTTTCCAACCCCGTCTATCTTGCGCCGCTCTCATCCAGTTTTTATTGAGTCTTCTTAAATCGTCAGTCTATCTTGTAGGTGGTCGACCGACGCTTCTCTTGTCTTCCCTTGGCCTCCATTCCAATAACCTCTTTGTCCTTCGCCCATCTGTCATTTCGGATATGTAAAAATAAATATTAATTTTAATAATCGAGGTATAATTATTGCTTTTATATGAAGAACACATTTGTTATAACGACGTAATAACTCCGACGAGGAGTGCGACAAGGCTAACTATTTAATAAGCAATCACTTTACTTGCAGTTTGTTTCGTCCATGTCTTTCAGTCTAATCTCCCTTTGATGATGCAGTTTTCGATGAGGCAGTGCCATTTCTGTAGACAATACTGTTCTATAGATATCCCTTACTGTTGATCAAGCAGTATTTCTGGAGTTTTCAGTACAAATAACATCAGACATATCGGTCACAGGGTCCTTGTCCTCTTTTGTCCAGTGTTTTTAGAATATTTACATTTGGATACCTGTATCAATGATTGTCATGAGAACATCGGTAGTACCCTGGTCTAGTATATTTTCACGCTCATCACAAATCCCTTGTCAAAGTAAGTGTATTTATCCTCGTTTGCGAGCTGTTATTAATTTTCCCAAAACCGTGAACAAAGTGAGTATTTTCGTTTTTACTATTTTTGCCGTAATAACTTTAAGTTCTAAATCGAAATCTATCCTCAGTTTTTCTCTATTTACTACAGAAGTAATGAAGTGATGAAGTGGCAAAAAATAGGTATGTATCTAGGTACTGCTTTAAAAATAAAATAAAATAAATAATGCTTCGAACTCACTAGAAACTGCTACTGAAGGGCTAATAAGATGATTAAGATTTAATTTAAAATTAAAACTATTTAGTTCTAGTACAATGATCAGTTAAGAATTATATCAAGAACGCTGAACAAAACTATACATAAATATGCAAATTTCTTAAAAGTGCGTATAATAAAAATGACAGTTTAGTGCGTGAAAGTAACTGAACTTTAAAAACCAATAAAAAGACT
The DNA here is from genome assembly GCF_040954645.1 of Diabrotica undecimpunctata. Taxonomy (NCBI): domain Eukaryota; kingdom Metazoa; phylum Arthropoda; class Insecta; order Coleoptera; family Chrysomelidae; genus Diabrotica; species Diabrotica undecimpunctata. The sequence goes on along the minus strand of NC_092803.1, from coordinate 115,164,669 downwards.
TTTAAAAGCAGTCATTTCCGAAAAAAAACCTTTTACAAAACATTTTTTAATTACGGAGTAAATAAACCAAACATTGAATTAAATGAAACTTTTAAACTATTATTTAGTGTAGATTTATGTTATTCGGTAAAAGTGACAATGGCTGACGTTTATGGCCAAAAATAATTTGATTTGAAATAAGAATCCTTTTCCAGGTCTACTTGGTTTTGTTTCAACAAAAAGTAATTCCATCGGGAAAATTTTCATTTCGGGATCGAAATCAAAACTTAAAAATCGATCTCTTAGTGCGTCTGTTCGTCCAAGAAATAATGCAACCAAAATAGCATACAAAAAACTGACGGATTTTGATTTAGCACTAAAAGTTACGTGGAGAAAAATTAGAAACTGAACATTTTTTTAGTTCCGGTTTTAAGAACACTAGAAAAAACATGTTCATAAACGAAGTAATCAAAAAATGAAATAAAAATTCGAAAAAACTAGTAAAATATGATAGTTAGATGACGTTTATTGTAAATCCCCTTACGTTAAACTGCGGTGTCTTAGTGGTTTAAGGGATTTCCTTCAAATTCATTTAACTTTACCCGTAGAGATTTGAATCCGCCCCAGCAAATAAATGATATAAAACGTAACAAATTATTATACGTAATATTGTACTTCCTATATATCTATATAAGGCAAACCTATTTGAATCCGTTAACTTTTAAAAAAGTTAATATTGTCGCCCCTTATATATTTTCTTATCTTATTGACGTCATGATTTCGGACTTCTCTTGAATATTTCCATTCTGATCTTTTCTTTTATTCCTTTAGCCGCGTAATATGTACAGATAATCTATAGTTTCTGAGTTTACCTCATTATCTGCATTGTAACCTTCTGGCTTAGGTTTTAGTGTTAACATTTACTTACGTACCTGGGACCAACGCCTTTATGCGTCCTCTGAAGAACGGTGGCAGCTTAGTTAATTTAGAAATTTAGAAGTTTCTGGTGTCTGTACTGGGGTCGAATTTGGGCCATTGGTCGTAAACCAAAAGCTAGGCCACTGATGGTGGTTGTTTGAGATCATCATATGTGAGGTAAGCTGACCCGAGAATTATCTCCTTCATATTTTTTAACTCTATGATCTTCATCTTTACCGTCGTTAAATCTTTGAAACAGAAGTTCATTAACGGAAGTATTTTAATATTTCCTTTAACTATTAGGCAGATCCTTGTGACTTCGGCAGATCGGCTGTATATGAGCTCTCCACCAATACCCGATAGACCTCTTAGTTTGCCCTTGTAAACCCAGGCTATTAAGACTACATTCATCGAACCTTCTTATAGCACCAGTAGGTAAGTTCTGCCTTACTACGCTGTAGGTTCGTCTGTAGGATTTTGATCGGAGCCATCTAGTCCTCTGATTGTAAAAAAGGATAACTTTCCAAGTTTATAATATGCCTTGAAATGAACAGCTCTCAATGTTATACGATACCTCGTTAATCGTGTAGACTAGGTTTGGGCGTCTTCCCCCATCTTCTGATTTTTTAACAACCAGTCTTCCGTCCTCAGGTCTTCATTTTGCCTCTTTAGATAGATCTTGATTGTTGCTTTATCAGCTCTTTCTCGAGGACGCGGATGACGAGCAAAGGGTGCTTGGGTATATTATTGGGATCAACTTTATTTAAGTTTGCTTCCTCTCACAGGCTGTCCACACCTCTGATATGATCCTCATCAAATGATTGTTCCAAGTTTGTTAATGATCAGGTCAGCATGAGCCCGATCTAGTGAAGTACCAGCATGGTGTCTGTGTGCCACCGCCATTCTGAATACCTTTGATTCTTTCCTATATGACCTAGTCTACTCGTTAGAACTCAATGGTTTTTTAGTAACCCTTTGTTGCAAAAGGGAGTTATAGTATCCACCCGAGCTTTCTTTTTTACCTAAAGGTGTTGCCGATACTCCCGCTTTGGTTTTCGTGGGATTTGCAGTGGTCTATGTAACAGCAGCCATTTTTGCCTCCTTCCTCATCTTCGTTTGTTGACCTTCAGAGAGGCGTTTTTTGATACTTGGTTCTATTTCCTTTGAAACGCCTTCTGGCTGAGAATTTGCGGATGGAGTCTCTTCTCTGACCGCTCTCGTTGTCTTAGTGATTTTTATCTTGCTATGCATATATATTAATAAGAGTTGGGATGAAATACTGCCAGACACGGCAGTGTGCCCTTACCGTGCTAAGCCTATAATCCCCCAGAATTCGCCATCTCTCTGGAACATTGCTTGAGACCCACTTTTCTCCTTGAGCCATGCACCTCTTTAACACGGTAGTGTTACACCTTAAGGTTAGGGTGGCGGTATATTAGAATGATGCATAGCGACCTGCTCTATGAGTATCCATTTATTCTCATTGGTTTATTCCACTAGTTTTTGTATTAGTGGGGGCTTTACCTCGAGTATAGATTTGGGTATCACGACGTGTATGATGGGTAGGAGTGGGAGTCATATTATAGTTGGCAGTATTTGCTATCGCACAGGAATAGGTTAGGAACTTAGGTAATGGACAGCACACAGCTATTCTATTTAGTCGCCTTTTACGACAAGCAGGAGAAGCAGTGAAGATATTCTACTAGAGCGGCCCGCCTTCACAGCGGATGGTATTTTCAGTAGTTTTGAGGTGCGTTTCTGGATTGACTTTATTGAAGGATAGTTTAATTTGTTTGCATAAAATTAACTATAACTTATATTAGAAGTCCTTATATTAGACAAATAAATTAATACAGGACACAATGTGCATCATGGCATCACATGCAACCATGTCAGTAGAATACTCGTAATACTTGTAATTTTTAGTGAAAATTGCAATTGTGGTAATTTTCAATAATTAAAAAAGTATAAGAAAATTTCGTATAAGATTACGAGAATAAAAATATATTACATAAAATGTATGTAGATAAAATAAAATATTATTACTATTGGAAGATATTTCCACCTTTTACGTGCTGGAAAATATTACGATATAGAGATAGACACCTAACTATAAAGACAAAAACACAGATTTATAAAACATTAGTGCGAAGTATTATGACATATGGAGCTCAAAATTGGATTATAAACAAGAAAAACAGCAGTAAGATAGTAGCCACAGATACGGAATGCCTGCGAAGATGCTGCAGAGACACAAGAATGGATAGAAGAAGTAATGACGAAATAAAGCAAAGAACATCAATAGAAACATACATACTAACATATATAGAACAAAAAAAACTAAAGTGTATGGACATGTAAGAAGAACTAGCGACAGCAGATGCATAAAGAGAATAACCAAATGGAGTCCCATAGAAAGAAGGAAAAGAGGACGACCCCGAAGATCCTGGAGGAACGAAGTAGAGGACGCCATGAGTAAGAGAGGCCTAAATGATGGAGAATGGGACAACAAAGAGAGATGGAAACGGTTGAGCGAGGGAAGGCAGTGAATAATGTAGAATCCCTGACTATATATATATATATATATATATATATATATATATATATATATATATATATTATATATATATATATATATATATATATATATATATATATATATATTATATATATATATATATGTATAAAATATTACGAACTGAAAAATGTGATATCCTATAAATCAATGCAACTTCATTAGGTTACTGCGACCAGTTTCATAATTCCATCATAACAATTCGAATAAACTTTTACCTTTACCAATTTAAAATTGGAGAAGATAACAAGAAAAGAAAGGGACACTCTTGTAGATCGATTGACAACTAACAATTAAAAAATATTGTAAAACCGTTTTGTCTTTTATACTGTACGGCGGTGATTAACAAATTCAAACAATCTTTTTCACTCTACAAGTTTAAGGCGTTTATATAATCAATCAAACGTTGATACGCCTTGATATTAATTTCGTGCAATTTCTCGGTGAATTGTCGACTCATTAAAATCTTAAATTTTATGAGAACATTTGCTATGATATTGGTGCTTTTTCATCAAGCGATGAAAAATTTACACAAATACCAGTTATAGTGGAAAACTAACTCGATATAAATTCGAACTGTCCTTATAATAGAAGAGCTGCACACAATTTTATAAAGACAAAAGATCAAAAAAAAAAATTATTTCATTTGCAAATCAAAGCATAATTTTACGCTCTTTATTTATACTTTTTTTAACGTTTTAAAATAATTTCAAATTGCTCCTTATTTAACCTTTCAAATGGTTTAACAATTATGTAAAATAAGAGCGAAAGGATTGTCGTTATAAAGGCAATACATAATAAATTTCATATGTTAAACAGCTCAGTAAATTTAATGTTATTAACAAATGTTGAGCAACTTTATACTCAAAAATTATAGGGATACCCAGAAGTGAGATTATTCATCAACGGTTGCAGCGATAATAAATGATTATATAAAATTCTTGAATGAATTGTTGTTTTCCGAGCTGGTGATATCATGCAAATTATTCGAATCTCGTACTCCTAGTAACTGTCACCGCAGATGTAAAAAGTCCCACAGTAGCGCATTTAGGATTGGAAATTAACGTGGAAAAAACTTAATTAGAATATTTTAATGCTGGTTGGTATTCATATATTTTCTGTTTGTATGATCTAGATTTCCAATTTTATTTTGTTTATTTAATGTGACAATTATGATATTTTTCTTCTTTTGGCATCATTACCCTGGCTGTGTCTTTTATCATCGTCTTCGGCATCGTTACCAGGCTGGTAACCTGAGCTAAAAGGTTGCACGAATGGAAGATATCATCATCATCAACTAGCCTCTAACATCCACTGCTGAACATAGGCCTCTCGCATGCGTTTTCACTTAGTCCGATTGTGCGCTATCTGAATCCAATTTGTAGTCACTCTTTTTATGTCATATGGAAGATATACAATAAGAATAAACCAATTGGCTGCAGTGGAGAAGAATGTCATGACCAAAATCCTTAAGGCAATAGTAGTTTAGAGCTACTGTTAATAAAGCCATGATAGCGGATATCCATACCAACGTTATATTCAATGATCGATAACGGTTATGGAACTAGAGGAAGAAGTTTAGTGGAAACTTGTAACCTTCTAAGTGTAAAACAATATTTTTCTTTAAATAATTATTTTTCTGTAAAATGATATATGGTTGAATGCTCGAATAAATTAACTTTAATTTACTAACTGTTTGTCCTTCCTTTGTCTAGTGTTGTGTAAATGTATTATTTAATGTTTATAACATTCATAGAAGTGATGGGTAGCCTACAATTTTGAAGAAGTAAGTATAAAACGTTATATATAAAATTGTTTTTATCAACCATCAACTTCGAGTTTTTTTGAAGTTAATTAATGTTTTCACTTGAAAAAACGTTTTTTGGCTTATCTGAGATGCCCCTGAAGATGCTCTGAGAGCGAAAGTACTTGGGCATGATTTATTAATAAAAAACTGTGCCTGATATCTGCCTTTTATTTGATTAAAATTATTTTTCTGTTGATGTTAATTTCTGTTGATTTTATTTATTTATTAACTTTCTGTTTCTTTACTATTTTTCTTGTTTTACTAAAAATAGTTGGCACCCATCTCCCTGTTTACTAAATTATTTGTTTAATCTTTATTCTTCAATCTCAATTTCCATTGATTTCCATTTTATTCTCATTTACTCTTCCTATACTCTCCGTATTTAAACCTTGTAACTAGCTTAACCATAGACATATATAAATGTTTATGAGCTTCGGTAGCGACAAAATATTTGTCAGTTGGTAACTCTTGACTTCTTTCATGTCAAGTTTTGCTTTAATGGAAGTGGTAATGTATTTTCTGTATCATTTCGTCTATATAAAGTGGAATTGTTGTACCAAAACCCATTTCTGTTCTTAAATCTTCATTGGGGTAAATTGATTTCTTTATATCTAATATTTCACCAATATTCAGTGTCTTTTTGGTAATTTATTATAATCTTCTGTTTTGACATAACCTAATTCTCTAAGTCACGTTTCTTTTCAATTTTTATGAGGCGTATATAGCTAGAATCTTTTAGTTAATTTAATTAATTTGTTTCATAATAATTTTAACTTCATTTAATTTGCGATCTGCTAAGTATTTTCTTAAAATTGCTTGTAATTTTGTAAAATCTAATGACAAGAAACTTTTTTTAAAATGTATGCTGTCGTTAACACAAGGTTTCTTGTTTTAGTTTTTTAGCCTTAATTGAAATTTTTACTTGTCTCTCTTTTTGGGGTGAGACTTCCCGAACCACGTTGTATATCACAGGGAGTAAGCTGCAGTAGCCTGGCCGCTACTATAGTGAACTGACCAACTAAAGTCCTCCAAGATATTCAAAAAGGTGACTAATACATTTAATATAACAGCTGAATTGTACGAGGTCTAAATCAAATACGCCGTTTACTAATAAGAAAATCAACACAATATCAGTTCACAACATTTTTATTGATCTCCGTACATTTTACTCGATGATATGCGGTCTTTTACAGTGAGCCAGCTGTAACAACAAATGCATTCACGATACGTTTTAGCAAATAATATTTGGTCACCACAAATAATCCGAATTCGTAATTACTCACTCCTTATCAGTGGCGTTTCATGAAAGCGTGTTTAAAGTCTTGTATTAAAATTTGAATTTATTTGAGAATTTATTGAATAAAATAAAAACAGTTAGACTACGTTTTTTTTAATAAAATGTTTAGATAATTTATTGCCAAATAACAAATATAACAATTGTTAGTAAAAACGTTTGTATTTATACGTATTTATGTTATGATTTTTAATCGTAAAGGCTCTGTACTGAGGTATTAAGATTTTAGAATTTGTAAATCTTAAATAATATTGTTCTAAATAAAATTGTTTTGAATTGGAAAAACTATTTTGGTCAAACTAGTGTACTAGGTACAGTTTATATTATGTGGTTTACAAGACTTAAAAACCGATTTTAATCGCTTGAGAATGTTCTAAGGGCTCTTCTTATTAAAGAGTGACATTGAGTACCTAAAGTTAGCCAACTGTAGTGTCAATTACAGAATGCGTGTTTTGATTTGTTGCGTATCAATTAACTGAAATAAAATCTTAAAATAAATAGGTTTTAACTTTCAGGTATTTTATTTTGTTTCATGAATTTATACAATAAAATCTTTAGTGTTTCTATAAACTATTCAATTTATGGTGATATAAATAAGCTAATATACAATAAACTAATCACAACTGAACCAAATTTTTAATAATCTTAAGAGGTGGAGTTATAACCTCTCCAATTAACTTGTTTCCACACCACCCATGGGGTAAAGTTTTCGGTGCGTTTTATTTGTACGTGGTGTCCCCAATAGACCTAATCCACAATGCAATATTCATTCAGAGTCTGTTTCTGACTGAGATGAATTTAAATGAGATTGTTTTATTATAAGAGTAATCAATTTTTTCACAACACTGGTAAATGTGACTGTTTCAATTAATTTTAAAAGCACATATGTACCTCATCTATCTAGCTATGGAAAACTCGAAACGGAAGTGGAGGATCAAGTGAATAAAGCAACCGAGCCGCAGGTTGCCTGAATGAAACAATATGGAGAAATAAAAATATCGGAAAAGAAATGAAACGTAGAATTTACAAAACAGTCATCAGACCAATAAATGCGCGGCAGAAACACGACCGGATACAAAAAGGACAAAAAAATGTTAGAAATAGCAGATATGACAACCCTTTGAAAAAACGATGACAAGACAAGGTGGGCGGCATTAATAACTGCGTAAAAAACAGGTATAATGGAATGGCTACATAAGCCGAATGACAACAAATAGAGTAGTAAGCACGGCGAGAGACGGTTCTCCAATTTGAAGAGGATCAGTGTAAAGATCACGAGAACAATGGAATGACAACTTACTGGAGGCACATTGAAAAAACAGATAGTCATATTAACACAAAAAGAAGAAGAAAATATGTACCTCATAATTTTCCAAATTATTTTACTCCATTGATTCTGCAGAACTGTCTGTTGAACTGTCTGAATCATTTGATCCTAATTGTATTGTCACAGGCTCAATAACAGTATCCACCATGCCGTCCAATCTCCACATATCGTCTTCTACTTTAATAACATGGCTTATCGCATTGCTCCAATCAGTTGAATGTATATTGTCCAAACTAGCTTGCAAGAGGCTCTGGACATCAATAATTTTAAAAGTGACATTTTCTCGAGCTACATATCCTTTCATTTGTGCCCAAATTAATTCTATTGGGTTTAGTTCACAATGATAAGGTGGTAGTCTTAAGACGGTAATGCCATGAAGTCTAGCCATTGTATCCACAGCATACTGACGATATGTACTACGATGTTGTCTAATAATATTCATTAGCTCCATTTTAACCATATCCTCGCCGTATGGAATGGATTTTTCTTTTAACCAATTTTGTAAAACTGCTTTTCTGTCACTCATATTAGGAATTCGTTCAACAAGTCGGCTATGATAGGATGCATTGTCTAATACTACCACTGAATTAGGTTCAATACGCTGAAGAACGTTTTCGAACCATCTTTCAAAGCATGTGGCGTCCATGTCCTCATGATAGTCGCCTGTTTTCTTTGATACAAAAATGAGAGCACTATTTTGCAGAAAACCTGTATCACTACCGATATGAGCTACAATAAGACGCTGACCTTTGCCTGATGGTGCTCGTAATCCTGTTGATAAGCCTTCTATAAATGCTTGACGAGGAGTTGTTACAGTCGTATCATGCCAAATTTTGGAAACTGTATGACCGGCATTAATCCAAGTTTCATCAAGATAATAAATTTTTCTTTTGGAAAGACGATAATCTCTAATAGAGCGCAAATATCTTCGTCGCCATGCTACTATTTCCTCTTTATCTATTAAAATTGATTTTCGAGATCGTTTCATGTAACGAAAATTTAACTTGTGTAGAACTTTTCTTAGCGTTTCGGCGCTCATTTGAGGAATCATATTGTTTTCCAGTAACTTGGTCCTAACTGTTTTGATCGTTGGGGGCTTATTTTCTAAAAAGAATGTATGTACAGTCCTCCTGATTAAATTCAGTTGTGTTTCATCTAGATCTAGAGGTTTTCGTCCACGCTGGCGAGTTTTTGGCGCACTTAAAGTTGCTGTAATTTTAACTATCAACTATCAATTTAACTTTAACTAATCTAAGTATTAATGGTTTTACTTCATTACAATATAATAATTAATTCTTGATTTTTTTATTACAAATCCAAGCCTTAATCGTTTTGTTTTAAATCTTACAATGCGTTTACTTGTCGTTTCATGATTTCATTTAAGACAAACACGGCAAATCAATAGATTTAAATTTACCTCGAAATAACGAAATATAGGTAGTTGTTAACAATAATAATATTCTAACAATAATAATAGTCTAAAATAACAATAATAATCTACGAGTTTGCAGTGAAAACTTTCCGCTGTAATGTATCAAAATTCACTCACGTTCACTGTGCACTACAGTACGCTACTGACACTTCTCAAATTTAACCATTATCAGCAGCTGCAAATATATGTGTCATCGTCTTCAAATTTTTGTCGGAGTATACCTGAAAGTACTTCAGCTTACATTCATCTATTACAACTGCAGTTAACACTACAGCAACTTACTTGCTTTTTAACTGCAATTTTTTTTAACTGCATGAAGTCAACAAGTTATCCAACTACATTTTGATATAAGTATTATTTTCAGATCTAACAATACAACACTAAAAACTTTTGTTTTAATTTTTATTAGTATTTTAAAATTTAATATATTATCACTGCAACTGTTTCGGCAGAGTACATTTCCAAGTGATCTTTTTTTGTTGTGCATTAACACTTTACAGTCTTCCACTAAATAAGTTGAGGAGAGGAGATCTACTTGTCTCACGTTGGTCATTCAGAATCATGTCTGTCTTCTTCTTCTTCTTAAGGTGCCGTGCATTTCTGCTTAGGCGTCCACCGTACATCGTCTTGTCAGGTGAGATGTTAAATAGTCAGGATTAAATAATTCTATTTTTAGCAGCATTGCGAAGCATTTCATAGCTGTGGATTCTTGTCCAATGTCGAATATTGCGTAGCCATGACATTTTTTTACGTCCCAGACCTCTCCTACCCTCTATCTTCCCTTCGAGTATCAGTTGCTGAAAAGTATATCTTTCTCCTCGTAATATGTGTCCCAAGTATGCAGTCTTCTTACTTTTTACATAACTAAAAAGTTCCCTATCCTGTAAGTCTAATCTACTCTTCTGAGTACTTCCTCATTTCTGACCCTGTACGTCCATAATATTCTAAGCATTCGTCGCAGGCACCACATTTCAAACACTTCAAGTTTGTTAATGGAACTGGCCTTTAACGTCCTGCTTCCATTCCGTACGAGAGAACAGGCCACACGTAACACTTAAGCATCTTGTATCGGAGGTTGTGGTCCAATTTGCGATCAGTCAGAAACTTACGAAGCCTTAAAAAAGCATTTCTGGCTTGTTCAACTCTGCTCTTTATTTCATTCTCGGGGTCCCAACCCTCGTTCAGCAAACAACCCAAGTATTTAAATTGCCTAACGTGTTCGATTTCTTCTCCAGAGACATATATCTTTGCGTTGGGGTAATTATTTCTACATCATATCTGTATTTTTTAATTTTAATTAAGCCTTTATTTCGAATGTAAAGAATTAGAAAAATCTCGTACCTTTTTATTAAGGTACGAGAAATGACGTATTGTCACGTTAAGTTATCGAACTACTGCGACTAATTATCTGGCGTATCTGTCAGATAATTAATTTTCTGGTTACTAGTGTCGATGTACACCAGCACAAGGGGACCGATGGCTCGTTATCATTTTTAGAAATGAAAGTACCGTTGTTGGTGTTAAGAATCGCACTCGTGCGCTTTGGATTAGAAGGCCAGTATGTATTAATACTGCCATACAGTATTAATAGGTAATAACATCGAATTGCTGTAACAGATCGTATAAGATATAAAAAAGACACATGCATACACATACACACAAATACACACAGACACAAAAAATAAAATGCAGAATCGAAATGGCGCACAAAATGAATAAACGATTGGACTTAGCGCTAGATAATAAAATTTTTGCAGACAGATGAAACCATCAACGAAGAGATTATGTCTTCTTCTTCTTAATACTTTATAAATAGGCAAAATGGCTGTTTTACTTCGGTTTTTAGCCACAATTGACGTTGTCTGACCATCTTTTCCTCGGTCGTCCCAATGAACTTCTTCCATTTGGCGATTTGTCTCTTGCTATTCGTACTATTCTATTTTCTGTCATTCTTTCGATGTGTTGATTCCATTCCACTTTTCTTCTTTTGGTCCACGCGTTTATTTCCTCTATACCACATCTCGCTCGTATTTCCTCACTTCTTACTCTGTCTCTTAGAGTTTGGTTTGTTATTTTTCGTAAGACTTTCATTTCTGTTGTTTCCAGTAGTCTTTGTGTTTTCGCCGTATCTGCTCTTGTTTCCGCTGTGTACATCATTATCGGTCTTATTGTGATTTGTATATCCTGGTTTTCATTTCCGTTGTAAGGTATTTGTTTCTCCAGATTGTGTTTTTGAGACATCCTGCTGCTCTGTTTGCCATGTTCACTTGTTTTTGTACTTCTTCTTCCACTTTTCCGTAGCTTGACAGTTTTATTCCCAAGTATTCAGTTTCCATCACTTGTTCTATTATTTTGTTATTTACAACTAGTTTACATCGTCTCGGTTCCGCTGATATCAGTATCGCTTTAGTTTTCTCTGTTGAGATCTGAATGTTGTATATGAGCGCCGTATCTTCGAATTCTTTAATTAATCTTTGTAGGTCATCTTCATTTTCGGCTGTTATTATGGCGTCGTCGGCGTAACATATTATCCTTATTTCCTTTTCTCACATTCTATATCCTCTTTTCTTAACTTTCTTTATGATTTTATCCATTATCAGATTAAATATTAATGGGCTCAGCGAATCGTCTTATCTAATGCCAGTTTCATATTTGATAGGTTGCGATAGTTTTCCTTTACATCTTACCATAGCTATGTTATCTTTATATATATTCTCAATGGTTTTTACTAAATCCAGTGATATTCCCTTTTCATATAATAAATGTATCGCGTCCCGAATTCTTACTCTATCAAACGCTTTCTTCAAATCTATCAGACACATATATGCTGGTTTGTTGTATTCCAGCGACTTTTCTTTTATTTATCTTATTACAAAAACTGCATCCGTGCATGATCTTCCTATCCGAAATCCTTGCTGTTCCTCTTGCAGAGATATTCGTTCGTTTATTTTTGTCGATATTATTCTTGTTGTCAATTTTAGTGTTGTATTTAATAGATTTATTGCTCGATAATTATTGGGGTCTTTCTTATCTCCTTTTTTGAAGAACATCACCATGATCGCTCTCCTCCATTCATCTGGTATTCTGTTCGTGGTGATTATTTTATTAATAAGAAGTTGCAGTTGTTGTACAAGGTGATCACCTCCATATTTTAAGAGTTCATTTGGTATTTGATCTTCTCCTGGTGACTTTCTGTTTTTTTTAATTTGTTTATTCCTTATTTTACATCGTTTTGGGAGATTTCGGTCTTTTCCTCAGTTATTATATTTGGCGTTTCTGGTAAAGGTTCTTCGTTTTGTTTTTTAAACATTTCTGTCAAGAAAGCCACCCATGTATCCTCTTGTATGTGTTCTATTTCAACTAGTTCTTTCATTTCGCTTCTTTGTTGTCTTATTAAGCGCCATACTTGTTTCTGTTGTCCATAGAAATCCATCTCTAGTCCTTTTGTGAATCTTTCTCAGTAATCTGTTTTTGTTTTTCTTACCATTTGATGAGTTTCAGTTCTTATTCTTTTATATTCTTTATATGATTCATTCGTTTTTTCTGACTTATATTTTAGGAAAGCTTTCTTTTTTTGGTGACATTTTTGTTTAACCTCTAGTGTAAACCATGGTGTTTTCGTTGACCACTTTTTGTTTATTATTTTCGTTCCAAGTGCTTCTCGGGCAGCATCCAGAATATTTTTCTGAAGTTTTCTCCAGCTAGTCTCTACATTGCTTTCATTTTCGATATTCTCCATTTGTATTTTCTGTTCTAGCCTTTTTTGATATAATGATTTTATGGAGTCATCTCTTAAATTTTCTATTTTTATTATTTCTTCTGAATTGGTTTGTTTAAGCTTCTCTTTCCATCTTTCATTGAATCTAATTTTACCAAGTACCAAATAGTGATCGCTTCCCACATTGGGTGACGTCAAACTTCTCACATCCACTATCTGTTTATGGTGAATATTTCTGTTTGTGACCACATAATCTATCATTGATCTTTGTCCTCTTGTATTTTCAAACGTGTATTTGTGTTGAATTTTATGATCAAAAAATGTGTTGGTTATCCTTAGTTCGTTAGATGTGCAGAATTCCACCATTCTCTTTCCGTTTTCATTGATAACTCTTTCATTAAACCTTTGTTTTATTCCTGGTATTACTTCGTCTCCTATTCTGGCATTGAAATCTCCCAATAATATAAACTTGACTTCTCTTTCCACTCATGTTTGTAGCTCATCATAGAATTCTTCTTTATCGCTGTCAGGTTTGCAGTCTTCTGGTGCATATATCCCTATTATGTTAATAATTTTGCTGTTCGCCCTAATTTTTACTAAAAGTATTCTCTTTGGCAGAGATATGTACTGGCACTCTTTAGTTTGATCTTTATATTTTGTTTTGATCATTATTGCTAACATCTTCCTTTGCTCTTTCTTGTTTCGGAACCCCACTATATATTAATAAATATTCTCCAAGCCGCGTCTGTCCTTTACCTTTCCTCTTTGTTTCCTGTAGGGCGCAGATATCTATTTGATATTCTCTCAACTCTTTTTCTATTTCCTGATCTCGGTTATTTAGGCTTTTTATGTTCCACTCTCATTATATTTTTCGTTTTCCAGTTTGTCGTCCTTTTTCTCGCCTTTGTCGTTACCATATTTTCTATCCTAGTCTGAGGCTCGTTACCGGTTCTTTGAGCTTTTTTTGTATTTTTATATATGGCAGGCTGCTAACCTAACCCTACAACCCTCCTCCTTTATCCGGGCGTGGTACCGGCAACATCACCCACTAAGCTACTCGATCCACCTAGTGGGCAATGCAGGCGGAGTTGAAGAGATTGAAGAGATTATGTGACAAATGAAAAAAGAAGAGGAACTTGTTATCTGCATTAAAAAAAAAAGTAGAAAGAAGGAAAAATTTAGGGCAAAACGTAAAATGTGCATAAAGAAAACTTCTTGTTAAGGAATATAACAAAACAAAGGATATTTAGTAGTGGATTGTCGAGAAGATTGATCAAGGTGAAAGAAATAAATATTATATTTACTCACAATCAGTTCGAACACACAAGTCTCCGGACAGGTTACATTAATGCTAAAATTATAAATCACTTTTATTAGTTTTCTATCAGGTATACTATAAATTATACCACTGTTATGTATGCATAGTTTTTACGAGTATATAAATTATACTTACATGCTGATGCAGGAATATTATTATATAGAAGCATTCGTAACGCTCAATTATTCTAGGCTATTTTCTTAGAATCACCAGCTTTACCGCACATTGAAAAATGTGGGAATGTTCTTAGTTAGAAAAACTTTCCTAACTTTCTTCTTAAAAACGGTTCCACATTTTTCGATGTGCAGTAAGGCTAATGAGGTGCGCTAGTAAGTCTACTATTTATTTATTTGACCTTGTTAACTTTTCAAATCTTAAAGAAGATATTAATCTAACATGTAGACTGTAATATCAAACTGGCTTGCATGTCATTACCTAGAATGTGTAGCTAGGAATGCGATTTAAAGCTGTATAACCTGTTTGTACCTACGGCTTGGAGATGACTCCAAAAACTCTTACCAGAAAATTTGCTAAAAAACTAGAAACAACGCAAAGCAAAATGGAATGAATCATACTTGGAATACCACTGAGTGACATGATTAGAAATACCGAGATAAGACGTAGAACAAAAATCAGGGATATCGTTAAAGAAATTTAAAAAATGAAATGGTGCTGGGCCGTTCACATAACCAGATATGACGGTAACATATGGACACGGAGAATGGAGATCAAGGAGGATGCCAAGAAGCATCGAAAGGCCTTAAAAGAGATGGGTTGATGAGATGAAAGTAGTAGTAGCCAAACAATGGATTAGATTGGCCACAAGATATAGAAAGATGGAATCAGTTGGGAGAGACCTACATGCAGGAGTAGATGGAAAGTGGTTGACGAAGAAAAGAGAACCTATTTATTAATTATAAAATTTATTAATATATAAAATATATAAAATTAATTAATTATAAAATTATTATGATACAAAAAGCGAAGAAAAAATGATGCAACGAAGATATATATCACAAGGAACTTAATGAGGTTAATTAAATTTAAGTTAAGTAGAAATAATGCAGAGAAATAATCCCATTATCTAAATGTTAATTATAAACAAAGTCAGTCAAGTAAGTATGGGATGTATATAAAAAGTCAAATTAAATTATTATGGACAGAAGACCAGAACAGAAGAAAATCTGTAGATGGAATTAGAGAAGCAAAATTTGTAAAGTCAACGAGTTGGTCAATTTGAGAATTCTACCGGAAGTTTTTTGAAAATGTATCAGATTATTTGGATCAAGGTTTGGATATCAAGTCTTCTGTAATGCAAACTTCTGTTTAGAAGTACACTGACTTTAGTCACTGACTTCTTCACATTTAGAATAAAAGCCAAAATAATCATAAAAAAAACTTTATATCCATAGTATTTGCAGAACTTTTTTATGTAGGAATTTTTAAACAAAATAATGTAGCGCAGCTGATGACTCTTTTAAACATCTTTTGTCGTATATTTGTTGAATACGTTCTGGTGCCAATAATTATTGCATTCCCTACAAAAATTCCGCCACTGCTTTGAGCCATCGGAAATATTTTTTCTAACTTGAGGCGACGATTTCCGTCAGCAAATTCTTCCGAGAACTGCATAAGTAAACATCTACATTCACAAACATCCATTAAATAGTTGAAACTATGTGTATACAGAATTTGTGTGTATATGCATACGGTTTAGCGGTTCATGCAATTTCATCAACGAACTGCATCCACTTGTTAGCAACTCTCCAGTATAGTATATCACCCAGTAACAGTTCAAAATCTGAAGAAAATATTAATTGTATTATAGATATTCTTCAAACATTAGAATAAATCCATTACAGCTAACTTTTATTCTTTAGTACATCTAGAAAATATCCGCAATTTATATTTTTTGTTGCGATGTTGTGCCCAAAATAGCATGACTGGTTGTAAATAGGTTTAAGATTTGTGAATTAATGCCACAAGTAGAAAAAAATTAGGGAATACTAATTTATACAGAAAAGGTGTTCGAAGCGTTAAAAACTTAATGCCATTGAGTGGACTCGAAAAAAGAGGGACACATTTTAATAAAAAAATGTTCTATACATTTTTTTTAAATGCATATTTTTTTACTTATTCGTGATGAAATTTCGTAAAAAACACGTTTTTAATCAATTTTTCGCGAATAACTAAAATATCTCTTATCTATAAAAAAACTGTAAGGATTAAAAATGAATTTTATAAAAAACGGAGAGATTCGTTTATTTAATTTTGTTTGTGTACCCAATACAAACCACGCGAGATATGTCCTATTAAAGATTGAAATTGGAATTAATTTAAAAAAATTAAAAACATCAGCATTGAATATCAGAAAAACGGTAAATTTTACGGGGAAAATGCATTCAATATTTTTTAAAGAATATTAAAAAGGTTTTAACCCTTTCAATACGATATTATTTTGAAAAAGAAGAATGTAATTTTACTGTTGGGACAAATGAGTCCCAGTAAAAATCGGCATTTAAAATACGACTTATTTTTTTCTAATGTACGTGCAAAATACCAAAATATCTATATAACAAATTAAATATCACTGACTAACACATATTTGATTTAAATACGATAGCAGACGCTAATTCATTATAATTTATAAATGTAGTAAAAGGTCATTTAATTATTTGTTTTAATTCTATATTAACAGAGGGTGCTTTATAAGAGATGAATTAACTCAATAAGGCTTGAAAAATGATAAACATTATATTAAAGCATAAAAGACCTACAAATGATTTTCAAATTGTTACATGTTACATTTTCTACTTTTATTGGTTTTTTGAAAAAAAGGGGTATTTTACACCCTTAAAAACAATAAGCACATATCGGTATAGGATAGATTTTGATGTGAAGGGTAAGTGGAGCTTATTTCCAACATTTTATAAAAATCTATGCATTGTCAAAGAAATCGGTGAGTATACCTCATGTTTGCCTTGGTAGACTGGATTATAAGGAGTAGACCAGTTTAAGGGAAGACGGCTAGATTGGCAGAGATAGTTTATAGTCTTTAATGGTTTATTAAAATCTGCACCTAGGGTTTCGAAAACTAGCTAAGATAATTTCACTAAAGTTTTTACAACACAACATCTTAACAGGGTCCTACCTTTTCTATGTTCTGTTTGTTTTTTTGTGAGCTGGCCTAAGGGCATTTCTCCCACTGCCTTCGTGTGTATCTGTAAAGTGCTGGTGGTGTCCTAGCGTGTGCGTCTCTTCTAGTATTCCTGTTATACACTCGTCCTTTTAGGAGGATATCGTCTTCTGCTCTGTTTAGCTATTTTAGATATCTTTCGCTCTATATAGCTCTCTTCAGGGAGACCTATATCGCCCTCCCTGGTATCAAGTTGTAATCGTATAGATTTGGCGCTCAATTTTGAAAATGTGTGCCCGACCTATTTTCTTGCCACTGTTTACACAGTTTTTTCTTCTCCTTCTCTTTTTCTTTATTTTCATCACATTTTTTTACAATTTTTGGTCCGAATAGACCTTCTGTCTGATCTTTTAACATCCACCACTTGTTTTTTTGTGATTCTCTCGGATACATATTTTGGTTTAGTTTCGCTTTTTGGCCCTAGGACTCTAGAAATATTCTATTTGGGAGTGATTTTGTCCACTTTTGTATTTGATTAGTTGAATTTTAATCTTTAAGAATCGCTGTACCCTATACTGTTGCTAATTTCAGTGTATCATCTCCAGCTTCTCTTCATATCCTCTTTTGGATGGGCTTATATATGCATTAAAATTACCTCCTATTGTGACTCTTTCCTCTGATGGAATACTACTCAGTATTTTTTCTAAATAATCATAGTAAGCTCTTCTTTAATACTCATCCAGACCAATTTGAAGAGCATACACACTCATAATATTCAAAACTTTTTTATCAAGTTCAAATTTCACTGTCATTATTCTATTACTTGTTCTTACATTGTATCCTTCTGGTTCTGGTTCTTTTCTCGTTGTCTGAGACTCCATCTCGTATCTTAAATGCAAGGAATTTGTACTCTCCTTATTTTAAGCGCACTTACTGACTCTATACTCTTACCTATAAAACTTCCAAGATTCCAAAAGCCTATCCTGATTTTTCTACCCTGTAAGGGTATTTCTCCTGAAATAATGCTCACCAGGAAATCTGAACGGAGGTTCATTTTACCTTAAGAGATACCATCATTTCAGTATAATTTTTGTTATATTTGAGAAGATCTTTTCATTATTTTGGCCTGAAAAGACTTTCGGATATTTGACGCCTGAATGTTTTTTCTATCAGCATCATGTCCTGCACGATTAAGCCAACACCTTCGTACATTTTTCTGTATAGGTCATAATTGCTACTGTAAGGACTGCCCTGTAAGCCAATGTATTGTTGCGCGTATCCCGCCACTAGGTGGTACGTAATTTTTATGGGATATAAGATTTGTATGGGATAAAAGTACAGACTATACGTAAAATTTCCTACCGATAATTTTGCAATGCTCTTTATATATCTTATATTCAAATATGTATAGATTTATTTCATGAATTTGCCAAATCATAGTGAGAGTTTATTCTGTTTTTCTATCTTGTTAGAAGTGTTATGGAATACTATGCGTTTATTTCTTCTCCGGACTAACTCTTTGTTTTGGAATTAAACAGAATATATTGACATGTATAAATTTATTATATTAGAGGATGAAAATTACACTCTGTTTGTTATTTCTTAAAACTATGAATATATAAGTTCTGTTATCTACAATTATTTAACGATGTTTCTGGATGGATTTGAGTACAAGAGATTGGACTCAAATATTAATATTAAAATAGCAAATACGGATAGCTTATCGAACAAAGAAATAAGAGAAATAAATTATTATTATTCCATAGATACGAAGTATTAGGTGAATAAACTAGCGAAACTTATTTATTCTAAATAGGAAAATATTTATGAAGAGTATTGATTCTGATTTCTAACAGCAAATAATTATTAGTGATTATACATGAGAACTTTTCATAATTGTAAATAACATATACCAGGTGACTAAAAACTATATAGAAATACATAGATACTTTAATTATCTTACATGTGAGTAGGTAGGTACATTACACCTCCTTTTGTAAGAATGAAAATAATTGTAAAATGAATTTTCATTTAAATGGTATAAAACATTTGTATACATTATTATTTTATTTTAACACATTTAAATAGTTTCTTTTAGTCTCGATAGTCTTTCACTTCGTCTTATCGGTGTAGTCTCTGTGAAACTAGTCTCTTCACACTTTTTGGATTCACTATAATTATTGTCTTTATTATGTTTACAATCTATACTTAAATCTGTCTCATGTACATGTTTTCGTTTACTTTGACATATATTTAGTGTTAAACAATTTGTAATTTGTTGACAACTATGTGACGGATTTCTACGAAATCGTCGGTAAAAATATTTAATTATCCTGTATAAAATATAAAGTAACATACATTTTATCAAAAATAAGATTGCATAAGTGAAATAAGAACTATTTTTTATTGTGTCTGAAAAATTAATATTTGTTTCTGAGGTCATTTTCTCTAAATTATCTAGTTTATGGCTTGCTAAATTTAATGCATCTCGATCGAGATTATTTAATTGTAAGGGAACAAGGTGTAATTTGGATTCATTATTTATCTTAATATCATCACAACAGACTTCTGGAAGGGATAAATCTGGAATGATAGACTGAAAATTACTTTCTTTTGGATTTGAGACAGATATCAAAATAGTTGATCCGGTGTAAGTTTTGCAATTATTCGAAGTAGAAAAAATACCTGTGTTTGAAAGAACAATAGATATTGGCGTACTAGTCTGACAGCTTAAAGTTAAATCTGTTGGTTTGGGTAAAACATATATCCAAGAATTTGGTTTGTTTAATTTATGCCAAATTTCATATTCTGTTTGAATTATACGAGTATCGCAACTAGATGGTATGTTTGTTATTGAAGTTAACAATTCAGTTTCACAAATTGGATTAGTGTGTGTAAATCGGAAAGTATCAGGATTTTTGCAAATAAGTTTTTCTTCATCTAATGAATAACAGTCTTCTAATGTATCAATAGTAACATAAATGTTTCTATTTTCTGAAAGAACAAGATATTTGACAGATGGAAGAATAAAGGTAAGTCTCTTTAATGTTGGATGAATTATAGGAAGAGATATTAGTTTAAAAAGAGAATAAGGAGTATTACTAACCAAAGGTATACTAACCGTAATTAAAATCTTGTTATCAAAATATATATATTTAAGTAAAATGATATCGAAATATTTATGAGCATAATCGATAGTCAATGGAAATGGATAAGTCGATGTACTAGGTAAATGCGTTACCGTTTTAGATAATTCTTGAATTAGTTGCTCAGGTGTTATAACAGAAGGATGAAGGTTATTATTTCTTGCAAATAGAATAACGTTTATTAAAGTAGAATATTCTTGTTGTAATTCTGTTATAAAGAAAGTTAGTAAGGTAAAATGTTCTTCAATTTTTTGTTTTAAATCTAAATTAAAATATTTATTATTCATTTTATCTGTGTAATTGGTAATTGATTCAAAATTTTTATCAAAAATCACTTTGTTTCGGTCTAGATTTGTAATAGAGTTATTAAAATTTGCAATCGTGGCTTTTACTACATGAATTTGTTGTTTTAGTAAATCAAGAAGATGATTTTCGTTACTTTCAGCTTTGTTAATAGCATTATTGAAATTTTCAGCATCATCACTGTCTAAGGTACCGAATAAGGTCCTGAAAACAGATCCAATTGCATTAAATAGAGCGCGTTTTGGTCTAAAATGTTCATGCAGAATTATGTTTTTTAAAGTTTGTTCATCTTGAAAGAGTCTAGGTATGATTTGTCCTAAGAGTTTTAGTGAAGTATCGCATAATCGTAATTCAATAAGAACTGGTTTGTTTTGACACAGTCTTAATGTTTTTTGATAGGTGAGATCTACAAAATTTAATTTGTCTGTAAAAGGTTGTAAAGGAATATGACTTAATATGTTCCAATGAGTTTCAATAAATTGAACATTTTTTATGTGTTCGTAATAGATTCCAGGTGATTTGTTGATAGGAGTATTGGTATATTTCTTGTGAATTTGTTCACTATTTGTCAGCCATATTATTGCATACCTGAAACAAAAGCATGTTTCAATCTATTCATGTGAACTTTTATTGGTTTTTTATTTACTAAAATTGTGCAATTGACAGGAGAATTTATCTCTAGAATTTTATAAGGTCCATTATAATTTTGTGTAAGTTTTTTGGTTTGACCCTTCTTTGTTTGCTCATTTTGGAGATATACTAATTGTCCTTCTAAGAAAACGGTGTCATTAATCTTTTGGTCATAATATTTTTTACTGACTACTTTAGATTCTAATAGATTCGTTTTTGCTAACTCATGAGATTTTCTAAGCTTAAGTGTTAAATTATCTAAATAATCTTCATATGTATATTTGAGTTCTACTGGTCGTATTATACTGCTAGGTAGATTAGGTGTATATCCAAATATTAGTTCATATGGTGTGAATTTGGTTGAAGTATGATTAGTTGTATTATATGAAAACATAGCAAAATCTAGCCATTCGTCCCAATCGGATTGATCAGCTTTAATATAATGTTTAAGGTAGTCTGCTAAAGTAGCGTGACTCCTTTCTAATGCAGCATTTGATTCTGGATGATAAGCAGTACAATTTATATGTCTGATTTTAAAAAGCTTGGCGATTTGAGAAAATAATTTGGAAGTAAAATCTCGGCCTTGATCAGTAACTATTATATCGGGTTTTCCAAACTTGCAAATAAATCCACGAACCAGATTTTCAGCGATAGTCTTGGTTTCATGATTCGGAATTGCATAAGCTTGAGAAAATTTTGTTAAGTCATCTTGTAATGTTAATATGAACTTATTACCTGACTCGGTTAAAGGTAAAGGACCTACTATATCTAAAAATATTTTTTCTAATGGATTTGAGCTTGTTGTTGTTATCTCCATGGGCTTTACGAATTTTTTTCTAACGAGTTTATTTTTCTGACAAGATTCACAGGTTTTTATAAAGTTTTTAATATCATTTTTCATATTATTCCATTTGAAATGTTTTTTTATACGATTGTATGTCCGATGAAAACCAGAGTGTCCAGCCGTAGGACTAGTGTGATTCTCTTGTAATATTGTAGTTATTTCCTCAGGTTCAGGATTTGTTAGTATATCATGATAAATGATAATAGATATATCAGTTTTTCTAAAAATAAATCTAATCATAGATCTAATTTTTCCCCAACTTAATTTATCGTAGCTAAAAGTTATTCTGGGTAGGCAAATTTTTAATATTTTATCGTTTAATAACCAGTCTCTTAATTTTATTAGGGAATTAAATATATCTTCATAAGAGGTATTGTCCCAATAATTATTTTTTATAAATATGTAATAAAAGTTTTTATTTTGATCAGAAATATATATAATGTCATTTAGTCTTGGATTTTTGGCTTTCAATTTTTCTATATGACTGAATTGTTTATTTATTTGTTTCTGAACGATCTCATTAAAATTTAAATCTACGGAAACAAACAATGCTAAATTTTGTGAAAATGATGTAATCTTTTCATTTGTTTCTTTTATATTATCATTTGTTATTAATATAGTTTCGGATTTAGATAAGAACTGTGAATAAGTGTCATTATTTTCTTTACTCATTTTGTTTATTTGTAAGGTGATTGTTGCCGGGTTTTTGTTTTCTTCGCAAATATTTGTTTCAGATATGGTTAAAGGAGGACGACTTAAACAATCAGCATTTTGATTTAATTTACCTGGTTTATAAATAATTTCATAGCTATATTCTTCTAATGCTAATCTCCACCTAACGAGTCTTGATCCGGGATCTTTTACATTAAATAGCCATGTGAGTGGTTTATGATCCGTATAAATGAAAAATTTATTTCCGTACAAATATGGTCTAAAGTGTTTAACACTCCATACAATTGCAAGTAATTCTTTTTCTGTTGTGCTATAGTTTGATTCCGCTTTGTTCAAGGTACGACTAGCATAAGCAATAGGTAAATCATCTGGTACTTTACCTTGAGAAAGTATGGACCCTATTGCATAATTACTAGCATCCGTTGTTAAGACAAAGGGTTTGGTAAAATCTGGATACTGAAGTATTGGTTCTGAACAAAGTATTGATTTCAGGTTCTCAAATGACTGTTGTTGAATGCTTGTCCAATTAAATTCAACATTTTTCCTCAGCAGTTTTGTTAAAGGTTGTGTTAAAGCACTGAAATTTTTTATAAAGCGTCTATAATAACCAGTGAGACCCAAAAAGCTCTTAATATCTTTTTGTGTTCTGGGTATAGGAAAATCTGTAACAGCACATACCTTTTTTTCGTCCGGTTTGACACCAAATTCAGTTATTAAATGTCCTAAATACATTACTTCGCGACGAAAAAATTCGCACTTATCTGGTTGTATTTTTAAGTTGAATGTAGACAATTTTTCGAATACTTCTTTTAATCTTTTATTATGATTTTCTAATGTATCGGCATGAATGACTATATCGTCGAGATAGACAAAACATCTGTAATTTTGTATTCCTGAGAGGACAGTATTCATTAGCCTTTGAAAAATACTGGGAGCATTTTTTAATCCAAATGGCATTCGTGAATATTGATAATGTCCAGACGGAGTTGAGAAAGCAGTCTTTGGAGAATCCTCAGGATCCATTTTGATCTGGTGAAATCCTGATGTTAAATCTATTGTTGAAAAATATTTTGAATGACCCAATTGGTCTAATATATCGACTATATTCGGAAGTGGAAATGAATCTCCTATAGTAATATCATTTAGTCGTCGATAGTCTATAACAATTCGCCATTTCTTCTTTGCTGAAGCATCGGCCTTTTTTGGCACAACCCAAAGGGGCGAATTCCATGGCGAAGTTGATTCTTCGATAATACCTTGATCTAGCATACCTTTTATTTGAGTTTCGACTTCATGTTTGTGTACTTCAGGATACCTGTATGATTTAGTGCTAATAGGTACATTAGAATTTAAAGGAATTTTGCAAGTTATGGCATTTGTACTGGTAAGTTGATCTCCTTCCAGATAAAAGATATGATTGTACTCCTTGCAAATAGAAATTAAAGATGATTTTTCTTCACTATTTAAATGATCTGTTCTCAAGGCATTTTTTAATTTAGCAATTCTGTTAGAATTCGTATTATCTTTATAAGAAGACATTTTTCGTATATTTGCATTGTTTTGTAAATTTGGAATTTTTTCTATTGCTACTTGAATATCGTTTAATTCAACATCCGTTTCAGTAGTGTTTACGATTGAGGTTAAAAAGAAATCATTTTTTACTTTAACAACACTAGGACATAAAAATACACCTTTAAAGATTTCGCGTTCGGGACATAATCCTTCGCTTAATTCATTATTTATTACTTTAATTTGAACAATTGTTTCAGTTCTTGCGGATAGAATAGTTTTATTACTTCTTGAGTTAGAATTAGAGTTTTGATTTAGTATAAGATCGTCTGAACAGGATTTTTCTTCTGAACAGGATTTTGATTTATGATTTCGTGAAGAGTTACAAGTTTTATTTGTGCATATCTCAGTGGATTTTACACATTTTGGACTTGAATTTTCTTTGGATTTAGAGTTAGATTTAGATTGAATTGGATTGGATAGTAGTTCTTCACTACTTAAGGTTATTTGGATATCATTGGTTTCTAAATAAGAATGATCCTCTATGGATTTAGCATCATAAGGAAATATTTCATCGATATTAGAACTTGTCTCGATATTTTGATCTCTCAGAAATTCGTCATTGTCATTGTTTAATGGAGATTTTATATATTCGATTGAAATAGAACAATTTTTAAAGTTTAATTTATTTTCTTTATAATCAATTTGGCATTTATTTATTTCAAAAAAATCGCTACCTAATATACCGTCGAAATGAAGAGGAAAATCGTCTTCTACGACATAGAAAACATGAGTTTGGACAAAATCTTTTATCTTGAAATTTACGTTACAACTACATATAGTTTTATTTGGATTTAAGACATTTTTATCAATGCCTCGTAGAGTAATAGACTTAGAATAAATTTTTGGAATGTTTAGTATTTTTGAATATTTAATTAAAGAAATATCTGCGCCTGTATCGATTAGAAACTTGCAAGAGGATGGATTAGAATTATTTACTAAGGGTAAATCTACATAGGAAGTGACTGAGAAGTTGATGGTTGTGATACGGCCTGAACTGAACGAACTCCTCGAGAATCGACCGTTGGTTGTCGAGGATTCTGGAAGTTTAAAGAATTTGTTGGATTTTTGTTTTTATTGTTAAATTCGCGTTTTCTACATTCTTCTATAACGTGACCTGGTTTTTTGCAGTATCTGCAAAAACGTTGGGAAGTGTTGGTATTTTCTTTTCTTAAGTTTGGAGGAAAATCAGAATTGGAATTTGAATTTGAAGGTTTATAATTTTGATTTTGAGAATTTGACCTTTGAAGATTTGAATTAGGATATTTTGGGTTTTGAAAACTAGAATTTTGAAGATGTCTAACATTTCTATCTGAATTGTTTTTATATCGACAGTTATTTGAGGAATGGTTATTTCGTTTGCAAATATTACAGAATGGTCTGAAAATTTCTTGTCTTGATAACTGTTCTTGTTCTTCGGCAATTGCTATAGCAACAGCTCTTTCTAAGGAATCTGGATTTCGGGCTTTGATTAAAATAGAGAGGTCTTTGTTTAATCCTCTAATAAAGACATTTAGTGCTTGAGTTTTTAAGAGTTTAGTACATGCATTTCTTGCATCTGGAGATAAGTCTGGATCAAGTGTATTTATTAATTTTATATAGCAATTTTCAACTTTATTTGCAAATGACATTACATTTTCACTGGGCATCTGACGTAAGGAATGTAATTCCAATTGCCACTGACCTTCAGTTCGGCGTTCAGAATAAGCATCTAATAAGAAGTCTTTTAAATCTTTCCATTCGTCAAATGTTCTGTTTCTAGTTATGGCCCTAGCTTTATCGGTTAATTTAGTTTCTATAATGGCTAATAAGATGGGTTTGGATTGCGGATTTACTAAATTGTATGCTTTATCACAATTGTCTATGAATTCGTATAATTTTGATTTTGTACCATCAAATCGAATGAGAAGTTTTTCAGCTATTTCAATTGATACTGACATTTTATTTGAATTAGAAGTAGAAGAATTTGAAAGAGAATTTGAGTCGGGAGAAGGTATTTGTTCGTCAAATAAGTTACTTATATCAGGATATAAAGTAGACATACGTTTACAAGATTTTTAAAATATGAGACAGAATTTAAGATAGAATGTACTTACAAGTAGAATATTGTTGTTGGTCGCATAGTCTATTATTCCACGGGTTCACCTCTACTTCCGATGGAACTACAATTGGGTTATGACTGGAACTGGATTTCGAACTGGATGTACTGGACCCCAATGTAATTAGTTGTAGTGGCGATTTTTCCACACTGACAGTTTTTTTTTGAATGATTCCTCGAAGGAAACAAGTCAATTCAAAAATTCCTCAGCTCTCCTTCTATCAGCAATCAGAGGAACTCTGCTACTAATATCCCACGTTCTGACACCAAATTTTGTTATGGAATACTATGCGTTTATTTCTTCTCCGGACTAACTCTTTGTTTTGGAATTAAACAGAATATATTGACATGTATAAATTTATTATATTAGAGGATGAAAATTACACTCTGTTTGTTATTTCTTAAAACTATGAATATATAAGTTCTGTTATCTACAATTATTTAACGATGTTTCTGGATGGATTTGAGTACAAGAGATTGGACTCAAATATTAATATTAAAATAGCAAATACGGATAGCTTATCGAACAAAGAAATAAGAGAAATAAATTATTATTATTCCATAGATACGAAGTATTAGGTGAATAAACTAGCGAAACTTATTTATTCTAAATAGGAAAATATTTATGAAGAGTATTGATTCTGATTTCTAACAGCAAATAATTATTAGTGATTATACATGAGAACTTTTCATAATTGTAAATAACATATACCAGGTGACTAAAAACTATATAGAAATACATAGATACTTTAATTATCTTACATGTGAGTAGGTAGGTACATTACAGAAGTATTTTCTGAAAAAATCGTTAAAACTAAAGATGCCATAAAGCGTCAGTTAAAAACTAAAGTGGTTCTTAATGAATTGTTTTCTTCCTCTTGGCGAAGTTGAATGGGAGGCTGCGTCTTCCAGTCATGATTTAGACCTAGTCCTTCCTAGAAATTTTGCGGCATCTCACACAACTAACAAACGTCTTCCTATTTATTTTCGCAAATTGGTTTACCTCTTGTCTCTTATCGAGAACTTTAAAGACGAGACTACGATCCTTGAGAAATAATTTTGTTAGGTATGGTCAGTGTCAATTTTTGTTGTTATAATAAATTAAAAATTCCAGAATTCTTAAGTGAAAATTGAGGTTTCAGGTATGAAGTCAGGTAGAGTCTACATACTTTTAAATATAATGTAATTATATAATCTTTGTGTTTAAAAGTGGTAACAAGATTTTATTTTTTATTACATTTCATTTTTTAAGTCTATATTATATTCTTCTTGTTTTGTTTTTCTTCATCTCGAGTATTCTTATTTATTTTTGCAGCATTATTATCAGTTTGTTGACTAAATGTAGACTAAAATAACAAACAAAAAAGTTGCTCAACCACAACAAAAATAAAAAAAAGTAAAAGAATTTGATCAGATGATATCCCTAGAGAAGGGTGGACAGCGTTAGGAGAGACAGTTTAGAAGTTGGCCAAACAGTTTGTTTTAGACCGCTAATGGAAAAATAAGGGAAGAAAGAAAAATACCATATTGTTTTATTCAGCAAACCGTCGGCTCTGTTTGCTCTTCACTTGATCTTCTACTTCAGTTTCGAGATTTCCGTAGCTAGATAATGTGATGCCTAGATATTTAAACTCGTATCACTTGTTCTGACCTTATCTGACCTTCCTGGTCTAATTTACGTCTTAGTAAATTTGTTGTAGTAACCATGCATTTTGTCTTTTTTGGGGAAATATTTTAAGTTGTTTTTCTCCCATTTGGTATCCTTTTTTAGTTCCTACTTTTTGAAGTTATACTTCTATACGCACGGTCGGCGTTGGAAATTTGCATGAGAGTGAATCTGTGAAACCATTACATATGTAAGATAATGAGTAAGAGAGAGGCAGAAGATATATTTTTTCTCTCTTCCTCTCTCGAGAATAAAAATGTTCCTTTTGTATATATATTTAATATTATATATATATATATATATATATATATATATATATATAATATTGTATATATATATATATATATATATATATATATATAATATATATAATATAATATGTATTAATATTATTATTTATGTGATATGTTTTGTATTATTTAGAATTAAACGTTTATAATTATTTAGGCTTTTGTATTTCAAAATAATCACTGTTTTACCGAGAACTGTCAATTTTGAAATCCGTTAGTGTCATGTCTAATTGGCAAATCCTTTACGTGTTTGGTTCATACGCTGGTGGTTGTGAGTTCGAATCTCAATTATGAATTTCCTTTTTTATTTTTGAAATATTTAAAAACCTCACGTTAATATTATTAAATATATGTAATATACGCAAAAAACATAAATTTTAAAATAAAATGAAAATTTACAACATAATCCGAGTTGTTGGTTTTTTATTTTTGTCTTCGTAAAGTAAGTTATGTATATTGGCAGTTTTAAATACTTATGAATATTACATATTTTAATTTATATTGTATTATTATATTGAATTATGTTGCCGTGTAATTATTGTATTGTAATTTTTATATTAATAACAAAATAAACAATGAATTTTACTGCAGAGTATGTGTACATTTTTTTTTGCATTCAACTCCTTTTATACATATATAAAAATAAAAATATATATTTTCATTAAAATATTGATACAATCCTTTATTTACTATACTCCTATTACAGGTCAAATGTTTATATACAGCAAACGATGCACCATATACCTATATAACTAATTATTTTTCTCTTTCTGCTCTCCCTTACCTATAGCTGTACATATGTAATGTACATATGTAATGGTAGTGTGTATAGAAGTATAACTTCTACCGGCAGTCCCACTGGACTGCCACACCCGTTTTTTTATTACTTCATCCATAATCAGGTTGAACAATAGAGGACTCAGGGAATCTCCCTGTCTTATTACATTGCCAGCTTCAATAAGGTCGGTTAGTTCTTCTTCTACTTTTACTTTTATTGTGTTGTTTTGGTAGATATTTTCGATTGTTTTGATTATTCCTAGAGGTATCTCTCTTGAGTAAAATAAGTGGATAACGTCCTTTAATGTTACCTGGTCAAATGCCCTCGTAAGGCTATGAACATAGATATGCCAGTTTGTCGTATTGCGTCGAAATATATCGTCGGTGCATGATCTTTCCGACCTAAAACCTTGCTGTTCTTCTGTCAGTGATAATTTTATTCAGTTTATTCGTTAACACTTTGGTTGTTAATTTTAGTGTTGTGTTTAATAAATTAATTCCTCTGTGATTTTCTTTTTTTTTCTGTAATTTTTTTTTCTGTAAGTTTAATATGGTTACCCATATTAAAAGAGGAAATTAATAAAAACAAAATACCACCATTAGGTGGTATTTTGGTAAATATATCGAGGATACATCATTTATGCTTTTAATTAGCATAATATAAAATCAGAGTTTGGTGTTAATTGGGAGTAAAATAAATGTAAGACCAAATACTTCCGGGATCCAAGATGTCGGGATAGTTGGAAGTCCTTGATGGTTTCCATAGATATTGTCACAAATTGGTCACATTGCTTCTATAGTGATCCTTTCCCAAGTTAACATGCTCCTTTTATATTTTGGTTGCACCGTACTGATGATGACCAAATAGTCAGAAGTACTTATTTATGGTTGCCTTCCATCGATATACATACCCATTTTGTTTTTTGTTTTCGTAGTCCAGTAACTCGGGTGGAAAATAGGGGTACATAATACAAACTCATGACCGCCATAAAACTAGGGAATTTAAAATAGACCCCGAGAGCTTGGTAAACTAATCACTGGTCTACCTGCACCCCGTGGCAGGTATAGACCATAAACCCCTTGCAAATCACTAAGATTTGGTAATTTGACAAAATAAATCTAAAATATTCCATAAAATTCTATTGATCGCTACCTAAAACTATGCGAAAAAAAATTTCTCTTCATTTGCCCTTGTTCCTTTAACATGGATAGTAAACTACTCATTTATTACTTTTTGAGCCAACGAGGACGAAAAATAATAGTTATCAATAATTTCAAATTTCAATTGCGAAAGACTCTGAAATCGAATTGCCTTTTGTGGACTTGTGAGACGAAAGGGTGTAAGGCTTGATCATTCAACTGGTGAGTAGATTTTATACCTTTTTTTTAGTTGTTTTGCACTGGTGGCGGATCATTCTAAT
The DNA here is from genome assembly GCF_040954645.1 of Diabrotica undecimpunctata. NCBI lineage: Eukaryota > Metazoa > Arthropoda > Insecta > Coleoptera > Chrysomelidae > Diabrotica > Diabrotica undecimpunctata. The sequence continues at coordinate 115,133,749 of NC_092803.1, read as the reverse complement.
CAATCAGAAAGAAATCAGCTTAATTAAGTTTTTGAAGTCAACTGTACAAGATGTTTCTGGTAGACAAGGCATAAGATTACTTTGTTTATTTAAGTAGATTATTCTTTCTGATATTACATTTTCAGATTTCTGATTAAATTGTTAAAGTCACATTGTCACAGTTTTAGATTTTAGGTAGATCATTCTAAAACATTGACTATCTCAAAAAGTATGCCAGATATTACGCCAGAATAAGAAAATTAATATTTACAAAACTGTTAGATACAAACCTAAGTATGTATATAAAATGTGTATGTTACTTATGCATTATCCATTTGAGAAAAGTACGCTAATAATAATAAGTGCGAATCGGTGTAATATTAAAGATGGTGTTCTATTAAAAACAACCTAAATCATGCCACATGCAACATCTTGTATACCCGAAAATAATTTTTGGTGATAGATCCCTTAATTCTAGAGAACTTCGCTATTTTTCTTACTTGACACAATTTCCATGTTTCATGAACGGTGGTAGAATAAATCATCCTTCATATTTAGAAGTTTAAATCTAAACACAAATGTATGTCAATATTGTTCTTTAAAGTTTGTTAAGAAATATTCTACATTTGTCTTGCTAGATATTTTTGATAAAAATACCAAAGTACCAGGATTGGAAAATCATTTAATATAAATAACTAATTTCTGTGTAGAATTGCAATTGTATTTTTGTAATTTTAGTTTTATTTTATAAGTTTTGCAATACCAGCTGAGGATCCAAATATTTTTTTGACTTAACCATAAATGGATCATTTTTTATAATTTAATAAAGTAATTTTTCACATGAAACGTAAAAATATGCAAAGAACTTATTAAAATTTTAAAATTAAAGAAGACTTTATTTTGTGGAATAAAGTCCAGTTGTCTGAAAATGACCAGTATATGTATATATTTCTATAATTATTTCAGTTGCGGAAAATATTCTGCACTGCGACTTGAAACACAATCACGTAAGCGACATTTGAAAACTAAGCCGTCAAGTCATCAGCAACTCCTTCAAGATGAAAGCTCAAAAAGACTTATTGGAGAGGCCATCAAAAATCATTCACCAAAAGATTACAACTTTTTCTTTCAAAGAACACCTGACAACAACGGACATCTCTTGTATTCGGAGGAATATAAGCAACGATCGTTTGCCTTTTATGCCACATGTACCGAAGACAATAGAAAAGCACATCAAGCAATACGACAGATGAATCTAATGAGGGACCGCGATAAATGTTTTGTGTTGCATAACGATTCGCAACAAAATATTATTATTTTTGGCATTCTTGAGAATTTACGTTACTTGGCGAAAGCAGAGGCATATTAAATATATGGTACATTACAATATGCTCCAAAATTTTTCTTACAATTATTTACCATCCATAGCTTATTAAATGGGCATTACGTGTCTCTTATATTCTGTGTTCTTTCCGACAAACGCATATAAACCTACGTCAAGGTCTTTACTCAATTAATTCGTTGTTTCAAAGAAGTTGGTGTCGTTTTAAGTCCATCAAAACTTGTGGTAATTTTGCTGATTTGAAATTTCGATTTACAAGGCTGTAGTTGCCATTCGGCTATCTGCGAAGCGAGTTGGGTGTTTATTTCACTTGATTCAAAGGCGGTTTCGCAAAATCCAAAAATTGGTTTGGTAACCACTTACAAGAGGGGAGATTCCAACGGCAAGTTGCTGCACCACTTACTTGGCTTGCCATTTTTGGACTCAAAATGAGTCGGCGATTCTAATGTCAAAGGTTTCATGCGGATATGGCTAACCTGCCTTCATTTATGAAAATGGCCGATTATATGGTAGAGAACTATATAAGTATTGAGTCTCCTTTACCTCTAACTGTTTGTTTTTATACATTTTACCACAAATCCATGCGAATACTATCATTCCCATTTTTCCAACTGTTTTTACCATTCTCATCAAAATATATTCACTTTTGTATCTAACTGCAGAGTTTACATGTACCTGTCCGTACAGTCATTCTTCTTCAAGCGGCGGAGGTTGGCAATCATCATAGCTATTCCGACTTTTGAGACGGCTGCTCTGAAAAGTTCATTTGATGTACATCCGTACCACTCTCTCAAGTTGCGCAGCCATGACATTATACGCCTTCCTATGCTTCTCCTTTCTTGGATCTTTTCCTGCATAATCAGTTGGAGCAAGGTGTATTTCTCTCCAAGTGTAATATTTCCGAGATATTCCAATTTTCTTGTTTTAATTATATTTAAAGTTTCTATTTCTTTATTCATCCTTCTCAGAACCTCTTTGTTTGTGACGTGTTCTGTCCACGATATTTTCAGAATTCTTCTATACACCCACAGCTCGAATGATTCCAGTTTTTTCATTGATGTCGCATTCAAGGTCCAAGATTCCATTCCATAAAATAAAGTTGAAAAAACATAGCACCTCGCCAACCTAACTCTTAGTTCCAATTTTAAATCCCTTGTACATAGCATTCTTCTCATTTTGTTGAAATTTGATCTAGCCTTTTCTATTCTGATTTTAATCTTCTGAATGTAATCATTTGTGGAGTTAATCATTGTTCCCAGATATGCATATTTGTCCACTTGTTCGAGGTTGGTTCCGTTTATTAGAAGATTCTCGTTATTTCTTGAAGATTTCGATATTCTCATAAATTTCGTCTTCTTGACATTCATTGTTAGACCATACTCTTTTCCATTCTGGTCACCAGTCTCTGAAGATCTTCAATATTTTCGGCCAAGATCACAGTGTCGTCCGCATATCTAATGTTGTTAATAGGAACTCCATTTACCTTTATTCTAGCTGTTTCACCTTCAAGAGCGTTTTTCAGGATCTCTTCGGAGTAGGCTCTTAAAAAGGATTGGCGACAATACGCATCCCTGTCTCACTCCACATCTAATTTCAATTTCTTCTGACAGCTGTTTGTTAACACGTACTTTTGCTCGCTGTTTATAGTATAAATTTGATATGATCCTAAGGTCGTTGTAGTCAATCTTTTTTGATTTCAGGACATTCAATAATTGTTTATGTCGTACTTTATCGAATGCTTTATTATAGTCAATAAAAGATACGTATATATTTTGATTGACGTCCAGGCATCTTTTTATCAGTATATTAAGTGAAAAAAGAGCTTCACGCGTTCCTAGGCCTTTGCGAAAACCAAATTGTGTATCATTAACGGCTATATCGAGTTTGTGATATATTCGGTTATGGATGACTTTTAGTAGTAACTTTAGCACATGAGACATCAAGCTAATGGTGCGGTAATCGCTGCTTTCTCTTGCGTTTTTTTGGGGAGACAAATAAAAATCGAGGTTAACCACTCTTTGGGTAATACGCCTGAACTATAAATTTGGTTCAAGAGTGTCACTAAAACATCAATGTGCTTCTCATCTAGAATTTTTAGGATTTCTATAGGAAGCATGTCAGGTCCAGGGCTTTTCCCACTCTTCATTATTTGTAATGCGTATTATATTTCTTCTTTTGTAATATATGGACTTATTTCTTCTGACGTCAGATCTCCTCTTTCATCATCGAACAATTCGTCGATATATTCTGCCCACCTTTGTACTTTCTCGTCCGTATGTGTTATAGTAGTCCCGTGTCTATCCAGAATTACACGAGTGGGATTTTGTTTTCTTAGTCCTGCCAGTTTTTTAACTTTCTTGTGTAGGTTAAACAGATCATATTTATTTTGAAGGTCTTCGATCTCTTTGCATTTCTCTTCAAAGTATTTTTCTTTTGTCTGCTTTATCATCTTCCTGATCTCGTGATTTATCTCTCTGTATTTATTGTTTTCTTTGTTTTTAAATTGTCTCCGTTGTTCTATCATATTGAGTATGTCGTCATTCATCCATTCTTCTTTTCTCTTTGCGGAAGTCTTAAGTATTTCTTTACAGGGTTCCAGTAGACAATATTTTTGTCGATCCCAGTACTCGTCAATATCATTGGTGTATGTTTTCAATTTGCTGCAGTTCACATGCAGTTTATGTTGAAGGCATTCTTTTACTTTAGGTTCTTTAAGTTTTCTTGTATCTATTGTAGGGATTCTTTGATGTCTTTTAATATTTTTAAGGGTGAGTGTAATCTTGGCGATAAGTGGATTGTGATCTGAGGCCACGTCTGATACAGGATATGCTTTCACGGCTTTAACAGCATTACGGTATCTTACATTGATCATAATGTAGTCTATCTGCTTCCTGACTACTTTCTCCGATGTATCTGCGGGCGAACGCCATGTATACAATCGTCTGTTTGGTAACTTGAAAAATGTGTTTGTAATAATCAAGTTCTGCTTTTGACAGAATTGTAACAGACGGTCTCCTCTCTCGTTTTGATTACCCAGACCATAGTTTCCTATACACTTTCCGCTTTGTCCCTTTCCAATCTTTGCATTGGGTACACTCATTAGGAAGGTCAATATATATATATATATATATATATATATATATATATATATATATATATATATATATATATATAAATATATATATATTGTTATGATTGTTTATTTTGAGTTCAAACTTAGTTTATTGAGCCAATAAAAAAGAATTATAACTTATTTGTTATCAAAAGTAAAATAATCCTTATATTACCTGTGTTCGATGGATTCAAAAGATTTTCTAGTTGTCTTTTATCGGGAGAGAAGAAAAGGATAAGAATACAAATATATTATATTACAAAGATTTACGTTTCTTTATTTTGTATGAACGAATAAAACAATTATTAAATTCTGTCGTTATCTTATCAATCAGCATACAAGAAAATAAATCAAATTATTATGATAATAAGATTCTAAAGCTACATACATTTATATTACGTGAAAAACCAATTTTACTTAAATTTTTCTTTACTTAAAAAAAAAGAAACCACAAAACTTTAAACTTTTGATTAGCCTAACAAAACCTCAGTTCTTAAATTTTAATGCTGATGACCATGATGTCGAAACGATCCTTCACAGATATAAAATTCAATTGTACAAACACTTACAGTTTATTTTCTTCTTGAGTTGTATGTTGGAACATACCCAGAAAAGTCCAGTCTCCTCAAAGATGTGATCTCCCCTCTTTGGCACCTCGGCTCCTTCTTTACGTCTCTGCAAACCTCCTTCAGACTACACAAAAAAACACCTGATTCACTTCTCCAAACTCCGCTACTTATTTATGACACCAGGACCTCCTTTTGTCAACTTGATGCCGTAAGAATACTTTCACATATACTTTATAAAATGCCACACGGTAGATACAAGGACCTCTTTTAATCTACTTGTTACCTCCTTCTTCAAACTATTCACTTCTTTTCGTTACGCCGGTATCCAAACTCACGAACCACACCCTATCTTGAGAACAAAACGACTGTTTCCTTTCGATGACCAAAATATGACTGCCTTCTCCTCTCATGATCGACTTCCAAATTCCCATTTAAAAACGACCGTCCAATCAAAAAGCTCAAATTGTGTTTACCATGATTTTGGAAAAGCCTAATTTCGGTTTCAGAGAAAACTAAATAGCTTACTTTAAAATTGGTTTTTTTCAATACATCATTTATACATATTTTAAAATATTAGAATATGGTCATTTAATACTCGACTATACAAACAATGAAAAGATTAACTTACAGGTAAAATGTCTTCTAATTCTAAACAAAGGATTTTTGATAATTTTGTTTGAAACGGAAAAAAGGTCGTTTGCCAAACAAATTTCTATTCTTATCTACACTAAATCTTATCTTAAATTACTATATACAATTTGTTTATAATGATTTCTTAAAATTTTATTCCGATGGATATTTTTATTTATTTTTCTTTGGTTGGGAAAGAAAAAGTATGACAAATCCCCGCCTTTGCATATGATAAAAATTACTGAATTATGCAGGGATTTTTCTCTATGCAAAAACAATACCAGCATTTTATTCATAATATTTGTAAACATCGTTGATATTATAAATTCCCCTAATCTTGTCTGATTCTATGTGCTTCAACTCATAACTATTTATCCCATTCTCATTGTTTACTATGTACGGACCCTCAAAAACAGGCATTAACTTTCCGCACACATCGCTAGGTATGTTGGACACGCGCAATGCTCTCACCATAACCTTCTCACCTTTTTTGAAAGTAACTGGTCTTCTTTTTCTATTTTGGTCTTGCCTCTGGATATATTTTTCGTTTGCTCTCCGCAATCTCCTCTGCACATTTTCCATTATCTGTGTGTATTCCTTTTGTTCTCTACCTTCCCATGGTCTTAGTGGCATTATACCCTTCATTATATATTCTGGGGTCTCTTTCGTTATAGTGCTCGGGATGGTATTTAGATACGTTTCTACTTCGGCGACTTTCCTATCCCATCGTCTATGTTGACCCTCTGTTGTAATCCGAAGAAACTTCGTCACTTCCTGTATAAAACGTTCCGAAGGATTACTCTGTGGATGTCTGATGCTAACAAAATTTGTCTCTATTCCCCGTTCTCGAAATTGTCCCTTGAAACGATCATTTCTAAAATATGTTGCATTGTCTAGAAGAATCCTTCTTGGTGTTCCTACGGTGGCTATAAAATTGTCGATTTTTCTCATTATTTCTTCCCCTTTCGTGGTACGGCAACTGTATAATTTTACATATTTGGAAAACACATCTACCATGACTAAAACATGTTTATTCCTCTTCGTCGTCATAATTAGATCGCTTAACATATCTATTGCTACAATATCTAATTTGTTCCGGGATATAATATTTTTTGTAACGTTTTCATTTTTGAAATTTCTAATTTTATATTTTTGACAGATCTGGCACTTTTGTGTAATTTCTTTTGCGATGCGGTAATCTTGTCGGCAAATATAATTTTCTCGAAAAACCAGCCAGACTTTTCTGCTACCGATATGTCCATTGTCTTCGTGTAATTTCTGTATGATCCTATCTGCCAATGTCTGTGTTATCACGTATAGTTCCTTTCCATCAATTCGTTTGAAAAATATACCGTTTTCCCTCTCCGCTCTTCTTTTTTCTCTTTCTTCCAGGTCTTCTTGATTTGTTCTAATTTCGTTTAACGAAAATACCCCTTCCTCTTGTGTCAAAATGTTCAATCCTACATGAAAAGCAATTGCTTCCTTTTTCCCCGAGTCTTCATCCCTTGTGAGAGCGTCGGCTATAATGTTGTCTTTTCCTTTTATATATCGAAACTCAAAGTCATACTCCTGTAGTAACAAAATGCCTCTATGTATACGATTGTTAACCAGACGATTTTTCATTATATGTACCAAAGCTGCATGATCAGTTTCGATTGTGAATTTTGCTCCCAACAGATAAAATCTTAACTTATTTACACAGAAAAGTACGCTAGCAAACTCTAGTTCAGTCACACTGTATTTTCTTTCGTGTGTTTTTGTCACCCGGGAAATAAAACAAATCGTATTTATAATTGTACAAACACTTACAGTTTATTTTCTTCTTGAGTTGTATGTTGGAACATACCCAGAAAAGTCCAGTCTCCTCAAAGATGTGATCTCCCCTCTTTGGCACCTCGGCTCCTTCTTTACGTCTCTGCAAACCTCCTTCAGACTACACAAAAAAACACCTGATTCACTTCTCCAAACTCCGCTACTTATTTATGACACCAGGACCTCCTTTTGTCAACTTGATGCCGTAAGAATACTTTCACATATACTTTATAAAATGCCACACGGTAGATACAAGGACCTCTTTTAATCTACTTGTTATCTCCTTCTTCAAACTATTCACTTCTTTTCGTTACGCCGGTATCCAAACTCACGAACCACGCCCTATCTTGAGAACAAAACGACTGTTTCCTTTCGATGACCAAAATATGACTGCCTTCTCCTCTCATGATCGACTTCCAAATTCCCATTTAAAAACGACCGTCCAATCAAAAAGCTCAAATTGTGTTTACCATGATTTTGGAAAAGCCTAATTTCGGTTACAGAGAAAACTAAATAGCTTACTTTAAAATTGGTTTTTTTCAATACATCATTTATACATATTTTAAAAGATTAGAATATGGTCATTTAATACTCGACTATACAAACAATGAAAAGATTAACTTACAGGTAAAATGTCTTCTAATTCTAAACAAAGGATTTTTGATAATTTTGTTTGAAACGGAAAAAAGGTCGTTTGCCAAACAAATTTCTATTCTTATCTACACTAAATCTTATCTTAAATTACTATATACAATTTGTTTATAATGATTTCTTAAAATTTTATTCCGATGGATATTTTTATTTATTTTTCTTTGGTTGGGAAAGAAAAAGTATGACAATATATATATATATATATATATATATATATATATATATTTCAATTTCGATCAATTGTTAAAATTCCGTTTTTTGTTCATAGGAAGTATAACATTGAAAATGAAAAAAATGAAAAAAAAATTTCTCAATTATATAAATAGGAAAAGTTTACAAATACATAATACTGGAGCTGTAGTTTTCGCTTATGTGAACCTATCGCAAAATTTTCCGTGCATTACATATCTCTCCCACAAAAAGCCTCCATTGCTTTGAACGAATAATAGAAAATAAAGAATGAGCACAAATGTGAGAATGTGCGGTACCTTTAAGTGTACTCAGGAGTCTTTTCAACCTGTTAGGAACTCTCAGCCAAGTCTTATTGTAATTCAGGTAAAAAATTTCAAATAAATCATTAAATTCATACCCTTATATAGTAAAACGGATGTATGCTTAAGATTACACTATTGAAATTAATGATGCTTCACATATTTTCGTGGTGTGGGGTTTGAAAAACAAACAAAACAATTTTGCACAAGTCCAAAGGGACGTATCACTTACGCTTAATTTTTAAATTGTTAAATCTTAATATTATTACCTAAAATATAGGTCTGAATGTCAATAAAAAATGGATAAAATAGAAGAAAAGCAAATCAATCGATACAAATAATCAAATAAAAAATGAAAATATAGAAAAAACCTCATGACTGAGAAGAAACTGCAATTTACCCTGTATACAGCGCTATTAAAGACAAAAAAACAAAAATTTTGTTCAAGCGAAACATGTAGTGGAACTTTAAAAGAACTACAAAAATCAGATTTTTGATTTTAAGTACATGAAACAAAAACAATTACTACTTAATTGATGGATTCGACCGTTACTTGATGGAAATTCATTTTATGTAACAATAAAACACTGAAAACTTTGTTTTCAAAACTTCCACAAAATTTATTTTAAATTCTTATCACTACAGCTGTTTCGGCTGATTGCCTTTCTCAAGTGATCTGTTTTTCGATTCATTGTAGCGTTGGTTTTTGTGAGTGTGTGTCTATCTTCTGTATTGGGAGTGTCTGCTGTCCTGTTTTAGGCTTGTGCCTCTTCAGGACGTGTTTCCTTTTTGGTGGGTGTGGCACTGGGAATTTTGACGTGTCCACTGGTGTTGCGGTGTATGTTGGTGGTTAAGCTGCTTTGCTAGTCCTGGACAATCGGGGACGAAAGGGATAGAAGTGAACGGTTCCTTTCAGAATATTTTTTGGTCTAAAACAAAATTAGTAAATATATGAAAATTATATGTTTATTAATTTACAAAATCAGTTTAATTTTTGAATGAATGTCGCGACGCGTGAGGGCAGCTGTGGACTGGTACCTCGAAAAACGACGGGGTATCATTGTGCAATGGGATCGGAAAACCACAGAAAACCGATCCCCCCCCGTCGGTGTCAGTTCGAAGTGAACTTTCGGTATTATAATATGCGACGGTAAAAGAGGGGAGTTGCCTCCTGTATATCAATGTATTCGTCAGGGAGCTCGTTGCTGGCGAGTTCCAGCAGAATAGCGGGTAGGACTGGGAGTTTGGGTTTAGGTCGTCTTCTGAATACATTGCCGAGGGACGAGCAGGTAGTTTTGAGAATGCTTTGGGCTCTGAGGTTTTGGGTTTTGGCCCCGGATGGTGCGAATTGTATAACTCCTGCTCAGAGAGGAAAGCCTCTCATTGATGGGCTGGATGTTCGACAGGCGATGAATGAGTGCAGAAGGATAGTCGCGTCGTTTTCTGTTAAGTTTACGTAAGATTCTCCTTTCCAGTGTGATTAGTCTATTGTTGAGGTGCTTGGGCATCACAGCACAGATGCAAGATCTGTACTCGATGACCGGTCTGATAAATGTTTTGTAAGTATGGATAAGTGTACGAGGGTGAGTGCGGCCGAATCTGCCAGTAAGAGCGTTGAGAAGTCCGAGTCGGCTCCTAACCTTACTACAGGTTTTTTCAGTGTCGTCACTCCAACGTAGTGTTTGTGTAAACAGCACGCCGAGATATTCGACCTGGTTTCGGAGACGGAGTCGTTCTCCCCATAGACTTAAATTGTGCCTTTCGGTGATGATAGGTGTAATGTATTGGCTGCGATATGGGTGTCTGAAAAGGATCATCTGTGTTTTGTTAGGGTTAGGTGTCACTCTCCATCTCTGGCACCATTGTTCAACAAGGAGCAGATGATCTCGAGCGAACCTAAGTACAGAGTCGACGTGTGGTGTGGTTGTAAGGAGTGCAGTATCGTCTGCGTATAGTAAGGTAGTTGTATGTGTATATCTGGGATTAGGGAAGTCGCTGTTGTATATTGTATAAAGTACAGGTGCCAACACGGAACCCTGAGGGACTCCCGCAGTGGGAGTGAAGGATGTAGAGTAACGATCACGCTCCTTGACTGTAATCCGCCGTTGAGAGACATAAGAGTGGATGAGTCTGACGAATGGAGTAGGTAGCCCGATGCTCACGAGTTTCTTGACCAGTCCCACATGCCAGACTTGGTCAAAGGCTTTTTGAACATCGAGGAAGATGCCTAGTGACAAATTGCCGTCGTTCAGACTTTGTGAAAGGTGAGTGACGATTTCAGTCAATGCCGTTTTGGTAGAGTACCCTTCTCTAAAGCCGAATTGGTAAGGTGGGATGATGTTGTGTTCTGTGGTGAAGTCTACGAGTCTTTCTTTAAGGATCCTCTCGAAGACTTTCGCCAGGGCGTTAAGGAGAGACATCGGCCTGTAAGAGTGAGGGTTGGTACGCGGCTTGCCCTTTTTCAAGAGCATAATTGTATGTGCTACTTTCCAATTTTTTGGGAAGTAGCAGAGTTTAAGAGTGGCATTGATTATGTTCGTCAAGTATAGAGTGACGCTCAGCGGGAGGTGACGCACACAGTTCCTGGCAATCTTGTCAGGCCCCGGTGCGTTCGATTTGCCGATTCGGCAGAATTGTATGAAGGTTTGGTGATCCACAGGCGCCATGATTGGATGTTCATGGGGTGCCTGAGGGTCGAAAGGGGTTCTGAGCAGTCGTGTTATGTCTCTCACTGCGCGATCACAGAAGGCATGATCGAATCTCGGATCGTCTGGAGATACTAAGGTATTTTGTAAGTGGGTTTTGAAAGCTTCTGCTTTCTGTTCGTTTGAGTTAATAATTTGATTATTCACCACAAGGTGAGAAGGATTATTGGTTTTTTGTTTGGTTAGGCATTTGAATTTTTGCCAGAATTTGCCGTTATCACGGTAATCAAGACTGGAGGTCGCTGCAGCCCATTGTCTGGACTGCAGATTGTTGACCTGCAGTTTGATCGCCGCAGACTGACGGTTGTATTCTGTTTTGACGAGGGGATTACGGGTGCGTTGGAATTGACGGAGGAGACGTCTCTTTTGTTTGATTTTATCAATGATAAACTGAGGTAGAGGTGGTTTGTTAGGGTTGATAACCCTATTAGGGACCGACAAATCAACTGCTTGATTTGTCGGGTGGGATTTCTGGGTATTGGAATATGTTTGGATGAGACAAGGACTTTAGGATCGCCCAGCGCATCACGGAGCTTGCGTTGTAACTCGACATGATTTACCGGGTGGAAGGTAGTTAGGTGGGCAATTTGGGTAGGAAGGACCTTGACAGTCGAGATTTGGTTGAGAAGGATCTCTCGGGTGTTAATGATGCGAAAGAAATCTCTTTGGGTCGATTTCTCTCGAGGTATATTGGTGATGGTATAATTGAAGGATTTGGGTTGAGTGGAGGTAGTGGCCTGGGATGCAGGGACGGAGGGTCTGGGAGTGGTGGTGGCGTTAGCGTATGATGCGGGTGTGTTTTGTGTGGAAGGTGGGTTGATAGGTGCGTGTGTTTGTTGTGAATTTAGGGTATTTGTTGGTTGTGTGTTGACTGTATTTATTAGTTGTGGAGATTGGGTGTTTGTCGCTAGAGCGGTGTGGGTGGATATTGGTTGGGTGGTATTGGTATGTGTGGTGAAGTTTTGTTGTGGTTGAGTGGCTAAAGTGGTGATAGGAGCAGTGGGTGTGTTAAGGATAGCAGATGACCGGGTCAGCTGCAGTTGAGCTATCAACCGATCAATCTGCTCTACGGGTAGGGTGGAAATTATATCTGACATAAAAGTGTCAGATAGGTTATTAGTGATAGTGGATTGAGTGGTATCTGGGATGTGTAATGTAGGTGGGAAGGAAGAAGTGATCGGTGGAATGGTAGTGTTGGTTGGTGTGATTAAGGTCTGTGTTGCGGGTGTCCTTTGTGAGGGTAGCGGAGGGAAGTCGTAATTGTCGATGATAGGCATGTCTTTGGAGTGTTGCCCAGGGTCGGGTGGTTCAGCAGGAGTAACTTTGTTCGACCTGTTGGAGCGGGTCGACCTTGGCATTTTCGAAGTGGATGGCTAGGTAAATTACACCCAGATGACACCTTTTTTCAAGCACCTTGTGCAATGTGCAAGATGGCTGGTAAGCCGGGCTATACTTAACTACTTTGAGCTAGCGGTCCCCCGTAGATATTATTAAATGTATTGGTTAAGTGCAGATTTGTGCCGGCACGACCGTTCACAGACTCCGACGGAAGCTGTAAGCCCCGGCAACGGCCTACGTGGATGGCTTCTTACGGACCACCCACTAAGCCTACACCGTGACCAGCAGAATCTCCGTCAGAGAGTACAAAACGCCGGTAGACCAGCAAAAAACACAGCACTTACCTTATAAACTCCAAGTACGGCCACGTGGCGACCACGTGGTTGGTTTCACCAGGTTATCTCTTCGTATTCGTCGGCTTTGTACTTCTTGGCCGGCTTCCAGCGGTCAGAGCTTGGCTTTGTCTATGACAGCCGTCTGACCCTCTGCTATGAAAACCTAAAAACCTAAAAGCACTAACACTGTACACTACGTACTCACTACGGCGAACGGACGAAAAAAAAAAGGATCTGTTTTTGGCATGGGTTTACACTTTATAGTCTCTAATGAAATAGGTTGAGGAGGGGAGAACTGTTTGTCTCAAGTTGGTCATTTAGAATTATATCTGTGTTTTTTAATTTGTTGATTTCCATAGATTCTAACAAAGATATCTTAAGGCCTTTATTTTGAATGTGGAGAATTTTAAATTCGTCATTAAAAGAATGATTATGATCTAGAATAGGACTATAGAATCTTAATATATTTGTCTAGGTTGTTATTTGTTCTGAAAGCTGGTAGTATTCCTTTCTTTTTTATGTGTTTGGCTATTTTTGTTGATATTTTGCCTGTATGTATATGTAATCGAGCAGAAGGTACTGGGTTTTCTCTCTGGTGGTGGAAATACTAAGCTCAGGGCTTTCTTATGTAGTTTTTGATTTAACATTTTATTAACTGTTTGTTCGTTGTGTCCATTGTTTACTGCTATTTGCTTAATGATATTTAATTCTGTCTCAAAATTGTATTTTGACATCGGAATTTCTGTTAATCTATGTAACATACTATGATAGGCTGCCAGTTTATGTTGTGTGAGATGGGATGATGAATTGTGAATAGTCGTGTCAGTATGGGTAGGTTTACGAAATATGGAGAAGTCATGTTTGTTTTTAAGTCTGATAATTTTTAAATCTAAAAAAAAAAATTCATGGATTGATTTTGTTCTGTTTCTATTGTAAATTCAATATGACTATGAAGAGAATTAATATACGGTTTCACAGAAACTAACAGGCAACTCGACCAATTATCATTTTTATAATGAAACAGCTGTGGTAAAAAAAAAAAAAATTTAAAAAAAATAAATTTTGTGGAAGTTTTGGAAACAAAGTTTTCAGTGTTTTATTGTTACAATTACTACTGTTTTAACAATCAATAAATTGGTTAAATCCATCTTCAGTTATTAAGTAAATTTAAAAAATAGAGTATCATGTAGCGAAAAAAATTACCTTTCAAATGATGTGCCACTCGACCACACTTGCTGTTAAAAAAAAAAAAAAAAAATTGAGGGCATGGATTTTGCATGAAAATTCGTCCCCCTCCTAATACAAATAGACGTGTTTTCTTAAATTTTAAGGAAACTCTTGGTTTCTGAGTTTCTGAGGGGTCAAATTTTCGTTGGAACACACTGTATATAGTTTTTGACGTAATATGTTAAAACTGCCCCCTTACCATTGTAAATTCAATCACATTGAACATATTTGGGGAATGTGCAAACCTCCTGCAATTTGGGAAAAAATGTATGCGGAAATGCGGTGGAAAATTAATAAAAGAATAATGGATACGAAAAAATTGCATCGATGCAATTAACTCAGTCATTATTTACAATCCCAATGAAGATACCGTCGACGGTGATTATAAGTAAGGATCTAATTCTTGATTGATGTAAAATACGTTATCAGTTAAAATATAATTTTTGCTTGTCTTCTATAGATGAAATGGTCCCAATATGTGCCCTTACTTTTGTTTTATAGGATAACTTTCAATTTTTTACCAATTTCTTCATATTTTTATGCAGACCTTCTACAAACCTTATTGCATTACCAAAACAATTAAGTTCATCAATGATATTCAAAAAAATTATAGATCGTTGTGCTTTTAAGTACGCCTACCCCATTGATCTTTATATGGGCCCCCTTCTGTCAAATAGATGAACTCAAAATAAATATTTTACAGATATCATTTATTGGCAAAAATACACATTTTATAACATTTATTTGCAAAAATCACAAATATAATTGTCCTGTTCTGCGCCAGAACAATGTTCATATGCCCCTAAATCATAGTCTTCTTCAGCTGGTACAAAATCTTTATCTTCTTCTAAATAGCTTTCAGGTTTCTTTTGTTTTTTCCTGACTTTTTGTTTGCTATTTCAGAAGTAGCGAAGACCTTTTTTTTATTTTTCTTTTTCTGCACCTTTCGCAGCTGCTTTCTCTAATGAGATCTACAACTCGTGTTTGTACGGCGACGAAGTTATAATTTTTGACTTAACAGGCTTTCTTTCTCGGGTGGCTGTTTTCTTTTTAATAGTTGCTAAAGGTGATATTATATGAAATGGAGAAACAAACTTCTCAGTTTTTACTACATATTTTCTTGAACAGCTAGGAGAATCAATGTTTTTGCTGCATTCCGGTTGCGACTTCATGTCTGTTACCGATTTCTCTAATACAACAGTCTTGGCTTAGGAATCGCTAAAATAATAAAAAAGATATTTTTGTTTGTTACTTCCCGGTTGAGACCCGATGTCTTTTAAAAGACCTTTTGCCGATTTTGGTAGTGCATCATTGAGTTCACTATAGTTTTCTAAAGAAGCAGAACTGCAGTTTTTTGCTGCTTTATCTTTTTCTGCAATGAAATATGCTTCAGAAAATATATTTCTATTCAAGCGTCAAATTCCAGTGACCTTGAAGCCTTTAACTAAAATTTCAGCAACTCTGCCAAATCATACTGGGTTAAAGCTCGTAAGGGCTGTTTTTAGTCCCATTCTTTTTTCTAACACATTTGTATCGCCAACACTATGTCGCTTTCTTTCCATACCTTCCTAATTCGATTTTTAGGGGATTTTCTGTTATTGCACATAGTGTAGCTGCAGGAAAATACGTTATTATCAAAAGATCATAATATAGGCTCGGACTTATATTGCAAATTTTTTCTAAACTTACATTTCTAAGAGATTTGCCTAGAAATGATGTATGCTTAAAAATTGTTCAAAAACTGGAAAACAAACAATCACAAAATGTACTCACAAACTATACTTTAAGAAATAACCGCGTTATGGGAAATGGTTTACAATTTAGATAGGCGACAGTTACTCGTCCCGATACTGAAAAGCACCACTGTTATCAGAGAATTATTGGGGGCTCACATTATGTGCAGGGCCCATATTCAGACCATTTCCTCTACAGTTTATTTCGCGCACTTTCGTTTTGATATAAAAATTATTATTATTTATTCTTAGTCCAATCTGCTCCTTTTGGAGAGATGTTATGTCGAGAGGAACAAATATTTCTTATTTGTTTATCTTCCACCTAGATCCTCTGATCTGTGTTGCTACATAATCTTTGAAGTTCTACCGGTTTTTTTACTGCCTCACTGTCGGAAAAGTCGGCAAAATAGTCAGTATATTACAGGTATATAACACTTTCAATTATTGTCAGGCCATGGAGATGGAGTGTATTAGTTTCTACATTATGAGATGGTGTACACTCTCTTCTTCTTGCTATAGCATGCTGGACGAGCTATACTGCCTGTAGTCAGTACCCCGATGTATGAGCGGGAACACAAGGTGTACTAATACTCATACTCTCATGAAATGCATCTGGCGCTGCATGAGAACCTTCACATTTTACTCTCCTTCAACTAGTCTTGAGTAAAATGTCTTTTATCTTTCCTATCGGCCTCTCTTGGCCAACTCTTGTTTTTCCGACCCCGATTGGCTATTAGGTTTTCGAGAGCGGACGGGTCATTATTCTCTTTCCTTACTCTAAACTATTTTCTACCACGCAGAAGGAAGTGGGGCCCCACTGCGTTACTTTGCCCCAAGAACTATCGTGAAAGATGAACTCTAAACATATCAGTATGCCGAGGGATCTAACTAGCAATTGGCGCCAATCAGCGTCCGGGGCTGATGGTGTGAAATGGGCTACCGGCCATGATGTTGTGAGAAACCAGGCACGCCATGGAAACTCTGAGTCTGGAATAAACATAAAAATATGGAGCACCCTTAAAATTGGTACGTGGAATGTTCGAGGATTGCTGGAACCCGGAAAATTGGATGTAGTGGAAAAGGAGATACACAATTATGCCATTGTAGGTCTATCTGAAACCCACTGGAAGGATAAAGGACATTATACGTCAAAAAATGGCAATGATATTTATTTCTCCGGCAATGATAACGAATCTCAGAATGGCGTGGCAGTGATAGTAAATAATGCCATTAAAACCTCCGTAAAAGAATACATAACCGTCAGCGATCATATAATTGTTATCAGAATGAATGCCAGTCCAGTTAATCTTAATGTAGTACAAACATATGCCCCAACAAGTGAAGCTCACAATGAAGAGATCGAAACATTTTATAGTACGTTGGAGCAGACGCTTAGGAAGCTTCCAAATAGAGAAATCACAGCAGTCGTAGGCGATTTCAACGCTAAAATTGGTGTAACTATAGAAGATCATTACTTGCGAGAGACCGTCGGATTATATGGACTTGGCCAAAGAAATGACAGAGGAGAACGCTTGCTACACTTTTGTATAGACAACAACCTGTTTGTTACTAATACAGGCTTTCAACATCACCCAAGACGACTATACACTTGGATATCACCAGGAAATAGATACAGAAATCAGATATATTTTATACTGGTAAAAACCCGTTGGAGGAGCGCTGTTAAGGATGTTAAGACTTATCCAGGAAAAGATTGTAATAGCGACCATCAATTTTTATCAGCTAAATTCCGCATGAAGTTAAGAAACAGTCAAAAAACAGGAAATACAACAACTAAGTGGCATCTAAGATATAACGATCCGTACAAAAAAGCCGCAACGCAAAAGCTATGTGACCTCAAACAATCATTAAATCCAGAAGAGTCCTCAAATAGCATATGGACAAAAACAAAATCCATATTGCATAATGCTGCGAAAAACATTAAGAGTGATAGAGAAGAAAGAAGGAAACAATGGATAACAGACTCCATGTGGACTAAAATACAGGAGAGGAAGTGCTTAAAAGCCACAGGACTGAACAGTGAAAGTGATAAAGAGGCCTATAAAGCGCTGAACGGTCAAATAAAACGACCCTGCAAAAAGGACAAGAACACACACTTGAACAAAATCTGATGGAAATAGAAGGGCATAAAACCAAAACTGAGACCAGAGACATGTTTAAAAAAATAAAGCAGATAACACGTTCCTTTACACCAAACTACCTTGCTATCAAAGATGATAACGGAACTCTACTCACTTCTAAAAAAGATATTTTACACAGATGGAAAGAACACTGTGGACGACTGATAATGGAGGAAAGCACAGACACCCCATCACAACAAGAAGATGCCAGTTTGGCGACGGAACCTGACGTACTCAAAAGTGAAGTTGAAGCAGCAATTATGAGGCAAAAAAGTCAGAAAGCTGCCGGTCCAGATAACATACCTATTGAAATGATTTGGGCCCTAGATGACCTTGGAGTGGATATAATACATCAAATTTGTCAAACAGTGTGGGAGACAGGTAAATGGCCTGAGGACTGGACACAATCACTATATATTCCCATACATAAAAAGGGAGCGATTGATTTATGTAACAACTATCGCACAATTGCTCTAATTGCGCATTGCAGTAAGGTACTCTTACACATAATTCTCAAGAGGATAAAGCCCTTTTTACTACCTAACATTGCGGAGGAACAAGCAGGTTTCGTCCGCGGACGTGGTACTAGAGAACAAATTTTAAACGTACGGCAGATTGTAGAAAAATCCAGAGAATTCAACATCACAACATATTTGTGCTTCATAGATTATAGTAAAGCTTTCAATTTGGTCAACTGGAGTAAAATGTGGCAGGTTTTGTCTGAAATGGGAGTCCCCAATCATCTGATACTGCTAATTAAAAGCCTGTACAATAACAATTATGCCAGAGTTAGAATAAATGGGGAACTAACCGATAGTTTCAGGGTCACAAAGGGCGTGAGACAAAGCTGCATACTAAGCCCAATTCTATTTAACATCTATGGTGAATGGATAGTGCGGAAAGCTACTGAGGACTGGAACGGTGGCATCACTATTGGCGGGAAGAAGATTTGCAACTTGAGATATGCAGATGATACTGCTATCCTCGCTAGTTCTGAAGCTGAATTCATTCACCTGCTACAACGGATAGAAGACGTAAGCTTAACGATGGGCCTTAAAATAAACAGAGATAAAACGAGAATCATGATAATTGACAGAGCTAACAACAATCAAAATCATCTGGTCATGATAAACAATATCGCTGTTGTAGATAAATTTGTGTATCTGGGCTCATTAATAACCAACAAAGGAGGCTGTACTGAAGAAATAAAGCAGAGATCAGCAATCGCAAAAAGCGCTAAAGCAAAATTAACAAAAATTTTGAAAAGCCATGAAATAACTACCGATACAAAAATGGGACTAGTAAGAAGTCTAGTTTTTCCAGTTTTTACTTATGCATCGGAATGCTGGACCGTTACTGAGAAAGACAAAAAGAACATAGATGTATTTGAGATATACTGCTGGAGACGAATGCTGAGAATACCATGGGTGGCCCGAAGAACAAATGAATCCATACTGGACCAGCTAAACATAAAGAAAAGACTAAGAACACAAATATCAGAACAAATAATAAACTATTTTGGACATATGCTTCGAAGAAATGGTCTTGAAAAACTTACCATCCAGGGAAAAGTAGAAGGCAAAAGAAATAGAGGTAGATCTCCCACACGATACACGGACCATATTGTTGCTACCATTGGCGCTCCATTGTCAGAAGGTGCTAGAATGGCAGAAGATAGAAAAACGTGGAGGAACATTGGGAAATTTAGCTAATAGCTTCATGATATCACGATACCTGCATCAGGTTAACGACCAAGAAGAAGAAGAACACTTTCAATATGGGTAACAGTACACTAATTTGTGTGTTTCCCGTTCAGATTTATTCCATTTATGGGCTTTCTCCTATCCTCAACATATTCTTAAGTATCACTGGAGATATTAATGTGGATATTTTTGGAAATATTTTAATTAACGTTTTCCTTTCGAACTGCAAGCCAAATTTAGCGAAATGCTTGAGCTTGAGTCACAACTGAGCATATTACTGTTTTTTCATCATATATAAAATCATAACAATTTTCAGGAAAAATAAATAAAAATGACTAAATTTCTTGTTAAGTTTTAGCATTTGAACAGTTATTCTCAGTTATTGTGTATACATATTTTTCAAATAATCAAATAAATTATTTTTTGTCAATTTGTATATTTGCTGTAGCAGTTTAATTACTATATAGTAGTTTCATTTTTATGTAAATTGTATATAATATCGTAAGAGAGAAAATTTTGCCGGCAATATTTTCCACTGGTATGCAAGTTTGTTGCCTGGCAATTTTCGCGAATAAATTTTTGACAGTTAAATCACGAGACGTCAGTCTCGTGATTTTGAAACTGTGACAAAACCACAGCGTGGTTTTGTCAAAATTTCATAAGCGAAAATTGCCAAAAGGCAACAAACTTGAATAAAACCAGAAGAAAATTTTGCCGGTAAATAATTTTCTCTAGAAATGATATTCGACAAGACTATTTCACGAGACAATTAATGCACCATATCAACGAAACATAATCTTTATTTATTTGTTAACAATATTAAATGTGCAATAATTATTATAAGCTATAGTAGTTTGTCCATTCTTTTCTACCAATGCATGATTTTGTGTATTATTCACCTGTAGCATTTAGGAACTCGAAGGTCCAGCTTCATTTGTTGTTCTGAGATTTTCGATCAACTTCTGGTGGTGACTAGAATCCAGCTGCAGATATGGTTTTAGAGAGCTTACATTTGAGTGACCCGTTAATTTAATTATCTCTTGTTCAGATACACCTTGCTTGAACAAGGCTGATACAGCTGAAGATCGATGGGAATGATTTGTTATTTTATGTTTTTTTTGTATCTATTCCAATTTTTTTCCAAGATCCATCCTTCCAGTTGGGGTGAACGGTAAGAAGGAGTCTGTCTGATAAAATCTGTGGTCCCCTTTTTTCCATTAATTTCAAAAATAATCTTACTGGGCATAAATTTTCGTTTGATGCATTTCTTACCAGCCATTTGCTGCTTGCCAAACTTTTCGAACCGCCTCGATTTGTTTTGAAAAAAATGCTGTTGTATTCAATTCGGCCCGTAAATTCTCCCATAACATCAAATTCTTTCTGGAAAAAGTTAATCTTGTAGTTTATGGCCTCATTGCCTCCCAAGCAAGTTCAAATAAGCAAAGGTGAAAATTTTTTTTTGTGCTCCATCGAGAGTTTCCTCGTCGTAGCTTTGGATGATTTTTAATAGTTCTTCGTTGGATAATGCTTTTAAACTGAGTTTTCTTTTTTCTTGAACACTTTGAAGCTGCCTCCGCTTTGTATCTCTGGCCAATCTTGCACATTAATTTGAAAGATATATCTGTGAAAGGGTCGATTTTTATTCCGTACTCCGTAAAATATTTTTTTTGTACCATTTTTGTTGTAGTATTCCACATTGACTTAACAAACGACTCTTTATATTCTTCGCCATTGCCTTTTTTATGTTAAAGGCATAATCCTCGAGAATTTTTGCTAGTTTTGTTATGGTAGTATATCTGTAAACGTAAAATTTCTCACCCTGGGACTACGAAAATTGGGTCCAAATAGAGCTTATGGACCTCTGCGACTCTGCGTGTTCAATGGAACATTCTCCGAAACCAATTTTTTGATTACTTCACCTGACTGGCATCAAAATATTGATTTTTCGTATATATATATATATATATATATATATATATATATATATATATATATATATACAAGGATTTCCACAGTTTTCACTGTATTCCTTCACTCAACCGTTTTCTCCAATTTTTCCTGTTTAGCCAGTCCCCTTCCTGTAGGTTTCTTCTACTCATTGCTTCGTCCACCTCATCTCTGAAAGATCTTCGGGGTCTGCCTCTCTTTCTTCTTCCTATCGGGCTTTACTCTGTTATTCTATTTATCCACCGATTTTGGTCAGCTCTTCTGACATGTCCGTACCAGGTTAACCTCTTCTGTTCGATGTAGTCTATTATGTCGGAGTTCATTCCCATTCTCCTCTTAATCTCCATGTTATTTATTCTATCTCTTCTTGTTACTCTGCAGCTTCTCCTTAGGAATTCCATCTCTGTCGCTCTTATTTTGTTTTTTGATTATCTTATTTCGATTTTTCGTCTGGATTCATTATATTTATACAAAATTGATTACGCCTTATTGACGTTTGTCAAACTGACAACAATAGAATTACCAGACACCTTCGTGACGGATATGTCATAATTTTGTCGCTGAGAAATCACGGACAGGAAGGAGTTTTGTCAGTAGGAGATGTGGCGTTGCTATGACGTTTTATCAGTTAAAAATAGTCTAGTGAAATAGTCACTAAAATAAACTATTTTTTAGTTATTAAAATACCACTTTATCAATTACAATTAGAAAAATTAATTTTATTACAAAATAATTTTATTTTTTATTCACATTCAAGTTGAAATTAATTATATGTATGTATTTAAAATGTTTCATTATAAATAAGTAATAGGTACCATTAAAAAAATCTTAATACATATTACATCTGTTCATTGTCACACTCCGTATGGTACAACCAAATTAGTCAAATAAAATTCAGATGGTTGCTATTACAATATCCGTGAATATTAATCTTCTTACAAATTGTTTCAGGTTTAGTCACATTTTTCGATATTATTTTCGGCCGAGATAAACTTCCAACGTTCATATTAATAACTCAATTTATATTCGAAACCATGAATGGAAATTAAGTTTGACATTTTTAATTACCAATTCTTCCTACAAGAATATCAAATTAACCAGAAGTAATTTATTCACAATATTGTGAGTTGTATGAAACAAGATAATGTGTTATTATGTCACACGTGTAGAGATTTGACATAACAAAACTATAGCTTTACAGTAACCATGTGAAGCAATATTGTTCATGATATACCGATTCGCGACTACTTCTGAACTCTGGTCTCACCTAAGAATTTTTAGAAGCCTTTTTACTATCTACAGTTTTGTGTAATTTCTTCTCAAGTGTTAGCAAATATTTTTTTATTCTACTGATCTGTGGAAACTCTACCACTGCTGCGTTAGACTGTTCTCGATAGAAAGTCTTTTAATTTTGGTATTAACTGTTTGACACTTCCATTTAAATTAAGATATATCAATAATCCACAAAACATCAAACGACTTACACAAAAATTTAAATATAGAATTGCTTCAAAAAGAAGATTAATGGAAATATCTGGAAATATTCATCTTTAACGTTAAAAATCGTTTGGTCGAATAATAGTTGCAAAAGTTACATCCTCTAGTACAGAGTTTCCCAAACTTATCTAAACCGCGACCCCTTTTTGCTAAAAAATTTGTTCGCGACCCCCCAATTTCCCCCCACTCATTTATTCAATATTATTTGACAGAAATAGCGTGCCTAATTTACAATTATCTGATGGTTTCTCAAATTTAATTTTACTTTACTGTTTAAGTTCAAATCAAAAACAATTATTTTATTTTAATACAATTATTTTAATGATTGCGATCTGTCCCACTAGTAATTAGTAGTAGATACTTCTGCCAGAATAGCATTTACAATAAAAATAAATAATAAGAAGTCGACTGCACATTGTACACTGCGACATATTAGCTTGTGTCTACATCGCAAAACTCTTCCATGGTAATCGCGAAAGAGCTCGCTACTAGATGGCACTCTGGAACGTTCTCGTAGCCTCGTTTTGGCTTTATATAAGCGGCGATGCGCAACGAAACCTCAGTTCGAATCCAAACAGCCTATGGTGGCGAACGCGGTGTTGAGTAATGAGTAAATATTTTATGACTTACGTATTCCCGTTTACGTATTTACGTCTACGATAACTTATAAATTATGGATAAGTTTTTAAAAAGAAGTGCAGAACCATCTACGTCTGAAAGTGGCAGTAGCAGCAATAAAAAGAAAAACAGATTCTACATTGATGAATATCTTAAATATGGTTTTACCGTTATTTCCAATAAACCACAATGTGTTATTTGTGGACAAGACTTGTCTACAGAAAGCATGAAGCCATCAAAGTTACTTCGACATTTAAATAGCAAACATCAATAGCAAAAAGACAAGCCTGTAGAATTCTTTGAAAGAAAGCTGAACGTCCTTCACAAACAGCAAGACAGTTTCCCCCCCCCCCAAAACTAGTAATCCGCACACAATTGCTGAAAATCTGATTTTTCCAGCAGCTATTGAAATGGTACATATAATGTATGGGGAAAGAGAGGCTGCAAAATTAAATACAATACCTCTGTCAAATAATACTATCCAAAGAAGAATTAGTGATATGGCAGAAGATATTCAAGCGCAAGTTGTGGAAAATCTTAATAAAAGCACGTACTTCTCTCTTCAAATGGACGAATCCACAGATATATCTAACTGTGCCCAATTCGTTACGTTTGTAAGATATGATACAAATAATGACATTCAAGAAGATATTTTATTTTGTTTCCCATTGGAGACCAATACCACTGGAAAATGTTTACTCGACACTTTTGTAAAACGTACAAGTAAATGTGATATTGACTGGGGTAAATGTATTGCTATATGCACAGATGGCGCTAAAGCTATGACAGGACATAAATCTGGTCTTGTCGTCAAATTACAAGAAATAATGCCTAATGCCAAATGGAGACATTGTTTTTTACATCGAGAAGCTCTTGCATCCAAAGCTTTACCTCCTGAAATGGACTGTGTTATGAAAATCATCATTAAAGTTGTAAATTCCATTAAAGGAAAAGCTTTGCAGACCCGTATTTTTAGAAAAATTTGCGAAGACATGGGTGCTTTATTTGAAAATCTTCTCTACTCCACCGAAGTAAGGTGGCTTTCAAGGGGCAACGTATTTTATACATACATTATAAATACATTTTAATGTATTTGAAAGATGAGAAGTCCTCATATGAAAATCAATTTTCCGATCCTATTTGGCTTCTGAAACTAGGTTTCCTTGCTGATATTTTCGAGCAATTAAATATTTTGAACAGTAATTTACAAGGTCGCGACATTAATATAATTAGAGCCACAGATAAAATTAAGGGGTTTCTAAGAAAAATCGATTTATGGTCGACCTCACTTGGCAAAAAACAACTCGATTCATTCCAGTGCCTTCAGGAAATTATGGAAAATGTATCCAATTACAGTGCTATAAATTTTGAACAAGTTTTTGCTGACATGCATGTTACTTTGCTCAATTTAAATCAAGTTCTGTGTTTATTTCCCCGAAGAAATTCAAAACAGTTACGACAGTTGCAGATGGATACTAAATCCGTTTTTAGCCGATTCCTTTCAGCATGTTGAAATACCAATAAACATGAAAGAAAAACTTATTGAAATATTAAGTGATGGAATGTTGAAGCTCCAATTTTTTTCCCAGAACTCGGACCAATTTTGGACCAAAAAGATGCAGGAATACCCCCAGTTGGCGAGTGAAGCTGTAAAATGTTTGGTTCCATTTGTAACATCATATTTGTGTGAGTTAAGTTTCTCGTCTATGACTGCCATTAAAACAAGAGTTAGAAATCGTCTCGTACTGAAAATGATATAATTGTGTGTGTCTTAAATACACAGCCTAGATTTGAAAAATTAGTTTCACAGAAACAGGCGCATAGCTCTCATTAAGATTATAATATTTGACTTTGTTTTACTCTTTTATTTTTACGGACTTTAATATTTAGTTTTATATTTCGTCCGATAATTAATTGTTAATTTCAATTTACGGCGTTGTTAAAATAAAAATACATGATCTAACAAAGTGGTGCTTTTGTCTTATTTTGGAAATGTTCGGCGACCCCCCTAGTACCTCATGGCGACCCCCTAGGGGTGTCTTTGGGAAACACTGCTCTAGCCTAGAATAACTTCTCTGGCTCTAGTATATTGAACAACGTATAGGGTTGATCTAGTCAACATGATAATGACAAAACATATCTTCTTCTTCTTTTTCTTCGTCTTTATAAGCAATTCTGCTTGTTCATTGGCGGATTAATACCTCTATGGAAGGTTGTCACTCCATCTTTTGCGCGGTCATCCGATACTTCTTCTGCCGATTGGTGACTTATTTCTTGCTATTTTAACGACACGGGTCTCCTAAATTCTGCTTATGTGGGTATTCCATTCTTTTTTCTATACTGTGTCCATACATTTATACATTATACGTTACATTGTCTTCTAATGTCTTCACTTCTCTTTCGATCTCTCAGCGTATTTCCTGTAATTCTTCTCAGTACTCTCCTCTCTACCGTTTCCAGTAGCCTTTGCGTTGTGACTGTATCGTGTCTTGTTTCTAAGGCATATGTCATTATTGGTCTTACACTGGCTTTGTAAATTTCTGACTTCATCTAAGTGTTAATGTGTCTGTTTCGCCATATAGTGTTATTAAGGCATCCTGCCAGTCTATTTGCTTTTTGTACTTGATCTCTCACTTCTTTGTTCAGGTGTCCATAGTTAGACAATGTAATTCTCATATGTTTTATTTTTATGACTTATTCAATACTGATGCCATCAATTTATATTTTACATCTGGTTGGTTCTTGCTGACTACCATTGTTTTTGTTTTCTGAGATGAGATTTTCATATTAAACTCTTTTGCTCTTATTTTAAATCTGTGAACCAGTCTTTGCAGACTATCTTCATCTTGGGCTATCAATATTGCCTCGTCTGCGTAACAAAGTATTTTTATTTCTTTGTTTTCCATTCTGTATCCTCTTCCTTTGTTTATGCTTTTGATGATTTCATCCATGATCAAATTGAAGAGCATGGGACTCAATGAATCCCCCTGTCTTATTCCGCTGCCTATTTCTATAGGTTGTGGAAGTTGTCCATCTATTCTGACTTCCATTTTGTTGTTTTGGTATATGTTTTCGATAGTTTTTAAAATATTTAGGGGAACCTTCCCATTATATAGAAGATGGATTACATCTTTGAGTCTTACTCTGTCAAACTCATTTATTAGGTCAATCAGACACAGAAATGCTGGTCTATTATACTCTAGCGATTTTTCAGTAATTTGCTTGATAACGAATATTGCATCTGTACACGATCTTCCACTACGAAAACCCTGTTGTTCATCTGCTAAACTTATCCTCTGATTTATTAGCACTTGTAAAATTTTAGATGTAAGTTTTACCGTAGTATTTAAAAAAGTTTATACCTCTGTAGTTTTCTGGCTGTTTTGTATCTCCTTTTTTGAATAGTAGAATTAGTTCGCTCGTTCTCCGTTCTTCCGGTATTTTATTGCGTTTATAATTTTATTAATTAATGTTGTTAATTGTTCTATCATTGCTGTTCCACAATATTTCAGTAACTCTTTTGGTATTACATCTTTACCTGCTGCTTTTATGTTCTTCAGGTTTTCAAGTATTTTCTCAACTTCCTGTACATTTATATTAAGTTCTTCATTTGTGTTAATTTCTGGTGTTTCAGGTTCTAGCATCGTTTGTTCTTTCTCTACATATAGCTTTTTTAGGTAGTCAATCCACTTATCGTTTACTATGTGTTTTGGTTTTATTAGTTCCTTTACCTCCGTTCTTTGACCTCTTATGAGGCGCCATATTTCCTTTTGCAAAACGTAAAAATCATGTTCCTTTTCTTTCGAACAGCGTTTCCAGTGATCATTTTTTATTTCTCTTACAAGTACATGTGTTTCGTTTCTAATTGTCTTGTAATTATGGTATGCCTCTTGTGTTTTGATTGACATGTATTTCAGGTAAGCTTTTTTCACTCATATTGGAGGAGATAAAGGATTTGATGATGGAGGCTTGCTAGATTTTATTTCAAATTCTACAAACGACTACCATGTTTTTGATGATCAATTCTGTAATAGTCATGTACAATGTCAGTTACTATTCAAGATTAAAGAAACCAGTACTTAACACTAAAGGAGAAAGCAAGAACTCTTCGATTGGCTAATAACGAAAGAAATAGTAGTGCTAGCAGAAGGTTTACTCAAAAAGGAGTTATTGCATATATGCAAATTTAGTTGTAAGTTTTAGAGTAGTATTTAACAAGTTTATGACTCTGTAGTTTTGGAGGATTTGTTGGTTTCGTAACAACAAAAAAAATATGTTGTGTTTTACTGATAATCAAATAAAAACTTCAAACTTATCTAAAAAATTCAAATTGTTGAAAACTAGAAGAGCCTTATATTTTGAAACAAGACAGGATTAATAAACTGGTAAATTCACTAAAAACATATAGTGAGTGCTGAGCACTCATTTTTGACTCCTCCTCTGAGCCCTCTCTTTTTCTTTTGTTTTAGTATCCACTTTATTCCCAGGACATAAAATGAAATGCTCTCTGTAACGGCAATACGCCCATATTGTGCCTATGGTCAGTATCGTTTAGGCAACTATTTTCTCCCTCTACCATTTATTCCATAGACAAGAGATAATTACACCCAGCGATTAGGGAGGCTCAGTAATCGCAGCACAAATCTTATCGTCTGTTATAGTGGAGCTATCTCCTGATCTGTTTGTTTTAATTATTACTTAATCATACCTGTTATATTCTCCATATATATATATATATATATATATATATATATATATATATATATATATATATATATGTATATATATAGAATTTAGCTATTAGAACTGCTGTCCTGGTGCGCATTATTGTATTCAATTTAGAGTTCCTCCTAGGCACAGTCTCAGGCCGGTGTAACGTTAAATTTTTAACGTTATAATTTTACTCAGAGAGCCTCATTTTTCCCCGGATTTTGCCTTGCATAATAAGATGTAATAATGCGTATTTTTGCCCTGTCATCACATGTCCTAAGTACTCAAGTTTTCGTCTTTTGATAGTTAATATTATTTTCGCCTAATTTCCTATTCTTCTAGTTACTTCCACGTTTGACATTCTTTGAATCCATGATATTCGTAGGATTCTTCTGTAACACCAAAATTCAAAGGCGGCCAACTTATTCAGATGAACTTGTTTTAGTGTCCACGCTTCCAAGCCATAAAGAAGAGTAGAGAAATGGTAAAAAACATTGTATAGAAATTCAGGCAATGAAATGCCTGACGAACCAGCAAATGCACCGGTATCACCAACCACTGGCTCTGCAACTGACAGTTTTTGTTTTTCTTAGATTCTTAAAAATATCAGAATGAATGACGACTTAACAGGTTGAAGGGTGATAACCTGAATGAGGCTCTAAATTCATTAATCGATTTAACACGCTGACGATTTGCTGACAATATAGTTATAGTAGGCAGAAGTATGAGAGACATGGTGCAGTGTTTTAAAAGGCTTGCGGACTCAGCAAGTGAATTAGGACGCTTGGTAAACGAGTAAAAAATTAAATATATGTTGATTTCTAAAAACCCTCGAAATATCCAACAGAGAATTCAAATTAACAACCATACCTTTGAACAAGTCAAAGAATACATACAATGAGTACATATCTTGGACCATTAGTAAACGCAACAAACACGACAAGCGACGAAATAAAAAGACGCATAGCAACAGCAAACAGAACTGTTTACGGTCTCCAGAAACATTTAACAAATAAAAATATGAAACGTGCAATAAAGCTTAATATATACAAGAGACCTTAATAAGACCGGTTTTGATATATGGGGCTGAAACGTGGACCTTATCTCAAAATGATAGAAAGACTTCGTGGTATTTTTGAGAGAAAAATTCTTAGAAAGATTTTTGGGCTCGTAAATGAAAATGGGCTGTGGCGTCGAAGATAGAACTTGAACTATATCAGTTATACACAGATCCAGATATTGTAAAATTTGTTACAGTGCATAGACTTAGATGGGCTGTACACATTGCGAGGATGTCAGATCACGAATACACGAAGAGATTAACATTTTCAAAACCAGAGGGCTCAAGACGCAGAGGAAGACGACGAATGAGATGTATTGATGATGTGGAAGAAGACCTACATATTCTAATGGTCAGAAGATGGAGGGAAGTTGCCAGGAATCGGCAGGAGTTGCGTCTTCTTTGTGAGCAGGCCAAGATCCACAACGGATTATCGAGCCACTTATAATGATGATTTACAACACACCACATGCTCTACCATCTTGAAATTATAAATAAATTTGATGTATCAGTCTATTTGTATCAATGATCTCTGTAATCGGTACACATTAATTATATAAAATAATTTTTTATCGTCTTTTATGTTTTTCTTAACGGTTTTGTTAATCTCCGTGAACAATATAGAGTTTGTGTCTTTTTTTAAACTAATATTCTTCTTTTAATTATCAGGTTTTGGTGAGATATTACAATTAAATTGGTATTTATGAATTAATGTGCCTAATAATATTATTATTATAATTAAAAGTATATATCACATGAACAAACTTCTAGTTACCATCCACAGTAATATAACAGATAATGATAAAAGGAAACGATAATATCGATACAGTCTTGTAGGATTAAATCCATGGAATGACGTTTTGTTTCCACTCGATTTTAAATGACAGCACCCTATAAATAGTACGGTAATCAATTTGAATCCATACGCAAATTCCTCTGAGAAATATATAAAATGATTGAAACTCGTTTGAAACAGAACTCCTCTGAATTTTATTAGAGAAAAGCACGGTGGTCATAGAGAGTACGTGCAAATATTCATTTTTTTAGGTAAAACAATTTTCAACCTGCGATAAAATGGCTGTTAGCATCAAGCAGTAGTAACAATGGGCGGCAAATCGGCTGTTGGGTGCATTGCCGATTAGGTCACATAAAGAAGTCTGGGCAAGGATCAACTACACTTACTGACATATGGAATTTACTTACAAATGGTTTTATTAAATTCAGTCTACGGCACATCTTCAAATCAACAAATCAAAATTACAAGAGAATATCGAATGAGACGAAATACTAGAACTGAGTTAACATGTTTTCTGTATCATATTCGCAGCGCATCAGACATGGATTCATTACTAATATAATACAATAGAACAAAATAGATAAACTAAAAATTACAAAAATATAGGAACAATAGCATAAAAACAAAAATTTGTTTTTAGATTTGTTTTAGCTATGCAGCAAAAACGATGCAACAAACAGAGAAAAATCTAGGAATTAAGATTATCAGAAAAATTTTTGGGATAAAAGAGATCTTAAAAAGGGTAATAAAATGTTTATTACTTATTGACGAAATTAAAATGCATGAACGGAAAAATTCATTCCTGCATAAGACCGTGCAGTTGGGGAAGCCAGAATAGATATGGCATTAAAAAGATGAATATTCTAAAATGAAGGGAAATGATAGAAAACAGAAAGCTCCATTAAAAATTGTGATTTTCCGCAGAAATCAAATCAAAAGAGTTCATAGATATACGGATTTCTGTTCATTGCGCAAACATACACACACACAAACGCGTAGAACCCAGCCCCGAGGGACATGCATGTTGTAATGAAACAGTGGGACCCACATGTCCGAATATCAAACCAGCCACGCTCCACCATGGAGGAGTACCTATTTGACCACCAAGTCATGCCATTTCGGCCTATCCCAGCCTCATCAGACACTTGGGCTGATACAAATTCAAACTCGGAAAGTCCAACGAATGTCTCCCAAAACTTCACTACAACAGTAGTTAGCTTACAATGGCGCCACCTGCTTTGGCGGCCGTGAACGAAAACGATATGATAATATCGTTTTCTGTATCCTCTGCGCTATGCGAAATGTGTAAAAGATTAAATTTTTTAGCGAAAGCTGCTATCGCTATGGCCTAGAATAGAAGGACAAATACTGATACCGATTCGAGCACGGGAAGTTTAACGAATTTGTCCTCTTAGGCCATATATATATATATATATATATATATATATATATATATATATATATATATATATATATATCTATGGGCTTGTTGCTCCTGGGATAGGGTAAAAGCCGCCCATTAATCTGAATTCTTCCGATTCGTGTTTCGCATTGGACTTTTCCCTTTTCTTTGTTTTCTTGTTTTCTGCCGTCTTTCTTCACAGGTTGTTGTGTGATTTCGGCTGATTGTTAATTAACCTCCGTTACTTTCGATTTTCTATTTTTGTTTTCCAGTTAAATTTCTTCGTTCTGTTGATATCTTTTTTTTTATCTGATTTTTCTATCTAGCCTTTGGTCACCCTTTAGGTCCTTTTTCGTAGATTTTCATTTTAATATGTTCTTTATTAATTTATCTTCTTCTCGTCTTAGTACATGCCCGAGCCATTTCAACCTTTGAGTCTTTATATGACTGACTGTCTTTTTCATTTATCTGTTTATTTATCTCCATGTGAAATAATCGTCTAGTCCCTCCGTCTTGGTTTTTGTTTTGCTCCAAGAATTCTTTTGCAGATCTTCCTTTCTATCATCTCTATTATTCAGGTACATTGTCTCTGTAGCAGAGATTGTGACAGGTCTGATTAATGTTTTATATATTTTAATTTTGATTATGTCTCTATATCTTATTAAGTATGCTAACGCCTTTTATAGAAAATTTTATAGGGGAATACCAAAACGAATTCACAAAAAACTAGAGTGACCATAGATCAGATTTTTACTCTAATACAGCTACCTAAAAAATGATAGGTATTCAATAGAACTATCCATAATCCATAGATTTCCGACAAGCATACCACAGTATTAAAAGGAATCAGTAGTGGAATGTAATGGCAGAACTTTAAGTTATAAAAAATCTTATCCAGCTCGTTAAAATATGTATAAATGGCTGTAGATTCAGAGTACAGATAGGTAACAAACTCTTAAAATCGTTAGAAATAAACAGTGGCCTACAACAAGAAGACGCTCTGTCACCTCTCTTCTTTAGTATAATCCTGGAGAATATGGTAAGAACAGCACATATTAGAACAGAACTACTGACAGTAGATGGACCATAATTACTACAAGCTTACGCGGATGATATTAACATAGTTGTCATCAATGTAAAGGAATCGCTCCGACCAGTACTATGTTATAAAGCGTTATTAATTTTATTGATCTCATGAGAATTATTGTAAAAAATACCAAAAATCGAAACGTTTATTTGTTAAAAACCTTTATATCAACTACATTTGCGTAAAAATATAAACTGAATACTACAGCCGCACCCTTCATCTTTATTGGACTTTTTGAAAGAGTGAGAACGGTTGATTCTACACAAAAAAGTACTAATCGAAATCTTTGTTCGAAATTATCTCATATTTTATTTGAAATATATAAATCGATTTTTTCCATCCCCCCCCCCTTCATATTTGCATATTTTTTGGGGTCACAAAATTGACATTTTCATCAAAATTCAGCTGGTTCATATGCTTTTTAGAGGTTTGGTGGCATTTTCGTCTCTAAAGACTGGAGTACCTACAGTTATTGTTACAATTCCGAAATCATTATTAATAATAGACAGTAAAAACTTTGCTGTTGAGGTCGTATATTTATTCTGATGCGCTTGGTTTTTACATGTTTTGCATGGATTTTCATTGTATAACAAGTGAGAGAATAATTAATTCATGCATATTAATTTAAGCATAATTATGCTTAACGAAATGAGTGAGTCAAATATGAAATTTGATAAAAACACTTAAAAATTAATAAAACCAAAGTATTAAATGTAAAAATGGCTGGTATCCCTAAAATTTATTTTTTTGAAGGAAATGATATCCTGGTTAGTATTTTAAAGTCTATTCAGCAGGATCTATTTACAGTGTGCCAATATTTAATACAAACGTTCAAAAATACTCATGAACTATGCCTATGATTTGTATGAATAATATTAGCTTGTTAAAGTTTTAAAGATTATAGATTCAACCTATAAAATTATTTAATTATTCTTTTCACATTTGGTAGAATTAAATCACTATCTGCAATACATAAATGAATCTATCTATACATTTTACTTAATTATATAATAATTTTTGGACATAGTTCTCCACTAGTGTATTCAGCTGGCATCTCTCCAATGTTATTATCATCTCTTTAAATTGTAAACATTATATCAACATTCCAACCATTAAGTTGTGGTATTAAACAGCGCCAAAATCAAATGTATCAGTTTTTGGACCATCTATTATTTTTTTATTCTTTTAATTTTTTATCCATTTGCGGTAGCTCCGGGTAATCTCTTGATCTTCCACTCTCAATCCACTCTAGTATCATCAGTGGTATATAATGGATACTGTCCGTTACTAATTGTTGTAAATTTACCACTCCAATCTAACTAGCTTCTTCGTCTTAACTGCCTTTCCACCTTAGTCTAAATAAATAAATATATATATATATATATATATATATATATCTTATATTTTTCAAAAAAAAAAAAATTATAATGGAGTTCGTCTAGAACGATAGTTTTTAATCTTGACTCTTGACAGGTCATCTTAGTCTACCTATTTTAATGAGAGATATTCGATCATGTGCTTTTTTTTTGTATTTTTTAAATTCTCTTTAAAATTTGTCGTTTGAAGATGAAAATCTAAATGATTGTTATTTGTTTCAGAAATAGTCCATGTTTCCAACATATATGTCAGCATTGGTCTACGAGTGTCTTAAGGTATTCGTTAGTAGTGTCTCCCATCTTTTTAGAAACAATTCAGTATTTTTATTGTTACTGTCTGATTTTATTTGTTTTTATTAATTTCATACACTTCATAGCTATGAATAAGACTTCAAAAACGTAAACTAGATTATTAATCTTTTTTAATCAAGTTTTCCCGATTATTTTACTGTTATACTCTTTACGAAATATTTGTTGACTTTTTAAAATCAACAAATTATATTTGTCATTTAAGTATCAACGACAATCATACCTTGTAACATACAACATTCTTTAGTTGGCAACTGGGATTATTTTTAGATTACGTCGTGCAAAATAACTTCCTTCACGAGTCTTTGTTTATACCTGTGTTCTTGGAAGAGGGTCAACGTATTTATAGGCCAGTCGGCAAGACAGTCCAAACAAAAAAAAATCTGCAGGTCCAAGACCGCAGTCAATACTTCTCAAATTTCGATCTAATATAATTCGTATATCGATTTTGATATTTTATGTCAGCTGTTGTTTAAAAATTGTTAATCTTTTTTCACAGAGACGAATGTTCTTGACAAAGAAATCTATTTAGAAATTTATTCGGAAACATCAGATTATGATCATTAAACTTGAATTTAATTTAAATTTTGTGCAAATTTTTATTATATTAGAATTTTTTTCTTGTACCAATTCACTTTAGATATTGGTAACCAGCATTATATCGAGAAAAAATTCTCTTCGTTCGAGTCTCATAAAAAGCTTTGTTTCCAAAAAACTCTTTAATAAATCTTTAATAATTTGATCTCATTTACCATTAGCTTTTAGTATTGAGGAGCTGAGAGAAAATGTTTACAATTGCATACATTTCATATTTTGAAAGTTATTTTTTTACAAAATGCACATGTCTCATTTAAGTTGTTTAGAGTAAAAGTTGCAAAAAACTAAATATTGCTGCCAGTAAATAAATAAATAAAATCTATAAAAGAAATACACGTAATTTGTTGAACATTTATTTAAAATTAAACTAAAAACCAATAAAAAATAACAACGAAATGATATTATTTAAACCTGCTAGCAGCTGAGATAGATATCTTCCTCATCACCATAGTCACTAGAAAGTATTTTGTCATTGTCATCTATGCAAAAGATGCCAGGCTTATGGACAAACGTGGAAATACTGTATAAAGGAGCCAATATGTGTAAAATGTATTGGTAAACACTTTACTAAAGATTGCCAAAATCCACCGGAAGATAAACTAAAATGTGTTCATTGTGAAAAAAAACCATCCTGCAAACTACCGCGGATGTTATGTAGCTAAAAAATTACAAACAATGAGAAACGAGAGAACAAACAAAAACAATGTTATAAAAGCGCCCCATACAGTTATTGAAAGCAAAAAACTAACAGCAGAGGTCAGTGAAAATAGAAGTCACAGCGATGTTACAAAGAATGCAAGGAGACATGCATCATCGCCACAAGAAAAAGAAACTAATATTACATTAAAAATGATATTGGAAAAGCTCACGAGGATTGATGACAAAATAACTCAAATCGATATCAGAGTTACCCGACTAGACCATAGCGCTAAAGGAGCTATTCCGAAAATCAAAAATGGCTAAGGATCTCCGAATAATGGCGTGGAACGCAAATGGACTGTTACAACATCAAATCGAGTTGCAAGCAGTACTAGACATTGAGAAAATTGATCTGTGTCTCATTTCTTCATGATCTGAAACACACTTCACTAAACAGTCACATACACATATGTAAAATTTAGGGGGTGTAGAGTATATTCTACTGTACACCCAGATAATGCAGCTCAAGGAGGAAGCGCTATCATAATTAAAGATAACATCTTGCATCATGAGGAATTAAAATATGCAACTGAGCACATACAAGCTACAACAGTCTGTGTAAAGATGAAAACACATACCGTAAATATAAGTTTAATATATTGTCCTCCTAGACACTCCATTAAAAGAGAACAATATAAAGAGTTTATGAACATTTTAGGAAAAAGATACATCATCGGTGGCGACTTTAATGCAAAGAATACCCACTGGGGCTCTAGGCTAACTACAACTACAGGAAAAGAACTATTATCAGCTGTTAAAGAACAAGAGGGTGAAGTGATCTCTACTGGTAGACCAACATACTGGCCTACCGATAGGAACAAAATTCCAGACCTGATAGATTTCTTTATGTACAAAAATATCTCAGCAAACTATCTGGATATCAATGACCGCTGGGACATGAACTCTGATCACTCAGCGGTGATTTTAACTATGAGTGATACAGTGATTAAAAAAGAGTTCAATCCAATATTGACTAATAAAAAAACTAACTGGGAGAGCTTCAAAATAAACCTTGAACACAAAATTAATCTTGCTGTGCCATCGAGAAACACGAGGCAACATGATGACGAATTAGAAGTTTTTATAAAAAATATCCAACAGGCAGCTTGGGAAAATACTCACACAATAACTTCTAGAACAAAAGGGAACAACTATCCAAAAGAAATCAGAGAATTCATAGTAGAAAAATGGAAGTTAAGAAAAAAATGGCAGCAGTACAGAGCTCCACGAGACAAAACTAGTCTAAATGCGTGTTTATGGGATAATGAACATAGGGTTCAATGGAATGATTCAAATATAGTCCTAAAAGAAACGGATGGTAAAAAGAGAAAAATCAAAGAAGCGGCTCTAATTATGCTAAATGAGACCAATTTTGTCGCGAATTCCTCGGCAGAATGTAGTAGGATCTGGTTACCCATATTGAAAGAGGAAGTTATTAAAAGAAAAATACCAGTATTGGTAAGTCAGTAACATATAGAGAATACATCATTTATGTTTTTTAAATAACAAACATATAAAATTGGAATTTGGTGTTTATTGAAGGTAAACTAAATGCACGATCAAATACTTACCATGTCGGGATAGTATTATGAGGTTTTTTTCCTGGTTTTTCCCTCATAATTTACTATGGAATCACTAACAGGAGAATTTTACTGTCATCATGGCATGTATTTGTCTTTTTAAAGACGAATTACATGTTATGATCTTTTCTGACGGATATTCTCAAGTTAAAGTTGATTTCATGTAATCGAATGAACTATCTTATAAGTAAAGTCGTCCCAGGAACGCAACTCAACAATATTGGCAATATCATTTTAAAGTCGTCTACTTTAAAATGTATAAGGTATATCTGAATTGTCAATATAGATGAGTCAGATAAAATTAAATTATTAGAAGAATTTTTCACAAAACAAAATTTATTTAATTTATTAATGTTTGTATTTTGAGAACGATTTCCGAAGTGGAAATTGAAACGTCAATAAACGTATTTTAACCTTTAATTGTGGCTTATTCCCATTTAAATATAAATTAATTTAAAATGCCACAAGAAAATAGCTTCAAAACAATAATGAGTAAACGTAATATAATTTCAGTACTGAAATAGAATGGAGGTAATAATAAAGACCAATCTCACCCTATTATTACTAACTTTATTAAGAGGATTTTTATTAAAATTGTTTACATGGTGTAAAATGAACTATTCTTAAACAAAATCGCCAGAGAATATAAAAAAAATTACACACTAGACACTAGACATTGCAAATCCCTAATTTTTCAATAAAAGGAAGTAGGACACACGCTAGACTTCTGCGAGAGACTAATGTTTCTTATAGGACACACCAGTCGACCATTATATTGTGAGCCTATAGATTACAAAGTTTAATGCATTTTACATTGGAGACGTGAAGTAGTGGCCCCAACAGATATCTCATGTGAATAAATTGTGGATATTATGGGTTTTTTGGTAAATATTACAGAAATAAAATATTTAATGAAAAAACTTATTATTTTCAAAAAAATAACTAATGATATTTATTAAAGCAAACTAAACAAAACATTTTATTGCATCCGGTGCATATTGTTTGTACTTGAGTTGCAAATTTGATTTTTACGTCAACCACAGTCCCTTTTTTGCCATACTATTGTACAATTCTGAACACCTTTCTTTAGTTTTTCGCGGTGGATCTCCAATCATGTTTTGAATTAATTTGTGTTCAGGCTTACGCGGATTTGGCGGTGATACATCAGTTGAGTATTTTTGCAACATAGAACGGATTACAAATAGATTAGCGAACATGTGTAAAAACAACAAGCCGTATAGCAGAAGACCCGTTGGAAGACCGCCAAAAAGGTGGAAAGATAATGTACAGTCAACAACGTCTGAAACAGAATAAGAGGCAGACAAACAGGAGTAATGCTAGTCGCGCGAAGACGAAGAAGAAGAACGGATTACCTGTTCCCTAAATTCAGTAATTTTAAGAAACTTCTGCATTCTCAAATCCTTATTGTTGTATAGAAAATGAGCATTAACGATGCTGCTCCCCCATATATTTCAAATAATAATTTTTTATACCACTTGGTACAGCGTCTCAATGCCTCTCAATGCTGTACTATATGACGCCATTTGGTCGCTTAAATCGATCGAAGACTTTTCTGTATTATAGTCAACTATACACTTGGATTTGGTGATGTTACTTCCAGAACGTGTAGTCTTTTCTACAATCTGTAATGCTGAATCTTTTGTAGTAAGGACATAAACAATTCTCTTATCCCTCCATTTCAAAATACTAATACCATCTTTACTCGTGCTGGTAGCAAATTCTCCCTTTTTTAGTTTGACAGTAACATGTTGTGGCAAATATTTCCGATCGAGTCTACCAACTAAGTGGGTAGTTCGGTTCAGCAAAATATGCCAATGAAATGCTAGTGTAGTAGTTATTGTCCGTGTAAACTCTACCTTCATCCAGAAAATCGTCAATGAGCTCCATTACTATACTCTAGCAACGCCAACCACTCCATTTTTTGATCTTCCGCAGCATATTGACATATTTCAGGTGTATCCTTTGTCACAACACAAAAATGTTTATGCCATATTTGTGGCGTTTATTGGGTATATACTGTCGGAAGAGCAATCGTTCTTTCGATGGAATCAGACTTTCATCTATACAATTTTTTCTTACAGGCGTATAATTTTTTTGGAAATTGCTGATAAACATATTTTTAACATTTCGTATTTGATATAAACGGTAATTTTCTGGGCCTTTCGTGTTGTGCGATAAATGAATCATTTTCAAAATGATTTCGAATCTGTTTCTGGACATAACAGACCTTGTGGGAAATTATATAAATTCTGTTCACCAATAGTGGCAAAAAACTGGTACTTTCACCAATCCCATCCATCCAACAAGAGCAAGGAATCGATATATTTCCGCTTTATTAACTGATCGCCATTGATGAAGTCTGGATCGCTGAGAGATATCTTGATCAGTCGTAAGTATTTGAGCAGCGTAAATATTTGCTTCATCAACTATTACACTAATTTTGTCGTCAGTTAAGAATAGTTCGAAATATTCCAATGGTTCAGCATTTGCAACACTGCTTTGTGTACCTACTGCTTTAAGACCACTTTTGTATTCTGAAATAAATTTAAACTGATTTGGATTATCTTCTTGACACATTTCCCAGACTACATTCTTTAGCTGATTTTCAACTAACTCTCTTTCGTTTAAAGCTGTTGATGTACATGATTGATTGTTGTCATCCCTGAAGGTTGAACAAGAAGCTCACGGAGGTACTAGTAGAGTCAATTCATGATCATAATCTTCGTCAAAATACTCAATTGAATCTGAATTTGATTCGTCTGTCTCATTTGGCTTAAAATCAGGATCGTCATACGAATCGTCACTTGAAAAGTCCATTATTAGATATTATTTGTTTACTCCTATATAGTATACCTAGTAAGCAGTTATAGCTATACTACTAGGTACAATTGTTTTTCTAAATAGGTAACTGAAAAGTCTCAGTCTATTAACACTATTTTTAGTGTTAATAGTTTTGAAAATGATTCTCTTTTGTGGAGATTTAGAAGTGGAGTAATAAAATGTTTTTTCTATAAGTATTTTTAATATGTTTCGCCATCTGAAATAAAACGGTTAGTCACAGTCTACACCTATTTTTTTGGAAAAACTATCTCAGAGGTCAGTGTATCTTATAATACATACGCTAAAAATGTCAATCAAAATAAAAAATAATTAAATTTCCAAATTCACGTTAACTTTATAAGCACATAAGACAGTATTTCCAAAAAAAAATAGGCAGTAAACATTAAAGTTTTAAAATTAAAAGTGAAACTGGAACAAACCATGAAGTGGAGATATCCAGGAGTGGCTAGTATACCTGTTGAATACAGCACGTGGTGTTCGTGTGTATTAAGGTATAAAAAAATGCTTATTAAAAGCTTAAATTTTTATTTTAAAGAAGATCTTTTCGGAATTAAATCATTCCATCATCAGTTTAATAAAAAGTTGTTAAAAACATTGTATGGCCACATAAAAACATTGGAAGGACATCCGTATTAGTTAAAAACATTGGAAGGACATCCCATAAGTTAGCCCAAGACTCCAGCACAGATCAGAGGTAATGTAAGTCGATAAAACCTCACCAGCTACAGGGGGTCATGTAAGATGCCCCCATTTTCAGTTTTTAATAATCAACAAGTTAACAGTCTATTGCATTTACCTTGATAAATACCATGAGGATTGTTTTTTAATACGGATGTCCTTCCAATGTTTTTATGTGGCCATACAATGTTTTTAACAACTTTTTATTAAACTGATGATGGAATGATTTAATTCCGAAAAGATCTTCTTTAAAATAAAAATTTAAGCTTTTAATAAGCATTTTTTTATACCTTAATACACACGAACACCACGTGCTTTGTATTAAAGTTTTAACACTGACAGTCAACCTATTAAAAGTCGTGTATAACCGAATCTACAAAAAGTGCGAAACAATCATAGGAGTTGATTAGTTTGGATTCAGAGCCGGCATCGGAACGAGAGAAGCCCTGTTCAGTTTACTTGTTCCTTTCCCAAAAATGCTACTACCAACAGAAAGATATATTCATATACTAAAGAGGCACTGGAGGATTTCAAGGATGGAGTCAAGGTGAACGGCGTAAATATCAACAGCATCAAATATGTCGATGATACGGTGTTAATTGATCATTGGTAATAAACAGGTCAACTAGTACAAGTACCTGAGATATTGGATCGATAGCAGCCTAAATCCTAATCTAAAATTAAGATAGAGAATAAAACAGGCCAGAAAATCTTTGCAAAAAATAAAACAAACTGCATTGTGATTCTCGATTAAAACTCGAAATACGACTAAGTTTATCAAAATGCTATGTCTTTCCTTAAAACCCTTAAAACATCAACAGTAAACAAATTGGAGGCCTTTGAAATGTAGATCTACTATAGATTTCATGCACATCGCATAGCTCAAACGAAGAAGTGCTGCAGAGAATAGACAAGGACCGCGAACTTTTCAACACAGTGAATGTTAAAAATCATCATACCTAGGCGACATACTGAGAAATAATAAGTAACAATATGCTTAACCTACTAATAGTGAAAGTAAAGATCGAGGGAAAGAGAGGGCTAGGAAGGAAAAGACTAACGTGGCTAAGAAACATCCGACATTAGACAGAGCTAAATTTTGAACAGCTGAAGATAGACAAGAGTTTGCAATTGCAAACTATAGTAATAAGCAGACAAATACTAATAAGCAAACAAATAGTAGTCATTAGTGAACCTGCATTAAGGAGAGGGCACTTTAAGAAGAAAATAAGAAGAAAAAGGTTTCCTTTTATTATTTTAAAATGTCAGAAATATGTTCACTAAAATAAATGGGAGTTTACATGTTTATTGAGATATCACAAAAATATGGTTGTTAACGAATAAACTAACTAGTTGTATTAACGTGTGCATCGATATATCTCCACATATCTACTTGTCACATTTTGCCTGATTATTAACCTTAACACACATTTTGTGTGGACTTTAAATATGACGTATATTATTATTAATAATTTCGCCATTTAAATGAAATACGAGAATATACAGACGATATCAAAATATGTTTATCAACTTCTATCTTACTTTGCAAATATTTACCATGGGCGTCAGATAACTTTACTGGAATTTTTAAATAACTTTTACATCATAATATCAGTTGCGCAATTTATTAAAGAGACAAGCTGAATGACCTGCTAAGACAGAAAAACGGGAAGCAAGTGTCAAAGACTTTTCAATAGAAAATTTTGCAAAAAAATGTAATTGAAGAAATTACAATTCCTATAAATATTAAAAACACTGCTAAAAATACATCTAAACTCAGAACTCCTATATATAAGAACATATTTGGAAGTACAAAAGTGCATCAAAACTAATCAACTTAATGGATCTTGCTAATAATAAAAGGGATAACCTGCAAATGGGGTCATAGAACACAGAAGGTTTGAGAACAATCATCAATATTCTGGATGAATTTATGGATAAATTTAGCTGGCTGTTGTTCAGAAGGCGCTGCGATTTTAGTAAAAAAATGAATAAATCATAAAAAAATGCCGACTTCAGGAGGATTGATAACAGTAAATAACAAAATAAATATTCTTACAACAATAAGAATAAAATAAGAACAAAGAATAATCAAAATAACGTTAGCTTACACGACAACATACAATTCAAAATAAAGATTTAGGTACCATTCTAGAAAAAGAAGTGCGGTTGATAATTATCATCATCATCGCCATCATCATGCAGGCTGTGCAATCCTGTTGGGTCCTAGCCTCTTTAAGAATTCCTCTCCAGTTGTTCATATTCATCGATTTCCTCCGCCAAGCACGTATTCCCATATTCTCATATTTCATCGATGCTCTCTGGGAACATTT
Organism: Diabrotica undecimpunctata; assembly: GCF_040954645.1. NCBI lineage: Eukaryota > Metazoa > Arthropoda > Insecta > Coleoptera > Chrysomelidae > Diabrotica > Diabrotica undecimpunctata. The sequence goes on along the minus strand of NC_092803.1, from coordinate 115,090,430 downwards.
TTTTACCAATGGGTCTCTCAAGGAGCGTTTGTCTATCTGGGTCAGATGGACGTCCTATCTTAATGTATTTTACGATATCTGGTTCTGGTGTATTCTATTTGAAGTTGTATCGTCTTCTCCACACTTCGCTGTACCAAATACTAGGATGTTATGTAGAGTTCTACAATTGTAAAAATTGGATTGAGACCAAAATAGCACCTGTTGGCTAGGCAAGTTATGCAGTTTATCTACGGTAGTATTAGTTTCAGTGTTGATGAGTGCTCCTACGTATACAAATTTATTAACTGCTTCGATGACGGCGTTTTCTATATCAAGTGAATAGTGGAGAACATTCAATACGCTGCATTTAGGAGCGTAATTATTCCTCTGTGGTTAGAACATTCAAAGATATCTCATTTTTTGTGTATGGTGCATAGTACTATATCAGCTGCCAGAAGGAGGAGGGAATAATAAACCATATCACCAAACATTGAAAATTGGGAAATGAATATGCTCTACGCAAATCACAAGAAGAAAAATTTGCAAACTTTCAAAAAAATAGTAAATGAAAACATTAGCATAACTCCATCTCCAACTCCATAATATCGCCAATGATCTAGAAGAAAAAGGTGTAGGACTTGAAGAATGTAGAATATATCAAAATGCATTTCAAAGAAGTGTAGTATAGGGTAGAACCAATGATAAGGCTCATACTTACATCAGAAACTAATAGGTGTTTTTCTTTTATTAAGGCATATTGCCTGTGTTTTGTCTTCACCAACCTTTGTCATATTAATAAAATATAATGTTTTATATAGTTTTAATGATGATATATTATCATCATTAAAACTATTCCTATGCTTCTTTTTCCACTTGAAAATCTGTTTCGGGCTATTCTTCCTTTTTATTTTACATATACACATTAGTCCCTGTTTTATCCATCTATGATTTTATTGTTATTCTCATTAGGATTCTTATTTCATTTCTTTTGAAGTATCTTCCTATTTTGCTGGTTTCAGATCGTTTTACTGCATTGTACGTCACAACATATAGTAGACGATATTGATTACGAGGCGATCGAGATTCCTGTAGATGAACAGTATTTTATTGGAAGTAATTTGGATTGACATATTGGTTGAAAGAGTTTATAGACGTTGGGAGATGGAAATAAGTAATAATAAAGGAAATAAATAGCGTGATTGGCTTTGTGGTAACATGAGATTTGGCTGTGGCTTTGTGAAAACTGAAGACCAATAGGTTACCTATAGTAGCGGGGGAAAAAGCTCCGATAGATTTTGTGCTGTGTGGAAGAATCCAGCTGAAAGGGATTAGAAACTGTAAAGTGATAAAAGGTGTGTGTAGCTAGTCAACACCGACCGATAATAGTGGATACGAAAATAAGGGTGAGTCAGAAAGGAAAGCAAGTGGTGGAGGTTAAAGGATAAGAATTTTACGGCTAATAGAGATCGTCTGCAAAGCTCTATGAATTCTTCTTCTAAGTTCGAAATGTCCGTGGGGATGACAGTAGAAAGTCATAAAAAAACTTGACTCATGTGCGGCAGGGTAGGAGTGCGCATGGAAGAATGTTAAAATACGATGTTAAAATAAAGAAAAATGGTATGAGTACTTTAGAAAGTTGAAATGAAGAGTCCCTTAGAAAGTTAAATGAAGAATATCAGAGACAGAGGATGCGGGACCCCAAATGAGAATATAGAGGTAATTAGAATATGGAGATAATGGGGTAGTCGAGGCTATAAATAGGATGAAAAATTGTAAGTTAGTGGGACGTGATGAAGTACCTGTGGAGGTTTTAAAGGCTAAAGAAAAGGAAGGGATTGATGTGTTGTGGCAAATGTAAGATATATGAGGAAAGAAAGTGGGCAAGATTCGCGAAGGATATGTATGACGGAGCTACTCAAATGAAAGAAATACAAGGGTGTGGTAAAGTCTTCATTGTTGTATGGCGGTGAAGTGTGGCCTGTAAAGAAGGTTCACGAAAAGAAGATGAAGGTAGCTGAAATGAAAATTTTGCGGTGGATGTTGGATAAACTAGAAAGGGCAAGATCAGAAACGATGTGATTAAGGAATGAGCCGGAGCGACTACAGTTTCAAAAAGGTTTAAGATCAAAAACTGTAATGGTTTGGTCACGTCAGACGTAGAAATGAGAACTACGGACAAAATAAGACAAAACATAAAGCTGTTAGAAGTTGAGGGAAGAAGAGGTAAAAGAAAAACGGGAGGAAGAAGCAAGGACTTTGTAGCAGAGGACTAGAGAGAGAAAGGTTTAAATGAAGAAGACACGATGGACAGAAGTGAGTGCGAATAAGAGTAAAGAACAGCACCCCTAAAAACGGAAAACAAAAAGAATAATATACTTATAAGATATGTTCAACCATTGACCTATTAGCTCTAAATCCTTGTTCTTCACTTGTTGTCACATTTATAGAAACACTTCCTCCTTTAATCTGGTATGACCCCAAAATTATAAACTTTTAAAATGAGCTGATAAGTTTTTTCTCCAGCTCGCTTCCTCGTATTTGGTGTGAGAATTGGTGTTATTGATGGTTAGTGTTCATCAGTTTTTTAACTTTTGTATAGTCGCTCGAACATCCGCTATTGCGGTTTAATCTTTTTTTTTCTGTTTTGTAGAATCTTCTCCACATTTGGTCTACAATATAGATCGCTATCTTTTCAGCTAATAATTTTTCCCAATAGTATGTTTTTAGTTTCCTTATGATAATGTTTGATTTCATTAAAATGTGTAATAACTTGTCCAGATTGCCAGTATAATTATTAAGACAGTTGTTAAGATTAAAATTGAAAAATGTATTTAAAAACGACTTGGATAAAAAGCTTATTACGAATAATTATTTACATAGAAATTTCACTTAAGAACGGTACGTTAAAATAATTTGTATTTTATTTACGTTTATTGATACTTTTTTCTTAAATCGTCACTATATGCATTATATTTTATAGTATACCCCCTGGGATTTTATTAAATGTGTGTTAGTAATGAAATAAGGATGGTAGGATTGAATTTCATGGTTGTTATATAAGTTTTAAGTAACGCCAGAAATTCCTGGGGGAACGTAAAAACCAGATTACTCATTACTAAAATTACTTCCTAGTAAGACGTATTACTAAGTAATAGTTCTGTTATATGATAGTTAAAAAAATTGAAATGATCATCGTGTGACATCTGATATTAAATTATTGCGAAAAAAAATGTGAGTGATAATACTATTAAAATACTAAATTAAATACAAATAACCACAAAAACTGAATAAAATAATTACTCACTATGAGAAAGTATAAAACAAATTTTAATTTGATTTGTTAATAAAAATTCAATAATATCCAAGAAATATAAATAGCGAATACGACAGCCATGGATGACCTACACAACAAAATAATAAACGAATCTAGAAAACTCAGATGCAAACAGAAGAAAATATCAAAAAACCAACAGAAAACTGGAGCTATTAAAAAGTTTGACCGAAACATGCCAAAAAAATGAAAAAAAAACTATAGCGGACTGAATACGAAAAACACGCCTAAAAAATAAAAACCACAATAGTGTCCCAAGTCAGGCCATCGACATTGGGGTCTCCACATTGTAAAAATGACAGATACTCTATCCTCCAAGCTATGACATGCTGGACGAGTCATACAGTTAATTAATTAATGTTACTCTTTTTCAACTTGTCTCGATGTCTTTCATCTTTCCTACCGGGCTTTTCTTTAGACCCCGAATGGCTACTCGTATTTGGTTTCCGAGGGCAGACGAGTCACTATATTTCCTTCTAATACACACTCTGTGAAGGCAACAGGAAACCACCTCGAGTCTAACTTTTTCAAGAAACCTTCATAGAAATGGCTGATAAATACAACGACACTGAATGCGGGCGCTCCTTAAATGGAGCATTGGTGCTAAGAATTTCATGACCAGCTGGAAGCATAAATACATTTTTTGATGACAGAAAAATAGGTACATGAAAGGTAAGAAGCATATACGAAGCAGGAAAGGTTCAAAACACCATAATAGAAATGAAGCGCCTAAATATGAGTGTACTTTGAATAAGTGAAATAAGATGGCCAGGGTCTGGCAAAGTAATTATAGACGATCACATTGTATACAATTCAGGAGAAGGCAGTTCAAAGCAGAAAAAAGTTGTAGCAATAATTATAACAAAGGAAATAGATAAGGCTGTAAAAAACGTCGTTCTGTTCCCAGACAGGATACTAATGTTACAAGTACAAACAACAACAATAAATGTGAATATATTACAAGCATATGCACCCACATAAGCCTATGAAGAAAAAAATATTGAAAAAGTCTATGATGATCTAGAAAAAATATTAGTACCTACAAAGAAACATGAGCTCAATATTGTCATAGAAGATTTAATGCGAAGATTGGAGAACAGGAAGATATTATAGGAAAATATGGTCTGGGAATACGAAATAAAAGAGGAGATATGTTGGCATCTTTTTGTGTAGAAAATCATCTAGTAATAATAAACACAATTGTCAAACTTCTAAAGCGTCGTCTTTAAACCTGGAGATCACCGAAAGATACACCTAAACGAGTGGTTCGTAACCAAATAGATTTCATATATATTATATACATAAAACATACGGAAATTCAGTATTAGCAGTCAAAACATATCCAAGTGCAGATGTACCAACAGGTCACAATATTTTGGTGAGAAAATTAACACTGAAATTGAAAAGAGTTACAAGGACTAATAAGTAAACAGTTACTATTGATAAAATAACGATGTTTAATGATACCGTAAAACAAGAAATAACCAGAAAATAAAGTTAAGATCCAGCAAAGATGAAAGCACTGAGGAAAACTGGACGAGAATTAAATATGTAATAAAAACCGTTTAAGAAACAAAATTAAGTGCACTAAAAACAAAAATAAAACAAGGGTGGATCACAGAAGAAGTACTGAGACACATGGATCAAATAAGAGAAGTCAGAAATAAAGATAAAAACGAATACAAGAGGATCCACGAAATAATCAGGCAGAAGATCAGACATGCGAAAACATAATTTCATTGAAATTGAATACTATGAAACGAAACACGATGCATTCCATCTGCACAAGAAATTAAAGGAAATTCCCAGAACGGATCGAATAAACGGAAACAACTATCCCAAAGTTTAGAAGACAAAAACGGACACAGAATATTATATAGCAATAAACAGATAAACTAATGAAAAAACTACAGTTCTGAATTATTTGAAGATGAAAGGATAGAACACTATACACCGATTGATATAACAGGTCCATCTATAACATGAAAGTGAGTTTACATGTGCAATTCAAACGGCAAAAAATGGAAAAGCACTTGGCCCCGATTAAGTAAGTGCTAAAATACTAAAGTTTTTGGAAGAAAATTCAAATTACAGCACTGTGTGTTTTCTTAAATAGAATTTATGAAATTGGAATATTACCAAAATATACCAAAGAAACATCGCGCAAAGACATGCAGTGCTTATAGGACAATAAGTCTGATGTGTAAGGTTTTGAAGACCTTCCTGCGAGTAATAGGTAGCAAGAGAGAATTAGTACTACTCACAAGCCTTGTTCAGTAACCAAGTTCTGATCCAGAAATGCAGAGATATAAACCAAAATGTATACACCTGTGCGATCGATTTTGAAAAAGCTTTTGACAAGGTTTGGCATAAAAAATGCTAGAAATATTCAAAACAGCTGGATTGGACGATTAAGATTTACGAATAATTATAAATCTATACTGCCATTAAGTGGCAAGAATAAAAGTTGAACAACAACTTTCGAATGAAATAAATATAATAAGAAGACCGAGACAAGGCTGTATACTATTGCCTTTACTCTTTAACTTGTATTCAGAAGAAATATTTAAGGAAACCTTAATGGAGACAACAGAAAGTATTATTGTGAATGGTGTAACCGTCATGGAACTAGAAGAAAAAGAAGGACTGAATTAGACAAAGATTTTTAAAAATTTTTGTAAGATACTTACAAAAGAAATCGCACAGCTACATCAAGGAATTCTTTAAAGACCTTCGAAACCAACCAAATGTCTTCTTACAACGGGAGATTGGCTGCAAATTTTGAACTAAAAAGTTAAGCCAGCAATAAAAGCAGTGACTTGTGATAATAATAACATTTTCCTAACTAATACATACGGCAAAGTTTAGAATATATAGTTATAATGGAAGAATAAAGATATATCTGGATAACTTGGTAAACGAATCCTCCATCTCATTGTACCGCCAATGTATAAATCAATTGGCAGTACTTCTTCAATGTATGCAATAACATCTTGCCTTGGATAATGGGTAATAATCACATCTTAAACTTGATATGTATCTCGTTTATTGGTTACTTATATACTCACACGGAATAGCGTATCGATGACATTATTTAATATATTAATTACAGCTTACGAGTAACTATAATTACATCTCGAATAAATGAACTATTATGAATGACTAACGAAATAAAATTATTCTTTCTCGATTCCTCGTCTACTCTTTTTATATTATAACACCTATAACTAACCGGTCTATTAGTAAGTCAGCTTTGCGTGGTAAACAAGGCCACGCCTGGATTATTTTCAAGTATGCAAACTCAAGTATTTTGTTAAACTTGACATACGTGTGTCTCCGATTATTGGCAGGGGCAATCTGATCCATGAACTTAAGAGAAGAATTGGTCTTGGGTGGGCAGTATATAGAAAACTAAGAGAAACTTTTAAAAGTGAGCTGCCCATATTCCTAAATAGAAAAGTATTTGATCAATGGGTCCCCCAGTGTTGGCATACGGAGCAGAAACACTTCTTCTTCTTAGGGTGTCTGTCCGTTTCGACCTTTGGCGATCATTTTGGCTATGATGACTTTGTTGGTTGCTATACGGAATAGCTGTGTCTTTCTATACCATGCCCTCAGGTTAGCAAGCCAGGATATTCTTTTTCGTCCTGGGGCCCTTTTTCCTTCAATTTTAACTTGTAAAATGCATTGGAGTAGCTCATATCTGCCTTGATTTCTCATTATATGTCCAAAGTACTGCAGCTTACTGCCCTTCGCGATGTTGACCAAATCCGCGGTTGTGTTCATTCTCCGTAGTACTTCTTTATTGGTGACTTTGTCTGTCCATGACATCTTCAGGATCCTTCTGTATAACCATCGCTCAAAAGCCTGAAGTTTTGATAGAGTTTCCGCCTTTAATGTTCACGTTTCTACTCCGTACAAAAGCACTGAGTACACGTAAAATTTAAGGTGCCTTCTTTTTGTTTCTAGGGTATGGTCATAGCTCTTGAACACAGAGCTGATAGTCAAGAATGCACTTTTTGCCTTTCCGCTGCGACATTTATTCTCTTGGGTATTGTCCCACGACTCATTGATTATAGTTCCCAAGTAGTTCAATGTACTGTGAGACACGGTCAATTCTAAGAAACACTCAGAAGAATGGACATATTCATGTTAGGAATAACTCTGCGAGACAAAATACAAAACGAAGAGGTCAGGAGAAGAACCAAGGTGACTGACGTCATCGAAAGGATAGCCAGACTAAAATAGAGATGGGCTGGACACATAGCTAGAATGACGGATGGGAGATAAACAAAGAGGTTATTGGAATGGAGACCAAGGGAAGACAAGAGAAGCGTCGGTCGATCCCATACATGTTGGGCTGACGATTTAAGAAGACAAAGTAAAAACTGGATAAGAGTGACGCAAAATAGACGGGAACGGGATTCGAAACACGAGGAAGGGGCCTATGTTCAGCAGTGGATTTTTGAGACTGGATGATGATCCCATTTACCAGAAATCGGACTTCAGTATTTGCCGTAGCCTCTTTAAATATGTATTCAACACAACAAAAATTACTATATAACTTAGTTTGCTTACAATTATCTTTAAATCATAAAATTTTGAAAAATAATATAATACGTACACAGATAACCTTTATACAGTGTGTCCGATTAAGTCAGCACGATATGTGAAAATTTTTTATTTTTGGTTTTATGAAAAAGTATTAGTTTTAAAAAGTTCTTAATGATTGTATTTTAGGTTTTAACACTTAATTGGACCATATGGGAAACCTTTTAACTAAAAAAAGTTATTCTGTATAAAAAGTTGTGAATGATCTAAAACCTAGAATACAATCATCAGATTTTCAGATCAATTTTTTCATATATTGGGTTTGTCAAAAAATATGAATTTTGTGTAAGAGTTTACAATATCCACAGTTCACATTTTCTGACAAACCTTGTGTGTAAGTCAAAAAATTTAATATTTAATGATTGTATTTTAGGTTTAAGAACATGTAGAGCTTTTAAAAAAAAATAACCTTTTTTCATAAAACTAAAAATAAAAAAGTTTCCCATATGGTGCTGACTTAATTGGACACACTGTATGCACAAAGACTTGAGAAATGTCTAATTTGCCAACAAGCGACATTTAAATAGATGCCACAACCTACTCTTTTATTATTTAAAATTTTTTGATGTTTTCTCTATATGAAAGAAAACAAAAATTAATTCGAACAAATCGCAATAAACTTTCATAAGACTATTTTATAAAAAGAAACATCTCTTTAGTGATACAAGGAATAGTTTATTTATAATAGATAAGATCTGCAAGATATTATCTAGATATGTGAAAAAAATTTTTGTAATTAAAACTCAATTAATATTTCCCCATCAACAACTTGCCAAAAACGTTTACCACCCTGGTCGAAAGACACCCGATAACATTGTCGCCAGAATTCGATTCGAAAGAATGAAATTTCAGCCAAAATGTCGGGAGTATCGATTTTCATATGGTGCATGGGAACCCGGAGAGCCAGCAGTTGAAGAGGTTCTTAGAAAAATCTCGGTAGCGTTCACAGAATATCAGCAAAGAAAGAAATAAAACATATGACAGTCGTAAATGAAGGTACAAAAGAAGTTGATGGATTGTTCCGGCGCTTCCGGTGATCCGTATAGCGTCTTGCGGCGAACTTTTCAATATTACTTCCTAAAATAGCACATGTGTAGATCCTGATACATATGGTGTTTAGCCAAAAATAGAGATTTATATTGTTATTGTTTCTACAGTATGCCGTAAGTTCGAACTGACCACCCAGTTGGCAATATTTTCTACATAATTAATGTGAAAACAATTTGATAAAATTATAAAATAACTCTTATAACTAAGAGAATAACTAAGAGAATATTAGTTTAAGAAGATTTCTGTTTTATTATTATTGCGTTTTAAGGATTGGATAAGAATTCAGGATTCTTGATCAGTTTTTTCATTGTTCTAAGATTTAATTTCTTATGCGATTTTCCATTTTCTTTCACCTATTTCCTTTGTTTTACTCATTACTTAATTCAACTAAATTATCTTCTTACCACTGTTTATATGAATCATATCCTTTATTCAGTTCTCTTTGAACCATTTTAACGATATGCTTACTCTTGTATGACATTTTGTACCATTTTCGATTGTCTATGTTAATATAATTGAGAGTTATTGATTTGTATATTTTTCTAAACCAGGATAATAACCCATCGATTAGAAACAAACAACTAAGATACAGACCACCTACAGTGCATTGTCTTGATTAAAAGATATATAGAATACAAAAGACCCCAAGCTCTAACGTTTGTAGACTTCTATAAAGCGTTTGATGCTATCGAACTACTCGCACTTCCAAAGGCACTGGAAGAGTTTCAAATTGATTTTAGGTATACCAACATTATAGAAAATATATACAGCAATGCTACAATAACTATAAATCTGCTCAACAGGGAGATACTATGTCACTAAAGTTGTTCATCACTGTACTTAAACATGCTTTGAAGTCTACAAAATGGGAAAATAAAAGAATAAATATCGATAGTGAGATGCTTAGTCATCTACGATTAGCAGATGACATTTGTTCATTTCAGATGACCTAAAAATTGTCAGTGATATGTTAACCCTTAACTGGTCCGGCGTCGTCTGACAGACGATTCCATATTTTTAATTATATTTTATTGGAAATTGGCACTGCCTGCAGGCAAGTCCCCCTATCTAATCCTTAAACTATTGGAGCTTGACAAGTGGGTGTATTTTCAACAAGTTTCTCTCAGTTCCTAAAAAGTTATCGCAACAATTAGGCCTAGAGTAGTTCCTCAGACGACGCCGGACTGTTGGTGTGACTTTTTTGTGTGTCGTGCATTTTTAAAAATTATGGCCGGGCCATCAAAACGAGTGCGTTTCGGCGATGACGATTATGAGACAACTCTTTTAAAATGGTACAATGAAGAATGTGATAGTGACAGTGATGTAGACGATATTTCGGAAGACCATAACATTGAATCTGAACACGATACATGTTCGGAATTTTTTGATTCTGAGGAGCCTGCAGATTGTAATGAATTAGCAGTAAGTGATAGTGACAAAACCTATGTTTATGGTAAAAATCGACACAGGTAGTGTACGTCAGAAGTTATCCCCTCATCTAGAACACGTAAACACAAAATTGTCATAAAAGTGCTAATTCTAAAAACAAAGGCAAAAATGCTCGGCGAGGCTGCGATACCCTTATCTGTTTGGAATATGTTGTTTAGTAATAATATTCTACAACATATTGAGCAGAATACAAACACAAAATTACGATCAATGCGTGAGAAATATTCTGCTAGTTCTATCCATCATCTTAGAGAAATGGATGTTATTGAGTTAAGAGCAATTTTGGGACTCCTTGTTTACACTGCAATTTTCAACTCCAGTCACGAAAATATAGACCGTTTATTTGCAAGAGATGGAACTGGAAGAGAAATCTTCAAAGCAGTCATGAGCAAAAAAATATTTGCTGTCCTTTTACTTGCTATCCGATTCGACAATCCTGAAGACAGGGAGGAACGCAAAAAAGATGATCCAACTGCAGCTATTTCATTTATATTCAATACTTTCACTTTTCTGGCCAACAAAACAAACCTGAAGGAATTTATGGATTTAGGGAAGAATGTACCTTAATTTCTCATGTAGGAAAAGTGGGAAAGGCTACAGTACTTATATCTTTAATGCATAGTAGACGATATAGTGATCCCTCTAATGAAAAACTAGAAATTATTTCTAATTATAATGAGAATAAAGAGGTGTAGATTCTTTATATGAGAAATGCTCCAAAAGCACCTCAAGCCGTCGAACCCGAAGATGGCCCTTAACAATTTTTTTCCGCATATTGGACATTTCTATAGCAAATTCATATATTCTACATCAGTGTTACAAAAACAATCCAGTAATAAACGAAAAAAGTGTTTTTGCTTTGGAGTTGGCTATGCAGTTAGTGCAATCACATGAAAAGACAAATGACAATGACGAACATTCCACGTCAAGTACGTCTTACAATTAGCCAGATACTTGGAGTTCAAGAAGAACAAGAGGACAATGAGACGATTGTTGTTATTTTAGAAAAACGCAAGATTTGTAGTTTGTGTCCGAGTAGAAATCGCAGGATGACAAGATACCTGTGCTTGCGTTGCAAAAAGCCTGTTTGGTTGGGATGTACAAAACCACTATGTAAAAATTGCATATAAAATTGGTAAAGTTTGACTGATGCTGGAAACAAACATTTTTGATCGATTTTTATTTTACTTATTTTAGTTTTTTGTTTAGTGTGCAGTTTGAACATTTATCCTAGGAATACATTTGTTTTTCATAGTGTTTTTTATATTTTTTTTTAATTACTTTACAAAACTATGTACTTTTTCACAAATATTTGTATGGATGTCAGTTTTATTTAAATATTTATACAAATAATATAAACACAAATAATGCCCAAATCTAATAAGTTCACTTTTATATAAATATATCAGGGTATGTTTGTAACATTTTTTCTTAATAAAAAAATTATTTTTGAGTGTTGTTTTGCTTTCTTGAAAACAGTAGTTTCGCAGACTACGCCGGACCAGTTACGCTACTGCTACAGTACCGGACCAGTTAAGGGTTAAATGAACTTAGCGATGTAGCATGTAGAAAGGTCTGAATATTAAATATTAATGATAGTAATTATATAAAAAAGTAACCCAGGATGAATAACTTTTGTAAATATTCATCGTTTTTGTTTTCTTTTCGTTGACTTAAATACCGTACCTCTCTCCTTCCTGCACGATTCTATCCAGTAGAGTTTGTAGATCTTGCTCGTTTTGAACGATTAGTACCGTGTCATTGGCGTAGCGGATATTGTTGATAATTTTCCCATTTACTTATATACCTTTATCTGCGCCTTGTAAGACATTTGTAAAGATTTTGTCTAAATATAAGTTAAAGAACAGAGGGGATAAAACGCAACCCTGTCTAACGCCTCTTTAAATATTCATGATTTCGATATCAGCAGTGTCTGTTCTAACAAAGGCATCTTGATTCCAATACAGGTTTCACATACATTTAAATACATTTTCTTCTTCTTGTTCTTGTAGTACCTATCCGTTTCGGATTTTGGCGACGATCATGACAATCTGTATTTTGCAAACTGCTGCTCTGAAAAGATTTGTGGTTGTTGTGTTCAACCATGTACGTAGATTTTTCAGCCAGGAAATCCTTCATCTTCCTGGTTCTAGTTTTCCTTGTAGAATTAATTGCAGCAACCCATATCTTTCGCTGTTCCTGATGATGTGACCGAGGTATTCGATTTTGGCTGTTTTTATTGTGGTTAACAACTCTTTTCCTTTTTTCATTCTTAATAAAACGTCCTGGTTATTAACGTGTCGGTGCAGGATATCTTCAGGATTCGACGATAAAGTCACATTTCGAAAGCCTCAATTTTCTTGCAGGTAGCGTCTCTGAGAGTCCATGACTCAATTCCGTAGAACAATATAGGAAATATATAACATCTTAGTAACCTGGTTTTTATGGGTACTGATAAATAATGACATTTGAATAGCTTAGCCATTTTTTAAAATGCACATCTTGCTTTCTCTATCCTACATTTTATTTATAGGGAACGTTCCCAATTTTCATTGACGTTCGTACCAAGGTAGGTGTATGTTTTTACTCTTTTTATTGGTTGACCATTCACACTGATTCTTTCAATTTGCTGTTCCTTCTTAGAGATCATCATACATTTTGTTTTCTTAATGTTTGGTGAATGTCCATATCTCTGACTGACTTCTGTGACTCTATTCATTAACTCCTGGATGGCCTCATAACTGTCAGCGAATACCACCGTGTCATCCGCGTATCTAATGTTATTGATACATTCTCTGTTCATTCGAATTCCGGCTTCAATATCGTCTACTATTTCTTGAAAGATTTCCCCAGAGTATATGTTAAACAGCAAAAGTGATAGTATACATCCCTGTCGGACCCCACGTTTGATTTTGATATCATCTGATTCTACTGCCTTTGTACGGATAGACGATGTTTTATTCCAATAAAGATTGCTTATAATTCTTAGGTAACAGGTGTTTATTCCAATATTTGTTAATATTTCCATCAGCTTGTCGTATTTTACTGCATCAAACGCTTTGTGGTAATCAATGAAGCATGCAAAAATATCGCAATTCACATCTCTACATCGTTAGAATAGCACTTGTATGCTAAAGAGAGCCTCTCTCGTACCCACTGCGTTCCGAAAACCAAACTGTGTACGGCTGATTTTTTCTTCGCATAGTCCATATTATTATATCCTTTGATGTATGATTTTTGGAAATAACTTTTAAATGTGGCTCATTAAGCTGATGGTCCGGAAATCATTGCAGGATACTGATTTTGTTTCCTTTGGTAGAGTAATAAACGATGACTTCAGCCATGGTCTTGGTATTACGCCGTTTAAAAATATATGTCATTGAATATTTTTGTTAGTCGTTGTGTACCGTCGATGTTAAATAGCTTTATGAGTTCATCATATGCATTGTCAGGTCCAGGAGCTTTGCCATCTGTTAGTTGTAATATTGGTTTTTTCACTTCATGTAATGTGATTGGTAAGTAGTCATTACATAATATGTAGAACGGAGGTCGTTCGGACCTATTATCATCAAAGAGTTCTTGTATGTATTTGGTCCATATGCACATTTCTTGATTTCTATCGGTGATGATGTTCTCCTGTTGAACTTGCAGTTTGCTAGCTGTGTTGGATTTTTGAAGCCCAGCTGCTTGCTTTACCTTTTTATGCATATTAAATGTATCGTGTTTTTGTTCCAACAACTCTATATCTTCAACTGTGTTTTAACCAATTTTTTTTGGCCTTTCGTATTTCGGTTTATATTTGTCTCTGAATATTTTTGTACATTTTTTTTGTTATTCTCTGATTTTCTTCAATCAGTTGCAGTATATTGTCATTCATCCATGTTTTTCTCTTCTCTTTATTTTCTGTTAGAAGTTCGTCTCTGATCTTGTTAAAGGTTTCACATATATTCTGGAGTGATTCTTCTGGATCATATATTTGCTCCATGTTACTTAGCTTTTCTTAAAGAATCCGTGCGACTGACTCCTTTGTTTCCTTATCTTTTAGTCTTCTCATATCACTTTTTTTGTTACTATTCTTTTTTGAAACCTTTTTAAATCTAAACCTAAATTTACCAATAACAGGAATATCATCTGACAATACGTCAGCACCATCCTATTAATTACCAAAAAACAAAAATAATGACGAATTTAGTTCCGCGCCACAACTTCAAGGTAGACGAAATTTAATTTGTTAACAGTTACATATACCTTGGACATATGGTAAAAATTAGCAGAGATAATCAAACTGTTAAACTGCTAAATAAAATAACTCTGGGATGGGCAGCTAATGAAAGACTGCGTGATAATTTTAAAGGTTGTGTACTTATCAGCTTAAAAAGAAGTTAACTGTTCTTACATGAAGCATAGAGACAATCCCTCAAGGACATTTGGACGTTAATTAAAAGTGACAAGCAACATAGAACGGTCAGATCATTGTTGGGCATAAAGTTGGAAGATAAGGTAAAAAACGAATAAATTCGTAGAAGAAGAGAGAAGTGTAGAGGACATTATAAAAACATATTTAAAATTAAATGGAAGTGGGCAGAATAGAGAAAACCCGGGAAGGCCACCCACGAGATGAACTGATGACATCCCAAGATAGATCTGAAAGTTTTTAGAGGAAGCTTATGTTCCGCACTGCAAAACTATGGGCTGATGATGATATTTTTCTGCACTTCTAGTCCCATCTTCCTATGTACTAGTATTTACTTTTTTTGCACATAGTATACTTAGTAATTGTTTTTTTTTAAGCTGTGTGTTATTATGATCGTTTGTACTGCAGCTAATTGGCTTATTGTATATCTTCCGTTCATGTAACCTTTTGGGTCAGGTATAAGTGTTAACGATAAAATAAACGATAATAGAACTGATAAAAGAATCTCTAAAAGTAGAAAGTAGAATCCGGATACAAAATGAATTAACGGAAACAATAGATGTGAAAAAGGGACTACGCCAGGGAGACGCTCTATCATGCATCTTGTTCAACATCGCGCTCGAGAAAATACTGAGGGACACAACAGTCAATACACGAGGAACAATCATTAATAAAAGCGTGCAAATACTAGCATTTGCAGATGATGTTGACATAATCGCAAGATAAAGAAGAGAAATGATAGAGGCATACAACCAAATTGAACGAGCTGCACAAAATAGTGGTCTTAAAATCAATCAGACCAAAACAAAATATATTCAGGTAAGAAAAAACGCAGAAATAAGGCAGCCACAAAATATAACAATAGGAGAATACAACATAGAGGAGGTAAAAAACTTTATATACTTGGGATCCCTAGTCACGTCTGATAATAACGTTACGGAGGAAGTGAAGAGGCGAATATTTATTGCAAATAAATGTTACCATGGCTTAATTAGACACCTAAGATCAGATAACGTCGCAAGAAAGACAAAATGCCAAATATATAAAACCCTAATAAGACCGGTACTCATATATGGCTCAGAAACCTGGACACTTACTAAAAGAGAGGAAACGTTGTAGCCACCTTCGAAAGAAAAATCTTGCGACACATATATAAGGGCACAAAAGAAAACGGAATATGGCGAAGACGATACAACTCTGAACTATACAAAATATACCAGGATCCGGATATTATAACATTCATCAAAATAGGACGGCTGCGTTGGATAGGACATGTAGAAAGAATGGAAGAAGGCGAAATACCAAACAAAATATTCAAACAGATGCCAGTAGGAAAAAGAACAAGAGGAAGACCGAAACTGAGATACTGAGAACAAATAGAAAATGATATAACAACCTTAAAAATAAAAAACTGGAGAAAAAAAGCACGAAACAGATCGGAATGGAGAAGAATCCTAGAACAGGCCAAGACCCAAAAAGGGTTGTCGAGCCAGTGATGATGATGATGATAAGTGTTAACGAGTATTTATGTAGTCGGGACCGAATGATTAAAGTGCCCTTCAGAGCACGGTAATGGCTCAATTATTAAAAATTAAAAAATATCTGGTGTCTGCCGGGATCGAACCCGGGACAGAATCTCATCGGGCCATCCGGTTTGATGGGCCAGTACCTAGCCATGGCCTCCAACTAAGCGGTTACTTAAAAGCAGCCAGGCAAATTGCAAAACGTATTGCAAGTTTCAATAAAAGAATGGTATAAAAGTTTCCTATTTGTTTATCACTTAAATGTGGACTTTCTTCTTTTAATATGACAAACATTTAAAGATTTATCTTCAGCTGATGCAGTTTTTCTGCGCCATGGTTTGGATAAACCTTTTGCTAGTTTCATTAAAATTTTCTACAAATGTACCGACAGTAGATTAAGTTTTCATGAAGAAATCATAAAGATTTTTATTAGAATATAAATTATTATTAAGCGCTTTCCTAATGACGATGGCAGCTAAGTTAAATGTAATTTAAGTATTTCTGGTATCTATGCTAGGGATTGAATCCAGGCCGTGCCACTTGGTAGACCAGTACATAGAGTCATTAAGCCAAGGATAGTTGAAAAATTAATTTCTGAATTTCCCATAGCTGTGATGGATGTAGTCGTTTACTAACACTGTATAAATAACTTGCAGATTTTGATTCAGTACTGCTGCTATTTTTGCCTATGATATGGCTATTGTGAATCTAGGAAGTAATATTATAAAAATAAAGTAGACACTATACAACTAAACAACTAAAAGATTAAAAGCTGAAAAAAAAATTTAAGACATAACCAATTAGGTACTTATCACTTCTTTGATGACTTATTTCTTTAGGTGCCGTGTCCGTATTCAGATGTTGGCCGTCATTAGGGTTTACAATTTCCTGAAGCCTTTCTCTATCGGCTATTGTGCGAAATAATTCTTCTACTGTGGTACCACAGCATGGGTCCTCTAATTATATGGCCGAAGTATTTTGTTTTTCTTTTCTTTATGATGTTTGTGAGCAAGCGTTCTGAATTAATCATTTTAAAAACAGCTTCATTGGAAGTGTGCGAAACCCGTGATATTTTTAGTATCCGTTGATAGAACCACAATTCGAATGCTTCTAATTTGTAATGCATTGTGGTTCTTAATGTCCATGTCTCACAATCATATAATAGGATAGACCACACAACATTTCAGAACATTCCGAATATATATCGACAGATTTCTGTTACATAAAACTGGTTTCCAGGTCATAAAAGCCTTACGTGATATTTTGATCCTAGTTATTATCTTTTCATCAGAGTCAAAATTTACATTTAACCAGCTGCCGAGATATTTAGAGTTTTATCTCCTCTCTATCAAGCGAAGGCAAACCTTGATTTATATTAATCTTTCCAACCGCCATCCGCTTTGTCTTTTGTCTTTGAAATGTTAATTTTAAGGTCTCTCCGATAACTTGCTTCACTGACTAGATTTACTAATGTCTGGAGATATGATAAATTTTCTGCAAGAACGGCTGTATCAACAGCGTATCTAATGTTGTTGATTTTTTCTCCGACTAGTTGCATTCCCTCTTGTCTGTCATCCAAAGCCTCCCTAAAGATTTCTTCAGAGTATAGATTACAAAGACTAGGTGCCAAAACAGAACCGTGTCGTACTCCACGTTTGATGGGTAGTTTTTCAGTACGACTATCTCCAATTTGGATAGAGGCTTCTTGATTGTAATATAAATATTTTAGCAGTCTTATGGTGTAGTGATCAATCAAGTCTTGCTGTCCGCCGCAATCGAAAAGTGTATCGTGTTGTACTCGGTCGAATACCTTCTCGAAGTCGATGAAACAAACATAAACGTTCTTTCGAAACTCACAGCTTTTTTGTAAGAGAACGCGCATACAAAATAGTGCCTCTATAGTTCCGATTCTTCTTCAGCCTTAAGTAATCCAACTTTGGACATAGGTCTCTCCCAAATCAATCCAGTGTCTTCTATTTTGCGCCACTTGCTTCCAGTTGTGTTCTCCGATCTTCTTAATGTCATCAGCCCATCTCATTTGTAGTCTTCCTCTGCTTCTCTTTCCTAACCATGGCCTCCACTGTTGTATTTCGTGGTTCCATCTCTTATCCTTCAGTCGGGCATTGTGTCCTGCGAAGCTCCATTTTAAATTGGGCAGCATGTTCTCCTGCGTCTTTTACTTTGGTTTTGCTTCTAATCCATTTGTTTGTTTTTTTGTCTATAAGTCTCACCCCGAGCATTGATCTTTCCATCGCTCTTTGTGCTTTTACTATTTTATCCATATTGGACTTGGAGAGTGTCCACGTCTGTAAACCATACGTGAGTATAGGGAGGATACACTGATCGTAAATTCTGGTTTTCAAATACTGTTCTATTTTAGTGCTTCTCAAGATCCAACTCAGTTTTCCAAATCCTGCCCACGCTAACCTTATTCTTCTGGTAATTTCGGCAGTTTGATTTTTTTTGTTAATTTTCATTAACTGTCCCAGGTAGATATATTCGCTTACTGTTTCTAAATGTATGTCGTTCAATGTTATTTCTGGAATGTTTGGTGTATTTGTCATTATTTTTGTTTTTTCCAAGTTCATCTTAAGACCTACTTTTTCCGAAGCTTGAAATAGTTGCGTCATCATGTTCTGTAGTTCTTCGAAATTTGTAGCGAATATTACAATGTCATCAGCGTATTTTAAATGACTCAGTTTTCTTCCATTAACATTTACTCCCTTATCTGCCCAGTTAATGTCTTTTAACACGTCTTCTTGTCCAAGTGTGAATAGATTTGGTGAGATAACATCTCCCTGGCGAACTCCTCTGTTGATTAATATAGCTTTGGTTTTTGCATTAATTTGTATTTTCATTGTAGCTTTCTTGTAAATATTGTGTAGGAGCATTCTGTATCGGGAGTCTATCCTGCAGTTGTTCATAGCTCTCTCTATTGCCCAAAGTTCTATGCAGTCGAATGCCTTTTCATAATCAACGAAGCCAATATATAAGTTCAAGTGATATTCATTGGCTTTCTCTATTAGAGTTCTGACTGTAAGAAGATGATCCGCTGTACTGTAACCTTTTCGAAATCCTGCCTGCTCTACCGGTTGATAGCTATCGAGCTTCGACGTTAACCTGTTAGTTATTACTCTCATAAACAATTTGTACATTTGGGACAGCAGGGAGATTGGCCCATAGTTCTTGAGAAGTATTGTCAAACTTTCATTCCAATCATCTGGGTCTTCTCCTCTGTGAAGACATTCGTTGAAAAGTTTTTTCAATTCTTCGAGAATAATTTCATTCCCCTCCTTCAACATTTCTACAAGTATTCCATCTGGACCCGGAGCCTTATTGATCTTTAGTTGTGCTATAGCTTGTTTTATTTCGAAGGATTCTATATTAGGGAGTATTTCTGAGTTGACATTCGTTATCTTTCTCTTAAGGTCTTCCTTTGCAGTGTTATTTGGGTTCTTATTTGAGGAATATAAATCACGGTAAAATGTTTGAGTAACTTTTAGGATTTCGTTCTTTTCTCTTATTTCTTTTCCATCTTTATCCTTCAATGAGATTATTATAGACTTTCCCAAGTTTGATCTTAAGCATTTCAGGCCTTGGTTCTTTTCTATTATTTTTTCTACCTTGTTTTCATTATAAATCCTTAAATCTTCCTTTACTCCCTTCTTTATTTGTTTATTCAATTACTATAGGAACTATAGCGCGTTTTCCAGCTCAGAATCCCACACCAGAAAACGCGCTATAGTTCCTATACCATTTTTAAATCCAAAATGTTTAATATACATTCTACTTTCGCACAGAAGGAATACTCGGTTTCGTATAATTCGTAAAAGTATCTTAAGTATGTGGATCATCAAAATGATTAGTGTAAAATTGCTGCATTTGGAGGGCCTGCTTTTCTTTGGTAATTTTATAAACAGTAATTCCAACAAATCATCTGGTATTATTCCTTCGTTGTAAATTTTTTTAAAAGTGGTTAAAAAGGTAATGTTTTCCTCGTCCAAAAGTTTAAGTAGCTCAGCAACGATTTGATCTGGTCTAAGTGCTTTATTAATTTTGGCTTGCTGTATTGCTTTTCTGACTTCTGCTGTCATTATACTGGGACTTCTGTCTAAATGGTTTTTACAGGTAGTATGTGTATGTGTATCATTTTCTCGAGAAGCATCGTCAAAAAGGTCGCTGATATATCTCTCCCATTCTTTGCACTCTTTCCTTCTGCATTTTTAAATACTTGAGCATTTTTTTGGTTTCCCAATTTCGGTTAAAACTGTCGTTTTTTTTTGGAGGTCTTCTATTTCTGAACATAAATTCTCGAGCTAAGATTTTTGCTTGTTTAATTTTTCTTCTATTATTATATATATTATATATATTTCTATTTTAGGTTTTCTGTGTCATCCTTTAATTTTTTCCAATATTTGAGGTGTTTTCAAAGACTCTCTTACTTCTTCTAAAATTGAGTTATGTATTTACTACCAACATTCGTTAGTGGTTCTGTTTTCTTTTGGTATATTGCTTATTTTGAGTATTTTTCTATTTATCTGCTGTGATATGTGTGCACATGTTTGGGAGTTTCTAAGAGGTTCGAGATATATCTTACTAGGCTTAGTTGGCTTTTTTAATTTATATAATTTAATTTGTATTTTTTACCATTATAATAAGAAAATTAGATTTTTGATTAGATAGTGAGCAAATTCCAATAAGTATTTTTTGGCCTAAAATTGGGATGATAACGCCGATTTTACCTGAGTTACGTTTAGATGAGGGCACGATTATGGCCTCTTATCAATGAGTATGATTGCACCGCCTCCCGTGGTATTGTAATATCTTAAAGTCTTCCTTGTTGTGAGTCTACTACTACTACCGCACCGTAATAGAAGAAATAGGTTAGGTATATAATTAAAAATGAATGAAAAGAAAGAATATACACTTTTTTATTTATTTGCGGACTACTACGTATATTTTTTTACTATTTCTTTAGATCAATACACCTAATTAATTCAATTAAAGCTGCATTTTACTACGGTAGTAAAATAAAGCGTTCTAAATCGAATCTACTTATTTCATCGCTTCCATGTTTTTCAATTAATGCTCCTAATAACTTTAAAGCGTTCTTTATATTTTTTGTTCAAAATTATTTTTGGAAGGTGAATACTATTTAGTTTAACATAAATATTGGTTTGATTTTGTATTAAAACATGTATAAAATGCAAAATATTAGGATGAGGGTAATAAAAACTTGTATTGCTGTTGTATTGCGAAAGAAACGACGCACAGCAATAGTTGTTTTTTCAGAAGACGCTGAAGCATAAGCCCACATATATGTCATTGAAAACAAGCATCGTTGTCTAGTCTTCTATATAATTTTCTGAAATATAGTCCAGTAATGTGTGAGTCGGTTATCTTTTAATTTCTCGGATAAGAAATCAAAGACAAAGCAATCGTCTATATTGTGGTACTCTAAAAGGGTTAGACCGAAAAACCAGTTTAAGAAATATCCTATATTAAAATTTGGGTTCCTAGAGTCTGATATAAGAACTAAGTTTTGAATTTTACGAATCCACGATTGCAACAAATGAAAACGGCACCCAAATAGGACATGTACGAACTCATCACTTTATAGCCACCCAAAAAATTATTAGACCCTTCGAGATATAGTAAACTGATCACCGGCATCCTTTGGAGATAGGTAAACTCATCTCCGCAGATTGGTAATTCATCACCAGCATTTTTGCCCCAAGGCGCTGGTTTCTAATGCGGAAGATTGCCTGTTACCTGTTACACTTCTCGTTTATGTAATAATTTATTAAATTCAGAAATTATTTTAAACAAATTGCTTTAAAATAGATATTAATATCAGGTTTCTTACGGTGTGGCCTATTAGACGTATCTGCCAATTTAAACGGTTTTGAGATCTGAAAATTCAGTTGCATTGGTTTTCGATAGTGAACTTTATAAATGAAAATATTTTTATGAACATGTGCTGTTTCCATTTATATCGGAAATAGTCCCCAACTTATTAACTAACTAGAAATCTATTTATTATGACAGAATGAATCAAAAAGCTTAAAGACAGTTTCCTGAAACATTAACTTATGAAAATATCAAAAAATTAATAAATTAAAATGTGTTAAAAACTTGAAACATAGAACTGAATTTAAAATTGTTCGCCAATATGAATATATATATATATATATATATATATATATATATATATATATATATATATATACAAACAACACAGTTGTTATATATATATATATATATATATATATATATATATATATATATATATATATATATATATATGTATATATGTTTTCTCTTCTTTTTCTTCCTTTTATGTAGACATGACATTTTCTGGTTTTCAATATGCCTCTAGTAAGTTGTCGTTATGCAACACAAAACATTTATCGCGGTCCGTCTTTAGATTCATCTGTTGTATTGCTTGATGCGCTTCTCCATTATTTTCGGTACAGGTCGCAAAAAAGGCAAATGATCGTTGCTCATATTCCTCCGAATACAAGAGATGTCCGTTGTTGCAAGGTGTTCTTTCAAAGAAGAAGTTGCAATCTTTTGGTGAATAATGTTTGATATCCTCTTCAATAAATCCTCTTGAGCTTTCATCTTGAAGAAGTTCCAAGATTGTGTTCCAAGTCGCAGTGCAGAATATTTTCCGCAACTAAAATTATAGAAATATAAACACATACTGGTCATTTACAGACAACTGGACTTTGTTCCATAAAATAAAGTGTTCTTTAGTTTTAAAATTTTAATAATTTCTCTGCATATTTTTACGTGTCATGTGAAAAAATACTTTACTGAATTATAAAAAATAATCCATTTATGGTTAAGGTAAAAATTTTTTTTAGATCTTCAGCTGTTATTTATATCCCTCTACGATTAAGAATGCTAAGTGGCTACGTATTTAACACGCTATTATACGGTGTAGAGGCCTGGACTCTCAAACAGAACAACATAAAAAATATTGAAAGTTTCGAGATGTGGTGCTACCGTCGAATGCTGAAGATAAGTTGGGTTGAAAGAGTCACAAACTTTGAAGCGATGCGAAGGATAGGAAAAACCCAGAAATTTTGTCAACGATCAAATGAAGAAAACTCGAATATTTGGGTCACCTGATGAGAGGACATTAATACGCATTACTTCAAAATATAATGCGAGGAAAAATAGAAGGAAAACGGAATCCAGGCCGTAGAAGAATGTCATGGTTGCGTAATTTGAGAGAGTGGTTTGGTGAATGATTGGTGAATGAATGGATTTAATGAACTCTTTAGGTCAGCTGTAAACAAGATCAGGATAGCCTTGAGGATTTCCAATCTCCGATAGGAGTGGCACAAGAAGAAGAAGAAGAAGAAGCTGTTATTTCAAAACTTATTATAATAGTACAATTGCAATTCTACACAGAAATTAGTAATTTATACTAACTGATTTTCCAATCCTGGCATTTGAATTTTTATCAAAAATATCTAGCAAGAGAAATGTAAAAAGAGTATTTCTTTAACAAACTTTAAATAAAAACTAACAAACTTGGCTTTACCTGCCACGGGGTGCAGGTAGACCAGTTATGGATTTACCAATCTTTCGGGGTCTATTTTAAAATCCCTACTTTTATGGCGGTGATGAGTTTGTACTATGTCCGAGGTGTATTTATGCTAATCGGTGATGAGTTTACGTGTACCTGCCAAATAATGTTACATTCGACCACATTTGCCTAAAGGCTCAATGAATTGATTCTTCGAAGTCAACAACAATTTTATCAGGTTGAAGAGTAAGATCCAACAATGTACATTGATCCCGAATTAAAAATGCTCTTAGATAGCTACTTTTACATTTTTTTGACAACAAACAGAAAACCAGAGGAATATAGTGATCATTTTTATACCGTGTAATGTAAGCATTTTCAAAAAATATTTTGGTTCATATTCAAATGTACCATCAATGTACAAAGTCAAGCAAGAACTCAAAAATTTTTTGTACAAGAAAATATAAGAATATTCCTTTAGTGACAATTATCATTCATTCTTACATGTTTTAATCGTAAGCGTGTCCAGAATGTTTTGTGTCTCAGAATGTCGACTGGTAACTTTGGAAAAAGGGACCTGCGTTGTCGATAAAGACACTTTTGCATATTAACTCCTGCGAGTTAATCTTGTCCAGAGTATCAGGAGATCGGCTAACGTCTTGCTTAATTAACGTTATTAGTTTTCCGCTGATGTAGGTCGGTAGGCCTTCTTTTCAGGCTATTTCACATAGCATATTTTTGTATGAGTCGGTCTTCGGTGTGGTTATTTTCTGTTAGCTTGTCTTATATATAATATGCGAGTCTTCTACAGCTGACGCCGTGTCTCTCATCCTAATTTCCAACGTTTTCTGTCGAAGCAGTCTTCAGTTTTTAAATCTCTGGCGGTCATTGCATCTTCGACATCTTCTCTCCATGACCGTCTTGGTCTATCTCATGGTCTTCTGGTGGGAAGAGAAGTTTTCATAAAAAATAAGACGTTGAGGACCAACTTTCTGGAACTATTAAGTTATATAAAAGTAAAAAGGGCAGAGTAGCATTTTGTGTAAACTGTTTCAATGATTAAAAAACAATAACATTTGTTTGAAAGCACAGGTTTGTCGAAAATTATTGATTGATCTCTGAGCACAGTTACATCATTTCGATATAACACAATAATTATTACAAGTTCTTAAGATTAAATTTTTACATTGAGTTTTACAATTTAATATAAAATGTTATATGTATATATACTTATAATGTTATTAGAAAAAGAAAATTTTTGTCTTGTTTTTCAAAATGTTGCCGCTACTGCATTCAGTAGCCCTATATTCAGTATGATTGATAATGTATTATTGTCTCATCACAGCATGAGGTAAATAGAGTAATAAAGATATAATCCCTTGTAAGCTCCGGGATTCAACGATTATATCTCTGGAAGCCTTTCAATAATTGGCATCAGCTATCAAGTTGGCAATTGACTGCACGCTACCCTCATTTTCACCTTATAAGTGCTCCCGCACTGTATTATTAATGTAAGCGTATGTTCCTCCCGCACGAGAGTGCATCACTTGATTATTATATAATTGAAGCTGCACAAACAACCCCGCATCTAATGAAGTGTCTCTCGAATATCGTTTTGCACTTTTCAGTTCTCACGTCCTAAACGCCCTCCCACGCAGTGTCTAAATATTTTCAAGGGAGTGCATGACTTACAAAATGGAATTCTTGGGTATAAAAATACGAGTTAATTGTTACTATAAACTGTTCAGATTTTTAGATTTTAGAAGATACATGTTATTGTTATATGTCTGGATAAAAATAATACAGAAATTATATGTTTAAATAATTTATTAAAAAAATCTAATTAAAAAGTTAATTGCAGTTAGTTAAGTGAGTAATATACTTTATTTTTTTATAACATACAGGCAAACGTTACCATTAACAGTAAGTTGTTTATGGATAAAGTTAGATTCATCTTTGGAAAAGATAAATCTTCTCATATCCGAAAACCATGCTATCTGAAATCAAATTGGCTACCATATTTTTGACACTTGAGCCAAATGTCCAAGTGAATAATTTTTAGAATCAGTAGCAAATTTATGATTCATACTGGCACATAATTTGTTTGCATTAAATTTTTAGAAGAGTTTTTTAAATTAACTTCAACCAATCTTTTGGTATTTTTCTACATTTAACAAATTCTTAAATATGTGCAATAGTACAGAAATAACTCGATTTTTTCCAAACATATTTAATAGATTAAGCACGGATTTTATTTGGATATTGGCACCAAACGACAACAATTGAAATAGAGCACACAACATCCAAAGATATACGAATCCGACGAGGAGTATGACAAGGTTGCGTCTTGTCACCGCTACTATTTAATCTGTATTCGGAATCCATACTCACAAAAACATTAGACTAGGTTTAAGGTGGAATCAAGATTAACGGAACCAGGAGAGATAACATCAGGTACGCTACTAGAGATACTGTCCTAATAGCAAGCAACGCACAAGAACTACAAAATATACTAAAGGCGGTAGTTCGTCATAGCGAAATATTCGGTTTACATATAAATGTTTCTAAAACTATAATTCTAGTATTTTCAAAGATACCAACAAAAGTATATTTGTACGCCAAGGGACAAATAATAGAACAGATAACTTCTATAAAATATTTGGGTGCAAATATCAACAGCCTTCTTCTTCTTCATGTTCCGCTCCTATCGGAGATTGGAAATCATTCTGGCAATTATAATTTTGTTGGTTACGCGCCTGAATAGTTCAATGGAACTGCATCCAAACCATTCACGGAGATTGTGTAGCCACGAGATTTTACGTCTACCTACGCTTCTTCTGCCTTTGATTTTACCCTGCATTATATTCCTTAGTAGTTCGTATTTTTCACCTCTCATGATGTGCCCCAAGTATTCCAATTTCCTGATTTTTATGGAATTTAAAACTTCGCATTGTTTTCCTAGTTGTTCGAGAACTTGTTCGTTTGTTTTGCAATCCATTAAAGTGTCCAAGCTTCAACCCCATACAAAAGTGTAGAGAAAATATAACATCGAAGCATTCTTATTCGGAGCGATATATTGATATCGCGATTACAATAAAGTTTTCTCATTCTATTAAATGTTGACCGTGCAATTTCAATGCGGCATCTTATTTCCTTTGTCTGATCAGTATCTTCTGTGATCCATGCTCCAAGGTATTTGTACGAAGATATTTGTTCAATTTCTGTATTATCTAGTACTAGCTTAACTTTGATGTTTTGTGCTTTTGTAAATATCATGAACTTGGTTTTCTTCAAATTTATTTTTAGTCCGTAATCGTTGCAATATATATTTGGTTGTTCAGCAAGGTGTTGCAGTTCTTCTAGTGTTCCTGCCAGAAGGACGGTGTCGTGAGCATATCTTATATTATTAAGTGGCTCACCATTTATTATAAGGCCCTCTCTGACTTCGGCAAGCGCTAATTCTGAGATGGCTTCACTGTATAAATTGAATAACAAGGGTGATAAAATACACCCTTGGCGGACCCCACGGCGAATCTGGATATCCTCGGTTAGTTCGTTTTCAACTTTCACTTTTGCTGTTTGGTTCCAATAGAGGTTACATATGATTCTAATGCCAGTGTAACCTAAAAAGAAAGCCTATCAAGAATCGAATAAGCGCGGAAAACACTCATGAACATGAAAACATTTTTTACAAGATCAGACCTTAGTCTAGAGCTCAGAATTCGAATTATGAGATGGTACATTTTCTCTGTTTTGCTGTACGGCTGTGAAAGTTGGACAATGGACTTAAACAAAAAAAAAAGAATAAATGCCTTTGAAAGGTATATATATACAGACGGATGCTGAGAATTCCATGGGTATAAAAAGTTACCAATCGTGAGGCGCATGAGTAAACAAAAAGAATTACTCAGCATAATCAAAGAGAGAAAAATACAATACTTGTATTTCATGTGTTGAGAGGTGAAAGATTTGAATTACTCCAAATCATATTGGAAGGTAAAGTGCAAGGTAAAATATCAGTTGGAAGATACTAGAACTCGTGGCTGAAAGACCTGAGAGATGGTTTCATTTCTCATCCACAGAAATCTTTCGTGCAACAGTTTCTAAAGCTACAATTGTCATTCGAAAGGAGACGGCGCAATAAGAAGATTATTTGAATCGAAAGCTGTTTCGTTTTTTGATCATATCCGTACTACTCTTAAGTTATTTTCTTGTGGCATTTTACTTGTGTAATTAATATAAAAAGGGAATTAACCGAAGGTGTAAAATTAAAATAAATATTAAAACATTTAAAAAATTTGTATTTTGAAAACGACTTCCGAAGGTAATTTCAAAGTGGTTGCTTGGTCTTATAGACCTTTCCAACTTTTAATTCTAAAAAATCTAGGCGGCTTTTAAGAAATTTTATCATCAGCGGCGACCATAGCTCAATGGCTAAGTACTGGCTTACCAAGTCAGTACTTAGCAGTTTGGCTGTTATAACCGGTCGTACTAAAGCTAATTGGCTTAAGGCAATACGGCAATGACTTGGTAAGTCAGTACCTAGTCACTGAACTATGGGCGCCACTTGATTGGTTGATTATTTGAGAGCGAATTGGTCTAAATTTTTCTTTTCAATATGTTTCACAATCTCTGTATAAATATTATCACCAGTGGCAGCCATAGCTTAATGGCTAAGTACTCGCTTATCAAGTCAGTACTTGGCAGTTTTTCTGTTATAACCGGTCGTATTAAAACCAATTGGCTTACTGTACATATTGAACGACGGCTTTACCTGTCGTCCGAAACACGGTAACGGCTCAGTTAAATAAAAATTAAAAAATTTCTCGAGTTTTCTGGGAACAAACCCGGGCCGCCCGGCTTGGTAAACCAGTATCCCGGTTAAACCCGGCTATGATCGCTACTTGTTGAATGGTTGAAAGCGAACAGGTCTAAACTTTTCTCTTCAATCTTCTCTTCTTTTAGTGTACTCTATTACTGAAGTTTTGCGACCACTACATCTAAATGCTCTCTATTCTGCACCACGCTTAGTAATTGTTGATCGTTAATGCCCGTCCAAGTCTTGATATTACGAAGCCATGACATGGCTCTTCTACCTACTTCTCTTCAACCATCTCTGTTTTCCCTTCAATTATTATTCGTAGCAGGTTATATTTGTTATTTCTCACTATCTGGCCTAGGTACGAGGTCTTTCTTTTCTTAATCGTTGTTATCTTATATACTAAAAGGCTAAGCCCTTTTCTTGTGCGCAATACTCCTCCTAAACGGTGATAGATAAGAGAATAATTTTTTCGAATAATTAAACAGATTGTTGAGTAGATTCCCCCTAAGGTTTAATATTTAAAAAATTCGAACCGGTTTAAAAATGGCGCCCATAAAATGAATTTTTCCTATAGTAAAGTATAGGAATTTTACAGGTTTCATTCTTCAAAATTTAAAGTCCTAATTTTCAATGTATTTTTAAAATATGCCCGCGTCTACTTTTTTCTTATACTTACTGATTGAATTCAGAATTATGAAACCGGAAGTATTTACTTCCAGTAAAATATCCCAGCCTAACCTAACCTAACCTAAACTAAACTAACCAAATTGCAAACAAAAAAACCAACTTCGAATTTCAAGTACAAAATATTTATTAATTCGTTTAAGTTCAAAAATTAAAATCAATCAAAGTTAGTTCAATACAATCACAATCAATCACATAACAATAAGAAAATCACTAAATATCACGGAATATTTCGTCAAATACGACGTTTTTAGTCCAGATGGATCCATCTTCGTCGAATTTTTGCTTGGAATTCGGGGTGATGTAAACTTTGACGTCATCAAATGATCGAAATCGAGACATTGCAACGTACAGTTGTCCATGAGAGAAGACCGGATTCGGAAGATAGATCCCAACTTTCTTGAGACTTTGTCCTTGAGCACGGTTGATGGTCATTGCAAAGGCCAACTGAACAGGAAACTGGAGCCGCGTCATTGAAAAACTGAATGTTCCTTCAGCCGGGGAAAGTTTGATGCGAGGTAACAGAATCACTTTTCCAGCTGACTGTCCTGTAAAAACTTCACATTCCAAACAATTGGGGTGAAGTGATTTGATTTTGAGTCGAGTGCCATTTATGAGACCTTTTGCTATGTTCATATTTCTCATAAGTAAAATGACAGCATTTACTTTGAGAGGAAGACGGTGTCGTGGTTGATGATATTATTATTACTACCGCCTACTGTTCCACTTTTTTGAGAATACGCCACAATTTTAATATATATAAATATATTAAAATCCATTTCTCATTCAATATTATACACAATGCAACAACGCGTCAATTCTCGAATGCTGGAATGCACCAACAAGTGTTTCCACTTAAGGAATAACGATAATACCCACTCAAAATTTGGGATCCTCCTGTCTCCGATTTTAATTTATGGGGTCTGTTTTACACTATCTGATGAGTTGGTATTTTTTTATTTTTATGTTTAGTTAGAAAGTATTCTGTTTCCAACAAGTGCAGCGTGTGTGAGGTGTTGTGATTGATATTTAGAGATTTAGACTACGTTTTGAGTTTAGTACTTGAAGAATTAAATAATGAGGTAAGCATTACTTTGTTTTTAATTTATTAGTTAGAAATATATTATTAATTTTGTTGGGAATAAGCCACAATTTTACTTTAAATTAGGTTTATTTTAAATAAATAAATAAAAAATAAACTTATTATAAAGTAAAATTGTGGCGTATTTTCAAAAAAGTGGAACAGTAGGCGGTAGCGCGGAGCATCATACTGTTTTCTGTATTTTTTAAATTTAAATAATATTTAAATATAAATTTAGTTAGTTAGTTAGAGTTCTCAAACAGACTTCTTTTTCTTAAACGTGGCATTTTAGAATCTAAAATATACAAAAAAAAAGTTACTTCCGGTTTTACTTCCGTTTTTTATTTAAGAGGGGCGGAGTCTAACAATCATATTGTTTCCGTTTCCTAATGTAAATCTTCCTGAAAATCCTAAAAAACTACTGTATCGATTTTCAATTTAAAAAAATTGGCGTCGATACAGTTTATTTTTAGGATTTTTGGAACATTTACACCAGACGACGGAAACGATGGATCGTTAGACCCCGCCCCTCTTAAATATCAGCTAAACTTACATCAAAACTCGATGTCGAGTTGGTCCGCTAGTAAGTTTTAACTCTCTATTTATGATATTTAATTCTGTTCGATTCGTAATGGGTTCTGATATTCTGAGCATTCTGCGATAAAGCCACATTTCAAAGGCTTCTAGCCGTCTCATGATATTTAATTGTAATGTTAATGCTTGAACTCCATATAGAAGAACTAACCAAACGTAGCATTTATTAACTCTAATTCTGATGTTCAAACTTAGTTTTCGGTTATAGATAATTTGCTTCCATTTATTGTACACGTTACTAGCCTGTTCTATTCGTATTTTTATTTCTATATATGGATCCCACTTATCATTTAGTACTTCTCCTAGATAGTAGTATTAATACTAGTATGTTAATTTGTGAACTTAATCTAATTGAGTACTAATTAAGTTCATGCGACAATATTCATCAGTTTTGCTAATTACTATTACTTTAGTTTTAATATGTTTTCATAGTTCAATAGTTCAATACCTATGTTTTATAATCCCTCTAGAAATATTATCAGTGGCTTTCCCATATATTATGTTTTAAATGGGATATTTTATTTTATCCTTATTTATATAACATAAAGAAGTCATTTTGTAACGTATGGACGAGGCGTATTTTTTAAGTAAGTACCGTTTTGGAATTAAAAAAAGACGTGCAAAGATATGGCAATAATTTTATTTTTACAAGAAAGCCTGTACCTTAATCTACTTTTCTATATAATTTCCGTGAATATTGAGACACTTGTCATAACGTTTCACCAGTTTTTGAATACCCTCCTGATAAAATTCTGCCGCCTGACTTGTTAACCAATGCATCACAAATGTTTTGACTTCGTTATCGTCTTGAAGACGCTGACCGCCCAGGTGTTTCTTCAAGTGCTGGACCAAATGGTAGTCGCTGGGCGCCAGATCAGGGCTGTATGGAGGATGATCTAGAGTTTCCCATTTAAATGATTTGATGAGATCTTTGGTCTGATTAGCCACATGTGGACGGGCATTGTCATGCAGCAAAACGATACCCTTACTCAACTTGCCACGTCTTTTGTTCTGGATTGCACGACGCAGATTTTTCAATGTCTCACAATAAGACGCTGCATTGATTGTCTCATTACGAGGCAGAAACTCCACTAGCAATACTCCTTTTCTGTCCCAAAAAACTGTGCACATGATTTTCCGGGCAGAAATTGTTTGCTTAAACTTCACTCTTTTGGGTGATGATGAACGTCGCCATTCGATGGATTGTTGTTTCGATTCTGGTGTGACGTAGGCCACCCACGTTTCGTCACCAGTAACAATTTGGTCTAAAAAATCTTCACCTTCACTGTGGTACCGCTCAAGGAAAGTCAATGCACTGCCTAAACGTTGGGTTTTGTGCAAATCCGTCAACATTTTTAGAACCCAACGTGAACACAATTTCCGGTAATTCAAGTTCTCGGTAACAATGCGATACAAAACACTACGAGAATACTGAGGAAAGCAGTCGGACAATGATGAAATTGTAAAGCGTCTGTTTTCTCTCACCTTTTCGTCCACTTTCTGCACCAAATTTTATTAACGACCGAAGGACGCCCACTCCGTTTTCCTTACCATTCCATCACTCATAATGTTTTGTCCGTAAACTTCAACGATCTCACGATGAATATCGATCGGTTTTACGCCTTTAGCACTAAGAAATCGTATAACAGCCCGTACTTCACAATCAGCGTGTCTCACGATTGTTGTCGGCATCTTAAACACTGGAGTAAACAAGTATACAATGAAGAATTAGACTGTAATGGCGTCAGTGCTTAGACAAGAGATGTAGGTAACCAACGCTCATGCGCGGAACGCCGACCGTAGAGCTGCGGCGGCGGAATCGCAAAACGGTACTTACTTAAAAAACATGCCTCGTATGTAATGGTAAAATCATGTTTAAAAAGTGATCATTATGTCAGTGTTCAATTACTAATTAAAAAAAAATCTATTTATATCCATTATTCTCAATCTACTGAAAAAATAATATATAACCTGGCAACTTTTTTGGTGCCGGTTGGTGCCAATTTATATATTATTTATATAATTATATATCAAAGATAATTGATCCCATCAATCCCAGGGGAGGATCTCTTAGAAGACTTAATATTAGCAATTAGTTCATTAATAAATACTAATAGGAGATGGCAAAAATGTGATTTAAATTTATCTTCAGTGGGATACATTGGAGAAGGAACATAGCAAGGAGCTATTTTATGAAACAAATTTTCAACGATATTTTCGTCGTGCACATTCAGATTTTTATTTTTGTTTAATTTTCTTAATTCTATCCCATATTTCAGTTGGATGAGTTTGTCTGTTTAGATTGAGATAGAAGTTGGCCCAACTGTTTCTGCATTTCTGTTTAAAGGTTCGTTTACATTTAGCATTTATTTTTTGATATTCAACAAAAAGTGCCAGACACATATTTTGTTTGTACCTTTTGCATGCGATTTTTCTCTTATTCGATATCTCACGGCACTCCGTGTCCCACCAGTTAGGTGATTTGAATGATATATTTGAGGATGATCTTAGAATTTTGCAAGCTTTGTTCGCAGCATTCGTAATATGTTCCATTAAAAATATACACATACCGTTGGTATCGATGCATTTTGGTGGCGTGGAAAATAATTTCTCTATTTCAGCTGTATATAAGGTATAATTTGCTTCATTCATATAACATCTATATATTGGGAACGTGATAGCATTATTGTGATAATAGTTATTAAGCATAATACTGATTGGGTAATGATCTGATCCATACGTATCCTGACTAACAGATCAACCAAGTGTAGGACATACCTTAGATGAAGCAATTGTGAGATCTACGTGTGATTTAGCCTGGCCAGGAGGGGAAATCCTTGTGGAAGATCCATCGTTTATAACAATCAAGTTTAAAAAATGATCTAAAGCATCCACCAAAACTCTGCCATCATGTGAGCATGCAGGTGATTCCCACATGACGTGATGGGTATTAAAGTCACCCTCTATTATGCAATCATGTTTTATTTAATTAAATAAATTTATGTAGTCTTGGGATTTCGCTCTAACATCGGAGGGTTTATATAGAGATACTATAGCCAGTTTGTGGTTACCAAGAATGATGTTGATTCGACAAACTTCAATTTTTGGATTAAAATTATGATTAAATTGAATGACTTTTTATGTGAAATGAAAATTGCTACTCCCCCATAACCTTTATCTCTATTAACTGCAAAGATGTTAAAGTTATTAAACTTAATGTTATCAGCAGGCTTATACCATGTTTCAGAAATTATTGCAATATCAAACTTTTCCTCCATTAAAATTTGGTAAAAAGAATGATCATTTGACTAGGGACACGTTCCATATTGTTATCTTTTTGGTTAACTCTAGTCATGTGTTTTACTTTTTTAATAGGTACACTAGAATTAATCATTTGTAGGAGGGACTCCTCGCTGTAGGTCGTATCGACTGAACGAACTAACCCGCGTTTTTCTCGCCCGGGATATATTCTTTAACTAATTTATTACCCGAATTTAATTCAATTTTTATACGATTGCGACCAACCGTACTAATTTCAATAATATTTTTATCATACTCTTTTAAATTTATTAACTTTTCACCCAATTTCATTGAATGTATTCTCCCAATATTGAATTCTAATTGTTCAACAAAAACATTAAACGGTCCCAAATCGTTAGGGTTTAAATCTATTTGTTAATTGATTTAATAAACGTTGTTTATCATAATACGAGTTTTTGTCGGATTCCAAGTTTTTGTCGAGTATATCGGTACCAGATAATTCATTTAATTGATTATTATTTTTATTGTTTATACAACAACTTATATTAATATCTTTATGTACAATATTATCCTTCACAAGAACATTGGCTCGATTATCTTTATTAAAATTACCATTCGGCAGCCCCTTGCCGCTGGTGGAAGGACTGTTTTGCCCGGACATCGGTCCGGGGCAGAAATATTCAAAAAAGCAAAATGTACTTACAGTAGTTTTCCTTTTAAACACAAACTAGTAGGGTAGAGTGAGGTTAACTGAACAGGCAGGTTAACTGAACACTTCAACGTACCTGCCATCTGTTAGAGAGAATCAGAGCCGTGCACATGTAGTTTAAAGCAAACTCTAACAGCCACTACTTGTGGCCATTAAAGATTTCTATATAACCTACAGGGAATTGTCAGTGAAGTCAACATGGTTTTTTTGGATGCAAGTAAATTTTTCGCACTATGAAAATTCTTATTTTTAAGCAGATTAAAATATAATTTAGCTAGTTATTTTGTACACAGTTTTTGAGGTAAGTATGAGCCATCTATTCCACTATTTAAAGTTAGTATATTTGGTGTTGTTCTTAGAATTATTATTATTTATAATTTTTATTACCTAGTGGGGTTAATTGAACACTCACCGTGTGAGGTTAGATGAACATATATCCA
The DNA here is from genome assembly GCF_040954645.1 of Diabrotica undecimpunctata. Taxonomy (NCBI): domain Eukaryota; kingdom Metazoa; phylum Arthropoda; class Insecta; order Coleoptera; family Chrysomelidae; genus Diabrotica; species Diabrotica undecimpunctata. The sequence continues at coordinate 115,054,942 of NC_092803.1, read as the reverse complement.
GTTAACCTACTATAAGGCGGTACGCATATAATCTGCTTTTTGAATTGGTTTATGGGTCACCTGCAATAATACATTTAATTGTAAATCATTTATGTGGGCGTTACGTCTAAATGTATTGGTTCCAAATCAACAATAAACAAATTGGCCCAGCAAAAATCATTTAAGCGCCTTGTCTTAATATTTTTACTGGTTTCTATTTATTATTACTTTATATTTTTTTTGTTTCAGAAAATGCCAAGGAAAAGAATATGAACGACAAACAATAGGTCCTACAGTTCAGAAACATTAAAAGAGGCTTGCAAAGAAGTCTTAGAAAATAGTCGTTCAGTAAGAAACGTAGCTATCCAGTTTGGTCTTCCGAGAATTACACTAAAACGTTATGTAGACAAGTGCCGCGACCATGATTTGGGGACGGTTAATTTTCGCCCAAGTAATGAACACCTAATGGTATTTTCTCAAGACGAAGAACTGCTTCTTAAAAAATATTTACAAGAAGCTTGCAACATTCATTATGGATTGTCAGCCAAACAAGGTCGAAGGTTGGCATATGAATTTGCTAGAGCTAACAACAAAACTATAAAGGAGAGTTGGATTCGGAATGAAATGGCAGGAAGGGAGTGGATGTTTAATTTTATGCTAAGACACAGATTATCATTAAGAACCCCTGAACAAACTAGTCTTAGTAGGGTGACCAGCTTTAATAAAGAAAATGTACAAGCATTTTTCAAAAATCTGAGAGAGCTTAAAAATAGATATAATTTACGTGCCAATGATGTCTATAATCTAGATGAGACAGGTGTAACGACGATGCACAAGCCACCAAAAGTATTGGCCGCAACAGGCAAAAGAAGCGTGGGGCAAATGACTTCTGCCGAAGGAGGGGTCCTTGTTACCTTGGTGGCAATTATTGGCGCCACTGGAAGGTATGTGCCACCCTACTTGGAAGCAAAGGTGCCGCAACACCATTTGGGTGGATAAGAAGTGAACTCTTTTTGCCTGTTTTGCAACATTTTGCTCAACATGAAAGACCGTCAAAGGAACACCCAAAACTAATGATTATCGACAATCATGAAAGTCACTTAAGCATAACGGCACTAGATTTTGCGAAGGAAAATGGAATAATCCTTTTAACGTTACCTCCTCACTGCAGTCACAAGCTGCAGCCGCTAGATGTGGCTGTGTTTGCTTCGTTAAAAATTTTTTATGGTGCCGCTTGTGACAGGTGGATGGTGAATAATTCGGGAAAGACTATTTATGACGCTGCAAATCTAGCAGGAGAAGCTTTCCTTTCACAAGCTTTCACACCAAAAAATATATGCAGTGGATTTAGAGCTACTGGCATAGAGCCGTTTAATGATCAAATATTTTCTAATGATGACTATTTGTCATCATATGTAACAGATAGGCCAAATCCAGAGAACGGACAACAGACTTCGTCCAACAGTGGTCAAATAGGAACATCAGAAGAAAACTCTCAAACCAATTAACATTAAAGAGGCCACTTTGTCAAACCACAATATCAACAATTATAACTCCCGAACAGATTCACCCTCACCCAAAAGCCAAGCAACACAAATCTAACGTTAGACGTAAAAAACGCAAATCTTTAATACTAACGGACACACCTTTTAAAGAAAATTTAGAAAAAGAAGCTAGGATTCGAGAAGAAAAGGTCAATAAAAAAATAAAAATAAATCAAACTAAGAGACAAGTTTTACTTTGACGATGTAGATTTTGGCGATGTAGAATCCAATCCACCCTAAGTTTAAAAAGGGGACTATGCTATTGCAAAAGTTTATGGCAAGACTAATGCAACCTGTAGGCATTATGTGGTTCACATTGATGACAATTTGTTAAACGGCTATGATGTTAGTTTTATGAAACGCCATAACCAAACACGATATTTCTTAGAAGGCGACCCCGGTTTTGTTCCTATTGATGATATTATTTACAAACTGCCTCTGCCAATAAAAAGTGGCAGTGCCAGGTTTGCTAACATGATTTCTATAGACTTTGATGAATTTGACTTTACTTTATATTAGTTCAATAAAGAGTTGTTAAGAAAATTTCCTATTTTCTTTACCCATTTTTTTTGGTATATCATACTGTCCAGTTAGCCCACTTTCATGTTCCAGTTAACCTACTAGGTAGGTTAACTGGTCAAAATTGCAGATTATTACGAAAATCATCCCCCTATTCCTATAGATATTTATTGAACTTCAAAAACCGTATTAAATGGTTAGTCAAATAACAACGAAACACAGGATAAATATTGGCTTATTTTGAACCAGACACTAAATAAATATAATTTTTTTTTTTCAAAAGATGTCCAGTTAACCTCACTCTACCTATACTTATAACTAATAATGAGGACCAAATAATCTACAAATACCGATGTTATTTCGTGTAGCGTATGATAGCACGTCTTTACTAGTCAACAGTCGGAGTACGTATTGAGATAGAAGCTTCTATATATCTAATTTTGCAAGATTTTGATTTTTCTTATTATAACCTATTCATCCTATTTTGAATTACTTTCTTTTGTTGAAAACTATTACTTTTCACAATCATTTCACCATCCAAAGATACCATTTTATTTTTACTAACTTCATCTTTAAAAAAGCATTTCAAATACTGTAAGTTTGTTCTAAGTAGCTTTTACTATTTCTTACTAACACTACATTATCAGCATACATTAAGCACCATGGAATGTTACCCTATAGTTTCGTTGCTACTTGATCCAAAACTAATGAGAATAAATAAGAACTAAGCAATCCTACTTTTACACGAAATTTATCAGTCTCTCTTACTCCCATCCTAACGCTACTTGTTACTCCCTCATGCACGTCTCTCACAATCTTTACATATTCACCGTGGACTACTTTCATATTGAGAATTAAATGGCTTATAATAAAAATTGTATCTGTTGTTGATTTGCCTTGCATAAAGTCAAACTGATTGTCAGATATTTCGGTTTCTTCAGGTATCCGTCTATCAATTATTCTCTCCCATATTTTCATGGCGTGACTAAGTAGCCTTGTAGTTTGTACATTGTTGTACATCTCCCTGGTTTTTGTACATGCTGCTTCTCCATTTGTCTGGCATTTGTCCAACTTCCATAATTCTATTAAATAAACCTTTTAACTAACATGTTCCATCTCTATTGTTCTCCACATTTCCCCAGGAATATCATCTGGTCCAACTGATTTTTCTTTTTTTATTTTTTGAAGTGCTTGTACCACTTCTTCATTTGATATTTTGGTCACCATTACTATTACTGTCTCCGTTAACTCAACTGGTTGTCTGTCACATTCTCCATTTAATAAACTGTCAACGTACTTTTTCCATCTCTTTTTGGCATCGTTTTCGTGAATTATTATTTTTTTAACAAAAAGAGAAATCAAACGATTTCTACCTAGCGAAACCGAATTCAAATTTTTACCACTGTTTTTCCTAAAGTTGCGAAACAAACAGCTGGATAAATTACTCGGTAAGGGAATCTAAAATTGCATTCCACATGCCGTTCATCCTGGTCAAAATTCGTAGTGAATTCAGTTTCTGGTACTCCAAACGAAGTAAGTATTATAATACCGTCATTATGTTATGTATTATTTTTTTATTTTCATCTCAGATACATCTAATTTGATCCAAATATTTTGCTTTCTTTGTGCTATATTTGGCTATTGGCTCATTGGCAGTGCTAAATGTTTTTCTGAATAGTTTACAATATTGAAGGTCATACTTTGACCCATATCTTTTTCCTTGTCACTGTAAAAAATTAAAACAGCTTTCTTATGAAATAGTTCTTATGATTTGCCATTAAAATGGCAAGCCTTGTAGTGCCAATGTTGAATATGACGTTCCTACACCTGAGGTGAACCTAGTAAAAGCAAAAAATCGCTTCCGAAAATCTCAGAACGCAAATGGAAATGTTTTATTTTTTTTCGTTCTGAAGCTATTTTCTTTTGGCATCTAAATGCAATTACTATTTTTATTGGGAATAAGCCACAACTTAAGTTTCATGATCCAGCTCTCATTTATCATGTCCACTGCTGGATATAGGCCTCCCTTAAACTCCTCCATTCTTTACGATTGTGTGCTCTTTGTTGCCAATTTTTGGTGATAAGCCTAATGTCGTCAGCCCAACGTGTAGGTGGTCTTCCTCTACTACGTTTGTCTGATCTTGGCCTTCAATTTGTAGTTTTGCTCGTCCATCGTGAGTCAGGCATTGTCAGGCATGCGTTCCAACATCAGCAATACTCGCCCTTCTTCGCAGATCTTCGTTTCTTATTCGGTCCCGCAACGTCACTCCCAGCACACCGTTCCATTCGTCTCTATGCTACTCTCAATTTCGAAGCCGTAGTCTTGGTTAGATTCATATTTTCCGCCCCCTAGGTCATGACTGGTAATACGTATTGGTCAAAAACTTTTCTTTTGATGCTAATTGGTATGTTGGCCCTAAGTGCTGCCCACGCTAAAGTAATTCGTTTTTGGATTTCGCATGTTTGGTTATTCCTGCTGATTCTTATTTTATGACCCAAAAACGTATATTTCTTAACCAGTTCTACCACTTTGTCTTGAATAGTTAAATGGTTATTAGGGACCATATTTTTCATAAACTTAGTTTTGCCCAAGTTCATACCGAGGCCCACCTTCGAACATGCGAAGTCAAATTCCTTTAACATATCTGTGGCTTCTCCTAAATTGTCTGTGATAAGGACAATGTCATCTGCAAAACGGATATGGTTAAGCTTTTCGCCGTCTATTGTTACTCCTCTGTGGTCCCAATTGACCATCTTAAATTCTCAGAGAATTCTCTCTCTCTAAAAATAAGTTTAGTTTTACAAATAAAATTTAAACTTAAATTGTGGCTTATTCTTACTAAAAATACTCCACTAACTCACAGATGCAACCACTTCCAAGCTCTCGAACTGTACTTCCCAGTTTCCCTCACAGCCAACATCGACCTGTCATAATCGAACTAGGCATACAAATTCCTATCGTTGAATCCACGCCGAGACCCCGTTGGAATTTTAATAAAGGAAATTGGCCCGAATTCACCAAAGAGCTGGACACCTGCATTCGCTTCATTGACCCAAAGGCCAACAATTATCACCGTTTTTTAGGAATGGTTATGTCTATCGCCAAAAAACATATCCCCCGAGGTTTCCGAAAGGAGTACATCCCAGGCTGGACGGAAGAAAGCCAAAAACTATATGACGAATTTTTGAAATCAGAAGATCCCGAAATTGGTGACAACTTACTGAAGTCACTGGACTCAACAAGACTTAATAAATGGAAGTCTACCGTAGAACATATTGATTTCTCACGTTCCAGTCGAAAGGCATGGGGACTGATCCGCAAACTGGGCGAAGCAAGCAGAGCGCAACACTTAAACAAATCAACAATTGAGCCAAATAAAATAGCCAATAGAATAATTGAGAACTCCCGAGCTCCATCTGAGAAAACTCATACATCTACCGTAAAAAGAGCTCTTAAACAACTTAAAGCAAATACTCCCGCAACATCAGAATACTCACGTGCCTTCTCATTGGATGAAATAAACGAAGCGCTTAATCAAACTAAAACAGGAAAAGCAGCAGGCTTCGATGGAATGTATCCTGAGTTTATAGTCCACACTGGTACAAAAACACGACAGTGGCTCAAAAAATTCTTTAGCGACATTGTGAATACAGCTGTGCTACCCCCAGAATTCAAAAGAACAAAAATTATCGCAATCCAGAAGTCTGGCAAAGACAACAAGCTGCCTGAAAGTTACCGGCCTATTGCCTTACTCAGTTGCTGTTATAAATTACTAGAACGACTTTTATATAACCGAATATGTGACACCATTGAGGATGCGATACCAATTGAACAAGCTGGATTTAGAAGAGGACGAAGTTGCTGTGACCAAGTGCTGTCCTTAACCACATTTATTGAAGCTGGCTTTGAAAGACGCGAAAAATCTGCCATAACATTTATAGATCTCACGGCTGCGTATGACACTGTGTGGAGAGAGGGCCTTATTTATAAGCTGATGAAAATCATACCTTGCCTCAAAACTTGTCAGCTGATAAACAATCTACTGACTAACAGACTGTTTCAGGTATATATGAATGATGCACAGAGTAACGTTAGAAAACTTAACAACGGCTTACCTCAAGGCTCAGTGCTAGCTCCTTTATTATTTAACCTTTATACAGCAGATATACCTGAAACAAAATCAAGAAAATTTGCTTATACTGACGACCTGGCCATTGGCTTCCAAGATAATAGTAAAGAAGCAGGAGAACGAGCTCTAAACGAGGACTTAACTACACTAAGTAACTATTTTAAGAACTGGCGCTTACGTCCTAACACAAGCAAAACTGAAACCTGTCTCTTTCACCTGTCGAATCAACTTGCCGGCGATACTCTCAATGTAACTCTAAATGATACAGCTATCAAACATAACAACAACCCCAAATATCTAGGCGTCACACTTGATAGAACACTCACCTTCAAAAGTCATCTTACAAACACAGCCGGTAAACTAAGAACAAGAAATAACTTAATATCAAAACTTGCCGGAACAACTTGGGGTGCTTCTGCAGATACTCTTCGGACCTCTGCTCTAGCTTTGGTTTTTTCAGTGGCAGAATATTGTGCACCAGTATGGCTAAATAGTGCACATACAAGCAAAATCGATGTCCAACTTAACCAAACCATGAGAATAATCACTGGAACAATAAAACCAACGCCAGTGAGATGGCTGCCTACTCTGAGCAATATTGCTCCACCAGATCTACGCCGTACAGCAGCATTAGTGAGAGAGTACCAGAAAATTATAGCCAACGTACAATTACCAATACATCAAGATATCCCAGACATCTCAAAAGAGCACCAGCGACTGAGATCTAGAAATCCTTCAATACGATCTGCCCGAAAAATTGGTAATTCCTATGATATACATAGGCATTGGACAACAAGATGGATGCCAACAGTAGAATCGGACTATATTAAGATATCCACCCCAACTCAGGGTTTCATCGGATCAAATCTGCCCCGGTCCACTTGGGCAAGGCTTAATCGTATACGTACCGGATATGGTAAATGTGTTGATTCGCTGTTCAGGTGGGGTCGTGCAGAAAGTCCACAGTGCGATTGCGGAAAATCTAGACAGACCATAAGCCATTGTGTTTCAGACTGCTTGAATCGTGCCTACCGTGGAAACCTCCAGGACTTTGCGGAATGTTCCCCAGAAGCAATTGAATGGCTATGTAAATTGGACATTAATATTTAGTGTCAGTCATTCTGTCATCTTTAGTGTTTAAATAATATATTTAATATATATGTAAATATTATTGTATTTGTATATTTATCGTACTGAGAAAGTCCATACGCTAAATAAAACTAAATAAACTAAAAATACTAATTTTTTTAACTAATAGCTATTTTTAAGGTATATTAATGCAATTACTATTTTTGGCGAGAATAAACCACAATTTTACTTTATTTAATTTTCAGGTTGGACATCGTTCTCAAAGTTTCTGAAGTGTAAATCAAAACGTCAAAATAGACTTCGTTTAAATTAAAATTGTGGCTGCGTGTTCTCAATAAAAAAAGTAAATTGCACTGATATTACTGTTGATACATAACGGAATTAATAAAGTAACGGAATAAAAAATCAACTTATTCAATTTTAATCGAAATGCGTTGTTCCAACATAGCTTTTTTGTTATTTAATTCACCTTTATCTGTAGTTAAGAGACAATTTTTTTTATTACAAAGCGACAATTTTTATTTACTAAACCTTCACCTTCGTTTCGGTCAAGAAACTGGGCCTCAGCTAAAAAAATCGCAAGGATTTTAATGTCGTTTAACTTGCTAATTAACATCAATGGTACGCTAGTAAAATTAGGACCATAAATAGTAAAATTGATATAATGTACGAACATTTGGAAAATATTTGTGAATTAATAAACACAAGTTCTATGAACTCACATTATGATGTCACCCGAATATAAAGTGCGTATCTAAATGATTATCCTGTTTTATAACAACTTTACACACTTATTTATGCTTATTAATAATCATTACTTTTTATTAGTAGGGAAGAACTTTATTAAAGGGTCAAAAATAAATATTTTTTGAAAATAAATCGTTGAAACCTTTTCGTTTTCTTACATCTGTATTCTTGGCAGTAATCGTTAACAATCATAATCTTCACTTCACTCTTTCAACCTTCTTCTTTAGCTGTCCTCTGCTTTACAAAATTTTGGTTGACAGTGCAGCAAATTTATCTCTATCGTCAATTTTTAGTAATAAATATATGTCCATTCCTATGCACTCTTTTAAACTTTTATTTTAATTTTTCCCATGTAACAGAATGATTTTTCCACATTGAATTTTTTATGGTTTCGTTGACGCCAGTTCTATTCTAGTACCCTTAAAATAATTGAGAATAGAAGAAATCTTTGTCAAAGTGGTGTACATAGTAAAGGGAAAAAAGCTATTGTTTTAAAGAAACCTCAACAAAGAAATAAAACGAAGATACAAGGCTGATAAGCAGCAATAATATCACAATATATGTAAATAAATTGAGAGCCACGATCAAAACAATCCAGAACTTAGGCCATTGAAGACCACAAAGAAACCCTGAGAACCAACAGAGAAAATATAGCAGAAACATGGAAATTATCTTGCCGGGATCTATATAAAGATGATCAATGCTAGGAACTTGTTCACCAAACCCCTGAAGAAATCGAAGAAAAACCTAATATACTCGATAATGAAATAAAATTGGCGATCGGTAAAGTCAAGTATAACGAAGCACCAGGTCCAGATATGATAACAGCAGAAATGCTCAAAGCCACAAAAGAAACCGAAATAAAATTGCTTTACTTGCTATGTAATAAAATATGGCACTCCAAACAATGGCTTGACGACTGGACAAAATCTACAATAATGACAATATAATAAAAAGGCAGCTTCCATAAATACGACCATTATAGAACCATCTCCTTTATCTCCCATGCCAGCAAAATAATGCGACACCTAATCAATGAGAGACAAAACTTTCCTACAAAGAGAAATACCTTAAGTGAAAACTGGATTTACCGAAGGTAGAGCTACTTGAGAACAACTTCTGAACATAAGACAAATATCAGAAAAATCTCAACATACATTTGTTTTATAGATTATTGCAAAGCGTTCGACAGGATCAAATGGCAACAATTATGCTTTTACTTAACTATACGAAAACACTACTGAAACAGTTAAAATGTTTGACACACTGTCAAACGAAGTTCATCCACAACAAGGTGTCAAACAAGGATGTATAATGTATATTTTTTCTACAATTATTTATTATATATGGAGAGCATATTATGAGAAGAGCGCTTGAAGGATGAAAATAAACAACCTATGTTTTGCATAAGACACTGCCCTTCATACAAATAGTCAATCAAGAAGAGTTAATTCAATTTATACGACTGGTTGACAACGAAAGTCAAATATTTGGTCTCCAGTATATCACAGAGACAAAGATCATGATAGTCAATAGACTACATAACAATCAAAAACACATAACCACGATTGACCGGTATGAGGTTGTGACTTGATATTTATATCTGGGATCATTAACCACAAACACAGGGTCCCTACAAGAAATACTAAAACGTAGATGTGATCTAGCAAAAATCACCGTAGGAAAGATGGCCAAAATATGGAAGGACTCCCAAATTTCACGAACTCTAAAAATAAGGTTGATAAACTGCTTAATATTTCCAATACTTACATACGGATATAAATCTTGAATGCTTCGACAAGTGGAAAAAAGAAATATAGACGATACTAATGTTTTGTTGGAGAAGAACGTTACAAATTCCATGGACCAAGCATAGGCCAAATAATTCAATTTTAAATGAACTAAAGGTCAGCAAACGGCTCTCCAGCAAAGTCCGTCTCCAACAATTAAATTTCTTTGGACATATTATGAGAATAGACACAAAAAACATGGAAAAACGTATTATTCCAGGAGAGGTAGAAGGCTGAAGATCACGGGAAAGATCTATAACAAGGTGGTTGGAAAAAATTACAGAAATATGTACAGAGATCTTTGGAGGCGGCAATCACGATGACCACTACACTTCCTTCGGGGGATCAAGACTGAAGAGAAATTCTTCAGCAATGGTACTATTCCTTCCGTCAAGATTTAAATCTGCTAGCTTTAGTTCCTTTAGCTCTTATTTTATTTTAAAATTATTCCTTGTTCTCCTTTAGTTTTTCTATTGTTTTAGTGTATATTGTTTTTCATATAATGCATACATTGTCTATTTTTTTGTGATATTTATTTTGCTTTTTTCTACTCTGTGGCTCTGTGGTCACAACCACAGAAAGTTTATTACTGTGACGTCTGTATATATAGTCAATGTCGTTTTTAGTGTTTCCATCTGAAGACATAACTTCCATTTCCGTTGTGAGTCCTCGTTGAACTCCTTAAAATTCATTGTATACAGTTGGTTGTTTTCAATACAGTAAGTAGTCAATTAATGAGTTCTTTCAGTTCTTGTTTCGTATCCAAATTCCAGTTGTCACTTTCTTTGAATTTTTTTATTTATTTTTGCATTATTTTTGTTTTTTTGTTTTATAATGCACCAGTTAGCATCATTTTTGCTTTTTTCTTAAATCAATTAAAGTGATTTTCTCTGATTTTCTACTTTGATGGTATAGTGTATTACCATATTGCAAGGATTGTATTCTAATAATAAATTTTCGTCTTTTTTATGAAAGTTATTCGCCATAAAATACCACGCTAGTTAGACGAGATGAGTGTTAATTGATGAGCCACCCCCTTGAGCTCGACACTGTTTGTAGCCATCCATTCTGGAATCACAAGGTTTTTTTAGTTTTATTATTCGCAGGACTCCAAAGATCTAAAAATTATTCAGTACCTCTACGAACATCAAATAGCAACAGTAGAGCTCGAAGATAGCCAAACAAAAGCTAACCAATAAAATTTGGAGTTAGACGAGGTTGTCTTTTTTTAAATGTATTTGTTGCTATAACCGGACGCACTGCAACCGATTGGCTTTCATTCATATAACCTTCCAGGTCGAAGAACGGCGGATCCTTAGTTAAATTAGAAATTGAAAAATTTAAGGTATCTGTACAGGGATAGAACTCGGATCGGAACTACTCCGAGATAGTATTCCAAAAGGCTCTAAAAGATGCAGATCCGTTTTGCTTAAAAATTAACACCAAAAAAAAAAAACAAAAATATTAATCTAGATTACATCAGTCAGTGAATGACAAAAAGGTTTGTATTAGCCACCTATATACGAAGGGAAAAATTTTTCATTCCATCTCACCTAGCAGATTTATCTGAGGAACTAAAAATAGAGAAACACGTGTCATAGAATGGCTGGTTTGACTGAATGTGACTATTCCTTCTCGTATATTATTTAAATATATTGGTGGTAAATCGAAATCCAAATCAACGAGTAAACGTTAAAGTATATGGTACAGATATAACTATAATTTTCAAGTTCAAGTACCTGGATCGGTGAGAATCTCAATCCCGGACTTATAAATCAAAGCTTGCTTTGAAATAGCCAGATCAAGCTTTTTAAAAATGAGTAGCCTTCTTAGCGATAGATGACCCTATATATAAATAAGAAATCATTTTGTAAAGTGTTACATATATTCCACACTTCTGTATAGGTCTGCAGTGTGAAAATTAACAGTTGTACTTCTCTTTCTTCTTCTCTCTCTTCTTCTTCTTTTTATATAAACATGCCTCTGTCGGTTGTCGTTCCATCGTTTTAGTGGTCTTCCTATTGATCGTCACTCTATTGGGGAACCGTCTGTCGCGGTCTTTAATACTGTTTCCACGTTACATCCTGTTTGTAGCATTTTTTGTCCTGTTTGTAGCATTTTTTGTCCTGTTTGTGTCAGGTCGTGTTTCTGCCGCGTATGTTATTATTGGTCTGTTGACTGTTTTGTAAAGTTTGCCTTTCATTTTTTTACGATATTTTTATTTCTTCATATTGTTTTATTCAGGCAACCTGCGTGCCAGTTTGCTCTATTCACTTGATCTTCCACTTCTGTTTCGAGCTTTCCGTAGCTAGACAGTGCGATAACTAGATATTTAAACTCCATCACTTGTTCTATTATCTGACCCTCCAGCTTTAATTTACATCTTAGTAGATTTGCTGTTTTTGACATATGTATATTTTGTCTTAAGCTAAAAGATAACAGCATGTATAGACTAGGAAATTGTTAAATGTAGGTATATCGAAGAATATAGCGAATACCTTGGACTCCATACTCGTAATTTGATAGTTTTGTATCGAATTGATAGGGCACGTGATCTGATCAAAATTACTAAAAAGTTAATACCTGCATTATCTTGATCATGTAATGAGACACGATAGATATCATTTCTTCATAATAGAGCATAAGATTGAAGATAAACGCGAAATAAAATGTAGACAGTGCTTCTGGCTTAAGAAAATATGAGATTGGATTGGCTTTGGCTCAAACGATTTGCTGAGAAAACCTAAGACAGAGAAAAATTGCCAAAATTGTTTCCGATCTTTGATAGAAGAAAGCAGTTGAAAAAGAAGAACTCGCTAGAAAGGAGCCAGTCAAATTGCATTAGACATTTCTCCTAGTGTGAAATAGCTATTGAATCAGTTTAAGATGAATTCCTGAATACCTCAGCTTAGAAGTGATAACGCTGCTTTCTGTTTTCAGAAATATTGACCAATTTTCTGCTCTAGATCTACAATGTTTTATATCATTGATTTATTTAAGATGTTGCCCTTCATTACGCATCAGAGTGTAAGCTAACTGAGGTAAAAGGATTTGTTTAAAAGATCTTTTATTACACTCGACCAAGATAGTTTGTGCTCGTGAAAGACAGCAATTTTCTTAAGGAGAATTTAAGAATTTATTCTAGTTCATTACCAGTTTTGCTGGTGTACACCTGCCTCATGCCACTAAGCATTTCGTATTCACAATGGTTCTTTCTATATTTTGAATTTTCCACATCATATTTCATTTGCTCTATCTATTTCGTAGAGGTATGTCTTCAATTGAAGACGTAACGAAATCCCCTTTAATCAATGTTGTGCTCTCTTTGAATTTTATTTCTAACGGTATTTTTTGTGATGCTACATGGTGGTTCTGGGACTTTAAGAATTCTTTTAACGCACGTTAAAGTTATTCACCTGGATGATATATTATTAGTTGTCTTTCTCGCCATTGCCTTTCTCTGTATATAGACCAGATAGAAGGATCATAAAATGCACATTCAATATCTAAGAATGCAGCAAATGTTACTGTTTCTGCTAAAATCTCCATTCACAGACTTGGCTCCAGATTAAACAGGAATGGTTTACCTTGCTTTAGGATTTAGCAGGATTTTCATAGTTGTTAACCTGAATTACGTAAGACTTACTGATATGTAAGTTTTGTTAAGGGGAGTCTAATTTCAACTCCGCCGTTGACTGGGTCCCAAGTTCAGGATGAGAAAGAAGGAGGGTTAAGCAAGGGACTAACTATTCCTTCTTGTAAAAAGTTATTATTCATAACCAGTTATGAATACAAAACACGTGCGTCGAATAAGGACGGATCTCTTACGACGACAAAGGACAATGAATATAGGAACCTGGAAAGTACTAAGCCTATATAGACCGGAAGCCCTAACTCAGGTGGTCAAAGAACTTGAATCCAGAAACATAGACATAACTACCTTACGAGAGAATAAATGAACTGGAGAAGGTATACTAAAAGCTAATAAATATGTAGTAATTTTCAGCGAAAGTGAACTGGAGCCCTAATTCGGCACAGCCTTCATAGTCAAGGAAAGTTTTGTAGGATCAGTCATAACCTTCAAACCCGTTAACGAAAGGCTCTGTTATATCATTAATCGTACAACTGCATAACTATTCCCTAATTACTGCCCATGCACCGACAGAGAAAATGAATAGCAAGTAAAAGACAATTTCTTTAAAAAACTAGAGGAACTTACAAATGATATATCCAAACAAGATGCATGCATATTATCTTGGGAGATTTCAATGTAAAGATTGGAAAGAAAGCAGCATACAGACCAACAATAGGTAACCATAGTCTCCATAATGTTAGTTGAAACAAGGTTAGACTTTACGGCATCTCACAACCTATTAATAAAATCAACAAAAAATAATCAGAGATATAGAAGAAAATCGGAAGGATAACCAAGTAAGACAATTCTTTAAAGGAGTTTCAGAGAGAGAGCCTGGTACTAAGCAAGAACAGGAAACTTTCTTTAAAAAGACAGTGGACAGCTTTACTGATGACAAGGAAATTCTAAAATCTGAAAGGATTACTGTTATCAACTGTTAAATGACCAATCTAACAGAAATACAGTACGATTACACACAGTTATGGTACACTTTTAAAGTACTTAAAACACGGAGGAGAAGCGTTATACAAGCTAATTTAAGTCATTTAACAAGAAGAAACAATGCCAGATGAATGGAAAGAATGGGTTATTGTACCAATTCACAAAAAAGGAAACAAAAGCACTGTATTAACTGCCTGGGAATAATGCTCCTAAATACCACCTACAAAGTCCTTGCAAACATTCTTCTAGAAAGAACCAAAACATACACAGAAGAAATCGTTGGGGATTATTAGTGCGGATTTAGACCAGGCCGCTTAACTATTACAATAAAACAATATAAGCTAGATAATAAAACTAGATAAGCTATACTATCACAATAAAACAGATAACGGAAAAATTCTGGGGGTTTGATCGTGAGCTTCATCAGATGTTCTTAGATTTTAAATGGCATTGGATTGGCAATGGATTTTTTAGGCATTTAATAGAGTATGTTGGGATAGACTGTGAACGGCGATGCAAGAACTTGGCTATCCAAAAAAACTAGTCACCTTGATAAGGAGGTCTATGGAATGGTTACGATGTAAGGTGAGAGTTGGAAAACAGTAGTCATTTGAAATAAACAATGGAGTAACGCAGGGGGATACACTTTCACCACAACTTTTTATCTTAGCTTTAGAGACATAATCAAAAGTGCAAAAATCGAAAAACCGACCACAGTGTTCCATAGAAAATAACCAAACTTACTATTGGCATTTGCAGATGATATCGATCTAATAGAAAACACTAGATTAAGGATGAAGAATACTTTCGTCAGCTTTGAGAAAGAAGTAGAGAAGATACTAAAAATTATTTACATCACTATACTAAGACTATATCTCCAGACGCTAACATAATAAAAGAAATAAAGTTAAGAAGACGCCAGTTGGCAAAACATCTAAGAAGACATTCTGACGAAAGAATAGTAAGGCTGGTATGGGACGAAACCCCAACTGAAACAAGACCATGGACAACCTCCACTCCGGTGGAGAGATATTATAGCAGAAGACCTTAAAGCTATAAGCCTAGAAAATTGGATGGACAAGACATAGACGAATGGAAACATGTTGTCAAGTCGGCTAATACTCACGAAGGGTTGTAACGCCACGGAGTAAGTAAGTAAATAAGTCTAATTTCCCAAATTTTTGTAAACAAGTTACCTGAGCTGTTCTGCAAACTTGGGGTATACATCCCAGAGCATAGTTTTCTTTAAACGTTTGTATCATGACAGTTACAGTAATATTATGTCCCTCTCAATGGATCCTTGGGAATATATCGTCTACTCGCTGCCTCATATGGTTCGAATATATACCTAATATTTGGTAATTTCTTTATCAAAAAAAAACTTTTCAGATGAGCCTAAACAGTCAATTTTTAACAATCCAAGTTTCGTAGATAGAAAAACCTTTTAACATATTTTTAGTGTAAGACTATCGACTAAGTCTTCTTCTTAATGTACCTATCCGTGACGAATGTTGGCGATGATTACGGCAATCTTTATCTTTTCTTTACCAACGAGAAAATGCATAGCTGTTGTGATGAACCAGGTTCTGAAGTTCTTTTCGAAGAAGGCTCTCATCCGGTTGTCAGTGGATCTAGCTTTTTCAATGCGCGCTCTTATCTTCTGGTTGTTGGTCCATTCTTCATTTAGTTTTATGATACTGAGCTGGTTGTAGTGCTTTATCTTTTCTACTGGGGCTTGGTTGACATAGAAACGACCTTCTGTTATTTTTTTCTTGCTAATTAATATGAGCTTTGTTTTATTTACGTTTATACTCATTCCATATTGTTAGTTTTGGTCTGTAAATCATGGCAGATTCTTGGGTTTGTTTTCAAACGAGGATAATTGTACAATGTAGTATACAAATTAAATACTCATTTTTTTTATACACACATTAAAAGGTCTTGGAATTATTTTGAAAATTTAAATCTCTTTCCAAAGCTTAAAATCTATACAATTTTTTTGTAAAACGATTAAAATTTTAACACGACGTTTTTGTGTGTACGAAAAAAGACCAAACAACGCCTTGAACAAATAATTGAAAATAAAAATAAGTTAAAAATAGTAAAAGAGAAATTTAATGAAGTTAAGATTTAATAAATGAGTATAGAAAATAGAGACCTGCTATGTATAAGCTCTCCAACAACACCCGTTGTGTGTGTTAGGTAACTTTGTTCATAAGGACTTGTACGTCTTCTAGGTTGTCCGCAAATACAATGGTATCATCTGCATATCTGATGTTGTTTATCCGGTACCCGTTTAGTAGAACGCCACTTTTAATTTGATGCAAAATTTCGCTAAATACTCTTTCAGAGCAGAGATTCAAGATTAGAGGAGACAAAATTCATCTTTGTCTCACACCGAGCATTATTTTTACGTATTCGGTGTCGGTTCACCTTTAATTCTGAGATTTGCGGTTTGATTCCAGTAAAGGTTTCCAATTATTCCCAGAAATTTGTTGTCAATTCTTGGTTCTCTTAGTACCTGCATCATCTTGGCGTGCTGTACTCGATCAAACACTTTCTCGTAATCAACCTGCTTGTAAATTCTGTTAGGGATTATCATTTGGAAAAGTTTTAGGAGATAACTCATGAGCCTCATCGTAAGGTATTCTTCGCATTTATTGTCTCGTGTCTTTTTCTGAAGTTTAACAAACTCAGACTTGAACCATTATGTTGATGTTTCTCCAGTTGTATATGTTGTTGTGTATCTTTATAATTATTGCTATTGATTCGTTGTCCATTAGTTTGAGTAGTTCTGCTTCTATGTTATCGCGGTCTGTTGCTTTATCATCCTTTAGCTATGTTATTGCAGAATGAACTTCCTGTTGCAATATTACTGGCCCATCATTTACCTGGTCTTCTAGCTCAAAGGTGTTATCTCTTTGATCTTTAAACACATTCTCTAGGTATTCTTTCCACGTTCTTATTTTACTCTGTTTATCTAATATGATGTTTTCATCAGACTTAGTTAGATTTCTTTTCTGTCTCCGCCTTAGTCTACCTGTGAACTTCTTTAACATTCTTGTGTGCATTGTAATTATCGTGTTGTAACTGTATAATCTCGATTTCTTTGCATCTTTCCACTGCTTCTTCTTCTTTCCCTTCTCTGATTTTTCTTTTTTTTATATTTATCGCTTTTTATCTGTCCAAGTCATATTTGGCTGTTCTTCTTTCGTCTATCAGCTTCAGAATTTCATCTATTATCTATTATTATTATTTTTTTGATTAATGTATAGGTCTTTAGTATTTTTTCTTTACACTTTGGACTATTTATGTAATATGTTTGATCTTCTTTTCTACGTTCGTTTCGTCCCTGATCGTAGTTACTTGATTATTTAATACGGCTTGGACATTCATTTTTGTATTAAGGTCTTTCTGCATACATATACATATCGTGATTTATTTTTCTGCATTTTTTTAAATTTTATTCAAAATATGTGGAACGTGGCTTGTTTCCATGTCTACTCCCGAATAAGTCTGGCACCTGTGAAGCTGTTTCGGAATCTTTTATTTACTAAAAACCTATTTGATTTTTAATGATTCTGCCGACTATGCCTAAGTCATTATAATTTTAAAAAATCGTTTCTAGCCATTTCATTATGTTTGAAATATGTTTATCTGCATACCTATCTTCTACTTAATATCTTAATTGCTGTAATTAGTTGTACAGTCTTATTCTTTCTATATTGCGTTTTTCAATATATGAATGTTTATGGCATTATACGGCAATGTTTACGGTATTTTTATCTTCAGTGTCAATTCTAGGAAATACTGTGTTTTTATACATTCTGAATTTTTTTCTACTATAAATCATTACTAGATATACCTACACAAATGTACAGTTTTACTTAGGACATAAATATTCTGGTTTTATGTATTATCCTTAAAACACATGATTTAAAAACTTGCTTACCTATCAGCTACGTATCAGTTATCTTTTTAGCATAGTTATAATACTATATATTTTATCAGAAATATTTGTTAAACCATTGGAATAACTCCACTTTAATAGCACCGTCCTTCAAAGGAATTCTATTACTTGTTTGTTTTTAGAACTAACTAGCATTGTGCCATGTTTCTAAAAGAAAAACCCGAGAAAGAAATTATTCATGGTCTGATGAACTGTAATAATCAACTCATAAATAAAAAAACTTCTTGCTCTAGAATAATGCCTGTTAAATGATTTTGATATATATTTATACTATTTGAATGGCATCAACGGCCTTACTTTACAAGAATTTTTACCAAGTTTGCATCTTGAGTTAGAGAAAAAAATTGATTGATGCACTGAGATAAAATTAATACCGAGGGAAAGGAACTTTGTCTTATTTATTGTTATTGTTTTTAAGTGCAAACTGAATTAGCGGGTTTCTTTGTAATTCCTTTTGGTCTGTAAATCATGGCAGATTCTTGAGTTTGTTTTTATACGAGGATGATCGTACAATGTAGTATACAAATTAAATACGCATATTTTATATTATACACACATTAAAAACTCTTATTGTCAATGTTTAAATCTCTTTTCAAAGCTTAAGCTCTTCCTTTTTTTTTTTAAATGATAAAATTTTAATACAACGTTTTTGTATGTACGAAAAAAGACCAAACAACGCCTTGAACAAGAGATTGAAAATAAAAATAAGTTGAAAATAGTAAAAGAGAAATTGAATGAAAATTTAGCTAAGTTCAGGTTTAGTAAATGAGTATATAAAAGAGAGACCTGCATATATAAGCTCTCCACCAACACCCGATATAGCTTCTATGTTGCTGTGGTATACCCAAGGCTCTTATACCAAGGTGACATCGAACCCTCATATAGCAACAATAAGCTCTGCGGAAGCTGCCCTATTGTGCTGAAGGTTTACTGTAGGAGACTGATTGGGTTCATTGAGACGCATTTGAGACAGAGTTCGTGACGGAGTCACTTCTGTGCTCGTTCCTATCAGATTTTTATTTTCGGACTCCAAAGAGACACTTATTTATGAATCCTATATCTCTTTTTGTTCCTTGTTTCTGCTGTCAGCAAAATAATTGATTTATACGGATATCGTGTCAATCTATCGATGATGAGGAACGGTGGTGTCACACCTCGGTATTGGGCAGTGCAGTAGTCGTAGAACAAATTTCTCGGTGCGGTGTCTGGTGATTTGATAATTGAGCTTGGTGTACATGTCCAATGTTGTATGTATAATTTGTGTTTGAGTGAGTGTGTGTCATATTCAATGAAAAAATCTACTATTAATGAAGTAACTGCAGCCAGTAGGTATATCTTGTTGTCAATTGATTTGGTTTAACTTATTTACACCTATTCTATAATCCATATGGCCACAGGAACTTTCCTTTCTTTCCTTACTTTCCTTTCGTGTGAGATTTCCTTGTTAATAAATTGACTAAAAAATATTAGCATCGTTGGTAAGTTTTGTCATTCTCAGCATATTGCAAGTGGTTTAAAGAGCTTAGTTTATTCCATGAGTTTAAAAAATGTTGCGTTTTCATAAATATTTGAAAGTAGACGTATATATCATACCATTTCTTAAATGCAATTTTCATCATAAAATAGCGCAGGACAAGTCTGGAAGAGACTGATAAATTTTGTGTGAAAGTGAGCTTGAATCAATTGAATCGTGATTGATAGCGAGTAGGTACTCTTCCTAAATCCCAGTGGAGGACAGAACTACTTCAGGGATGCAACCCTGCATCGCAAGCCTTGATTTCACACCAGGTATACACCCCCACCAGTGATTACAAAGAGGAACTTGGTGAAGTCTTCTATGAGAAAATCGAAAGACCAAAAAAGTAAGAACTAGCCCATTACAATATGATAACAAAAGATTTTAACGGCAAACTCGAAAAGAAAAAGAACGAACAAGAAGTGGTTATCGGATATTTTAAAATAAGAGTAACGAAAGAGGTGATGAGAGTGATTAATGAGTGATCTACTTAAGATGGGAATGCAACATTGAAAGATTCGAGATCTAAGAAGATATAATGTTAACGTGATTACCCAAATAGTAGAAGAGAAAAAACTTTTAAAGATAATGAGAACAGAACTCACACAAAGCAAAAAAACAAATATAAAAGCTAAGAGTCAAAGATGAAAAGGCAAAAATAGATAAACAGGACATTTTGAAAATAACTAGACATAATTTTAGAAAGATCTCTATACCAGCCAAAGCTACAAGACAACTTTTCTCTCATAAATCAGCGATCTGATATACTTTTGCCCATTTCAGTGTTACAAGTAATAGCAGCTTTGAAGGAAATGAAGAACTATCGTCCTGGTGCTGGGGAAATGAAGAACTATTGGTCGCCTGGTGCTGATAGACTCGGTATTAAGGCAATAGAAGCAGGAGAAATCCTACTAAAAACAGTAAGCGACTGCCACAATGCAGTGATACTCCTGTAACACAAAAAAGATGGCATTACTAAATTAAAATTTTTTAGACCCATCAGCCTCTTGACACGTATTTATGAAAATTTTAATGAAGAGACTAACACCTAAACTTGATTTCTATCAGTTCAAATAACACGCAGGCTTCAGAGTTGGATATGGCATAAATTACCATTTACAAACCATAACGATTTTAATTTAAAAAATGCATCGAGTATAACATACCATTGGACCTTGCATTTGTCAATTATGAAAAAGCTTTTGATTCTGTAAAGTTTAAAACAGCTCTGGAACTAGTAAAACAAAGCCGAATAGATTACGGGTACACGTCATTAATCAGAAGCAAGTATAAGAATGCTGCACCAAATATACTACTACACAAAAACACAGAAAGATTCAGCTAGGTCTAAGAGTAAGATAAGGAAACAATATTTCAAGTTGTTTACGAGAGCTCTAGAGTCAATATTTGAGAACTCTCAATGGCATGATATGGGTATCAACATTGATGTAGAAAATTTAAATCATATGTGGTTTGCGGATAATATTTTTAATCACAGACAACATACAAGATACAATTTCTGTGATATATTCGCTTAAAACAGATCCTTACAAATATCGGTGGTACGAGATCAAAATAAGCACACACAATCAAACACATGAAATACCAAAACGAATAGACCTAACATGGGCATCATTTGGTAAACTAACCCATATTCTAATAAGTTTCATTCCCATATGTCACAAGCGAAAGGGTTGTAATCTATGTGTGTTGCACGTAAAACTTATGGAGTCGGCACTTTAACGCTGAAGTAAAGATCCGTATATAAACTCAGAGTTACACAACGAGCCATGAAATGTGCAATGCTGGGTATGAGCATTTGAGACCACATAACAAACCAACAAAAATGTTTGTTTTTAAAAAATGAATTCATTACAAAAAGTTTTTGCTCTTTTATTATCCCATCCATAATTTTGCATTCTACTTTCTTCTGTACTTATTTGGCTCTAGAATTTAGGATTAATTTCTTATATTATTAATGTTTATTACATATTTAGACATACGGCTTTCACTCTCTTTAAGGAGAAAATTTACTCATTGATTGAGCTCTGATTGGACTCTTTCCGTGTTATTGAGCTCTGGGTGACTAGATATGTTAAAGTATCTCCAAAAAATTTTGGTACATATCCGTTTGAGTAGAAATGGAACCCTATGTCGGGAAACGACATTTTTAAACTTAAGCTTAAGCTTAGGCTGTGATTGCTTCTTAGTTGGTTAGTGCAATCGCTTTTGACCTTTTGGAAAAATAGTCTGTAGCAACTATCAAATAGTTCACGGACTCTAGCTATAGTCCTATTGATACTTAAATGGCCACAGGAGCGGGTATCGTGAAGTTCTGCAAGCACGTTCTTTACACTTGTCTTTGGGAGAACAATTTAAGGAACTGTTCTTGTTCCATCTGTGACCTAGCTCCGTTGTCCAGTCATTCACGGATTATATTAGATCGCTCGCAGAATCGGCAGTTCCTTTCTTTGAATAGTCTTCTCTAAAGACCTTCGGTATTCCAATGACTTCTTCCCGCTTGGTGGCGAATGTCAAAATTATGCGTCTGTAGTTTCTTCATGCTGACGATACGATTCTCCTAACGGGAACGCTAGTAGAACTACAACATCTCGTTCAAAGACTCAATATATACTGTAACAGTTACGGCTTGAAAATTAATTTGAAAAAAACTAAATTTATGGTAATCACGAAATCAAAGAACATCAGAGCTAATCTTGTAATAGACAATACAACGATTGAGCGTGTGTCCTGTTATAAATATCTAGGTGCTTGGATCACAGACGATACTGATCAAACAAAAGAGATTAGATGTAGAATAGAAATCGCTAGATCAGTCTTTAATAGAATGCGCAAACTCTTTTGCAATCGTGATATCAATATAAAGTTACGAATACGAATGCTGCGGTGTTATGTCTTTTCTACCCTGTTGTATGGAGTAGAGGCTTGGACACTAAAACAGTTGACCACAAAAAACATCGAAGCTTTGGAGATGTGGTGCTATAGGCGCATTCTCAGAATATCATGGATGGACCGCGTCACTAACACGCAAGTACTCCAAACTTTAGACAAAAGATGCGAAATTCTAAATGAGATAAAAACTAGAAAGATGGAATACTTGGGGCGCATTGTGAGAGGTGAAAAGTACGAACTTTTAAGAAATATCATGCAGGGCAAAAATAAGGGCAAAAGAAGTGTGGGAAGAAGAAAAATGTCGTGGCTTCGTAATCTACGTGAGTGGTTCGGGTGTAGTTCGATTGAACTTTTTAGGCGCGCTGCTAACAAAGTCGCAGTGGCCATGATGATTTCCAATCTCCGTTAGGAGTGGCACAAGAAGAAGAAGAAGTTTCTTCAGCTATCAAGCTACCTGGCCTTCAGGTGTTTTGAAATTGAGGAGTCAAGTGACAGCTTTCTCTCAGTCAAGTTATGAAGAGGTTTGGCAATCTTCCCAAATCTTTCATGAATCGACGGTAGTAACTGCAAAGGCCAAGAAAGCTTGGGACATGTTTGTTTTTTGGTGTGAGCCATTCTTGTACCTACTTGAATTAATGGAAAAGAAAAGAATTTTTAAAATGTGTAAAATATTTAGTTCCTAGCTGAGCGCTTTCGGCTTACAAAGCCATTCTAAGAGCTATGGTCAAATTTATAAAGTACCACTACTAAAGGGGGTGAAAAATACAAATTCTTTTCTTTAAAAGTTGAAAAACTTAGAAAGCTTGAAAAGGCCTGAGAGCTTTAATTTCAAAATAGGCATTGTCAAAAATCTTTTTAATCCAATTTTTTTAATCCAATGGTAGTATTGATACTCTTTCCTAAGTTTCTATTTATATCCCCCACGTGGCTTTTAAACTATTTATTCGGTCAAATTGTAATTTCAAAGAAAGTAAACAAGGCACATTAATAATTTATCGATTTAAAGTGTCACCATATAAGTGATAAAAATTTAAATGGAAATGTAAACAAATACAAAGTCACTAGGTCAGTGCGGACTTTAATGTATTCGATGTAAATAAATGAATATTTTGGATTTTCATAAGCAGGCATTACTTCCATTCAATATTAAAACCACAATGAAAAAGGTTTTACTTAAGTTTGTAATCGTATGTTTTAAAAAGTCTTAAACTGCATAAGATAAGTACCGATCGAAATCCTTTTTAGTAACTTATTCTTTTAAAATGCAAAAACGAGTATTATCATTAAATATAATAGATATAATAAAATGATAACTCTAAAAATGTATAGCAAACCCATCAACAAAATGGAGCAGGCTCTGGTTACCAATACTAAAACAAGAAGTCAGCAACAAGAATATACCAGCATAAATCCTTTAATAGAACGTTAGAGACATATTACATAAACACATAATGACACCAAAACCTCTCAACTGAAAATCTAGGTTTCTGGATGTTAAAAACTCTCAACTACCTTAAATAATTTATGTAAACTAAAATTCAGTAATTTTAGCTCAAATCGCATGCAACAGTTTTGACTTAATAAAACAAACAAAAAACAGATATTCATCATCAATTTACTGCTATAAACAGTTTTTTGTTCATACTGTAAAATTTTAAGATTTTCAGTTGAGAGCTTTTGGAGTTAATACATAAACACATAACACAGAAACACAAAAATCAAAATTTGACATCACTCTTAGAATTTTCAACTTAAAGCATGACCACAAAATCGAGACCAAGTATGATATCTGTCAAATTGGTTAAAACAAAACGCCAATTAATAAACATCATCATCATCATCATCTTTGACTCGACAATCCTCTGAGGATTCTGGTCTGCTCTAAGATTCGTCGCCATTCTGTTCGGTTTCTGGCGACGTGTTGTCATCTTTTACGACGATATTACTTAGGATATTTCCTTCTATATCCTTACAGCTTCCAATTCTTGGTCTAAACTCTTTACTTATTTTGTTTAGATTTTTGTAAAACTTTCGAGTTTCGTTTTCATTTCTTATCCATTCTATGCTTTCTAACGCTTTTCTTACAATTGCCTTTTTATCTTGTAAGTATAACTGAAATATTTAATGAAATATACAAGGCAGAAAAAATACCAGTAGAGTGGCTCAAATCGAAGTTCGTACTATTGTCCAAAAACCAGGAGCAAAAGTTTAAGAAGACTATAGGACCATAAGCCTAATGAGCCGTCTGCTGAAGCTGTTTTTAAAAGTCATCCACAAAAGAATATACCGAAAATACGAGGAAAAAATTGCGCCCAATCAGTTTGGACTTGTGTTTGTGAACGCCGTTGGTACGAGGGAAGCTTTATTTAGCGTGCAGGTATTCTTTCAGAAATGTAGACATGTCAGCTGTAATGTTTTTGTATGCCTGATTGACTACAAGAAGGCTTTCGATAGAGTCAGGCATGAACAAATGATGGAAGTGCTGAAGAGGACATGGATTAACGGAAGAGACCTATAAACAATAACTAACCTGTCTTGGAATCAATCAGCGGTGCTCCGAATAGATGAAGAAGATACAGATCAGGTCAAAATATTAAGGGGAGTGAGATAGGGGTGCATAATTTCACCACTGATATTTAATCTGTACTCGCAGCACGTTTTTGAAGAGGCTCTAAAAGATATTGATGCAGGCATCTCAATAAATGGAGTCAAGCTTGTAACGATATTATTTTGCCTACCTCAGGGTACGAACATAGGGGTAGAAATAGGGGACAAAAACTATGGGGCGAAGATAGGGCAAGCAAAATAAACGCTACTAGTGCGTACGACACTCAGTTGGTTGTTGGAGAGCTGGGGTCGTGGATAAGTGAAATAAATGGGTTGGATTGGGGTATCTACACAATAAATGAAATAAAGGGGTTCTTACACAAATCTCCTGGACACTTGGCAAATAGGGACAACAAGAAAAAGAACTTCTAGCTATTTGAAAGGAAAGGACGCCGCTTCGAAGAATCCTAAACTTGTCGGATTTAGGAAAAATATCCGTAAAATAAAAACACATAAAAGTGTTAGGAGATTATTCTAAAATAAAGCAAACAAAGTAGTTCAGAGAAATGGAATAAACATTTATTTCTGTCTCAAACAAACAGTTATCAAACATATAAGTGGCATAAAAAATATATTATATAAATAGTTGCCAAATACAGAATAAAAAAAATACTTACATGTGTCCGTTTACAAACTCCGTTTACAAATAGATTGGAGATACTACAAAACTTACAAATGTTATCGCACAGAAATTAACCTTTTTTTTAAACAAACAAAACAAATGAATATCGAAAAGAACAAAGCTAGCTGTCATATGTTAACATTATATTAAAAAAAAACAATTAAAATGACAGCTGTTAAACCATAAAATTTACAATTTATTATTTATTACAAATCCTTTAAATTTTAATGAAAGCAATTATTGTTTTAGCAAAAAAATGTCTGTCTTTACTTTAAAATTAAAATGTTAATTGTTACCTGATTTCACTGTTTAGCACTTAACTTTATAAAAAAACTTGTTAACATCTATGGGAGTGGAGCTGCAAAGGACATAACTCTCAACTTGAATAAAAATAAACCATTTCCATACGTAGGCAGGAACGATTGGAACAGAAACTTGATGGAGGAAATCAAGCTGTCGACGGGGACATTCTATATAAACATTTTCCAAATTTCATCAGTGCCGGTGTACTGCACAAATCTTATGGGTGATTACTCTGATCTAAACTGCCACATTGCATAGAGTATCATCACCTTAACCGGTCTTAAGATATTACACAAAAAAAAATTGAATCGACTCGCGATTCAAAATCTCTTCTGTCTGCTCTGCTTGGGGCTTAAATGTCGACTCCTCGATGCCTTACATTTTACAAATTTCAACGCAAAATAAATTTCCCTTTACGTCTCACAGCTAGTTTTTGCCTACAAACTTAAAGCAAACAATCTACCCTTTTTTGACCTCGTTCTTAGCAACGAAACGACAAAAAACTTCTTGAGTATTTACTTTTAAATTGGTTAACTGGAAATTTTTTACCTCACAATACATACAGAGAATAGGGGAATATTAATGTAAACAAAGACAAAAAAATATTCTCAGTTAATACGTCTAAGAAAAACCGTATACCTGACTTGCAATATTATATTAGGGGACTCGAAACAACTTTTAAATATTCCAGTTTATTGCGTTTTAACGACAAAAGACAAAAACAGCTGAATACCAAAACTTGATATTTAGAATCTCAACTTAAAATGCCATAATATATTGATCGTTTTAAAATTCATTTGCAAGCAGAAAAACGAAAATATTCCACCAAATTTAAAACGCTACAAGCTCACTAACCTGCGGTATGCAGATGATACAATAGTGTTTTCCAATACCACAGAAGGGCTGCAAAACTTAATGAACAAAATAACGGAAACAAGTAGAACATATGGACTGGATACAATATAATATATAACATTTATGAACATAACTGGAGCAAATCTGTATGTGAACCAAATGAGAATTGAACGTGTCTCACAGTACAACTACTTGGGAACTAAAATCAATGAGTCGTGAGACAATACCCAAGAGATTAAATGTCGCATAGGAAAGGCAAAAAGTACGTTCTTGTCTATAAGCTCTGTGTTCAAGAGCCATGACTTCACCCTAGAAACAAAAGTAAGGCTCCTTTAATGTTATGTGTACTCAGTGCTTCTATAAGGAGTAAAAACGTGGATATTGAAGGCGGGAACTCTATCAAAGCTTCAGGATTTTGAGCTATGGTTATACAGAAGGATTCTGAAGATGGACAGACAAAGTCACCAATGAAGAAGTACTACGGAGGATGAACCAACCGCGAATTTGGTCTACATCGTGAAGGGTCAGTAAGCTGCAGTACATGAGACATATAATGAGAAATCAAGGTAGATATGATCTACTTCAATGAAGTTTGCAAGGTAAAATTGAAAGAAAAAGAGCCCCAGGACGAAGAAGAATATCATGGCTTTCTAACCTGAGAGCATGGTATAGAAAGACCTCAACACAGCTATTCCGTATAGCAACCAACAAAGTCGTCATAGCCAGCATGATCGCCAACGTTTGGAACGGACAGGAACCCTAAGAAGAAGAATATTTTACGTAATCTTTTTTCTTCTCTTCTTATGGTCCGATATTCCTCCTTTGCTCTTCTTGTGCATCCAGCTTGATTTGTCTTTAGGTATGCTCTATTTTTCTTATCTGTTGTTTCTTGGCACTCCTCTTCCTTTGTTTAACTGGTTTAGTTTTATACAATATTTCCATTGCAATTTCAGATATTATGTTTTTACATTTTGTCCACAATTTTTCCACATTTTCGTCCGCCTCCAGGCTCTCCATTTCCTCATCCATTTGTCTCCTATACTCTCTCGCAACGGATTTAATACGCAGATTATAAACATTAATTCAAAATATTATTAATAAATATTATTAATTAAAATTAATTATTAATTATAATATATATATATATATATATATATATATATATATATATATATATATACATATATATATATATATATATATATATATATATATATATATATATATATAGATATATATATACATATATATATATATATATATATATATATATATATATATATATATAATACAGTATTAATAATTAAACGTATCGTTTCAAGAACAAGATATGATTGAAATATGGTAGTTCACATTTCTTTCCTAGATGGCGCCGTTAGTTGACTAGACTTACAGTGTGACCTGTAACTGTCATCATAGCCTTTTATATAGATAGATTTTAATCATTATCACTACAAAATGTATCATACCCTACTTCATATAACTTCCTGGTTTGTACGGTTTGTACAAGACTGGCTTCTAACAAAGTTTGTGTCTATGCCTTCTTATGTATCAAGTGATAGTAATGTTAGTACTGATAGTTATGACAAAAGTGATGATCTGGTATTGTGATGTAACGTAGTTATGTGTCTTTTTATTTATGAAAACCCTCCCATATTTGCTTATTAAAAAGAAATAGACAAGAACCAGAAAAAAGATGATACTCTGCGTTTGATTTGAAAAAAATTAATAATACCAGACATTAAAGACTGGTAGAAAAGATAGCAAGCGTATATTTAAATATCTTTTTTAAAATATTACAGAATTATATACTCTAAAAGAAACGCTACCGATTTGCTTAAACACAAAATTTACAACCAATATGTATTGCCGGTAATTACGTAGGTCCAAAACAGAGTATTTGGAATGTTCTTTTGAAAAAGTCATTTCCTATGCTCTTCTTCTTCTTCTACTTCTTGAAGATCTTTCGATCTGTTTACTTCTGAAACTGCCTCTGGTTAATTTCCTGGGAGGTAGATTCCCAACTATCCCTGTATCTTTTAGGTGGTCTTCCAGGAGGTCTTGAACCGGGCGGGTTGGTTTCTAGGGCAATTTTTGGGAGTCTATTCTCATCCATTCGTCTTACATGATTGTGCCACATCCTCTTACGCTGCCTTCCCCATCTTACAATATCTTGAATTTTGCACTGCTCTCTGACGTTTGTATTTCTCACTCTTTCTCTTCTTGTTTTGCCCACTATTGTTCTTAGGGTTTTCATTTCGGCAACCCTTAGCATCTGTGTCGTTTTGTTGGTATCTTCTAGCACTTCTATGCCATATGTCACAATCGGTCGTATGCAAGTCTTGTAGATTCTAATTTTACTATTAAACATCAAATAATATTAACAACATCATGTACAAGCTTTGGTAACATTATATATTTTAAAGGGTTTTTACCCTAATATTTTGGTGGCTCAGGCATGGTAACCTGTATTTTTAACCTGATGATGGAACTGTTGTTCCGAAAACGTTCGTGTTTTTAATGTAGCCCTTTTAAGGGTTTTTATAAAATATACCCATTTACAAAGATTAACCTCTTTTTGTGATACGTGGTATACAGCCAGCTGCAGGAATTATTTTCCTTGTGGATTTTCTAATTTTACTATCTGTGCTCATATACAGATTTGGTAAAAGGTAAGTTCTATAACACTACCGTGAGACCAATTATGATGGGTGGCACTGAATTTTGAGCAGTAAAAAAGAATTTTGGCGTGGAAATACCACATTACATTGTCGAAATAAAAGACTTTAATTAAATTTCCAACTTTCTAAGAAAAGCTATTCTCTGCATGCTATTCTCTTTGCTATTTTTATTGTTGACATATTTTGTTGCATTTATTGACATTAACGATGTTAATATACAACGAGTATATTACATCCTCGATCAATATTAATTTGGATTTCAAAATGAGAACAGGCTTTCTTGTATAACCTTGTTTTAAGCAATCCGTTATTATCCGAATTTGAAAACTGTTCGCGGTGCATAAAATCCTGAACATGTCCAGGACAATTTTACGTTGACTACTAATCCCGAACTTATTCAGAATAATTTCGGGGTTTACCCTGCGAATACAGCTATAATATTCGTCTGCAGCAACCTCGAAGGCATTCCTGTCCTCTTAAAATTAAACGTATTCCTGTCGATATTTCCCGAGTTGCAAATTTTTCATTTTCTATGTACTTTGGAAATACATTTTCCTTATAACTACAATGTTCATTTTACCACCATGAATTTTGTTTACAAACTTTCCTGACACTTTCCCGAATCGAATGCAAAAAGTTGCACAGCGATTCATCTCTACGAATTAGGTGCTATTAGGTGGAGTGGTTTTTAGTGCTTCATTACTTCGCCTACGTTGTATAAACTGTAGAAAATAACTATGAAACCAGAATAAATATTTAAAAATAATAAATAATAAAATACGGGTTTAAGAATGATATACGAAGGAATTAGAACTTTGTAGAGTTTCCCAATTCGTTTAACAGACAGGCAAAACCATTTGCTATCCTTGCTAATATTTAAAATCGTCATTTTCTGGTAAAATAACTAAGTAATCATAATAATTATAACGTTATCCTTGAACTATGAGGTTTTTAGTGCCATATGAATAGGCATGATTAGGAGAGTGTCAACAACCTCTCATTCATATATCGTTAAAAAATAACACATGTTTTTGTATTTTCTTTATGTTATTTTTATCAAATTGTATTTTTATAATTTAGTCTAGTATCTTCCCGTGAGAAAATTTCTATAGACAAGTTACGTAATATTTTAAACCGGAAATTGTCTACCCCTAGTTTAATTTGCAAATGTAAATGATTTATAAAAATTATTATTCGCTGATTAATTAGGCCTATCCAAGATTTTTACAATCAAAATCATAAAAATAAGTTTCTAGAAGTATCAGAAATCTATTTCCAACAATGCCTATTCTCTTAATTTCTTCTAAATGCTTAACCTGCAAATTCACTCTATTTTTCTTTTAAATATTTTGGTATACTAAAATAATTAAATATTTTGGTATACAGCGGAACTGACGCATTTAAAACTTATAAAGATGACCGCTGACCCGGCCAGTCAGCAATCTTACACTTTCGACCAAGAAACGCATAGGCGACCAATACTCCACAAGAAGGGATTAGAGAAAGAGATAGAGAGAGACAGAGAGAGAAAGAGAGAGGCGGAAATAGGAATAGAGAGAACGTGTTAAGTAACACTTATACAATAGAGTTTACAAACTAAAGTAGGTAGGTCAGGTCTCCAAAAATGTATACCTACCAAAACTGAAGAATTTTTAAATATTACTATTAAAATACGAGTTCATTTAAATACAAAATGTCACAAAACGTGATTTAGAAAATACGTATTAATATACCATTGTGATTTATTATGTTTCCTTCGTTATATCAATCGAAATAGACTATTATAACTTGACACATAATTCTGCATTTCTAATCTAAACCATTTGTATCACTCTGGGGTACATAAATGAAAATCTAAGTTAATAATAAATCTAGCCAAGTAAAACTCACAAACATTTACAACCCATTGCGGCACTACAATCGGATCTTATCTTGTCAGTTTGTTGTAAAATTATTAAGTTGAATTGATGCTTTTCTGGGAAATATCATAAAACCGAATCAGCCTTCCAAATGTCTGTCTAGCTTTCTAAATAATATCTGCCTAAATAAGTTGTAAACAGCGAAAGGTTCACAAAGTAAACAGATGTAAATCTTGAATGAAAATAAGACTTCATTCAAAATCAAGTGCTGTTATTTTTTATGGCAGGGAGGAAGTCGCGGTTTTTTTATAAGGGTAGTTTGAAAATTACCAAGAACTTGTTTATCATGCTGGGTGAATAGAGAAACAGTTTTGTAGCGTAGTATTTGCTCGTTTACAGAAACAAATTATGCATGTTTATTGATATTACATATATGCCAACAGTATATGTACAAACTATGAGGCATTCAATTTTTTTTTGTGGATTTGGTTTGGAATTTTTAGCCACGTAACTACATATAAAGATTAATATTCATTCATACAGGATTTTACAGAAAGGACATTTTTCACGCTGAAGGTTCATCAGAGCAACTTTATTATAACACACTAGACATAAACTATGGTTAGATAGGTGGATAACATATAAGTACATACACAAAGAAAATATCCATTCAAACGATCAATTTTTTATTCTCATCTTTAATTTAATTTTTTGTAGAAATAATACCTATCATAAACATTTTTGTGCTATCTTTAATTAATAGTAGATATAAGTTTAAGGGGGTATTTAAACCTGCTTACAGCATTTCTTTAAATCATCAAATTCTTCTTGCAAAATTGCTTTCTGTGGGGTATAATGTTCAATTTGTTGAATGGATCAAAAAGAGTTAAGGTTGCTGGTAATATTTCAGAGGGGTACACGTAAACTCATCACCAAATACCATAAATACCCTCGTACATAGTACAAACTCATCACCGCCATAAAAGTAGGGTTTTCAAAATAGACCCTAAGAGATTGGTAAACTGATCACTGGCCTACCTGCACCCCGGATCAGGTATAGACCATAAAATCCCAGCAAACGGCTAGTTTTTGGTAATTTCACAGAATAATCCAAATCCAGATGTCTTAAATGCAACTGCAATTTATTGGTTTTTATTTGGGAATTCCACAAAATTCTATTGATAGCTACCTAAAATCATGCGAAAAAAAAATTTCTCTTCATTTGCCCTTGCTTCTTCAACATTGATAGTGAACTGCTAATTGATTACGTCCTGAGCCAACGCGGACAAAAAATAATGGTTATCAATAATTTCAAATTTCAATTGCGAAAGACTCTAAAAAAATCGAATTGCCATTTGTGGACTTGTGCGACGAAAGAGTGTAAGGCTAAATGTCATACAACTGGTGAGTAGAAATTTTATACCGCTTTTGTTTAGTTGCTTTGCACTAGTTTTCGTGAATCATCCTGATCAAACAGAAAAAAATCAGCGTAATTAAGTTTTTTAAGTTAACTGTATAAGATGTTTCTTGTAGGCAAGGCATAATATTACCTTGTTGCTGTAGATTACCTGATATTAAATTTTGAGATTTCTAATTAAATTGTTAGTCACATTGTTATATATATATATATATATATATATATATATATATACAGGGTATCCAATTAAGTCGGCACCATATGTGAAACCTTTTTATTTTTAGTTTTATGAATTTTGTTATATAAAATAATTATGTTACATAAAAAGTTTTGAATGATCTAAAACCTAGAATACAATGATTAGATATTAAATTTTTTTAGTTGTATACGCGGTTTGTCAAAAAAATGAATTATGGATATTCTCAAGTCTTAATAAAATTCATGTTGTTTAACGAACCGCGTAAATGACTGAAGAATACTAATATGTGATTCTGATGATTGAAGTTCTAGATCATTCAGAACTAGAGAATGAATTTGTTTTCATAAAACTAAAAATAAAAAATTTTTCCATATGGTACCGACTTAATTGGACTTCTTATATATATATATATATATATATATATATATATATATATATATATATATATATATATATATATATATATATATATATATATATACTGAAAAAGCGATAAACGCTTTTTTGGGTGTGCAGCTGAAGATAGGACAAAGAAGTACTCTTTTTAGTCTATCAAGCTTTCGCAAATCTTTATTTGCATCATCAGGGTGCTACAATAAACAAAATTAGTACAAATTACAGAATAAAAATTATTTTGTATCTTATACTAATTGAGGTTAGTTGTCATGATGTTTATAAAATGAAATGAGCAACTACAAATAATGGCGAAAACTAACCAAAAAATGTAAAAAAATTGCTTTTAAAAGCACTCTAATTGTGGGATCTTTGTACAAGTCATTGAAAGATAAAGTACAGGAAACTGTACTTAAGCATTTTGATGCATTCTGTCACAAAAAATGCATTGCTGATTACTTCAAATTTAAAAATTTCCGCCAATGATGCCATAAAATGTAAAGCTTTGCACGTGTAAAAAATTAAGTCTTTCGACTTCAATGCACTAATAGCACATTCACGTTTTTAGCTTTTCCTATTTTTTAGACATTTTATATTTACTGCCTGTCCAAAATCGTCTATTATTTTCAAGATAGTCAAATAACACCAAAACAGTAAGACTTAGACCGAATGTATGCTTAAAAAATTATCTCGAGAATTCAATGAGAAATATAAAAATGCAATGAAAATCAAATAACGAAGTTGGGACTACTTCCGATATAAACAAAAATAGCACATGTTGACAAATATTTTCATTTTAAAGTTCACTATCGAAATCCTATGTAACTAAATTTTTAGTTCTCAAAACCATTTAGATTGGCAGATACGTCTAATAGGCCACACCGTGAGACGTATTAATATCTTAGTTAAATTTTAAAGCAACTTGCTTAAAATAATTTCTGAATTTATTAAATTATCACATAAACGGGAAGTATAACAGGTAAGAGGCAATCTTTCGCATTAGATACCAGGCAAAAATCCCGGTGATGAGTTTACCTATCTGCGGTGATGAGTTTACCAATCTCCAAAGGATGCCGGTGATCAGTTTACTATATCTCCGAGGGTCTAATAATTTTATGGGGGGCTATATAGTGATGAGTTCGTACACGTCCTTTCAGAGTCAATAATGGTCACTTCAGCTGTTCCGCAGGGAGGACAAACATCACCGATTTTTTTCAGCATATTTGTTAATGATATTGTTATTTTTTATACAGTCAGTATTTAATGTTTTGCTGATGACTTAAAGTTATGGAGGGTTATAGAAGATTTTAGAGATCAGTTGTCTTTACACGCTGATCTTGATCGTTTATACAATTGGAGTAGTTGAAATGGTCTTTATTTAAATGGTAATAAGTGTTGTTATATCAGTTTTACCTGAAAAATAAAGAGGATTGTTACAATATATTTCATTGATGAGCAACCTCTTAAGTTTACCTCTTCCATTAAAGACTTAGGAGTTTCTTTAAATGAGAGGCTTTTCTTGGTGAAGCATATTAACATAATATCCATAAAGGCTTCTAAATTACTTGGTTTTGTCCCAAGAAATTTTGAGTATGTTTCCATAAATGCAACTATTCTCCATTCACAAATTGTTGAGAGCACGAAATGTGCCTCAAAGTCATAAAAAGGTCGTAAAATTTGTATCATCATAGGCGTTCCTGAGGTGTTTATTCATTAAATAATAATATGTTTTAATAATGTTATATATATA
Organism: Diabrotica undecimpunctata; assembly: GCF_040954645.1. Taxonomy (NCBI): domain Eukaryota; kingdom Metazoa; phylum Arthropoda; class Insecta; order Coleoptera; family Chrysomelidae; genus Diabrotica; species Diabrotica undecimpunctata. The sequence goes on along the minus strand of NC_092803.1, from coordinate 115,019,483 downwards.
TAATATTAATAATGTTTTAATACTAATATGTTTAGCAAAAAACAATTAAAACTTTCACGGCTAATGGTTATTATATTATATTAATAAAAATAAGAATTTAACCATTAACAATTTTGTAAATAAGAATACCTTATCTCTTTGGATATTTCAATACTAATCTTCGCGTTTAATCACTTTACTAGAAAACCTGGAATTCATATCCGAAGGTACTATTCGTTGCAAGATAATCAGGATGGAATTCCCCAGATTTTTAATAATATAATGGGTATAAAGATGCCGGCTGTGGCCACGTGCCTTGTCTGTTCAGTTTATATTCGAAATTTAACTTGAAAGGGTGAAGTTATTACGAACGAAAATAATTTTTTTGTTTAGTACGTTTTTGATCGCATGTAATTTACAACTTGTCGGTGTTTCCGCGTCTACGGCAGTAATTAGCGTCTCGAATATTTCTTTTGCGAATTATATGCAGTGCGTGAGTGATTTTTTATTCCATATACCTACGAACATATACGTACCTTTCACTCGTGCTTGTTTTGTTGGATTGTTTGTGATGGCTTCATCATCAACATCATCAAGTTTTACACCGGTACTGTTGCGTACAGTCAGTAAGTCTGTCTATTCACCAAGAGAGAAGACTATTGTCCTGAATGTTCACGATGCTCTGGTTTCTCAGAATCCCACAAACATTGTTCGCAACATAGTCGAAAGTTGTGCCAACATGACTGGCGTAGGGGAGTCAACTATATAAATGTTCCTATCAGAAAGAAAAAAACACGGTATAGCTAACCCAAACACAAACGAACACTTAAAGAAAGGGAAAAAGCCTATTGAAATTGATGAATTTGCCAAAAATGGTATCCGAAGGAAAATTCATGGATTTTTTTTTCAAAAACGAAGATATTATGTTAGAGAAGAAATTATCTAAGATCCATACGAAAATTCCGGGCTGAAGGAAGGCCAATCTTCTACCAGGATGAAACATGGGTAAACTCAGGTCATACCCAAAAAAAAAATTTGGTGAGATGAAAATATATTAAGCTCCAGGCAAGCCTTTAGGAAGGTTGGTCTACTGGTATCTCCCCACCTTCTGGTAAAGGCAGTAGATTAATAATTTCTCACATTGGCAGTGAAAAAGGATTTATTAAGCATGGTTTGTTGCAATTTCAGTCCAGAAGCACAAAAGACTATCACGAGGAGATGACAGCTGATGTTTTCGAAGAGTATTTTGAGCAGTTGATTGAACACATACCACCAAATTCAATTATAGTATTAGATAATGCACCTTATCATTCACGACTAGTAGAAAGACTTCCAACGACTGCGTGGAAGAAACAGGATATTCTTGACTGGCTGCGGAATAAGTATCTGCCTTACGAAGATGGAATGGTAAAAGCAGAACTTTTAAAAATTGCCCGGCATCACAAATCTAAGTTCAAGAAATACGTAGTTGACAAAATGGCGGAAAGGCGAAACATCACAGTCCTTAGACTTCCACCCTACCACTGCGAAATAAATCCAATTGAACTCATTTGGGCACAAATGAAAAATTATGTGGCTAGAAAAAATACGTGATATAAAATACAAGCTGTACGTGAATTGTTATACGAGTCTTTACAACATATTACAGAACAAAACTGGAAAAATGCAGTAAGACATGTAATAGAAGAAGATCAAAAAATGTGGGATCTTGATAACATAATTGATGCGACCGTAGAGACACAACCGCTTTCAAGACGACTCGGATTCCAAAGTTGATCCTATTTATTTCGAATTTGAATAGTTTTCTAATCGTAATTATATAAGGTAAGTAATAGTAGTTGTAATCGTAAGGTATTAAAGGGGAAAGGCGCAAAATGTCGCCTGTCAAAATGTTCAATGTGTTTTAAATGTATCCGTTTTTTTTCAAATCCTGAGAAAACTAAAAAGCATTTTTGAAAAATTTAAAAGAAGAATGAAATATTTATTAGAATAAATAAAAAGTTTCTTTTGCATGCAATATTTTCAATTAAAAATTATACTATATTTTCTCTTTTATTTTCACCCCTGTTACATAACATTAAAATAAACATTGTAGAAGTTTTCAGGGACTTTCTGCCCTCAGTAATAATGTAATCTTTCATTCTGCATTTAAATTTTTCCGAAATATTTATTAGCTTTCTCCGGATTCGAAAATAATGGACACATTTAAAACACATTGAAAATTTTGCCAGGCGACATTTGGCGCCTTTCCCCTTAATTAAATAAATGTATCTTTTACAAATGGCAAGAAACTTTTTATTTTTGAATAAAATAAAGAAGTTTTATTACCACAAAAATACAATTTACATAAGTACAATTTAAAAAATATATTTATTTAGTTCAAATAAAATGTTTCAATCATATACTCTACGACACTGGTCGGTCATCTGTAACCATTCAAAATATCTTCGTAATCGGATTATAAGGTATTGTATTCCTTCAAATACCAGGTGGGTTAGTCGAAAACATCTTAAACCGTCAGTTTCAGGTTGGTTTTTACTATTATATCGTATTACCTATCATCTCTGTATTTCAGTTCTCTAATTAGGGTTAAATTTGTAGTGAACTATCGACAAATTGTGAACCGATATTAGATTATGTTATTGTTGCCTTGTAAGTCCCATCTTGGAATATTCCTGTCTAGTTTGGTCTCACTACTTTCAATGTCATATTGACACACTAGAGGTTGTGTAATATATGTTCTTGAGATACTATGTAATTAGAACTGATAATTTTGTTGTTAATCATAATTATATTAATATCTATCAACTAGTATAATTACCACCACTTAGAATTAGGCGGGATATGTTAAGTTCTGTTTTTATTTTAAAAATTATAAAAAGTCATATTGATTGCCCATACCTGCTGAATAAAATCAGATTTAATGTTCCAAATTTAGGTTTGCGCTATTTAACTACGTTTATTATCCCCCTTGATCGAACATTATATGGTAGTAACAGTACGTTACACAGATACATGAGATTATTGAATAACTCAGATATAGATCTATTTAACACCAGTCAACTTAAGGGGTCTCTTGTATTTTCATCAATTTATTGTTTTTGATTTATTGTATTTTTACTGTTATTGAGGTTATCTTATTAATAAATAAATAAATAAATTGAGATGTAAGGGGCAGTTCAAAAATATGTGATTAAGATCAGCTATGCTATTCCACTCACATCTGCCTGTTAAGAGAACTCCGATTTTGTGTAAATATTTCGAAAAACATCCATGATCTACTTTTAGTCTAAGGATGGTCGATACTGTATTTCTACTTAGTGCAACAACTTTGTAAAATTGGATCACAGCTATTGTTGGCTGTAATTAAATCATACTAATACCTGTAGTTTCAACCAGCGTTGTCCCAGCCTCTATCCCATTTAAATTTAATATGCTTTTAACATATTATGTAAGCAGATATGTGTTAAATTACTAGTATATGAGAAATGAGTCAATATTCACAATCTTAAGTAGTTTTTATTTAATAAAGTTGGTAAATTTTGAGCTACCGGTTTCAAGGCTTACAATATTTGCCCCATCATCAGGCTTCAGTACGTTAGTCTTATTTGTATTAAAACCTACAAGCTAAAACAACATAAAAACAAGCAATAAACAACTGAAATACAATAAATGACACTAAATAATAACAAGTTGAGTAAGCAGCTATAACATTAATTGAGAGTGAGATTGACAAACCAAGTATTGTATCAACAAATGATACAATGATATATAAAATATTTTCAATTTTCAAAAAGGAGAGTGTCAATTTATAATTCCTCAACTTTATTGGAAAGAATTAAAATTTTCAAGCGGCAGAACGTGTTTTGCAAGCTGTCAATTATTTTAGATAAGATTAACAGGTTGTGTTTGTTAAAGTCCTGTTATTATAATGTGCAGAATTGATAGTTCCATAATAAAAAGCCATATTAATCACAAACGTCTAATTTTACTATTTTAAAATTAAAGTGTCATTTAACCGTGCCAATGAAAACTTTAGTGTTAAGTGTACATGATGCTCTTGTACTTAAACATTTTACAAGTACCGTTCGGAGTCTAGTTTCAGTGTTCAGATATGATCGGAGTTGGAGAAGCAACTATTTATAGACTTTTAAAGCAACGAAAGAGTGGAAGTATTACAGAAGCACCTAAAACGTCAACAGGAACAAAACCCATTCATATAGACGATACTGTGAAACAATCGATTCGAACAAAATTTCATTCATTTTATTTCCAAAAAAGCATTCCTACTTTGAATATACTTTTAGTGGACATTAATGAAGGCGAATTTTTGCCAAACATTAAGAGATAAATTGAAAAAAAGTAAATTAGGATTTGTGTATGAGAAAAGCAGTAGAAAACCTGCGCTCATAGAGAAAGAAGCAATTATTTGTTATAGCAGGCAATATTAAATATATAAGGGAAATTCGAAAATTGAGAAAAGAAGGCAAAAATATTTTTTATTTAGATGAAATAGGTCAATAAAGGACATTTTCTTAAAAAAGTTTTTACATTTATGGAAGATTCGTTTACGGGCTTAAAATTTCCAAATGGTAAAGGTAGCCGTTTAATCATCACTCATATTGGACGAGATAAAGGATTTGTTGATGTAGGTTTGCTAAATTTTATTTCAAATTCTACGAACTACTACCAAGAAGAAATGTCCGCTGATGTTTTTGAGGAATATTTCAGTCAAATGATATATTTATTACCAATGAATTCTGTAATAGTCATGGACAATGCCAGTTAACATTGAAGGTTAAAGGAACCGTTACCTAACACTTAATGGAGGAAGCAAGAACTCTTGGATTGGCTAAACCAATAAAATAGTAGTGCCAGCCAAAAAAGAGTTATTGCAGCTGTACAAACAATATTCACCAAAATTTAAGAAGTATAGTGTAGATGAAATAGCAAAAGAACGTGGAGCTAGCGTTTTGCGATTACCACCTTATCTCTGTGAACTAGTCTGGTCACAAATTAAGGGATATGTCAAGAGAAATAATACAAAATTTAAACTTCATTATATCTTTCCCAATAGGAACACGATTAGTAGGAAGACCACGAAATTGATGGAAAGACAACTTACTAGAAGCACATTGAAAAACAGAGTCATGTCTACTTAAAAAGAAGCAGAAAAAGAACTTCAAGATGTTCGTCAACACTATTATCTGACTCCATATCAAACATTTCATCTAACAATTGGCAAAAAGCTATAAAACGTAGGTATCATATCAGAGGAAGAAAAAATGTTAATAGAGGAAACAAAAGAACCAACTATTATTTCTGTGGGAAATGAAGAAACTGAGATTATGATGATTATTCCTTATCGGAAGAAGTCAGCTTATGTATTTAGGTATGTAATTATATATTTATATTACTAACTATAAATTTATATAACGTTAGTACCCGAAATATATTTATTATTAACTTGCAACGAAATGTTCTAAACCAATATTTAGTATTTTTATAAAAATTAATGTGGCTACGTAATATTGACATTTTAAATTTTTTTATATTCAAGTAATTTTATGTTTTCCGTCACTGAGACGTTCAGTTATTGCTTAATCTCTTAGGGTCTGCTCATTTGCATTTTATGATGTATTTGAGGTTTGTTGGGGTGGTCATATTCAAGTTGAGTGAAAATCCAGATAAGAAGGTATCAATTATTACGTTTTTTCTGCATTGACCAACCCTGTATTTAGACCTTTGCTATAAAATCTGTGCTATCAATTATATTCAAATGTACTATAATGTGCGACTTCACTAAAACAAAATCGTAGATCCAAATTCCTTCTTTTTCTTTATATGTTAGTAAGATACTTAAAAATATACCACCTGTACCGGATGTAAGAAAAATAATCTCTGTACGATGCACATTTTTCTTATTTGGAAATTCTTGAGACACTATTATTATGTTAATTTGAAAGAAGCTACTAACGCACGCGCCCCTAACTTTTGAGAGTGGTATCATCACACTTCAAAAACATTCTTCCGAAGAACACCAAATTCGAATATCTAAAATGTTTACTTTTAAGTCTTTGAATATAAATGAGAGTTGAGTATTTTGTTCTAAGAGATATTCTTGCCGCTTTGAACAAATAGCCCATTTACCCAAATATATTCCAAACCACAGCCCCTTTTTAAATAAAAGGATCGTTTAAAAAAAGTGAAACCCAAAATATATATTATATTGTTAAAAATTAGTTTTCTCAGTTCTTTTTCTACTTCTTTTTCTTTTGTATATTTTTTAAGAATTTTATTTGTCACGTTAAAGTATTGGCTTGTGTTTACTGGGTGATGCCCGTCCTTGGTTTGGATGGGAAAATGCTTTTTCAGCTCACAAAATAAGTCCAAAATCCTCAAAACATTATGAAAATTACTGAAATGATTCACGCAAGAAAAAGAGCATCGAAGTGGAAACCAAAAAACATAGTAAGTAATAGTAGCGAAAACTAGGGAGAAGAATTCTTAGACATGATAACATAAATGTATCAAATTTTAATGAACTCTCCACTCAATGGATCCTGCTAATAATAAAAGAGATCGCCAGTGAATAGGTGTGAAATCCAGGAGGATTGAGGACAAACATTAATATCCCAGATGAATTTACAACAGGCTGGAACTAGTCACTGTAATACAACAGACTAAACTAAAAGATAATATAAGAACAAAAATACCTGGACATGACATCTACAGACCACTATCTAGAGATTCAGAAAACGCTGTAATAGCTCACACTTCCCAAGAAGAAGTGAGAAGATTAATAAAATAACACAAATCATAAATGCACCTCCGTGAAGTCCAAAGACATAAAGGAAGCTCAAGTAATCATGTTGTTAAAAGACGGAAAAAATGGTACCTTCCCTCAACACTACAGGCCTCTCAGTCAATTATCATCATAACAAGATTAATTACTGAGAGTGTATTATAAGCAAGATTCTGAAACGAAAAGCGCAATTTAGATACTTATTCACAGGGCTCATTCACAAAATTAGCCTATTTGAATATAGTAAGGCCATAACATGCCTACCCTCCTCGTACTGGACCAATAGAATAGGACAAGTTCTATCTGAGTTTAGAATAATGGAGACCGGGATACCACAGGGAGCGGTATTGACACCCTTTCTGTACACGATATATACTACGGACTAACAGGAGCAGGAACTGTAAACTATTACATACTTAGCGAAAAGATATCTACAAAAGCACTAGATTATCTGGAAGACTAGTGCATACTGTGAAAAATTCTTATAAGATTGGATAAATTGCAGGCTGTCATACTTCAAAAAGTGAAAAAACAGAAATATACTAGTCGAACAAACCGAAATATCTAGAAGTAAGAATGGATAAAAGATTAACATACATGCCACACGTAAGCAGCATTATCAACAAATTCAAGGCATTAAGAAGCAAACTAAGACCTGTCGTACGAAGAAAAAAGCAGACTAAGATTGACTATTTCACTAGACTATTTTTAACTGATAAAACGTCATAGCAACGCCTACTGATAAAACTCCTTCCTGTCCGTGATTTCTCAGCGACAAAATTATGACAAATCCATCACGAAGGCGTCTGGTAATTCTATTGTTGTCAGTTTGACAAACGTCATTGAGATGTACTCAATTCTGGACAGATATAATGAATCCAGACGAAAAATCAAGATTTGGATGCCAGGTGAAGAAATCAAAAAATTGGTTTCGGAAGGTGCAGAAGCTCTATTTGGACCCAATTTTCGGAGTTCCTACGGGTGAGAAATTTTACGCTTGAAGTAGATGTACTACCCTAACTGAACTCGCAAAAATTCTCGAAGATTATGCTTTTAACATGAAAAAAGCCAATGGCGAAAACTATAAAGAGTCGTCTTAAAGTCAATCTAGAATACTACAGCAAAAATGGTATAAGAAAAATATTTTACGGAGTACGGCATAAAAATTGATCCTTTCACAGATATATCTTTCAAATGTGTAAGATTGGCCAGAGATACCAAGCGGAGGCAACTTCAAAGTGTTCAAGAAAAAATAAAACTCTGTTCAAAAGTATTATCCACCGAAGAACTATTAAAAATCATCCAAACGACGAGGAAACCTTCGATGAAGCACAAAAAAAGTTTTTTCACGTTTGCTCATTTGAACTTGCTTGGAGAGGTAATGAGGCCGAAAAAAGCAAGATTCACTTTTTCCAGAACAAATTTAATATTATGGGAGAATAAATTAAGGCGGTTCGAAAAGTTTGGCAAGCAGCAAATGGCTGGTAAGAAGTTTATCAATCGAAAATTTATGCCCAATTAGATTATTTTGGAAATTATTGGAAAAAGGGGACCAAAGACTTTATCAGACAACACCGTATCTAAGTTGATCGAAAATCTCAGAACAACAAATGAAGCTGGAACTTAGAGTTCCCAAATGCTACATTTCAATAATACATAAAATCATTCTTTAAAAAGAATTGGTAAACTACTATAGCTTATAATAATTGTACATTTAATATTGAAAACAAATAAATAAAGATGATGTTTCGTTGATAAGGTGCATTAATTGTCTCGTGAAATAGTCTTTAGGGAGAGAAACAGAAATCGTTATTTGTCGCATTTAAATGAGGTTATCGCTTAAAACATAAAAAAATATATACATATACATAAAAAAAGAGGGTTTGTCGGATTTTGAGCATGTTCTGGTCTTTAGGCATGAAAACATTTAAATGATTATCACCATTCGCATAAAGGGAAACATCATTATTTGTCACATTTAAATGTGGTTATGTGCTTAAAACATGGGAAAAAATATCAAAAAATGGGTTTTTTAAAATTTTGACAATTTTTCGAAAATAATCCGAAAATAATAATAATAATAATTTCCGATCGAAAACAAAAAGTTTAAACCAGCCATTTAAAAGAACGAAAAAAAAATACCTAAAAAATAATTATTTCGAAGTTTGCCAAAAATTACCTACATAATCTAAATTTTTTTTAAAAAATTCAAATGTTTTTCCTGAGCTCAATTTTAAGTTAAAAAAATCTGAAAAAAATCAAAAAGTTCTTGGGCATTAAATTGTAGATTCATGAATTTTTTCCGATTTTTTAAAGCAAAGAATAGCTCAGATTTTTTTTTTCGGAAAAACACATTTTTTGCAGTAGCGGACGCCAGAGGTCACCTAGAGAGCTACAAATTTGGCTAAAGGGGTTTCTAAATATGTACCAAAGAATATAGACGCTTCTATATTCTATAAGCGTCTATATTCTTTGTATGTACTTTCAAATGCCCAACCCCAAATAAAAAGCCAGCAGAGTGCAGATTTGACCTTCATATCCCGCTATAGCCTTTGTGTCCTACATTGTAATCAATAAAATAAGAACAAATATTTAATTAATTATTCAAATTCATTGGATACATTACTAAACCGTTTAAGGACACATTACTAAATTGTTTAAAGGAAACCGATTTATTTTCTACTATAGATACGGGCCAGTCCGTTCTTGCTTCTAAAGGTATTTTGTTAGCACAGAAGTATCGACCTTTCGAAGTCCACTTTGATGATTAAGGCTAAGTAAAAGAGGAAGATAAACTAAAAGTAAATATAGAAAAAGAGTTTTACGATATAGGTATCAGAAAGTAAATGATCTTTGTCGTGTCTGGATGGAATGCGAGAGTTTACAGAGTTAACGACAGGGCCGGAGTAACATTCCTGAAACATAGGAATAACTTCAGTACGATATATCCAGTCAACAAGATGCGAGTATATATTTTGTAGCATTATAAACGTCACATGTTTTTGTAACTGTTTGTTATTTTTCTTCAAATAATTATTTTAGTTTAATTTCTGTTGATTTCATTCATTTATTAATTTTCTCTTTTATTTTACTATTTTATTCTAAAAATAGTTGGCGCTCAACTTTTATTTACTGAACTTTCTGCCGTAATCTTTATTTTTTAATTTTAATTTTTTACTTATTATATTCTATTTCCCGTATTCAGACCCCATATCTACTCCATTTTAATTTATGCCATAGACATATATTAAATATCTATGCACGACTTCAAACAACAAAATATATTTGTCAATTGTCATCTCCTACTTCTGTCATACAGTTCATCTGACAGTAGCATCTATATACTTTTGTCGTGTCAGTTTTCGCTTGAATCGAAGAGAATGTTTTTATGTACATCTTTTATCTATAAAAAGACGTATTTCTGTCCATAATTCATTTATATCGTTATATCTCTTGTGATGAGTATATATTATTTCATATTTGTAGTTGATAAATTTTTTATATATCTGTCTTTTTATAATGTCCTATTTTTGACTTGTTTTTGTACATCACCTATACACCTTGTTTTACTTTTTTATTAATCCTTTGTATGGTCGTGTAGGATCTTTATTTAAATCATTTTAACTAATTTATTTTAATAATCATTCTTCTTCTTTCAGTACCCTGTCCGATTATCGAACGTTGGCGATCATATTGGTAATAATAACTTTGTTTACGGCGGCTCTAAATAAATTAGCGTTGGTATTTTGATACCATTCTCGGAGATTTCGGAGCCAGGATGTTCTTCTTCGGCATGCGCCTATCCTTCCGGCGATCTTACACTTACTGTATTATGAGGTGTAGAAAGTTATAACTCTCTGGATGTCTTATTACATGACCTAAATATTGTAACTTTCAAATTTTTATCGTTTTTGTTATTTCTGTGCTCTTTTTCCTTCGATGTAAAACTATTTCATTTCTTATTCGATTAACCCAACTTATCCGCTATACTCGTCGATAAATCCACATCTCAAAGACCTCCAATTTTTCCATTAATGTCTATGTTAGGGTCAAGCATACCATACAGCAATGTAGAGGATATGATTTTGGGCAGCAGAATTTATAGAAGGCAGCTCTGGCCTTTTCAATGCGTATTCTTAGTTTTTTTATTTACATCCCAGTTATCGTTAACGTTTGCACCCAAATAGGTAATATTGTGGACTCTTTCTAACTCTATTCTATGGTTGGACAACTCTATGGTCTAACAACCATAAGTTTTGTCTTAAAAGTATTAAGTTTTAGCCCATATCCACCACATGCTTTGGTTACCCTGTTTATAAGTCGTTACAGGTCTTCTTCATTGGAGGCAATAAATGCCGTGTCGTCTGCATATCTGAGATTGTTGACATTAATTCCGTTGATTTTAATGCCTGTATCTTCAACTAAGGCTTCTTTGAAAATAAATTCAGTAGATATTAAAAAGTAGAGGCGATAGAATACATCCTTGCCTCACCCCACGTCGTATTTCCACTGCTTCCCTCGTGTTGTGTCCAATTCGTATATTTGCACATTGATGCCAATACAAATTTTTGATAATATGGAGGTCTCAGTCATCAATTCCCACCTGTTGCAAGACACCTATAAGTTTGTCATGGTTTACTCGGTCAAAGGCCTTTTCGAAATCGATAAAACACATATATACCGATTGTTCGATATCCCTACATAGTTGAACCATGACCTGCAAACAGAAGAATGCTTCTTTGGTTTCAAGGTTGTTTCTGAAACCAAATTGTGATTCACTTAGTTGTACTTCTATTTTGTTGTAAATTCTCGAGTGCAGTATTCTTAGGAAAATTTTCAGTACATGACTTATCAGACTGATAGTGCGATGATCGCTACACTGTTGGCATTTATTTTTTTCGGTATCATTACAAAATAAATGTTGACAGTAGCCAGTCTGTTGGTACATGTCCTGTTTCGTATATTTTATTGAAGCAGAAGAGGCTTAAAAGAGAACGTTTCGAGAAGAATATTTGAATATTCTGCTGGAGAATAAGATTAAAAATGCTGATTTAAAAACTGACTTTGTATTGGAGATTCAGCGGAAGTTCAGCGGAAAAAAAGGTCCCGTTATTATATAGCTGAAATAATATGTTGTGACGACGAAAATGAACTAAAATAATAATATATAATGAGTTCTTAAGGATACAATTGTAAGCTTTAATTTCCTCCAAGAAGATGTAATTGCAAAATTACCCAATCCAGTTTACGTTAGAGAAACCGCTCGTCAAGCTCAAATGTTTTGATTAGGAATAAGTTTTGGACAGTATGACGTGGAATAAACAAAAATATATTTAATTTTGCATTTTTATTTATGAAAATCATTTTAAGAATTTCTTTTAATTAAAATTTAGATCTGAAAAAAGCAGTTTATTTATGCTTGTCGTAAATGTTAATCCTATTTACTATTTTTATTTTTATATATTTTTATTTGTAAAATAACTATTTTTTTAGATTATTTGGGTAAGTAATTGAATTGATGGTCCAAGGTACAATACTAGGAGGTCCAAAATATAAGACCAAATTGTACCTTGGTCCATCCTACACAAAATTAAAAATAATTAAATTTATATCTTAAACATATTGCTTTAAAATTTTTAAATACATTGTTGCTTAAGAGTTATGTTGCTCATTTGCTATGCTAAATCCCAACTCAATACGTTAAGCAGTGCAATAGTTACAAGTCATTAAAAAAAAGTAGCCCAAGGTACAACACTCTCCCTTACAGATAATAAAGTAATATTAAAATAAAAAATTTATATAATTTCTTATTAATTTTAAAATAATTAAGCCAGTCACCACAGCGCACATTTACCGCACATACACCAAGTGGTGAATTTCGAACTGCTAGACAGATTTGTATACCTGGGCACCCTGATAACCAACAATGGCGATTGCTCCTCAGAAATCAAGCGTAGACTAGCAATGGCCAGAATCGCAACAGCTACACTGATTAAAATATGGAAAGACCGAACAAAAATGATAATATTCCAATATGGAATACTAAGCTCAGGTTCGTCAATTCCCTTATTTTTTCCATTGCTACATACGCAGCTGCAAGATGGACTCTCTGGAAAAAATTGATAGGAATAATATCGAAGCCTTTGCAATGTGGGTCTATAGAAGAATTTTACGCGTGTCCTGGATAGAACATAGAACCAACCTGTCAAATCTAGCAGAGCTTCATATAAAAGACAGACTATTAAAAAAGTAAACCGAGCATACCTAATTTACTTCGACCATAAAGCTTAAAGAACGGGGACCATGGTAATATGGGTAGTAGAAGGAAAGGAGACTAAGAGGAAGATGTCCAACACGATGGGCAAACCAAATAAAGTCTCTGGTGGGAAAACCCTTCATGAAGCCGTCCATATGGCACAGGATCGCAGCCAATGAAAACAGCAATCTAATAATATTTAGAGTGTCACCACGCCCTGACAAAAGTCCAAGGAATGAAGGAAGCCAATCACATGAATAAGTATTCAATTCATTCGTATGTTAATAAAGTAATTGAATTGTCTTAAATATAAACCAATCCTCAGCATTCCATGAGCCCTTGTTAGATCGTGTTGACACCCTAAATATTGTTAGCTTGCTATTTCTAGCTCTATAAACCAATACACAACACACATGAGCGCATTATGCTGAGACTAAACGCTTATTAAAGCATACTTGTATGGTATGGTGATGAAAGAAAATTCTCCACGCTTATACAAAAATCATGCTTGTCAGGTAATTTTAAGATATTTGTCTAGCATTAAAAATGCTTGGATGTAGTGAAATTATTAAACTTTATCATGGTATATATTACCATTATATATTGTACAAATTTATAGTGGTCATGATTATGAGTTGAATAAATTATCCAGAACAATTTTTGGCAGCTTAGATTTCTTTGTATGGAACAATGCATGACTCGAAAAATCAGTAAAAGATTTTTGCTTATCTCTATATTGAAAATTTGTTTAATTCGAGGACAATAATATTTTACATATAGGCTATATATTTCTAAAAAAATTAAGTGAGGACAGTATTAAAACAGACAGTAGGGAAGTAGTTTTGGCGGGTTGATGAGTGTTTTATATAAAATATTCTGATCTTAAATAGTATTGGAAAAGAGATTCTTAAAAGTAAATAGAGTATTAGATCTCAAAATAAGAGACAAGTGGAAGAAAAATATACGTTCACGTTAAATCTATAGAGTTGACGTGAGAAACACTCACTCTAGATACCTTAGTTTAAAATTAAGTAGATTAAAGGATTAAGATTTGGATGAACTAAAATGAAACTCAGAACTAAGAATTTAGGAAAAGTAAAGAAAAACTTCACATCAGAATAAAAAACCCTTTCGTAAATAAAACTCAATCCGGCCCTTGTCAGCGCAGTGTTTACTTCTGGCATACCTTGAATAAAATGTCGTTTTGTCTCCTTATTTAGCCTACTTTCATACAGTCAACTTACTTTTTTAACCTATAGAACGAAACTATTTTACAATGTCGTCGCGGTGTATTTATTTCAGAATCGTTTGTTTAGTTTATATGTCAATAAACTGACATTTGCGGTAATTTTATCAATTATTTGTTGAAGGGAATCTGTATCACCGTTGAAATAAAAATCTATAAAGATATATGTGTGAATTTGCTCTGTACTTCAAGGATAAGTAAACTGTAATGTAGCAAACAAATATTAAGTAATGACTCATTGTTATCAATAGTGCACAATGAAGGATTTTTGAAACTTCTGATCAAACATTCTGAATAAAACGGAGAAGTAATAGGGGATCAATTGTAGATTATTCATTTTCTACTGCATATATAAATCCTATTTTATGACGCCGTAACACCATCCGGTAGTAAAAAGTAAATATATATATATATATATATATATATATATACGAGTTGTGTTCCTCTGCATGTGTTAGCAGTAGAAAGGAGACATGAGAGAAGAGAGCATTTGACAACAGCGATGAGCTTCAAAAAGAAGAAACCCTGTACCCTGTGATTGTGAGGAAGATGATCGTGAAAATGATGGGAAGTAAGGAGGGATGGAATAGTATACACAATTATATCCAAACAATAATTAAAAAGAAAGAAGAAGAATAGAAACCCCAGCCTTGTTAATGGCAGAGATAAGATCTAGATAAGAGAAGGGAGTGCTCCGAAAGTGTCGTAAGCCTTACAGCGACCATCCCACTTTCGGAATACGCTACGTGCGACAGTCAACTGTGCACAAGTAGGAGAGGGTGGTTTTAGTTGGTAGGCAGAATAACACGAAGGCATCCGTTTGCAAGACCTCCTTTTAAGGGGAAATGGGCTCGGATATACTCCTCTAGCCGGAATCCAACACACGCCTGCCATCTCTGGGGATGGGTTAACCTGGTACGATTTTTCTAAATTTCCACCCTCAGAAAAGAAAAAAAAAAGTAGGGAAAAGATGAGCCATGAGCCTTTATCTCTCACTATACTACTATCACCGAGACTGAGCCCTTATCTCTTATAAAAATTGCTCATCCAGAGACGACTTCATACACTGATAACTACCAACTCTACCAAGAACTATGGGTCATATAGACGTGTTACACAGGTTTACGTTTGAAATAAGTTCTAGTATCTAATAATTACGACTGCTTAATTTCATTATTAATGCCGGTTTTCTTACTACACCTTAAGCCCGTTACACACCTATCGTACAGTCTTCCGATCCTACTCCGATCATCCATAGTTCGGCGGCTATGTACCTTTCTGTATATATATGGAAGAGTGGGAAACCTTCCATGTATAAATTTTTTCGCTTAATACGTATATGTAGTGCCCCGTCTCATTTTACATAAGATAGAATAGTTTTTAACTATCCATCCTTCCTTGTATAGAGAAAGGTATCCAGCCGCCGAATTATAAGGCTGTATGATATGTGTGTCCCAGGCTTTATTCTACGCTTTGTGGGACAGGGCAAATATGAATTGATTTTATTAAAAATTTTCAATAAATTAACGTTTAAAAAATTTAAGTAAAAATCCTTTATAAAAGGTATATACTCGTAAATTAAAAAACCCAAACGGGCTATGTCATGAAGACAAAACGTTTTCGGAAACCATGTTCCATCATCAGTGTCCCAAAAAGTATATAACCACTTTAATTAAAAAGAACATGAAGTTAAAAATTTGACCAAAGTTAATACAAAATGTGGTTAATACTTACTAGGTGTACATGTTTTGAGCCACTAAATATCTGGGTAAAAACCCGTTAAAATTTATCTGTTACAATTTGGTTTACATTATTTGTTATTATATTTTAAGATGTTAGAGTTACCAGTGGATATGATAACTTGATGGTAGCAACTGATTTGAATGACAAAATTGATATGTTAGGTCGGAAGTTCGAACAGAGCAGTCATTGTAGGTTAATGTCTGTGTCTAAATATGACAGAAGCCATCAATATTTAAAAATTTGAATAAGTTAAAGTTAAAATAATTTAACAGTAACAATCATCATTGTTGTAGTATTAAATTGTGAATTTGTCCTGAATTTATGTTAAGAACCTGGAGAAAAGTGTTTTTTGATTGCTGTATGTGGAATGAATTGTGGTGATAGGCAACCAACTGTACATAGGTCCAATGAATTGGTGTGAAATCAGGATTCTAATAGATGGCCCTTTATGTTTTGCAACATTTGGTACCTGGAAAATGCAGAATAGACATATGTGGGAAGTTGGATGCTTGAGACTTTATTGTTGATGGGTGAAATAGGAAAAAATATTTTTTGAAAATGATATTAAGTGAATACCATAAAATACTTTTGTAATGTGGTGTTCATGAGGTATATAACTTATATCTTGAGCATAGAAGGTCCTGTATGTTAAAAGACAACATTTGGTACCTGGTAAATATAAAAGAATTCTAAAGTTACAAGTTCATGAACATAAATAACGTGGTTTTATAATAAGTTGATCATACGTTACTCGGCTTATAACTTAAGAAAAAGAGGCCCTATCTGTTATAAAGCAGCACTAGGTACATGAGAAATATAAAACGATAAGTTATAAGTTCATGAGCTTAAAGTGGGTAGATAGAGTTAATAAACTGTTGTTGTATATTGACAAGATATGTAAGAACTGCAAAAGTAGAATGTTTGTAGGTGGCTCTGTTAAATTTAAGTAAAAAAGAGGAGAATGAGTAATTTTAAAAAGTTGTTGAGAAGAGGAAAGACTCTACAGGAGGCTGGGGTCTCCAGAGATCCGAAACCAAATCCTGAGGGAGCTATATGGATAAGTAAAATAATATGAGGGATGGAAAGGATGAAAAGGTGATGATCTTGTTTAAACAGATATGTGGGCGGTTTTGTGATAGGTAGACTCAACTTATAACTTAAGGAGAAAAGGCCCTATCTATTATAAAGCAACACTCGGTACATGAGAAATGTAAAAAGGGATAAGTTATAAGTTCACGAGCTTGGGGTGGGTTAAAAAAGTTGATAGACTATTGGTGTATATAGACCTGACGTGTAAGAGCTGCAAAAGTAGAATGATAGCAATGACTCTGATAAATTTAAGTAAAAAGAAAAATGAAAATTGTGATGTTTTAAAATGTTGTGGGGAGAGGAAGTTGTGAGAAGATTAATTGTGTCGAAAAGAAGCATGGAGAACATTAAATATAGGAATCAGACCTGAAATTTAGGTTAAATAGAAAGGAGTGGGGAAAGATAGAGATTTTGATGTATTGAGAAGAGGTTTTGGAGTGAACTAAGGAAGATGAATAATTGACGAACGAATAATGATACATGTAAATTTTATTGTAGAAGTAAATTAAGGATATGGGTTATGAGAATAATTGGCGATGGAGTGGGAAGAAATCTCGATTGAATGAGACATGGCGATTAACACCATTTGGACTTTTTTGTTTTTCTTTGATGATTTCAAAGTTTTTTTGGGGGATATTGTGGATACGTGATACATCTTCTGGGATATTGAGGGTGTGGTTATGTTCTTTTAGATGTTGAGAGAAGGTGGAGGTGTTTTCTCTTTTTGTGTGTTCTAGAGAGCGTGAAGACAATGATTTACATGTTCTTCCAATGTAGGTGGCATCACAATCTGAACATTTTAGTCTCTAAACACCACTACGGTTCATATAATTGATGGGATCTTTAGAATTAGATATGTTTTGACCCAAATTATTGGGTACTTTAAAAGAAACGTGGATATTTTCAACCGAACGTTTGATGAGATTTCGAATATCTCCAGAAAGACTCTCGTGATGGTATGGAAGTGAAACATAATTGGGTTTGGTGGTAAGGTCTCTTGGGAAAGCAGTCTCCTGCAGGGTTTTAAGGCGTCTTCTATGGATGAGTTTATTGATGATGTTGTGATCATATCCATTATTGACTGCTATTTGTCTGAGAATGTTAAATTCTTTTTTGTAGTTTGAATGGGAAAGTGGAATGGTTTCTAGGCGATGGATGTAACTATGAGAAGCTGCGTATTTGTGTGACATAGGGTGGTTAGATGAAAAGGGTATTACATGGTCGGTCTGTGTGAGTTTCCTATAGATACTGAAGTCAAAGTGATCATTTAATCTGGTAATGGTGAGGTCGAGAAAATTGATTGACATGGACGATTCTAATTCCATGGTGAACTTGATATTGGGGTGAATTAGGTTTATTTTAGAAAGTAATACTTCAGCTGAATTGGAGTTACCTGAAATGAAGACTACACAGTCATCAACATACTGAAACCAATGGAGTATTTCAGGATTTTTCATGATCTGTGTGGATTCTAAATGATCCATAAATACATCAGCTAATAGAGGGGAGAGACAGCTACCCATGGCTAAGCCATCAGGTTGTCTATAGTATTTGTTGTTGAAGACAAAGAAATCTTGATCTAAACAAAGTTGTAATAGTTGGATAATGGAGTTTGTAGTAGATAAGGTAATGGAATTGGCTCTTAGAAGAGAGTGAACCAGATTAATGGTTTCTTGTTTGGGGACAGAGGTGAATAGATTGCAAACATCGAATAAGAGCATAGTAATGTTGGGGTGAAGATTAATCTGTTGTAGGTGATTAACTAGATGACTGGTATTTTTAACTGAGTATCGAGGAGTGAAGTTCGTCAAGTTGTTGATAAGATTCAATATAAATTTTGATAGGATGGAAACTGGAGTGTTTATGAAACTAACAACTGGACGAATGGGAATGCCCTCCTTGTGTATCTTAGGTAAACCATACAGTCTGGGTGTCAAACGGTTGCTTGGAATTTTGTAATATGGTGCAAAATGTTCTGATAAGAAATCTGTAAAATGTTTGATATTTTTTTTTTATTTGTAAACTTTTTAGAGGGGTCTGTTGTTAATAAAGTGAAATTGTTGTTATTGAGGAAAGCAGAGACTTTATTATTGTATGAAGTTTGGTCTTAAATCACTAGGCAGTTACCCTTGTCAGCTTTGCTGATAATTAAGTTGTTTGATTTGATTTTATTTTTGATAGATTTGAGGGTATTTAAGTGTTCATTACGTTTGTTTTGAGATAGTTTGGCAAAATAAGGTGTGAGATAAAAGTTTTGGTTAGTGAAAGAAAAGTTGATAGATGAGGGGGTGTTGGTATTAGGTGCTGTTGAAGAATTAAAAAAAGAATTTTTATTTTTGAATTTGTTTATAGTATTAAAACAGGAGTTTCTGATTTAAGTTTTTTTATTTAAAGGAACAGAGAGATTTTGGATGATAATGTCTAGCTCAATAGAGAGACTCTGAAGGTCTTTTTCAGAGACCTTATTTGGAATGGAGTATTTGAGGCCTAGATTTAGTAGATGAAGTTCATTATTGTCAAAGGTAACTGAGGAGAGATTTTTTAGTCTTGGGTGGAAAGAAAAATGAGAAGATTTACTGTTGGTATTGTTACTGTTACGATTTAATGAATTAGGTTTATTTTTAATAAGATTGTTTAATTTAGATTAAAGTTTGTTGAATTTAATAAAAGTTACATTGTCTAAACGTTTCGTTGATGAGTTTGAGGAAAAAGAAATTCTAAAAATTGTTTTTTCATATACTGCTATATACAAATGAAGACCTTATATGAAAATTATTTTTAAATATTTGTGTCAATACAACACGAAAATATCTTATCAACTAACTTAACTCATAGAAGGTCTACTTATATATAAAAGTTATTGTACTAGAATATTCTGGGGTAGTAGACAAGATGGCGGAATCTACAGGACTACAATCTTCCAATCCAGATTATCTAGTGCATGACCTATCTTGGGTAAGGCCAAATTCTTGATGTCATAATTGAACACGTTTTTCTTCAAATTAGTTAGAGAACGCCATATATCCTCGTAGCTTGCCCTGTCTGTATACGACTTCCTGGTCATCATATACAGCAAAGATCGAGAACCATCTTCTAATCTTAGTACTCTTCCAACTAGAGGTTGCTGATTTTTTAACTCTTCCAAACGACCGAACTTCTCATAAAATACGGATGAGATTCCATTAGTCGTCTCAACATCTTGGTCAACATAGTGGGCTAGAGAAACGTTATGCGCAACACTAAAAAGATCCTGCTGAACTTCTGTGGTCACGCCTAATCTAGCACTCTTTCTCTCTGCATTATTTGACACGAATTCATTAACGCTTGGTCGCCGGTCATCTTTGATCTCATGTTGAAGGGTTCGTGCTTTTTCTGTTTCATTTGAGCCAGCATAAGAAGCAAGATGATTTATGTAAACTACGTTTGGTTTACCTTTCGCCAACTTTTTAATTCGGTATATTACGTCATTTATTCTCTTTTTAATTTTATACGGACCTTCCCATTGTCTTTGCAGTTTAGGAGACAAGCCTCGACGACGTTGTGGATTATAAAGCCAAACAAGATCACCTACTTCATAGTTTTTATTCTTGCATCGAGAATCATATTGATCTTTCATTCAGTCACTGGCTAACTGGATGTGTTGTCGGGCAAGTTCATGAATGTTGTTCATTCTTAACTTCAGGCGGTCGACATAATCTTCGCTTGCAACATGTTCTTCGGAAGGTCTGCAGCCAAACTCTAGGTCGCAGGGCAAACGAACTTCACGACCGTACATCAGGCAGGTTGGAGTCTGGCCTGTAATTTCATTCAGAGCCGAGCGGTAGGCCATTAGGAATAAATGAATGTGCTGGTCCCAATCTCTTTGATGTTCTGATACAACTTTGGACAGGTGTTTACCCATCGTTCGGTTCATCCTCTCGACCATTCCATCTGATTGAGGATGTAGGGGTGTCGTTCTGGTCTTATTCACACCAATCAATTTACAAACGTTTTGGAAAAGGGTTGACTCGAAGTTTCGCCCTTGGTCGGAGTGGATCTCAAAGGGAACACCAAATCGGCTAAAAAATTATTTAACCAGTATCTCTGCAACGGTAGCAGCTTCTTGATTTGGTATCGCATAGGCCTCAGTCCATTTCGTAAAATAATCCGTTCTACCAGGATATATTTATTTCCATCATTCGTCTCTGGAAGTGGACCTGCAATGTCGATTGCTACTCTTTCTATAAAACTACCAACATTGTAATGTTTCATGGGTGCCCTCTTTTTACCAACTCGACCATAACTGGTTGCACACAGTTCACATTTCCGGCACCATATTCTTACATCATCTTTACAGTTCACCCAATAGAACCATTCTCGAATCTTTTGCAGAGTCTTCATAATATCAAAGTGTCCACCTGATGCACTGTCATGCAACTGACGCAATACCTCTGACACTTTACTTTTAGGTATAATCAACTAAAGCTTAGATTCTGTACCATCATCGTTCTCAAAGGTTCTATACAGAAGATCATCTTTCAGCACAAGCAATTCTATTGGCTCTAGTAACACTTGAGTTCTGGACTACATGCACTAATGTCTTGCCAAGAAGGTCTTTCACTTCGACGCATCCAATCCAATAATCTTTTTATACATGGATCATCTGCTTGAGCGTCTTGTAGCTGTTGAGGCTGCTATTGATCATTAATGACGGTGGTTCGTCTCACGGGGCAAAGTCGTTCTTCTAATTTAAGACAGTGATTACAATTTGCACTGCACGGCCGTCTTGACTGAGCATCAGCATTTGAATGACTTTTTCCAGCCCTGTGTTTGATCTGTTCTAGTTTTCTAACTGTTGTATTATTTTCTTGCAATTTGCGGCGAATGTGACCTACGTCGTTACCATTCCAACATCTGGTTCAACAACACCCTTAGGAATCGATCTTAGGATATCCGCAGCATCACCTTGTAAAGCAGTAGTCAAGGAAACAGCTTTTTCTTGTTCTCTTAATGATTGGCTGTCGCAATAGCTTCAAATTGTATAAGGTATATGGAGCAAGAAGAGTTTCCATCAAATGGTGGCAATTGGTTGAATAACTTTCGTGTTAGTTATCATGGTCTCTAATTGTTTGATCTTCTCTTCTACGTCTTCCATATTGCCGTTTACATTTTTCTGTATCTTATCGAATGTTCTTGAAACTTCTTCAAATTTCTCATTGTTCTGAATACATACCTTTTTTAATTATTTGTGAAGTCCCGTGGAATCTTCTAGATACATTTTCGAAGTTCTCGTCAATTTGTCTAGCTGCTTCTTTAATCATTTGCGAGACATTTTCAAATTTCTCATTCATTTTTGTTAAAACTGTTTTTTTTGCTAATTGAAACTGGAATGTCTCTGGGCCATCTCCATTCTTGTTAAGAACATTCTTCAGTCGTTGTTGGAGGATCTTCTTGGATCTGCTGCAGTCTTCATCGCGTTCTTCTGTTTTACTGAAAGTTGTACTAATAGTATATTTGGTCAGGCACACACGTATTTTTTAAATGTTCCTTTTCTTAACAAAGATCATAGAAGGTCTGCTTATATATAAAAGTTATTATGTACTAGAATATTCTGGAGTAGTCCACCTTTAATTCGTTGGTTTGGCGGGTCGATCTCTCCCGCTCTCGATTCATCTGGAAGCTTCTCGTCGTCTCGCGATGCAACCGTTATATGGGCTACGTCGAATGCATATTCGTAACACTACTATCATCACTATCTGTCTAAAAAAGAAAATACAGATTACAATTATTATTATTAAGTTAATGCAGACATATGTATTTATTTTAGGTTCCATAGAATGAATAAGTCTGGCAACAAGTTGCAAATAACTTCAAAAACTTGTTGCAATTTGACAACTGTTTGGGAGTAATGTATGGAAAGCATATAGTTATTAAAAAAACCAGCAAAATGTGGCTCATTTTATTATAACCACAAAGGTACTTTAGCATTGAATTATTTACAATAGTTAATGCAAATTACATTTTACATGCTCACGATTACTTATATGCTCACACGGGCTCCGATGGACGGATATTAGACTGGGGATGAGAATTTAGTGAAGCCAGACTCTCAAACGAATAACTCACAACAAATTTGCCAAATTTTCGAAAACGTGTTTCGTATCCTCATGAGTTTTTTAACAACCTATTGTTATACATATTTTACTTTTTTACAACATGGTGCTGTGTTAAGACACCAAATGACAGTGTACTTTTGTTCTGTGCACATCCAACCAATGGTCTTTTAAGTGGGCCTGGTCCCTATGCCGGAATCTTGGGAAGAATCTTCTTAGATTCTAGTGCTGGCAGGTATATCTCAAATACTTTGGCAGAACTTCTTCTAAGGTTTCCCTTTCGCTCTTTTTATCTCTTTGTTGTATTCAGTTATAGTTTTCTTGTATGTTTCCCAGTTCCCCAATTCTTTGGCTTTATTTGATAGCCTCCTTGCTTCTTTTCTTAGCTGTTCCAGTTATCTGCTCGACCAAAGCGTTTGTCTTGTGAAGAAATGATTTCAAGTTACCACTCCAGATTAGTTGAATGTTTACCAACATTCAACTAATCTAGGTAAATAAAAAAAAATTGCGACGTAGTTAATTTCTAATTAACTATACTGTAGCGAGATTAAATAAAACGAGCGGTTTGAATTTATATAAATATATTTATTTATAAGTTTACAGTTCGGTAATATCTTATCAACTAACTTAACTCATAGAAGGTATGCTTATATATAAAAGTAATTATGTACTAGAACATTCTGGAGTAGCCCACCTCTAATTCGTCTCATCGAAAGCGTATCGAAGACGTGCGCTATTGAAATGCCAACTCTTCGAGTTTTCTAGATTTATCCTTCTACGAATTGTGACACATACCATGCATCGGAGATGGGCTATTTCGTTACAATAGATTGACGATACAATGAAAAAAACAGAATTATTAAATATTGTCAATATCCATAAACAAAATTATAAAAATATAAAAAATTTTCATATAGCAATATCGGAAGTAAGTTGAAAGATTAATGCATGCAATGTAAAATCGCATTAATACTAAAGAAGTCACAGTCATGATTCGGATTCAAAAAAGATTCGGAAGTCCAGTCCTCCAAGTAAGGATGTTAAACACACAGATAGAATGGTCTAACCAATTACAATATTAAGAAGTTCTAATGGACCAAAGAATGACATAGACAGCAACTGAAAACAGCGCTATAACTAAAAGCTAGATATTAAGAAGAACGCTAAGAATTAGTATTTGAAGAAATAGCAAGTTCATATACAGAGAAACCAAAGAGGTAAGGATCCTAGATAAAATTAATAAAAAGCGTATGGAATCTTCAACGAACCAAAAAATCATCCTCATGAAAGTCTAAGGAACTTGACGAACTACCATGAAAACATACCGGCAAGGCACAGAAGACCTAGACACCAACTAGTAGGGTGAAGACTCATCAACCCGAAGAGTAAAGAGAGAAACATGAAAAGGTAGTCACATAGTATTAAACGGGAGTATGAGTTAATTGGTACTGCACTGGACCTGATAAGTGAAATAGTTAGAATAGGTTTGTTAAAAAATAGGATAGGTAGGTTTAGGAGAAAAAAAAGTCAAAATCACATACACGAGACACGTCACGGCACTATTTATATACCTGGAAATGCATGCTACTACTTCGCACTGTTTAATAAAAATTTTTCTGATTTCTGATTTTCTTCGCATTTTTTGTAAATTCTGGCATGTATGATTTTAAGAAAAATTTTAAGTGCATGACTCATAAGGCTGATAGTTCGGAAATCTTTCGCACGTTTTCGCAGATCGTTTTTTAATAGTGTTACAAATGTTGACAATAGCCATTCCTCTGGGATATTACCTGAATCGTATATGACGTTAAACAGTTCAATTAACTCCTTCGTGCTCACTTCACTCATCACCTTAATAAGTTCAACGGGTATTTCATCCGGACCTGTGGCCTTACCTTTCTTAGACTGTTTTAAAGCTGCTTTCACCTCTCTTTCTAGTAGTGACGGCCCTGCCATGCAATTTATTTCTGGAAGGTTACGTCGGTAGTCCCAGAGAAGTTCTTCGATGTACATTTTCCAGGTCACCAACTTCTCCTTAACTGTCGTCGCCAGGTTCCCGTCTTTGTTTATGAGGAGGTGTGTGTTTCTCCTCTTGTATTGACCAGTGGCTTCTCGAATCTTTCGGTGGATATTTATATGATCGTGTTTCACTTGGAGCTCTTCGATTAGTTTACATTTTTCTTGCATCCATGTCTCCTTGGCTCTTCGCATTTCTTTTTTAATTGTTTGGTTGATTTCTTGCTATTTCTTCACGTCCCTGTTTTTCATTAATCTCCTTTGGTCCATCATCTGTAGAATGTCATCAGCCATCCATTCTTAATTTTTTACTCTTGTTTTCTTTCCCAGATGTTTTTTTCCCGCATTTAACATGACGTTTTTGTTCACTCCATTTTTGTTCTACACTCTGTTCTTGTTGTTTAGCGGTTTCTAGTTTTTCTCTTATTACATCTCTTACGTTCTGACGAACTACGGGGTCTTTTAGAGTGTCATAATCCAGGTTCTGTTTAGGTTTACTTTTAATGACGTTCTTTACTTTGAGTTCTATCTGGCACACTAATGGGTTTTGGTCCGGTGAGAAGTCTGCTCCTGAGAAGGTCTTCGCCGAAGTCAAGCTGTTCTTGAATCTTTTGTTAATGAGAATAAAGTCTATCTGATTTCTGATTATATTGTTGGCTGTATCTGCAGGTGACTGCCACGTATAAAGTACGCCATTCTAGTGATGTGGTTTATATATGCTCATCCACACAGCACTGTTTCGAGCCTGGCCATCTCATCTCGCTGATTCTCATCACGACGATTTTAAGTCTTTTCATTTCTTGAATGGTGTTGTGTATCTTTCTCCCTTCAAACATACTTCGAACATTCTAAGTACAGATTTTTTTAACGTTCCACGTGCACACTTTTTCTCTACTAATGTTTAAATATTGGTAAGGATTTCTTGGGTTGACGCCCTGGGAAGTCTTACATTTTCGTGTTCTTGCTCCCCTGCTGGATCTTGGTATCCGAAGTCCATGATCAGTACCTTTTCCAAATTTGTTTACAATAACTATGATGAATGAACTAAGGCCTATTTATGGGGTGGTTTCCTGTTGCCTTCCCTATCGTAGTGTCACGGCCGTTTGACTCATAATGCGAGTGGCGCCTGTGAGTATTTAGAATTAAGTCTACAGGATTTTTTTCTACTTTCTCAGAGCCTCAATCCAGTAATGACATTACTGCTGTCTAGTGCCGTATCCTCAGTTGATCCGCGGGTACTTATCTGGCTATGCCTTATTCGTACCTGTCCTGCATATCTGCAGGAACTTTCCCACTCAGCCATTGGGACGCGCCGTGTCGAGGTTGAGGACTTTCCCGCCTAGTCTGTCTTACCCAAAGTACTGAAGGGCCCCTACTCAATTCAAAGCCCCTCATCCACGCAAGTTGAGACCAGCCACGGTAGCAGGTTATATTTATTATTTCGCATTATGTGGCCTAGGTACGAGGTTATTCTTTTTTTAATCTTTGTTATAAGCTCTAACTCTCTATTTATAGTATTTAATACTGTTCGATTTGTAATGTTGTGTCCATAATATTCTGAGCATTCTGCGATAAAGCTACATTCCAACGACTTCTATCCGTCTCATGGTATTTAATTATAATGTCTAGGCTTCAACTCTATACAGAAGGACTAATCAAACGTAGTATTTAATAACTCTAATTCGGATATCTAAGCTTATTTTTCCATCATAGATAATTTGTTTCCATTTATTGTACATACTCCTATCCTATTCTATTCGTGTTTTTCGAAAAACATCTGAAGAAATAAAATGAATAGAGATACAATAGGAAATTTGTACCAAAATTGACGTATCCTGAATTAAAAAACCTGCTTGTTGATTGATTGATTTCATATCCGGAATAGCCTAATTATGTGAATCATTTTATTTCACTTTAAAATTCGTAATATCCAAACACCGATCAGTATTCACTAACCAGCATCTGGAAGAATTACTGAGAAGTGCTGTCACCAATAATTATTCACCAAATTTTATTAGAAAGAATTATCAAAAAATATAAACTAAATGTATTTAATTTTAATTTGAATTTTAATTGATATGTTTTCAGTAAATATAATTTCTGTAAAACAGACTTTTGCAGAGTTTTTAGTTCGTATTTAATTGCGGTTCGCGAAAAAATTCACATTTTGAAAAATGGTTCGCACTCTCAATGAGCTTGGTCATCCCATGTACAGACATATACCAATAAGCTGAAATATATAGGATACTTCCAATTAAAATCTGAAAATATAATAATGAGTCTGTTTACGTCACAATTAGGTTAGTATATAATAAATATTAAACACTACCTCAGTAACGATCCTATTGTTCAGTGTCCTAACTACTAATTATTTAAAGAAAATTTATAACGAAGGTTTACGATTGTACCATGAAAATTCATAACATGTTTTACATTAAGTTTTGAAGGTCTACAATGATATAATCAAATGTATTATATTACAATCACTTCTATTCAAGTTCATTGACATTTTTATTTAAAGTTTTAGCGGAACTGCGTTGTTTTTTAACATTTAAACGACTTATAAATTCAAATATTATTAATTCATTCATCCAGTATTTAAGTTGAACACATATTCCTTGTTTAAGACGGTTTTGACATCATTATATAAGAAATTCCACCAAAATTGGTCATATTCTTTGATTAATGGACATTGTTAAAAATTTTCTTCTTTAACAGCATGTTTGAAATAAAAGTAAATATTAATTTGTAATGTATTAAAAGGGAATGGAAATATATCTGTGGATTGGTATTAAAACGACTTCTCTAATTTTTAAGCTATTCATTATTTTCTTTACCTAATTTGCCTTATTGTAAATCTCTTCTTGAAGAATCAAATACTTTTAATATTATTTCCTATGTGATCAAGATATATTTTTCTTCTTTCGAGATCAGACGAGGCTCTGTTTACCTCTGGCACTTAATCGTGAGGCATCACCATCAAGGTAACCAAACCTTGTACCAAACCTTAACTGGTGCTTCGTTAAACTTTCGATTTCTTCTGGCTCAATACTGGTTTTGCCAGTGTACACTTACTTCATATTTAAAGCTCTGATTATAGGCTTCTTTTACCTATTGTAGGTGTTTTTTGCACATTTTGCGTAAATTCCGCCTATCTGTGCTTTTGCTTAAAATTGTATGCTACTACCTATGATATTCTTACGAACATGCTTTCGGCATGGCCCATGTAACGGTTCATCTCGAAAACGCTTCGAGAACCTTCGCGATGTATCGAGTGCGAAAGAGAACAACCGGTCACGGCGAATTAGAGGTGGGACTAATTTGGATTATTCTAGAATAATACTTTTGGTATATATATGTAACGATGTTATGAGTTAGTTTAGTTGATAAGAGAGTACCGAACTGTAAACTTATAAATAAATATATTTATATAAATTCAAACCGCTCGTTTTATTTTATCTCGCTACAGTTATTGTCACGGTGTGAGATTAAAAAAAATAAATTCAGCAGTGATTTTTGAAAAAGACTTTTTGAACTTTTAAAAAGTACTGTTCGTCGGGAACATCCGCGTAGTTCGGTAGTGATCTTTAGTATGCCATAGTGCCCTATGATATCTCGTATGTTGCTATACGTTCATTAATAATGAAGTTACTGTGTAGTGCCCCTTTAGTAGTTGCCATGTTTTTTTTCTATATAAATATATTCGTTATATCCGCCCCTTTTATTTGATATGTCGCATGTTAAAATTTGATGAGTTGTTTATTTTGTACACAGCTAGAGGCCTTCTTTAACTCAATAAATCAAAGCTTGCCTTAAGTAAAACTTTTTTATCTATAGTGTCCTATGATATCTCGTATGTCGCTATACGTTCATTAATAATGAAAATACTGTGTAGTGCAATTTTGGTAGTCACCTTGTTTGTTTTTTTTCTATCTGAATATATTCGTTATATCCTCCCTTTTTATTTGCGATGTCGCCTGTTAAAATTAGTTCAGTTGTTTATTTTGTACTCAGTCAGAGGCCTTCTTTAAGTCAATAAATCAAAATTTGTCTCTTCGTTAAACTATTTTTATATCTAGTGTCCTATGACATCTCGTATGCAACTATACGTTTATTAATAATGAAGACACTGTGTAGTGCCCTTTTGGTAGTCTCCTTGTTTGTTTTTTCTATCTTGATATATTTGTGATATCCTTCCCTTTCATTTAACGTATCACGCGCTCCAATACCAATAACAAAGGAGATATGATGTAATGCACTCTTAGCAATGTCGCAATGTGTGTTTTTTCTCTCAACATATTCACTACCCCCTCTCCTTTCCAATGATGTATCATACATCACGATTCAACGAACTATTTTACTCCCACGATAAAACGCTCAAAAAATGAGCAGAATGAACCTAGCATTTTCTTTTGGGATTTTACATAGGAAATTAAGCAGATACGGTATAGCAGCGTTTTTACAGGTATAGCTTTTACTTAATTTTATTTATTTTTACTTAGTTTTATTTAATTTTACCTAATTTTATTTAATTGTTATTTAATTCTACGTAATTCTATTATAATTACCAAAATAAAATTTTATTTTATTTTGGTAAAGCGTTGACGTTTGTTCACCGTCATTTTATTTTTATAGTAAGTGTATGTTTATCTTACGCATTGACATATAATATATGTATATTATATGATATTGATCTTACCTTACAATTACAGTAACCTATATGTATTACAATTTTGCGAAAAAATTAATTACTGTAAATAATGTAGAATGAATTAGCAATAAATCAACCGTATCGTTTTAAAAACAAAATATGATTGAAATTTCAAATGTTGGTAGTTAAGATTTCTTTCCTAGGTGGCGTCGATACCTTACTGGACAAATGGTGTTATTTCACATCCTAGCCTTTTATATAGATAGATTTTGGGTCAATAATAAGCATCAATGGTTTTTTTAAAACAGATATCTAGGAAAATGTACCTGATCTAGACTTGAGACTGAACTATTAGGAAATCCCTAACCTTTTCCCTTAAACCGTGCGGAAAGAGGGTAAGGTTTATTGTTCTCTCTCTTTCTCATCGTTTTACTAAATTCCAAAGTGGTATTACAATTCTACCTACTGTTATTTTTTGAAATTCTCAGATTTCAAGTAGTTAAAAGTATTTTATTGGCAAGAATTATGGAACCCCACTTCATAAATGTAATTTGGAAAAATTTAATTCCTCCAAGTTAATCCAAATATCTCTAAGTGTCTTTGGTAGACACTTTGTCTCAGGACCAGCAACTTTATGTGGAGTCGTACGATGCCATGTTATCAAATCATCTGGTAACTTTAACATCCTAATATATAAGATTAAATAATGTAAACTAAATTGTAACCTATAACTTTCAACGAGTTTTTACCCAGATATTTAGTGGCTCAAAACATGTACACCTAGACACTGATGATGGAATATGGATTCCGAAAACGTTTTGTCTTCGTGACCTAGCCCGATTGGGTTTTTTAATTATATACCTATTGTAAAGGATTTTAACAAATTTTTTTAAATAAATTTTAAGTGATTGAGGATTCGAGAACATAGTATTAGTTAATAATTTATTATGTTACTAATGTTATGTTGTGTAAATATTAAGTTCCCATAGCATACCCAAAAGCTTCTTTAAGAGAAACTTGATGTCATTATCGGTTGTATAATCCAAATGCTTTGAGCAATGTTCTGGCCTGCTCATTTAAAAGAAGATCAACAAGTCTGGCTCCAATCACATGGTAAAATCAATGAAAATAATTTATTCCAAACATGAAGAATAAATAGCTTACAGAAAATATTTTTCACTTGCTATGATGGGCGATGCAATGAGCTTATCAAGCAGAAAGATCAGTTCAAGCCAACATAGAAAATCTGGTAACGAGTCCGAAGGGGGCTTAAAACAGCAAGAATTACCTTGCTTAATTCTTAGGCACTGAAGGTGCATTTAATAATACCTTCATTCATCTATACACAGATGAAAAACAAAACTAATGACATATCATGTATATGGATAACTCAGTGTAGAGTTATATTCATAGAAACGCATGAAGCATATATCTACTTAATGTTGGATCCCATCTGGATTAGTCTTTCAAATTCTAAAGATTTTTTTCTGCCGAATTGACCTTAGTTTGAAATAGGCCCTGGGACTTCTTGGGGTTTAAAATCAATTGGGCAGCTTCAAGTCAATTAAAAACATGATCGAAATTCTTCAGATAATCTTGCAAAGTCTGCTTCAAGACAATTATGTCGTCTAAATACATCAGGCACGTTTTTTAAGATAACCCTCTCAGCACATTTTCCTTAAGTCTTTCAAATGTTGCAGGAGCATTACAGAGTTCAAATGGTATACCATTGAACTGTTACAATCCAGATTCTGTGGTGAAAGATGTATTCTCCTTATCTACCGGGTCCGATTCTACCTGCCAATATCCAGACGTCAGGTCCAAAGGATAAAACAATTTACTTCGAACCAATGTTACGCCGGGCTGGCGTAACAATAGTTTTGGTTCCTCGCGCCCTAGTGTTTTATTCGAATTCTTATTTTAAAACTAATGTAAATTCTAGATCAGTTATTTTTAAAGAGCACATCTTATACTTAATATGCTTTTTAGAAAGATCTTTAATAATTTAATATATTTATATATTCTATGATTTTATAAGATATTGTTTCACCCATCCTTTGGATTGTTTACAAATCGTTCCAGTCCAAAAATTTCTTTAATTGTACTCAATGTTTTATTTCAATTATTGGTGTAATTGTGTAGGTAAACTATCATTTTAAATAGAACTTATTCACCCGAGTGGTTAGTGTAATTAATGAATATATTACCGTTGTTTTTTTCGTTTCCTGAATACTACCAGACAGTGAAATGCTTGTAATTGCCCTAATTTGATTCCGTTATCACTTTCGAGTTGTTTGTTGGGTGATTTAATTTTTAAATGGATAAAAGATAAACAAAAATCAATATATTTGAGGTTTTATCAATATTTGTTTAATTGCGTCATTAATGTTGTACATTTTAAAGAAAGATTGGGTGTTAAAAATCATAGGCGTACTAACGATTGTACCCTCTGGATGATCGATTGAAGGTTACACAAAGAACGGTACTAGGCTCGGGCTTCAGTCTGGTAGAGGTATCTTGGTCGGGGTTCTTGTTACAGCTCAAATATCACGGATCAATTAAGGAAGTACTTACGACACAAAGACAAGAAGTTAGAAGAGAAGATAAGAGATAAGAGAAGAAAAGTTATTTGGGCACCACCCTATTTTTAGAGGAACAGGGAAACCTTAAGGCATAGAGAATACGATAATGAGAAAGATAAGATACAGTTAAGATACGCGAGAATAAAATAAACCGTGAGAGAAAAGGTATCTTGATCGTGCGGTACACACTCAATATTTCGACACAGATACACTAATTATACGATAAAACAAATAACATAAATCAGTAAAAATGCCTGAAAGAGATACACCATGCACAATAATATATATTCATATCATAACAATAAAAATAAAAAGCAAAAGGTTCGTCAACAAAATTATATTGAGGTATATAAAAAAATACACTATAACAATCTTTACGGCACAGTTAGATGACACGAGATAAGTGATTGATTAATTTATAATCGAATAAAAACAAAAAATATTTTTTTTGGGAAAGTAATTCTGCATAACGTAGTATTCTCAAGAATAGAAGAAAGCAAGGGACATTATAATAGTCAATATTCGTCAAACAAATTATTATTATGCCTTGAGAACACTTAAACGTTTACCAAAAAATTTTTTTATTGAATGTGATCACCTCAAATCTATATATGAAATTTAACATAAATATACCCTACATTAATATAAAAGAAATGGTCCGTAATTTATACATATATTATATCGTAGGTTCAAACTCATAATAGTTCGTTCCGTTTAACCATAAACAGCAAGGTCACTAAACTAAACGTTATAAATCAAATTCTTACGGTTTAGGTATCAAAGTTGAGCTTTAGTCAATAAAATTTACTACTCACAATTAATATGCCACAGGTGGATACAGATAGTGGCGTTAGGCCTTCAATAAAGTCACTTGACACTTGGTCCTCGGCAACAGGTAGCTACAGCAACGAATTACGGTTTTCAATCCGTCTCGGGTTGATTTCGGCAGACGAGAAGATAAACAGCCAAACAGGAATAGCACAGGTAATAATCGGTAGTAGAGATGAATGATGAATAATGCACAATGAATAGTGAATATTAAATAATGGCTAATGGCTAATGGCTAATCGTTAATGGCTAATGGTTAATCGGCAAACAGAAGTGACCTCGTTCCTTCGAAGTGGAACACGTCTGTTGGACAAAAGAGAAAATATTTAATATAGGACTCACTGTGTAAAGATAAATAAGGGTGAATTGAAAATCCACTTACCGCCGATTGTCGAAGATAAGACCGCTTGCCACAGGAACCAACTTGGAAATGAATATCGGATTGTGAATTTAGAAGGGCTTAGACAAGCGAAGGTTGAAAATAGGGAAGGGATATTGGCTGAAGGATGCCACGCGAAATTGACATTAAATATCCGAGATATTGGGGTTCATTTTCGTAGCGTTTACCAATAGAAAGTAAAGTTTCTACGAAAAACAACTCTTCTGATTTTCTGAGAAGGTAGCTCGGAGATTTCACAATAGGTCCTTTTTCCTTTGTTATTAGGAAAGATTTTTATGTAGCAAAACAAGATAAAAAGAAGAAGAAACATTTGGCGAAGTTATTTCTTTGTTAAAAAAAGGCGTAACAAAACGAAGGTATGCAGGCATGGGCGGCGTGAAAATAGTTTATTAAAGGGAATAATTTAAAGAAATTATGAACATGCTTCACAGCCCTTTCCACGATGTAAACTGGGTGTACTGAGTTTGCATCGGAACTGTGAAACAAGGAAGCATGGGAGAACTATCGTAAAGACAAGTTGAGAAAAACAAGGAAAGTTTACGTTACTACGATAACACATACGTACAATATGACCAAGTAACATTATAACATAACATAAACGATACACTAAATAGTATCTATCTAACACAATAGACAAAACATAAAAGTAATTCTACAAGTTTTACAAAAGTTATAAAGGTATATGCTTAATAATTATAATTTTTACAAAAGGTATGAAAGTACAAGCTTAATGAATTTATTTAACCTATATAATATTTTTATACAACTATGTTAATATATACACTTATGTGTCAAAAGGTATAAGAGGGTATCCGCTCGATATTGTTACAGCAAAATAGGACACGTAAGGCAAACAAGGCAATATGGAGATCGTTAAACAATGAGCGAGAGAGTGAGTTCGTCGCGAGATTGTTAACGTGAGGCACCTTGGTTTAAATAACACTGTATCAATAGATAGTCCGAGTATTTTGCTTAGATATCATCACTAGAAAGATAGACTTAACCTAGTTTCAGTGGTGTAAGAAGATAGCTAAAAATCCATATAACGGTACTTATTGAAATATAAGCGGTAATAATAGACGATTAATATGCCAACGTTTTTCGTAACCCGGCATAAAGGTAATAAGACTAATGTTAAGTTTTGGTTAGGTAGGTAGGGAGTTTGTAACTAACAAGGAGAATTGTAATGAGGATTTGCGTACTTAGTATCTCTTAATGATTATCAAAAGTCTATGCAGTATTAACAAGAGATTGAGATTTAATAGAGTTAAAAATTATATTTCAGTAATGTGGTTGCAAAAACCCGAGGTTTAGGAGCAGGGGGTACATATGGTACATAATTTTTCAGGTGCACATAGGGTATTTATTCTGGTATTGATGGGACTAACCTCTTAGGCACCAAAATTAACACTAAGAGAGTCATTTAATTGGCCTCATTCCGGTTGAAGAACGACTGAATTCTTACCACAGATGGTCAATAGAAACTAGGATCCAGATACTATTTTCGGCGAGTCAACTGGCGAACGTCCGCTAACATCAGTCCTAGCCTTCCTCAGTGCCTAGTATCTCTGGCAGATGCTGATCTCTATGACGAAAAGGGGTAGAGAAGATGTTATTTCTATGTTGGGTCTCACATCAAAAGTTAAACCAAGTAGGAAAGAGAGTACTACACGATTTGGGAATTCTAAACACGACAGAGATGTCACAGCCGGACAGTGTGTTTAGGGATTTAGGGGAAGTCTTGTTAGAAACACTGTATCAGTAAAGATAAGGTATAAGGCAATTGTACTTTTTAGAAGGTAAAGGCAAGAAAATCTTAGGTTTTCTTAAATAAGGTAGTCCTTAATTATTCCATTTGGAGTCAAGGTAGTTTTATTCAAGATACGATATGTTTCCAATTTTCTTTGGAAGGTAAGGTGTGTTTCTAACAGATAAGGTACCCTTCAATTTTCATTTGAAGGTAAGGTAAATCTTTTCCAATTTTTGTTGGAAGATAAGGTATATTTTCAACAGATAAGGTACCCTTCAATTTTCATTTGAAGGTAAGGTAAATTTTTCGTTGGAAGGTAAGGTATATTTCCAACAGGTAAGATATCCTTACATTTTTATTTGAAGATAAGGTAAAAATTTTTAAATAAAGGTAACACGATAAGATTTCTTCGCTTGTAAGGACTACAGCACAGCCTATATAACGATTATTTTATCAACGCAATGAGGTAAGGTGTGTTATAAGATAGGACGAAAAATTTAAGGTAAATCGCATGACGTCGAAAGTAAAAATAAAGACATAGATAAGTAGAAATCAAAGCAATTAAGACTAACCATGAATTATAGGGGTCTCAACAAACATCAATTTACATGGACAGGTAAGATACATCGGTAGAAAGACATGAGAGGTGTTTTCACGAATCTTGTTACAACAATGTATGTATGAGTGTCAGATAAGAAATAGTAGGAAATAGTAAAATAACCGTTTTTACTACAGACGTATTATAACATATATAGATATGGGAGGTAAAAGTTCCTAGTCAATAAAGTTAGATGTGGGCGTTAGACGACAGTTACAAAAGGTATAATATATATATTTCTAGCATGGTAAATAGTTATTCTTGCTCATTTTCTGAGACTTCGGAATCAAAAGAGTCACTATAACACGGCTTTAAATCTTTTATATGCCAGCGTCCAGCATTAGTACCATCTTCGTTTTTTATTTGATACACCAGACGAGAGAATTTTTTAGATATTGTACCCTTGACATACTTGGGAGCAAGCTTAGACATGAAACGTTTTGGAGCACTACTAAGAACAATATTTTTGCGCCACACGGTATCACCAACAGAAAATTGAACATCTCGTTTGCGGAGATTATAGTATTTGGCATTTCTTTCATAGGCTTTAGATAGGTGGGTTTGGACTTCCTTGAAGACAGTTGACAATCCAGTTATTTCAGAGGCATATTCGTCTCTGTTACCGGGAGAGAATTCGATATTTTGGAGCTGGTCATGGGGACGATTATAATAATCTCCTAATAAGGGAACGTTGCGGGCAAAATTCAGAAAAGCTGGGGAGTGTTGAGTAACTTCATGGCGGGCGGTATTAATAGCTTGTTGAATTTTAAAAATTTCTCTATCCCATTCGGAATGTTCGGTAATATAGCTGCGAATAGCGGTACAAATGGTACGATTACTTCTTTCTACGAAGTTGCATTGGGGGGAATAAACGGCAGTGAACCAGATTTTTTGAACTCTGTATTCATGACAAAGATTCTTAAGAATTTTGCTATTAAAATTAGAGGCATTGTCGCATATGATGTGTTGGGGAACACCGAAAGTTAAGAAAACATTATTTTCTAGGAAGTTAGCGACATTCTGAGCGGTAGCTTTGCGTAGGGGTTGTATTAACGTATATTTAGAGAACCAGTCAGTCACGACGAGTAACCAAGAGAAACCTTTTTTACTGCGCGTGAGGGGACCGATAAAATCAATAGCAATTATTTGCCACGGGAACTCGGCTTTCTTCTGATTTCCCATTAAACCCATTTGAGGAACATTTGGAGCTTTCTGTGCTCCACAGACTTGGCAAGAACGAACGTATTTGAGGACGTCTCTCCTCATCTTCGGCCAGTAAAATCTCTCTTTGACCCGGGATAAAGTTTTAAAATAGCCTAAATGGCTACAAGTAGGAGGTTCATGACAGGATTTGAGAACGTCGTGTTTCTGGGGAGAAGGTACTAAAATTTTCCATTCTATTTCGTTAGATTTAAAAGGTAGACAGGTAGGTACATACTTATAAACATATTCATTTTCTACTTTCCATTGGGGGAAGTTATCTGGATTAGCGATAATTTTTGACCGTAAGTTATCATACCAGGGCTCGATTCTATTTAGATCAACATCGAGAGAAGCTAATTCGGGACTTACAGGAGTTTCGTCCAGAGGGACTTGTTCGTGCATTCTACTGAGTGCATCCGGTACTTTATGGCAGGATCCCTTTCGGTGAACAAGAGTAAAGTTATGTTGTTTGAGGCGCATGGCCCAACGACAAAGACGACCAGAGGGATTTTTGAGGGTAGTCAACCAGAGAAGGGAATAGTGGTCAGTGATGACGGTGAACTTGGTTCCTTCAACGTACGGACGAAATTTTTCAATGGCGAAAAGGACGGCAAGGCACTCACGTTCTGTGACAGAGAAATTTCGCTCGGCTTTAGTCAGAGATCGACTAGCGTAACATATAACTTGTTCGCTATCATCTAATTTTTGCGTCAAAACAGCTCCAACTCCAGTATCACTGGCGTCGGCTTGAACGACGAAGGGTTTCGAAAAATCTGGTTGAACCAGTACGGGGGCAGATACTAAGGCTTGCTTGATTAAGATAAAAGACTTTTCAGCTTCAGGATTCCAAGTAATGGTTTGTTTCTTTTCTTTTCCTTTACCCTTTAGGAGATCGTTTATTGGAGAGACAAGGGTAGAGAAATTTTTAATAAAACGGCGGTACCAAGAGCAAAGTCCAATGAAGCGTTTAATTTCGGTAGTGTTTGTAGGTCTGGGATAGGTTATCATAGCAGATATTTTTTCGGGGTCCGACCGAAGAGAATTATCACCAACGATATAACCGAGAAACTTAAGGGAAGTTTTGAAGAACTCGCATTTATCTACGTTAATGGTAAGATTTGCGTCCTTTAGCTTTTCTTTAACTTTAGAAAGAAGAGAGATATGTTCTTCAAAGGTAGGGGAACATACTATTATATCGTCAAGATAACAAAAAATAAAGGGTTCGAATTCAGGTCCGAAAATTGCATCTACCAGACGTTGTTGTGTTTGTGCTGAATTACACAAACCGAAAGGCATAACGGTAAATTGGAATAACCCTCGACCTACTACGGCGAAAGCAGTTTTTTCACGAGATGATTTTTCCAAGGGGATTTGCCAGAAAGCTTTCTTAAGATCAATAGACGAGATAAATTTTGCACCTCGTAAAAGAGAGAGGATCCTATCGATATTTGGAAGCGGGTAGGTGTCATGTTTAGTGACATCGTTTAAAGTACGACCATCAAAACAAAAACGAAATTCGTCATTTTTCTTCCTAACCAACAAAACGGGTGAACACCAAGAACTACAACTGGGTTCTATCACACCTAGCTGGAGCATTGAATCTAGTTCCTTATTTAAGATATTCGACATATATGGAGACATAGGGAAAGGACGTCGCTTGAATGGTTTTGAGTCGCCGGTATCTATTGTCATTTGAATTTTATTTGTGCGGCCTATACCTTCAGCGCTACTAACTTCGTTAAAGTTATTAATAATTTTGTTCGCTAAGGTACGGTCGGTTGGACTAAGAGATTCTAACGAACAAAGATGCGGGAAGATAGCTTCTGGATTGGCCATAGGAAAAGGATGATTTGGTTTGTCGGACTTAGTATTCCATTGGTTGGTATTAAAATCAATTGAGAGACAAAATTGTTCAGCAAAATTACTTCCAAGGATAAAAGAACACGGTAAAGAAGGCACTACAAGGCATTGAATTACTCTAAAGACATTATCGGCAAGAATAGGTAAATCTATGAGACCAGTTACTTTTTTATTGGAACCGTCTGCTAGAGAAACTGTCGAGTTAACGGATTTATTTATTGGAATTTTATTTTGATTAAGAAAAGCGAGACCTTGTTGTCCGGCACACGTAATGGAACAACCGGTATCCAATAGTACAGTAAAATCTTGATTGTAGATATTTACAGATATGTAGGGTCTTTTATCAGTCTTTTTAGAGATCACAAGGGGACAGACTTTATTATGAGAAGGAAGACGATAGAAGTTTCTAACTTCCGTAAGGTAATTTTTCCACTCATTTTCGGTAAAGCGGTAGGAGTTTCTATTCTGAATTCTATTTGAAGAATAACTGGAGGATCGGGAGATATCGGACTTTTTGGGATGTCTGGGAATAGAATAGCCGATAGTATTTATTCCGTACGTTAGTTTTTTGGAGGATTACAATTTGTACATTGTGGGAAGGTAACTTGAGATTTTCCACATCGATAACAAAATATTTTCCTCGGACGACGACATTCACGGTGACTGTGTCCTTTGCCTTGGCAATTCCAACACGCAGTGGAAGAGTTTGGCTTAGAAGTTAAGGGAGGTACGTAATTCTTGCCTGAAGAACGGTTCGTGGGAAAGGTATTACTAGAAGAATTGTTTCTGGACTGAAAATGTCTCGGAGGGTTTCTCTGGGCATCCCTTTGGTTTTCTACGCTAGAAATAGAAGGAGGGTCACGTTTGAAAACTGAGGCAGCATTTATTTCGACGGTATTAATGAGAGAAGATAATTGGTCTACGGTATCCACCGTACTAGTGGCTATCATAGTAGAATATTCCGGTAGGAGATTTGAACGAATATAAGAGATTATGGTTTTTTCGGAGGGCTGTCTCGGTAATCTCTTTATTAAATTAAGTATGTCTGCTTGATACAGAACGAAAGGTTCATTTTTTCTTTGCTTACGGCTTTTGATCTGATCCCACAGTTCGTCTTCATAGCCATGCGGAAGGAATGTGAATTTAAGTAATTCGACCAGTTGTGGCCAAGAGGTAAGTTTAGATTTAACGCTGCTAAACCATTTAGCTGCGTTACCTGAAAAAAATTCCACGGCAGATCGGAAAAGTATCGCATCGGGAATATCACGCGATTCAGCAAGATTTTGAATTTTTTCCAAGACACTAAATAGATGCTTAGGATCACCGGAAAATTTAATATTCCAATCACCTACATTGACAGGAGTATTAACATGGACGATAGGGTTAATGGCTGGCATAGGAGCTTGTGAAGTTAAAGGTATATATGCAGGATTCGAGTCGGTAGTGATTATTTTATCATCTAGGTTTGCTTCTAACAGAAGGCAGGTAGAGATAGCTTCGTCTTTAAAATTCGATTCCACAGGTTTCTGTGGATCTGGGGTTAGACGTTGTAGTCTTAGGGAAAGATGCAATAAATGGGCCTTTGTTCTTTTGTAGACAGAATCACTAGGGTTTCCTTCAAATTCAGAAATAAGATTTTCGACTTCGGAAAAGATAGTTTCGATCTGGCTTGATTCATCTTCAAAGATAAGGGGATTTTCCGTTAGATCGATAATCGGAGTGGCTTTCTGAAGGGCTTTCTTAAGGATAGATTTTTTTTCGGAAAGAGTTCTATTTGACTTAATACCTCTGATTTTCAGTTCGTAATCGATCTGATTTACCTTGAGATAAGAGATAACAGAAGAATCCATTTTTAAACTCGTTTAGATAAAAAATAGTCGAGAGAAGAGAAGATACTTATATTTGAAGACTGCGTTGCGGTGCTATTTTTTACCATTTAGCTACCACATTGGACGATATTTTCTTGCTGTTAGCTACCACATTGGGCGCCATTCTTTTCTGTGTACCCTCTGGATGATCGATTGAAGGTTACACAAAGAACGGTACTAGGCTCGGGCTTCAGTCTGGTAGAGGTATCTTGGTCGGGGTTCTTGTTACAGCTCAAATATCACGGATCAATTAAGGAAGTACTTACGACACAAAGACAAGAAGTTAGAAGAGAAGATAAGAGATAAGAGAAGAAAAGTTATTTGGGCACCACCCTATTTTTAGAGGAACAGGGAAACCTTAAGGCATAGAGAATACGATAATGAGAAAGATAAGATACAGTTAAGATACGCGAGAATAAAATAAACCGTGAGAGAAAAGGTATCTTGATCGTGCGGTACACACTCAATATTTCGACACAGATACACTAATTATACGATAAAACAAATAACATAAATCAGTAAAAATGCCTGAAAGAGATACACCATGCACAATAATATATATTCATATCATAACAATAAAAATA
Source organism: Diabrotica undecimpunctata (assembly GCF_040954645.1). NCBI lineage: Eukaryota > Metazoa > Arthropoda > Insecta > Coleoptera > Chrysomelidae > Diabrotica > Diabrotica undecimpunctata. The sequence goes on along the minus strand of NC_092803.1, from coordinate 114,977,933 downwards.
AAAAGCAAAAGGTTCGTCAACAAAATTATATTGAGGTATATAAAAAAATACACTATAACAATCTTTACGGCACAGTTAGATGACACGAGATAAGTGATTGATTAATTTATAATCGAATAAAAACAAAAAATATTTTTTTTGGGAAAGTAATTCTGCATAACGTAGTATTCTCAAGAATAGAAGAAAGCAAGGGACATTATAATAGTCAATATTCGTCAAACAAATTATTATTATGCCTTGAGAACACTTAAACGTTTACCAAAAAATTTTTTTATTGAATGTGATCACCTCAAATCTATATATGAAATTTAACATAAATATACCCTACATTAATATAAAAGAAATGGTCCGTAATTTATACATATATTATATCGTAGGTTCAAACTCATAATAGTTCGTTCCGTTTAACCATAAACAGCAAGGTCACTAAACTAAACGTTATAAATCAAATTCTTACGGTTTAGGTATCAAAGTTGAGCTTTAGTCAATAAAATTTACTACTCACAATTAATATGCCACAGGTGGATACAGATAGTGGCGTTAGGCCTTCAATAAAGTCACTTGACACTTGGTCCTCGGCAACAGGTAGCTACAGCAACGAATTACGGTTTTCAATCCGTCTCGGGTTGATTTCGGCAGACGAGAAGATAAACAGCCAAACAGGAATAGCACAGGTAATAATCGGTAGTAGAGATGAATGATGAATAATGCACAATGAATAGTGAATATTAAATAATGGCTAATGGCTAATGGCTAATCGTTAATGGCTAATGGTTAATCGGCAAACAGAAGTGACCTCGTTCCTTCGAAGTGGAACACGTCTGTTGGACAAAAGAGAAAATATTTAATATAGGACTCACTGTGTAAAGATAAATAAGGGTGAATTGAAAATCCACTTACCGCCGATTGTCGAAGATAAGACCGCTTGCCACAGGAACCAACTTGGAAATGAATATCGGATTGTGAATTTAGAAGGGCTTAGACAAGCGAAGGTTGAAAATAGGGAAGGGATATTGGCTGAAGGATGCCACGCGAAATTGACATTAAATATCCGAGATATTGGGGTTCATTTTCGTAGCGTTTACCAATAGAAAGTAAAGTTTCTACGAAAAACAACTCTTCTGATTTTCTGAGAAGGTAGCTCGGAGATTTCACAATAGGTCCTTTTTCCTTTGTTATTAGGAAAGATTTTTATGTAGCAAAACAAGATAAAAAGAAGAAGAAACATTTGGCGAAGTTATTTCTTTGTTAAAAAAAGGCGTAACAAAACGAAGGTATGCAGGCATGGGCGGCGTGAAAATAGTTTATTAAAGGGAATAATTTAAAGAAATTATGAACATGCTTCACGATGATAAACCTAAACGTGTAGTTTGAGATTTGTTGATTGCATCAAATAATTGTTTGCAAATTTAATATTTTTACAAAAAATATAATACACTAATAAACAGATACTCCTCCTTTGCTTTTTAATTAGTATCACCCTTTGCCTTTTGATTTTTAATTTTTAATTATAAATTGTTCTTCTCAGTCTCGATTTAATCCAGTACATTTTGTTAATATTGCTAATGATTTTCTGCATATAGGTTTGCTCCTTTAAAGCTATGACTGCTATGACTTTGTTCTAACCGGTTTTCCGCTCCAAATTTGTTTTTCAGGGCAGGTACAATTTCATTTCATAATTATAGCTTGTTAAATTTCCTTTTTTAATTAATTGAGTGCCCACTATACCCGACCACACATTTATTCATTCTGGTCTTGGAGTATGGTTTTCACGCATCCAGTGTAGATTTAACTCTCTCCAATACCTTCAATTTTGGCGATGTACATTTCCACGTATTATAATATTGCTTCGTTGCCAAAACATGAAATTAAATCATTATAACTTATGAAAACTTCGTTAATGAAGTTTTCATCAGTTAGAATTTTATTCATCATTACTTCTTCTTCTTTGGCTGCCTGTCCGTTCCGAACGTTGGCGATCATTCTGGCTATGATGACTTTGTTGGTTGCTATACGAAATAGCTGTGTTGAGGTCTTTCTATACCATGCTCTCAGGTTAGCAAGCCAGGATATTCTTCTTCGTCCTTGGGCCCTTTTTCCTTCAATTTTTCTTGCAAATTGCATTAGGGTAGCTCGTATCTGCCTTGATTTCTCATTATATGTCCCAAGTACTGCAACTTACGGCTCTTCACGATGTTGACCAAATCCGCGGTGGTGTTCATCCTCCGCTCCACTTCTTCACCGGCGACTTTGTCTGTTCATGGTGTCTTTTGTTTTAGATTTCTCACATCTTGATGTACGTTCGACAATTATTAATGCAGGACTCTCTGACCATGAAGCAGTATATACCAAGTTTAACGCTTTTAACAAACAATCCTCGAAAACCCAACGTTTAGGTAGAATTTTTTCAGCTCAGAACTTTCGTAAATTCCAAAATTTGTGATGTACATACCATGTGATGTGTATGTAAATACCAGCGATGGTATGTTTTCTCTACTATATGAGATCTATCAAGCACTAAACCCTAATCTTTATACTGCCACTGTTTTTTGTGACTATGCTAAAGCTTTTGATTGTCTAAATAACGACATTTTGATAAAAAACTGAATTTCTACGAAATTCGAGGTATTTCTTTGAATTGGTTCCAATCTTACTTGAGGAATAGGAAACAACTAGTTAGAGCAAATGATACTGACTCTAGTTACAAAAGCATTGTATGTGGAGTACCACAAGGTTCAGTACTGGGTCCTCTACTTTTCCTTATCTTTATAAATGACATCACTAACTTAAAAATCGATGGAAAAATTTTCCTTTTTGCTGATGATACCAGTATTACCTGGAAGAACTCTAATATTGCAACTCTTCATGCAATTATAACTTCTGATCTACTTAAAATAAAAACCTGGTCCGACTCTAATTTGCTCTCTTTTAACGTGGATAAGACAGTAGCATTATCGTATAAAGGAGCTCGTCAAGCCTTGCTTCTTAATAACAGCCAGATCAGTATAATTGTTCTGTAAAATTTCTTGGTATTTTTATAGACAACAACCTCAAATGGTCCCTTCATATCGATGTGTTAAGTAAGATACTAGCATTAGCCTGCTATGCAATAAGATCTGTTTCAATGGAAATGAATTTAGCATCTTCCAAAATAACATACGTTTCTTTGTTCGAGTCTCATCTTCGATATGGCCTTCCTTTTTGGGGTTCTAGTACAACTGCCCAATCTGATGTTATTTTTAAATTACAAAAAAGAGCAATACGGTATCTTTTTGGCTTGAGTAGAATAACACATTGCAAAAAATACTTAAAAAATCACGGGATTTTAACTGTTCCCTCTCTATATATTCTAGAAACTGTTTGCTTAATTCGTAAACACCTACACGTTTTTCCAGCAAGACCTAGTCATGACTACTCCACCAGAAATTCAAGCTTTGATGTGTATGTAGCGATCCCATCCACTGAGTTAATAAAGAAATCTATATTATATTCGGCAAAAAAATTATACAACCATCTCCCTTTGCAACTTAAATCTACAACTTCTTTCCTTAACTTCCCCAAATTGACAAAACCCTATCTATCTGAAAGACCTTATTATTCAGTGAAAGAGTTTCTTAACGAATAATTAAGAAAGTACAGTACGTTTAGGTACAAGCAACAAAGTATTTTTATATATATATATATATATATATATATATATATATATATATATATATATATTTGGGTATCACATGCAGCAGCTTAAACTTATTCGTAAACTAGTTCGTAAGGTTTTATTATGCAATTTGCAATTTAGTGAAATTTTAGAATGGATTGTATATTTTATTGTATTTTATTCTGTGATATTGACGATTTATGTAATTTTACTAAATTTTAATTGTTATTGTTATTATTATTTTTTTTTTGACTTTTGTAAGCTTTGTCCATAAAATTGTACAAGTTTCAGTGACAATAAAGCATATTTCTACTGTATTCTATCTTCAGGAGCCTTCTGTATAACCATAGCTCAAAAGCCTGAAGCTTTGATAGAGTTTCCGCTTTCAATGCCCACGGTTCTACTCCGTACAGAAGCATTGAATACACGTAATATTTAAGAAGCCTTATTTTTGTTTCTAGGGTGAGGTCATGGCTCTTGAACACAGAGCTCATAGTCAAGAATGCACTTTTTGCCTTTCCGATGCGACATAAAATCTCTTGGGTATTGTCCCAAGACTCATTGATTATAGTTCTTCACTAATCTGTAATCTATGGGCGTAGTCATCTTCATTTATTTCCTGCAACAACTGGATTTTGTATATGTACACACACATATATATATATATATATATATATATATATATATATATATATATATATATATATATATATATATATATATATATATGTTATATGAGAAAATATTAACCTTGAACTAGCTTAAGTTCGCCGACTTCAGATTTCATCATCCCATTCCCATAGAAACCGCTGAGCACGCATTAGAACTTTGTACGAACCGTTGGCCAACATTCATGGGAACAGCAATTCAGCACTTCATACCAAACCTATAAATTACCATTCTCAGATGCCGGAATCACTCTTAGCTGCAACTTCGACCAGTCCAGTTATTGTAGTCATTTTAAATTAATTTAATTTTGTACTATTATTTAATATTTAATTTGTAACAAATAAAGTTCTTTTTTTAAAAAGTCAAATACGTGATTAGTGATCTAACAATTGGCGCAAAGTCAGTAGGATCCGGTTAACGTTGCTAGAACACGTGTATACTCACTGGCAGCGGCGGATTCCCATCCCTTAACGGAACAAAGAATCTACGGAAGTCCTCACTCCTGTGACCTACGGAAGGAACACCTAGTGAAGCCCCTGGTAGTCGAGCAGAGAGAACAAGACAACCCTTAAAGAAGAAAGCATCTCCGAACAACCTCACTCCTGTGATCTACGGAAGGAACACCTAGTGAAGCCCCTGGTAGCTGAGCAGAGAGAACAAGGCGTCCCGATGTTCTTCTTTATGTAAGTGGATTTTGAATCATCTCGTTAATAATTTTGTTATAATAATTTACGAAATTGACTATACTGCAAGTCAATTAATCAAGATACAAAAAAAAATACAAGTTGATTATCTAATATTTGAAATTATTGATATTTCTTTACATACTATTTTATACTGATGTTTTATTGACATATTTTTTTTTACTTGCTATATTTTGGTATATTTTTCTTGATATATTTTTATTTGGTATATTTGATACATTTTTGTTGATATATTATTTGATATTTTTATATTGATACATTTTTGCCCTTTATATACCACCACATTTTTTTCTCCCTTATATACTGATACATTTTATATTTCCCCATACTTCTATTTTTCATTTGCGTTTAAAAATATCTCGAAAAATGCCTGAGACACGTTCCCAGACTCAACAAGAAATCGAACCTACAAGCTTTCGGAAATATTTTCTATTATCCCAGAATTTGAAGGCGATCCGATTTCTCTTTCTACATTTCTAGATGCGTGCGACTGTGCTTTTAAAATGGCCACAGGCGATCAGCGCGTTCTATTAACGATTCACGTAAAAAATAAACTCAAAGGTAAAGCTGCACAGCTTATTAATTCTAGAAAACCAATTTCTTATACAGAAATAAAACAATTACTAAATCTACATTTCGGAGACAGTAGAGACCTGACCTCCTTAATACAAGACTTACAAAGACTAAGACAACTATCTAACGAATCTCCTCTAACTTTCTTTAACCGTTTACAAGTTCTGAATGCAAAAATGCATGCCTCGATCCAAGTAGCAAATTTATCCCCAGATCAAAAAACTGCCCAATGTGACTTAATCGATACCATGGCCCTAAACACACTTTTAACCGGTTTAGAACCTCGTCTAGGACAAATTATTAGGGCTAGTAATCCAAAAGATCTCATTGAAGCAAGCAATCGTATTAGACGCGAACTTCAATTGTCATATTTTGAAGAACAAAAATCTAATTCTAGATCAACTATTCCTAAACCCTCTCAACCAATGAGAAGACCCTCATCTCAGTGTACAAAATGTACAAATTGTGGCCGCATTGGTCATAGTGAATGCCGCTCTTCACGTTTCGTACAGCCAAACCAAACTTTTTCTAGGCCACACGGTTACCAAAACCAATATAATAATGGACATAACAACTATCAAAACAATCAGAACCCTAATAGGAATCAATATTCCTCCAACAATCCAAATTTCAACCAACAGAGACCTTCCTTTTCATCTCAAAATCAAAATCAAAATCGTCCATCTGTTATTCAAAGAAACCCAAACTTCCAAAGAGCACATGTTTTAAACGAATACCCTGATGAAATGACGACTAACTATTATACAGACGATTACTATACAGATAATTATTATAATACCGATAATTATAAAAACTATGAAACGGATTATTATACAGAAAATAATCCGCAAACTGATAACTTTTACGAAACCAATAACACACAAAATTATTCGGATTTTCTTTCACTTCAGAATCAAAATCATCCTCCCAATCATACGAACCCCTCAACGGATATTACGAATATCCAAGAACAAATCCAAGCACTCAACTTGGACAACTTTCATCCGAATCTCAATTTTCCCGAACAGACATTCATGTAACCCCATTTCATACAATGAGTTCCAAAAATTTATATTACATTAACGATGCTACCAACACTTTTAAACTTTTAATCGACACAGGTGCTGGAATCACTGTTTTCAAAGAAAACACAGCACGCAATTATCATAATAGATTTCCTGAAAACGTTACTATTCAAGGTATAACCGATCAAAAATTGTTAATAACAGAATCTGTCCTGATTCCCTTCACTGCCGATAATCCTCACAAAGTCTTTATATTCAATCTAGACATTGATTTCGATGGCATAATAGGCCTAGACTTTCTAGATCATTATGAATGCGTAATAGATCTTAAATCCCGACAGTTGCATACAAATTTTAAAACTGTCACCCTTCACAAAGTAGGACACGAGACAAACACACCTCCTAAAGACAAAACACCGACACACCCCACAGAAATAAGACAAAACGAACCTAAAATTAAATCAGATTCTAAACAGGAATCAAATTTAAAACATCAAAACCCTATAAATGAAAAATATACTATCGTAAAAAACCGAGATCAAGACAAAAATCTTGAAAGACCGGAGAGAAAACGAATAAAAGGAAAAAACAGAATTACCATTGACAGCCGGACCGAACAAATATGCAGACTAAAATGCAACTTATTAAATACAGATGCCATATTATCAGCTCAAGAAATAGAAAAAGTTAGATTACCTCATGCATTAGTCCATGTAGATGAAAATGGAGAATTCCTAACTTCCGTACTAAATGCTAATGCTATGCCGAAGACAATCGAATTTTCAGACATTTCAATCGAACCTTTCAAAAATTCGGAGACAATCCTATCCTACAACGGAAATGATTTTGAAGAACCCGTAGTAGATAGAACACGAATAATTAAAGAACAACTAAGAATTGATCATCTAAATTGCGAAGAACAAGAACTAATTCTAGATATATGTACTGAATACGCAGATATATTTTATGTCGAAGGCGACAAACTGACCTTCACAAACGAAATCAAGCACAAAATCGAAACAAACAACGCTAAACCTGTCTTCACTAAATCCTATAGATATCCTTAAATACATAAGGAAGAGGTAAAGACGCAAATTAATAAAATGTTAGAAGAAGGAATAATCCAGAAAAGCGTCTCGCCCTGGTCGAGTCCAGTCTGGGTCGTACCGAAGAAATTAGATGCGTCAGGAAAACAAAAATGGCGAGTTGTTATTGATTATCGAAAACTCAACGAACTCACAGTACAAGACCGTTATCCTCTACCACAAATATCAGAACTATTGGACCAACTAGGAAGATGCCAATACTTCACAACACTAGATTTAGCGTCTGGATTTCACCAGATTGAAATCGAGCCACAAGACATCCAGAAAACGGCCTTTTCCGTCGAAAATGGACATTACGAATTTGTTCGCATGCCATTCGGACTAATGAATGCTCCATCTACTTTCCAGAGAGTAATGGACAACATCCTCTTAGGAATACAAAACGAAAGATGCTTAGTGTATATGGATGACATAATTATCTACTCACCCACTATTCATGATCACATGTCACGACTAACAGAAGTTTTTAAAAGGTTACGAAAAGCAAATTTAAAAATACAGCCAGACAAGTGCGAATTTTTAAGAAAAAAAGTAGCATATTTGGGCCACCTTGTAACAGAAAATGGTGTAAAAACAAATCCAGCTAAAATATCTTGCATCAAAAACTTCCCAGAACCAAAGAACACCAAAGAAATAAAGTCATTCTTAGGCTTAGCCGGTTACTATAGAAGATTTATTCCAAACTTTGCCAAAATTTCTAAACCACTTACGAAACTACTTCAGAAAGACGTACCTTTTATTTTTAATTCTGATTGCAAAGAAGCCTTTAACGAACTCAAAAATATTTTAACTTCAGATCCAATACTTATATATCCCAATTTTGAGGAACCATTTTTACTAACAACTGACGCTAGTGCATTCGCGATTGGAGCCGTTCTATCGCAAGGCCCTATTGGAAAAGATTTACCCATAGCTTATGCCTCCAGAACTTTATGCGGTGCCGAAACAAAATATTCGACTATAGAGAGAGAACTATTAGCTATCGTATGGGCAGTCAAACATTTTAGACCATATCTTTTTGGCCGAAAATTCACCCTGATTACCGATCATCGACCCCTTACATGGCTTTTCTCGATAAAAGACCCCGGAAGCCGATTAGCGCGTTGGCGCCTAAAACTCGAAGAATACAATTATAAAATAGAACATCGCGCAGGAAAAATAAACAGAAATGCAGATGCCCTCTCAAGGATAAAGATTAACCATTTCAAGGATTGTGCAAACTTTCAATCAAAAATCTCATTACTTGCATCGAATGAAGATGACACGGAAACTCAAGAAAACGAAGACGACGATGAAGAAAATATAGAAAAAATGTCCGAAGAACTTGACAAGTTTATCGAACTGTATAGAACTAAGTCAATAATCGATTATTCTAAAATTGAAACATCGAATACGGACTTATTAGACAAATCCAACAAAAATATTGTTACATTTTTTTGGCAAAATAAACTTGAACAACTCCACGAGAAAATAATGAATGACATATTCGAAGAAAACATGGAATATAGTAACCGAAGAATTAATATTGTACACAGCAAAACTGTAAAAGATCGAAAATATTTTATTATACCATTACCGTTTGATCCCGAACGAGTAATTTCACACTTGTTTCTTGTACTTTTTGCAAATAAAGATCAATTCGATGAATCAAAAATATATTGCGTCGAAAATAATCTCGAACTACCTATCCTAGAAATATTTTCTTATATTTTTGCTGACAAAGAATTAAAATTAAGAATCTGCCAAAATATAATTAAAACAGCCAGCGAAGACGAAATCCCTCAAATTTTAGATCATTACCATTGTGGTAAAAACAATTTACATCGAGGAATAAACGAAACTGTCAGAAGAATAAAGCAGAAATACAATTGGAAGAATTTAACAAAAGATGTAGAGAAATTTGTAAAAGCATGTGAAATTTGCCAAAAAGTTAAGATTTGCAGGAAAAACTTAAGTGGACCACTAGTAATAACAGAAACTCCAAAAACACCATTCGAAAGAATAAATATGGACATATTCGAATACCCTACTAGGAACTACGCTCTAACTATTCGTGACGAATTGACAAAATTCACGCAAGCCTATCCTTTGGAAGACAAAAAGGCAGTAACAGTAGTCAAGACACTCCTACTCTTTTTTCAACACTATGGAACACCACTAAGAATTCATTGTGACTGCGGTCGAGAATTCGAGAATGCTATAATCAAAGATCTATGCGAATTATACGACATTAAACTAACATTTTCTAGCGTTAACCATCCACAATCTAATGGATCTATAGAAAGGTTTCATGCCACACTCTCAGAAATGATTAGAGCAAATCAAGCCGAGAACCCAAACGATCATCCCTTCACTATACTTCCTTATGCAATAATATGCTATAACAACACAGAGAATAAGACCCACGGTTTCACACCATATGAACTTATATTTGGGCACACTGCAGGCCGACCACCAGAAACTCTATACAATCAAAAAACACTAATGAGTAAATATATTCGAGACCTGAATAATCGCATGGAATATTTTTACAAAGTAGCCAGAGCAAAAACAGAAAGACAGAAAGAAAAGGCGAAAGTAAGATTTGACGAGAATATTTCAGAACGAAGACCTGATTTTAAAATTGGTGACAAAGTTTACGTAAAAGAATCCCAAATTAAATCAAAATCGGATAATCTTTTTAATGGACCTTTCGAAATTCAAGAAGTTTTTACAAATTCCGCAATTATCCTTAACCCCAAAACTAACCAAACCTCTAAAGTAAATTTTGACAGACTCAAACCTTATTTTGAATAATTTTCCTTTACAGATTCTATGGACTCCTTCCTATCGTCCAATCCCAAATTCTCCTCACTCCAATTAATAACACAATTGGAATATTTTTTCATGAAAAAGGAACTATACGAATATTTAATGACAAATGGACTTTACTTGTTTACAAAGAATTATTACCTATCAAAACTACAATATCCAATAATGACAGAATTTTGGAAAACCTGTTAGAAAAATTTATTAACGTGGATACACCGAGAAAACTTGCCTTTCAAGCCGAAGTACAGACACATGTTAGTCTGCTAAAACAAATCTCAAACTCCGTTAATTTAAAATATAAAGAAATAACCTCTGACACCGTACCTTATAATAAACGCCTAAAACGCGGTTTAGTAAATGGTATTGGAACAATCTGGAAATCTATTACTGGAAATTTAGACGCCTCTGATGGCGAATACTTTAATAAATGTATAAATAAGATAAATTCCGATGAAACTCAAATTGAAAATCTCCTAAAAAATCAAATATCTGTTACCACTTCAGTTATAAGAACTTTCAACACTACAATTCAAAAATTGCAAATAGACGAAGAAACTTTTAACAAAGACTTGACTTAACAAAAACTATCGAGACTACACTTCTGGACATTAATAATGATATCTCCTTTTACCAAGCACAATTACAAATACTAGATTTATGTGAATCCTTAATGGAAAGCTACGTATTTTTAGAAAATTATTTAAATGATATACTAAATTCTATCACATTCTCTCGCCTGCAAATTCTACATAGTTCTATTATTTCGCCCATAGACTTAATGGACGCATTAAAAGAAATCTCACAGTCATTACAAAATAACGTATTACCTCTACCCACTTATATGTCAAATATAGCTCAGTATATTGACATAATAAAACTGCAAGCTTATCAGCTTGATTCAAAAATTGTTTTCGTCCTCGAAATTCCGTTAGTTGATCCCGAAATATTCACCTTGTATCAATTATATTCAATACCAATATTAGATAATCAAACTGGTTTTCATCATTTACTTTCAACTGTTCATAAATACATAGCGCGAGATGATGATTCAATTTCATATGTTTTACCCATGGACACCGAAAAATGCAAACAAATCAGTCAAAACCAAAGAATGTGTACAGACATTCTTCCGTATCCCATAGACACAGATGCTATATGTGAAGCCCAGCTTTTGAAACCTCTCAGCAACTTACCAAAAACTTGCCAGATGTCCATGCTTTTGGCACAAGGTTACAATGTACAAGAAATTGACCGAAATTTATGGTTACTAACCATTTCCGATCCATTACCAGTAACAATCAAATGTACAAGGAAAGACGTCACTACACAAATAATAAAAACAAATTCAATCTTAAGATTAATTCCCGAATGTATTGCATTCATTGGCAGTACCAGAATTCATGCTAGAGACCAAATTGAGAAATATACAAATATCACGTATAGAAGTCACCCAGTTAACGTACCCTACAGATGCTGTGACCATTTTGAGACAAAGAGTCACCTATCAAAATTGAAACCACTAAAACTCAGTAAAATCAACGTAGATGACTTAAATATTGCACAACACAAATTGGACCAATATTCAGAAGAACTGGACCATATTATGAGCCAATCATTCATTGAGGAACATCTACCCTTATTCACCTTTATATCACATTATATCAACATTATCCCTGATTATTATCCTAGTTATCTTATACCTTTTCTGCAAATACCGAACCAAAATATTTCCAAAAATTGCAATCTCCTTGTCCCAGGATCAGCCTCCAACTCCACTACCACGCAGAAATTCCATTAGACAGAAACTTCAAAGCTTAACCTCCTTCAGAAGAAGACCCAATGTCCAGCAGGAAAGCGAAGCAGAAACACCAATTACTCTGTAAAAGTCAAAGCAATGGCATTGACTTTTCACTAATAAGGGGAGCTGTTATATGAGAAAATATTAACCTTGAACTAGCTTAAGTTCGCCGACTTCAGATTTCATCATCCCATTCCCATAGAAACCGCTGAGCACGCATTAGAACTTTGTACGAACCGTTGGCCAACATTCATGGGAACAGCAATTCAGCACTTCATACCAAACCTATAAATTACCATTCTCAGATGCCGGAATCACTCAGCTGCAACTTCGACCAGTCCAGTTATTGTAGTCATTTTAAATTAATTTAATTTTGTACTATTATTTAATATTTAATTTGTAACAAATAAAGTTCTTTTTTTTAAAAAGTCAAATACGTGATTAGTGATCTAACATATATATATATATATATATATATATATATATATATATATATATATATATATATATATATATATATATATATATATATATAAATACGAAGTAACAAGAAGTCCAGAGACCTCTCTCTGATAGTAAATTCCTCCTCTCTGATGACCTCTCTCTGATAGACCTCCAGAGAGGTCTCTGGACTTCTTGTTACTTCGTATAGATGTCGCTGCTAGCGTACCTGGCTGTTATTTTGGTTATAATAACCAAATACTAGACTGCATTTAATTTCAGTTGAACTTCCACAAGTGCTCCTGATGATGAGTTGAATAACTCGAAACACGTGTAGAGCAATGGTGGAGTTCCGATTGAAATGAAATGCAATCTTTTACTTTCATATATATAGATATATATACAACTATGTATCAGCTTTAAATTAATATCAAAATCACAGCATTCTATATTTACTGAATTACTTCAAAACTATTTGGCACCGAGAAGTTTTGTTTATTTAAGACCTCCGTGACCAATGAAAATACCAAGTGTTACATAGTTACATATATGTTTGAACTTTTATTAGAGTGTGGATTCCAATAATAATACAATATATGGAGTTGTATTTAAAAAAACCAAAGTGACTAATGATATCAGAAATGTGGTAAATCTGCCAAAATTGCAAGTACAAAATTTGAAGAGATAATTAGCCGTTTCCTGACTTTTGGTCGACCTGTATAATATCGTGAGTTAACCTTTTAAATACCATCGTTCCCATTTTGGGAACACGATTAAAAATATGTTAGACGCAGAAAGTATCGAAATATTTACAAATATTGTAATAAATGTGTTTTCCGTATGTCCCATTCTTATTTTCTGTTAGCCGAGATGTTTTTTACTTACAGGGTTCACCTAAAAACCGCGTAAAATAACGTCAAATTTCACAATACTTGAACGGCCACGAATTTGTTAGAAGAAAACACGTGGTGGTTATAATAATTTTGAGTTTCAGTTACGTTTAAATAAAGAAATGGATATCTCTTTGGATCCAAAAAGTTTTTATGGTAAATTAGCGGCAGTACAAAAAAGGAAAATACTTATGATCATCTATACGAAGGCACAGATTTATGATAACTGCACTCGATGATGTGGAAGCTTCAACATCTGCAGAACCAGTGGATATTGGTAGTCTTCCTCCTTATTCAGGCCATGTAGGTACTGAAAGCAATGAGTATACTATTTACCATCAGGTGTTAGATATTCATGATGTACCAGACGTAGTACTTGATGAAGCAGAAATTCATGCTTATGAATCTTTTGTCGTAGATAAAGAAGAAAATATATCGGTCCAACGTAAATAGAAAAAGCTTGAGAATATTGGAATTCAAACTCAAGCTTCCACACCATCAAGAGTAGGTGATGAACCGTTGGGCAAATATAAGTTTAAAATTTTTTCAATATTTTTCACACCTGAAATAATTTAATTTATTCGTCATATTACTAGACTCTACGCTCAGAGGGATAGATCAAAATATTCACAACTCTACTATTTCTGAGGAAGAACTCCGTCAGTTTTTGTGGTTACTAGTGATAAGCAGATATCATCATGTTCCTTCTGAGAACGATTACTGGCGTGCTTCAGAATATATGCATATGGAAATACACGATTTGGTGAAATAAATCATATTTCTAGAAGTACATCATAAGAAAGATGTACTGTATGCCAAAGAAACACACGCTGAGAATGTACCAAATGTAAAAAGCGGCTACATAAAATTTTTTGTTTTGATAAATAGTATACACCTTGCTAACATTTTTATTCGTAACATTAGGTTTACAGTTTTAATTTAATTTTTTTGAGTTTTGTTATTGTGTAAGTAATACAGTATGTTTTTACTGGAATGATGTATATTTGTTATATAGTTTTGACATATAGATGCCAACGTTCCCATTTTGGGAACAAATATTTTCTCTCACAACACACTAGTTGCCCTGCGAATAATTTAGTTGATGGAAAAATGAAGAAATTATGGTCATCTTTTTCAAAACTTTTTCCGTTTTTTGTTTCATTACATCATATGAAACATATGAAATATGAGTCATATTTCACGGTATAGTCCTCCAAATCAAATCAAATAAGAATATTATGTAATAATTTTGTCAATTTTTTTAAATTGAAGTTTTGTTTCGACATGTCGAGGGCCTCTCTATGTCGGGGACCCCTGTATGTCGAGAGTCTCCGTCTAATTGATACGGCTGATACGGTGGTAGCTACGCTCTTGCAGAGCATAATGAGATGTAGTGTCGAATGTTGACGAATTTCTGATTCTTCAGTTGACTAGATTGCAATAGTGAAAAATTTCAAAGGCGTTTTTACGAAAAAAAAGTATATTTTCGATAAAATTTTTCTTAATGGTTTTCTCACAGCTAATACAGTCGTTACAATATTCAAAGTTAACCGCCGTATCGTCATATCAAAGGCTGTTTTCCACTACTTGGTTAAAAGTATTTATATGTCATCTACTTTGGATGGCAACAAATGGAAAATAGCTCGGAATTCAAAACTACTCAACAAACGTTATAATTTAATATAATTTTTAAGAAGCAATTAGTCTTACTTCCACAATATAGAGGAATACAGGAGAAAAAAGTATTTATAATTCTTAGTCCCATTGTAATTCGATACCAACTCGGTGGTCATTAATTACGCTTCGTTTTAGTGATAGATTAGGTTTTATAACATTTTCTCGTATGTTAAGATAAATTTCAATATTAATTAATAAAACTGTACATATATATAGTTTCAGTTTAAATATTTTTCCTATTGCTTTTACCAATCTTTTAAATTTTAACTCAGTTTTTTCTAGATATCGTACTTTTCCAAGAACACTTGACAAATACTTAGCTTTTCGATAACGAAACAACAGTTAATGCACGTTAAATACGCCACTTTACTGCCTCATTTCCTGCTCTTTCTTCGTGTAAAGTCCTTTATTAGCACCCTGTGTGTTCACAATACTTCACCTGCTATCTTCTTAAATAGGCGTCCCAAAAGTTAACATCATTTTCACAATAGAATGTGCGGTATTTTGTGAGATTGGTAGGGATTTGTTTTGTGGGTGGGTTTGGTATTTGGTATTTCTCGAAAACCGTTTGATAAAAGGCCGTTTTTTACCTTCGAGGACTTTCCGAACAGACCATTATTTATACTGTCAGTGTTAATAGCTATTTTCTCAGCACGACGATATCGATGGTTTTGCCAAATCATGATACCTCAAAGTGTTTTCTTTAAATTGGATTGATTTATTTTATCTAAGTGTAAAAAGTAATCTAGCTGGAGCCATATAGCTCCAGAATTATCACCGATCTTTTAAGTGTGTTAAAATAACGATAACAATATTTTAACGATGAAATAATTCAATCAATAATAATTAATTTTTATTGAGAGATGAGACAATAATAATTGAGGATATTCTAATATGCATTTGGGTCAATCCAGGAGGTAATACGAAGGGATACAGCTTTTGAATGTAGAAATCATGCTAAAGATGCCATGCATAAGCAAGATATAGCACTAGATATGGCAACTGTGATAAATACGATAGGCGAGGATGTGAGTGAGTTGATTGAGTGTCTGGGTGCAGCACAGGAGTTGGCTTGTGTAATGTCAAATAGGAGGTATGAAAAGAAAACCATACTGATGAACCAAGCAACTTGAATATTTGCATGAGAGTATCTCAAATTGAAGGGAGTGCAGGACTTTAAGAATAGTGTAGCAGGAGATTTGGAAGAAAGAATGAACCTGCTTCAGTATCTCGAAAGGAGGCAGGACTTTAAGATTGTGTGTACCGAATTGAAGAGGAAAAAGGTTCCGCCTGACCAAGGAAGAGAAACTCCGTTTAATACGGGAGCTCTTTCCTCAGGTGGAGGGTAGGCGTGAAAGGGTTACCAGTTTCGTAGGGGCGGAACCCCTCACTGAACTGAAACTCGGCAAGGATGTTGGACGGATGAAGATCCGAAAGGCACTTGGCATAAACGGAATAGCGAGTACTGATCTCCACACAAAGATGGGACAAAGTTTCTGAAAGTACTTTCTTGAAATGACATAACCAATAACAAAAACTTTAGTTAAACCTTTTTCAGAATTTGTATAATAGTCTATTTTGAAAACAATATCCGGATTGAAAATCGAAATGTCAAACCTTTGTTAATTAAAAATATGATTTTCATTTTTATAAAAGATGCTCGATTTTGTTCTATTCATGGACTTATTTGATGTGTGCTGCCCTAGTTTTCATTGTGCAACCTAAATACTTGTACTTTTGAACACATTCTATTGGTTTTTCTTCATATTCCAGGGCAAATATTTGGGCTGCACTGCTGCATACTTAAAGAAGGGATAACATCCCAAATAAAATAAACTCGGGCCCCTTATAAAAAAATTAAGACTGACTGACCTAATGGTATCAATTGGGTCAGTCAGTCTTAGCTGTATAAGAATAAAGATAAAGAAAACGAGGATGTTATATATTAATATAAAGCACATTATCGATTTGTGTGAACCCGAAATTCTAAGACGCATACAACTAGCAAGAGCAGCAATAATTGAACTAAACGGGGTCTGGCGTGATTAATGACAAACTAGAAGAGACTCGTTTTAACTCTGGTCTTTTCCATATTTTACTATGCATGCGAGACATGGACAGTCATAGAATCAGATAGACGCTTTTGAAATGGGGACATAGAGACGACTGCTTCGAATTCAATGGACTTCTTGCTGTACGAATATCTCGGTTCTAGATGAAAGTAAATCCAACCAGCGTCTCTCTAGTACTGTTAACTCCAGAATTTTAATGTTTTTTGGTCCTATAAATCGAATTGATCACAAAATGGAGCGGTTGGTGGTCCAAGGAAGACTTCAGAGTCAACGCCAATGCGGCAGATCTCCACAGCGATGGGCAAACATTGCGAAAAAGCTTCTTAACAAACAGTATACTGAGGCAGTACATGTAACAGATAACCGCGTCCATTAGAGAAACATCTTTAATCAAACTATCCGCTATATCAGCTGCTGAAGCTAAATGATGAACCACAACACATCTGCTACGATCTTAATGACTATGATATTGACATTATCGATTCACTGGATATATTTTTCATTTTTCCTTTATTTATATATTTATACATGTTATCATTAGCAATATATATTTTTGCTCCATCTGTTGGTAATTCTACGTTTTGTAAGAGTTTGTCTATTTATATCACTTCATTATGTTGTGCAATTTTTTGCATTTTTTCTTGATTTTTCAGTCAGTATATTTTGAAGGTTATATTTCTTATTATTTATGTGTTTTTCTTACGCGGTTGAATTTAAAATAAGAGTTTTGTTACAAAATAAATTATCGATTTATTATATGTAATTATAACAAATATTTTTATGGTTTTTACAAATTTCAAAATTGATTTATATTAGTGTATAATCAGTTATTTTTATGTTTATGGAATCAAAGTGTGAATTAAAATATTAACGTAACTCATTCTTTTTGAATTATATTTTCAGTATCCGTTGCAATTAATAACTATTTACTATTTAAATATATTAAAACATTGCTAAAATAATGGATTTCAAGTATCAAGGTTTAATGTTTTTCAAGATGCAGTTGGCTGTGACTTCTGAGTACTCATAAAAATACTTGAAATACATAGTTCGCGATGAGAACAATATGAAACGAGGTAGTTTTTATCGTCTTTTAATCAGATATGCGATCGTTTGTTGTAAATTTTATTTAGTAACTCGAAACCCTTTACTAATATCGAACTACACAATTTCACGAACGTACTCCAACATTCTATACAAGGAAATAATACAGTATATGAAAGTTTTTTTTTCAAGCAGCAGCTATAGAATTTTTCATATAAAAAAAATTCATTCAAGATTTACGACGTCAGAACCCCACAGCGTTGCCAAAACATCAGAATAGTTAGTAAGTGAGGAATTTTTAAAATGTCCACTATTTGTCAAACTGTTATATTAACAGTAAATACACTTAGTTTTAAGACTACTACAACACACTAAAATACATAAAAATTTTAATACAAAATTATATATTCTAAATTTTAAACTTACATCTTTTAGAGCATTAATAGTAAAAACGTCCCGCAATTATTTCTTGTTCAAAATAATCTGTCTTATAATATATAATTATATGAAAGCTTATCAACTTTCTACAGACTATTTAGTTGTTTTTGCATAGCACAATCACAATACACAATAATTAATAGTTTTTAAAGCTATTAATCTGAATTTAATATGTATTTATAAATACAATTTATTAATATATAATATATTATAATCAAATTGTGTAAGAAATCAAAACATAAACAAAATTCTTACTCTAAAAAAGCGGCAACACTTTATACAATTTTGTCACGCGCTGAACTGTCATTAAAATTTGAAGTATTCGCGTATCAGTTGCGTACAATTGTCTAATCTATTTAATTAAAATTATTATTTTGTGGAATATTAGACTTAAAGAATTATTTCATAAAATTTATATTATTAATAATAACAAATGTTTTTGGTTATTTAATCAATATACTTCTAAAATTCACAATATAATGATGATTACATTTTTCTGATTATTATACCATGTTGATGCCTGTGAAAGATCGAGGAGTTCCGTATGGGTTTCATATTATTAGCTGTGTTAGAAAAATTTAAACTCTAAGAAAGGAGGATTCTCGAAATAATGGATTCATTTCATTTTATTTACATTCATTATATTAACAAAGAAAGATTCCTACTTTGGATAAACTTTTAGTAGACATTAATGAAGACGGCAATATTTAAGGGAAATTAGAAGATTACGAAGAGGAGGCAAAAATATTTTTTTTATTTAGATAAAGCATGGATAAATGAAGAGCATTTTGTAAAAAAAGTTTGGCAAAATAAGGCATTTACAGAAGGTTTGTCTACGAGCTTAAAATTTCCAAAAGGTAACGATTAACTCATATTCTTCTTCTTCCTCTTTATAACCAATGGTACAATACCTCTATGGAAGGTTGTCACTCCATCTTTTGCGCGGTCGTCCCATACTTCTTCTGCCGTTTGGTGACTTATCTCTTGCTATTTTGACGACACGGGTCTCCTCCATTCTGCTTATGTGGTAATTCCATTCTTTTTTCTAATTTGTGTCCATTCATTTATATACTGTACGTTACATCTTCTTCTAATGTCTTCACTTCTCTTTCGATCTCTTAGCGTATTTCCTGTAATTCTTCTCAGTACTTTCATCTCTGTCGTTTCCAGTAGCCTTTGCGTTGTGGCTGTGTTGGGTCTTCCTTCTAAGGCATATGTCATTATTGGTCTTATACTGGATTTATAAATTCTTGATTTCATCTCAGTGTTGTGTGTCTGTTTCGCCATATTGTGTTATTAAGACATTAAGGCCTGCCAGTCTATTTGCTTTTTGTACTTGATCTCTCACTTCTTTATCCAGGTCTCCATGTCTAGATAGGGTAATTCCCAGGTATTTTATTTTCATTACTTGTTCAATACTGATGCCATTAATTTCTATTTTACATCTGGTTGGTTCTTTGCTGACTACTATTGTTTTAGTTTTCTGAGATGAGAATGTCATATTAAATTCTTTTGCTCCTATGTTAAATCTGTGCACCAGTCTTTGCAGATTATCTTGGGCTATCAATATTGCGTCGTCTGCCTAATAGAGTATTTTGATTACTTAGTTTCCCATTCTGTATCCTCTTCCTTTGTTAACGCTTTTGATGATTTCATCCATGATCAAATTGAAGAGCATGGGGCTAAATGAATCCCTTTGTCGATTCCACTGCCTATTTCTATAGGTTCTGTAAGTTGTCCATCTGTTCTGACTTCCATTTTGTTGTTTCGGTCGATGTTTTCGATAGTTTTTATAATATTTAGGGAATTTTCTCTATTATACAGAAGATGAATTACATCTTTGAGTCTTACTCTGTCAAGTGATTTCTCAGTAATTTGCTTTATAACGAATATTGCATCTGTACATGATTTTTCACTACGAAAACCCTATTGTTCATCTGCTAAACTTATCTTCTGATTTATTAGCACTTCTAAAATTTTAGATGTAAGTTTTAACGTAGTATTTAAAAAAGTTTATACCTCTGTAGTTTTCTGGCTGTTTTGTATCTCCTTTTTTGAATAGTAGAATTAGTTCGCTCGTTCTCCATTCTTCCGGTATTTTATTGCGTTTATAATTTTATTAATTAATGTTGTTAATTGTTCTATCATTGCTGCTTCACAATATTTCAGTAACTCTTTTGGTATCCCATCTTTACCTGCTGCTTTTATGTTCTTCAGGTTTTCAAGTATTTTCTGAACTTCCTGTACATTTATATTAAGTTCTTCATTTGTGTTAATTTCTGGTGTTTCAGTTTCTAGCATCGTTTGTTCTTTCTCTGCATATAGCTTTTTTAGGTAGTCAATCCACTTATCCTTTACTATGTGTTTTGGTTTTATTAGTTCCTTTACCTCCGTTCTTTGACCTCTTATGAAGCGCCATATTTCCTTTTGCAGAACTTAAAAATCATGTACCTTTTCTTTCGAACAGCGTTCCCAGTGATCATTTTTTATTTCTCTTACAAGTGCATGTGTTTCGTTTCTAATTGTCTTGTAATTTTGGTATGCCTCTTGTGTTGTGGCTGACATGTATTTCAGGTAAGCTTTTTTCACTCATATTGGAGGAGATAAAGGATTTGATGATGGAGGCTTGCTAGATTTTATTTCAAATTCTACAAACGACTACCATGAAGAAATGCCTGCTGATGTTTTTGATGATCAATTCTGTAATAGTCATGTACAATGTCAGTTACTATTCAAGATTAAAGGAACCGTTACTTAACACTAAAGGAGAAAGCAAGAACTCTTTGATTGGCTAACAACCAAAGAAATAGTAGTGCTAGCAGAAGGTTTACTCAAAAAGAAGTTATTGCATCTATGCAAATATTATTCACCAAAAATTTAAAAAGAATAGTGTGGATAAAATAGTAAAAGAACATGGAGTTGAACATGGAACAAATGAAGGGATATGTCGCGAGAAATAATACATTTAAACTTCAAGATCAAAAATTTCATCTGACAATTGGCAAAAAGATATAAGAAGTGTCATAGCAGAGGAAGAAACATTCTAGATACTCGATGTGTTAATAAAGGAAACGATAGAACCAATTATTATTTCTGTGGGAAATGAAGAAACTGATGATGATGATGATGCCTCCTTATCGAAAGAAGACAACTTATGTATTTACGTATTAATTACATATTTATATTACTAATTATAAGTTTATATGACGCTAGTACCCAAAAATATATTTATTATTAAATTGTAAGGAAATGTCCTAAACCAATATTTAGTATTTTATAAAAATTAATGTGGGTACGTAATATTGACATTTTAATTTTTTTTTATATTAAAGTAATTTTATGTTCTCCGTTACTGAGGCGTTTAGTTGTTGCTTAATCCCTTAGAGTTTGTTCATTTGCATTTTATGATGTACTTATTATATTTGAGGTTTACCGAGGTGGTCATATTAAAGTGAAATTCTGTGAAAATTCAGATAAGAAGGTATTAATTATTGTATTTTTTTTTTCATTGACCAACCCTGTATTCAGACCTTTGCTATAAAATTTGTGCTATTAATAATTTTCAAATGTACTCTAGTAGTCTGTGATCCGCTATCGCTTCGATGTACGTTCTTGTGTCCATCGTCTTGTTATGGATATTTGGCCTAACGAGAATCAATAAATATTTCAGATATTTGTCTAATGTAAGGTATAGCAATCGTATAGTATTCGGATACTTCTAAAAACGAATATAGAAAATGTAAAATAGGAAAACGTACCAGAATGTAACAGGCAACATAAAAATATAGAAGAATAAAATATCTATTTAGAACAAAATCCAGTATTAACGAGGTAAACCCGATAAAGCAAATTAAAAAAATATTAATCAAACTAAAATGGGTTTTCAGAACCAAAACAAAAAAGTATCTAATATTTGAACCTGATAGATACTATTGTAGCGAGATTAAATAAAAAGAGCGGTTCGAATTTATATATATTTATTTATAACTTTACAGTTCGGTAGTATCGTAACAACTAAACTCACTCCTAAAAACGTTACATATATATAACAAAGTTACTATGTTCTAGAATATTCTGGCGTTGTCCCACCTCTAATTCGCCTACGTGACCGGTTATTCTCTCTCGCACTCGATACATCGCGAATGTTCTAGAAGAGTATTAGAGATGCAATGCAACCGTTACCTGGGCCATGCCAAAAGTATGTTCGTAACACTATCATACACAGAAAACTATCAATAATGCTGAAACAATATATTATAACTTAAATTTAAATCAGAGGAAGCAAAGATGCCAAGAATCTCATTAAAAATTAGAAAGCAAAGAAATATACTTACGTGTTAAACAATAAACAACAAGCATAGTTTGCAATGAAATTAAAACACAATTAATGCGGAATTTTCACTTTGAATGTTTTGAGTTTAATAAATGCTATTAGTTCACAAAAGTTTGTAGACGAAAGAGCATGCGACGTAAAGATAAACCAATGTTGAAGCCTTAAACTCTTCCAAAGATTCAAGCTCAGGACCAGACGGTATCCCCTTAGCATTTTTACTACATCTACCTGACAATGGAAAAATTTATTACTAGACCTTTATAATTTTATCTGGAGTAACCAGGTTTTCCCATCAACTTGGTCCGAAGCAATAATACTACCACTTCTTAAACCTGAGAAATCCCTGACATCACCTGAGTCATATCGACCAATATATTTAACCAATATTATATGTAAAGTGTTAGGGAAAATGGTAAATAAAAGGCTGAGATGGTATTTAGAACAACAAAAACTCCTTATTCCACTATAGATCCACTATGGATAACATAATAGACTTTGAGTCAGGAATACATGAAGCATTTTCAAATAAGCAAGATTGTATCGCAGTTTTTTTTATATTAATAGAGCTTATGATACTGTCTGGCGATACAATATCATATCAAAATTGCATAATTGTAATATCAAAGGCAATATGTTAAAATTTATATCCAATTTTCTTCAATTTGAGGACCACAAGGATCAGTTATAAGCTCAACCCTTTTTCTAATAGCCATAAACGACATACTTCAACAATGCTCACCGATTTTTAAAGGAAGATTATACACTGATGACTTAGTTTTATTTGCCAAAGGAAAAAACTCTACATCTATTCAAAAACATTTACAACAAACAATCAATCAGTTAGAATTATGGTCTAGGACTATCGGATTACAATTTTCACCGACCAAAAGTAAATGTATTTTATTCACACGAAAACATAACACTCTAACTCCACATCTGAAGCTATATAATCAAACCCTCAGTTTCACAAATAATATCAGATTTTTAGGTATGATTTTCGACCAAACGCTGTCCTGGAAAAACATACAGAGGAACTTCAAAAATCATGCCAAGCAGGATTAAATTTTATGAAAACTATTTCCAGCAAAAACTGGGGAGTAGATCAAAATACACTATTACATGTATATAAATCTTTAGTTAGATCCAAACTCGACTATGGTGCGACAATTTATTCATCAAGCAAAGTATCAGTATTGAAAACCTTAGAAACTGATCAAAACACAGGTCTACGAATAGCTACAGGTGCGTTTCGAACGACACCAGTTGAAAGTTTACAATGCTTAAGAGGAGAACCACCCCTAAGATTACGATGCAAATACCTTTCTCTCTCATATGCTTCTAAAATAGCTAGTAATAAAGAACACCCTACTTATACCAATACGTTCACAGATCGATTTCAAGGCACTTTCTGTACAACAAGACTAGATCCACCATTTTACGAAAGAGTTAGAAGAAACCTTCATGACTTACATCTTGAATTTCCTGAAATTCTCCCAACAAATTCCCTAACTTCTCCACCTTGGTTAATACCAATTCCCAAGATTAATACTAACCTTAGTATATATAAAAAACGTGAGACTTGATCCTGAGCTTGAACAGACCTGATCAAACAATCATTCTTAATAGAAATGGAAACTTAACTTATCACTATAAGATATACACTGACGCATCCAAATCTTCAGACGGTGTTAGTGCAGCCATCCTCACACCCAATACATCTTTAAAATTTAAATTCAATCCCATTACTTTGTCATACACTGCAGAGTTGTTTGCAATATTACAAGCACTTATCCATATAAAAGAGTCGAAACAGTCCCCGTCTCATAATAACCGATTCACTAAGCTCACTTCACACTATCAAACGTTTATATACCAATAATCCAATTGCCTCACATATCAAATCAGAAATAGAGATTCTAAATAATAATAAGATCACTGTTGACTTCGTGTTTGTTCCATCACATTCAGGTATACAAGAAAATGAAGAAGCAGATGAACTAGACCGCTTAGAATCCTTCAGCCAGGACTCCATTCTTATTAATGAGGTATCTTCAGATGACTTCAAGTCAGAAATAAAATACAAAGTGTTAAGTGCGTGGCAAAATAAGTGGAGTGCATCACAAAATAAACTCAAGGAAATCAAACAATTAGTGAAACCGTGGCTCCAACCCACAGCGAATAGACACGACCAAGTGAGAATAACACGTTTGCGACTATAAGACTATAAGATATAGGACACAGTAACTTTACACATAAACACCTCTTTACGCGAACTGTGCCGCCAATGTGTGACAATTGTCAAGGAACACTCTCCTTGAAGCATATACTAACTCAGTGCAAAACATATGAAGCAGCAATAAAGAAGAACACTATCCCAAATAATATAAAGGAAGCCTAAGGAAACAACATGAACATTAAAAACACAATAAGTTATCTTAAACACTCAGGACTGTATCAAATTGATGAGACTAACAA
Source organism: Diabrotica undecimpunctata (assembly GCF_040954645.1). Taxonomy (NCBI): domain Eukaryota; kingdom Metazoa; phylum Arthropoda; class Insecta; order Coleoptera; family Chrysomelidae; genus Diabrotica; species Diabrotica undecimpunctata. The sequence goes on along the minus strand of NC_092803.1, from coordinate 114,952,222 downwards.
AGGGAGAGAGCAAAATTTAAATACCAATTAAATTATGCATATTGAATGCAAAATTAAAAATAGGAAAAGAAAGATATAGGAATCATATTAATTACTTTTAAATATATTAATCAGTAAAAATCTAATAAGTATTATAACTTGGCTGTGCACCGAGAGGTAAGAAAGCATAGACAATACAGAAGAATAATGAATTTTTCCAGTGTCTTTTCAGCGTTTTCTGATTATTTTTAGAATATAAATAGAAATATAATCCAAAACCTATTACTTTTATCCCCTTACTCACGTACTTGCATGAGCTGCATAATTATGTCTGAGTGAATATGAACAAACAATCGCGTATGCGGGTTTGTTTTCAGGAAAGGGAGTTAAGATCTTATCAACAAGGCCTATCAAAAAATGTTTCCTTAACTTGTTAATACATTGATGGAGATGTTAAGTTTCTTTCACTACAAAAAAAAAACAATTTATTCAACAAACAATACTCTCTCAAATATTACATTTGTATGTGTAGTAAAAATATGACTGCAAATATTACATTTGTTATTTGTAACATTTTTGATTGTTATGTGTTACTATTCACTGTTTCATTAAAGTCTAGTGATACCCTCACAGAATTTTTACCAATTCGAAGTACGTTTCCTTGAATTTATTGCTCACCGCATTTTGTGTGCAAATTTAAATGGGGAAAAAGAAAAACCTTTGGTGATTGGTAAAAGTGAAAATCCTCGATGTTTTATAAATTTTCATGTTGATCAACTCCAAGTCGACTGGTATTAGAACAAAAGGGCCTGGGTGAACAGAGATATCATGACAGATTAGCTGCACAAATTTGACAGAAAAATGCAACGTCAAATAAGAAAAATTCTCTTTTTCCTAGACAACGCAACATCCCATCCGGATATTCAGTTATCTAACATATCGATAATATTTTTGCCACCTAATACTACAAAACATTAAAATAGAATAAAATAGATATAGAAAGTTTTTGATGAGAAGAATGTTACTATATATAGAATGTTTTTAATCAATGGCTGAACTAGAGAAGTCCATAATGATTGCTAATGCCTAATTTGGATTGTGGGAGCATGGAGAGACATTTCAACCAAAACAATTGAAAATTGTTTCATTAGGTGCGATTTTTTAAAAACGATAGTAATGGAAAAGAAATTATGAAAAATCTGGAGCTACAAGAACATACTTTTCTTTGTTCGAGTCTCATATTCAATATGGCCTTTCCTTTTGGGGTTCTAGTACAGCTGCCCAATCTGATGTTATTTTTAAATTACAAAAAAAGCAATACGGCATCTTTTTGGCGTCAGTACAATAACACCTTGCAAAAGCTACTTTAAAAATCACGGGATTTTAACTCTTCCCTCTTTATATATTCTGGAAACTGTTTGCTTAATTCGTAAACACCTATAATGTAATTATACATGTTTTTACATGTCCATGTGTAATTATACATGTTTTTCCAACAAGACCAAGTCTAACTACTCCACTAGCAATTCAAGCTTTCATGTGTATTTACCGATCCCATCCACTGAGTTAGTAAATAAATCTGTATTATATTCGGCAAAAAAATTATACAACCATCTCCCTTTTCAACTTAAATCTACAACTTTCAGTAAATTGAGAAAAGCCTATCTATCTGAAAGACCTTATTATTCAGTGGAAGAGTTTCTCAACGAATAATTAAGAAAGTACAGTTCGTTTAGGCACAAGTAACAAAGTATTTTTATATATATTTTTGTATCACATGCAGCAGCTTAAACTTATTCGTCTATTACAGTCTTAGTTCGTAAGGTTTTATTACGTAATTTGCAATATTATAGTAAAATTTTGCAACGGATTGTATATTTTATTATATTTTATTCTGTGATATTGACGATTTATGTAATTTTAGTAAATTTTAATTGTAATTGTTGTTGTTTTTTTTAACTTTTATAACTTTGTACATAAAATTGTACAATTTTCAGTGACAATAAAGCCTATTTCTTCTTCTTCTACAAGATCTGGAAGATGATTCGCCATTGTCAACCTTTGAGAAAGTCATAGAGTTGAAAATTTTGTGAACTACCTAGAGATTGATACAGCCCTATTGATGGAAAATCCTAAAGTAAACTTAGTAGTTGTGTTAGTCACTAAAAAAAACGAACAGGTGTCCAATGATTGCGACAATGAGAGTGACGATGAACTATGAATATCTGATGTAATTCTTAATTTTGAGTCAGAAATTGTGAAAAATAATGTTCAAAACTAAAAACAAACCAAAATTAATGATTTTTTTACATTAGTATTTTGTTTTATTTGTGTATATGTATATACTTACGCAAATATGTACGACAATATATAATTACAGATCAAGCAAATCGAGACCCCTATTTTATTTCAATGGATTAAGCGATAACTCTACACAACGGACAACTCTGGACAACGGAAACTTATGTTCCCACGTTGGTGTCCGTTATGGATAAGTTTCACTGTATTACGTTTTATCTACTTTGTTGTATTGGATGGAAAGCTGGACATTAAAGAAATAACAAATAGTTTTTTCTTTAATGCCCAGCATTTAAGATATGGTGCTACAGTCGGATGCACAAAATACCTCGGATTCAAAAAGTTACTAATGCTAAAGTGCTAAGACGATTACAAAAAGAGTACGAAGTCAGTAAAACAATGCAAGTGAGAATAATGATATCATGCAGTTATATATCAAAGGTAAGAAAAAAGTTGACCAAAGGAGATATTTCTGACTGAGAAACGTTCGAGAACAGTATAATTGAAGTTGAGTAATTCTCTTCAGAGTGACTGCAAATAGAGTACGGATAGCTATGATGATAACCAACCTCCGATAAGAAAAGGAACTACCAGAAGAAGAATCACTGCTGTATCAGGGTTAAAAATATAAAAGATTATATATTTTATATTATATCGTTTTGTCGATTTTCTCCTACTCCTTGATGTAGTTCTGTCTATATGTAGTATGATGTAGATCTAAATTAAGTTCAGTTTTTAATTATCTTTACTCTATCTTCTAATAATTGTTACACCAGGAAAGTGAGCATTCAAAAGTCGTCTCTTTTTTTTTTTGTTAATTTTTGCCGTAGTCTATACCGTTTATAATTGTAGGTAGTCCATTGCCGTTAGAGTAATATTTTGAGATAATTTTTGAATACACCTCGCCGGTAAATTAGTGATCCCTTCACAGAATTACCTTTCAGAACTTCTTTAGATTTTATTTTGTTATAGCCTGTTTGTATAGTTTTACATATATGAACTTTTGTCTATGTTAGAGGCACTAGTCTATAGTTTTCCTAAAATGGTTGCATGAAAATTAAATTGTAAAACCAACTGTATTTTTTACAATATAATTGTTTTCTCTTTTTTATATACCGATAATTTTTAAAATAATTTTCGACAACCAGTAAAATAAAAATTAGATTTCCGGTTGTTTTCACAATCTTTAGAAATTATATGGTTACCAAATTACTCTGATCTGCTTCCCATAAGTACAATGGTACATTAAAAGTTTCTTCGGTATCTAAAACATATCAAATAACTAAATTCCACTAAATGTCAATAGAGCAATAAACCAAAATGGATGATTTCCTCCGACAGCCCTAAAAATAGCTCAGTGCCTAATCAAAATAAAGTCCTTATTGCAAGATTACACCCGTGGGCCATAAACGCCGTAAATAATATCACAACCTGATCATTTTTTTTCTAAAAATATTATCGTAGGTCAATATAATATACGTGTGACCTATCATTAAATTTTTATTAATGAACGTTCGTTGGCGGGCAAATACATCCTTAAGAGGATTGGGCCCTTTTTCATTTAAGGTGGTCTGTAGATAATAATTTAAAACACTCAATGATAGTAACAAGTTAAACATGAATCCCCGTTCAGTATTTACTGCTCGTTAATTTACCTTCCGGTAGATAGTTTTCGCCTTAGGTCGCGTTAAGTACTTAAGTTAGCGAGACCAATACACTATTCCGTACCTGAAAATACTACATGCAGCAAAAAAAGTGTAGCAAACAAGTCTAGCAAAACATCAAGATGAGTATACACACGGATCGTCCAAACAAGACATGGTTCAAATATGGTACGTAATTCTGACTCTGGTTATAAAAGCCTCATATATCATTTAATATTTTCCTGCATCATATTTTCTAGTTTTTGTCAAGAATTTGAGAGCTAGTTTCCCAAAGCTTCCAAGGTACGCCATGATTAGGTAAACACCTCTCTAAATAATCAGGGACCAATTATGCATAATAATGATCACATTGTTTCTTTTTTTTTATTGTATTGACATATTAATGACTAATACTTTTAGGGCCGATTGTTCGAACGCTAATCAAAACTTGATTGTAATCAAATATTTAATTACAATCAAATACGTCACAGCAGCTGTCAAAATTATTAAAAATTGCTTATTGTTATTATTGATTTGTAAATAAAAACATGACATTAACATCAGAAAGAGTTTAATTATGGTTAAATTAAAACGCAAAATAATAAAATTGTATACCTAAAGTAAATCATATATTTTTTTGTATGTTATGGACATTTTCTTCGTATAAAGTGTGGTTATGTTTTATATAAATGTTGTTAAAACAAACCTAAAAAAATAATGAATATTATAGCATCGTATAAGAAATTACGAAGCGATAGATCAAATCAAAAGTATTTTAGTAGTATCAGAGTTCTGGAAAGTCGAATTAATACCAAATGATACTAATGATGGCAAAAAATAACAAATAAAATATTAAACCGTTTATTAGGGCGTTTAAGAAGCGTCACTAAAATTCGAATTCGATGGTTTGTATCCTGACCATAGTTTCCCAAAGATCTGCGGAGAATTGTGAAATAGACCATCAGCCAGATGTCAATATATGTTTAAAAAGCTTAGGATGCCGGCCGATCTGAAAAGTGGAAAAGCTAAAAAAAAAACATTTTTTTGGGGGTACCGAAGTACCATTGTTTGTTTTTATATATCTTTTTTGTATTTTTATGTTTTACCCTTCCAAACCAAAATGACTTACCAAAAAATAGTTAAATGGATTTTATTTCCAATAACTTAAATTATTGCACCTGTCTGTGGTAGAAACAAAGTTATGATTATATCGTAAAATTGATTATTTTTAGACAAAATGGAAAGAAAATCCTTCTCAATGGAGAAAATAAAGACTAAGCTGACAGTCGATTTTGTGACATAGCGTTTCTTAAATAGTTTTGGATTTTTTTTAAACAAGAAAAATCACGTTCAACTGAACTTGAAGGTAATGTCATGAAGTTGAGGGTATAAAAGCAATTAAATCAAATAATTTATATGCTTCAGAAAACATTCAATCTCGTTAATATGTAATCAGCAAAACAGTATATTAAATGGTTTTATATTGTTTTTGACAAACTCGTGAACATCCCTTCTAATTTTCTAATATGATCTTGGAAGTCCTGATCGCGTTTAAATAAAAAATAAATTTTTTTTAATTACCCATATTTGAAGAATTATAGCTCTCATCCAGACCTCGAAATGCAAGTTCTTGTTTTGCTAAAATAATCGTAATATCAATTAAACTTGATAATAAAATTCTATTTTTTTTCTTCATTATATAACTTATTGGATAAAGTAAAATGGTCGATTATCCTTCTTATCTGTAGATAAAATTTGTAAATTTGGAAAAGGCCGGCCCATTGGAATAATTTCTAATCTTTCTTGATTTTGGCGCTTTGAAAAAGGTGTTTTAATCAAACTGCAGATTATATCATTTAAAATATGCATATTCCGAAGCTCGAATAAATCCCGAAGGCGGGCGAATTCGCCGCCTTTGGGGAGAAGATATTCACTGACTATCTGTGTTGCTCGGGTTACTCCTACGTAAGCATAAGACAGAGACATATAGAAGTTCGATTCTATTCTAAGGCGAAAATTTGAAGTGCCTCTTAACTACTACGAGGACCGCAAAATAATTGCTTCGGAGAGAATAAACTAAAACTTCGGAGAGAATATAAAAAATAACTTTTTTTATTTTAAATATGTCTTGTCAAAATTTATAAATCACAATTTTGAAATAAGTAATTTATATTGATAAATAATTTATTATTGTACATTTGAAGAGTTTGACTTAGACGGCGCCTACCTTGCTTACCCCAACAAGCCGCTCCTGTCCTATGTGGGCTTGGCTTCCCTAATTAAATTTCTTTATAAGTTTCTATCTTAGGTCCTGCCTAAGCGTCTTCCCCTCAAGTCTTCTTTGCTCTTCCTCTCCTACTCCGTCCAGAAACCCGCAGATCAGCAATTAGTGAACAAGACACCTAAAACTAAACCAAAGATTATTCTGTATTTTCGTCTAAAATTTTATGGTCCGGTAGTATATGTAGTTAAGAGACATACAGTGGTCTCTATTTTCGTGCCTATATATCGCATCCTTTGTAGTATAAATATTTGATTTATAGGCCTTTGTTTCTGTCTCCAGGTTTTTCTTAGGTCTAAAAATATTTGATGAATGCCAATATATTGCTAAACATGTGATAGTATGGACGAAGCACAAACCTTTCGATAGAAAGTTTGTGCCCCGGCACAAATGGGAATAGGACTGAACATTATTTTAATGCATAATAAGCGCTATAAAGCAAATTTTAAAGATGGTTTCTAGAAGACAGATGTAGGAGGTAGCTAGGTAGAAAATCACCAAATGAGAGAAAACGCAAACATTTGCGGAATGAAAATGACCTAGAGAAACTAAAAAGATATGATATTAGATTATAACCTTTCGGGAAAGAAAATAACGGTAAGAAGATTAAATTAGAGTAAAATGTCAACGTGAAAGTAAACTAAAAAGCGTTCTGATCAGTCAAAACGTAAGTGTTGTTAAAAATATAGGAGTAAACCAAAAGAAACTAAAGAGATTTGAATTAAAGATACTACGTAAAACTAACGAGTAGAAGAACATAAGAGGAAGCAAAATACTGGTAATAATAATCCTAGCCAATATATTTTTTTTAGCCATTTTAAGACATAAGTAATAACAATGTTGTAAAGAAAATATAAACTAATAAAAAACATATATTATATATATACATATATATATATATTATAGTGATATTTAAAGTCTTGGTGCGCCAAGCAATAATTAGCTAATTTATTTTTTTTGATTAATTAAAATTATTTAAATGATATGATTATGACTCTATCACAATTTTTTATTCTTTTATCTCAGGGTTAAATTCGTGCTTCAATATCTATGCTATTACATGTGAAAGGTAAGGTCCAGAGAATACCGGAATAATAAAAAACACATATGATCTAACACTATATATTGACATAAAAATAATGAAATAATTCACACTCAAACGTTTTCAATAAACAAATCTCATATAAGGATTCTCAAAATTTTGTTCTCCGTACGTGAACAATCAAAATTTATGGTACAAACAATATTAATTGAAAACTCAAAATCCCAAACTATTCTAACTCTCCTAATCAAAATATTTATATCCTTTCTAAATTACGAGTAAAAATTGTGTTATCAATAAAAGAAAAAACTTCAGAACAACAAAAAATATCTCTCTCTGATGATGAGTGGTCCAAATCCTTGTTCCTTGTAGACTGTATTATCTCCTCTCAACCGCTCCCTATGTAATCAGCAATCTTACAACAGATTGTTGCAAGTATATCGTCCTTAATGATCTCCTTCAAAAGCAACAATCATTCAAATTATGATAGCCTTTCTCCTCTCGATAAACTGAATCTCTCGTTGGCCCGAGTGAAAAATGACTCTTGGAATATCTTCTCTTTACGATAAACTGAATCTCTCGTTGGCCTGAACAGTGACTCTTGGAATATAAGTAGGAAAATATGACTTACAATATTTTGCTGCTTAAGCTTCTGTCGGATACACTAACTCCACAAAAACTCACTAACATTCAACACTACTGCTTGCTACTTCTTGGGAACCACACCAGAGAACAAAAACTGTTCCTCTTACAGACTTGGAAAACCAACTGACTGCTATCTTTTCTCTCTCCTCAATCTCGCTAAACTTTCTCCCACACACTTATCCCACCTTTTTCAATCTCCGCCAATCACAACTCGTCACAATTCCCCCATTTCTTCATTTCGATAACAAACAAATTTTTACCTATAATTATAAATTTCCTAAAACTTATTTACAAATAATATTTTTCTATAAATCTTAAAACTAACAAAAACCTCTTTCTAAAATATCTTCTATTGTCTTTAATCACTGCACTAATGCATTTGTAAAAACCCGTTTCAATTTGTCTTTTGTTTCACTTAAACTTATGCGGGTCACTCAAATTTAACAAAGAAATGATTGATGTAAAGCTTACATTTTGTTTGGTACAGGTAATTCAAGGATTTAATAACTTTCCTTCTCCGAAATGTTTGTTGGATATTATCCTACTTATCTGAATTATTTTAATGTTTTTGAACTTTGAAATATTTTTAAACAAACCAATATTTTTCTCGATTTTACATATCATAACAAATCCCCGCCATTTGATCTGCCGAAAACTCTTTGTTAAATTTTAAAAATGACAAAAGTTTTCTAGGATCAAATTATTTCACTATGTTATTAAAATCTATTCATGATATTGATAGATGTCGTGAATGTTAAAAATACCTAGTATATTTCCTGTCTCTATGTGCGCTAATTCATAACTATTTATCCCATTTTCCGTATTGACCCTATATGGACCTTCAAATATCGGCATCAATTTAGCACAAATACCATTTTGTAAATTCGACACCCTCAGTGCCTTCACTAAGACTTTATCTCCTTTCTGGAATTTGATCGGCCTTCTTCTTCGGGTTCTCTCTTGTCTTTGGAGATATTTCTCTCCACTTCGTCTCAATCTTCTTTGAACCAACTCGATCACTTCTTCGTATTGTCTGGGGGCGGTGTCTTCCCACGGTCTTGTAGGCATTGTTCCTTTCATTATATATAAAGGCGTCTCTTTGGTAACCGTATTTGGAGCACAATTCAAATAGGTCTCGATCTCAAACACTTTTCTGTCCCAATGTCGATGATGTTCTTCCGCGGCAATTCGTAGAAATTTTGTGACTTCTTGTATAAAACGCTCCGATGGGTTGCTCTGTGGATGACGGATGCTTATAAATTTTGTATCGATGCCTCTCTCTCTTAATTCCCTTTTAAAACGTTCGTTCCTAAAATATGTCGCATTGTCCAATAAAATATTGTCTGGTCTTCCCACCGTTTCTATAAAATTGTCTATCTTCCTAAGTATTTCAATTCCTTTTGTGGTTCTGCATGCGTACAATTTAACATATTTTGAGAAAAGATCCACCATAACTAATATGTGTTTATTCCTTTGAGTTGTTGGTATCAAATCGCTCAACATATCAATAGCAACAATATCCAGTTTCTTCCGAGCTACGACGTTTTTTGTGACGTTTTCATTTTTAAAGTTCCTACTTTTACACTTTTGGCATGTCACACAATTTCGAGTCACCTCTTTGGCTATTGTATAGTCCTGTCGACAAATGTAGTTCTCCCTGAACATAAGCCACACCTTTCTACTTCCAATATGTCCGTTGTCACAGTGTAACTTTAAAAAAACTTCTTTTGCCATTTGCTCCGTGATTACATAGAGTTCTTTACCATCGACCCTCTTAAAATATAGGTTATTTTCTTGTTCAGCCCTTTGCTTTTCTCTTTCATTCAATTCTTCCTGATTTTCCCTGATTTTGGCCAAAGAAAATAAGCCTGCTTCTTCTCTCATTATGTTCATGCCTACGTGGAGAGTTTTGTGATCCTCTTTGCGGAATTGTTCATCTCTCGTCAACGCATCAGCCAGAATATTGTCCGTTCCTTTGATATATTTAAATTTAAAATCATATTCTTGGAGTAAAAGAATGCCCCTATGAATTCTATTATTTACCAACCTATTTTTCATTATGTGTATCAACGCTGCATGGTCCGTTTCAATGGTGAATCTTGCCCCAAGTAGGTAAAAACGTAATTTGTTTACACAAAATAACACACTGGCAAACTCTAATTCAGTAACGCTGTATTTTCTCTCATACGTTTTGGTTACCCGTGAAACAAAACATATTGGCACCTCTATATCGTCTTGTATCTGTGATAACACCCCTGCAAATTTTTTTATGGAAGCATCGGTCCTGAGAATGAAAGGTTGCTCATATCTTGGGTGGTGCACTCTTACAGCTGTGGAAAACGCTCCTTTTAAATTTGTGAAAGCGATTTCTTGTTCAGTTCCCCATTTCCATCTGACATTTTTCTTAAGTAATGCTATTAGCGGTATTTCTTTTGTACTGAGGTCTGGTATCAGCTTTTTGAAATAGTTTACCATTCCTAAAAATCCCCGCAAAGTTTTTAAATTGGTTGGCCTAGGGTAGTTGTTTATGACTTCAATTCTATCTTCTGCAAGACTAATCCCTTTTGTGTCTAATTTGAATCCTAAATACAATACCTCTTTTTGGAAAAACTGACACTTTTGAATATTTAATTTTAATCCGGCTTGATCAAGTTCTTCGAGAACAGTATGAATATGTCGTAGATGGCTTGTTATATCCGGTGAGAAAATTAATAAATCATCTATGTAATGTACAACAAATTCTCCATGCCTATTTAAAATTGTGTGTAATGCGCGAACCAAAGCAGCGCATGCACTTTGTAGTCCAAATGGTACTACCCTAAATCGGTACACCACTCCGTCGATAGAAAAAGCGGTATAATTTCGACACTTTTCTGCCAAAGGTATTAACCAAAAACTGTGTTTCAAATCGATTTTGGAGAAAATGTGTGATCCTGTGATTCGTCCAAAAATGGCTTCTATGTTCAAAGGCGCTTCGTATTGCGCGATTGTGTGCGAATTAATGTTTCTTGCATCTAAACATAATCGCAAATCACCATTTGATTTTTTTACGCATACTATCGGGTTGATATATGGAGAGTCACATCTTTCGATCACCTTGTCTTTGATCATATTTTCAATTTCCTGTCCGACGCTTTGCCTGTACTTATACGGGATTGGATATGTTTTCGATTTAAAATTTTCTAAGTTTTTAACTTTAAAAGAATGTTCATAATTTTTAGCCACTCGGCTTTCTTCATTAATAAGATCTCCATAATTTTCTAAAATCTTGTCTATTTCCTTCTCCATGTTTTCTCCACATATTATTTTTCTTTCATCCTCAGTTTGTTCACATGTGTTCACTGTCCGTATTACTTCTTCACAAAATTCTGGATTCTCGTCCATAATTGCCATTTCTTCTCTGTCCTCTTCCGTTATTTCTTCTTCTATTTTTTCTTTATCTTTAATTTCTATCTGGTATTCCGAGCACCATGTTTCGGCTTCTTCCATTTTTCTGCTTATAACTTCCTTTTTTTCCTGGTTTCTTTTCGAACTCTTCTTCTTTTTTTTTATTCTCTTTTCCTCTTCGGATTGATTTTTTTCTTGAGCTTTCGATTTATCCTCTACCGTCATATTGATTTCTTTATGTTTTTCTTGTCCATTTATCCTTTCAGAAAATTTTCTCCTATCTGTTTCCTTTTCTTCTTCTATGTTGTCTGGTTCTGCTCTGATTTCCAGTTGATTTTCCGAAAAATTGATGGTGATATGTTTTTCACTCAATTCATCAATTCCCGCTATCATATCATGATTTAGATCTTCGATCACCACACATTGCATAATATAGAATTGGTCTCCCACTCTGATCCGTACTCCTAAACCTTCGTTTACTGTCGTCAATTTTTTATTATTTGCACCCACTAAAGCAACCCTCGGAATCTTATACACAAATCTGTCCATATTTAATTCTTTTACTAGTTTTTTATTGATTAACGAAATTTCCGATCCAGAATCAATCAGAATTTTAATCGCTTTATGTTTTATAAATGCATCTAAAAAAATTAGACTGGAATTAGAATTTTGTTTTTCGTTTCCCGCCAACTGTATAAACTCTCTCGGGTGACAAAATATACCGGAGAGTTTTTTACTTTTGTTTAGTGGATGCCTTATTGAAAATCCTGTCTGGATTCATTGAATACTTCTTCTTCCTCCTTTTCTATTGCCACATGATTCATCTCTCTTCTGTTTTGTCGTTGGAATCTCTGATTATTTCTATCGTCCCTTTGTTCGTTCGTATTCCTATTCGGAGGATTTTGTGCATCTCTATTCCTGTTGTGATTTTCATTTGTTCTATTTTGTGTATCATTCCGGTTATCGTAATTTTGTTGTCTATTGTAATTATTGTAATTTCTCGGCCTATATTCGTTTGTTGATCTGGGATGTCGGTTTCTCTGGTCATAATTTGATGAATACCTTCTTTCCGGTCCATTATATTGGTCATGTTGTCTTCTATTTCTCATTTCTTTTCTTTTCGCTTCTTTTAATTGAAGGAATTGGCACAAACTATCAATATCTTGATAGTTTCTCAAAATCACGTGATCTTCCAACGTTTCCTCAAAATGTCTGCTGATCATTTCTACCAGCTGTTCGGTAGAATATTTGTATTCTAGATATTTTGAATTGTTATATATCTGCAAAGCATATCTTTCTTCAGATATTCCCATTTTTTCGTGATATTTTCCATTCTGTAGCTCTTGGTTGATTTCTCTCTGTTTATTTTTCCCCCAGAAATAGTTGAGAAATTTATTTTCAAAATCTGTCCAATTTTCAAACTCATCTTCCTTGCTTTCATACCATAACGCTGCTCCTTCTTTCAAATGGTTTCTAATTGTTTCTTTGCAATCGTCAAAATATCTAATATGTTGTAATTTGGTTTTCAAATTTTTAACAAACGGTACTGGGTGTGTTTTCCGAATATCCCCGCCAAATTGTATTTTCGCCTCGCTTGTTCCATGGATGATAACTTCTTTTCTCTCTACCCCTCTTAGTTCAATTTCTGCCATTTGTTTTTCATTTTGCTTTAATCTTCTTTCTATTTCCTTTCTGTCTTCTTGTAGCGCCATTTCAAATTTTTCTTCTAACTGTTCTAATTCCTTTTTCTGGACAGTCTTACTATCTTTCATTTTAGTTTCTATTTCTTCTCTCTGCATCTCTAGTTCCTTTCTCTGGCAATTTTGTATCTCCTTCATTGTATTTTGGATATCTTTAATCTCTGTCTCTTGTTTTGCATTCTTTATGGTTATTTCTTCTATCTGTTGTATCAGTTCTTTCTTTATCCCCTCAACACATCCTTTAATTTCTTGTTCATAGTTTTCCAAACGCTTCTCTATATTCCTGTTATTTAGTTCTATTGCTTGCCTTGTTTCCCGTTGGTTTTCTTCCATTGTTTGTTTCGTTTCAATTTGGTTTTTTTCCATTTTTAGTGATGTTTCATTTTGGTTTTTCTCTATTGTTTGTTTTGTTTCCAGTTGATTTTTATCCATTTTTTGTGACGATTCTTGTATTTGTTGTGTCTGTATTTGCATCATAGCTAATAATTTTTCTAACATCCCTGTTTCTTTTCTTTCCTCCATTATTGTAGCATTTCCTTCATTATCCGATCCTTCATCAATAATTGTTTCCTCTTCTATCTTATCCTCTTTCCTTTCTTGCGTTTTACTTTGACTCCTTGTGGTCGACATGTTGTTTCTTTTCGTTACTGTTTTTGTCCCCGCCAAATGTGAAATTTTACAACACTCTATATGTTTCAGAACACGACAATATTTCTCCCCAAATGTCTTAAATTTTCACGACAAATATCAAATATGCAATCAGTAAAATTCAAATAATTCAAAAATAAATATCAAATGTATGATTGGTAAAGAAAATAAAATCAAATAATTCAATAGCAGTAAATATCCACTAACTACGATCAATCAATAAATCAAATTTATATTCCCTGGAAAACTTGTCAAAATACTTTCAAATTCAAATTCCCTCAATGTTATATGTTTTTATCTCTGGATTACCTGTACTTATTCCAGATCTCTTTCCCTTCCTTCAAATGTAAAGCTGCGATATTTTCAAGCCCCACGTTTTGGAAGCCAGTTATAGTGATATTTAAAGTCTTGGTGCGCCAAGCAATAATTAGCTAATTTATTTTTTTTGATTAATTAAAATTATTTAAATGATATGATTATGACTCTATCACAATTTTTTATTCTTTTATCTCAGGGTTAAATTCGTGCTTCAATATCTATGCTATTACATGTGAAAGGTAAGGTCCAGAGAATACCGGAATAATAAAAAACACATATGATCTAACACTATATATTGACATAAAAATAATGAAATAATTCACACTCAAACGTTTTCAATAAACAAATCTCATATAAGGATTCTCAAAATTTTGTTCTCCGTACGTGAACAATCAAAATTTATGGTACAAACAATATTAATTGAAAACTCAAAATCCCAAACTATTCTAACTCTCCTAATCAAAATATTTATATCCTTTCTAAATTACGAGTAAAAATTGTGTTATCAATAAAAGAAAAAACTTCAGAACAACAAAAAATATCTCTCTCTGATGATGAGTGGTCCAAATCCTTGTTCCTTGTAGACTGTATTATCTCCTCTCAACCGCTCCCTATGTAATCAGCAATCTTACAACAGATTGTTGCAAGTATATCGTCCTTAATGATCTCCTTCAAAAGCAACAATCATTCAAATTATGATAGCCTTTCTCCTCTCGATAAACTGAATCTCTCGTTGGCCCGAGTGAAAAATGACTCTTGGAATATCTTCTCTTTACGATAAACTGAATCTCTCGTTGGCCTGAACAGTGACTCTTGGAATATAAGTAGGAAAATATGACTTACAATATTTTGCTGCTTAAGCTTCTGTCGGATACACTAACTCCACAAAAACTCACTAACATTCAACACTACTGCTTGCTACTTCTTGGGAACCACACCAGAGAACAAAAACTGTTCCTCTTACAGACTTGGAAAACCAACTGACTGCTATCTTTTCTCTCTCCTCAATCTCGCTAAACTTTCTCCCACACACTTATCCCACCTTTTTCAATCTCCGCCAATCACAACTCGTCACAATTCCCCCATTTCTTCATTTCGATAACAAACAAATTTTTACCTATAATTATAAATTTCCTAAAACTTATTTACAAATAATATTTTTCTATAAATCTTAAAACTAACAAAAACCTCTTTCTAAAATATCTTCTATTGTCTTTAATCACTGCACTAATGCATTTGTAAAAACCCGTTTCAATTTGTCTTTTGTTTCACTTAAACTTATGCGGGTCACTCAAATTTAACAAAGAAATGATTGATGTAAAGCTTACATTTTGTTTGGTACAGGTAATTCAAGGATTTAATAACTTTCCTTCTCCGAAATGTTTGTTGGATATTATCCTACTTATCTGAATTATTTTAATGTTTTTGAACTTTGAAATATTTTTAAACAAACCAATATTTTTCTCGATTTTACATATCATAACAAATCCCCGCCATTTGATCTGCCGAAAACTCTTTGTTAAATTTTAAAAATGACAAAAGTTTTCTAGGATCAAATTATTTCACTATGTTATTAAAATCTATTCATGATATTGATAGATGTCGTGAATGTTAAAAATACCTAGTATATTTCCTGTCTCTATGTGCGCTAATTCATAACTATTTATCCCATTTTCCGTATTGACCCTATATGGACCTTCAAATATCGGCATCAATTTAGCACAAATACCATTTTGTAAATTCGACACCCTCAGTGCCTTCACTAAGACTTTATCTCCTTTCTGGAATTTGATCGGCCTTCTTCTTCGGGTTCTCTCTTGTCTTTGGAGATATTTCTCTCCACTTCGTCTCAATCTTCTTTGAACCAACTCGATCACTTCTTCGTATTGTCTGGGGGCGGTGTCTTCCCACGGTCTTGTAGGCATTGTTCCTTTCATTATATATAAAGGCGTCTCTTTGGTAACCGTATTTGGAGCACAATTCAAATAGGTCTCGATCTCAAACACTTTTCTGTCCCAATGTCGATGATGTTCTTCCGCGGCAATTCGTAGAAATTTTGTGACTTCTTGTATAAAACGCTCCGATGGGTTGCTCTGTGGATGACGGATGCTTATAAATTTTGTATCGATGCCTCTCTCTCTTAATTCCCTTTTAAAACGTTCGTTCCTAAAATATGTCGCATTGTCCAATAAAATATTGTCTGGTCTTCCCACCGTTTCTATAAAATTGTCTATCTTCCTAAGTATTTCAATTCCTTTTGTGGTTCTGCATGCGTACAATTTAACATATTTTGAGAAAAGATCCACCATAACTAATATGTGTTTATTCCTTTGAGTTGTTGGTATCAAATCGCTCAACATATCAATAGCAACAATATCCAGTTTCTTCCGAGCTACGACGTTTTTTGTGACGTTTTCATTTTTAAAGTTCCTACTTTTACACTTTTGGCATGTCACACAATTTCGAGTCACCTCTTTGGCTATTGTATAGTCCTGTCGACAAATGTAGTTCTCCCTGAACATAAGCCACACCTTTCTACTTCCAATATGTCCGTTGTCACAGTGTAACTTTAAAAAAACTTCTTTTGCCATTTGCTCCGTGATTACATAGAGTTCTTTACCATCGACCCTCTTAAAATATAGGTTATTTTCTTGTTCAGCCCTTTGCTTTTCTCTTTCATTCAATTCTTCCTGATTTTCCCTGATTTTGGCCAAAGAAAATAAGCCTGCTTCTTCTCTCATTATGTTCATGCCTACGTGGAGAGTTTTGTGATCCTCTTTGCGGAATTGTTCATCTCTCGTCAACGCATCAGCCAGAATATTGTCCGTTCCTTTGATATATTTAAATTTAAAATCATATTCTTGGAGTAAAAGAATGCCCCTATGAATTCTATTATTTACCAACCTATTTTTCATTATGTGTATCAACGCTGCATGGTCCGTTTCAATGGTGAATCTTGCCCCAAGTAGGTAAAAACGTAATTTGTTTACACAAAATAACACACTGGCAAACTCTAATTCAGTAACGCTGTATTTTCTCTCATACGTTTTGGTTACCCGTGAAACAAAACATATTGGCACCTCTATATCGTCTTGTATCTGTGATAACACCCCTGCAAATTTTTTTATGGAAGCATCGGTCCTGAGAATGAAAGGTTGCTCATATCTTGGGTGGTGCACTCTTACAGCTGTGGAAAACGCTCCTTTTAAATTTGTGAAAGCGATTTCTTGTTCAGTTCCCCATTTCCATCTGACATTTTTCTTAAGTAATGCTATTAGCGGTATTTCTTTTGTACTGAGGTCTGGTATCAGCTTTTTGAAATAGTTTACCATTCCTAAAAATCCCCGCAAAGTTTTTAAATTGGTTGGCCTAGGGTAGTTGTTTATGACTTCAATTCTATCTTCTGCAAGACTAATCCCTTTTGTGTCTAATTTGAATCCTAAATACAATACCTCTTTTTGGAAAAACTGACACTTTTGAATATTTAATTTTAATCCGGCTTGATCAAGTTCTTCGAGAACAGTATGAATATGTCGTAGATGGCTTGTTATATCCGGTGAGAAAATTAATAAATCATCTATGTAATGTACAACAAATTCTCCATGCCTATTTAAAATTGTGTGTAATGCGCGAACCAAAGCAGCGCATGCACTTTGTAGTCCAAATGGTACTACCCTAAATCGGTACACCACTCCGTCGATAGAAAAAGCGGTATAATTTCGACACTTTTCTGCCAAAGGTATTAACCAAAAACTGTGTTTCAAATCGATTTTGGAGAAAATGTGTGATCCTGTGATTCGTCCAAAAATGGCTTCTATGTTCAAAGGCGCTTCGTATTGCGCGATTGTGTGCGAATTAATGTTTCTTGCATCTAAACATAATCGCAAATCACCATTTGATTTTTTTACGCATACTATCGGGTTGATATATGGAGAGTCACATCTTTCGATCACCTTGTCTTTGATCATATTTTCAATTTCCTGTCCGACGCTTTGCCTGTACTTATACGGGATTGGATATGTTTTCGATTTAAAATTTTCTAAGTTTTTAACTTTAAAAGAATGTTCATAATTTTTAGCCACTCGGCTTTCTTCATTAATAAGATCTCCATAATTTTCTAAAATCTTGTCTATTTCCTTCTCCATGTTTTCTCCACATATTATTTTTCTTTCATCCTCAGTTTGTTCACATGTGTTCACTGTCCGTATTACTTCTTCACAAAATTCTGGATTCTCGTCCATAATTGCCATTTCTTCTCTGTCCTCTTCCGTTATTTCTTCTTCTATTTTTTCTTTATCTTTAATTTCTATCTGGTATTCCGAGCACCATGTTTCGGCTTCTTCCATTTTTCTGCTTATAACTTCCTTTTTTTCCTGGTTTCTTTTCGAACTCTTCTTCTTTTTTTTTATTCTCTTTTCCTCTTCGGATTGATTTTTTTCTTGAGCTTTCGATTTATCCTCTACCGTCATATTGATTTCTTTATGTTTTTCTTGTCCATTTATCCTTTCAGAAAATTTTCTCCTATCTGTTTCCTTTTCTTCTTCTATGTTGTCTGGTTCTGCTCTGATTTCCAGTTGATTTTCCGAAAAATTGATGGTGATATGTTTTTCACTCAATTCATCAATTCCCGCTATCATATCATGATTTAGATCTTCGATCACCACACATTGCATAATATAGAATTGGTCTCCCACTCTGATCCGTACTCCTAAACCTTCGTTTACTGTCGTCAATTTTTTATTATTTGCACCCACTAAAGCAACCCTCGGAATCTTATACACAAATCTGTCCATATTTAATTCTTTTACTAGTTTTTTATTGATTAACGAAATTTCCGATCCAGAATCAATCAGAATTTTAATCGCTTTATGTTTTATAAATGCATCTAAAAAAATTAGACTGGAATTAGAATTTTGTTTTTCGTTTCCCGCCAACTGTATAAACTCTCTCGGGTGACAAAATATACCGGAGAGTTTTTTACTTTTGTTTAGTGGATGCCTTATTGAAAATCCTGTCTGGATTCATTGAATACTTCTTCTTCCTCCTTTTCTATTGCCACATGATTCATCTATCTTCTGTTTTGTCGTTGGAATCTCTGATTATTTCTATCGTCCCTTTGTTCGTTCGTATTCCTATTCGGAGGATTTTGTGCATCTCTATTCCTGTTGTGATTTTCATTTGTTCTATTTTGTGTATCATTCCGGTTATCGTAATTTTGTTGTCTATTGTAATTATTGTAATTTCTCGGCCTATATTCGTTTGTTGATCTGGGATGTCGGTTTCTCTGGTCATAATTTGATGAATACCTTCTTTCCGGTCCATTATATTGGTCATGTTGTCTTCTATTTCTCATTTCTTTTCTTTTCGCTTCTTTTAATTGAAGGAATTGGCACAAACTATCAATATCTTGATAGTTTCTCAAAATCACGTGATCTTCCAACGTTTCCTCAAAATGTCTGCTGATCATTTCTACCAGCTGTTCGGTAGAATATTTGTATTCTAGATATTTTGAATTGTTATATATCTGCAAAGCATATCTTTCTTCAGATATTCCCATTTTTTCGTGATATTTTCCATTCTGTAGCTCTTGGTTGATTTCTCTCTGTTTATTTTTCCCCCAGAAATAGTTGAGAAATTTATTTTCAAAATCTGTCCAATTTTCAAACTCATCTTCCTTGCTTTCATACCATAACGCTGCTCCTTCTTTCAAATGGTTTCTAATTGTTTCTTTGCAATCGTCAAAATATCTAATATGTTGTAATTTGGTTTTCAAATTTTTAACAAACGGTACTGGGTGTGTTTTCCGAATATCCCCGCCAAATTGTATTTTCGCCTCGCTTGTTCCATGGATGATAACTTCTTTTCTCTCTACCCCTCTTAGTTCAATTTCTGCCATTTGTTTTTCATTTTGCTTTAATCTTCTTTCTATTTCCTTTCTGTCTTCTTGTAGCGCCATTTCAAATTTTTCTTCTAACTGTTCTAATTCCTTTTTCTGGACAGTCTTACTATCTTTCATTTTAGTTTCTATTTCTTCTCTCTGCATCTCTAGTTCCTTTCTCTGGCAATTTTGTATCTCCTTCATTGTATTTTGGATATCTTTAATCTCTGTCTCTTGTTTTGCATTCTTTATGGTTATTTCTTCTATCTGTTGTATCAGTTCTTTCTTTATCCCCTCAACACATCCTTTAATTTCTTGTTCATAGTTTTCCAAACGCTTCTCTATATTCCTGTTATTTAGTTCTATTGCTTGCCTTGTTTCCCGTTGGTTTTCTTCCATTGTTTGTTTCGTTTCAATTTGGTTTTTTTCCATTTTTAGTGATGTTTCATTTTGGTTTTTCTCTATTGTTTGTTTTGTTTCCAGTTGATTTTTATCCATTTTTTGTGACGATTCTTGTATTTGTTGTGTCTGTATTTGCATCATAGCTAATAATTTTTCTAACATCCCTGTTTCTTTTCTTTCCTCCATTATTGTAGCATTTCCTTCATTATCCGATCCTTCATCAATAATTGTTTCCTCTTCTATCTTATCCTCTTTCCTTTCTTGCGTTTTACTTTGACTCCTTGTGGTCGACATGTTGTTTCTTTTCGTTACTGTTTTTGTCCCCGCCAAATGTGAAATTTTACAACACTCTATATGTTTCAGAACACGACAATATTTCTCCCCAAATGTCTTAAATTTTCACGACAAATATCAAATATGCAATCAGTAAAATTCAAATAATTCAAAAATAAATATCAAATGTATGATTGGTAAAGAAAATAAAATCAAATAATTCAATAGCAGTAAATATCCACTAACTACGATCAATCAATAAATCAAATTTATATTCCCTGGAAAACTTGTCAAAATACTTTCAAATTCAAATTCCCTCAATGTTATATGTTTTTATCTCTGGATTACCTGTACTTATTCCAGATCTCTTTCCCTTCCTTCAAATGTAAAGCTGCGATATTTTCAAGCCCCACGTTTTGGAAGCCAGTTATAGTGATATTTAAAGTCTTGGTGCGCCAAGCAATAATTAGCTAATTTATTTTTTTTGATTAATTAAAATTATTTAAATGATATGATTATGACTCTATCACAATTTTTTATTCTTTTATCTCAGGGTTAAATTCGTGCTTCAATATCTATGCTATTACATGTGAAAGGTAAGGTCCAGAGAATACCGGAATAATAAAAAACACATATGATCTAACACTATATATTGACATAAAAATAATGAAATAATTCACACTCAAACGTTTTCAATAAACAAATCTCATATAAGGATTCTCAAAATTTTGTTCTCCGTACGTGAACAATCAAAATTTATGGTACAAACAATATTAATTGAAAACTCAAAATCCCAAACTATTCTAACTCTCCTAATCAAAATATTTATATCCTTTCTAAATTACGAGTAAAAATTGTGTTATCAATAAAAGAAAAAACTTCAGAACAACAAAAAATATCTCTCTCTGATGATGAGTGGTCCAAATCCTTGTTCCTTGTAGACTGTATTATCTCCTCTCAACCGCTCCCTATGTAATCAGCAATCTTACAACAGATTGTTGCAAGTATATCGTCCTTAATGATCTCCTTCAAAAGCAACAATCATTCAAATTATGATAGCCTTTCTCCTCTCGATAAACTGAATCTCTCGTTGGCCCGAGTGAAAAATGACTCTTGGAATATCTTCTCTTTACGATAAACTGAATCTCTCGTTGGCCTGAACAGTTGTTATGGAATACTATGCGTTTATTTCTTCTCCGGACTAACTCTTTGTTTTGGAATTAAACAGAATATATTGACATGTATAAATTTATTATATTAGAGGATGAAAATTACACTCTGCTTGTTATTTCTTAAAACTATGAATATATATGTTCTGTTATCTACAATTATTTAACGATGTTTCTGGATGGATTTGAGTACAAGAGATTGGACTCAAATATTAATATTAAAATAGCAAATACGGATAGCTTATCGAACAAAGAAATAAGAGAAATAAATTATTATTATTCCATAGATACGAAGTATTAGGTGAATAAACTAGCGAAACTTATTTATTCTAAATAGGAAAATATTTATGAAGAGTATTGATTCTGATTTCTAACAGCAAATAATTATTAGTGATTATACATGAGAAATTTTCATAATTGTAAATAACATATACCAGGTGACTAAAAACTATATAGAAATACATAGATACTTTAATTATCTTACATGTGAGTAGGTAGGTACATTACACCTCCTTTTGTAAGAATGAAAATAATTGTAAAATGAATTTTCATTTAAATGGTATAAAACATTTGTATACATTATTATTTTATTTTAACACATTTAAATAGTTTCTTTTAGTCTCGATAGTCTTTCACTTCGTCTTATCGGTGTAGTCTCTGTGAAACTAGTCTCTTCACACTTTTTGGATTCACTATAATTATTGTCTTTATTATGTTTACAATCTATACTTAAATCTGTCTCATGTACATGTTTTCGTTTACTTTGACATATATTTAGTGTTAAACAATTTGTAATTTGTTGACAACTATGTGACGGATTTCTACGAAATCGTCGGTAAAAATATTTAATTATCCTGTATAAAATATAAAGTAACATACATTTTATCAAAAATAAGATTGCATAAGTGAAATAAGAACTATTTTTTATTGTGTCTGAAAAATTAATATTTGTTTCTGAGGTCATTTTCTCTAAATTATCTAGTTTATGGCTTGCTAAATTTAATGCATCTCGATCGAGATTATTTAATTGTAAGGGAACAAGGTGTAATTTGGATTCATTATTTATCTTAATATCATCACAACAGACTTCTGGAAGGGATAAATCTGGAATGATAGACTGAAAATTACTTTCTTTTGGATTTGAGACAGATATCAAAATAGTTGATCCGGTGTAAGTTTTGCAATTATTCGAAGTAGAAAAAATACCTGTGTTTGAAAGAACAATAGATATTGGCGTACTAGTCTGACAGCTTAAAGTTAAATCTGTTGGTTTGGGTAAAACATATATCCAAGAATTTGGTTTGTTTAATTTATGCCAAATTTCATATTCTGTTTGAATTATACGAGTATCGCAACTAGATGGTATGTTTGTTATTGAAGTTAACAATTCAGTTTCACAAATTGGATTAGTGTGTGTAAATCGGAAAGTATCAGGATTTTTGCAAATAAGTTTTTCTTCATCTAATGAATAACAGTCTTCTAATGTATCAATAGTAACATAAATGTTTCTATTTTCTGAAAGAACAAGATATTTGACAGATGGAAGAATAAAGGTAAGTCTCTTTAATGTTGGATGAATTATAGGAAGAGATATTAGTTTAAAAAGAGAATAAGGAGTATTACTAACCAAAGGTATACTAACCGTAATTAAAATCTTGTTATCAAAATATATATATTTAAGTAAAATGATATCGAAATATTTATGAGCATAATCGATAGTCAATGGAAATGGATAAGTCGATGTACTAGGTAAATGCGTTACCGTTTTAGATAATTCTTGAATTAGTTGCTCAGGTGTTATAACAGAAGGATGAAGGTTATTATTTCTTGCAAATAGAATAACGTTTATTAAAGTAGAATATTCTTGTTGTAATTCTGTTATAAAGAAAGTTAGTAAGGTAAAATGTTCTTCAATTTTTTGTTTTAAATCTAAATTAAAATATTTATTATTCATTTTATCTGTGTAATTGGTAATTGATTCAAAATTTTTATCAAAAATCACTTTGTTTCGGTCTAGATTTGTAATAGAGTTATTAAAATTTGCAATCGTGGCTTTTACTACATGAATTTGTTGTTTTAGTAAATCAAGAAGATGATTTTCGTTACTTTCAGCTTTGTTAATAGCATTATTGAAATTTTCAGCATCATCACTGTCTAAGGTACCGAATAAGGTCCTGAAAACAGATCCAATTGCATTAAATAGAGCGCGTTTTGGTCTAAAATGTTCATGCAGAATTATGTTTTTTAAAGTTTGTTCATCTTGAAAGAGTCTAGGTATGATTTGTCCTAAGAGTTTTAGTGAAGTATCGCATAATCGTAATTCAATAAGAACTGGTTTGTTTTGACACAGTCTTAATGTTTTTTGATAGGTGAGATCTACAAAATTTAATTTGTCTGTAAAAGGTTGTAAAGGAATATGACTTAATATGTTCCAATGAGTTTCAATAAATTGAACATTTTTTATGTGTTCGTAATAGATTCCAGGTGATTTGTTGATAGGAGTATTGGTATATTTCTTGTGAATTTGTTCACTATTTGTCAGCCATATTATTGCATACCTGAAACAAAAGCATGTTTCAATCTATTCATGTGAACTTTTATTGGTTTTTTATTTACTAAAATTGTGCAATTGACAGGAGAATTTATCTCTAGAATTTTATAAGGTCCATTATAATTTTGTGTAAGTTTTTTGGTTTGACCCTTCTTTGTTTGCTCATTTTGGAGATATACTAATTGTCCTTCTAAGAAAACGGTGTCATTAATCTTTTGGTCATAATATTTTTTACTGACTACTTTAGATTCTAATAGATTCGTTTTTGCTAACTCATGAGATTTTCTAAGCTTAAGTGTTAAATTATCTAAATAATCTTCATATGTATATTTGAGTTCTACTGGTCGTATTATACTGCTAGGTAGATTAGGTGTATATCCAAATATTAGTTCATATGGTGTGAATTTGGTTGAAGTATGATTAGTTGTATTATATGAAAACATAGCAAAATCTAGCCATTCGTCCCAATCGGATTGATCAGCTTTAATATAATGTTTAAGGTAGTCTGCTAAAGTAGCGTGACTCCTTTCTAATGCAGCATTTGATTCTGGATGATAAGCAGTACAATTTATATGTCTGATTTTAAAAAGCTTGGCGATTTGAGAAAATAATTTGGAAGTAAAATCTCGGCCTTGATCAGTAACTATTATATCGGGTTTTCCAAACTTGCAAATAAATCCACGAACCAGATTTTCAGCGATAGTCTTGGTTTCATGATTCGGAATTGCATAAGCTTGAGAAAATTTTGTTAAGTCATCTTGTAATGTTAATATGAACTTATTACCTGACTCGGTTAAAGGTAAAGGACCTACTATATCTAAAAATATTTTTTCTAATGGATTTGAGCTTGTTGTTGTTATCTCCATGGGCTTTACGAATTTTTTTCTAACGAGTTTATTTTTCTGACAAGATTCACAGGTTTTTATAAAGTTTTTAATATCATTTTTCATATTATTCCATTTGAAATGTTTTTTTATACGATTGTATGTCCGATGAAAACCAGAGTGTCCAGCCGTAGGACTAGTGTGATTCTCTTGTAATATTGTAGTTATTTCCTCAGGTTCAGGATTTGTTAGTATATCATGATAAATGATAATAGATATATCAGTTTTTCTAAAAATAAATCTAATCATAGATCTAATTTTTCCCCAACTTAATTTATCGTAGCTAAAAGTTATTCTGGGTAGGCAAATTTTTAATATTTTATCGTTTAATAACCAGTCTCTTAATTTTATTAGGGAATTAAATATATCTTCATAAGAGGTATTGTCCCAATAATTATTTTTTATAAATATGTAATAAAAGTTTTTATTGTGATCAGAAATATATATAATGTCATTTAGTCTTGGATTTTTGGCTTTCAATTTTTCTATATGACTGAATTGTTTATTTATTTGTTTCTGAACGATCTCATTAAAATTTAAATCTACGGAAACAAACAATGCTAAATTTTGTGAAAATGATGTAATCTTTTCATTTGTTTCTTTTATATTATCATTTGTTATTAATATAGTTTCGGATTTAGATAAGAACTGTGAATAAGTGTCATTATTTTCTTTACTCATTTTGTTTATTTGTAAGGTGATTGTTGCCGGGTTTTTGTTTTCTTCGCAAATATTTGTTTCAGATATGGTTAAAGGAGGACGACTTAAACAATCAGCATTTTGATTTAATTTACCTGGTTTATAAATAATTTCATAGCTATATTCTTCTAATGCTAATCTCCACCTAACGAGTCTTGATCCGGGATCTTTTACATTAAATAGCCATGTGAGTGGTTTATGATCCGTATAAATGAAAAATTTATTTCCGTACAAATATGGTCTAAAGTGTTTAACACTCCATACAATTGCAAGTAATTCTTTTTCTGTTGTGCTATAGTTTGATTCCGCTTTGTTCAAGGTACGACTAGCATAAGCAATAGGTAAATCATCTGGTACTTTACCTTGAGAAAGTATGGACCCTATTGCATAATTACTAGCATCCGTTGTTAAGACAAAGGGTTTGGTAAAATCTGGATACTGAAGTATTGGTTCTGAACAAAGTATTGATTTCAGGTTCTCAAATGACTGTTGTTGAATGCTTGTCCAATTAAATTCAACATTTTTCCTCAGCAGTTTTGTTAAAGGTTGTGTTAAAGCACTGAAATTTTTTATAAAGCGTCTATAATAACCAGTGAGACCCAAAAAGCTCTTAATATCTTTTTGTGTTCTGGGTATAGGAAAATCTGTAACAGCACATACCTTTTTTTCGTCCGGTTTGACACCAAATTCAGTTATTAAATGTCCTAAATACATTACTTCGCGACGAAAAAATTCGCACTTATCTGGTTGTATTTTTAAGTTGAATGTAGACAATTTTTCGAATACTTCTTTTAATCTTTTATTATGATTTTCTAATGTATCGGCATGAATGACTATATCGTCGAGATAGACAAAACATCTGTAATTTTGTATTCCTGAGAGGACAGTATTCATTAGCCTTTGAAAAATACTGGGAGCATTTTTTAATCCAAATGGCATTCGTGAATATTGATAATGTCCAGACGGAGTTGAGAAAGCAGTCTTTGGAGAATCCTCAGGATCCATTTTGATCTGGTGAAATCCTGATGTTAAATCTATTGTTGAAAAATATTTTGAATGACCCAATTGGTCTAATATATCGACTATATTCGGAAGTGGAAATGAATCTCCTATAGTAATATCATTTAGTCGTCGATAGTCTATAACAATTCGCCATTTCTTCTTTGCTGAAGCATCGGCCTTTTTGGGCACAACCCAAAGGGGCGAATTCCATGGCGAAGTTGATTCTTCGATAATACCTTGATCTAGCATACCTTTTATTTGAGTTTCGACTTCATGTTTGTGTACTTCAGGATACCTGTATGATTTAGTGCTAATAGGTACATTAGAATTTAAAGGAATTTTGCAAGTTATGGCATTTGTACTGGTAAGTTGATCTCCTTCCAGATAAAAGATATGATTGTACTCCTTGCAAATAGAAATTAAAGATGATTTTTCTTCACTATTTAAATGATCTGTTCTCAAGGCATTTTTTAATTTAGCAATTCTGTTAGAATTCGTATTATCTTTATAAGAAGACATTTTTCGTATATTTGCATTGTTTTGTAAATTTGGAATTTTTTCTATTGCTACTTGAATATCGTTTAATTCAACATCCGTTTCAGTAGTGTTTACGATTGAGGTTAAAAAGAAATCATTTTTTACTTTAACAACACTAGGACATAAAAATACACCTTTAAAGATTTCGCGTTCGGGACATAATCCTTCGCTTAATTCATTATTTATTACTTTAATTTGAACAATTGTTTCAGTTCTTGCGGATAGAATAGTTTTATTACTTCTTGAGTTAGAATTAGAGTTTTGATTTAGTATAAGATCGTCTGAACAGGATTTTTCTTCTGAACAGGATTTTGATTTATGATTTCGTGAAGAGTTACAAGTTTTATTTGTGCATATCTCAGTGGATTTTACACATTTTGGACTTGAATTTTCTTTGGATTTAGAGTTAGATTTAGATTGAATTGGATTGGATAGTAGTTCTTCACTACTTAAGGTTATTTGGATATCATTGGTTTCTAAATAAGAATGATCCTCTATGGATTTAGCATCATAAGGAAATATTTCATCGATATTAGAACTTGTCTCGATATTTTGATCTCTCAGAAATTCGTCATTGTCATTGTTTAATGGAGATTTTATATATTCGATTGGAATAGAACAATTTTTAAAGTTTAATTTATTTTCTTTATAATCAATTTGGCATTTATTTATTTCAAAAAAAATCGCTACCTAATATACCGTCGAAATGAAGAGGAAAATCGTCTTCTACGACATAGAAAACATGAGTTTGGACAAAATCTTTTATCTTGAAATTTACGTTACAACTACATATAGTTTTATTTGGATTTAAGACATTTTTATCAATGCCTCGTAGAGTAATAGACTTAGAATAAATTTTTGGAATGTTTAGTATTTTTGAATATTTAATTAAAGAAATATCTGCGCCTGTATCGATTAGAAACTTGCAAGAGGATGGATTAGAATTATTTACTAAGGGTAAATCTACATAGGAAGTGACTGAGAAGTTGATGGTTGTGATACGGCCTGAACTGAACGAACTCCTCGAGAATCGACCGTTGGTTGTCGAGGATTCTGGAAGTTTAAAGAATTTGTTGGATTTTTGTTTTTATTGTTAAATTCGCGTTTTCTACATTCTTCTATAACGTGACCTGGTTTTTTGCAGTATCTGCAAAAACGTTGGGAAGTGTTGGTATTTTCTTTTCTTAAGTTTGGAGGAAAATCAGAATTGGAATTTGAATTTGAAGGTTTATAATTTTGATTTTGAGAATTTGACCTTTGAAGATTTGAATTAGGATATTTTGGGTTTTGAAAACTAGAATTTTGAAGATGTCTAACATTTCTATCTGAATTGTTTTTATATCGACAGTTATTTGAGGAATGGTTATTTCGTTTGCAAATATTACAGAATGGTCTGAAAATTTCTTGTCTTGATAACTGTTCTTGTTCTTCGGCAATTGCTATAGCAACAGCTCTTTCTAAGGAATCTGGATTTCGGGCTTTGATTAAAATAGAGAGGTCTTTGTTTAATCCTCTAATAAAGACATTTAGTGCTTGAGTTTTTAAGAGTTTAGTACATGCATTTCTTGCATCTGGAGATAAGTCTGGATCAAGTGTATTTATTAATTTTATATAGCAATTTTCAACTTTATTTGCAAATGACATTACATTTTCACTGGGCATCTGACGTAAGGAATGTAATTCCAATTGCCACTGACCTTCAGTTCGGCGTTCAGAATAAGCATCTAATAAGAAGTCTTTTAAATCTTTCCATTCGTCAAATGTTCTGTTTCTAGTTATGGCCCTAGCTTTATCGGTTAATTTAGTTTCTATAATGGCTAATAAGATGGGTTTGGATTGCGGATTTACTAAATTGTATGCTTTATCACAATTGTCTATGAATTCGTATAATTTTGATTTTGTACCATCAAATCGAATGAGAAGTTTTTCAGCTATTTCAATTGATACTGACATTTTATTTGAATTAGAAGTAGAAGAATTTGAAAGAGAATTTGAGTCGGGAGAAGGTATTTGTTCGTCAAATAAGTTACTTATATCAGGATATAAAGTAGACATACGTTTACAAGATTTTTAAAATATGAGACAGAATTTAAGATAGAATGTACTTACAAGTAGAATATTGTTGTTGGTCGCATAGTCTATTATTCCACGGGTTCACCTCTACTTCCGATGGAACTACAATTGGGTTATGACTGGAACTGGATTTCGAACTGGATGTACTGGACCCCAATGTAATTA
Organism: Diabrotica undecimpunctata; assembly: GCF_040954645.1. Lineage (NCBI taxonomy): Eukaryota > Metazoa > Arthropoda > Insecta > Coleoptera > Chrysomelidae > Diabrotica > Diabrotica undecimpunctata. The sequence goes on along the minus strand of NC_092803.1, from coordinate 114,922,648 downwards.
GTTGTAGTGGCGATTTTTCCACACTGACAGTTTTTTTGAATGATTCCTCGAAGGAAACAAGTCAATTCAAAAATTCCTCAGCTCTCCTTCTATCAGCAATCAGAGGAACTCTGCTACTAATATCCCACGTTCTGACACCAAATTTTGTTATGGAATACTATGCGTTTATTTCTTCTCCGGACTAACTCTTTGTTTTGGAATTAAACAGAATATATTGACATGTATAAATTTATTATATTAGAGGATGAAAATTACACTCTGCTTGTTATTTCTTAAAACTATGAATATATATGTTCTGTTATCTACAATTATTTAACGATGTTTCTGGATGGATTTGAGTACAAGAGATTGGACTCAAATATTAATATTAAAATAGCAAATACGGATAGCTTATCGAACAAAGAAATAAGAGAAATAAATTATTATTATTCCATAGATACGAAGTATTAGGTGAATAAACTAGCGAAACTTATTTATTCTAAATAGGAAAATATTTATGAAGAGTATTGATTCTGATTTCTAACAGCAAATAATTATTAGTGATTATACATGAGAAATTTTCATAATTGTAAATAACATATACCAGGTGACTAAAAACTATATAGAAATACATAGATACTTTAATTATCTTACATGTGAGTAGGTAGGTACATTACACAGTGACTCTTGGAATATAAGTAGGAAAATATGACTTACAATATTTTGCTGCTTAAGCTTCTGTCGGATACACTAACTCCACAAAAACTCACTAACATTCAACACTACTGCTTGCTACTTCTTGGGAACCACACCAGAGAACAAAAACTGTTCCTCTTACAGACTTGGAAAACCAACTGACTGCTATCTTTTCTCTCTCCTCAATCTCGCTAAACTTTCTCCCACACACTTATCCCACCTTTTTCAATCTCCGCCAATCACAACTCGTCACAATTCCCCCATTTCTTCATTTCGATAACAAACAAATTTTTACCTATAATTATAAATTTCCTAAAACTTATTTACAAATAATATTTTTCTATAAATCTTAAAACTAACAAAAACCTCTTTCTAAAATATCTTCTATTGTCTTTAATCACTGCACTAATGCATTTGTAAAAACCCGTTTCAATTTGTCTTTTGTTTCACTTAAACTTATGCGGGTCACTCAAATTTAACAAAGAAATGATTGATGTAAAGCTTACATTTTGTTTGGTACAGGTAATTCAAGGATTTAATAACTTTCCTTCTCCGAAATGTTTGTTGGATATTATCCTACTTATCTGAATTATTTTAATGTTTTTGAACTTTGAAATATTTTTAAACAAACCAATATTTTTCTCGATTTTACATATCACAACAATATATATATATATATATATATATATATATATATATATATATATATATATATATATATATATATATATATATATATATATATATATATATAATATCAATACAAATCAGAGTATAACATAATCAATTAGATGGATATCTTTGGGAAAAATGGCAAACAAATTTATTTAACTTAATATAGATAAAAATAAAAAAACTATTTTAACTACTATATAGTATAACTATTATAGAAGTAGATTCGACAAATACAGCTATGAAGGGACACCACAAAGGGATTCCAGAAAAAGTAGTCTTTGTATGTATCTGGTATATGCATCTTATCTATGTAACTTTATCGCACCAATCTAAGCAATTTTCAAACCGATAATATATCGTTCAAAATTTAGTAGATATTCCAAGAAATAGAAAATCCTCGGAGCCGAATACTCTTAAACGTTACGGAACCTAGACATATTTATGTCGGTAAAATGAGGGAAGGCAAAGCTCAACCCTGATTCTTGGAAGTCGCCCTCAGCGAGCTCTGGGAACATGATTAGCCGCCAGAATAGCTCAACAGCTAGATAAGACGCCGAAAGCGCCAAAGAAGATACTGGGAAAAGAAAATAAATAAACAATTTGGAATTCTTTCACGTACACTGAGAATAAGATTGTTTGAATTTGTATGGGGAATTAGTGAATGGGCATTTTTTTACTTTCAGCATGAAATTATTGACTACAGGTTGGAAGTCTACATTGACAAAACAGTACATTTTAAAACCAGTCATCATAAATTTCAGTATATATTACCTTATATGAAATTAAGTTCTTTTTTTATAATCCTTTACATTTTATCTATTTATATTATATATATATATATATATATATACCTATATGTATATATATATATATATATATATATATATATATATATATATATATATATATATATATATATATATTAGAAGTGATTATTTCGACCAAAAAATAATTTATAAATACGTTCAAATTATCGGGTAAAGTGGTCTGTAATAAAAATCTTTCTTTTTTCTAAATTACTCAATATTTCGCCATTTATTTAAAAGCTTCCTCAGGAGTAAACTAAAAACAATTTGAACATTACAAAAAATGGCGTACAAACAAATACATTTTAAAACACTCACAGAATTTAAAAGATTTCGAAAATAAAAACTGATATTGAAGTATTTGAAATATTGAATGTCAAGATTAAATTGTCTTAAGCACGTTCGTTACAGCTATACGATAAAAAATTAAAATTATTTCCAATGTAAAAATAAAAATAACAATAAAAGAAAAGTTAGAAGAATAATATTTATTTGATGAATTATTAAGGTTAGTTGTTATTAAGATGAATGTTGGCTATTTTTAATATTTATAAATTTTGTTCAATATGTTACAATATATGTTACTTAACTGTCCAGTGTCCGTTTTATAATTTAAAGTGTTTTTATTTTTGTTAATGTAATACATTTCAAGAAATAATCTACTTTTGTAGTTATCAGTCTGTGCCACAATGTGAGCTTTGTTATAGTCTAGCATATGACCAGTGTTTTCATAGTGCTCAACCACTGCGCAAGTATTTTTTCTCAAGCGGCAATCACTTTTATGTTGTGTGATGCGTTGTTTTAGCCATTCTGATGTTTGACATATATCATATTTTAGCCATATCATGCTTAGCGATTATTCATCATTGAATGATCGCTAAGCGATGATCGCCAGCAAAGTGTTTTTACTAAAGCAATGATTTGATTAGTTAGTTGTCCGTTGTTTAGTCAAGAAGTAATTTTGTTGCAGCGATCTGCGTATGTTAAAAAAACAATTATTGTTAAAATACCTGTTAGCAGAAGAAATAGGGGACTAAGAAATGTAAAGTGTTACAAGATTAGAAAAATATGCAATATTCAAAAGAAGACAAGAAGAAGGATACTTCAAAATTTTGATAAACAACTATTTATTAGAAGATGAAGTTTTCACAGTTCTTCCATTTGAATAAATTTCATTTTGATTTTGTGTTAAGTTTGGTAAAACAGGATTTAAAAAAGTCATCTACAAACTCTTTTCCATATCCAGTGTCTCCAGAAGAGAATCTCTCAAAACAAAAACTCTCAAAATCTCATGCGCAAGCCACTGTAGTCGCTTAGCGTTTATTAACGATAGACGATAGCAGCTCCGATAGCCGTATTCTTCGGATATCCTGGACAGACTACATCACTAACATGGAAGTAATGCAGAGAATAGGCAAACGCAAAGAAATAATCTTCACCGTAAAGAAACGGAAGCTTGAGTACTTCGGACATGTCATGAGGCATACTAAGTACCGGCTGCTACAGTTAATAGTCCAAGGAAGAATCGATAGTAGGAGGGGACCGGGAAGAACACGACACTCATGGATGCATAACCTGCGACAATGGTTCGGACTAACATCGACCGAACTGTTCAGAGGTGCCGTAAACAAAGTCAAAATAGCCTTGTTAATAGCCAACGTCCGAAACGGATAGGGGAAAGGAAGAAGAAGAAGAAGATAGCAGCTCCAGTGACAAACGCTTCAGTTAGAAGAGTGCCATAATAGACCACACAAGCGGTACACCGCGATCATCGCTCAGCGATGATCGCAACAAATGCTGCAGTATAAACGTAACTTTTTTGGCTAAAATCTTTTTCTTTAAAGCTTTCTCTGTATTATGGGTTTCAACCCATTTCATATTTTGGTTTCAAAATTTCATATTTTGGTTCGTTCATCCAATCATCACGTGGCCTAGGTGTTCCAGTTTTCGGGCGTGTATAGTGGTGATTGGTTCTGTTTCTTCGAAATAATCATTGAATATTATCTATATTAGGATTCATATTACCCAATATTTGTTTAATTTTTATGTATTTTCTACTTTTGCTTTTATAAAAATAAGAAAATCTCATAGTTTACAGCCCACTAAGAAATCATTTGGAAACATCAAACACCAAAAGGAAGAAACAACAGATGCAACAGATTATCTCTGCGACTAAACTCTCCTCTACATATAAATGTTAAATATTAAATTTGATTCTGAGTTTTTTTGCATTTGAGAAATAACGTTCATGTTTAAAAATACTTTTATGTAATCAGTGACAAAGATATTGGATTATTCTCAATATCATTTTTTTATGCAAAGTCGGCTCTCATAGTAATGGGATTATTTATGGGTTTCAATATCAAGTAATAAAGTTATCATTATTACACATACTGCTTATATAAGTACCTGTCATACGCTTTTTCTTAGCCTCCACCATTTAAATCAAACCCAAGTGAAGATGTTCGTGAGGTTGAACTCTTTCTCCATGGAGCTCTTTGCTGATTTTGTCGTCCGGTGCAAAATATCGGCTATGGTTAGCAGTATCTATGTCTTGATCGATTGGTAGATTATCGTTGTCGATTTTTTTTTGTATTCATTTTTAAGAGAGGATATGCGTCGTAATTTATAGGAGTAGAATGTGACTCAGAAGTAGTAGCCATTGCGTGGGAGTGGATTCCTATGCCCCCAAGTTTGTATCTCACACTTTTTTAATGACGTGGTTTCTGGATTTCAATTTTTCTGCCGCTTGTGTCAGATATACTTTGAAAATAGGGTTCTTCGTAAGTAATATGGTGTTTTATTTTAGGCTAGTGTTTTTTTTTAATTGTATATTAATTATTCGTTTACCAACATTGGTATTAAGATGAAAACTGGAAACCTCTGTATTCATGGCGTTTGGTGGTAGCCTCCATTTACAGAAGTACTTTCTCACTTTGTCTAAGTTCATCGTAAAGATTTCCGCTGTTTCTTGAAATGAGCTACTCTTTGGTGCAAGGACCCAGTGATCGATGTAGCTAAACTTTCTCGATCTGGTTTCTCGCATTCCGCGATGTGTAGATTAAAGAGCCAAGGAGCTAGGACAGATCCCTGAAGCAAGTCATTCTTTAGTTGTCTTGGTATGCCGATATCGGTTCACATCACCACTTGCATTGTTCGATCGTTTAGCATACTGTCGATTATTCGAATAGTGGATTTACATAATATTAGTCGTTGGAGCTTAAATATTATACCTTCTCTCCAAACTGTATCGCAGACCGCTCCTAGATTAATTAATGCCACTGCAGTTTTAAGTTTTCTCTAAAACTATACCTCAAGAAAGTTGACAAATGAAATAGCTTGATTTGCACAGTTTATTCGGAAAACTGTGCAAATCGTTTTGATCGGAAACCTGCCTGTTCTGTCCGTATTTCTTGAAGTAGTTTTGTACTGATTCTATTATGCATTATTCGTCCACGTAGCTTAAACATCGCTGATAAAAACTATTGGTTTCTAGTTTTTAGAGTTGTCATCATTTGTTTTGCCAGGTTTTATTATGGCAATGACCTTTGAGTGTTTAATTTCTTGTAATATGTTATCGGTCTAAGTGATGTCTGTGAAAACGTGAGTTTGACACTGTTCATTAAGAATTTGGGGTGAATATTGTCAAAGTCTGAGGCTTCAAATCTTTCAGAGTCTTTTTGATTTCTTCGCATGTGAATGGACTAGAGTTTTCGGTTTCGTCGAGGGTATGCTTAGGATTTTAGAGCCTTGAGCTCTCGTTTCACCTTAATTTGGTACGGTATGTCTTTTGGTGTTCTAGATGTCTATACCCTTCCTAATTTTCAGGCTTTCTACCTTGCCATCACTTTTGGTTGTCTCGCTGCATCCAGGCTACGGAGCAACTCGTCTGGTATTTCTGATCACCTCTTTCAAGATGATGTATTGCTTATAATGGGCAACGAAACCATCCGCAATGTTTAATGATATTTTGACATAATGTAACATTTATTTTTTCTGCAGTTTTTACATTTTACAAAAAGTGAATACTCATAAATCTTTATTAAAATGGGACAACATGATGCTAAATTAAAAAAAAACTAATTAATAATAGAATTCGACCCAGACTAATTAACTGACTACCTTCTTTGATACTATCTTTCAGTGTAGGTCTACTTTCGTTTTATATATCTGAATATATCTGTCGCCTAGTCCATTATTGACGGTTTAATTACCCTTAACGAAATCTTTCCTAGATTTTCTCATAAACCGCTACCCCAACTAAATATAATTTTTGACAAATTTCGGTTAGGCGATAAGTCTCCTTAGCGGTATCATAGTCTTCTGCTAAATATGTTTATATGTCTTAGATAACTAAACAAAAAAGATACTGTGTATCTTACATGAAGGGCGTCGATATGGGTTGAGAAAGGTGTTAAACTACAATATTTCCATAAACATGAAACATGCACTTTTCTACTTCTTACCTGTTTGTTAAATAAAGGTTTCTATTTTATTATATTATCTGATTCGTTGGCTATTATGATAGCAACTTTACCTTGTCACTTTATTCTTTCTTTCTTTGTCCTTTTAATTAATTATCTTACTCTTACCTATTGCAATTAATTAATTAACTTATCGAATTGCAATTGGATGCAGTATGAAATGACTCTATATAATCTAGAATATGCTGGTATCTGATCGGCCTATGGTGGAGCAGTACGGCAAGAGATAAGGGCTTGCGGCTAGGTGATACTCCTCCATAGATCCCTACCGGAAGGGCGTGGAACGCCTAAATACCGGGTATATATATATATGAAATGACTATAACAACAAACGACTTAAAAAAACTATTAATTAGATTTCGATAACATCCAGTGTATTGAGCCTATATTTCATGAAAAATCTTTTCTTGAAATCTGCTAATAGTTCATAGTTTATCATGAACACACAGACTAATATTTATAATCATAGCAGCAATTACCATTCTCTACTTCTTAAGTATCGTTAAGGTTATTACTTTTCTTTGAAATATACAACATAAACCCAACATGATCTCTTGATTAATTGCAGTATTTCACTAATATGATTTATTGATCAATTGCTATATTTCGTTAACTTACCCATATTAATTAAGAAATAAACTAGCCTGTTTGTCTTTAGCCGCCTGTTTGTTACTATTCTCGTCTGCAATCAGCTTAACCATGAAAACCACTCATCAGATTAAAAAAAAACTAAAACATACAATATAAAATTTCAAATATTTAAATTTCATTTTTATTTTATTATTGTGTGTTATCCGTAAATTGAGGAGAATAACTGGGACGATGCCACCAAGGAGATGCCAAATATTACAAAAATAAAGAGTTAATACTAGCATCGGTCTACCTACCCTCAAATGCAGCCACCCTAGCACCAACAAAGGAGATAGAATATATGGTAGACCATTATCTCAATCAGAAGGTAGAACTCATTATCGGCTGCGATTTAAACTCTCACCATCTAGGTTGGGCAGCAGAGATAACAACGCTCGAGGCATATCACGCTAACAACAGTTGAAATATCGAATAAAATTTAGAACTGGCAGATACCGGAGGACATCTCTGTGCCTAACCACCGCTGACTAACCTATACTATTAGTCTTGAAAAAAGCCTAATCAAATCTCGCGACCCTAGGAGGATGGATGTAAAACTCTACAACCTACTCTTAGAAGATACTCTACGGAATAAAAAGGCTTTAACTCCAAAAAATAATACAGAATTGGAAAGGTATACGGTATCTATCCAAAACAAAATAAGCTATGCTTATTTAAAAAATCATGTCCGATAAGAATGGTACAGGAAAGTCGCAAAACCAACTCTTGGTGGTGGACTAGACTGGAACACTTTAGAAAGACGGCAAGAACTTCTTTTAATACAGCAAAATGCACCAAATCCGAACAAGATTTGGATTGTTACCAATCAAACCTCAGAGAGTTTAAGAAAGTCTACAGATAAAGACAAAGAACTGCTTAGAGAGCCTAATGTAAGGAAATCAAATATGTTCCGTTTCTAGGCTACAAAAAGCACTCTCAAAAGACCCATATTGGCATATCGGCATATTAACGAAGGAAGGTGGAAGCAAAACTTCCAACCTTTGCGAAAGTGCTGAGATCCAGATGAAAAGACACTTCCCCGGTTCTAGCCCTCAACAGCACCATACTGGATGGAAGAAACAATTATACCCTCAATGAACGACTGGCATCTCGCCAAAACAATGACCAATGAGAAAAAGGTAAGATGGGTCATATTGTGCTTCACCCCTCTCAAGTCATCGCATATATCCAGCCCTACTACGTTGGGAACTGGATATACTTTTGCGTCACCTTGTGGGAATATTCAGAGCCTCTTTGGCTGTAAGATATATTCCTAGGAAGTGGAGAGATGTACGTGTGGTCCCCATACCAAAACTAGGTAGAATTAGCCTAACATCGTTTCTCTTGAAAACGATGGAAATGGTATGCAAGAGGTACATAAAGGACATATCTGGTTCATAACCCACTTCACCCAAATCAGCATGCATATACTTCGGAAAGACCTACCGATTTTGCACTGCATCAAGTAGTGGGAAAAACTAAAAGGTGGATAATAAAGAGTCCACCCTAGGTATATTCATAGACATTAAGGGAGCGTTTGATAAAACCATATTCACAACCATCACCCTACAGCTTAATGTCAGGAATGTTCCCCTGGTCGTGAAGGAATGGATATTCAGTATGCTCTCTAATAGAGCCACAAACATAAATGTAGAAGTCGTTTTTGTTAGACGCGTGGTTACGAGGCAGTGTCCATATGGAGCAGTGCTATCACTACTTTTCTGGAACATAGTTCTAGACAGCCTGGTTGACTAACTTAGCAGTAACGAGTTCTACACAATAGCCTATGCAGACGATATTGCTGTCCTGCAAAGCGGTAAGTTTCAGTACACACTATGTGAGAGATTACAAGTTGCTCTCCGACTAATGGAAATATGGTGCAAGAAACACTCACTATCTATAAATCCTAAGAAGACAGAGATGGTTATCTTCATCAGAAAAATAAGAATTACGGGTTTAATACCCCCAAGGATTCTAACCTATAGTCTAAACTTTTCTGACGAGGTGGAATACCCTGGTATTACCCTTACAGGAAGTTAACATGAAACTCCCACTAAGATGGTAAAGCTAAAAGCATATTTATATTGCCTATGAGCAGTGTCGACGAACGATCGGACGCACCTGAGGCTTTTCGCCCAGGGTAATCGTGTGGATCTACAGTGCTGTCATTAGGCCAATATTAACTTACGGAGCTATTGCTTGGGTACCATACGAAATCGAAGCAAGACAGTATAGGGAACCAAACGTGCCGAACGCGTATTGCATATATTTCCGATGGCTCCAAAATGGAAGAAGGCTCAGGATGCGGGATATACTCCAAATCACTGAACCTAAGAATAAAGTGGGGTATGGGCAAACATGCATATAGCGCCAAAAGATATAACCAAAAATGGACCACGTGTCACATCAGGGTTAGTAATGGAGTAATGGATGGTAATAATATCATCCTGAGGTAGGTTAAAGGACACAATAGGAATAAAGGCAACCACATTGCTGACGGATTGGGTAAGAAGGCGACAGGCCTAAGCACCTGGGGATCTTTTGATTGACCAGGAAAAACCTACGCTTGACAGTTGTTTTTTTTAACTGGTCATTAAGTAAACACCTCCACACACTGGGGCTAGTAAACACATCCCTATGTAGGAAGTGTGAACGAGAAGACGAAACTGTAGAGAATGTCCTATGTGAATGCCCGGAGTTATCATTAATACAAGAGTACACGTTCGGCGAGCCCTGGCCCACACCTGCCCATATAAGGGAGATGTCTCCTGGTGACTTGTCCACGTTCCTAGGAATGGCAGGAAGGACAATGAACTAAGGACGACAGTTTCTTGGGAGGATGCACAATGGGTCAATTGTTGCTTAAGTGCTACTTAACTCGCCCTCCCTACTCTACAGATACAGATCCCTATGCGGAGTCGCCTTCCCTAATAGAATACATAATACAATTACAATAACAAAGACAATAACCCTGTTCAATACCTTTTTTTCTGTGACAAGGGCTTAGAAATTTGGTTTTCCACTTTAACAACTATTGATAATTTAACACCGACGAATAGATTATAATAAATCAACATATATATTTATGCACATCACTCTAAGACATTCATCTGCTTCTTTATTTTATTACATTCTCTATTCTTTGCATATTTTTAATGAAAATACCGCGTCTAAAAGCATCTTTATATCTGAATCTCCCGTTATTTTATATAAATATGTGTTTTATAAGAATGTTAAAGCTCACAAACCTTTAAGTTTTATATTCTAAAAGTTTCTAATAAAATTGTCTAGTTGTTATACGAGATAAACAGGTTTGAAACAATATAAAAGCAGATTGAGAATTATCTGGAATATAATAAAATATTAATTATTAATAGAATACAGTTAACTTCTTGAAATAACCTTTTTGATTTATAACGTTTATCTGAAGACTTCCTTGATTATATTGCCTTCTTGGCGTGTACTTAAGGGCGCTTATGATAATATAAACGACATCTTTCTTAACCAAGGAGCGCCACCGGAAAATGAGGCAATGAATGATGTAGGCCACAAAGTTGCCGGTTGTCGGGATCTCATACATAAACATTCTCGGAAATATTTCATTCAAGAGGCGGGAATATGTGACATACTCACTTGTTGAAGAGATAATGCCCAACTATGTTAGATTAATAAGCAAGTGTTAATTTTTCTGAAGTTTTAAACATCTGATAGTTGATCAGTAGCTATATTGTCACTAGTGATAAAAGTATATGAGCTATTATATTTATTTTTAATACTAAAGTAGATGTAAACTATTACAGTGAAATAGTTTACATACATAGTGTAGTTCTCGTTTTAACTTCTACAACAAATTAAACAGTGTTAAATGAAAATTATTTTCCTTAACCAAGGTTGAGAACCACCATAGCTAATAGTTTGAAGTCCAAGTTGTAGAAAAAAATTAATTATATGAATTTTTAAAAACCACACATCGTTATAAAGAACAATGCCTGGAGTAACCTCCAAATATTTGCAACTCCAAACTGTTGGTTATAATTTTTTTATCGCACTTTTAAGGTGCAAAAAGCGGTTCTTTCTGATTATTTTTATTTTTATTGTATTAAATCAATACAGGGTGTCCAAAAACTCTCCTGACAAACGAAAACCGGAGATTCCGGAAAAATCCACCTAGTCCAAAAATGCTTCCTAATGGGAGCTGGAGCTCTTTGAAGATGCCGCCTTGTAAGTAGTTTTTTTTAAAGCTCCAGAACGTTTCCATTTAGAAAAACGAAAACTGGTACGATTATTTATCTTCCAGTTGAATCAATTGTCAATTCCATTAATTGCTGATTTCTAGTATAGTTCATAGGAGTCCGTTTTGGGTAGGTCAACGGTTATTTTAACGCATAACTTTTTTGTCTTTTACTTTAAACCTTTAACTATAAGTATAAGTACACGCGTGGCGTACTTTATACACCACAAGAGAATACTTAGTTGTTTGTTGTAAACCTTATTTATTAACATATTAATAATATTGAACATTTTGAGTAAGACAGATAGAATGAAATTGTTATCAACAATTTTTTTGAAAGCAAAGAGACATAATACTAATACTAAAATATAAAAAATAACAGTAAAAATGAAAAATATTTATTGCACATCCTCTAAGCTGTCATCTTTATTTTGTCACTGTGTACAAGTAACAACAGCAAAAGAATGATCCTTGCAGACTGATCTGGGATAAATGCTGCATGTTATCGTTGTAGTCTGGTTTTTCTGTCTACCACAAGGACAACACCTTCCTCGTACTTTTACTGGTGGTTCGTCATTCCGTTGAGCTATTTGAGGCCGCTTATATAGGTTTAGAAAAAGTCTTATGTTGGATGGCAAAGTATTTATTTCAGTTCGTTCTGAAAAATGTTGTTTCATCAATGATATTGTTAACGATTTTAAAAAATTTCTGCTAAAGTTGGTTGGACTGTTGAAGTGAGCAAAATTATATAATATTTGACTATTTATTCCTGCCACATTCAACATCTGAAAAAATATAATAATTAAAGGCAACCTACGGTTATTACGTCTTGCTACTGAATACGTAGAGCACATATTATGTACGGTGTCAACCACCTTTGTGAGAATTATAGTCCATAATAATATTGAGCTTATTAGTGACCTGATCTTTAGAGGCATCATAATGCATCGTGGAAGGTAAAATAACCGCTCTATTCTTTTTTGGAACAAATGATACAAGTGTAGCTTCCTGTTGAAACTCAAAAAGAGATGAACCTTCCATTCGATTTTTATTGAGTAAACATTTTTTTGGGATTTCTCTTTTATTTTTGTTTTGTTTTTCCAACTATTGAAGTCTTTTTTTCAACAGATTTATTGCTAACTTGTGTACCAGTTATCACAAGTTAGATTGCAATTTTTTCCGTTCGATTTTTCAACCAATCGTTGTGTAATATCCTCTGGCTTATTCGATTTTTTTGTACGGCTCATCTCATTGTTGCCCACAGTACAACTCGATACCACTCACATAAAATGTTTGTGAGTCACACAATACGAATGCTTTTATTATATATTTTGCTGGCTTATTTGGGATATACTGTAAAAAGGCATCTCCCTCGAAAAGGAATAAACATTTCGTCAATTGTCAGATATTTACCTATTATGTAGCTGTCATAACAATTGTCGGAAAAGCGGTCCAAGATAAATCGTATAGGGGCAAGTTTGTCAGTAGCTTTTCTTTGAGTTCTTATATTTTTATTTTCGAACCTAAGAGCACATAAAAGAAATAAAAATCGGTTGCAGCTCATGTAAGCTCTAAAAATTTCTGATCCAAACAATTCCACAATTCCAAAAAATGTGTGTGACCTTGTTTTTTAATCCCAGTTAAAAACAAAAGTCCTATCTTTGCCATAAATTCAGACTTGGTTGTATTTCTGGCGTCTCTTTCGCGATTGTAATTTGGGCGCATCTTTTCTATTTTCATATTGGTACATACCACAATATTTTCAATAATGTTATCAGTAAACAGTTTATAGCACTTGCCTCATTTGTAATATCTTTAGCGTACTCTTTGGGCCCAGGAAGTACTTTCTCAAACTCAAACCCTCATTCAGCATGTCAACAAATTGGTCAGAGGTATTTAATACAATTTCTGTTGAGGATAAATCATTAGCTTTTTTAAATACTATCCAAAATTACTTTCGGTCCCATTTTCCACTACTTAAATGTAAACCTAAAAAATGTACACGTTCGAAATGGTTTACGCAGGAACTGTACAATTTAAGGGATCAGCTGAAACTTTTAGAAACGATCTGTCAGCAAAATAGTAATCTTAGGCTAGTCCTTTATTTGGCAAAGGCAGAATATTCAATTAAATTAAAAGCAGCTAAAAGTAGTCACTTCATGAGACAGTTTAACGAATCATCAAATAAAATGAAATGTATTTTTTGACATTTAGTAAACTTAACAGTCGGGAAACAAAATAACTCAAAAGTACCTATTAGTGATGATAACAGTAATTTAGCAGACAAATTTAACCACTATTTTGTTGAAATGGCTCCAAAGTTACTTGCCGCTTTGGATCCTACTAAAATAGGTGGGTTTACATCAGCATCAAAAAACCGTAATAGTTCTATGTTTTTATATCCAACTACCCCACAGGAAATAACTAGTATAGTCGAAAGTTTTAAATCCAAACACAGTTGTGGTTTTGATCAGATTTCCCCTAAGATATTAAAACAATGCATTCATACTCTCGCAGATCCACTGACGGATATTAGTAATGCCTCTTTTCAACAAGGAATATTTACTAGTATGTTTAAACTATCTATTGTAATCCCTTTATTCAAAAGTGGTGATAAAGATGACCTTAACAACTATCGTCCCATAAGTCTCTTATCTGTGTTTTCAAAGATAAATTGAAACTCTGGTTTATACTAGAATGAACGCATTCCTAAAAAAGCATAGTGTCTTGCATAATTTTCAACATGGTTTTACATCTTCTAAGTCTACAACTACAGCTCTTGCAAATTTTGTCAGCTTAGTGTTGGATGCTTTGGACAGACGAGAGAAGGCATGTGGTTTATTTCTCGATTTGTCCAAGGCTTTTGACACTTTGGATCATAATTTGTTGCTAATAAAACTTGAGGGGATTGGTATTCGTGGTGTAGTTCTGAAATGGTTTACCTCCTACCTAGAGAATAGAATATTGTACTGAAGCTATTTTCTTGTGGCATTTTAAAGTAATTACTATTTAAATGGGAAAAAGCCACAATTAAAGGTTAAAGTACGTTTATTGACGTTTCAATTTCCACTTTAACTTATTGACTTTAACCTTTAATTGTGGCTTTTTCCCATTTAAATAGTAATTAGAGAATAAAAGACAAAAAGTAAAGATAACATCTAATGAACTTGTAAACGAATCAAACACATTGGATATCTATTATGGTATCCCTCAGGGTAGTGTATTGGGTCATCTACTTTTTATAGTATTTATTAATGATATAGCTTTGGTAACTAATTCACTGACTGGGGTTAACATAATCAGTTATGCGGATGATACCAACATTCTAGTCACAGGAACGTCTGATCAAAATTTGCAAACTAAAACTACACAGATACTATCCACCGTCAACAGTTATTTCTTATCCAACAAATTAGTTTTGAATGAAGAGAAATCAAAGTATATGATTTTCACGTCAAATAATTTATTAAACCACCAAGCCACTATAGAAGCAGCATTAGATAAAACAGACTGCACGAAGTTGCTGGGGATACTTCTAGACAGTAATTGTAAACGGTCAAACCACATTTCTAGTTTGAAATCCAGATTAAGTAGCGGATGTTATGCATTGAGAATTCTTTCACGTCTCTTTCATACATCAATATTAAAAACAGTATACTTTGCCCATTTTTACTCAATAGCCAAATATGACATTGAAGTCTGGGGTTGTACCTCTAAATTAGAGCAGATATTTGTACTTCAGAAAAGAGCTATTAAGATAATATATGAAATGAAATTTAGAGATTCTTGTAGAGGCATATTTAGACAAAACGATATTCTTACAATTCCTGGTCTGTATATATTTTCGTGTATAATGTATTTACACAGCAAAATTTATGAATTTAATAAATTTCAATTTAACCATGTTTATTCAACAAGATTCAGAGACAATCACTTTATGCTTCCACAACATCGTTCTGTTTTGTTGGAAGGTAGCACACATTATGCAGCCATAAATTTCTTTAACAAATTACCAATAGATATACGAATGAATTATCGTCAGCCAAACTTTCGGAGGTGTGTACATCAATAAATACATTTGTGAGCTAGAGCCATATTCTAAAAATAACTTTTAAGTATGTTTTATCATGTTTATTAATTTATATACTTTTAAAGATGTATGTCTGTAACTTTGACTTGTCTCATACATTACTTTTCAAAGAATAGGTACTTATGCCATTTTGTTCCATTCTTGTCTTCATAGAAGTCTTTTGAACTTAGCTCATTTTCATTTGCGCTAGAAGTTTCACTTGAATATCCATTCGAATCAGAACTGGGATCTTCTTTAAAAATAACTTCTTTGTCAGAAGTATCAGGATTTTTCCTAATTACTTCTTCGTCTTCTTCTCGAAATAATGCATCAGCGAATGCTTGGAGTTCTTTATCAGTAAGTCGATTGGGATTTCTAACTGGAATCTGATTCCTGAAAAATAAAATTACTAATAAAAATTTTTATCTACATGAGAAAAATTATTTTTTATAAAGAAAAATAAACTTTGTGCCATAATGACTAAAAAACAATTGAAATATGTACTTTCTACTTTCACTATGTTTGTTCCAGTGATTAGGTTAGATAGAGAAACAGGGTCGGTCTTTAAATTTTAAAATATATTTGCAGTAGAATTATTATATCTGGCGTACAAAATACGCCAACGCGTGTAGTTAGAGGTTAAGCATTTGTGATACTAGATTATTAAATTTTCAGATATTCTACTATTCTAAAAGGTATTCTCACTTAAAGTTTGTAGAATATACCGTTTTCTAGAAAAATCGACTTAATTTTTTTCTTTTTTTTCATCAGAAAAATTAAATTAATACGTACCTTAATGTTAAGTAAAAAAGTTTGAAAAATGAAGCAAAAAATCAATTTGAAACAAATTTGAAACTTAAAAACAATCAATTCAAAACAAAAACGATGGAAACGAAAGTACGAGTAATACCAAAAGAACAAGTATCAAAGGTAGATAGTAACAAAAGATGCTCAATGTGATGACCATTAGTCGCTATGGCACAAATTTTTTATTTTGCTTAGAGAACGCCAAATTCTTACAAAAATTCCAAAGTTATTTCTAATTTCGTTGCAAGCATCTTGTATCCTTACCCAGAGTTGTGCACCTTTTTGTAAAGGAATGAAATAAACAAATGCTTTTAGGTATATATCCTTATATACAATAATCCCAAGAATTAAAATCTGACGTACTTGACGCTCGTGGCAAAGCAACTGGACCACCTCTTTCAATCCAGTGGACTTCTTAGTTATTCTCAATAAAGTCTCGTACGTTTCTGCTAAAGTTGGCCAGACAGCCGTCATGTAGTAACCATAAGTTTTGTCGAATATTTCAAGACACATCATTTAACAAATTAGGTAAAACATTTTGCAGGAAATGTAAATAATCAGCACCATTTAAACGAGCAGGCAATTCCATGGGTCCAAGTTGATAATCGTGATCTACTCCTATCCAGACGTTTATGCTAAACCTATTCTGATGCTTAAATTCTTGAACAACGTAGGGATTGTCACCAACGTATGAATAATAATGTGCATTGTGTATATTAAAAATTCCATTTTTTGTGAATGTAGCTCTGTCACAAAACAAAATGTATCTGAAAAATCTTCATTTTGATTTTTACGATTTTGTAACCATCACCGAGCAGAAAAATCTCCTTGTAGCAGTACTTGTACCTTTGTAAAATAAAAATGTTGTGTAAAATATTTCCTGCGGAAAATTTTGAAATTGTGGGATACATAGCAGATAGTCTTCGAACTCTAATTTCTAAATTTTCCTCAACTTCCATTAAAATAATATCTTCATATGCTGCTGTTATATCATTCTGTCGCCCTGTTTCAATTGTCAAATTGTTGTGTTTGAATACCACAAAGTAAAAACTAAAAGAGAAACTTCACGAACTGACAATGATACGTTTTTCATTATACTTCTGTTGTCAGTTCAAAGCCAACTAGTGCAAAAAATATTAATTTAACTTTCATGAAAAAAAATGAAAAATTTTCAAATCGATTTGTCTTGAAAACGGTGTATCCATGAATGTTTAAAAGTTAGAAACAAAAAAGTTATGTGTTAAAATAACCGTTAAACTACCCAAAACGGAAGCCTATGACCGGTGCTAGAAATGAGCAATTAATGGAATCGATTCTACTCTAGAGGATAAATAGTCGTACTAGTTTTCGTTTTTCTAAATAGAAGCGTTCTGGAGGTATTTAAAAAAAACTAATCACAAGCAGCCATTTTTAAAGAGCCCTAAAGAGCTCCATTAGAAGCATTTTCGGACTAGGTGAATTGTGTTAAATTGTCTTAAAATTATATGAGGAATCTCCAATATTGAATGAAAGTACATAAAAAAAAGCTTTAATTTGAACTCTGCTATATAAAATTTGAAAATTAACTATTGATAGTAAAAAAATGTGAATTTTTCGCCATTTTTTATTTTTGAAATAACTTTTCTAAAAATTCTTTTTTTTTTGCAAAAAATATTGTAGCTCTATTAATTACAAATCGAATAATACTTTCTAAGGTCCGATCGGTCAATTTCTTGTCGAGAAATGTGTAATTGTTTATAAAAATTCTTAAATTTCTATAAATTGTGCAGGGCGATAATTAAATGGTAAAGATCTAATTATTCTAAACGAATTCTCTTTTTGGTCGAATATATTTGCCGCCAACAGAAAATGCCGCGGATGAGCATTGGTTGAGAGTTTATCAAATACAAAATTCATTTATACAATATCACTTCTAACGAAAACATGGTTCCTCCTGAGGTGTCAGATGTATATTTATTATATATCATGTAAATGTACATTAGAATCTGCGTGCAACAAACAGTGTGGTTATTGCGAACATGGTCTAAAATGTAGGCAAATATATAAAAATTGTAACGAAGAGAGCTGCAATAATTCTACGTTAATCCTAATGAAAATGACGATCTGATGGAGAGTGACGATATTACATTCAAAGTATTATAATAATATAAATAAAAAACGAAAAATTAAAAAATATTACTATTATTAATTATAAATTAATGAATAGTGTTAATATTAATTATAATGTTAATAATAAATTAATGAATAAACTGGTTTTTAGTAAAAACTTTTATTTAAAAAATTCTTTATAAAAGGTTTATATATTATAAAAATATCCTTTTGGGTTACATCACAGAACGTTTTCATCAGTGCAGTTACCAGGTATACATGAGTGAAGCCACTAAATATGTGGGTAAAAACCCTATAAATGATGTTAGTTTTGGTAATTAATACATATTTGTTGATAAATTTAAATGATGTTGAAAACAGATTTACTTCATGGCAACGCAAGACTCCCAGAGGTTGCTAACCCGAGTCAATATGTCTCTATGGGTCCTCGATAGCATAACTGAGTTGCTACTGAGTTGCTTTAACATCTTATTTAGTTTTATATAATAGTTAAATTTACTATCAAATGATATTAATTTATATTTTATTATTAATTTAATATATCTGAATTTGATAGGTCTATCAGCAGTAAACAACGTATGCTTTGTTAATACGTTAGCAGGTGGCATTATGAGCATGCCTAACAATTTATTGAATTATTTTAGTACAATTTAATTTGTTGAAAATATAAATAAAATAATAAATCAATATTAAAATTTATTTCACTATTTCACCGCCTACTTGATTTCAACTGTAAGAATCAATAAGTTAATATATATATATATATATATATATATATATATATATATATATATATATATATATATATATATAATATTATATTATATGTTTTACCTCTATGTCTAGGATTGGGGGTCCTTCCATTCCCACATAGACGTCTGTTGCAATTCAGATCTCTCATCCGCAAAGGATTTTTTAATAAATTCCTGCCATACTTAAAGTTGTTTGCTTCTTTTTATAATTCTTCTTCCTTTGTTGTCAGCTAGAGAGTATATTATGTTTCTTATCAATATTGGACGTTTTTTTAAATTTTTTGTAAAGTTTGAATGATTCATGTTTGTTATCTAGGTTTGCTATTTCGTCATACATTTCATTTATCCACTTTTCTTTTGCTTTTTGATTTTTAAATTTATGGTTCTTTGGATTTCTTTATATAGATGTGGGTTGTTTATGTGTTTTCTTCTCTTTTATGAGTTCCAAAATATCTACCGTCATTCATATTTTCCGTTTTTTAGATTTTGTTTAACATTGATAACGACTGGATTGTGGTCTGATACTACTCCCATATCTGGATATGTTTTTGCTCTCTGGATACTTTATTTAAATCTATGATTAATCAAGGTTCTTGTCAATAAGTGCACCTAAATATTTAAATTTTTCCACTTGTTTGATTTCCACGACCTCGTCTATCAACACTTCAAACCTTGCATCTGAATTGAAAACTAAATATTCTGTTTTCTTCATGCTGACTTGTAACCTCTATTTTACATAATCTCTGTATAGACGCTTTATCATAAATTTTAGATCATAAGAATCTTGAGCTAGGACGACATGGTCATCCGCAAAGTTCAGGGAGAACAGTACGTCATTTCCTATGGAGATTCCCATTCCTGGCAGTGGTTTTTCCAATTTAGGAGGGCTGCCTCAGTGTATAAATATATAAATATTTTTCAATATATTTCAATCAATAGTACTTCTGCTTATTTCTTGAATTACATTAAGGACCTTCCTGCTCTTAGTAGGCTTCGAATATTCCATGTTTCAATTTTTATCGATTTTTAATTCTAGTAAGTCTGGAGATTCTTCGCAACCCCGGCTTCATTGCTTTCTGCATCCTAATGTCATTGAACTTATTGATTCTTTCGCCTTTAGAGTTGATTTCTCCACGAGTGCACCTACTTTAGACCACTATTCTAACTTCTCAAGGAAGTTGTTGGTAGATTTAAACGGGACCATTTATACCGATGATCGTTCGGTGATTTACCACATCTGGTTACCCTCTGGTTACTTAGTTTAGCTTGAAGACCAATCGGACCCTACTGCGGCCCGTAGAGCCATAAGTGAGAATTGGGTGTATTATTTGGAGCAGTTATCAAAAACCATCTTTCGTCGATGATGCTCAATGTGGCTATTCTGATAGGTATTACCTCTATAACACAACCCTACACCCCTTCTTTTATTAGTTATTCGTAATAGGTCTTCTAATTTTCTAGACTTATTAGCTCTATAGTTGTTTTGTATATTTAGTCGATGTATACGTGGCCACAGGAACAGAAGTTAAAATATACTCCTTTAAAATAGAAAGACAGTGATCTTTAAGAGGAGAATTTTAAAATGTAAAGGTTCAGGAGGGTCTGTGGCAAAGCAGATGGATGAAAAGAAGGCGACAGATTTATAGAAGTAAACTAAGAGTTTCCTTCATTTCAACTAATATATTTTTTTAATTTGACCACGAAAATATGAACTTTGGAAAATTAGATAATAAAGTGATATAAGGTTGAATGCTCGAATAAATGAACTTTAATCAAATGAATGGCAGATATCGAGCACAGTTTATTTATTAAATCTTGCCCAAGTACTTTCGCTCCTAGAGCATCTTCAGGGGCATTTC
This sequence comes from Diabrotica undecimpunctata, assembly GCF_040954645.1. Lineage (NCBI taxonomy): Eukaryota > Metazoa > Arthropoda > Insecta > Coleoptera > Chrysomelidae > Diabrotica > Diabrotica undecimpunctata. The sequence goes on along the minus strand of NC_092803.1, from coordinate 114,901,551 downwards.
GTCAAATTTGGCCTATCCAACAATCTATTGAGAAATTCATAAACATAAAATTGTACATTACACTACACGACACAAGGACAAACAGTTTAAAAATTTTTAAAAACGGCGAAGCTACATATTGGTTGGCATCAGGAGAGAGAATATTCTGATGATGATTGTATTGTATGCAGAACAAACGAAAACCGCTTACGGTAAAAACTTTTTGTCGACTAATTTTAGAAAATCAAAAACATTCGTGGGCTTAAACTTGCTAATGGGTATGAAGCAATATCCTAGTTAAAAAGACTACTAGTCAAACGCACCTGACTTTAAAGATGCGTACGTATCCAGTCTGATGAGTCTTAAGCAATTTGGTTGGTTACTTGGCCATTCTCATGTAAACGATAATTCTCTATGACTGTTCGTGGTTCACCTTATTTTGATAAGTTCTATAAACTGCGTCAAATGGTAGATTTATTACTAAATAAATTGGAGAATATTTGTTTCCATCTCAGCAAGTAGCCGTCGATGAATCCATAATCAAGTTCAAAGGCCGGAATGCAGTGAAGCCGTATATGCAAAAAAAATCCATAAAACGAGACTTTTTGCCTCACTTCTAAAAAATCCGGACACAAAGCCGACAGCTTACAATACCCGGAATATGTAAAACTCATCCTGGAAAAGCTTGGACTCAAGAGAAGGGGAGAAAAGAGTAGGAGAAAGCACCTAGGACCAGAAATCAGACAGCCTACGTGTAAGTTAGAGAGATAAAAACCATTTAATACGAAGTTTTTACAAATAAATGTGGGAGGGGCGACGGCCGCTCACGACGTTGTAGAGGCACTCGCACGAAGGGAAGGTTATGACATGATCCTGTTTTAGGAGCGCAATGTAAAGTTGATTTTTCGACAGAGGATCATTAAAGTAAGAAGATCTGACGTGGCCCTATATGTAGTGAATCGAGGAGTTGACATCACCAGACACTCCGTTAAGAATGGTTTAAGGTATATGTCAAAAACAAAACCTGATGGTGTACAATTGTTGTGTTTCACCAAATATCCCTCTTCAAGTATATGAAGGGAACATTGACTCGTTTATGCAAGTGGCTAAAACGGAGACTGTACCGGTCGTCATAGCCGGTGACCTGAATGCGAAGGATTTTCTATGGAACCCACGAATGCAAGATGGGAGAGAGAAATACCTCTCACCATACCTCTCATCATCATCATCAGAATTTTTCGTGAGAGGTAATAGTGAATCTTTTCTGAACATCTCACTGGTTTCAACGTCACTTCTAAACAGGGTCATAAACTGAACTGTTTTGGAAGAAAAATCGCTTGACTTACACAAGTATGAGTTTTGAGATAGCAAGCAAAAGGCAGAAATGAAAACATGGGTATATCAATCTAAAGATATATTTCAATGAAGTTGTAAATGCTTTTGGTTTGATTGGTCCAGGATGAATAGTAGAGCAATACATATACTTTCCAACTTCCACAACCCTGAGGGAGTCAGTGAAGTGAGTTGAGAAGAAAAAATGGTAACAGACGTCTAATACCATGTCCTCATGCTGTAACTAACTACAATCAAAATATGAATATTGTAGATAAATTTAATCAGATGTTTTCAAGTTTTAAAATTGACCGTAGCAGTAAACAATTGTGGCCTCAAACATTTTTTTATTTATCAGATGTTGAGGTTGTAAATCCATACTGCCTTAACAAGCTGATAAACTTGCCTAAAGTAATATCAACAGATTTTCACCTTGCTGTTATTAATGGATTATTGGCAGACCAAATTGTTTCTAAAAACAGACCATTTAATGAAATGCCACCAGACATAATACAAATCAAAAAAGCAAAGCCATTTGTTCCTATTGAGGTACAACTATATTCTTCAGAACATCAGCCACACCGAAGTTCAAGAAGAAGATGTGCATTGCACAGCATCAAAGACAAACAGGTTAGGAGGAATGGATTTGTTCTCTGTGTAAATCATGCTTTTAGAAATATAACAATAAACTTCGCTGTTTATATTAGACTATATTAGATTTATCTGCCAACTTGTACCAATTGGTACGGTGGTACAAAATTTGTAACCATCACATAACTAAAAATATAGAAACTTATAACAACATCTGATTATGTATTAATTAACCTCTTTGTGTGTGTTTTTTTTTATCAATTTGTGAATAAAAATATTGTTGCACCGCTAGGGCTTTTTTGCATGAATACTGTTACTCCTCGAAGAGTTAATGGTTTTGTTTGGTTTGCGAATGGACTTTGTATTCAGTAAATGTCTTGTAAATTGCTAAGAAAATATTCGATCTTCTTAAAAATCTTCTTCATCATTTTTGCTACCAGTTTTTTAACTAGGTACGCCATTGCGATTAATGAATATAACAACTTGTACTGTGAATAGGGTTTTTAGAATCAGCTAACAACGTATTATTTTTGTTAAGAAGATTAGATAAAGAAAATTCCTCTAATCACTGGTTTATTTTTGTTCTTTATAGTATCATAAACTTTAAGTATATTGATAATATCAATGTAATAAAAAGATAAAATATTAAAATTTCTAATTTTCCAATGTTTTAATACATTCAAAGGAGAATCCAACTATATTCAATTCCAAAATCCAAGTATTAAATATATGAAATTGATTATTAGCAAAAGTACAAAAGTAAAAGTACCACTTTCCTTCTTTCGGTCAAGATGAAAAACAACAGAGGTGAGAAAAAAGCATAAACGAACTAAATACATTTATCAATAAATAAGCTGACTCTATATCATCGGCGGAGGTATTTGAACCAGAATTCCTTCATGGTCCAAGACGTTTTCCGTTTATTTTCCGCTGAATAATTACATGTAGTAGTTCATATGTCGGATTTCTATCATGCGGGCAAAGCACTCCAATTTTCTTCTCTGTATGGTATTCAAATAGACAGCAGAAGGGGTCCAGGGAGGAGAAGACACTCGTGGCTCCAAAACTTGCGGCAATGGTTCGGATTATCATCTGCTGAACTATTCAGATCTGCCGTAAACAAAGTCAGAATAGCCATGTTGATTGCCAACGTTCGGAACGGACAAGGCACATGAAGAAGAGAAGATGGTATTCAGAACCCCTCTTTCTCTGTTTAGACGTTATAAAAACTGCTTCATTCGTCACTCTGTCCATCCACGATATCCTTAACATTATTTTACACATTAATTTAGAGAGATTTCATGCTGCCATTCCATGTAATAGAATGCTGAAAACATAACAGCATAATAGACGTATAAGTTCTTCGCTCGTTTAAACGCTCTATTGGTCGATAGGATTTGCATCTTCTTAAATGATATTCTGGTTTGCTATATTCTACTTTTAACTTAAAAGATATAAGTTTCAATTTTCATTTACTTAACAGCCCAAATATTTTATAATTGTACTATTTCCACTGATTCTCTATCTATCCTGATAAGTCAGTTAAGCTGTTAGCTAGATTTTTGTTTTTGCTAATGACTATCTATTTATTTTTTTTTTGGATTTACTCTAAAACCCATTTATTTACTATGAGCTGATACAGCTGATAAAAAATGTCTGTAAATTATTTATATCCGTTGCTAGTAAAACTATGTCATCAGATTATCTTAAGTTGTTGATTACTTCGTTGATCTTCTGTTCTATCTTTTGATCTATAGATTCTATCTTATAGATTTTTCGAAAATCTTTTCTGCATAATAATTACATAAAATAAATATATAGAAAATATTTCTTTATATAATTAGAGCAGGATTATGATTGTATACCTACTTACACAAACCAGAAGAAAGCAACGAGCGCTCCTTTATAGCTTTCACATAAAATATACAAAATAATTCCATAACCGTAAAATGGCAAATGAACATTGACTCTGAAGTCAATAATGCTCAAACACACACTCCTCAAAACTCCTCCTATAATCAAAATTCTGTTGTCGGCTATCTGATTCTGGTACAAACTGGTTATTATGTGATTATGATAAATGTCATAAATACCAATACGAGTCAAAATACCAATTAAAGTATCATGCTGAATAGTGTCAAACGCTTTCTCGGAATAAATAAAGTAACCTTCTGGCTCATGTTTAAGTGTCAACAACCGCTTACGTAGCCAAGTTTTACAGGACCGACGGCTTTACGTGCTCTTTAAAGCACGGTGGCAGCTCAGTTAAGTTAGAATATTAATTTAAGCCAATCTTTAGGGATTACTTTAGTCTTAAATATGCAATTGAGTAAGCTTAATAGAAGTGAGATAGTTCTATATCCCTTAATAATTTTTTTGGCATTCCCATGCAGCCAGAATCATTAATAATACTATTTAAATAAAAGGATTTAACAGGGGTTATACTCCTATCGCCCAGGGGTCGATCAGGGAATCCTGAAAATTTCCTGAAAAGTTCAATATATTGTGTCCTATATTTTATGCACTCAAAGAAAATGTAGCCCAGATCTCTGATTATGTTACAAACTTCGCAAAAATCGCTCTAGAATATACTGATTTTATGCAAATGTGTTGGGCAACGTGCGTGACTAAACTTCATTCTACTGATAATGGTTATACTATTACGGTCGTAATCATATTTGCTGTACCAAGGATTTCTTCCCAATTTGGTTTCTATTTTTGTATATCGGATTTATAAAACAGCACTCTTGCCATAATTATGTCCACTTCTTTAAAATTTTTTATTTTGATAAATTTATTTGTTCTTCTGTTGATAACTCACAATTTATTTCTTCTCCCATTTGTAAACTTTCTTTGACAATGATATCTGCGACTTTATTGTTTGTTATACTTGGGTGCGATTTGTTCCAGTAAAACGATACGATAACGGAAGAATAACGTAAAGAACTGCATACTAAGTAAATCGAGACCACAGTCACAAACAGTATACAGTGTGTCCGTAAAATATGGAATAAACTCGATATTTCCTAAATGAAAAGTTTTTTTTAAAAAATCTAAAACACGTCGATTTTTAAATTTAACTTTTTACATTTTACAATAAAATTTCATTATACAAGGTAATATACATTAAAGTGATGACGTCATCGGCTCTTTTTTTAATTGAACACCCTGTATTTTAGGACATTTTTAGATCGATAAAAATGAGCTAATTTCAAAAAAGTATAATGCTGGGGGTCTAACGAATATAATTTGAAAGATATGAGCTTAGAAAATTATTTTTTATTGAAAAATCGGTAAGATAGTTTCGAAACAAATTCAGATTTCTGCTTTAATTTTATTATTTTTTCATTTTATTTTTTATTGATTTTATAATATGTATTAATAAATTATAAATAAATTATAATAAATAACTTGAATGTAATCCAGTAATTAATACATGAGTTAATCTTAAATGTTCAAATTGTAGCCCTTGTTGTATTTGACACTAACCGAAACGTTGTACAAATTATTGTAGAACCTTGTTTGTACTTTCTTAAGAAATATTGTTTATTTCTTTACGAATTCTTGTTTTTTAAGTCTTCAATATTTGCAGGTTTCGTTTTATAAACAACATTCTTTAAATGACCCCACATAAAATAATCGAAAGGATTTACGTCTGGCGACCTCGCTGGCCATTCAATATGTCCACGTCTTCCAATCCACCTGTTCGGAAAAATTTCGTTTAGGTACTTCCGAACATCTATAGCATAATGCGGAGGCGTACCATCCGGTTGAAACCATAAACTTTTATCAAACCCTCCAAGATTAATTGTACCGGGGAATAAAAACTGAAGGTATACTGGCCCGTTTAAATTACCTTCGAAATAGGGTCCAATGATTTTATTTCTTACAATGCCAGCCCATACGTTTACCTTTTGCAGGTATTGTGTATGATGTTCCCGCATCCAGTTGGAGTTTTCTTTTGCCCAGTATCTACAATTCTGACGGTTGACCTCGCCATTTAATTTGAATGTAGCCTCATCAGAAAAAATAATATTTTGAACCAAGAGAGGGTTTCGGTGGCTGTTATCCATCATTATTTCACAAAATTGTATTCTTTTATCTGGATCATCCTCGTTTAATTCCTGTACAACTGTGCAATTTAATTACTTATTTTTACGTACTTTGTGTACCGTTGTTTTGCAAACATAGAGGTCACTACTAACCTTACGAACAGAAGTGTGCGCATCTTCTTCAAAAGCAAGTAGCAACATCTAATGTAACATAATTTACAGAGGGACGACCTGATTTGCGTGAATTTTCAACCGTACCAGTTTCTCGAAATTTCTTTTCAATCTTACTTACTGTTGACTGCGTGATGGGTATTTCTGGATATTTATCATTAAATAAATTACACACTTCCATCTAAGTTCGCGATTTGTCTCCATACCCAATCATCATGAGTATTTCAATTATTTGCTTTACACGCAAATTCATTTCTACTTATAATTAATTCTAAGCAATAATACAGAACATTCACGAATTAATACAATTATTGTACTACTTAATTGTTATTGAACGTTACTAAAAATAATTAGTGTTTACCAAAAGACTAGAAGTAGGCTACTTTTTTGCAATTAATAATAAATAATTTATTTTCTAAGCGCATATCTTTCAAACTATATCTATTAGATCCGAATATTATACTTTTTTGAAATCAGCTCATTTTTATCGATCTAAAAATGTCCTAAAATACAGGGTGTTACATTTAAAAAAAGAGTGGATGACGTCATCACTGTAATGTGTATCACCTTGTATAATGAAATTTTATTGTAAAATGTAGAACATTAAATTAAAAAATCGACGTGTTTTAGATTTTTTTAAAAAGGCTTTTCATTTAGGAAATATCGAATTTATTCTATACTTTACGGACACACTGTATAGTAATTTTCATAATTTTAAACAGTATCATAATATTACAACTAATTTGCAAATGAATAACATAATGTGTGTGATAATATTCTGGAATGTTTAACAACTATTCTAAATAAACTAAATTAATCTTTAATTATAAATACATTGTTAGTTTTAAAAAACAGTATAGGTAGAGAAAAGAAAAAAAAGTAGAAATGACTAATATACGTCTTATGTCAAGCGTCTAACTGTGGCAGGCCTGTCTCAGGTCTAGGGGGCATCTCAGTCTTATTACTTTCATGACAGATTTCAACTTTTTCTAGATTTATATATACCATTAGTTTGTAAAATTTAAGATGAAATATATGACGGAAAAATAACTGGTAGTTGGACAGTGCACTGGTAGACATAACACTCTGATGTATGAGCGGGAACAAAATGTGAAAAATACCGATACTCTCATGAGTCACATCTGACGAGTCATGAGGGCCTTCTACATTTTACTTTTCTTCAACTTTTCTTGAGTAAAATATCTTTAATCTTTACTGTAGGCCTCACTTGGCCAATTCTTACTTTTTCCGACCTCAAATGGCTATTAGGTTTTCGAGAGCAGACGGGTCACTATTTTTTACTTCTATCACTTCTGTAACTACTTCTCGTCGAATTGTTGCCTGTATAAGCAATCCGTCACTTACTGACCAACCAGGAACCAAGAAATGGTCACCAGCATCAGGATACAGAAGGCCAGAAGAAACCACTACATTAAAGATCATTGTGGATATCCCCAGTACAGCTTTCCATGAGAGACAAGGAAACTATACATACTTTTAATGTTTCGATATGGAAAGAAGATCACAATCAGACCAACGGGCTTTCCAGGTCGTCAACTCATGAAAATCCCCCCTGTTGTGGAAGCCCACAAAATAGCTACGTCGAACGTAACAATTATATTTGAAGCTGCGAAATTACAAAATATTCAGCTAGAAATGGCCAAACTAGTCATTCTCTTCCTAGGTATCTGCGAAACGAAATCGCTAGGGTCAAACATATTCGAAAATAATGGTTACTTTGTATACCACTCGGGAATGGCAGAAGGAACCAGACGTAACGGAGTCGCAATCATTGTCAAAGAAGAGAGTCGTAACTGTATTCGAAATTTCATTAATTTCAGTGATCGCATCATGATAATACAGCTGCAAAATAAATTACTGCATATTAATATAATATAAATATTTGACTCCTAAGATATGCCGTAATAGCAGATTAGTTCGGACATAAGATAAATCGTGAGATTAAAAAACAGAAAGAAAGATCTGGACAAGAAAATATCGGCCAAAGTCTACATATAACGAATTCCGCCATGGTCAACATAGCAAACGAAGTTTTGGAACCAGAAAAAGACCCAATAAAGAAAAAAGATTGGATGACCAATAAAATACTAGACCTTATTCAACAAAGGAGCAAGTGAAAAAATAAAGACGAGACTTGATATAGAGAAATATATCGACAAAGAAGATACGAAGTTAAGCAAGCAAAAAAGACCTGGATAGAACAAAGATGTCGTGAAATGGAAGAACTACAAAGAAAACATGACAAGTTTCACATACACATAAAAACTTAAAGAAATTACCTACACACTCGGAGCAAAAGAGCTTTTCACTTCATGAGAAACTCTAAAGGTAAAATAATTCTTGAATTAAATGAAAACAAAAAAAAAGAATGGACTAATTACATAAAGGAGCTCTTCCTGAATACGATGCCACCACTTAACACCGCAAAGTATACGAATACTGGTCCTAATATTTTAAAAGCAGAAGTAGAGAAAGCCATCAAACAAAGTGAAAATGGGAAATGTTCAAGCCGTGACCAAATATCATCAGATTGGCTCAAATATCTAGTTGACGACAATGTCTCAGAACTAACAAACATTTATAACTTCATATACGAAACTGGAATAATGCCACAAATATAGTTGGAATCTACATTTATCCCACTCCCAAAAAAACCAAATACATAATTATCTAAAGAATTTAGTCTTATTAGTCTTATGAGTCACTCTCTCAAACTGCTTCTCAAGAAAATTCTTAATAGAATTAAGCAGAAATGTAAAGAAACAATGGGAAACAAGCAACTCTGTTTCAGATAAGGATTGGTAACAAGGGAAGCTTTCTTCTCAATGCTAAGATTACTTCAAATAACATGGGAAGTACAGAACCCAATTTACGTCTGCTCTACAGATTTTGATAAGGCGTTTGATAGGGTCCAACATGATAGGCTGTTTGAGTATCTAGAAATGATTGAAATAGATGATAGAGATCTGAGACTTTTACAACATCTGTATTAAAATTAAGAAGCTTCTATTTTGGTATTTCCATTCAAAGAGATGCCAGAAAAGGTTGTGTGTTATCCTCAACTTTGTTTAACGTGTACTCGGAAATAATATTTAACGAAACATTAAAAGTAAAGTAATTCGTGGAGTTCGAATTGGGGAAGAAACTATTAACAACATCAGATATGCAGATATTAAGGTGACACAGCAATCACGGCTGAAAGTATTGAAGATTTTTAATTCCTTTTGGATCGAGTCGTTGGAGAATGCCCCAATAAATGCTTGGCATAAATAGACCAATAATGGTAAAGATGATAAAAAAGAAAACTTGAATATCTGCGGCATCTAATAAGAGGGGGCAGATAGTGGATATAACAATTAATACTCAACGGAAAGATCGAGGGAAAAAGTGGAATTGGTAGGAAGAAATTCTTGGCTCCGAAACCTTCGTCAATGGACTGGTTTATCAGCAGATGAATTGTTACATGCCGTGCAAGATCGAGAACAATATCGGCAACTAGTCATGGACGTTACCCACGCCTAATTTGGGCACGGGACTCAAAGAATAAGAAGAAAAGGCTGGTAAATTTCATTTGAGAGTAGAATCACATCAGAGCGAAGTGTTAAGTATACATATATCAATTCTTCTTAGTAAGCAAGCAAGCAATAGAATCGAACCCAGCCTGTGAGACATGCACACCCCTAGAAAATGACATATACGTAAAATTCATTAGGATAAGGGGGATTGATCCGAGTAGATCAGAAACCATTCCTCCTCATCCCAATGCTCCAGACAATGCTCCCCAGAGTCCTGGGTACATTTAATACTTCTCCTAGTTAGGCTGGAGAGCGTGAGGCGCTATCATCTTAATTAACAAATTCTTATTGTGCTTTTGCTTACCCGGGCACCGAGTATCCTCTCCGAACAGTGTCCAGTTCGGCAACTTGGCGCTAGAGAGTTTGGGCTCCTCCGTCCGGTTTTTTTTTTTGTTTTTGTTACTGGTAATAATTGTTGTCTGATTCTTGTTAAAGTGTTTATCACTTTAACAAGATCACATATTTATAAATATTTTAAATTAGACTGCGACCTAATGCCGTACAAAAATATTAATAAGTACCGCGAGCAGGGACAAATGACCCCCAAAAAATGTCCCATGGGCTTGTAGTCTATGAGCTATGATCGTCACTATATTAATGAATAGGTACTTATGTCGCATTTAATTAACATTTGTAAAATATGCGTCCCATCATCGTTTAATGAGGAAATATTTTATTTGTTAGGTCATATATTCCAACGCTTAAGGACAAACTAAATTGAAAAAGTTATCAATATTGTTGTTTTTAATTTATTGAGTCAAGTTTCTGAAAATTATAGAAATCTGTTCTTATTGTTGCGTTTATAAAATGCATTTTCATTAAATATCGGCGACGCTATCAGTTAACTGCTATTTACTGTTGTAAAAGATTTAGTTAGTTATAAGATTACCCAAATCCTCTATAGAAATATCTACAAAAGTTCATAAAAAGTTGATAAGTACCAAAAACAAAGGTCAAATAAAATTCTTTCTAGAAGATTAACCTCAGAAAAAGGGGCAATACATTCTTTATTCTTACTCTAAACTTGAGGAATTTGTAGGAAGTTTACAAAAGACTTAGATCCGTATAAGTACGCTGAGATGTTTTATGGTCATTAAATAACGTTTCTTGAATTAGATAACAATGACTTATTTGTAACTGTTTGTGGTAACGAGTTTTTGTTTATGATTACATAAAGATTAATCTTTGGAGGGAACAGTTCGCGCCATTTGTGTACACTGTGAGAAATAAATTATGTAAATGCACTAAATTCTATAGGATACAGTAATATTATTGGTCAAAATTGTATAAACTATAGAGTTGAGAAAAGAAAAACTAAAAAAGTATGATAAATTTTCTATAGAGGTGTTAACAAAAAAATCGATTTATCGTGGAAAAACCCAAAGAATACATCAAACCTATACATGATTTGGTATGTATGTATGTACAGCGTTAACAGGCCTTTTAGGCCCATTGCTGGATGGATAATTTCCATCGTTTTCTATTCTTAGCTAACAGCTTCCAATCTCTTATTCCCATCTCTCTGACATCTTCCATCACTACATCTCTCCATTTCTTTCTTGGTTTCCTCTCTTTTTTTGGCCCTCAGGTACTCTCCAAGCAATATTCTTGACTAGTCTATTACCTTCCATTCTTTCTAGATGGCCGAGCCATTCTAGTCTACGTTTTTTCACCACTTTTGTTATTGTAGGGTTAGCATACAAATGATACACTTCTGCAATAGTTCGTCTTCTCCATTCTCCCTCTACTACTTTTCCACCAAATATTCTGCGAAGTATCTTTCTTTTCCATGCTTCCAATGTGTTCTGTACGGTTTTGTTCATAGTCCATGTCTCGGCAGCGTATAGCATTGTGGGTCTAATTATAGTTTTGTATACTCTTATTTTTGTATTACGAGATATATCTTTGGCCTTAATTATTTTGCTCATGGCTCCAGCACACCTGTTGCTCTTGGTCAGTCTCAGGTTGATTTCAGTTTCTTCCTTACATTTCTGATCAATAAGAGTACCTAAGTACATATATTCATCCACCTTCTCGAATTCTACAACTGATCCATTCTCCACCTACAATTTAAAGGATCCTCTGTTGCTTATTCCTTTTTTGCTCGAGATTTCCATGTACTTCGATTTATTAATATTATCTTTCAGTCCCATTTTAGAGCTTTCCCGAATCACTATTTTTGTTATATTTGATAGTTCTTTTCCATTAGACAAACCAAATGGTTTGTCTAATTGTCATTTTTACCAATCTTATTATTTTTTCTGGCACTTTCTTTTAGTGTTTCTATTAACTTGTTTCTGTCTATTGTATCGTAGGCAGCTTTGTAATCAATGAAAAGTACTTGTGCTGAAATGTTGTATTCATAGCAATTGATCAGGATTTGTTTTAGCATAAAAGTTTGATCGGTTGTTGACCTTCCTTTCCGAAATCCTCCCTGGTATTCTCCTAGATTCTTCTCTCTCTCTCCCTCTCTCTCTCTCTCTCTATATATATATATATATATATATATATATATATATATATATATATATATATATATTTCTAATTGTTTTTTAATTAGTATGGCGAGTACTTTATACATTACTTCTAATAAGGATATTCCTCTTTAGTTTGCGCATTCAGTTCTATCTCCCTTTTTGTGTATAGGAATTATAATCGACTTCTCCATTTTTCCCCCATTCTTGAGGCATTTCTTCGGCATCCCATACTTCTAGTATTAGCTCACCAAGTTTGTTTATTAAGACCTCTCCTCCATATTTTATGTTCTCTGCCACAATGCCGCTCTCCCCGGGACTTTTTTGGTTTTTCATATCTTTTATTATTTCTTCAATTTCTTCTCTTGTGGGCTTTGGTATTTCTTCTATTACTATTTGAGGTCTAGGAACATAACAATTTTCTTCAGTAGTCACTTCGAATATTCTTTCCACCTTTCACATATTTGGTCTTCATCCACTATCAGGTTTCCTTGCTTATCTTTTACATTCATCGTTCTCCCCTGGTACCCAGTTTTAATATATTTTACCTCTTTATAAAAAATTTTTATTTCATTTTTCTTGTAATTTTCTTCAATGCGCTTAATTTTATTATCCATATACTTTCGTTTCCGCTCCCTTAGGATTCTCTTTACTTTTTTTCGTTGTACGGCATACCTTTCTAGGTCGTCTTGTTTTTGCGAACGTAAACTTTTTAATCTCAAATCTGATCTTTTTTTTAACTCTGTTCTGCATTCGTCATTGAACCAGTGGTTTTTTTCTAAATCTTTTTGTTCTTGGTATGTTCTTCGACGTAGTTTCCTTAATAGTGTTTGTCATTTTCAAGAACTTTTGTTGTATGTTACTCACAGTAGTACTATCTTGTTTGGCGTAGGTTTCTTGTATATCCTTTTGATAGTCCTGCTCTACCTCAAATTTTCGCAGTTTTTCAAAGTTAAATTTACGTCGCACTTTCTTTTTCCGTTTATGCTTTTTAATTATTGCTTCTCTCATATTAATTCTAACCAAAAAATGATCTGAGTCTACGTCAGCCCCTGCACGTTTTCACATTTGTTATTAAATTCGCAAACTTCTCTTGTATTAAGATGTGGTATATTTGATTAGTTCCATTTGACCCCGGAATTTTCCGCGTTCCTTTATATATATTTTTTCTCCTAAAATGGGTACTCATTATCTTCATCCTGTTTTCAATTGCAAATGTGATTAATCTCTGTCCATTATCATTTGTATTCAAATGTTTACTTTCACCCCCTGTTATGTTTTTATATATATCTTCTGTTCCGATCTTTGCATTGGCGTCGCCTATAATAATTTTAGTATCTTGTCTAGGCATTTCTTCACACAATGACTCTAATTCTTCATAGAATTCATCTTTCACTTCTTCTTCTTTTTCTTCTGTTGGAGCATGTATATTTATCAACGATATCATGTTCTCTTTTCCTTTAATTCTAATTGCACACATTCTGTCAGATTTTACTACGAATCGTTTTACCTGCTCCACGTCTTCATGTACCAGAAAACCCACTCCAAATTTCCTATTATTGCCTCCACTTGTATAAAACGTGTATGGGCTAATTTTTTCAACGTTGTTTCCAGTTAAATGTGTTTCCTGTATTGCTAAGATGTGTATTTTATATTTTTGTAGTTCTTCTATTAGGTTAATTAATGCTCCCTCCTCGTATACTCCTCGAACATTCCATGTCGCAATATTTAGGTACATGTTCTTATTTTTTATTTTGCTGTTTATGTTCAAACTCATTTTCCTGTTCATCGCTAGGGTCCGTTGGCATATGATTATACATGATTTGGTATTGAGAGAAAATTATTAACTGTTAAGTATGTATTCAAAGAAAGCGTTTACGATGTGGACAAAATATTAAGTTAAATAATAAGCTTCTAAAATCAATTTGACCCAAACTTTCTTTATTTGTTTATCTTACTTGATAAAAGCCTTGTAATAAAATGGGTTTCTACATTTATTGTTATGAGCAGAAAGAGGTGTGCCTTAGGGTCTGATGATCCGATAGTCAATATATGCTTCTAAAGTATGCATGAACGGAAAAAATAATACAAAACTATCAGAAAAATATTGTTATATCAAAACCATTTATAAAATATTTTTATGAGTTTAATGTATATTTATATTTATATATGGTACATTTATTTACGATACGTAATGGGATAGTGATGCGCAACATATACCCTCTCTTATTCAAATGTCAACCTCACCTACTCGTATGATGATCTAGATCATGGTCATCTGGTACATCCTACAATATAACTAACGAGGCTCTGACGTCCGAGTGTTTGCAGGGATAAGCAATCCAGCATTTACTGGCTAACGTCTTCGGTCGGATGAGCTGGTAAGTGGAAGAGCACTCAGTTGTCCTAAGCCAGAGAAATTGGTCTCAAAGGCAGAAGATATCTCTAAGAACTTTAGAGTTGATTATTAAGATATGTATCTGGAACGTGAAAACAATGTATTAGACTGGTAAACACCATTTAAGAAATGAACAGACTCAAAATGGTATACCACTCAAGAAATGATGATGGTCAACATACATATGTACGGGGTTGAAATAATCGTGTCTGCTCAATTACTTCAATATGTTACAAATGGTACACCTATTTTTGAAAGATTAATAATATTCCAACTAAATATTACTCCCGCAAAATTAAATGTTTTACAAGTCTATGTCCCCACCAGCTATAAACCAGAAGAAAACGTAGAGCAATTCTATGAGTTAATGATAAATTTATTTCAAAAAGAAGATATTACTATTATAATGGGTGACTGAAATGCGAAAATTGGTAAAGGGAAAAGTGGTGAATTTATTGGTGATTTTTGTATGCTTGGGTCTCTCCCCAAGATAGACCAAGAAGAAACTTAATGCGGAATCAAATTAATTACATAATGGTGAACAAAAAATTTTGTAATGGATGCTATCAGTTAAAAGTTACCCCAGTGATGACATATCGTTAGATCATATTCCTGCTGTTGGTAAATTTAGGTTTAGATTTAAGAAGGTTACAAAAAGAAGTGACACTCGCATGGATTCTTTCAGAGAAGCTTAATAATATCGAGCAAACATATAATGCAGAAGAATTACTCCAGAATACATGTGAAATCTTTAACAAGATCAGAGAATAACATCTAATAAGAAAAGAAACGGAAGAGGACAAGTTGGATCTACGATAATATACTACAATTCATTGAAGATAGAAAAAAATTAAAGAACAACAAAAGAATGTACAACAATATTCAGAGACAAATAAGAACCGAAATACGAAAGGTCAAACTTGTTAAAATCACAATGTGAAGAGATAGAGTTTTTTTAACAAAACCACAATACGTTTAATATACATAAAATGGTAAAACCAATAACTGGTCTTTAGAAATCTAATACAGCTACTAGCAAGCTACGAGATCAACATAAGAACATCATCACAGATAAAAATAAGAACATTTGTAGGACCAAGTACAATATGGACCAAGTACATACAAGAATTTTTCGATGATAATAGGTCCGAATAATCTCCATCCTACATATGCAATGCCCACTTACCAATCACATGAGATGAAATATTAAAAGCGATATCACAACTAAAAGATGGCAAAGCTCCTGGACCGGAAAATGTATATGCTGAACGTATAAAACTATTTAACACCGACTAGTCTCAACGCATAAAAAACATTTAATAAAGCGGAGTAATACCAGGAACATGACTGGAACATCAAGAAGAAGCAGAACTAGACTTGACAATGGCAAGTGTGACCTTGCCGAAACGTCGCCAAAACAATTCGCGATTCGCGAAATTAATTAATTACACAATATCGCATGAATTTTAATTAACGCCTTTTTGTCAGTTAATTGTCAAGTGTCCATGCTTTACATCAGAATAATTACCATTTGAAACTAATCTACAGAGTGTTCGCAATCTGAAGTGTCAATGCTGTACCATATTTTGTATAATTACTTTCTTAACTTAAATGGGACACCCTGTATTTTACTTTAATTTTGAATTCTAATTAAAAAAATAATATTACTTTATTAAACAATCCCTATACCTATCTTTGAGAATTTTCGATTTATTTGCACTATGTATTCTTGAAATTAATTAATTTTTATCACTTTATTACATAAAGTTCTACTCTAACTTAAACAAAAACCCTGTATTTGAATGTTGTAACAATTATTATAATCAAACTATTATAAAATTTTATATTAATATCTAGTATCTTCAAATCTATTTGCATTATGTTACCTGGAACATTAAATGTCATTAATTACATAGCTCGTTATTATAAAGAATGCCATGAAAAAACAAAAGGTACCTAGCTGTCAAACTAATTGTCAAACTATTAACTGTATTGCTTTCAATTAAATAGAAATGGCAGATTATTCAATTGAAGACCGAGTAAATATGATTTTAATACTGGGTGAATGTGATCAAAACAGTTTGTTAGCATCAAGAGTCTATGCTGAGAGATTTCCCTTAACCTTCGGAGTACCAAGACTGGGTCAAGCGTGACCCGAAATTCACTTATTTCTTAATATTTCCTGAAATAATTTTTTTACAAATCCTATTGATCGTAAGTGCTCCTTATCTGTTTCAATCTATTTTTTCGTGTATCATTCGTGAACATGCAAATTACAGTTTTTCCTCTACGTAAAATCTATGATGCCGGGTCAGTCCTGACCCGTTCTTGGGATTTCGAAGGATTTTTCAATATGTTTGTAGGTACACGTAAAACGCATCCGTCTCTGTTTACCAGTGAACGTATTCAAGGCCAAACGATTATGTTTGTAGAAATATTAGTCGATAGAAGTTAACCTTGGGAGTAAATGTAGTGTCTAATAGGCATATTCTACAAGAAAGTCCGAGACGAGAGGTCCAACTTTGGTGTAAAGCGGTATTTCACGTTTGTTTATAAATTTAAATCAAGCATCGATCTTGAAGTGTGCAGTATTATATCAAAATGTGGAAAAAGAATAAACCTTTTGGGTGAAGCTGAGTATGCCTTACTCCTATCAGATAGTGAAGAAGATGGCCTTGCAGAGCTTTGTTATGGAATACTATGCGTTTATTTCTTCTCCGGACTAACTCTTTGTTTTGGAATTAAACAGAATATATTGACATGTATAAATTTATTATATTAGAGGATGAAAATTACACTCTGCTTGTTATTTCTTATAACTATGAATATATAAGTTCTGTTATCTACAATTATTTAACGATGTTTCTGGATGGATTTGAGTACAAGAGATTGGACTCAAATATTAATATTAAAATAGCAAATACGGATAGCTTATCGAACAAAGAAATAAGAGAAATAAATTATTATTATTCCATAGATACGAAGTATTAGGTGAATAAACTAGCGAAACTTATTTATTCTAAATAGGAAAATATTTATGAAGAGTATTGATTCTGATTTCTAACAGCAAATAATTATTAGTGATTATACATGAGAACTTTTCATAATTGTAAATAACATATACCAGGTGACTAAAAACTATATAGAAATACATAGATACTTTAATTATCTTACATGTGAGTAGGTAGGTACATTACACCTCCTTTTGTAAGAATGAAAATAATTGTAAAATGAATTTTCATTTAAATGGTATAAAACATTTGTATACATTATTATTTTATTTTAACACATTTAAATAGTTTCTTTTAGTCTCGATAGTCTTTCACTTCGTCTTATCGGTGTAGTCTCTGTGAAACTAGTCTCTTCACACTTTTTGGATTCACTATAATTATTGTCTTTATTATGTTTACAATCTATACTTAAATCTGTCTCATGTACATGTTTTCGTTTACTTTGACATATATTTAGTGTTAAACAATTTGTAATTTGTTGACAACTATGTGACGGATTTCTACGAAATCGTCGGTAAAAATATTTAATTATCCTGTATAAAATATAAAGTAACATACATTTTATCAAAAATAAGATTGCATAAGTGAAATAAGAACTATTTTTTATTGTGTCTGAAAAATTAATATTTGTTTCTGAGGTCATTTTCTCTAAATTATCTAGTTTATGGCTTGCTAAATTTAATGCATCTCGATCGAGATTATTTAATTGTAAGGGAACAAGGTGTAATTTGGATTCATTATTTATCTTAATATCATCACAACAGACTTCTGGAAGGGATAAATCTGGAATGATAGACTGAAAATTACTTTCTTTTGGATTTGAGACAGATATCAAAATAGTTGATCCGGTGTAAGTTTTGCAATTATTCGAAGTAGAAAAAATACCTGTGTTTGAAAGAACAATAGATATTGGCGTACTAGTCTGACAGCTTAAAGTTAAATCTGTTGGTTTGGGTAAAACATATATCCAAGAATTTGGTTTGTTTAATTTATGCCAAATTTCATATTCTGTTTGAATTATACGAGTATCGCAACTAGATGGTATGTTTGTTATTGAAGTTAACAATTCAGTTTCACAAATTGGATTAGTGTGTGTAAATCGGAAAGTATCAGGATTTTTGCAAATAAGTTTTTCTTCATCTAATGAATAACAGTCTTCTAATGTATCAATAGTAACATAAATGTTTCTATTTTCTGAAAGAACAAGATATTTGACAGATGGAAGAATAAAGGTAAGTCTCTTTAATGTTGGATGAATTATAGGAAGAGATATTAGTTTAAAAAGAGAATAAGGAGTATTACTAACCAAAGGTATACTAACCGTAATTAAAATCTTGTTATCAAAATATATATATTTAAGTAAAATGATATCGAAATATTTATGAGCATAATCGATAGTCAATGGAAATGGATAAGTCGATGTACTAGGTAAATGCGTTACCGTTTTAGATAATTCTTGAATTAGTTGCTCAGGTGTTATAACAGAAGGATGAAGGTTATTATTTCTTGCAAATAGAATAACGTTTATTAAAGTAGAATATTCTTGTTGTAATTCTGTTATAAAGAAAGTTAGTAAGGTAAAATGTTCTTCAATTTTTTGTTTTAAATCTAAATTAAAATATTTATTATTCATTTTATCTGTGTAATTGGTAATTGATTCAAAATTTTTATCAAAAATCACTTTGTTTCGGTCTAGATTTGTAATAGAGTTATTAAAATTTGCAATCGTGGCTTTTACTACATGAATTTGTTGTTTTAGTAAATCAAGAAGATGATTTTCGTTACTTTCAGCTTTGTTAATAGCATTATTGAAATTTTCAGCATCATCACTGTCTAAGGTACCGAATAAGGTCTTGAAAACAGATCCAATTGCATTAAATAGAGCGCGTTTTGGTCTAAAATGTTCATGCAGAATTATGTTTTTTAAAGTTTGTTCATCTTGAAAGAGTCTAGGTATGATTTGTCCTAAGAGTTTTAGTGAAGTA
The DNA here is from genome assembly GCF_040954645.1 of Diabrotica undecimpunctata. Taxonomy (NCBI): domain Eukaryota; kingdom Metazoa; phylum Arthropoda; class Insecta; order Coleoptera; family Chrysomelidae; genus Diabrotica; species Diabrotica undecimpunctata. The sequence continues at coordinate 114,881,962 of NC_092803.1, read as the reverse complement.
TCGCATAATCGTAATTCAATAAGAACTGGTTTGTTTTGACACAGTCTTAATGTTTTTTGATAGGTGAGATCTACAAAATTTAATTTGTCTGTAAAAGGTTGTAAAGGAATATGACTTAATATGTTCCAATGAGTTTCAATAAATTGAACATTTTTTATGTGTTCGTAATAGATTCCAGGTGATTTGTTGATAGGAGTATTGGTATATTTCTTGTGAATTTGTTCACTATTTGTCAGCCATATTATTGCATACCTGAAACAAAAGCATGTTTCAATCTATTCATGTGAACTTTTATTGGTTTTTTATTTACTAAAATTGTGCAATTGACAGGAGAATTTATCTCTAGAATTTTATAAGGTCCATTATAATTTTGTGTAAGTTTTTTGGTTTGACCCTTCTTTGTTTGCTCATTTTGGAGATATACTAATTGTCCTTCTAAGAAAACGGTGTCATTAATCTTTTGGTCATAATATTTTTTACTGACTACTTTAGATTCTAATAGATTCGTTTTTGCTAACTCATGAGATTTTCTAAGCTTAAGTGTTAAATTATCTAAATAATCTTCATATGTATATTTGAGTTCTACTGGTCGTATTATACTGCTAGGTAGATTAGGTGTATATCCAAATATTAGTTCATATGGTGTGAATTTGGTTGAAGTATGATTAGTTGTATTATATGAAAACATAGCAAAATCTAGCCATTCGTCCCAATCGGATTGATCAGCTTTAATATAATGTTTAAGGTAGTCTGCTAAAGTAGCGTGACTCCTTTCTAATGCAGCATTTGATTCTGGATGATAAGCAGTACAATTTATATGTCTGATTTTAAAAAGCTTGGCGATTTGAGAAAATAATTTGGAAGTAAAATCTCGGCCTTGATCAGTAACTATTATATCGGGTTTTCCAAACTTGCAAATAAATCCACGAACCAGATTTTCAGCGATAGTCTTGGTTTCATGATTCGGAATTGCATAAGCTTGAGAAAATTTTGTTAAGTCATCTTGTAATGTTAATATGAACTTATTACCTGACTCGGTTAAAGGTAAAGGACCTACTATATCTAAAAATATTTTTTCTAATGGATTTGAGCTTGTTGTTGTTATCTCCATGGGCTTTACGAATTTTTTTCTAACGAGTTTATTTTTCTGACAAGATTCACAGGTTTTTATAAAGTTTTTAATATCATTTTTCATATTATTCCATTTGAAATGTTTTTTTATACGATTGTATGTCCGATGAAAACCAGAGTGTCCAGCCGTAGGACTAGTGTGATTCTCTTGTAATATTGTAGTTATTTCCTCAGGTTCAGGATTTGTTAGTATATCATGATAAATGATAATAGATATATCAGTTTTTCTAAAAATAAATCTAATCATAGATCTAATTTTTCCCCAACTTAATTTATCGTAGCTAAAAGTTATTCTGGGTAGGCAAATTTTTAATATTTTATCGTTTAATAACCAGTCTCTTAATTTTATTAGGGAATTAAATATATCTTCATAAGAGATATTGTCCCAATAATTATTTTTTATAAATATGTAATAAAAGTTTTTATTTTGATCAGAAATATATATAATGTCATTTAGTCTTGGATTTTTGGCTTTCAATTTTTCTATATGACTGAATTGTTTATTTATTTGTTTCTGAACGATCTCATTAAAATTTAAATCTACGGAAACAAACAATGCTAAATTTTGTGAAAATGATGTAATCTTTTCATTTGTTTCTTTTATATTATCATTTGTTATTAATATAGTTTCGGATTTAGATAAGAACTGTGAATAAGTGTCATTATTTTCTTTACTCATTTTGTTTATTTGTAAGGTGATTGTTGCCGGGTTTTTGTTTTCTTCGCAAATATTTGTTTCAGATATGGTTAAAGGAGGACGACTTAAACAATCAGCATTTTGATTTAATTTACCTGGTTTATAAATAATTTCATAGCTATATTCTTCTAATGCTAATCTCCACCTAACGAGTCTTGATCCGGGATCTTTTACATTAAATAGCCATGTGAGTGGTTTATGATCCGTATAAATGAAAAATTTATTTCCGTACAAATATGGTCTAAAGTGTTTAACACTCCATACAATTGCAAGTAATTCTTTTTCTGTTGTGCTATAGTTTGATTCCGCTTTGTTCAAGGTACGACTAGCATAAGCAATAGGTAAATCATCTGGTACTTTACCTTGAGAAAGTATGGACCCTATTGCATAATTACTAGCATCCGTTGTTAAGACAAAGGGTTTGGTAAAATCTGGATACTGAAGTATTGGTTCTGAACAAAGTATTGATTTCAGGTTCTCAAATGACTGTTGTTGAATGCTTGTCCAATTAAATTCAACATTTTTCCTCAGCAGTTTTGTTAAAGGTTGTGTTAAAGCACTGAAATTTTTTATAAAGCGTCTATAATAACCAGTGAGACCCAAAAAGCTCTTAATATCTTTTTGTGTTCTGGGTATAGGAAAATCTGTAACAGCACATACCTTTTTTTCGTCCGGTTTGACACCAAATTCAGTTATTAAATGTCCTAAATACATTACTTCGCGACGAAAAAATTCGCACTTATCTGGTTGTATTTTTAAGTTGAATGTAGACAATTTTTCGAATACTTCTTTTAATCTTTTATTATGATTTTCTAATGTATCGGCATGAATGACTATATCGTCGAGATAGACAAAACATCTGTAATTTTGTATTCCTGAGAGGACAGTATTCATTAGCCTTTGAAAAATACTGGGAGCATTTTTTAATCCAAATGGCATTCGTGAATATTGATAATGTCCAGACGGAGTTGAGAAAGCAGTCTTTGGAGAATCCTCAGGATCCATTTTGATCTGGTGAAATCCTGATGTTAAATCTATTGTTGAAAAATATTTTGAATGACCCAATTGGTCTAATATATCGACTATATTCGGAAGTGGAAATGAATCTCCTATAGTAATATCATTTAGTCGTCGATAGTCTATAACAATTCGCCATTTCTTCTTTGCTGAAGCATCGGCCTTTTTTGGCACAACCCAAAGGGGCGAATTCCATGGCGAAGTTGATTCTTCGATAATACCTTGATCTAGCATACCTTTTATTTGAGTTTCGACTTCATGTTTGTGTACTTCAGGATACCTGTATGATTTAGTGCTAATAGGTACATTAGAATTTAAAGGAATTTTGCAAGTTATGGCATTTGTACTGGTAAGTTGATCTCCTTCCAGATAAAAGATATGATTGTACTCCTTGCAAATAGAAATTAAAGATGATTTTTCTTCACTATTTAAATGATCTGTTCTCAAGGCATTTTTTAATTTAGCAATTCTGTTAGAATTCGTATTATCTTTATAAGAAGACATTTTTCGTATATTTGCATTGTTTTGTAAATTTGGAATTTTTTCTATTGCTACTTGAATATCGTTTAATTCAACATCCGTTTCAGTAGTGTTTACGATTGAGGTTAAAAAGAAATCATTTTTTACTTTAACAACACTAGGACATAAAAATACACCTTTAAAGATTTCGCGTTCGGGACATAATCCTTCGCTTAATTCATTATTTATTACTTTAATTTGAACAATTGTTTCAGTTCTTGCGGATAGAATAGTTTTATTACTTCTTGAGTTAGAATTAGAGTTTTGATTTAGTATAAGATCGTCTGAACAGGATTTTTCTTCTGAACAGGATTTTGATTTATGATTTCGTGAAGAGTTACAAGTTTTATTTGTGCATATCTCAGTGGATTTTACACATTTTGGACTTGAATTTTCTTTGGATTTAGAGTTAGATTTAGATTGAATTGGATTGGATAGTAGTTCTTCACTACTTAAGGTTATTTGGATATCATTGGTTTCTAAATAAGAATGATCCTCTATGGATTTAGCATCATAAGGAAATATTTCATCGATATTAGAACTTGTCTCGATATTTTGATCTCTCAGAAATTCGTCATTGTCATTGTTTAATGGAGATTTTATATATTCGATTGAAATAGAACAATTTTTAAAGTTTAATTTATTTTCTTTATAATCAATTTGGCATTTATTTATTTCAAAAAAATCGCTACCTAATATACCGTCGAAATGAAGAGGAAAATCGTCTTCTACGACATAGAAAACATGAGTTTGGACAAAATCTTTTATCTTGAAATTTACGTTACAACTACATATAGTTTTATTTGGATTTAAGACATTTTTATCAATGCCTCGTAGAGTAATAGACTTAGAATAAATTTTTGGAATGTTTAGTATTTTTGAATATTTAATTAAAGAAATATCTGCGCCTGTATCGATTAGAAACTTGCAAGAGGATGGATTAGAATTATTTACTAAGGGTAAATCTACATAGGAAGTGACTGAGAAGTTGATGGTTGTGATACGGCCTGAACTGAACGAACTCCTCGAGAATCGACCGTTGGTTGTCGAGGATTCTGGAAGTTTAAAGAATTTGTTGGATTTTTGTTTTTATTGTTAAATTCGCGTTTTCTGCATTCTTCTATAACGTGACCTGGTTTTTTGCAGTATCTGCAAAAACGTTGGGAAGTGTTGGTATTTTCTTTTCTTAAGTTTGGAGGAAAATCAGAATTGGAATTTGAATTTGAAGGTTTATAATTTTGATTTTGAGAATTTGACCTTTGAAGATTTGAATTAGGATATTTTGGGTTTTGAAAACTAGAATTTTGAAGATGTCTAACATTTCTATCTGAATTGTTTTTATATCGACAGTTATTTGAGGAATGGTTATTTCGTTTGCAAATATTACAGAATGGTCTGAAAATTTCTTGTCTTGATAACTGTTCTTGTTCTTCGGCAATTGCTATAGCAACAGCTCTTTCTAAGGAATCTGGATTTCGGGCTTTGATTAAAATAGAGAGGTCTTTGTTTAATCCTCTAATAAAGACATTTAGTGCTTGAGTTTTTAAGAGTTTAGTACATGCATTTCTTGCATCTGGAGATAAGTCTGGATCAAGTGTATTTATTAATTTTATATAGCAATTTTCAACTTTATTTGCAAATGACATTACATTTTCACTGGGCATCTGACGTAAGGAATGTAATTCCAATTGCCACTGACCTTCAGTTCGGCGTTCAGAATAAGCATCTAATAAGAAGTCTTTTAAATCTTTCCATTCGTCAAATGTTCTGTTTCTAGTTATGGCCCTAGCTTTATCGGTTAATTTAGTTTCTATAATGGCTAATAAGATGGGTTTGGATTGCGGATTTACTAAATTGTATGCTTTATCACAATTGTCTATGAATTCGTATAATTTTGATTTTGTACCATCAAATCGAATGAGAAGTTTTTCAGCTATTTCAATTGATACTGACATTTTATTTGAATTAGAAGTAGAAGAATTTGAAAGAGAATTTGAGTCGGGAGAAGGTATTTGTTCGTCAAATAAGTTACTTATATCAGGATATAAAGTAGACATACGTTTACAAGATTTTTAAAATATGAGACAGAATTTAAGATAGAATGTACTTACAAGTAGAATATTGTTGTTGGTCGCATAGTCTATTATTCCACGGGTTCACCTCTACTTCCGATGGAACTACAATTGGGTTATGACTGGAACTGGATTTCGAACTGGATGTACTGGACCCCAATGTAATTAGTTGTAGTGGCGATTTTTCCACACTGACAGTTTTTTTGAATGATTCCTCGAAGGAAACAAGTCAATTCAAAAATTCCTCAGCTCTCCTTCTATCAGCAATCAGAGGAACTCTGCTACTAATATCCCACGTTCTGACACCAAATTTTGTTATGGAATACTATGCGTTTATTTCTTCTCCGGACTAACTCTTTGTTTTGGAATTAAACAGAATATATTGACATGTATAAATTTATTATATTAGAGGATGAAAATTACACTCTGCTTGTTATTTCTTATAACTATGAATATATAAGTTCTGTTATCTACAATTATTTAACGATGTTTCTGGATGGATTTGAGTACAAGAGATTGGACTCAAATATTAATATTAAAATAGCAAATACGGATAGCTTATCGAACAAAGAAATAAGAGAAATAAATTATTATTATTCCATAGATACGAAGTATTAGGTGAATAAACTAGCGAAACTTATTTATTCTAAATAGGAAAATATTTATGAAGAGTATTGATTCTGATTTCTAACAGCAAATAATTATTAGTGATTATACATGAGAACTTTTCATAATTGTAAATAACATATACCAGGTGACTAAAAACTATATAGAAATACATAGATACTTTAATTATCTTACATGTGAGTAGGTAGGTACATTACAGCTTGATGAAAGCAATAGTGAAGCGAGTGATAATGACGGTTGTGAGCCAGAAGCACATGAAGGTAATTTATCAATTACTGAACTCGAGAACGAGGAAGTTTTAGCGACAACTTCTGAAAATATAGATAGTGAAAGATCTAATGTATCTGATGTTTTGTGCGAAGGACGAACATGGCGTTATTTAGCTCCAAAAAAGGGTAAGACATTGGCATGTAATTTATTACAGAAAAAAGTAGGTCTAACTAAGAAAAGTCAAAATATTGAGACATGCATGGATGCCTTTAATTTATTTTTTTCTGATAGTATTATGTCAATGATTCTCGAGTATACCAATAAGAGAGCTATTGAGTTCATAGCTGCGTATAACAGTAAGAACGAGGAAAACATGAAGGATTGGATTGAAGTTGATCTAGTCGAACTGCGTGCTTTCTTTGGTATACTTATATTATGTGGAAGGTTCAGAGAGTCCCATGAGAAAGTGCAGAATTTATGGTCCAATACAAATAATGCATTTACGCGTCCTATTTATAAAGCATCTCTAAGCCGGAATAGATTTTTAAGTATTTTGAAGTATATTCGCTTTGATAATTTGGATACGAGAGCAGAAAGAAGAGAACGAGATAAATTAGCTCGTATTCGAGAAATCGCTAATCTATTTGCCCAAAATTGTAGGGAATCATATGAACCATCTGCTTTTGGTACTATCGACGAGCAGCTTATTGATTTTAGGGGACGTTGTCCATTTCGGATTTATATACCAAGTAAACCGAAGAAATATGGTATAAAGGCTTGGACCCTATGTGACGCTGAAAATTTTTATTGCTGTAACTTTGAGATATATACTGGAAAGATTGGTGATCAATGTGAACGTAACCAAGGCCCAAGAGTTGTCAAAACGCTTGCAGAACATTGGTATAGGTCTGGTCGAAATATTACAACTGATAATTTTTTTACCGACATTGCTTTATCTGAAGAACTCTTATCCAAAAATTTAACTCTTTTGGGTACTATCAGAAAAAATAGGAAGAGTTTACCCAAATCATTGCTTGAAATGACAGATCGCTTACTGTATTCTTCAAAATTTTTGTTTACTAAAAACATTACCTTAGTTTCATATGTAACCAAGCCTAACAAGTTTGTTGTATTGTTATCGACCTTACACAATGAACATGAAATTTCTGATGAAAACCAAAAGTTTAAACCAAGGATTATTTTGGATTACAACAAAACCAAAAGTGGAGTCGATATTTTAGATAAATTGATTCGAGAGTACACATGTAAAAGAGCAACAAGAAGATGGCCCTTACGTATATTTTTCAACTTTTTGGATATTGCGTGCTACAATGCTTTCGTTCTATGGAATACGAAAAATCCTAAATGGAATAACCAAGTAAATATAAAACATCGCAGAAAACTATTTCTGGAGGAGCTTGGAAAACAATTAACCTCACCCAATATAAAACGAAGAGCGGAAGCAATACAAGAAGAACCCACCGGATACCATAAATCCGTAATCGCTGCAATAGAGACCACCGATGTTAGTGTAAAAAAGCAAATAGAAGTGCCGCAATCTGCAACAAAACGAGGTCTTTGTTATTCTTGTAGGGGTAGTGACAATAAATATTCAAAACGGTGTGACATGTGTAAAAGATTTATTTGTAATACTCATTCAAAACGCGAAGAAGTACATATTGTCAAAATTAAATGCAACTACTGCCAAAAAGACCAGGATGGTGAACCATCTTAAAAATTTAAATACAAAAATTTAGTATTATAATTATTTTGTTTCTGTGTTTTTTGTTAAATTAAAGATACTGTATAACAATACTGACTATTTAAAACATCCTTATAAATAAAATGAGAATGGGTCACGCTTGACCCATCATGGTAATCTAAGTAAGTCAAATAATCTTGGTACTCCGAAGGTTAAAACGTCATCCTCGTAAAGAAGTAGTCTTCGTGTTTGACAGAGTCTTAACAAGGTTTCGTGAAACTGGCAGTGTTGTTTATACTAAACGAAAATTAATAAATCCGATAACTGAAGATAAAAATACCGAATTAGAAGTTATTCAATCAGTTATTGAAAATCCAAATACAAGTACAAGGACGATGGCCAGGGAGATTGAAGTAAGCCAAACTAGTATATGCAGAATTCTTAAAAAATATCAATATCACCCATACCATATTCAAATGCATCAGCATTTGTATGGAACTGATTTTGAACGTAGGTTAGAATTTTGTTTATGGTTTCTAGACAAAACGGGAGCAGATCAACATTTTTTTGATAAAATTTTGTTCACTGATGAATCTACTTTCCATAATTATGGACTCGTGAACCGACATAACTTTCACTATTATAATACGGAAAATCAACATGAATATAGATGTACTGATCGACAAAACCGATGGTCCCTTAATGTATATGGTGGAATAATAGGAGAACATGTGATAGGACCGTATTTTTTTAATGGCCATTTAAATGGACAAAAGTTTTTAAGATTTCTACGAAGAGACTTTTGGATACTTTTGCAAAATATCCCTTTAAATTTTAGAATAACAATGTTTCTGCAGCTAGACGGTGCTCCAGCACATTACACGCGTAACGTTAGAGAATATTTAGACAGAAAATTTCCCGGAAAGTGGATAGGTAGGGGTGGTGCTGTCAATTGGCCCCCTAGATCACCTGGGTTAACATCAATGGACTTTTTTTGGGGATATATTAAAAGTTTGGTTTGTCAAACTCCACCTACAACCGCTGAAGACATGAAAACGCGTATTCGTAATGCGTTTGCAACAGTTACTCCAGAAATGCTAAGAAGAGTAAAACAAAATTTTGAACACAGAGTGAGGTTATGTATTGAAGAAAATGGACACCATTTTGAACATTTAATGTAAATTAATTTTTTTCTAGTGTGTTTTGTTTAACTTTATGTAATAAAGTGTAATTAATTAATTTCAAGAATAGTGCATTTTCAAAAAAACCCAAATTAATCGAAAATTGTAAAGGATAGGTATAGGGATTGTTTAATAAAGTAATATTATTTTTTGATTAGAATTCAAAATTAAAGTAAAATACAGGGTGTCCCATTTAAGTTAAGAAAGTAATTACACAAACTATTATACAGCATTGACACTTCGTATTGCGAACACTCTGTAGATTAATTTCAATTGGTAATTATTCTGATGTAAAGCATGGACCCTTGACAATTAACTGACAAAAAGGCGTTAATTAAAATTCATGCAATATTGTGTAATTAATTAATTTCGCGAATAGTACATTTTCAGAAAAACCCAAATAGATCGAAACCGGTCAAAAATAGGTATAGGGAATGTTGAATAAAGTAACAATATTTTGTTCAGTAGAATTCAAAATTAAAGTGAAATATAGGTTATTCCATTTAAAAAAGTATAAGTTTATATCATTACGCCAAATTGGGACACCCTGTATATATCTCACAAATTTTAATTTGTAGCCGGTACTGACCTACGTATTCCGACAAAAGGAATTTTTAATATCTTTAGCCATTTCCCCGGTAGGCTCCGTCCCGTTGAGCGTGACTCACCCTGTATATATATATATATATATTGTTATGATATGTAAAATCGAGAAAAATATTGGGTTGATTAAAATATTTCAAAGTTCAAAAACATTAAAATATTTCAGATAAGTAGGATAATAAACAACAAACATTTCGAAGAAGGAAAGTTATTAAATTCTTGGATTTCCTGTACTAAACAAAATATAAGCTTTGCATAAATTATTTCTTTGTTATACTTGAGTGACCCGCATAAGTTTAAGTGAAAGCCACAGACAATTGAACGGGGTTTTTCAAAATACATTAATGCAGTGATTAAAGACAATAGAAGGGATTATAGAAAGAGGTTTTTGTTAGTTTTTAAGAATTATAGAAAAATATTATTTGTAAATAAGTTTTAGGAAATTTATAAGTATAGGTAAAAATTTGTTTGTTATCGAAATGAAAAAATGGGGGAATTGTGACGAGTTTTGATTGGCGGAGATTGAAAAAGGTGGGATAAGTATGTAGGAAAAAGTTTAGCGAGATTGAGGAGAGAGAAAAGATATAGGCAGTTGATTTTCCAAGTCTGTAAGAGGAACAGTGATTGTTCTCTGGTGGTTCCAAAGAAGTAGCAAGCAGTAGTGTTGAATGTTAGTGAGTTTTTGTGGAGTTAGTGTATCTGACAGCAGCTGAAGCAGCAAAATATTGTAAGTCATATTTTCCTACTTATATTCCAAGAGTCACTGTTCAGGCCAACGAGAGATTCAGTTTATCGTAAAGAGAAGATATTCCAAGAGTCATTTTTCACTCGGGCCAACGAGAGATTCAGTTTATCGAGAGGAGAAAGGCTATCATAATTTGAATGATTTTTGCTTTTGAAGGAGATCATTAAGGACGATATACTTGCAACAATCTGTTGTAAGATTGCTGATTACATAGGGAGCGGTTGAGAGGAGATAATACAGTCTACAAGGAACAAGGATTTGGACCACTCATCATCAGAGAGAGATATTTTTGTTTTCTGCAGTTTTTTTTTCTTTTATTGATAACACAATTTTACACGTAATTTAGAAAGGATATAAATATTTTGATTAGGAGAGTTAGAATAGTTTGGATTTTGAGTTTTCAATTAATATTGTTTGTACCATTAATTTTGATTGTTCACGTACGGAGAACAAAATTTTGAGAATCCTTATATGAGATTTGTTATTGAAAACTTTTGAGTGTGAATTATTTCATTATTTTTATTTCAATATATAGTGTTAGATCATATGTGTTTTTTATTATTCCGGTATTCTCTGGACCTTACCTTTCACATGTAATAGCATAGATTTTGAAGCACGAATTTAACCCTGAGATAAAAGAATTAAAATTTGTGATAGAGTCATAATCATATCATTTAAATAATTTTAATTAATCAAAAAAAATTAATTAGCTAATTATTGCTTGGCGCACCAAGACTTTGAATATCACAATAACTGGCGCCCAACGCGGGGCTTGAAAATATTGCAGCTTTGCATTTGAAGGAAGGGAAAGAGATCTGGAATAAGTACAGGTGATCCAGAGATAAAAACATATAACATTGGGGGAATTTGAATTTGAAAGTATTTTGACAATTTTTCCAGGGAATATAAATTTGATTTATTGATTGATCGTAGTTAGTGGATATTTACTGCTATTGAATTATTTGATTTTATTTTCTTTACCAATCGTACATTTGACATTTATTTTGAATTATTTGAATTTTACTGATTGCATATTTGATATTTGTCGTGAAAATTTAATACATTTGGGGAGAAATATTGTCGTGTTCTGAAACATATAGAGTGTTGTAAAATTTCACATTTGGCGGGGACAAAAATAGTCACGAAAAGAAACAACATGTCGACCACAAGGAGTCAAAGCAAAATGCAAGAAAGGAAGGAGGATAACAGAGAAGAGGAAACAATTGTTGAAGAAGGATCGGATAATGAAGGAAATGTTACAATAGTTGAGGAGAAAAAAGAATTATCAGGAATAGATAAAATATTACAAATAATGCAACTCCAGTCACAAAAAATGGATAGAAATCAACAAGAAACAAAACAAACAATAGAGAGAAACCAACAAGAAACATCACTAAAAATGGATAGAAATCAACAAGAAACAAAACAAACAATAGAACTAAATAACAGAAATATAGAGCAGCGTTTGGAAAACTATGAACAAAAATTAGAAGAAAATGATAGAAAAATGGAAAAGCGTTTGGACAAATATGAAAATGAGGTAAAAGTCTGTTTAGAAAAAGTCAGAGAAGAAACAGAGAGGAAACTAGAGATGCAGAGAGAAGAAATAGAAACTAAAATGAAAGATATTAAGACTGTACAGAAAAAGGAATTAGAACAGTTAGAAACAAAATTTGAAATGGCTTTACAAGAAGACAAGAAAGAAATAGAAAAACAAATTGAGGATATCAGAAAACAACGAGATATGGGAGACAGGAGAGAAGTACTCATCCAAAGTCCGGGTGACATAAAAATACAGTTTGGCGGGGATATTCGGAAAACACACCCAGTACCGTTTGTTAAAAATTTGAAAACCAAATTACAACATATTAGATATTTTGACGATTGCAAAGAAACAATTAGAAACCATTTGAAAGAAGGAGCAGCGTTATGGTATGAAAGCAAGGAAGATGAGTTTGAAAATTGGACAGATTTTGAAAATAAATTTCTCAACTATTTCTGGGGGAAAAATAAACAGAGAGAAATCAACCAAGAGTTACAGAATGGAAAATATCACGAAAAAATGGGAATATCTGAAGAAAGATATGCTTTGCAGATATATAACAATTCAAAATATCTAGAATACAAATATTCTACCGAACAGCTGGTAGAAATGATCAGCAGACATTTTGAGGAAACGTTGGAAGATCACGTGATTTTGAGAAACTATCAAGATATTGATAGTTTGTGCCAATTCCTTCAATTAAAAGAAGCGAAAAGAAAAGAAATGAGAAATAGAAGACAACATGACCAATATAATGGACCGGAAAGAAGGTATTCATCAAATTATGACCAGAGAAACCGACATCCCAGATCAACAAACGAATATAGGCCGAGAAATTACAATAATTACAATAGACAACAAAATTACGATAACCGGAATGATACACAAAATAGAACAAATGAAAATCACAACAGGAATAGAGATGCACAAAATCCTCCGAATAGGAATACGAACGAACAAAGGGACGATAGAAATAATCAGAGATTCCAACGACAAAACAGAAGAGAGATGAATCATGTGGCAATAGAAAAGGAGGAAGAAGAAGTATTCAATGAATCCAGACAGGATTTTCAATAAGGCATCCACTAAACAAAAGTAAAAAACTCTCCGGTATATTTTGTCACCCGAGAGAGTTTATACAGTTGGCGGGAAACGAAAAACAAAATTCTAATTCCAGTCTAATTTTTTTAGATGCATTTATAAAACATAAAGCGATTAAAATTCTGATTGATTCTGGATCGGAAATTTCGTTAATCAATAAAAAACTAGTAAAAGAATTAAATATGGACAGATTTGTGTATAAGATTCCGAGGGTTGCTTTAGTGGGTGCAAATAATAAAAAATTGACGACAGTAAACGAAGGTTTAGGAGTACGGATCAGAGTGGGAGACCAATTCTATATTATGCAATGTGTGGTGATCGAAGATCTAAATCATGATATGATAGCGGGAATTGATGAATTGAGTGAAAAACATATCACCATCAATTTTTCGGAAAATCAACTGGAAATCAGAGCAGAACCAGACAACATAGAAGAAGAAAAGGAAACAGATAGGAGAAAATTTTCTGAAAGGATAAATGGACAAGAAAAACATAAAGAAATCAATATGACGGTAGAGGATAAATCGAAAGCTCAAGAAAAAAATCAATCCGAAGAGGAAAAGAGAATAAAAAAAAAGAAGAAGAGTTCGAAAAGAAACCAGGAAAAAAAGGAAGTTATAAGCAGAAAAATGGAAGAAGCCGAAACATGGTGCTCGGAATACCAGATAGAAATTAAAGATAAAGAAAAAATAGAAGAAGAAATAACGGAAGAGGACAGAGAAGAAATGGCAATTATGGACGAGAATCCAGAATTTTGTGAAGAAGTAATACGGACAGTGAACACATGTGAACAAACTGAGGATGAAAGAAAAATAATATGTGGAGAAAACATGGAGAAGGAAATAGACAAGATTTTAGAAAATTATGGAGATCTTATTAATGAAGAAAGCCGAGTGGCTAAAAATTATGAACATTCTTTTAAAGTTAAAAACTTAGAAAATTTTAAATCGAAAACATATCCAATCCCGTATAAGTACAGGCAAAGCGTCGGACAGGAAATTGAAAATATGATCAAAGACAAGGTGATCGAAAGATGTGACTCTCCATATATCAACCCGATAGTATGCGTAAAAAAATCAAATGGTGATTTGCGATTATGTTTAGATGCAAGAAACATTAATTCGCACACAATCGCGCAATACGAAGCGCCTTTGAACATAGAAGCCATTTTTGGACGAATCACAGGATCACACATTTTCTCCAAAATCGATTTGAAACACAGTTTTTGGTTAATACCTTTGGCAGAAAAGTGTCGAAATTATACCGCTTTTTCTATCGACGGAGTGGTGTACCGATTTAGGGTAGTACCATTTGGACTACAAAGTGCATGCGCTGCTTTGGTTCGCGCATTACACACAATTTTAAATAGGCATGGAGAATTTGTTGTACATTACATAGATGATTTATTAATTTTCTCACCGGATATAACAAGCCATCTACGACATATTCATACTGTTCTCGAAGAACTTGATCAAGCCGGATTAAAATTAAATATTCAAAAGTGTCAGTTTTTCCAAAAAGAGGTATTGTATTTAGGATTCAAATTAGACACAAAAGGGATTAGTCTTGCAGAAGATAGAATTGAAGTCATAAACAACTACCCTAGGCCAACCAATTTAAAAACTTTGCGGGGATTTTTAGGAATGGTAAACTATTTCAAAAAGCTGATACCAGACCTCAGTACAAAAGAAATACCGCTAATAGCATTACTTAAGAAAAATGTCAGATGGAAATGGGGAACTGAACAAGAAATCGCTTTCACAAATTTAAAAGGAGCGTTTTCCACAGCTGTAAGAGTGCACCACCCAAGATATGAGCAACCTTTCATTCTCAGGACCGATGCTTCCATAAAAAAATTTGCAGGGGTGTTATCACAGATACAAGACGATATAGAGGTGCCAATATGTTTTGTTTCACGGGTAACCAAAACGTATGAGAGAAAATACAGCGTTACTGAATTAGAGTTTGCCAGTGTGTTATTTTGTGTAAACAAATTACGTTTTTACCTACTTGGGGCAAGATTCACCATTGAAACGGACCATGCAGCGTTGATACACATAATGAAAAATAGGTTGGTAAATAATAGAATTCATAGGGGCATTCTTTTACTCCAAGAATATGATTTTAAATTTAAATATATCAAAGGAACGGACAATATTCTGGCTGATGCGTTGACGAGAGATGAACAATTCCGCAAAGAGGATCACAAAACTCTCCACGTAGGCATGAACATAATGAGAGAAGAAGCAGGCTTATTTTCTTTGGCCAAAATCAGGGAAAATCAGGAAGAATTGAATGAAAGAGAAAAGCAAAGGGCTGAACAAGAAAATAACCTATATTTTAAGAGGGTCGATGGTAAAGAACTCTATGTAATCACGGAGCAAATGGCAAAAGAAGTTTTTTTAAAGTTACACTGTGACAACGGACATATTGGAAGTAGAAAGGTGTGGCTTATGTTCAGGGAGAACTACATTTGTCGACAGGACTATACAATAGCCAAAGAGGTGACTCGAAATTGTGTGACATGCCAAAAGTGTAAAAGTAGGAACTTTAAAAATGAAAACGTCACAAAAAACGTCGTAGCTCGGAAGAAACTGGATATTGTTGCTATTGATATGTTGAGCGATTTGATACCAACAACTCAAAGGAATAAACACATATTAGTTATGGTGGATCTTTTCTCAAAATATGTTAAATTGTACGCATGCAGAACCACAAAAGGAATTGAAATACTTAGGAAGATAGACAATTTTATAGAAACGGTGGGAAGACCAGACAATATTTTATTGGACAATGCGACATATTTTAGGAACGAACGTTTTAAAAGGGAATTAAGAGAGAGAGGCATCGATACAAAATTTATAAGCATCCGTCATCCACAGAGCAACCCATCGGAGCGTTTTATACAAGAAGTCACAAAATTTCTACGAATTGCCGCGGAAGAACATCATCGACATTGGGACAGAAAAGTGTTTGAGATCGAGACCTATTTGAATTGTGCTCCAAATACGGTTACCAAAGAGACGCCTTTATATATAATGAAAGGAACAATGCCTACAAGACCGTGGGAAGACACCGCCCCCAGACAATACGAAGAAGTGATCGAGTTGGTTCAAAGAAGATTGAGACGAAGTGGAGAGAAATATCTCCAAAGACAAGAGAGAACCCGAAGAAGAAGGCCGATCAAATTCCAGAAAGGAGATAAAGTCTTAGTGAAGGCACTGAGGGTGTCGAATTTACAAAATGGTATTTGTGCTAAATTGATGCCGATATTTGAAGGTCCATATAGGGTCAATACGGAAAATGGGATAAATAGTTATGAATTAGCGCACATAGAGACAGGAAATATACTAGGTATTTTTAACATTCACGACATCTATCAATATCATGAATAGATTTTAATAACATAGTGAAATAATTTGATCCTGGAAAACTTTTGTCATTTTAAAATTTAACAAAGAGTTTTCGGCAGATCAAATGGCGGGGATTTGTTATGATATGTAAAATCGAGAAAAATATTGGGTTGATTAAAATATTTCAAAGTTCAAAAACATTAAAATATTTCAGATAAGTAGGATAATAAACAACAAACATTTCGAAGAAGGAAAGTTATTAAATTCTTGGATTTCCTGTACTAAACAAAATATAAGCTTTGCATAAATTATTTCTTTGTTATACTTGAGTGACCCGCATAAGTTTAAGTGGAAGCCACAGACAATTGAACGGGGTTTTTCAAAATACATTAATGCAGTGATTAAAGACAATAGAAGGGATTATAGAAAGAGGTTTTTGTTAGTTTTTAAGAATTATAGAAAAATATTATTTGTAAATAAGTTTTAGGAAATTTATAAGTATAGGTAAAAATTTGTTTGTTATCGAAATGAAAAAATGGGGGAATTGTGACGAGTTTTGATTGGCGGAGATTGAAAAAGGTGGGATAAGTATGTAGGAAAAAGTTTAGCGAGATTGAGGAGAGAGAAAAGATATAGGCAGTTGATTTTCCAAGTCTGTAAGAGGAACAGTGATTGTTCTCTGGTGGTTCCAAAGAAGTAGCAAGCAGTAGTGTTGAATGTTAGTGAGTTTTTGTGGAGTTAGTGTATCTGACAGCAGCTGAAGCAGCAAAATATTGTAAGTCATATTTTCCTACTTATATTCCAAGAGTCACTGTTCAGGCCAACGAGAGATTCAGTTTATCGTAAAGAGAAGATATTCCAAGAGTCATTTTTCACTCGGGCCAACGAGAGATTCAGTTTATCGAGAGGAGAAAGGCTATCATAATTTGAATGATTTTTGCTTTTGAAGGAGATCATTAAGGACGATATACTTGCAACAATCTGTTGTAAGATTGCTGATTACATAGGGAGCGGTTGAGAGGAGATAATACAGTCTACAAGGAACAAGGATTTGGACCACTCATCATCAGAGAGAGATATTTTTGTTTTCTGCAGTTTTTTTTTCTTTTATTGATAACACAATTTTACACGTAATTTAGAAAGGATATAAATATTTTGATTAGGAGAGTTAGAATAGTTTGGATTTTGAGTTTTCAATTAATATTGTTTGTACCATTAATTTTGATTGTTCACGTACGGAGAACAAAATTTTGAGAATCCTTATATGAGATTTGTTATTGAAAACTTTTGAGTGTGAATTATTTCATTATTTTTATTTCAATATATAGTGTTAGATCATATGTGTTTTTTATTATTCCGGTATTCTCTGGACCTTACCTTTCACATGTAATAGCATAGATTTTGAAGCACGAATTTAACCCTGAGATAAAAGAATTAAAATTTGTGATAGAGTCATAATCATATCATTTAAATAATTTTAATTAATCAAAAAAAATTAATTAGCTAATTATTGCTTGGCGCACCAAGACTTTGAATATCACAATATATATATATATATATATATATATATATATATATATATATATATATATATATATATATATATATATATATATATATATATATATATATATATATATATATATATATATGATTTATCAATATACCTAGGTTATCAGATTTTTCTATACTGTGTAGCACTACAAACGTTGTAAACGTGTTTGAGGCACACAAAATGAACAAGGCAGCGTTGCTCAGAATCGAAAGAGATGTGAGCGTAGTTCTTTGGATCATTCTTACTAGCGCAGAAGCAAAAGAAAAATTAAAAAGGGGAAAATTAGGAAGAAGATTAGGATAGCTATTAGGACAAAGCCAGATATATGGGATAGATAATACAAAAAAAGTTATAAAAAATTTGCCAAAAAGGGCACTACTTTGTCTTTTTTGTGAGGAACAAAGAACCTCAAAGCCAAAATACATGTATAAAAAAATAATAAACAATAACTAAAATATATATAGACAAATAAGCGATAGGTATTAATCACACTTACTCTTATGTTTGTTTAGCAAAGGTGATGGGACCACGTCTGGCGTTCAAGGGGGTGACTCAAAGAGCTGCGGTGAGATCCGGTGCGTTGGGGGGGATCATGCCCAAAATTGAGGGTCCAAAACTGGGTGAAGGAGGTTCCTTCATTCTGTTGTGCAATCGATTGTCCTCTACGCGTCGCCTGTCTGGGGTCCTGCAGTTGCAACAAAGGCGTACATATTCATATGTATGTACAGTATTATTTTTGTTTGATAGAACGAGATTTGCTTCCTCTTCCTCAGTCTCAATCCCTTTTGGGATGTGGTGACACCATTAGGTCTTTACAGGTTTTTCACGATTTCCTTTCATCCTTCCCTGTCCTGAGCTAGTTGTTCAGCTTCATGGAAATCTTCTCCTAGGTCTCTTTCCTTCAACTCTACCCTCGATCAGTTTTTCCATCGTAATTGTTCTTCTAGCAATGTGTCCAAAATACTGCAAATATCTCTGTTGTATTTGTTTAAGCAATCTATCCTTTACTTTAAGTTGTTCTAATATCGATATATTAGGACGGCGGTATATCCACATTTCAAAAGCGTCTAGTTTCTTTTTATCCACTTTCTTTAAGGTCCACGTTTCGGATGCATATGTGGCTATGGGAAAAATAAGTGCTCTTACCAGCCTTAGTTTTGTGTGTATTGTTATGCTAGAATTTTTCCACATTGTTACCAGTTTCATCATAGCTGTTCTAGCAATAGTCAACCTTCTACGTATCTCTCTGTCACACCCTCCGTCATTTGTTATTAGGGATCTGAGGTATATGAAACTATTTACTAGTTCAAAGCCCTAAATTTCTTTAATGTGTTGCAGATTATTCCGAGCTCTGTCTACTATCATGATCTTTGTCTTACTCCTATTTAGCTTTAGTCCATATGTTTTGTTTTTCTCCTCCAGACATCTCATTATATATTCCATTTCTTCTTGATTTGACGCGATTATTAAAGTGTTATCAGCATATCTCAAGGTATTGATTTTGTGACCTCCTACTGATATTCCACCCTTCCATCCGTCTAGAACCTTTCGCATAATGTGTCCGCTGTAGATATTAAACAGAGTTGACGAGATTATGCATCCCTGCCTGACACCTGCCTCTGTTCTGAAATGATCGGAATGGGTGTTGTTTATTTTTACTGTATACTTATTATTTTCATATAGACTTCTAATTAGTTGGGTCTAATTAGTCCAATTAGGTGTTCCCATTTCCCCTAGTATGGACCATAGCTGCTGCCATTTGACTTTATCAAAGGTCTTTGTGTAATCCACAAAGCACATAAGCATAGGAGTATTGAATTGACGAGTCCATTAGCTCTCTGACATTAAGGATGTGTTCTCTTGTGCTTTTTCCTGGAACAAATCCCGCTTGTTCTTCTGATATCTGAGGCAATAGAAAAGCTTTTAGTCTTTCATGTATTACATGAAGTAGAACCTTGCTTGCATGGGATATTAGGGTTACCGTTCTGTAGTTGCTGCAATCTAGCGGAGTTCCTTTTTTGAATATTGGGATGAAAGTGGATGTTGTCCAGTCGTTGGGCCACTCTCCGATTTCCCAAATCTTTTTGCTGATCATATGCATAACATTTACTCCAACATCTCCAGCCTCTTTTAAAACTTCTGCGGTGATCTGGTCTGCGCCAGGAGATTTTCTATTTTTTAACTTTTTGATCTGCTTATAACAGGTAATTAGTCTGCAATTCAGTTCTCGTTATAAAGGAAGTCTACTGCATCTACAGATAAATTAAATTGTAGAGTTAGTCGATAAATCAAATTTGTATCGTTAAGTAAATAAATATTATATATTAATTGTGTTTTTAGGGTTGGTATTAGAAGACTGTTAATAAATTAAAATGAACATTACATTCAGATCAACATACTTGTGTAAGTTGTGCATTTTCAGAAATAAAAGTAGTTAAATCAAAATATCGCAATAGACTAAACTTCGAATATCTCACATCGTGCTTGCGTTTGACACTCAGTAACTACGTAACGTCTTATGAAAAGTTTGTGGTTGATATGCAGTGTCATGCGTCAACATCGAAAAAAAAAATTAGTGATTTTAGAAAATTATTAGTTTATAACTATTAGTATTAGATGCTTGATTAGATGCTTCAATTATATTTTGGATAACATTGCAAATATTGCTTTTGTATTGCAAATAATGCTTTCTTGTTGAAAAATTCGTAATCCATTTTTTATTACGGTGAAATACCGATTTTAGCTATTTTTACTGATTGAAGAACGTTTAAAGTATTTTCATTGAATCTCCTATTGGCCATTGCTATTCTTAAAAGCAATATTTGACTTTAAACTTGTGTTGTTTCCTATTACACTGTTTACTTAATATTCTCTGAAACATTTATTTTTGTTATTTGTTCTGCAAATATAAACGCCTTCATCGGAAAAATATTTTCGGTTCATAGTTTCAATAGAAATTTTATTTGTATACTACAGGTAGACCAATAGTTTGAAGATATTAAAAGGTTGTGAACTAATAGCTTTTTGTAACAAAGCTGAGATTAAATAAAAAGATTAAGGCCAGAATTTCTAGAACCAAGTAATTTAGGTTTTGGATTATCGGTATTGCAGTGGCGAAGAAAAACAAATTATATGCTACTTCTTCCTTTTCATAGGAAGCCTTTCGTATATGAATTTATGCACATCATCAGTTGTAATCTAAAACTATTTTTTTTTACATAAAGAACCTCGACATCTATGGACATTGGTACAGGAATAATAATATTAAATATATAATAAATAATGATAACAAATAATAATTATATCACTTTAATTAATGTCTATTAGGTTAAATGTTGTGGTACAGTTGAGTGGTTTTTAGAAACTGTATTTCTTGATCTCTGTAGGATTGTTGAGCATTTCCTTAAGAGTAATGTGTAAGTCCGGTGTTTTATACAGGCTGGTGAATTGTTTGCAGTCGTTGAGATAAAACATTGCAATGCAGGCAAGTTGGACGAGTTCCTGAGGACATCAAGAAACCATGGGTAAGTTTGGTGTGATTGATTAGGAGTCTTCCAATAATCGATGCTATTTTTTTAGTTAGTAAGTTCAGGGAGAGATCACCAATGAACGGATGGAGTTCATGAAGAGTTGTTTTGCTCTTTTGCCATAAGTTTTGCCACGTATCCTCTATTGACTTCACCGATATTAATTTAAAGCATTCTTGAATAAACGGATGGTATTATTATAATCAGAGTTTCACCAGGGTACCATCTTGTGAGTAGAGAAAATGGTTTTTTTACCGATGTATAATTCGGCAGCAGTAAGTAAGCATTCTCAAAAAAAATTTAGAGTAATGTTAATATCTTCGGTAATAGCTAAGGAAGATAATAATATTTCAGTTTTAAAATTAAATTTTGACCAATCAGGGTTTTTAAAGTTGCAGAAAATTCTAGTAATAGTTTGCTTATTGAAGGAGCTAGATATGATGATAGGAAAGTGATTGCTATCATGTAGGTGATCAAAAACTTTCCAGGAGAGGGAAGGTGCAATTTTGGAGTCATACAAGCTAAGATCAATAATTGAAAATGATCCTGAAGAGATGTTAAAATGGGTATTGAGTCGATTATTTAACAGAAAGGTGTCTTAACAATTTAGGATGTTTTCAATAACAAATTTTGTTATGAGCATTAAAGTCACCAACAAAAATATACGGAAGAGAAAATTTTGAAATATTTTATCGTCTAACTTCTTTTTACTGAGAGTATGGGCAGAAGAGATAAATATGCTGCAAATGGTAAGTTTGTTAGGACACCAAGGGATAAATATGCTGCAAATGGTAAGTTTGTTAGGACACCAAGCAGAAATCCGCTACTGTTTCTAGTTGTAGTTAAAGGTAGAAGAGAAGAATATATATTACTAGATATAAAAATTGAGGTACCATCACTGGCCCTTATACAGTTTGTGCGGTGCCCTTATGATATCCTTTAAAGTTTTTAAGTTTGCCTTGATGGTCAATTTTAAAATTTGTTTTCTGTAGACAAAAGATGTCGGGATTGCAAGAGGAAATAATCTTTTGAATTCTTCCTAGGGGATAAAATTAATCGCAATTCCATTGTATAGACTGAATGTTATTAATTTTAAAAAAGATATAGGAGAAAGGAGAGAAAAACTATTGAGAAGGAACGAAGTAGTCACTTGTATTACCATCGTCAGTGAGCAGTTGTTTGGTAAAATCTTTTTGTTCGGGATGGAGCTTTATCTTAATTTTATTTAACAGATGTGTCATACGATTTTCAAAGGATCTTTCTTTTATCTTAGTATAAATTAGGGCAAGATCATTCATTAACGAGAGTACGTCAGTGGTAAATTTACTCGCTTCAGTTAGAGGGTCAAAGGATTTTTGAGAAATGCACTAAGTTGGGTTACATTGAATAAAAACGATTCCGGGACATCTTGTAAAATTTATTAACATTGGAGAAAAAATCTTGATTATTAGATGGATTGGAGGGAGGTCGTGTGAAGAGACACTAGTTTGGATCTTGGAACATGACTCTGCAGTATGTCCAAACTGTTTGTAAAGAAAGCTTATCAGTTAAATTAAATATTCTGTGTGATCCATATTTAATTTTAGAAACAAGAGAGGTCAGTATTAATCCTAGACCCTGAAGAAATTAATATTTTTTTGGAAGGTGAAATAGGTCTGCGTATTGGAATCACATTTGAATTAACAGTAATATTTTGATGAGTGCACAGAAACATTGTCCACTTGCGTTGAAGGAGATAAGTAAATACAGATACGAGCATGGGAGATTCTAAATGCCAAAGGTACGTTTTTAGGAGCAACAATACTACCTATTGATTTAATGTAATCAAACAGTACAGTAATGGTACAGTATTGGACAGAGAAGGCATGATAATTATAACAACATAACAATTATAACAACAAATAACAAATATGTTACCTTTTACCTATACTTTCTATACTTTCTGTCTGTGAGCCACCTTGAATGACCTCTAGGTGCGAAAAGTAATCCTAGTTCCTCTCCCATCGTAGTTCTTGTTTTAATTACCAGAATAATATTGTAGTTAGTTTAGTTAGAATATGTTAATTTAAGTGAACGTTATTACACATTTGCTGCTCTCTGGATGGGCACTTAACCCGATTGCAAAAAAATAATGTTAGTGATAAACAACAAGTAAAAAAATAATAAAAAGTTTTATTTTTTCATGATAGATAACCCTCCCACAAGTACCTTAGTGAAATTAATTGATATTAAAAGTGATGGTTGTACTACTTTTTCAATATACAGTGCGGGGCAAAATTATGAAATAAATTCATTTTTTCGAGAATGGGCAACCCCTCTATTCAGTGAAATAAATATTATAATAATTATTTAAACATGGTGACCAAAAGATATTTAATTTTTGAATTAAATTAATTTACACAGGAAGTGTGTATTTAATTTATTTAATATAAATTATATTTTAATCCTGCCAAAAGACAGAAAAAATGTTGCTTTTCGTTTAAACTAAATGTTTAAATTGCCTACTACCTACCTTTTGACAGTAATTCAAACGACATCTTCGAAATTGACAACGACCATCTTTTTGCACATTGTGGATCATTTAAGTTATATTACAAATTTTCAATCTAATTCTATTTTTTAAATATTGGAAATTTTATGGTCGATGAATGAAAATTTTTGATTTTAAGTAATCAGTAGAATAAGCCTGATTTAGGAGCGGCTTTGAAACGAATGACCACCTACAAGTAATAAAATCCTTGATAGAATACAACAAGCCATTAATATTAATATTTTTAGACTTTGAGTAAGCATTTGACTCAGTCCAACATAGCTCTGTGTTTAGAGCTCTTACGGAGTGCAATATTGGTCATAGTATTCTTCAAAATATACAGGGTGTAACAAAAGGGTAGGTCATAAAATAAGTCACGTTTTCTGGGATCATAAATAGTTTGATTGAACCTAACTTACCTTAGTACAAATTTGCACATACAAAAAGTTACAGCCTTTTGTGGTTATAAATGAAAATAGATTTTTCCAATATATCGAAAACTGTTAGAGATTTTATATTGAAATGGGACATGTGGCTTTTTTAAGGCAGAAATATCTTTAAAAAAAATAACAGTGGAATTTGTACACCCCATAAAATTTTTATAGTATCCAACAAAATGTAAAATATAAATAAATTTTCATATTATTACCAGGTCTCTATAATCTTACTTAACCATTTAAAAATATGTGGCAGATTTTACTATTGTTCAAAATGACCTCCATTTTCGAAAATACACATTCAGCACCGTTTTAAAAAGAAAAATCGAATATTTAGGAAAATTCTGGGTTTCTGACAAAATCGATTTGCAGCTTCCATGATCCCACTCCTTAGTTGTTCTTTCATAATTGGTATGGAATATACGTACCCTAGAAGCATATAAAACCCTAGAAGCAGAAATCGATGGGGTTAAGATCTGCACCTCTGAAGATCTGCACCTCTGGGTGATCAAGAAATAGGCGCATCAGGCCCCTTCGAATCCAACGTTTAGGAATGCGCTGAAGCGCTATTTTGTAAAAACCACATATTTTTCCTGAATGTAAGATTGAGCTCGTCTAAGTACTCTGGTAACACGTTTTGTAGAAAGTGTAAATAATTTTCGCCGTTTAAATTATTTGGAAATATACTGGCCCTATTAGGTTATTATCCACAATTCCTGTTTAGACATTGACTTTACAATTTCTTTGGTGATGAGGGCCTTTTTTGCGTGGAGGTTTTCTTTGGCTCAGATGTGCGCGTTATGATGGTTGGTAATACCATTTATGTTAAAGGTAGCTTCATCGCTAAACAAAACATGTTTAATAAAATTGACGTTTTGTGTGTTTTTCGTTAAAAACCAGTCGCAAAACCCCATTCTTTTAAGATAATCTTCATTCAGTAATTCTTGAACGGATGTTAAGTGATAAGGATAAAATTGCTGTTTCCTAAATCTTCTCCAAATCATTATGTGAAAAACATATAATTGAGCCGCTACTACTCTTGTACTGCTTCCAGAGATTTCTTCAATTGTTTCAAAAATCTCTTCTTCGTTTATATCTATTTTTGGTCGACCATTATTACCAATAAGTTGCGCTCGCAACATGTCTCTTTCTCGTAAATAACGATCAATCTTCTTCTTAAAGTGCCCTCTCCTCAATGGAGGTTGGCTACTACAATTTTAAAATCTTCTCTATCTTCAGCTGTTCTTATTAGCTGTTCAAAATTTAGCCCTGTGCATTGTCGGATGTTTCTGAGCCACGATAGTCTTTTCCTTCCTAGGCCTCTCTTTCCCTCGATTTTTCCTTTCACTATAAGTTGGGCATATTGGAACTTATTATTTCTCAGTATGTGGCCTAGGCATGATGTTTTTCTAACTTTTACTGTGTTAAAAAGTTCTCTTTCCTTGCCTATTCTATGCAGCACTTCTTCGTTTGAGGTATGCGATGTCCATGAAATTTTGAGCATTCTCCGGTAGATCCACATTTCAAAGGCCTCCAATTTATTTACGGTTGATGTTTTTAAGGTCCACGTTTCAACTGCATATAGAAGAGTCGACCAGACGTAGCATTTTGATAAACGTAGTCGAATTTCGAGTTTTATTCGAGAATCACAAAGCAGTTTTTTTATTTTTTCGAAAGATTTTCTGGCCTGTTCTATTCTCGATCTTATTTCTAGATCAGGATTTAGGCTGCTATCGATCCAACATCCCAGGTACTTAAATTTATTGACCTGTTCTAAAATGTGCCCATTTATTGTGCAAGGTTGAGGTACGTTTTGGTTTTTTCGAATTGACATCACTTTGGTTTTTTTAATGTTTATTTTCATACCAAATTGCTCACAGGTCGAGTTGGTCTTATCGATGAGTCGTTGGAGACCTACGTCGGAATCCGCAATTAACACTGTATCATCGGCGTATCTGATACTGTTGATATTTACGCCATTCACCTTGACTCCATCCTTGGAATCCTCCGATGCTTCTTTAAATAGAAACTCGGAGTAAAGATTAAACAGCAGAGGCGACAGAACACATCCTTGTCTAACTCCCCTCCTAATTTCTACTTCTGCGGATGTGGAACCTTCGATCCTAACTCTGGCGTTTTGGTTCCAGTACAAGTTTTTTAAGAATTTGATGTCTTTTCCATCTAAACCGACTTCTTGCAAACGTTCTAATAGTAGGTCGTGTCTTACTCTATCAAATGCTTTTTCGAAGTCTATAAAGCATATAAATATATCTTTCTGTTGGTCGTAGCATTTTTGGGCGAGAACTAGTAAACTGAACAGGGCTTCTCTCGTTCCCATGCCGGCTCTGAATCCAAACTGATCGTCTCCGATGATTGTTTCGCACTTTCTATAGATACGATTATGTACGATTTTTAGTAGGACTTTTACTGCATGACTCATAAGGCTTATCAGACGGAACTCATTGTAGTGTTGTGGGTTTGGCTTTTTTGGTAGTGGGATGAATATTGACTCCAGCCAATCTTGGGGAAATGGAACTAATGGATCTAACGATCAATGGAAAGAAATAATTGTCTGCCTGGTGTATTTCGATTAGGATATTTTTCTGCATAACGCCTTGTTGCTGCAGTATTTCCTTGGCATTCAGCTGTAATTACCAAATTACCAATAACTATCTAAAACCCTAATTTAGCCTGCTCAAACTTACCCAGAATTAAATGCATATCTGCCATTTCTAAAAACTATTACACCATTGTATTAGAAAATTTAGTTTTTCCTAATAATCTTGAATGCACAATAAGTCGAATATTTATTACTGACAATATGTATTGTTGATGGTTCTATTTAATATATAGTAACCATAGCAACAAGTGTTCTACAGTTGACAAGAGAATTTTTAAAACATAATGAAAAAGTAGCCCTATCTCGATAAAAATTGGTTCATCGAAAAAGTACTGATGAAGATGCAAAACAGTTTTAGAAACATTGTGTTTAACTGATAGTACCACAATAATAATTTAATTGCAAACATTTGGGAGGGTATAAGAGAACAAAACCCCCATTAAATTTTTATGAGGTGTACAAATTTCACTGTTAGCTTTTTTTTAAGATATTCCTGCAATAAGAAAGCCACATGTCCATTTTCAATATAAAATATATTGAAAAAATCGATTTTTATTTTATAACTTTAAAGGGCTGTAACTTTTTTTATGTGCACATTTGTACTAAGGTAAGTTAGGTTCTGTTGTACGGAGTTGAGTCGTGGACTCTCACAGACGCTACCTGTAAGAAAATTGAGGCTTTGAAGTGTTGCTTTATTGTAGAATCCTGAAGGTATCCTATACCGACCACGTTACTAACCATTACATTTTATTTAGAATGCAAAAAGGAAAAGAGTTGATAACCACAATAAAAACAGCCAAAATTGAATAACTCGGTCATATGATGAGGAACAGCGAAAGATATGGGTTGCTACAATTAATTCTTCAAGGAAAAGTAGAAGGAAGTCGAGGGCCAAGAAGGCCCTGGACTTCCTTCTACTACCTTCTACGATTCCCTATCCTGGATGAAAAACCTATGTACGTGGTTCAACACAACAACCGCAAGTCTTTTCAGAGCAAAAGTATGCAAAATACAGATTGCCATGATGGTCGCCAACATCCGAAATGGATATGCACTACAAGAAGAAGAAGTTAGGTTCAATCGAACTAGTTTTGGTCTTAAAATACGCGATTTAATATATGAACTATTTTTTTTACACCCTGTACATAATAGCACAACAGCTGCAGTGAGAATGTACTATGGTGACACAAACACATTTCACTTATAAAAGATAAGCAAATAGAGCTTTGAGAAGAATCTGGCAGTAAAAGTCTACATAACAAATTAAATCAACAGCATCTTAAGAATAAGACACTTTTCTGACAGATTGAAGGAAGCTTACATAATATTGATCGAAAAATCAGGAAAAAATGATATATTTTCACAGAATTATGGGCCGATAACTTTTTACCAGCAATAAGTAAAATTGCAAAGCGGGTCATACGAGCTAGACTAAAAGGAGAGTCAGAAGTAATCGAAAAAGAAAATAGTGAAAGAAAAATAAAGAAAATAAATAATAAAAAATCAAGAAAATACAGTTAGTCCAGAACTATATGATCAGACGGGCTTTGAATATACCTAATTTTAACTCCGCATTTTTCTAGTTATCGAGCCAATGTCATCATAGATCCTGCCTTTAAGACGGTTCACACATTCCGGGTTCCAAATTGTAAATCCATAATCATGTCCATTATTCTTTGCTGAGTTCGTCGTTTTGATATCCGTCCGTTTGTCTCATTAGCCATTGTATTCACAACAATTGAGTTTTACAATGGGGGTTGTTAACACTTCGCTCAACATCCTATTCATCGAAGGACCAGGGCCAAGACTCCCTTGTTCCTTAGCCCTGACACTACATTTCACTGGGTTATCCAATCTCCAGTAGGAAAGATCCGGTTACCGGTGTTACAGCTTGGAGGTGAAGATACTAAATGAGTAGGATAGGCTAAGTGATGCAAACAGGATACGGCATCATGTATTCCCATCACTACCCATTCACTCACCTCCTTTAATTTTACAGTTGAGAATTAGCCAAACGTCCTCTGATCATACGTGTAAGATATTCGATAACAGTTTACGTCTCTGTATGATATTTAATAAAGGTTGTTGATGTAATATTCTTTGAAGAACTTCTTCGTTTCTCATTCTACTGGTTCATAGTATTTTGAGTAATTTTCACAATAATCACATTTCAAATGTCTTGATTACTTAAAGATTGTTAAAAGCCATCAAGAATATTTCAGATACTCTTTAGGACTACATTTGGCATGTAATTGTTAAATTTTTGTGCATATACTTAATATTTCTACTCACTTAAAAGCCGTGTTTAAAAAAACAACGAATGTCTACAAGTAATTGCGATTTGCGATAACTATAATTGTAATTAATATCGGTACTTATTACTTTACCAACAAAAGATTTCTTAATTTGTCGTTCACTTTATAAGCGTGTTTTCGTTATACTTTATCTTTCTTTCAACGACAGACCAAAGTAAAACTTAGCAATTACTTGAATTAATTCATGCCATATGGTTGATATAAACTGGTTCTACACATTAAAACGGATCTAATTTCAATTGATGTCTTATTTCTTCAATATCGGCTCGGACATGTTAACGTGAAAAATTCCGACCTAATAGCTTTACAGGGTAGTTGTGTGCAAAAGTCAGCAAATTGGTGTGTTCGCTTAAGAAAAAGCGAAAGATACTTTTTTCAATTAGTTAGACGTGTACTTTTTCTAGTCCTGCGTACTGCAAACACCTCAAATTTTTCAAAGGTAAACCGTTCTCCTTTAACGTGTAATTAAAACTATGAGGGTATCTTTTTCAGCTTGCCGATAAATCGACGCTGCCAAACCAAAACAGCATAAACGCCAAACTGGCAACATTTTAGTTAGCTGCACTAAAAAATAGGATTTTAATATCCGCATAAGGCAGTCAGCGCGGCATAACCGGACATAAAGTTCAGTAACTGTAATATTGGTTTAAAGATTTTATAAATAGTGCAGTCTTCAGATAGTTGACCCCTAAAAATCATATAAACAAGCTGAATTTTGCAGAGAATATTAATTTTGGGACCCTAAAACCCCCCCACAGGGTAGTAAAAACGTGAAAAAATCGATTTACTAAGAATTTATACACCGTAGGAAAAAATATTTCAAATAAAAAATGTAGCTGAGATAATTTTAAACAAAAATGTTTATGAGTATTTCTTGTGTAGAATGAACAGTTCTCTTAGAAACAGCGCTTGAAGCGACCGTCGATTTTGCACATTAGTTACGCGCGCGAAATCAATGTTCAATAAAATTTGTATCAGCTGGACGGTAAAAATTCGATATCTTTTGATCCAAATGTCCTATCGACGAAAATCGAGATGCGTTTTAAAGGCAATGAGTGCAGCTTTCGTATGCAGTTTTTGTATTTTGCCGAGAATAAACTCAGTTTTTATAAAGGTATTAAATTAACGTAGTGCGATTTTTGCAATTTTTTACGATTCTCGTGAGTTCAATAAAATTTATCACTTTTGTTGACCAGTTGTAGTAAACCTTTCATTATATATATATATATATATATATATATATATATATATATATATATATATATATATATATATATATATAAGGTTCTTGAACTCCTAAGTGAAGCACAGAGCTTCAGTGAAAACGCGCCATCGGGTTCTATTTTGCGCTAAGGCCTTCACCTCATTTCAAGACTTTCCTTGGCCTCTAGTCTCGTCCATGATGGATCTTCTCCAAGTTTGTACTGGGCGACCTCTTTTTCTTTTCTTTTGGGGATTCCACTCTAGGGCAGTCTTTGCGATACTGGAACTATTTTTTCGGAGTGTGTGACCGATCCAACCCCACTTTCTGGAATTAATTTCATTTTGTACCCTCTTTTGTTCGGTCAGGTGTAGCAGATCTTCATTTCTGATGGTGTTAAGCCAGAATATACGAACAATTGTTCGTAGACATTTGTTAACAAAGACCTTCAGTTTGTCTGTGAGGGTGTTTGTCACTTTCCAGGTTTGACATCCGTAGAGTAGAACAGACATGACATTTGTTGGGAATATTCGGATCTTTGTCCTTGTAGTATACTCGCCAGATCTCCAAACAGGGTTGAGCGTGCTGAAAGCTTGTTGGGCTTTTCGTATCCTCATACGAATATCGTCTTCTGTGCCTCAGTTTTCTGTTATGACACTTCCAAGATACGTAAAGTTTTCCACATTTTCAATCTGCATATTGTCGATAGTAAATAGCGTGTTGTTCCTTGCATTTATTCTCATGGACTTGGTTTTACTAATATTGATTTTCAAACCTATTTTATTGGCTTCAGTGGAAAGTGTTTCCAATTAGTAAGCCAGATCTTGGAACCTTTGACCTAATAGGCAGATATCGTCCGCGTATTCTAGATCGCTTAGGCGTGTAGTTAACCTCCATTGTATCCCTCTTGTGTCGGAGTCTAGTTTGGAGAGAACATAGTCTATAGCTATGTCAAAAAGAAACGGAGAAAGCACGCATCCCTGTCTAACTCCAGTAAGTACGTCGAATTCGTCACTGTTGATCCCATTGTGTGTCACGCTGCATTTCGTATCAGTATATAGTGACTTTATAATAGAAATTATTTTTTGCGGGATGTTTCTTAGCTCTAAAATTTTCCATACAGCAGCGTGAGACACGCTATCAAAGGCACGTTCAAAATCAAACAAAAACCATGTATAGGGGTGTCTTCCATTCAACCGATTGTTCCATTATTACCCTCACAGTATTAATGTGGTCTATGCAGGAGGATTCTGGTCTAAAGCCTGCTTGATTAGCTCGAAACTCAACCTTGTTTGTTATTCTATTCAGTATGATGGTCGTGAAAATTTTATTTATGACAGTAAGCAAGGTTATTCCTCTCCAATTTTTGCACAGTGTGAGGTTGCCTTTTTTTTGGAAGCTTGATAATGTTACCTTTTTTCCAGCCCGCTGGAATGTAGTTTCTTTCCCACACCTCTCGGATTATGGGGAGCAAAAGTTCAGCAGTTAGATGCGGATCAGCTTTAAGTATTTCAGCAGCAATGTTATCGATTCCGGGTGACTTGTTGTTTCTCATAGATTTGATAGCTGCTATTATCTCCGTTTTGGAAGGGGCCTCGCAAGAAATATGCAAGTCTATATTCTGCGGGTTTTCAACAATTTCGTCTGCGTTATCTCTGGGAATGCCTTTAATTTTAAGAGATCAATATTTAAACCTTTGACATGAAATTTCAATTTTGAGTTGTGGTATCAAATAAAACGCAGAATTTAATCTTTTACATTACAAACGATCACACGTCACGGAAAATGCGTTTAAGAAGACTGTTTTTTGTGTAGATTATTGCAGTAGTTTTGTTCTTTTAAAAAACCTACTAGTTTAATTAAAAAGAAAATGTTTTAAATGCTTTAAATCGCTTGTTGTGTGAAAATTTAAATCCGACGTTTTCTAAGCATATTTCAAATGCCCCACATTTGTTGCTAAAACGCAAAACTAAAATTTTATGCTAATGTTTTTAAAGGTTACGCTCTAGTAATCAAAACTTCATAGTGGCCAGTCAATGAAAGGGATAGATTGTATTGTTTTCGTGAGAATCCTAAAAAATCGCAAAAATCGCGCCACGTTTATTTATTTAACACCTGTATAAAATTTGAGTTTATTTGCGGCAAAATTCAAAAACTGCATACAAAAACTAAACTCTTTACCTTTAAAATTCATCTTAATTTTTGTCGATAGGTCACTTGAATCAAAAGATATCGAATTTTTACCGTCGAGCTGATACAAATTTTATTGAACATTGATTTCGTTGTGTAACTAACATGCAAAATCAACGGTCGCTTCAAGCATTGTTTCTAACAGAACGTCTTATTCTACATAAAAAATGCTTATAAACATTTTTGTTTAAAATTATTTCAGCTACAAATTTTATTTGACACATTTTTTTCTACGGTGTACAGATTCTGTGTAAATCGATTTTTTTGCGTTTTGGGTTTTAGGGGGGAGCCCGGGGGTAAAAGTGGTAAACTTTTTTGCATCTTTTTTGGGGTCCGAAAATTAATATTCTTGGCCAAATTCAGTGGCATTTTCGTTTCTGACGACTGGAGTAAAACGCCAATTTAGTCACGTTCGTGGACATCGATTGACATAATCGCCAAGAGCCGGTAAGAGTAATATTATGGTATATAGTTTGGTCAAAAATTAATAGTAAAGGTACGTTTTTTTTACAATTTTTATGTACAAGTAACATGATTTTACTTATCTCTGTGATATTTTTAATTTGTATTGATTTTTGAAGCGTAAACACACCGACGTTCTTTAAATACTTACGAAGAGTTTGTGCCCAAACCAAATATTTCCATCGTGGTTGGCACAAGCGCCATCCCTCCATGGTATTCTTATGCAGGTTTCGTATTAAAAATTACGCATTTATAAAGTTTATTTTAAAACCTTCTATTGTAATTTTGTGCTAAAGTGTAAAGTGTGTTAAATGATTCTTTTTATATTACAGTATAGTTTAAATTGTTTTTAGATAGCTAAAAATGGCAATCGATTTTTGGCGTTTATGCCATTTTTTTTGTTGCAGATGAATGGCAAAAATAAGAAAATAATGTCCTTACTAAAGAAAAATAAAACATATACCAAAGCAGCACAAAATGATAAGACTGATTGTAATTTAAGTGATAAAAATCCAGAGTCTAGTGAGTTAAGTATAGAAGCCGAATTTAATAAAACAGTACAGAGTGACAATTTCTTCTGTATTCCTCTTAGAAGCTTATAACCTTTTAGTCTACAAGCCTATGGTATATTTTTCCTTGGGAGAAACTTATATGGAATCGTCTGATATTTCTTATTATTTCAAGCGAATTTAAAACATACGATGTTAATAGTTATTTAACCAACAAGTGTATTAATAAGGGCGATTAACAATTGAGATATTTTTACGCGTGAGCACAGCGAGCTCGTTAATGTTCGAGATTGTTAATCGCCATTTTAATTCACGAGTTCGTTACAAAACTTTTCCGTCGACCGTACTTTTCAGGAATAAAAATATCTTAGTTTAAATTTTTATTTACTTAACGATAAATACTGACATACAATGACAGATAGTACCAACAGCGGCTACTTCATTTTAAATTTTTTAGTGGGAATGTAAATAGGAATATGTTTGGTTGTCTACACCACAGGTCACTGCCAATGACAGAGCGTTTAATTAATTTATGCAAGCAATGTATGTAGTGTTTCCATTAATGAAATCGTTCGTTAATAGAAAATCATGCATTAATAGGGGTAATTAATCAATGATTTGGAGGGTGTTAAAATTGATAATAAATGGACGGTCGACGGAAAAGTATATTTATTAATGGATTTAAGATTTAAGTGATGGATTCGACCGGGATGGATTATTTTATCTAACAGACTGAAGACTGTTGTTTTAACACTTCCACAAAATTTATTTTAATTTATTATCGCTATAGCTCTTTCGGAAGATTGCCTTTCTCAAGTGAACTATGAGTGGACTAGATGTTTAGTAGTTTCTTGACCAGTCCAGCATGCCAGACTTGGTCGAAGGCTTTTTGAACATCGAGAAAAATGACTAATGATACTTTGAATGATGTGTGTGGTGACAATTTCTGTCAATGCCGTTATGATGAAGTGACCTTCTCTAAAGCCGAATTGAAATGTTGGAATGATATTGTGCTCTGTGATAAAGTCTACGAGTCTCTCCTTAAAGATACACGTGAAATCGGCATATAAGGTTTTAGATCGGTCCTGGGTTTGCCCTTTTTCTGGAGCATGATTGTGTTTGCTACCTTCCATGGTGATGGAAAGTAGCAGAGTCTGGGAGTGGCATTGACAATGTTCGTCAGGTAGAGTGTGACGCTTGGCGGAAAGTGCTTTACGCAGTACCTGACAATATTGTCAGGTTCTGGTGAATTTGAACTGCCGATTTGGCAGAAATGTTCGAATGTTTGTTGATCCACGGGCCATCTGTGGTCATTGGGGGTGATTAGTGTATTTTGCAGATGTATTTTGAAGAGGTCGGCCGTCTGTTGATGAGAGTTGATAATTTGATTATTCACCACAAAGTGAGAGATACAGAAAGTACCGCCGTTAAGGTAATCAAGACTAGAGGTGGCTCTTCGCCATTGGTTGGCTTGCACGTTATTAACCTCTAGTTTGATTACTGCAGACAGGCGGCTTTATTCTGTTTTGACAAGAGGGTTGCGGTTGAGTAGAAATTGACGGAGGAGTCGTCTCTTTTGTTTGATTGTATCAATTATATAGGGAGGAAGTGGTTTTTTGCAGGGTTAATGACCTTATTAGGGACTGATATCTCAATTGCTTAATTTATTAGTTCGTTAATAACCGTGATACCGTGAAACCATGATCGATATCATCAGGATAATTTAAATTACCTAACTGTGGAATATTAGCAGACAGATTATCTTTGAAGCGGTTCCAGTCGGCGTGTTTTTAGTCTTTTATTATAAGGAGAGGATTGAGGGATAAATGATTTAGCGCCTGTTCGTTTACTAAATAAGGATACCATTACCGTGAGATATCTGGCAGCAAGGACGGTGGAGGGTACAGTAACCAGCGAAGATGGGATCTCTTTTGGAACGGGTGTCAGAGAGGGCTAGGATTTGTATATTGTATTTTAGGAGATTGTGTCTGATGAAAGGGCGTTTACTCACGACACCCTGGCAGTTAACAGCACCTATCGAACTGTCCGTTTACTCGGGCAAGAATGTGATGGAAGCCCTGTTCATGTGTGCCATAAGAGTGCTCTTGTGACCAAACATCAGGGAGTTTAAGGAATTGGTGACTTCAAGAATTAATTGACGTCTGTCTCGTAGGAGGTTGATTAGTAGGAGGGAAGTAACTTCCGCCTTTATATCAGATGATAGCTCATATGGTGGTGTGTAGATTTTAAAAACAATTGCTGCAGGACTTGGGTATCGGAGGGACTGGGTTGCAGTTGAAGGGAAGCTCTACGTGAAGCCGGAGAACATCTAGGAAGACACCTCGCGTATGCACCTCCAAGTACTTAATTTCACTCGTTGTGATCAGGCTAACGTAGGTGGTGGAACGAAATATAATCCGCCATACTCGTACTACAGAAATGTCCATCTCGGTGAAAGTGGCGGTGAGGTCGGCGTCAGTGTAATTGTGCCTTTAACGACAACCATGTAGGTGGGAGTGGCTGGACGTGATGGTTTTTAGGTGTTGGCCGGTGTTTAGGTGTTATTTGGACCTTGGGGCCGTCTAGGGTATCATGGAATTTTTTTAAGCTCTACGTGATTTATAGGGTGGATGGTGGTAAGGTGGGCGATTTGTGTAGGGAGGAGTCCGCGGGTTTTGATAATTCTAAAGAAGTCACGTTGGAAAGACTTCTCCAGAGGGATATGGGAGATGGTATAGACAAAGGATTTAGTGGAGGAGGGTTGATTTGTTGAGGTTGAGGAGATGGAGGAAGAAGGAGAAAGCTGAGGTCTGGGAGAATGAATAGCAGTTGCGTATGATATGGGTATGGTAGTGTGAGTTTTTAGAGGCTGGTTTGTTTGTATGGTAGAAGTCGGTTCGATGTTAGTGGTTTGTGTAGTTGTTGTGGGTTGTGTGGTGGAAGCTTGTGTGGTAGTGGAAGGTGTAGGATGGATAGGAGAGATGACAGACGCACGGGACAGCTGCAAAGCAGCGATCAACCGGTCTATCTGGTCGACCCGGTCAATCTGGTCGACTGGGAGTGTATTAATTTAGGTAGGAGACAAAGGAGTAAGTATAGGTGTTCATTAGAGGGGTTGTGGTATCATCAGGTATATGTAAGGTTGGTATGGGTGATGTGATGCCTATGTGAGCGTCATTGTGTTCATTGTTAGAGGTGGATGGAGTGTTTGTGAGTTGTGTAAAGCCTGTGTTGTCATTAGGTGCGGTATTAGTGTTTGGTGTGTGTGTGTGTGTGTGTTTGAGGGGGATCAGGAGCTTCTACCTGTATAGGGTTATTGGACTGTGTTGAACGATTCGAACGGGGCATAGTTCAATTTAGAAGGGACAAGAAGAAACCTGTTTTCCTATACGATGTGCAATGTAAAGGCGGGTTGCCGGACTATACTCTACTGTTTGTGTGGGCTGTCTGTCTCCACTCCGTTGTATACAGCCTTTACAGGACACTTAACCACCTAGTCCTGGGCGCACGCGTCGAATTGCACCTTTTTTCTCTCGCTTTCAGCGCTTCTGATCACCTATGGCAAACGCTTGAACCTGTGCTGTAGGGATCGCTTTGGTTTCTTGGACCTAAAAGCTGAAAACCTAAAACTACACTGAAATCACTTAAACTATTTTTGTTATGAATCTACACTTTATAGTCATTAACTGAATAAGTTGGAGAAGGGAGAGCTGTTTGAGTCGAGTTGGTCATTCAGAGGTATATCTGCATTTTTTAATTTGTTAATTTCCATAGATTTTAATAAAGATAGCTTAAGGCCTTTATTTTTGAATGTGAAGAATTTGAAATTGGTTATTAAAAAAATGATTATGATCTAGAAGGTGAAGTTCGTAGGTACGTAGAATATGTTTTCTATTACTGAAAGCCCCTTTATGTTCTGCTATACGTTTTTTAAAGGTTCTACCCGTTCGACCAATGTAAGTTTTTGAGCAGTCGCCACATGTAAGTTTGTATACACCACTGTATAAGTACTTTTCTTTTGGCTCTTCTTGTTCTTAATATACTCAGTGACATTAGAAGTGTTACACCCAGAAGGAATAATTTCTTGAACTCAATTTTTTGGCAACATGGTAAATTTACATCAAGAATAAAACGATAATGTTGTCAAGAATTTATATTAACGAGTAATCAAAAAAAAATTAATAATGTGTTTGGCGACCCCGTAGCTGAATACACTTCTGTATATGTCTAGGCATTAACAAAATGAGATGATCGATGTCTGCTTATGGCACCCCGTTCCAAGCAACTTGAACTTCACGTATTAACTGTGCCACAGTCTGTGGAGGATGGTGCAAAGTGGACAGTCTCTCTCCCATCATATCTCATACATGTTCGATAAGATTTAATCCGAAGCACGGGGTGGCCACGGCAAAACATTATCTCCAGCTTCTTGGAGAAAGTCCATAGTTTCACGAGCAATATGGGGACGCGCGTTGTCTTGCTGAAAAAGTTCGTCTAGACGGCCGTCGAGATAAGGCAGTAAAGTGGTCTGTAAGATGTCATCAACATAACGCGCAGCTGTCATATTGCCTCGAATAAACACAAGTAGTAATCGGCTACCATAGGCAATAGTCCCACAAACCATTACTCCAACTGTCCTGTGTACATGTCTCTCAACAGCAAACTCGATATCCCGTCGCTGTCCACGGCGGCTTCTTACCATCCTACGACCATTATGCGTTCCTAAATAGAATCTTGATTCATCTCTAAATGCTACATTACGCCATTCTGCCACCCAATGCTGCCGTTCTTTGCCAATTCAAACGTTGATGACCAGTCCAAAGTCCAAAGGTTCGAATGCGACGATATAGTCTACGCATACTAACAGGTCTTCCTACTACTCCAAACCATTGGTCAGCAATTTGACACGTAGTAGCAAAACGGTCTCGCAGAGCAAGTAATCTAAAGCGCCTATCTTGACGCTCTGTTGTATGCCTCGGTTGACCGGTAGATCTTCTTCGTGTTCTTCTACCTTCGTTTGTCCACACACGAGAGACACGCATAACCGCCATTGCCGTACAATTAACGCGACGGCCTATTTCGCGATACGACAAACCCATATCTCTACACGCAATAATTCTGCCCCTGTCAAAAACGCTTACATGGTGGTAATTTTGATGTCTTCGTACTCGAGGCATTTTCTTACACTGAATAAAATTAGACTGAAGAATAATAACTAAAAATTTCTATACAAACCGGTTTTTACAAATCGGTATCTTCACAAAAAAATTTAAAGGTAAAACTTTATTTTTACAAAAAGTAGAAAAGATAAAACATTGATATTGTTATCATAGCATATTTTAAATGTTGTCATTCTGTTGCCAAAAAATTAAGTTCAAGAATTTATTCCTTCTAGGTGTAACACTTCTAATGTCATTGAGTATATATTTGTTTAAGTTGTTGTTTGTTTTGGTGTCATTCCTTTCATTTTTATCTAATTGGCTATTTTTGTTGATATCTTACCTGTATACGTAATCGAGCAGATAGTACTGGGTTTTTTTCTCTGTTGGTGGAAAGACTAATTTCAAAGCTTTCTTATGAAGTTTTTGGTTTAAAATTTTGTTTACTGTCTGTTCGTTGTACCCATTGTTTACTACTATTTGTTAGATGATATTCAATTCTATCTCGAAGTTGTTTTTTGGCATGGGAATTTTTATTATTTTATGTGACATGCTGTGGAAGGCTGACAATTTATGTTGTGTACGATCACTTGATAAATTGGGTATAGTCGTATCAATATGGGTAGGTTTATGAAACACGAAGAACTCTGTTTGTCTTTAAGTCTGATAATTTTTAAATTCAAAAAAATTTCCATTGATTGTGTTCTGTTTCTGTTGTAAAATCAATATTGTTAATTCACCGATAAAATTAATATAAGTTAAGAAATGGTCAAGCTGTCTGTTAGTTCATGTAATAGCAGTACACCAGCATATCGTCCATGTATTTCCACCAATATAAACCAAACTTCACTGTTATTTGTATATATTATATATTTGATTATAAAATTTAAAGTAGGTAGTCTTGATTTATCCAAATTGCAAGAAGATGTAAAATTTCAGATGTAATGATTGGATTTGTTATATTATGGCCTAAAAGGCTTTTCATTAGAACAATAGTTTTTGTAGGAGGAATATTAGGAAAGAGATTTTATATGTCAAAGGAAATTAATGAAAATATTTAAAAAATCTTTTTCCTAACCCTCCTACAGAAACTTTTGTTCTAGTAAAAAACTTTTTAGACCATAATATAGCAAATCCAATCATAATATCTAAAATTTTAAATCTTC
Organism: Diabrotica undecimpunctata; assembly: GCF_040954645.1. Lineage (NCBI taxonomy): Eukaryota > Metazoa > Arthropoda > Insecta > Coleoptera > Chrysomelidae > Diabrotica > Diabrotica undecimpunctata. Next base: position 114,841,790 of record NC_092803.1, on the reverse strand, counting down.
TTGAAATATTCATAGTTTTCCTTGTTTTACTGTTATATATAAAGTATTTTTACGGGCGTTTTTGGATATTTTAATAAAACGCTATCCAGTGTCCTCCAAAGAGAATTGACAAAGAATGTCATATTAGTAGATTTTATTCTGTTTTATTCATTTAGAATGCGTACTGACTAAAATGCGTCAACCACCGATATACGAATGGGAATATTTCTATTCTCGTCTTCTTCTGCAAGCTGTATCTGATGTTAGCAAAATCTTGAAATAATACGTGTGTTCCGATGGAAAATAGATGAGTTGTTAATATTGGTGTTTGTATATTCTACGCATATACCGTCTTGGACGCTATCACAACAAAAACTTACTCTATAGGTCGACAACCCATCGTGGGTGTTGGTTGACTGTATTATCTGTCTCAATTTCTTCCGGTCATTAGCGATCTTGTCTCTCTATCTGGTGCGTAGCCGTCCTGGTAGTCTTCTTCCTTCTGGGTTAGACTGCCATACAAGTTTCGACTGTTCGTCATCTGGTTTTCGTTGTATGTGACCTGCCCATCTTAATCTCTGTGCCTTGGCCACTCTCACAATGGTTGGCTACTTGTATAGTTTCTTTATTTCTATATTTGTTCTTATACGGTGTCTTTGTGCACCTTCATCAATTATTGGGTCATTGTTTTGTTCTTAACACTTTCCGTTCGGAACACCGTAATTTTTCTTCTGTGGCTTTTATAACTGTCCACATTTTGCATCCATACAATACTATCGGTCTTATGGCAGTTAATGCACAATTCTATTTTATTGATTTTTTGTTCTAATTTAAGGAATTGTTCTTTAACTGACATTAACTCATATTGTGGTTTTAGCGACTATACCAACGTCATCTACGAAGGCTATCAATAATCGTAGACAGTCGCACGAGAAAATTTGCATCATAGATTTCGCTTCTGTTATTGTTTTGTTTAGGGAAATATTAAAAAGTAGGAATGACATCGCGTCATCTTGTTCTAAGCCATTTGTTATCTGGAACGGTTTTGATGTTGCTGAGCCTACTCGAATACAACTCTTGGGGTTATCGACACAGATCTTGGTCAATCTAATTAATTTTGGTGAAACAGATATTTCAATCATTGCGCTCCATAGTTCAATGTTTGTAATGCTGTCATATGCTTGTCTGAAATTTATAAATAGAAGTGTATCTGTTGATTGAACTCTCATGTTTTTTTATATGGCCAATCGTTGATTTGTTTCTTCTGAACTCACATTGAATTAAGTAGCGATATCCCTCTTTAGTAATAACACACCATTTTATTCTCTTTCTAGTTTATTGGGATTATGATACACTCCTATTATTTCTTCGGCAACTGTTCTTCTTGCCATATCGTAATAATCAATTGATGTGGCTATTATGAGTACATACATATCCTCCGTATTTAAGGCATTCTGAACATATGCCGTCGCTGCCAGGTACCTTATTGTTTTTTTAACTTTTATATGCCCTTTTCATCTCGGATTTCTCACTAGCAGATCTACTGTATGATAGGGAGCGAAAGAGGGATTTTCTACTGTACACGTGATAAGTAGTTTTTCAAAATATTTCCTCCAGGTATCTACAATTATTTTCGTTTCATTTCCTATTAAGTTATCATCTTTTTAATGTTTCAAGGTATCGGCCTGTTCCTTTTTTTGGATACTAAGTTCTAAAATTCTCGTATTTTATTGTTTTTTCTTTTTATTTCCATTTTCATGGAGTTTAGTATTCAAATGTTCTTTTTTTTGCTCTGATGGTCTTTATCGGATTTTCCCTTATTTCCGTGTATTGAATCATGTTTTGTACAGATGGGTCTTGTAAGTTTTTAATTCGCGTCAGTTCTCTTTGCTTTAGTAGACTTTGCTTTCTTCATCGAACCAATCTTTTTGCCTTGTCTTTGTTTTCTTTCGCTCCTCAACTGCTTTTACTATAACTGTTTCCAGCATATCAACTAAAAAAAAATAACATCCTTATATTGACGCAAAGAGTAATAAAACAAGAGGTGCTGAGTATATCCAAAGAATATAGACGCTTATCTTTGGTATATCTTTACTAGACAAAAGAAGAAATGACTAGATAAGAAAAAAAAAATCGGTTGCCTGTAAAGTCGGTTTTACGGGCGAAGATTTTACGTGACAACGTCTTTTTCTCGGTAGAATATTTATTGATATGAATATTATTAAATTGCACAATAGGAACAAGGAATTGAATGAAAATAAGAATTGCACAAATTTTAACTATAGAAATATATTTTGTTTACTAAAACATTGTACATGTAAACTTAAACTTAACTAATTTCTATTTGAGTGATTTTGTTGAGGATAGGACGATGATAGGAGAAATAGCATCGCACCAGCGGACCGATCATGTTTGAATGGGAGAGAGACGCAAGGCATTCGCGGGTCCGGCGGGCCTCTCTCTCGTTCGGTGACTCATCGTAACAGACGTGAGCGGGCGTTACACTTTTTCATGAGTGACTCCGAGCCACAACCTAATTTAAGACGTTGTCACGTCAATAAACAAAAGCGGGAGTCATAACAGAAACAGTAACAAAATTAAAGTTTGAGTTTACGCGACATATTGCCAGATTAGAGTATAAATGATAAAATACAAGCTTTATTAAATAGATACCATACATAAGAAAAATAATCGGAGAAGATCACAAACAAGGCGGTACGATGACTTAACGAAGACTGCGGAAATAAATTAGATAAGAAAGACATGATAGACAACATAGATAAGAGAAGCATAGGATATAAACAAATAAAGAGTCAAGAGTCATCTAAAAAACAAGTAAAGAGAGAGTCTTCTGTAGTTCTTTCAATTAAATTTTAGTATTTTTTAAAAACGTTCGTTACCTATATTATTATATCCAGTCATCTATTTTGTGAGTGGTGTTTTATAATTATATATTATTAATATCAAGAAATAATTTATTTAGTTAATTATATTAATACTTTTCACTTTTTAGATACTTACACAATTAGGAAAAATTCCCATATTCTACAAAGTTAACCTTATCATTTTTATTACATTGCAATGCAACGTAATCAAAATAAGTAGCTAAATATAAAATGGAAAACAGAGATTAATCCCAATCTCATGATGATAAAATTCCCTCCAATATTGTCCTTGTCAAGTTTTCCCTCAACATGGCTAAAAATAAATTTAACTGGCACTTGCGACATCTGGTTATATTATTTTTAATTAAGTCTTTATTAAGTCTTTTGAAATACTGAGTCGATGTAGATTTCTTGAAGCTATTATAATGTTTCATGGATCTCTACTAGAGAGCGTTAATAAATATTTGGTTTCCTACAAGATTCTTGATCTCACGAAATTTTTGTGTGTTTTATAGTTTTCAAGCTATTTGGTTGACTCCAATAATTGCTGGTCATAAACATTCCTTATATATTAATTGTATAGACAAGTTTGGCCCGATGTACAAGCAAGATATACAGGAACAATAATACAGGGTTAGTCTTAACCAGTGAAGGATCAAGACATTTCCCTGGGGCGAAAAACTTCCAATGAAACCAAACACAAGGCATAATAAAAGATATACCCATAAATGCATTAAGTTCCCCTAATTTTCCTAACTAGCGGGTGTATAAGTTGAATTTGTCTGTCTGTGGTTTAAGTTTCGCACCAGCTATATATTTTTATATTTCATGGACCTTATTGGGGAGAGGTGATAAAAATTAGACAATATTTAATACTTATTTGGGTGCAGATTGTTCAATATATAGAAGTTATATGTGTAAAGTACGCAATGTACATGGACAGGGTCAAAATCCAGGGTCAAAAATTGCAAAAAAAAAACAAAAAACAAAAATTAATTTTAAAATAAAGTTAGGAAATTAAATAGGATTACAGTCACTTCTTCTTCAGGTGCCATCTCCGCTACGGAGGTTGGCAATCATCATAGCTATTTTAATTTTTGAGGCAGTAGCTCTAAATAGTTGTTTTAAGCTACATCCAAACCATTCTCTCAGGTTCTTAAGCCATGAAATTCGTCTTCTTCCGATGCTTCTTCTGCCATCTATCTTTCCTTGCATTATAAGTCGCAGGATGCCATACTTCTCGCCCCGCATCACATGTCCGAGATACTGTAGTTTTCTTTCTTTAACTGTAAGTTCAACTTACATTTTGTGCTCAAAATTAGAACGTGCTTTTTCGATTCTGACTTTGATTTCTGCAGTGTAGTTTTATTTTCTATTATCAGTGTTCCTAGGTAAGTGTACTTTTTTCTCTTTCGATCTGCTAGCCCTCTACTATTAAGATTTCGTTAGTATTATGGTTGTTTTTACAAATTTTCATAAACTTCGTCTTTTTGATATTGAGCGAGAGTCCGTACTCCCTACTACACATTACTATTTTACTTATGAGTCTTTCTAGTTCTTGTAAATTATCAACTATTATTACTGTATCATCTGCATATCTGATGTTAACTAAGACTCTATTTACTCTTATGCTGACTGTTTTATCTTCCAGAGTTTCTCGAATTACCTCTTTAGCAGAAACGTTAAATAATAGAGGTAATAGTATGCAGCCTTGCCTGACTCCTCTCTTTATTTCCATTTCTTCAGATGTCTCTTTTTCAATTCGTACTATTGCTCGCTGATTGTAATAAAGGTTTGTTATTAGCCCTCAATTTCTTTCATCTAGGTTTTTATTTTTTAGAATTTCCATGAGTCGGTCATGGTTTACTTTATCAAACGCTTTATTGTAGTCTATAAAACAGACGTAAAGAGGACGGTTAACATCCAAACATCTCTGCGTTAGCACGTTAAAGGAGAATAGTGCCTCTCTGGTACACATACCATTGCGGAACCCATATTGTGGGTCACTAATATACAGCTCCAGTTTAAAGTGAATTCTGGCGTGGATAATTTTCAACAGAATTTTCAAGGTATGTGACATTAAGCTTATGGTTCGATAATCACTGCACTCTTTGGCATTCACTTTCTTTGGCTAACACACAAATGCTGATGTCAACATTTCTCTAAGGATGATTCCCGTAGTATAAATAGCGTTGAACAGTTCTACTATTATGTCCAGGTTTTTCTCGTTGACCAACTTTAATAGCTCGCTTGGTAATTTATCTAGACCAGCAGATTTATTGGTTTTCATTGAGTTTAGTGCCTGACTTACCTCTGATTTGGTTATCTCTGGGTCTACATCTCCCGTTTGGTTATCTACAGATGTACTAGCTTCCTTCTGGTCATGAAATAATTCCTCGATGTACTCTTTCCATCGTCGTAGTTTTTGTTCTGTCTCCAATATAATATTTTCATTTTTGTCGAGCAATATATTCGAGGTTCTTCTACTTCCTACTCCGGCTGGTTCTTTGACTTTTTTATGTACATTAAAGTTCTTCTATTTCTTTATATTTTTTAGAGAAGTAGGTTTCTTTAACCTCCCTAATTTTTCTTCTTATTTGGTTTTGAAGGTGTTTATAGCGGATCGTATTGATGGTTTTGTTTTTTCTCCTTTCATTCATCAACTCTAGAATTTCCTCGGTCATCCACTCTTTTTTCTTACATTTGGTCGTTGTAAGTACTTTATTACTTGGCTCCAATATAGAGGTTTTGAAGAATTGCCACTGCTGCTCTACGTTGCAATTATTTCTTGGGTTTCTATCTAGATTTGTGTTGATTTCGTGTTTCAGATTTACTTCTGTTTCTTCTGACTTTAGTTTCTGTATGTTAAGTTTATTGTTGTTGCGGCTTTTTTACATCTTTTTTAGTTGAAGTTGAAACCTAGCAATAAGAAGACTGTGATTACAGTCACTGCCGATTCCTATTTGCGAGAACATGTCAGAAGGCAGGCGGTAATTTCTTGATTTTTCCTATTCAGACATGAATAATGCCTGGAGCGCTATAAAAGGGATGCATGCCCAGAGGCGGTTTTAAACCGGTTTATTCATCGGACCGTGCAACAAGTGCATAAAAGCAAGTAATGAAGTAATCCTATTAATTTTTACATTTAAAGTTATTTGTATTCTGTCAAGTGTTGTCAACGGTTTGAGTATTTGGACATTTTTCACATTTGGTCCCATTGAAGATAGACTCAAAGGACTACTGACATCACAATGGGTGGGGATTTTAAAAACCTTTATTCCTGCCGATATCCAGTTTTTTCCTGGCGAGTTGCAAATTTAATATTTTCTATGTACTTGGGAAATTCTGTTTCTTTATGCACAAAATGCAATTATCATTATACCACCATGAATTTTGTTCACAATCTTTCCTGACACTTCTCCCTATTTAAAAATTACAACGGTATGTCAAAATACTTCTTAAACCTATTTTAAAAGTGACAAGAGCTGTCAAGAAGAATAGAAAATATTTTACACTGTCGTAATATCACAAAATGCAAAAAGGTAGGCCAAAGAAGAAACATATCTCAAATAATTTGAATAGATAGAAAAAGATAAGGACAGATGTTTCTAATAATATGAGCACAAGCAGTTAAATAAAAAAAAATATAAATTATTTTACAAATGAGAAGATTGATCATATGGATATTGTTAAATTTATTAAAAGTTCTAAAAGTATTAATTTAAATTAAAAGAAATTTTGGGTTTACCAACGACATCTGATTTTGACAGAAAATAAATATACCACCTAGTGTGTTTGAACGGATGGGTGTTTATAGATTTCTTGAAATTATTCACGTGTATTAGGTAAACTCCTTAAGAGGGCGCTAAGCAGGTATTGAAAATATATTTCCGTATATTTTTAAATTGTATTACTTTTTTTTAGAAAACACAATTACACACAACCAAACTTATATGGAATTACTATGCATTTCGAACTAATATTTCTTTCTTTTGAAAAAACTTATTGTTGCGAAGAATAAAGGTTTCTATTGAAAATAAATAAACCAATAAAACAATTAGATAACACAGCTAGGCACCTTATATTATAGGGCGGAATTTTATATTTTTCCTAATTTTAATAGATTTCCTTTTTGTAACATTTTAAAACAAAAGTAATATGCCGATAGTAGATTATGGACAAAATCGCATGACAATACCATCTGTCAAATATTGTTTTTTGTAAACCTACTCAAGATTTGTGAAATAATGTCGTAAGTAGAAAAAATAAAAAAGGGGGAATATTTGTATAGAAACGGTGTCCGAAACGTTAAAAAATTAGTGCAATTGACTGAACTTGGAAAAAGTGCAGTGAACGACACAATAAAGAGGATAAAAAATGGCATAGTTATGAGACATAGAGTAGTTTCGGGTAGACAGCGTAAGATTCGCGGAAACAATTTAAATGCTTTAGTGGCTTTAGAATGACAAAATCCGCGCCTAGGGTTTCGAAAATTAGCAAACAGATTTGGAAATCAACGAAAAATAAAAGTGTGCCCAGAAACTGTCCGCATGGCACTAGAAAAGCAAGGCTACATATCGAGGAATCCAAAAAAATCCCTACAATGACACCTCTACAAAGGCAACGAAGAATAGATTTTTGTCAACGTTTTCGAGAAGATAATTTTAATAATGTCTTCATATCTGATGAAAGTTGTTTCCAGCTTGGTGCAAATAATCTAAAAGTCCTATCAAGAGAAAATGGTACCGTTCAAATTTCCAAATTTCCCACTAAAATAATGGTGTGGGGAGCAATATCTGAGCGTGATGCTACACCTCTCTGTATAGTTAATGATACTGTTTATAGTACTAAATATTGTGACATCCTAAATGGTTTCTTCTTGAAACGACTCATGTTTTATATCCAGAGGGGTCGTTATCAGCAAGATAATACAAGATGCCATACTTCGGCTTATACTCAAGTTTGGATGCAAGAACACGAATTGGCAACAATTCCGTGGCCAGCAGCATCTTCAGATCTTAGCCCAATTGAAAACATATGGGGACTGATAAAGATTGGAGTGGAATGAGCAGCGCCACGAGATAAAGAAGGTTGGAATCGGTGAGGTTTACAGGCCTGGAACACCATTACCGAAAATTATGGCCTTGACCTAGTTACGGGTGTACCTGGACGTTTAGTTAAGTGTTTAGATTCAAATGGAGGTTGTATAAGTAAATGATATGAATTATTTGTTAAAATTTTATATTTCCAGTGATAGAAATAAATACCGTAAAATTATAATTATGCTTTCTTTTTTCCGGATACTTTCTAGACGGACTATATAATTATATTTGCTTTAGTTGAAAATTGACTTTTGCGTTCAAGGACGAAAATATGCCTTATGTGGGGTTATCGGATGTGTATAGATTATTGGTCTTGTGAAGTAAGTAATATCTCAGAGGGACTTGCTGCAGTTGACAGGGCGTTATGTCAAAAACCTATGCTAAGTATCAGGAATTCGGAACGCTTAAAAATAGACCAAGACAAAGTCGCCAAAAGTCACAACGGCTCACCACGATCGGTTCCTTGTCCAAGTAGCTAGAAGAAAGCGCAAATAATATTGTTAGGTTATCTAACCATGGTATTATTGTCATTAATGCACCAACCCGTAAAAAATGAGAATAAGAAATCATAAATAGAGAATAAACGCAAAATTTCATTCTTAATTCATATCTTAACCAGTTTCGTGGGTACTCGTGGAAGCTCAGTTTTTTCATATATTTTAATCTTTCTATTCCTATCATACTTATGTTTGAAATTTATGAACAATGCATCGATTACATTATGCTCATACCAGGTGGCCTAAATTGCTTTTAATGTAAAAATCTGATCCGTAATAAATTTATCTATCTCTAAAATTGGCTTGCTGGATTAAAGTTCTTTATTAGTGGACAATGCATATTAGATTAGGAACACATACTTCATTAATAATTAAATAATATCGCATACTATTATGCGTGTTAATAGTCGGTTTCTACAAATAAAACTTTTGATAAACTGTAAATGATGAATGTAGCAAGATTTTAAGCTACTATAACTAGATGGCGCTCAGTGTAGGAAAAAGAATATTAAACGGAATCGTTTTATAACATTCAGTACATTTAATAAGAATAGACGGAAGATTGTGAGAATAGACAGAACTATATTTCTGAAATACTACGTTTATGATAAATGGACTCCGTAGCCAAATTGTTGAATAATTAATAACAGAAAATTTAAATTTTTGGCGGAGGCACAACCACCATATTTTCAAAATCTAATTACACAACACAAAATAGACCGGGATCCATCCGTACTACTTATTTATCCGGATTTTTCGAAACCTTTAAGCTACCAAGTATCATTGATATTTTATTAACAAAATAATGCTTAGAGTATCGTATAGGGGAGACCGGGGGAATAGTGACCCCCTAAACTTTCTCTAAAGTATTTTTGTAATTATTTGATACACTATTTGTACTTCTTATTTATCCGGATTATGGAACAGTCGTTAAGCTACTAAGTATCATTGATATTTTATTAACAAAATAATGCTTACAGTATCGTATAGGGAAGACCGGGGTAATGGTGAGCACCTAAACTTTCTCTTAAGTATTTTTGGAATTATTTCGATATTTTATTCAAAAATAGGGGAGTAAATGAAAGAGGGCATTTTGTACTTTTATCTTTATTCAAAACTAAGGAAAAAATATTCTACAGATTTAAAACAAAAAAAAATACTCTGCGTGTATTATATATATATATATATATATATATATATATATATATATATATATATATATATATATATATATATATATTATATATATATATATATATATATATATATATATATATATATATATATATATATATATATAATATTCTATGGGCCTTTGTACTTTGCTTGCGCTTCTTCTAGATTATGAACACATATGGTGATTTCTTTATTACAAAACGCTATTATTTGGTTTATGGATGTTGGTTCCGGCTTACGGAGAGTCACTAAAGGATTTATTTTCATAAAACACCACCACCAATCATCACCTGCAGTTTTTGTATCTTTATTAAAAGAGTAAGGTTTTAAGGCATAATCATAGGCACATTTTTCAATTTCTTGCCTTGAAATTTCATAGAAAAGTTTTGAGAGATGTCTAACATGATCTGATGGATATTTTTTTCTGCATCTGAAAACACTGGTTTGCAGACTAAAGACAGTTTGTCCATTATCGCTATTTTTCTTCAAATTTCTATACATTCAAAGGACAGAGATTTTTTGAGGTTCCTCTGGGTGAACAAGTAAGAAAGGAATTTGTATTTCGACACAAGAGGGTTGTTTTTGAAGTCAATTAGTCCATTTCTTCTGGGTGCCACTATAGAGTTTCATTTACAAAGGCGCTGGAGAAATGTAACGATAATCCGTATTCTAAAAACACAATTGAAAAGCTTATGACTGGGTTTTATGTGGATAATTGTGTGAGCAGTGTTACTGATGAAAATGAGTTGAGACTGTTTGCAAGCAACCGCCCTTATGGAGGAAGTTAAGATGGACTTAAGAGGGCGGGAGGCCTCTGGTAATACAAAAACAGTTGTCCCTGTTCTTGGTCTTCTCTGGGGCTCTTCAAGAGACAGTCTGGAAATCAATAGTGAAACTTTTCAAGGAATGGAATTGAAACGTCCCATAATGAAGAGACTGATGCTTTCCATAGCTCAGAGTATATTTGACCCTGTTGGTTTTTTCCAGTATCTCTATTCCCCAAACTGTTGCTACAGAAACTTTGGGAGAAGCGCCATGGATGGCATGCTCCAGTCGAGAATGATATGGCTGAAGAATTTTGTAATTGGATTACTCATCTTTCTGAACTGTCGAGTAATGAGATTCTACGCTGGATTCAGGCTGGACCCATAGAAGCTGATCATTGGAGCTTGCGCACATTTTCAGATGCAAGTAAGAAAGTTTATGCGGCTGTAGTATTTTTAAGAGTTGTTTGGAATGGTGTTGTCTCAATTTTCCTTATAGCAGCTAAGAGTCGTGTGGCCCCTTTGAAGAAGATTTCTATACCCAGATTGGAACTATTGGCAGCCACTATTAGTGCTGGACTTTATCAGTCAGTAAAAAGAGAATTTTCTCAATATGTTTAGTCTTATTTTTGGAGTTATTACACTACTGTTCTTTCTTGGATTCAACGTAAGGATGATTGGTCTGTTTTTGTTTTTAATAGAGTTCAGGAGATTAGAAATTTAGCCAATCCTGAGTGTTGTATAGAAACGAAAATGATTGACCCCAACAAAAATTAGACGTTGGTGAAGAAGAAGTCTGCACCGAGAAAAAGAAATAAAACCGGTTCGTCACTATTGAATATGACTTTTAAGAATGATAGCTTGGGCGCTACAATTTTGTTACAATGCAAGAAATTCAAACGGAAAACGTACAGATGAATTGGTTGCTGAGGAAATCGATAAAGCCGAAATATTTTTATTGAAGCTAGTGCAGAACGAAGCGTTTGGTTCAGATACGAAACTAATTTTCTCGATAAATACGTTTCTCAATGAATTTGGACTTATACGTTAAAAAACTCGCGTTACTGAGAGACTTGACACGGAGGATTTTCATCTGCCTATCTTACTTCCGGGTGAAAATTTCATAGTGCATAACTTAATTTTGAGCCTACACAAATGCTCTTCTCATGTGTCATGTTGTCATGACTACTTAGTTTGCTCCTCGAAAAATATTGGACTTTAAAAGAATATAGGCGCTTTCAGAGATGTTACCTCAAGAGAATGTTGGTCGACTCCAGTTTGAGGAAGAACCAAGTAAAAAGAGTGCGGGACTGATAAAAAGCAGAGCACCCGATTTAAATGAAAGGTATACGCGATCTGACCGGGTGGTGAAAACTCCTAAGATTTAAGTGATATTTTCATGACTTTTTCGTAACTCTCTGCATTTTTTTAAAAATTATGTCAAATTTTTCACGGTGGGAAAATGTCGAGTAAATACTTAGTGTTTATTTAAAAAATTCCCTAATCAGCGTATCGTCTCTCCGGCTGAGGGCTGGTGTTAGCTAATTAAATTTTACGACTTTTTCGTCTGAGAATGTAGGGAGTATCGAATATCATATTATAAGATTATATACAATTGCGTAGGTATAGTTAGGGTTAGTCAGTCGAATTGTACCACCGAAGCAAACTGAATTAAATAAAACTTTAAAGTCACATTTGTGTATTTTAATACAACAGTAATTTTTTTCTAATAGAAATTTAATGTTGTATTTTTTCGAACCAGGAGCCTCTTGCGAAAATTAACCGTAGGACATTCCTAACGTAACACTAAGTTTTTATTTTTATTAGGTTTTAATATTAAACACATGGTGACCTGTTTAAACTGTTCAATATATTTTCCATTTACCCACCAATCCTTGTATATTTTTATTATATATTGGAGAGCAACCTCGGGTAGATTTTTAATGATATCATATGTAATAAAATCATGACCAGGGGCAGTACATCTAGAGGTGTTAATTTTAGCTCTTAGTTCGTCAATGCTGAAAAGCGTATACATATAGTGATTGACTTTGGATCCTTTAAGCATATTTGGTACAAAGCTAGGTGGTACAATATCAAAAATTTGGTTTATTAGTTTTCAGAGGTAACCTGTTTTTTGAAAGTTGAATTTTTGTTAGATTTTTTTTATGAAGCTCCAAATTTTTGAGATTGGAATATTTTTATTTAATTTATCAATAAAATTCTTCCAACATAGCTGCTGCTTTTTTTGCTTGAAAATTAATTTAGCTTTGGCTTGAATATTTATGTTTAAATTTGAGATTGTGTTGTTATCTAAGGTTGTGTTGTTTTTATATATCTTACAGGCCTCTTCTCTGTTTTTAATAATTATAGTACATTCGTTATCACACCAGATGGATTTGGTGTTTTTTACAAAAATTTCACCGAGATTTTGATTTATTTCGGGGCTGCGTCATTTATTGAATTAATTAAGAATTCAAAGGAATTATTGTGATTATAATTTTTATCAAATTGTGATTCTATGAGGTTTCGGAAAAGAATCCAATCAGCTGATGATTCAATCCATTTTCTGGCAGGTATAATATTAATAGGTATCGTTAATAGTATTGCATTCTGAAAGGCTAACGAGACTTGGAAAAACTAAGTTAGATCAATAATGGAAGGTCTTTCGTTCGGTCTGCCTATCTTGGTCGGTCGTCCATCATTTAGAATAATTATGTTAGTATTGTCGATGGCATCTAGCAATCGATTTCCTTGAGTGCTATCTAATATGGAGCCCCAACGAGTGTGATGACAATTAAAGTCGCCACATATAACAACATCACTCTGCAGCTGTGAAAAAAGTTTAGTCCAGTCATTTTTAGTTATTTGTATTTTGGGAAGTTTATAAAGACAAACTAAGGAGATATTAAGGTCATCGATATACGCTGCAAAAACTTTTATTTGTGAATGGAAATTTTTGCGGATTAAAATTTCATTAAAAATAAGACAATCTTTTATTAGCATAGTAATGCCTCCGTATCCAGCTGATCTATCTACTCGTATTATATTAAAACCTGGTAAATTGAATGTTCTATTTTTAGATAGCCAAGTTTCATTTAGAAATATTATGTCAAACTTAGCTGTTGATTCGTAAAGGAAATTAAATAGATTGGTTTATTTTTGTTAATTGACTTACAATTCCAATGGATTATGTTTATCATTTAATAATAATCATTGTCACTAAATAATTGCAATGTATTGTAACTAAAATCGTTCATAATTCTATTTATGTCTCATGTAGTATTTGTTGCTTTGGGACTACTAAATTAAATTTTTTAAACAGATTTTCAAAAATATATGGGAGTTTTTGTAAGATTTGTATTTCTTATTTTTCTTTATATTATTGAAAAGATTCCCTGTGGGGATTAGGGAAAAAAGGATTTGGATTTATATTTTTTAATTTTGAAAGAGAGAATTTACTTACGGAAACGGGACAGACTGCTTTTTGCTGTAGAGGGACGAGATACCCAGTTTTTACTACTTGTGGTAGGATAGTCGTTAGGGTTGGTATTACCATTTAATTGGGGAAAGTTTGGAGGTTACTTAAACTTTTGAATTTATTATTTGTAACAATTTTGGAGTAAGATGAATTCTTTATTAAAATTTCGGCTTCCTTAAAAGATACATTTTGTTCAGACATAATTTTTTTAATCTTAAATTGTTCCTGATATTTTGGACATTCTTTTGATACAGATTACATTTTTCACAATATATACAGTAATCTTTATATATGCATTCGGCATTTTCTTTGTCATCATGTATTTGTCCACATTTTTTAAACTTAACACTGCACGACCGGGTAAATGTAAGGTTCAACAATAAATCTTACTAAACTAATCTTAACAAATTGTGGCAGGTTATTTCCTATAAATATTGGAACGACCATTTGTCTTGGTATAAACTGTACCTCATTATTAGAATCAATAATTTTACGTTTCATTCTTTTAATGTCAATAAATTTTTTGTCGCTTTCCACTTCTCTAATAATAAAAGGTGTCCACTTCTCTAATAATGGCTTTTTTATGATTAAAGAAGTTAGGAATATAAGAAACTAAATTATTATCTTAAATTAATTGATATCCTATAATAGAATTTGAAATACTATAAGTTTTAAAATATAATTTTTACTTCGTTTCCACCAACTAACTTAATATGGATAAAGTCTTTTTTGAAGATTGAGTTTTTAAATAAATGATGACCAACCTTCACTACTGATAATCAACTATTTAAATCACAAGGTTCTACAATCTACAGTAACATAGTATGTTTCAATGTCTCTGGAATTAAATTTATTATTTAAATTATAAGATTTTTTACCTGTATCCATGTTATTCTCTATGACATCTTTATCTGGGGATCCTTCACAAATGGGGAATTATCCCCGAAGTAATATTCATAATAATTTTCCAATATGCTTACCGTATTTAATGTATACTATATACAGTACCTAAATTTCTGAATAATTTGTTAATTAGATTCACACCCACTACACGGAAGACAACCGTTTTGAAATACCTTTGGTGTAGAACTGATCTACAATGGTTAAAGCTGCTTCTTATCGATGACACAAGTACATTTTTCAAAACTACACAACTTCAGCTACAAATTCCATCCAATACCATCTTCGTACCAAAGTTTAAAACCTGCGTTTTTTAGGCATATTTCAAATGCCTCATATTTGTTGCCAAAACTCAAAATCCAAATTTCATGTTATAGGTTTTAAATATTAGTTTCTAACAATGAAAATTATACTACGACCGGTCAATGGAATTATTAAATTTTATCGATCTCATGAGAATCGTAAAAAAATGGCAAAAATCGCGCAACATTTATTTATTGATCAGATTTATAAAAACTGACTTCATTTGCAGCAAAATACAAAAATTGTATACAAAAGCTGCACTCTTTACCTTTAAAATGAATTTTAATTTTTGTCGATAGGACACTCTAATCAAAAGATATCGAATTTTTAGCGCAGAATTGATATAAATTTTATTTAAAATTGCTTTCGCGCGCGTAACTGAAATTCAACATCGTCAGCCGCTTCAAGCGTTGTTTCTGAGAGAACGGTTCATTGTACACAAAAAGTGCTAATAAAATTTTCAATTTCAATTTTCAATATTATCTCAGCTACATTTTTTATTTGAAACATTTTTTTTTCTACGACTTTCGGCAATCCCCCTGGTAAACTTTTTTGCCTATTTTTTGGGATCCCAAAATTAATCTTCTCAGGAAAATTCAGTTTGTTTATATTAATTTTAGAGGTAAAATATCTGACGACCGGACTTATATGCTTATTCTTATATAAATAACCTTATTAATTGGAACTTACTGGTAATAAAATAGGTCAATATTTTTGAACTAATATCATTATTAACCCTACACTGCTCAATGTATCATATATGAAACATACCGAGAATTTTCATGTATAACACAGTGAAATAATATTAGATGTTTAATAAGTCCAAACAGCACTATGTAACATATTCGATAGACAGGGATAAGTGCCTTAAGAACCGGCAAAATAGCGCAAAAGATAGAAAACATAATACGTTGTGAAATAAAAAGAGATGCAAGTAGTAGAGGTGAGAAATTATCGATATAAACCTATAATTTACTTTACATTACATAAGATCTATCGAAAGTTTCCCAGCTTTAGACGTTAGCTTATGAGCTGGTTGACTTCAGTCATAGTAATACGTATCACGTAATGTAAGTAAAAACAGTTCAAGTACGAGTATGTTTTTATCCAAAATTAAAGTTTTGATCAATAATAAACTGTGATTTGAGACGTCGCATACACTCTTCTCAATACAGAATTATCATAGCTTGTTATTCTGTATTCGTCAACACATAATTAATTATCAAATTACTACTAATTAAACTGTTTACTTACATTTGCTTTATTGCCTTCAATCAGTTTTTACTTTATGCGAAATTTAAAAAATGTTAATGTTCGATGTCATACTTGTAATATTATGACTGAAGTCAACTAGCTCATAAGCTAACGTCTAAAGGTGGGAAACTATCGATAGTCCTAATGTAATATAATGTAAATTAGAGGTTTCTATCGATAATTTCCCACCTCTACTACTTTCATCTCTTTTTATTTCACAACGTATTATGTTTTCTATCTTTTGCGTTATTTTGTCGGTTCTTAAGGCACTCATCACTGTATACCACTCTATTATATTATACACATTTTGTAACTTTGCAACGTCGTCTAATATTTTATAAAACGCGCGAATTAGTCAGTTATCATTTAACCGTCGTGTTGACGATAACGCTGAGTTTAAAATTTTTTTATAGGTGGTTATTAATCAAAATTGAATGTGCAAAATTGCGTTTTCTGCTTATTACACATCCACAAGTCATCCAGTATTAGTTTTATTTAGCATCTACTATTATTTTTAAAGGTATGGTAAAAAATTTGTTTGTATCATTTATGATACATAATGTAATTTGGGTATCATTTTAGATGTCTAGCTGGTATATGAAGAGGCCTTTATCAGATAAAGAATTGCAAGTTATAGTCGACAATTGGGATGATAGTGAAGATGATTGTAATGTAAGTGATATTGAAGACTTAAATAATGATGCAGATGTAGAAAATATAGACGTATCAAATATTCCAGTGGTATTTGAAGATGAGCTGAGTGGAGCAGAAATGGAAGATACAGCAGAAAATAAGCGAGGACGACCATCTACAAGTTCTATTGAACAGGATATACAATTGAAGAAAAAGAACGGGCCAACAAGCTATATTCCTCCAAAACATATTCGAACAGATGCTGTAGGACATTGGCCAATCTACACCAGCGATCGAATTCGATGCAAAAAGCCAAATTGTAAAAAATTAACCTATGTTAAATGTGACAAATGTGGCTTGCACTTATATTTTAATAAGGATTCAAACTGTTTCTTTCAATTTCACCAATAAAAATATTATACTATAAAGGTACTTATTTTTCTTTTTTTTTCCTATTTTATTTCCTATATATAATTTTGCCCAAATGCACTTTGTATCAAATTTGATACATTACCGAAAATGTCCTGAAATTTAAAAATAAATAACTTTAAATTTTTTTAAGCATTTTTTTCGGACTTCTTTATAAAATAGCTATACATATAATTTTTTCCAATCTAAAACTAAAAATTGAGCATTGTAGGGTTATTTAAACCATTTATCATGTAGTTTCTTTGTATTGTGTTAACTTAATTCAATTGTCTTTAATATATTTTCATATTTTCAGAGACAGAATTATTAAGTTTGTAAACGTATAAATTTAATAGAAAAATACAAAAGGAAACAAAAAAAAATTTTTCATGACATGATTTTTATTTTACCTTTGGGCAAATAATACTTACGAGTACCATGTAATTTTGATATGCTTCTTATTTTATTTTACGGTAATCTTTATTTTTAAAGATTTATCTGAGTTTATTGACAAATTTGTGTTTGTTTCTGAAAAATAGAAAAAGTGATGTTAAGTAACTCACAGTAATTTAAAAATAGTATTTTGAAAATAACCTTACAGTATCATACTATTTTGGGGTGGTTTTAGAAGGTAACAGAATACGCAGCTTCTTTTATAACGTTGGTTTATATGGGTAGAATCATGTCAATCTTAGTTTTTTACAACATCCGTAAGACGTAGGATCAGTGAAATTTTCATCCACAACACAGCGCATGCTAATGGCTAATAGGGAACATTCTATGTATTTATAATACAATACGAACGGTATAAATCAGATATCTATCTATATAAAAGGCTAGGATGACAAGTCACACTGTTTGTCTAGTAAGGTAACTACGCCACCTAGGAAACATATCTGAACTACCAACATCTGATATTTGACATAAACGATACGCAGATGATATTGTACTAATAGCTGATAGGATAGATGAGGCCAAAGAACTTTTAAATCAGCTCTACCTTTCCTCGCTAGAAGGGGGATTGAAAATAAATATATCTAAAACCCAGATGATGACAAATCTTGTAGTCAGCGAAGATATATGCGTAGGAACAAGATCCATAGACCAGGTAATGGCCTATAAATACCTAGGTCATGAGATTCGCATAGGAAAAGATAACCAAACCGTTGAGCTTCTCCGTCGTATAAGACTGACTTGGGCAGCCTTCGGCAAGCTGAACCATATTTTCAAATCGTCTGATATACCAATATGCCTTAAAAGAAAAACGTTTAATCAGTGTGTTTTGCCAGTGTTAACTTACGGTGCCGAAACGTTGACCATGACAAGGAGAACAGTTCAAAAGATCCGTGTGTGTCAAAGGGCGATGGAGCGTGCTATGTTGGGCGTTTCACTACGAGACAAGATCCCAAATCGCCAGCTACGACAAAGAACAGGAGTGGCTGATGCAGTAGAGAGAGTAGCAACACTGAAATGGAACTGGGCAGGTCACGTGGCTCGAATGACAGATAATAGATGGACAAAGCGGATACTGGAATGGAGACCAAGAGATGATGCCTACCGAAGCAGAGGTCGTCCACCAACACGTTGGACTGACGATCTAAAACGTTGTCATAGGAATTGGATGCAAGAGGCACAAGATCGAAATAGATGGAAAATTATGAGGGAGATCTATGTCCAGCAGTGGATAAGCGAAGATTGAATGATGATACGTTTAATTAATAATACTATATTAATTATATGATATTATAATTAATAATTAATATTTTTTAAGAATAGAACACTTTAAATTTTTGAGATTTCTATGTCAACTTCGTTTGTTAAGGAGAGGTTACCTAACCTTAGAGAGATTATGAGTGATCAATTATTGGAATGTTTTCCTATTGGCCTTCCTGTAATTGCTTTTATAGAAGAATGGAGTGTTTTGTCTTGGGATCAGTTTTGACTAGGAGTGAAAGGTGGTCTGACGTTATTGACCTATGATACAACTATCTTCGAATTTGTGAAGATGCATAAAGCATGATGCTTTCAGTGCATACGATGTAATCGTTGATAGACTTACCATTGTAGCCAAAGAATGTAACTTTAGTGTTTACAGGAGTCATCGATTTGAGTATGTCTGGCATTGAAGTGCTATAGTGAATAATAAGTATAGTGGTATACTAATAATAATTGAATAGTGGTTTTTTTTTCTTCCTACACCTCTACGGCCTTCTATTTTACCTTTAAGGATTGGTTGTAGTATTCTATATCAATTCTACAGGACTATATGTACCAGATAAAACATTTTCCAGTGTTGAACAGTCTTTAGCAATTATCTATCTTTGTTGACCCTCCTTAATACTACCTCATTAGTTTTTGTTGCTGTCCAAAGTATCGTTAGCATCCGTCTATGAATCCAGATTTCTAAGGCTTTAATCCTGTTCATATTTAATTACTTTAGTGTCCACACAATGTACAAAAGTACAGACCAAACATAGCACTTAACCATTATTTGTCTCAGTTCTAAACTGAGATGATTATTCCAAAGAAATGTCTTTATGTTCATAAAAGTAGTTTTAATAATTGCTATTCTGGGTTTTATTTCTATGTCTGGATCTAGTTGGTCCATTTCTATAGTTTTAATGCAATTCTGTAATATTTTTCGACTTGAACTCAATTTTAGTGAAACTCGGCATCTGGATGTGGATTAGGACTAAAGACTAAAAATTTGGTTTTGTTTATTAATGCCTATTTCTTCTCCTACTTTGTAAATACGATTAAGCGGAATTTGGAGATCTTTAATATTTTCTGACAGAACTACTGTATAATCCGAGTATCTAATTACAATAAATAGTTTTAAATTTATTTTTATTCCATATGGCTGCCTCTCAACTGCCTTTTTAAATAACTGGTCTAAGTAAACATTGAACAATGTTGGGGACAAAATACAAGCTTGTCTGACTCCTCGTCGTATGGAGATTTCGTCGGTGTAGTTGTCTACAATTTTAACGATAGCGGTTTGATTCCATTATTTATAGATTTTTAATGACACCAATATCTTTGTTATCTATTCCTATATTTTTTAGTACCTGCATTGACTTAACACGCTGTACTTTATCACATGCCTTTTTGAAGTCCACGAAGCCATGCAAATACATATTTTCTGTGATAATGGTATTTTTTTAATAAGATATTTAGCGCCAAAAGTTCCTCCCTAGTTTCCATATTATTTCAAAAACCAAATTGGGTATCTTTGAGTTTTTCTTTGTGTTTGCGTCTAATTTTGTTGTGGATAACTCTTAGGAAAATCTTAACAGTGTGGCTAATTAGGCTAATTAATCGGTATTCTGTGCATTTCTTAGCATTGTGTATTGTGACAAAGATGGACTTAAGTCACTATGCAGGAATGTTATGTTGTATTGTTATATATTCCATTAAAACGTTTTACTACTATTTTTATGTTATCTTTATGTATTAGCTTCAACAATTCAGTTGGTGTATCATCTGAACCAAAAGCTTTCCTAATTTTAGCAGTTTTTAAATCGTATTCTACCTCTGATTTCATAATTTCTGGACCATCAGTATAATTTTGGTAGGATTCGGTAATATTATTTCTGTGATTTTCAAACAACTCTGATATTTACAGTTGTCATTCTCTTCTTACAGTCCGTCGAAACATATGATTCAGATACCCGGACTCTAACAAAAAGTAATAAAAACATGTTAGAATGTTTCGAACGAAAAGTATGGAGCAATGAATGATAATGAAGTGTAGAGAAAATGATACAACTTCGAACTTTATAGAATATACCAGGAACCAGATATTGTAAAACATATTAAGATAAGACGTCTGAAGTGGATATGACATGTAATGCGGATGAAACAAAATCAGCCAGCTATAAAAACGTTCCTTCGTAGACACATTGGTTAGAGAAGTAGAGGAATACCCAAAACAAGGTTTTTTGATAACATCGATGAAGGCATAAGAAATATGAGAATACGAGCTGGGCGGAGGAAAGCGATGGATAGGGACGACTGGAGAGACATTTTTAAGGCGGCTAGGACTCACGCAGGGTTAAAAAATCAGAATGATAATGATTCTCTTCTTATTTTGTTCTTGTTTACAAAAATTTTGTTGTTATTGTCAACTAGTAGAAAGGGAACTCATTTTTTTAATATTATGCTTATTTCTTTTACTTTTTTGTAAACATTATATAGCTTTGCCTAGATATCACATCCTTTATTTCGTTGCACCTTTCTCTCATCTACTTTTCTTTGGCTAATTTTATGTCCCTTTTAATTTTTCTCTGTATATAATATATGTCTATATTCTCTTTCATTCGATTTTATAAGTCGACGTTGTTCCATAAATTTCAAGATTTCTTCTGTCATCCATTTATCTTTCTTTCATTTTATCCATTTATCCAATTATTTTTCTTAATTAATTTAGTTCTATAATCATTGTTTGTGATGATTTCGTTAACTTGGTTTTTAAATTCATTCCATAGTTCCTCTGGATCTTCTAGTTTTTCTCCAATAATCTTTATTCTATTGTTAAATTCTTTTTTATGCTTATACCGTCAAAGTTATTTATATTGGTTTTTGGTTTTTGTCGTTAAATTCGTTTTAACCTTAGTTTAATATCTGCTACAAGGGGTTAGTGATCAGATCCAATATTGGCTCCTGGAAATGTAGTGACTTTTTTGACGACATTTCGGAAGCGTTTATTAACAAGTACAATATAATCTATTTGGTTTCTTAAAGACCCAGGGTTGCAGCAAAAATTAAATGGGCATTTCCAAGTGTATAGTCGTCGCTTGGGTAGTTTATACCAGGTATTTAAATTGACCATTTCGTTATCTTTACAAAATTCATACAATCTCTGTCTTCGATCATTAGGTTTTAAGACCATAAAGACCTACAGTTTAACCTCGTCGACCTTCCCCAATTTTTATTGAAGTCACCTATAAAATATAAAATTTCGTGTTTATTAAGCTCTTCCGTAAGATGTCTAAAGCTTTTTGACTTCATCGTCATATTTTCTCTTTGCAGTCGGGGCATACATTTAAAGTATATTGGTTGAATTAAAGCAAACCCGACGTGTTGAATCGGGTTTATGTCCTAACGTAGTGAAAAAAAATATTACCATAATTGTATTTATTAACATAGCAGGTGGACATTTTTATTTGTAAGATGTATATACTATGTATTTCACATGACGTCTTTCAACAACTGAATTATAACTGAATAACTGATGTAAAATGGGAAGCCTAGAAGCAAAGGGTTACAAGTGACTAAATATTGATAATGAGAAAAAGAAAGTTTAAGTTTAACTCTCTTTTAAAATTATAAGTATGTAATTGTTTTATACACATGAAACACTTTTTAAAATAACTTAAGAGTGTTACATAAGCTGTAGAATAAGTTTTAGATCTTGTCTTTTTGCACTTATTTTACAGTCATTGATAAGGTGATAAGTGTGATCACTTGTACCCCTTGGCTTCCAAAAAAAAAAACCAGATATTGACTGAACCTTTTGGGTTTGTTTGTATACAAAAATTTGGATTGAATAAAAAATACAACTGTGGTGAAAATAATGTAATTTAACACAAAATCATTAACAGAATAAGATACAAAATTGTTTAAATCAGTTTAATGCTACCATTTCTGAAGTATAACTTATCAGTTTCTGACTCGCTATCAAAAATGTTTCCTTACTCTTCGGCATCTGGGGAAAAATAGCATTCTGGTTAACTTTGACAGAAACATTGTTAGGCCCATAAGCGTATTGTAAGGTGTTAAAGAAGTAGTGGTAGATACGGGAACGTATGGCAAAAGTGACTAAGTTGTCAAATTTAAGATTCATGATTTTTGGTTTGTCTCCTGTTACTGCTAATAACGGGAGTTCGTTGAGAGGTCGACCAGCTCTTGAGGACTCCATGTTCAGCTGGTAAAATGTAGGAAGGTCAGTGGCGGATCCAGAAATTTTTGTCAGGGGGTGTCATGGGTCTTGAGGGTGATTTTGATACAGGATTTAGATTTTTGCACCTTTCAGTAGTTGATCCCCAGAAATTTTTTGTCGGGGGGGGGGGCATGGGTCTTGAGGAAATACCAAATACCCGACGGGTGCAAAGAAGAGTTCAACATTAAGGGGTCTTAAACTTAAACAAAAAAAAATAATTTAAACCCACATACTCTATAATAGTAAAATCAAGTGTACAAGACTATTAAACCAAAGAAAAGTTATTAAAATTTAAATACTGAAAAATGAAGGACTGTCAGTTTAAACTAGGTATTTTAAAGACAATTAATTTACACCCACTTATCCTATGGCTACAAAATCAAAAACACACCAAGGATAAATAAGTATAAACCGAAGTTAAGTAATTTAAATGCAATAACTCATTGTAAGTGAAAACATTAATGAATATATTTAACATTCCTAATAAACTCTATCTTTTCGTTGGATATCCGATATCAAATTGTAATAACATTCATTTATTCCTTATTGCTATACGGAGCGGAAACATAAACTCTCGGAATTACAAGTATGAGGCGTATAGAAGCCTTTGAAATGTGTGTTTTTCGAAGAATGCTAATCTTCAGCATTCTTCGAAAAACGTTGGTGAAAAAAAATTCGTGTACAGAGCACGTGACCAATAACGAGGTGCTGAGAAGAATGAGGACTGAGAGAGAACTCCTAAATATTGTAAACAACAGAAAAACGAGTTATCTAGGACATATTTACAGAGAAGAAAAATATAACTTTCTACGACTCGTAATGGAAGGGAAAATAGAAGGAAAAAGAATTCCAGGAAGGAAAAAATGCTCCTGGCTGAAGAATGTAAGAAGAAGAAACCTTAAGAATAAGTGTAAACAGCATTTTATTTAAATTAATTTATTCAACAAAAAACATAATATAATTAAGGAATAGTTATTTCTATAATTAGGCATATTAGGCTATAAGTGAGAAAAATATGTTTTTTCTCCGTATTGAAATTTTTCTCACGAATTGTCAGCAACAGTCGGTAACGAGTGGTAAATAAAAGTTCAGTGATTAAAAATACTATAAGAATAAGTAAGTAAATATTATATAATTTTATAAAAATGTATTCTTTTCGCCTATCCGATTTAGCAAATCGCTCTATTATTGCATCAACATCTAGAGAAATTTCAGGATGCACATTGATGAGTGCTAAACCAGTTAACCTATCCGCAGAAGTTCTATTTCTAAGCCAAGTCTTTAGACGCTTAAGCGTAAAACGCTCTGCTGTTGCTGCACTGACTGGCAGTGTAATTAATATTTGCAGAAATATTCGGATATTTGGATACATATGAATATCGCATATTTCTAATACTTCTAAGTTTTCCATTATTTTGCACGATTCTTTTCCACTTTTGAATCCACAGTGAAAACTCTTGTTCTACTGTAGAATATGCAGTAAGTAGTTGGTCCAATAATATCCTGGAAGGTGTCAACAATTTTTTTTAATGCAACTTTATCTTCTGGTGTGTTATCAGTTTTAGGTAAAACAACTAGAAGACTAAATAGATTCATAACTTTCGGTGAAAGTCGTTCTAGATCAGTTAAGATATTGTCTAAAAGGGGTAAAAAATAGATCTTCGGAAATATTTTTCGCAAGAGTTAGCAGATTGGTTTTGACGACAGGTTTGACGAGAAACCATACGAGGCATCTTCAATTCAATGTCTAGTTGTTGAGCTATTTGTTTACTTCATAGTAAAGTTTGCTAAAAACAGATTCAGCATTTGATCTTTTATTTTGAAGAATGCATTTAGTGTCTTCTATGGCCTCGGTAGCTTACTTAAAATCTAATTTTGGTGACTGAAGAAGACGACTAAGTGATACAGTTGTACCTAAAACATCACTAAGACGAACTACTGTTTCACAAATACCTTGGACAGCAGCCTCCAGTTCCTTTATTCGTATTCACCAACGTATCAGACAGAGCTAATCCAAAAACAATATTCACTTTGATATTTATTATAGATAGATATAATTATAAGAGTAATTTTAGTTCGGCTAATGAATTAAGTCCACAGTCAAACGAAATCAACAGCACACACACAAATTATAAAATGTAGCACACAGTCTCAACAATTATAATACATATTCAAATTACAAATAACCAATTCGTAGACAAAACTGAAGATAAGAAATACCTAATACAAAATAAAAATGTGCTGATTTCGTGCGAAAAGTCATGTCATGTACATTGAATGAGCAATAATGTGGGGGCGGTAATTCTATCTCATCGATAATAATCGAACAGGCACTCAAATGACGAATTGACAAAATTTGAAAATCGCGTAATTCTAAATTCTTAAAAGTCTTAGTCGAGGTATTACTGTATTTAGAATTGTTGATTTTTTTAAAGAGTAATTTAAAAAGGCTTCCGTATAATTCTACACTTACCCCTAGAATAAATTAGTTTGAATCATTTTAACTCTTGACTTCCTGCTTATAGGGTTGATGGGTTTTAAATTTTTTTTTGGGATTATTTGATTGATATTTAATTTTGTTTTGGGGGTGGTCATGACCCCCGTGACCCCCCTTGGATCCGCCACTGAGGAAGGTTGACGCTTTCTGTGTAAAACAGTGTGTATGGATATACTTTCTCAAATTGCATACGCTGCATTTTACTGATACCTGGTACATTTTTCCTAAAGTAAGGTTCTAGTGAATCTAAAGACACAAAGTCATCATACTCATCATCCTCCATTTGCGTTACCATGAACTTCCTACTAGATTTCACTATGATGTCGGCCCACATACTTGGTACATAAACCTGCTGATGGTTTCTGTTTTTCGCTTTTTCGATAATTCCGAAATCTTGGTCACATTCCATGAATGAATGTCCCACTACCAGAAACTGGTGGTCAACAGTATCAATTTGTGTCTTTTGGACTACATAATTGCATAACTTTGCAATATAATAACTTTTGTTTTGGCCACCACAGTTGTCACTGTACAGAATTATGCGCTTAACGGTTGTTGGCAGCCTCTGTGCCTGTCCAGTGCAAACATTGTGCAGACAAAAATTATAAGTCCAAAGTTGACGGCTATAGTACCTATGCTTTTTTTGTAGGTTAAACTAGGAGTTGAAAGCGTAAATCGAGGCCTACAACTACTGTAGTTGGGTCATCTTTGAAATTCAATGCATCATCGTCCTTTGCATTTTTTGCAGCTTGTGCCTTGCGCAAGTGTAATTCTTTTTCAATTTTTGCTGTTGCAACTCTTTCTGGATCAACACCATTATTAATAATATTCTGTAGTGTGTCACACGTATCGGTGTGAGCTCTCTTGAGTAAAAGGTTAAAATTAGTATGGAAAATATACCTATAGTAACTCTCCTTCGCAGGGTTTACGTTTCTTTCCATACACAGTTCTACATACAGAGAAGTGTAGATTTTTTTCATTGTCAATTCCACGCTCAAATACATTTGGAGATCTAATCCTAGAGTAATGGCTACTGTACTTAGGAAGTGACTTTAAGTGCTCTTTGATTAAGTAAATGGTTTCATCTGTTATTTTATTCGATGGAGCTTTACGACCTCTTTGGTCCTTGTGGGAAACCGAGTTTGTGCTGGTCATTTTTTTCATTATAACATTAGTAATTCGTTTATTACTGACATAAAGGGTTTTCATAAAAAAACCCTTACATAGTCTATACCCTTCTAATGTGTAAGTACAGCTTGTTCTCTTTACATAGCTCGCATTAGGTTTTTTTCTTGCAGGATCTTGAAGGTTAATGCAAGAACATAAAAAACAAGTTTGAAAGTCCCAGCTTCCAAGTCCCTAATAACTGTCAAAAATAGATTGGCATTTGTCATTAGGGATATTTGTATTACGACCGTATCTACAGTTATGATTAAACTCTTCTATACGCTTTGCTCGATGCACTGTTCCTTTTCGGTCAGTATAAAGGTGCCCTTTATTTCTTGCCTGCTTTGCACGTACCCGTGCCCAATTGTGTGACCTTCTCAGCCTCTTCTTAACGGGGTGTTTGTTATGTTCTTTCCATGGTCCTGATTTAGGTAGCTCAGATTCTACATCGGATTCACTGTCACTGTCACTAGATTGAGGCTGGTATGTAGAATCTGCATCTAAGTCGTCTGAAAAAATAAGACATGTGCTAGTTTTATCTAATAATAATCTGATTCATAGCCTTTATAAACACAAACTATGGACTTTACAGAATTTTCACTTACCGCTTAAGAGGTTATGTTGAGACTCCTGTTCTTCTTCATTTACAATACTTGCGATGTCCATTTTGATTAAGGTAGCAAAACGTTCGTTACTTTACTCTTAAAGTTGCCAACTATCGTAGAATAATATGGGTAAAGTTTGAATTAAAAGATACGACAGTAACAGTGTCGACAATCGTGTACAACATTCAACAACAAACAACTCTAATGACAGTCAGTTGGAGGCCAAGGGGTACAAGTGGCGCTTGTACCTCTTGGCTTCTCAGGAAAACAGCTGATATTTGAGGTAGTACTTATACCATCTGCCAGACTGCAGCACTGTACCTACAGTGATACGCTTGTATCCCTTTGCCACAACAATATTTGAACTTTGATCAGATAAAAGGCATATATCGAGCACAGTTTAATTTAATCTTGCCCAAGTACTTTCGATCCCTAGATCATCTTCAGGGGCATTTCGTCAATTGCGGCCTATCCCACAAGAACAAAATGTCATAAACATATAAATGTACATCACACTACAGTACAAAAGGACAAACAAACACTTTAAAATTATTTAAGAAAGGCTACATTACTTGCAGAAGCCGGAGACAGAATGACACTATTTGACTCCATAACAACTACTTAGTGCACTTAACTCCATTTTGTTTAAAATTGAACTTGTACCCCTTGGCTTCTAGGCTCCTCAAATAAAGGTATAATATAGCATTTATTAACATAGTAGTTACATTAGCTAAGTACGGAATAATTATATTATTATTATTATATTTATCATGTTTCACTAATTGACATATTTAAATTCTTTAATAAAGCTCATGTTGATTGAGACTGGCTGAATGACAATTGTTAAAGCCAAGAGGAAAAAAAGTATATTGATTTTGAATGGTTAAGTATTTATTTGGAGTAATATTACTTTATCCGAGACTGGAACGAAGTTGGTCAGTTATTTACTCAGTTCTAATGTTACTTAAATAACTACACAATTACCGGAGTAATCTAATACACTCTTTACAAGTCTCTAAGCATAAAGTGTATTGTCCCTTTTAAAACTACATTTATTACCTACTCAGGTTATGAAAAAAGATCAACTCCAAGTATACATGGCATTGTCAAACAATTACCTTTAATTAAAGACAATATGATTGACTGGCATTCTTTGCATTTTTGCAAAATGTGCATGCTGCAGTATTCACTTTGCCCAATTTACAAAGATGATATCTAGTTAAGTAGTATCTAGTGAGAATACCTGTGATTACTTTGTGTTCATTTTTATAAAGCTCTAAGAGCATTTTTGCTTATCGAACAGAATATTAAAATTGTTTTGCTTGCCTTTGGCCTGTAATATATTCCCAGTAGGCTATATCAAGTTATTAAAAAAAATAGTTTTTTCTTTAGCAAGACTATTAGTAATCTATCAAAATTTCCTCTATGCTCTGGCATCCATAAAGAAATTACTTTGTTGTTCTTAGCCAGTTGCCTAAGATATTGTTTTCAGTTCCAAGCTGTTACGGACTTATTTAGTGCATTATATAGTCTTCTTCTTTTGGTGTCTATCATCTGTGGATGTTGGCAATCACGTTGGTCCTAACAACTTTGTTAACAGCTGCTTTAAATAGATGTATGGTAGTCCTTTCTGCCCACTGTCTGATGTTCTTCAACCACGATGTCCTTCTGCGCTCTTGAGAACTTTTGCCTTCTATCTTCCCTTGTAAAATTAGTTGAATTAGTTAATACTTCTCATTGCGCATCACATGCTCTAAGTATGTCATATTTCTGATTTTCATGATCTTTATTCATACGTTCGATCACGGTGTTGTTTGTAACATGATGGATGTAGGAAATTCTGAGCATGCGGCGGGAGCACCACATGTCGAAGGCTTTTAATCATTTGGATGTTGCATCCGTCAAGGTCCAGGCTTTGACTCCATATAAAAGAGTAGAAAATACATAGCATCTCAGGACTCGTGTTCTTATATCTATGTTCAGGTGCATATTACATAAAATCTTCCTGAGGCGATTGAAGACAACTCTCGCCTTTATTATATAGTGGAGCTTGTTTGTTATTGAGAGGCAATTAATATTTTTGTCTAAATTGAGGCGTTTTTTCAGAGTCATGAAAACAGAAATATATGGTAAGTCATTTCGCCCGACATACTTTTTTACAATTTACAATTTAATAGAAAATATTTAACGTACAATTTACAATTTAATCGAAAATATATAAAAAAAAAACCTGTACTGTTGGGACAATTTATTCTATTAGTGATTATAATAATTTCGTACAACACAATACAATACTAATGTCACAATATAAGCACAAGTTAAGGGTTCTAAAATTTTCTCCGTTTTCTCCGCAAATTTATTTTCTTCTACTTTTACCACACCTACAAAAGAATAACGTTAAAAATAGTGCATTACAAAAATCAAGACTTT
Source organism: Diabrotica undecimpunctata (assembly GCF_040954645.1). Taxonomy (NCBI): domain Eukaryota; kingdom Metazoa; phylum Arthropoda; class Insecta; order Coleoptera; family Chrysomelidae; genus Diabrotica; species Diabrotica undecimpunctata. The sequence goes on along the minus strand of NC_092803.1, from coordinate 114,811,768 downwards.
CCTTTCGAATTATCTTATATAATTATATATTATTTATTAGAACTATCATCATTTCTTATGTCAAGAATTAAATAATAAAGTAAAATTTTGTTAATTACCGAATATAAACTAATAATATAATAGTCCTCAAACTCATGCCAAATAACTTTAATAGCGCACGCTGGAATAAAAAAGGGAAAGAAGAATTTAATATCTGGAATCACAATTATACTGCAGATTTTGATGAAGCCAACTAAGATAATAATTTCGTGCGGACGATTTGCATTTGTTGTAAATATTAGTAATATTTCTTACTTTAAATGAACGTTGGCAGTCCCAGCAGTATATGTTCTTTGTTTGCTTCTTTTGAAAAAAATGTTGCATTGCCACAACTTATCCTTTTCTGTGTTGGCTAAAAATCATATTTTTATGTGTCCTATTCTGATTCTTCTTTTAAAATTTATGATACATTTAGTATTGGGTCCATTTTATTCGGACATTTTTCTACCTATATGACGTATCTTTTTTTACATGGAGTCTTACTTGTTTCCCTCATCCTATCTTAGGTCCATTATTTACTCTTTTACTTCCTGGCGCTACTTGTAACTAGGGTTATCTTTACCCCTCTTAATATGTACCACCACTTTATTATTCTGAATGCTTTTATAACTACGAGTAGGTATGTTCCTGTTTCATATTTTCTTCTATTATATAATTCATCCATTACTTTGCTCTCTTTTTGTGTGATATTTTTGGATCTACAATTTTTCTTATTACCTATAATCTTTATTTCGATGCTTTTTAATTATCTTTCCTCTACTGATGTAAGGGTGAATATTTCTGAAGCATTTAATTATTTTTAGGAGAAAGGAGGGAAAGATGATGATAGTAGGCTTAAAAAATTCCTAGAGCTAATATTTTTCCTTGTGCTGAAAGCACGCAACTAAAAGGTAATTGGCTGACAGTAGTACTTTACATATTAAATTTAGATTACGTAATGATTAATATTTCAAATAAAAATTTTAAAATTATCCATCTACGTCATATTCGTTATCTTATCCGTCGTGGAAGGTAAGATGACTAAATGTGGAGGGTAAGATGAAGAGGTATGCTTATTCTAAAAAAGAAAGCAGTTATATCAGAAAGTAAAAAAATTACAGTAAAATGCATTTATTCTGCAACTAATGCAACACTTGTAATAGGTTCTACATTTTTACAAGCATCAATCACAAGTCTTTTGTTTTACCTTTGCTTCTTGACTATCCATTCCAGTGTATCAGCGAGAGCCCATTCCCTACATCTGCTTCAGTAATACCGGAGCTTATCTTTTCCTATTTCACTGCAAAATATGCAGTCTCTTTCTTCCCCTGAATCATTAACAGTGCCAGTATATTCCATATATACTGACTAGTTAGAAGAGTTGTCAAGTTTTATTTTTCTCTTAGTAGTTTTTCCTTTACCTTTATCCAGAGTGAATTTCCTACTTTTTTTTGCTGAAAGTTAAAATATTGGCTTCTATTTTGTTTTTAAATTTTCTTCTGAACTTTTATATTCCTTTTTCTCTATTTTGCTAATGTTGCAACTTCCTTTTCTTCTAAAATCTTTACTACTTTTGTACTGGAAATATTGAAAGATCGTAATTTCTTTCTGGGTCGTTTTGCTCTCACTTCGGCAACAGGTAATTTAGGTAGACCCTTATTCAATATATGATCAGATACATGAGGGGGTGTCCGTCCAGCTATTTTTGATAGTAGATGGACCTGGCGTAGTTAAGAGATTCGTGAGGTCCTGTTTCTTTTAAAAAAGATATCGGTGACATTACTTAAATATCTGTTATTTCCTCTTCGACTTCTACAATTTCTCAAGCAGGCGTAGTTGGAACTTCCGTTGAAATTGGTTTGTCTTTATTTGTTGTTAAAGATGCCTCAAAATCAAGTATATCAAACGCCTGGCTGTCAACAGGATATATGCTGGTGGCTCTAAAACCGCCATTCTCCAAGAAACCAAGTATTCTTCTTGTAATGACTATCCGTTTCGGATGTTGACGACCACCATGGCAATCTTTATTTTGCAAACTGCGGCTCTAAAAAGATTTGTGGTTGTTGTATTGAACCTCGTACATAGATTTTTCAGCTAGAATATTCTTCGCCTTCCTGGTCCTCGTTTTCCTTCTACTTTACCTTGTAGAATTAATTGCAGCAACCCATATCTTTCGCTGTTCCTCATGATCTGACCGATGTATTCAATTTTGGCTGTTTTTATTGTGGTTAACTCTTTTTCTTTTTGCATTCTTAATAAAACGTCTTGGTTATTAATGTGGTCGGTATAGGATATCTTCAAGATTCTACGATAAAGCCACATTACGAAAACCAAGTAAAGTAATATAATTTTTTCGGCATAGCGTAGTGACTTTCAAAGAAACGTGACTGGTGTGATTATTGATTAACACTAACACATGGTTGTTTTCGTTTGAACAAGCGTGTTGAATGAAATATTCCAAATATTTCACAAAATTTTCATAAGTCATCGATCCAGAAGGATAAGCTACTGCCATGGTCCCTTCAGTCGCTCCATTTTATACCTTAAATAAAATTTCCACATTAACTTTATTGAAAGCCATTATACTAGCAGTGGAAGTTGCTTCTGGTTTATGGAGTGATAGATTAAATTTTTTTCATAAAGGGTTGTGCAAAGTCTTTACCAACCATTTTCTTCGTAGTGTTAATTCTATCAGCCACACCACAATGAACAGCAAAGTCGAAAGCAAGTTTTTTTAAACTGATCCTTGGTTAAGCCAAATGCCCCTATATCTATATTTATCACATTTAAGTTGATTTGATTGTTTGTCGTTAAATGTTGGTTTAAATTAACCAGTTGTTTTAAAAATTTTGAATTATAAAAGATGACTTTTAAAAAATCAAAATAAAAGTTATTTCATCAAATATTTTTTAACATATCTTTTCAGAGTAGGTTCTGTGATATTATAAGCTTTTGAGGTTGCATTAACACTTAACTGTTGAGCAGTTATTTCAGCCATTGCTCTTTTCATATTTTCTTTCCAAGATTTTCGCCAAAGACAACATAAAGGATAATTAAAATTGCAATTAAAATTTAAATCCCCAAAATCAATAATATAGCTTATTTATAGTTTAATGTAGCTGGAGTTCTCTAGGATGTTTTCTTGCGAAAAGGTCTATGATTCCTTCTGGATTCAAGTCAGCGTTGCGATGAATGTTAAGTAATAAGAAACCATTTATTCTCTCCTGGTTCATCCTCTATCTGAGATATATAGATCTGAGTTGAGAATGATCATTCGACGGTGCAAGTCGTCAGTGGTAGGACACACAATATGGTAACTCATTTATATTTGGATAAAAGTTATTCCTTGTGTGCAGCTAAACTTTAATTGCGTTGTCCGGTGTCTTCTGCTGGGTCTTCCAAAATTCAGTTCACAGGTGCAGCTCTCTTCTAAGTTCTTGGATAGTTACTAATAGTAGGCTTAATTCGTAAATAGTAGCAGGTTCTATGAGGATAAAAATATTGCTTTCAGAATCGCCTAAAAAATTAGCAATCGAGGACTGGAGTTTCGTTACATGATCGTGTTTATCAAAAGAAAATCTTTCACATAAGTCGCTAAGAAGGTGATCAAAAACAGCACGAAACACGTTTTCTTGAATTTCCGAAGAAATTAGTAACTAAGTCCTGTAACGCGATTTTCTTTGGCCCCTCCCTTTAGGTGCGAACAAAACACACACACGGTAGTAAGTACCTTTATCTTTCTTACTCTAAGACAACCACGGGAAGTTATTTCACCAGATATTGAAATTGTCTTAACTCTCCCTATTCTAATGACTTTGGAAATCTGTTTTCATTTTCGGGAACCCACGGATCAGTTAGGACTCGATATTTCGAGCTGCCGAACCTGTATCACACGTATATGTGTGAAATCTATATATATATATTAGTTTTCTTAAGCATTCACCTAGCAAATTGGACTAATCATTTATGCGATAACTGAAATGATGATAGCTTGATTAGCGGATACAATGATAATTAGTTTAAAATTTTTTTTATTGTCTATTTCTTGGGAAAGAGCATATTAAGAGTTAACTAATTATATAAACACTTACAATAAACTCGAGCTTTCTATGATCCATAAGCATTTCAGATTAGCAATGTGGATTCGTTTCATCATCCTGATGTAACTACAATAAAAATGGCGTCAATAGTAGAGCAAGAATTGTGCATAAGTATGCAGACTTACCCCAAGAAATAGTACAATTTTGTTGTCACTAATAATTTTCTTTGCTTTATCACATGAAAAATATATTCTTTTATGAGTCATTTAAAACAATGGATTCGACTCTATGAGTTATGATTTAACCTAACCTGCCATTTACGCCAAAATTGAAATAAAATTAGCTTTAGCAAAGAACCGTTCATCGAATTAGTAATCGTAATATTTTATTGTTCTATATTATTATCATAAAATTTGTCTAGAGGTAAAACTGTACTGTTTGCTGTATAGAGTCTATAGGTATATAAAAGTTTCAAATCTTGATTGATCTTCTTTCACTTGTCAGTCATAACGTCAATGTATTAAAATATTAAAATAGGAAACTACATCACGCCATACCTTATTTAAAAACATTTTGGTTCCTAAATTTGCCGATTCTGCGAGAAAGACATTAAATATGTATGCACCTGTCGACTTATCAAAGAAGTTGGTGATCTTTTTAATTGCCTAGCAGATCAACTTAATTTTTAAGATGTTAAAAATAAACAGTAATAAACCAATACGACTTAGTATTTTACGATTCAAGACAGCAACAGGACTAGCAATTTGCAGGACTGTGAATCAGTTGGAATTTGACGATATTGGACATGTATTTTTGAAAATTCTATATAGTTTGAACCCTTTGACATACATATTTGACATAATGTGTATTTGTGGCCAAAAGAAACAACATACCAGATTGAAATATCTTACGTTCTCTATATTTGGAGATTTCTATAACTTTGGTAAATGTTGAGCTATTGACCCTTAATTCCATAGAGTTCTTTCTTCAATAGAGAATTTTTCAAGCCTTATTACAACGAGCGACAGGAAGACCGACAGACGACACAATTTCTAGAAGGTCATGTCCTAAACTTGTTTATATTATTTACAGATTTGTTTATTGTAATTGTAAAGTCCATATTTCCACACTATAACAGGATTGAGTGCCTATATGCTGTAATAAATATGTATCTTATGTTTAAATCCAGAGCTGAATTACTTAGTAAACTCTGCATTTTATTGAATAATGTTCTGGATTACTTATTCAATTTCCGTCCTAACTTTAATAGCAAAATAAATGTCTCTCGTAATTTATAAACTAAAGTATCTGCATTTTTAACGCTGTCTAATACCGATTCACATATACCTAGTTATTTGTATTCACATGTGGTAATCCTCTTGGGACCAGTATTTGTGATTTTCCTTTTCTTCTTCACTACAGAAATTGGGCTTTGCCTACTTCGTCTTCACAATGGTATTATGACCATCTTTTTTGAGGTCTTCTTACACCTCTCTTGATTTATTTATTGTAATAGAGTATTTTTAGAAAGTATTTCTGTATTATTTATCCAAAATTAACTACCTAAGAATGGATATTAACTAAAAATGGATTCTATCAACATTCATAACTATACCAAAAAAGAACAGCGCAAGCCAAGTCTAGTGAGTAATATGTTATTTTTAAGATCGTTCACCGTACAGGAAGTTAAGATGACATCAGTACCACTTAGTTCGCATTTAGAAACGGCTTAGGAATAAGAGGAGCACTATTTGCTTCAGTAAGTGCTCATGCTGAACTAGACGTACGGTATAAATCGTTAATACAGACTATTAAAAATAGAAATATTGACTGATAAATTAGAAAATTAGATGACTTATACTATGGATTGAAAGTCGTGAACTTGTAGACAAATTAGAAACATCCTTGTTTAATGCATACCCAAAAAATATATTCAGAGTACATTTAGATCAAACGGGTGGGATCAAAATAAATAGCGTAAATATAAAGAAAACTAAGTTTATGGTAATTACAAAGAAATATATTCCAATAATAACGAAGTTTTAAACGAATACAACTATAGTTAGTTGGGTAAAAACCTAAATGAAACAGGTAATTATTCAAGGGAACTAAGCATAAGAATCGATAAGGCAAGAAGCTGATTATCTAGCAGATATCCAAGTCTGAAATTAAGAGTGCTATTTCTGTGGTGTTATGTCTTTTTGGTTCTGTTGTATGGTGCAGAGTCATGGACCCTTAATAGACGTTGCCTCAATAAATTAGAAGTTTTGAAATATGAACATATCGAAGACTTTCGAAGAAATACCGTGGAAAAATAGAATGATCGATCAATAAGTTATCCGCAAAATAAACAGACAATGAAATATTGTATACGGTGGAAATTAGAAAACTTTAATATGTATTTAGAACATATAACCGGAGAAATACAATATTCTACGGTTGATAATGCAGGGAAAGATTTAAGATAAACGCAGCATAGGACGAAGAAGACGTGGTTAAAAAATCTCAGAGAATGGTTAGGATGTAATTCAATACAATAGTTCAGTGCAGCGACCTCAAAGATAAGAAGAGCAATGATAATTGCCAACCTCGGTGGCGGAGAATGCAAGTGAGGAAGATTTTTTTAAGGCACGTGTTAATACATTTTCTTGCTAAACTTGAAATCCGTCAAATTTTGAAACTAGTTAGATATTTAAAAGTATTTCAATTAATTTTACACGGTGTGTCGCGTGATGTATGTACTTTCTGAGTAAAAAGATTGAAATCGAGATTATTCAAGATTCGAAACTTTTATGTCATAGTACATTACGATTATTTAGTTAAGGTATAGAATAGATAAGGTAATAGAAAGGTTAAACCTATTACAGCGCTATGTATTGTGTACAAAATATAGACGTATATACTTCTAATCCAAAATGACTCCTGTAGTAAAATATGTTAATCCAATATGAATTATTGGATATACTTTGTAAAGTTTTATTATCATTCACTTGTAAAATTTTCTTTATATTTTCGTGTTTACTCTTTTCTTAAGGTTTTATTTAATGTAGTACCTAAGTTGATAAATAATAGTAAGCAATAACGCTTTTTTCTAAATTAATTTTATTAAAGTGCTTATAATTCTCTTCATAAAAATATTAAATGGAAAATTCCACAGTCACTTTTCTTGTAGACAATGAAGGCAGGCTTTTGAAGAAAAATATGAAAAGCTTAATAATAATAGTGATAATACAGAGAAATAGCAAAATAGATAGAGGAGCGTATAGAGTAACTACAGAATAATTCTTGAGAGACTTGTATCTTTTTCTAGCGCGTCATGAGTTACTTCTCCAATAAGAAGTCCTCTTTAGTCTTCTCTTAGGCATGCTGATAATTGATGTTGTTTATAACTTTATGTCCATTGTGGTTCTTGGAATCCTTACAATAGGTAATTTTAATGTAACTGTAGTATGCAATGATGTTTGACACTTCTTTCGTTGAGTATGTCATATTATAGCAAATTTTAAGTTTTCGTATAGTATTTAGTTGCTATTTTTGATTTGTTCTCGGGGTTATTTCAACGTTACTCTCTGATATTAAGCAGCCAGGACATTCGTCGCCTTCCAACGTTAAGCTTTAAAATCTTTCTCCGCATGATATTCTGCAGAAGCTATTATTTTGTTTCCCTCATCACCTGCCAAGGTATTGTAGTTTTGGAATCTTTATTTCATTATTCAGTTTTGTTTATTTTTAAGTCCTAGCAAGATTTCTTCATTCGCGACTCAGTCTTCTAAGATATTCTCAGGATTATTTTGTAAAGCCATATATCGAAAACTTCCACTTTTCTCGTCAACGATTTAGTGAGAGTTACTGCCTTTTTATCAGATAGGAGAATATGAAATATGTAACATCTAAAACTTCAATTTTGGTTGTTAGCTCCTTTACAAAATCATTATTCTCATTTAATAAAGTTTTAAAATATTTATATGCATATAGACATCCGATATTTTGGCCATTAATAATGAGTTAGGAGTTATTATTTGGTTTTGTGGTAATGATTGCATAACGTGCATATAAACTTTTTGGAGTATTCTCTGCCAATTTTTAATATTTTCTGCCATTAATACAGTGCCACTTGCATACCTCAAGTTGTTAATAGGTATTCCGTTTACTAAGTATAACGCGAGCTGTTTCGTTGTCCAGTAGCGCTTGTATACTAACTTCTGAGTACAATTTAAATAGCGATGAAGATATATGCGCTGCCTGGTTAAAATATAAGTTTTCTATTATTCTAACATCTCGCTTCTCTATTTGCTAATTAACTTTGCGTTAATAAGTTTAAACAGAAAAAAGTCTCCGTAGTTCCCACTCCATTGCGAATTCCTCACTGTGTGTTACTCCGTATAACCAAATTGGCTTAATTTATTGTTTTGTAAATAGTGATGGTATTCCGCATTAATGTTTCCCAAGATGCTATAGATTCGATGAGAAAACTCTTCTTCTATTTCTTCTTCTTCTTCTTCTACTTCTTCCTCGTTATAAGCAATTCTGCTTGTTCATTGGCGGATTAATAGCTCCATGGAAGATTATCGAGTTCATCTTTTGCGCGGTCATCCAATACCTCTTCTGCCGATTGGTGATTTATCTCTTGCTATTGCTATCTTGACGACACGAGTATCCTCCATTCTGCTTATGTGGTTATGTGTCTGTTTCGCCATGTAGTGTTATTAAGGCATCATGCTAGTCTATTTGCTTTTTGTACTTGATCTCTCACTTCTTTGTGCAGGTCTCCATAGCTAGACAGTGTAATTCCAAGATTTTTTTCCATTATTTGTTTAATACTGATGCTATCAATTTCTATTTTAGGTCTGATGGGTTCTTAGCCGATTACTATTGTTTTAGTTGTCTGAGATGAGATTGCCATATTAAATTCTTTTGGTCGTATGTTAAATCTGTGGACTAGTCTTTGCAGATTATCCTAATCTTGGGCTATCAATATTGCATCATCTGTGTAACAGAGTATTTTTACTTCTTTGTTTCTCATTCTGTTTCCTCTTCCTTTGTTAACGCTTTTGATTTCATCCATGATTAAATTGAAGTACATAGGCTCAATAAGTCACCTTGTTTTATTCCGCTGCCTATTACTATAGATTCTGTAAGTTGTCCTTCTATTTTTACTTCCATTTTGCTATTTTGGTAGATGTTTTCAATAGTTTTTGTAATATTTAGGGTAACTTCTCTATTATACAGAAGATGAATTATATCTTTGAGTATTACTCTGTCAAAAGGTTTCTTTCAAAAACACAGCAATTCTGCGTGAAAAGGACACAGAAATGCTGATTTATTATACTTGATGTACACGATCTTCCAGTACGAAAACCCTGTTGTTTATATACTAAACTTATCCTCTGACTTATTAGTTCCTGTAAAATTTTAGTTGTAAGTTTTAGGGTAGTATTTAATAAGTTTATACCTCTGTAGTTTTCTGGATGTTTTTATCTCCTTTTTTGAATAGTAGAATTAGTTCGTTCGTTCTCCATTCTTCCTTGTTAATTGTTCTGTCATTGCTGCTCCACAATATTTTAGTAATTCCTTTGGTATCGCGTCTTTACCTGCTGCGTTTCTATTCTTCAGCGTTTCAAAAAAACCTTGCTTCACTAAATGTTATTTCTTAATCTTTTCACTTTTTCTTACATACGTTTGACTTTATTGGGTAAAAATAGATTGGAAGACTATTTTACGCTTTTCAGAAAGATCTTCTGTGCTAAATCTTAACAAAGGTAGAGACGTTAGCAAAGTCTAACATCTAGGAAGTTTTAATGTTTTAATGCTTAACATCTACCGTAGGTTGTTCTCTGTATCTGTCAAATGGTTGAGAATTTCATCACATGAAAACCAAATCGGTGGTCCAGGATCAGATCTCTGGTATCTGTATCTGTCATAATATTTTGTTCAGTTTTCGAGGAGTCTGGTAATGACAGAAAGCAGACCTGTCAGAGATAAAATTTTATCGTATTTGGATTTTGTCTAAATCATAATTATTTTAGCGATATTTAGTTAATTACGTTCATATTTAGTCTAAAGATGGCTTTAAATACTAAACTTATTAACATAGACTTTTTTAAATACCTCTTTATCATCTGTGGACAATCCCGTTAATAACTGGTGCTCTTCAAACACTTATCTTCTTGACTTTAGATTTTATTTATTTTGCATTTAATAATTCAATTGGTGGTGTACTTATTATTACACTAAAATATTAGGCTTCCACTTCATCATCTGACTTGTTATTTTTTAGTGTTAAAACCGTAGGAAGTTTTTCTTCAAAGCTTCTGGTCCACTGAGGATAAGGTTCAGCGCTATATGGGGTGTGGGTTTTCTTAAATGTTTAATATACTTTCAAAAAGAATTGTAAAATCAATTTATAGGTATATTTAGAAGTGTATTTAATTTTTGCTTCTCGAATTTTTGCGTTTTTTTTTTGGTTGGAGATCAGCTAATGCTTAGTATTATTTAATTTTGTAATCTTCCTTTCACCATTTTTTTCTGTATTTTTGCTTATTTTATTACCTTACAGCCATTTTTTTATGTTACATCCTTTCGTATCTGCAGTTCTTATCTCTCTCTACATCTTACCTTATATCATATTCTTTGTGCTTTTATTGCTTTCTTTTTGTGCTTTTCTTCGATATTTTGTTGGTTATTATCCATGTATTTATTTCATAATTCACTGAAATCAATTCTTTATCATCGTTGTTACGTTAGATTCCAATATTCTTGTTTCAAAAAAATGTTCTTCTATTCTTGCTCTCTTAACGTTAATGTGCTTATTTCTAAGGTTATTACAATCTTGTAGTCGTTTTTTATATCTTTATTTTTGTGTTTCGTCTTTATTATTTAATATCAAGGGCCTCGTCTATCCGACAAGACGAATTTCCAAGCTGAGGGCTGAGTCTCTATAAATCGCAGTGTGGAAACTGCTCTACCAGCTACATAACCATGCCAGGTACGTAAGTCGTCTACGGTCCCTGTCTATGGGTAAACAATCTAACCCTTGGCCTCCACAAGCCAGTTATCCCTGTGGTAACTTGGTAGTGTTTATGGCTTGAATTCTTCTCTTTATATCTACTCTAGCACGCAGGTTGTTCAAGCGTACTTCTAAATATTTAAACCTTTACTTTTCTTCAAAACTTTGTCCTTTAGTTCTAAATTCTAGGAGATATCGTTTCTTTTGTCTGCTGGCATTCATGTGTTTTGTTTTTGCTTGTTATTGTTTTTTTTATTGTTTTATTTTTATTGGTTTTTATTGTTCTTTTTTCACGTTTAACTTGTTAACAATCAAGCATAAGCTCTTTTCCCTAATATCTTATAAAATTTCTACTTATTCATCACACCGCAAACGTTTTCTGTTTTTTCATTTCATTTGTGTATACTTTCAACCAGTGCTCTACTAATTGTTTCTTTATAGTCTTCGACTCCATCATTTGCCTCTTTTTGTTTTTTTTTGTTCTACATGTGTCTCTTGGTATAATTCTTTGAAATATTTTTTGGATTCGTTATAAATTGCTAAACTGACCGTTTGTTTATGGTTTTTGTTCCCATCTTCAGATAAATACATATTGTACAAATATGTTGTATTCCTTCTGTTATTTTCTATTTCTATCTCCTTTATTTATTATTCTTATATTTTCTTTAACTTTTTTTATTGTTGTGAAGCTATTTTCTTGTGGTATTTTAAAGTAATTACTATTTAAATGAGAATAAGCCACAATTAAAGGTTAAAGTAAGTTTATATTGAAGTTTCAATTTCCACTTCGGAAATCGTTTTGTCTTGCACAGTATCCGACGTTGGCGATCACCATTGCGAAGGCTTCTTGATCTTCTGCAATATGGAATAATTGTCCTGCATTTGTTATCTGTGTCCATTCACGAATATTTTTTAACCAAGAAACTTGTTTTCTTCGTACAACTCTACGGCCCTCTATTTTACCTGTAAGGATCAGTTGTAACATTTTATATCGACTTCCCCTTACTATATGTCCCAGATAAGACATTTTTCGATGTTTAACGGTCTTTAGCAGTTCTCTATCTTTATTGACGCTCCTTAGTACTTCTACATTAGTTTTCCTTGCTCTCCAAGGTATCTTTAGCATTCGTCTATGAATCCACATTTCCAACGCTTCAATTTTGTTCATGATCGATACTTTTAGCGTCCACACTTCTGTACTATACAAAAGTACGGACCAAATATAACACTTAACCATTCTTTGTCTTAGTTCTAAACTGAGATGATTATTGCAAAGAAATGAGTTCATTTTCATAAAAGTAGTTTTAGTCATTGCTATTCTACGTTTTATTTCCATGTCTGGATCTAGTTGGTCCGTTATCACAGTTCCCAAATATGTTATTTTGTGGACTTTCTCTACTTGGACTCCGTTTAATTGAAGCTTTGCATCGGGATGTCGGTCACGACTAAACACTAAAAATTTGGTTTTGTTTGAGTTTATTTTTATGCCCATTTCTTCTCCTACCTCGTGAATACGATCAAGCAGAATTTAGAGACCTTCAATATTATCTGAAAGAATTACTGTATCGTCTGCATATATAATCACATTAAGTAGTTCCCCGTTGATTTTTATTCCATATGGTTGTCTCTCAAGTGCCTTTTTAAATAACTAGTCCGAGTAAACATTGAACAATGTTGGGAACAAAATGAAACCTTGTCTGACTCCTCGTTGTATGGGTATTTCATCGGTGTAGTTATCTCCAATTTTTACGATAGCAGTTTGATTCCAGTACAAATTTTTAATGACACGAATATCCTTGTCATCTATTCCGATATTTTTCAGTATTTGCATTAATTTTACATGCTGTTCTTTATCGAATGCCTTTTCGAAGTCTACAAAACATGCAAATACATCTTTTCTTTGGTTACGGCATTTTTGTATTAGGATGTTAGGTGCAAAAAGTGCCTCCTTGGTTCCCATAGCATTTCTAAAACCAAATTGAGTATCTTCGAGATCTTCTTCGCATTTATGTCTAATTCTGTTGGGAAGTATTCTTAGGAAAATTTTAAGAGTGTGGCTCATTAGGCTAATTAATCGATAGTTTGAGCATTTTCTCGCATTGTGTTTTTTAGGTATTGCGACAAAGATGGATTTGAACCAATCTGTATGAATCATTCCGGTGTTATATATTGAATTAAAAAGTGTTACTACTACTTTTATGTTATCATCCTCTATTATTTTCAGCAACTTAGTTGTTCTATTATCTGGACCACAAGCTTTTCTATTTTTTTTTGTAGCGTGTTCTACCTTGCATTTCATAATTTCTGCACCGTCTACAGTTTTGGTAGAAATCGTCAATATTGTTCCTGTCATCTTCAAACAACTCTGATATATACAGCTGCCATCCTTTTCTTATTTCGTGCTCATTTACAATAATTTTGTTATTATTGTCAACGAATACAGAGGGAACTCGTTTTTTAAATATGTTACTCATTTCTTTTAGTTTTTTGTGCATATTTAATATGTCGTGTTTAGATATTACATCCTCCATTTCGTCGCACCTTTTTCTCATCCATTTTTCTTTGGCTAATTTATCTCCTTTTTTATTCTTCTCTGCAGGTGTCTATATTCTGTTTCATTAGATTTTATCAGTCGACGTTGTTCCATTAATTTCACGTTGTCGTCTGTCATCCATTTATTTTTCTTGATTAACTTTTTTCTATAATCATTGTACTAATATCTAGTGCTGCGCTGCTTTAATGATTACTTATTTAATCTCATTTGATAGCTACTTTTTTCATATTTATCTTTGTTATGTATTTCATGGGGTTTATCTGCATTCCATCTGTCATAATTCTATTCTGCATTCCATCTGTCGTAATTCTATTTACTGTTTTTGTTGCTTTATTTTATTTTAGCTTGCAATTGTTCCCCATGAACGAGGAATTCCCAGTAAGCGCGAGTCATAAGCTCGCGTTAATTACGTCCCTGTCCTTTGTACACACCGCCCGTCGCTACTACCGATTATTTCTTAGATGGATGAATGGAATAACAAAAAGAGGATGAGATTGGAAGATAGGGAATATCTTGTTTTGCAAAAATGTGTACCAAAATGAAAGATCTTAGGTACAGATGATAATGGAATCTTCAACGTCAAAACGGTAATCATTAAACACGAAATATCATGCACGTAAAGTTTCTGGGAAGAGTAGGAGAGTACAGACAAAGAAGACATCGTGAAATCAGATGTTTCCAAAAATTTAAATGAAATAAAACATTTTTAAATAATATTCTATTGTGATACACTCTGTGTTGATACAGCTAGCTTAACTATATTAGTTAATTCCTCGTAAGTTTTATATGCTTCCTTTTGTAAATGGTCATATTTTTTAGCAGTTACGTCAAATGCTTTTCCTATGTTTTGTTTTATATCATTATGACTTATTCTTTTTGTAGGAAAATTAGTTACAAACCTACTATTATCACAATCGATATTTAATTCAGGGTGATAGTTTGGTAAGTGCCTAATGTTAGTTGGACTTATTTTTGATACTTTGGTGAGATAATTCATTCTAGACTTAAGATGTTCTACTTGTTTAAGCGAAAGACCTAACAACGATTTCGAACTGATATTCACGCTATCTGATCTATAATGTTTTTCATTGTATAGACTATCTAGATAATTTTGTAATAACTGATAAGCTTTCGCACTAGCATCATCGTTAACAACTACTCTACTATTTCTACGAGAATGTTTCATACCGGGTTCATACCGTGAGTTTAAATCAGCGATCTCGTTGAAATGCGCCTTGGTGGACTGCAACTCTTTTTCCATCGTTCCTATGGTTTCTTGAAGCTTGTAGCGTTTTTCATTGGTCATTACCAAATTGTTTTCCAAGTCCCTGTTAGCTTTTTCTAGTTGATCTATTTGTTGTTCCCGTAAGTCTATCTTTGATTGCAGATCTTTTATAAGACGATCTTTCATTTTACCTTCTTTAGTAACCTACAACAAAAATATGAGAATTATACTTATATTACATTTCTTTTTTGATATTACAAGCCCCAATGGGGAAAGAATATTAGAAAAGGAAAATAAGACTATTTTCGTGATACTGACCCGGTCAGGCAAACGACAATTGTTTTGAGTAGTAGTTACCACTATAACAAAAACCGATATGTGTCTTGCAATCGATTTTTTGGACTTAATTAGTTATTAACAAATTAAGTCAAAAAACGGTAAATTTTCACTTATTTTGACTATCAGCAAAAAGTAATAACTTAAAAGTCATAGGTACACAAAAAACTTCAAAATGGCGTTATTTAAATGTTTTTATTTTTATTTTTTGCTTAGAAAGTTGCAAAATACGTCAAAAATTTTGATTTTGTATAACTGTTAATAGTTTTTTTTTTAAATGAACTTAGGACCTTTATATTACACAAAATGTTGGGTCTTGTGCTGCATAAAATATGATCAAAATTTCAAAGCGATCGATCAAACAGTTTAAAAGTTATTTTATTTGTTTATCACAAATTAAATTTTTTTGCAACAATGTATCAGAAAATGACGAAGTTATAGTAATTCTACGGATACCTTATAAAAAAATTAGGATTATTCAATCATAATCAATTTAAAATGAAGAAAAGTTTCTTTTAAATATTGCAAAAAAAAACATTTAAATACCATTTTGCAACGGTAAATAAATAATTTTGTTAAATAAAGCATCTAATGTGTCTAAACCATTTTTTTTTAATTTTTAATGTTTAAGTAATATTTGCATTGAATGGCGAATGTAAGAAAACGTTTGGTGTATGGGTCTGTTCTACCACGGTCAACATGAGGCAGTTTAATTCACACAATATCACCTATTTAAGCCGAACGTAACCACGACGAAGACGTCCTGGGTTTCGGAACGGTTATTTCTTGAAATGTAGAAGTGTTACACTTCGATTCATTCGGTGCTTGAGATATAGGCGTGCTAGTTTGCGGATCTGTTCCAATCGAATTTTCTTGAAACGTTTTCAAATAAGCCTCTAGATGTTCCTCAGTTTTAATATTTTCAATTTCACCGGAAAGTAGAGATGACGACGCTAGCTGACCTTTTTGGTTTAACGCCAAACATGGCTTCATATGGATTCTGGCGTCTTTCTTCGTGATAAGTTATGTTTTTGGCGAACTAAATAAACGGCAAACATGACTATGTGTTTGAAAAGGTCCACTTGACCATGTCCACGCCGCTAACATCTTCTGTATATCCTAATTGGCTCTTTCTGCTGATCCTTGGGTTTGACTGTGACGAGGCTTTCCGTACACTCATTTAACATCTTTCCACATAACGCATAACTTAAATATAACTCGATTACTGAACTCTCTACCAGTATCCGAATGTAGTATGGCGGCAGCACCAAATGTTTAAAAATTTTTAAGACGGTGATAAGCTACTTCTTTCGCTCCATTTGTTTTCATTGGTCGTAGCTGAACAAACTTGGTTAAATGGTCCTGATATATTAACTATAAATTTGTAATCGCCGTCTCAATGAGATTGCAAGTCTATTAAGTCGACTTGACATCTAGAGGTAGATTAGGAACTATGTATTGGTTTTAGATCAGGCAGGCATATGCAAAAAACCTATGCATGAGTTAAAAAAAAATATTAAGAAACAGAGATCTTTGGAGACGGACAATACACGACGTCACTACACAGTGGTGTAGCACTACACTTCCTCCGGGGGGTCAGAACTGAAGAAATGTATATATATATATATATATATATATATTATATATATATATATATATATATATATATATATATTATATATATATATATATATATATATATATATATATATATATATATAAATTAAGGATCACTCGGAAGAGTGGTGGGTTTTTTTCGGTCAAAAGTTGGAGAAAAAAGACAAAGATGGTGGCTACTTCATCTATTTATTGAAGACGTTTCGCTTTCTTCATCAGAAAGCATCATCAGTTCATCTAAAAAAACAATATGAAAAAACCACACAAGTGGTAGTGGATTACGATGTGTAAACAATAAATTGAACTAGATAAAGTTAACAATTTATTCAAACTAAGCACAGCAAAAAAAACATGTGGTTTTTTTATACATGTATAAGTAAAAAAAAACATTGAAAAAGAGAATGAAGAACTAAGAAAATCATAGATGCACTTGTAACAATATAGCCATAGTTATGATTTAATTTTAACTTTACTGTTGGAAGTGCATCTATGATTTTCTTAGTTCTTCATTCTTTTTTTCAATGTATATAATATTAGTATAATATATATAATGTATATAATAGTATTAATATATATAATGTATATTCCTCCTGTAGCTTCCTCTGCGGCTATTGTTAGTTGTTGCCCTGGAAACCATCAGGGTTTTCTAACTCTAATGCCACAAATTGGTTGCATTGCTTCTGTAGTGACCCTTTCCCAAGTTAAGATGCTCTTTTTCTAACTTAACTGCACCGTTATTACAACAAAAGCATGGTTTATTTAACCTCCATAAAAAGATTAAAGAAGCGGCAGGCTTATATAAACACAAGAACACTGGATTCCTGACAGATAATCAGGGAAACATAGTACTGGAAATAGAGCATAAAAGAGATATTTGGATTAAATACGTAGAAAAAACTTTTGAAGATATACGAAGTAACACTGGTATTACAACAAACACCAATTGCGAATCTGGACCACCATTTACAGTCGAAGAAGTAAAATATGCCATCAAAAGCACCAAAGATGGTAAAGCAGTAGGCCCTGATAATTTTCACTCAGAATTCTTAAAACTTATGGACTATGATGGCATAAAATGGTTGACAAATATATTTAACAGTATATATGATACGAGAGTGGTTAGTGTCAACTTTTATAAATCTTCCAAAAAAAACCCAATGCGAGAAAGTGCGAAGACTATAGAATTATAAGCCTTATGAGCCATTTACTTAAAACATTTCTAAAGGTCATTCACAAAAGAATATATACAAAATGTTAGGAACAACTAACAAGAACACAATTCGGATTTCGTGATGCTCTGGGAACACGGGAGGCCCTTTTTGCTGTACAGGTGATATTTCAGAGATGCAGGGATGTGAATTGTGACATATACGTATGCTTTATAAATTACCAGAAGGCATTTGACAGAGTAAAACATGACAAATTAATGACTCTAATGCAAGAAATTGGAATTGACAACAAAAATCTTAGAATTGTCAGAAACATTTACTACAATCAAACGGCCAAAATCAAAATAGAAGACCAGTTAACTGATAAAATTGCAATAGAACGTGGAGTACGACAGGGCTGTATTTTGTCTCCATTGTTATTCAACATTTATTCTGAATGGGTATCTAAGGAAGCTTTAGACGGTTGTGCGAAAGTATAAAAATAACATTAGATATGCAGATGACACTATAGTTTTTGCCGATAATCTGAATGACTTACAGATATTAACAAATCGCAAAACAGAAGTCAGCAACAGATACGGACTAGCTCTTAACATAAAGAAAACCAAATTTATGACAATTAGTAAAAAACCAATACTAAACGCTCAACTTACAATCAACCAACAGAATATCGAAAGAGTCGAGCAATATACATATCTAGGCACCAATTTAAATAGCCAATGGGACCACTCAAGAGAAATTAAACAGCGAATAATAAAAGCAAAAGCAGCATTCGTTAGAATGAGAACCATTTTCAACAGTCGAGACATATCATTAAAAACAAAATGCCGTCTATTGAACTGCTACATATTCACAGTTCTGCTCTACGGAATGGAAGCATGGACACTGACTGTTGCATCTATGAATCGGCTCGAAGCTTTCGAAATGTGGTGTTATAGGCGCATCTTACGTATATCCTGGGTTGACAGAGTTACTAATGTGGAGGTCCTGCGTAGAATGGGGAAAGAATGTGAAATTCTCATGACCGTCAAAACTAAAAAGTTGGAATATCTAGGACATGTAATGAGAAATCAAGAACGTTACGGCCTTTTCCAGCTGATTCTCCAAGGGAAAGTAAATGGTAAGAGAGGACCGGGAAGAAGACGCATTTCCTGGCTTCAAAATTTACGGAAGTGGTATAACACGACTACCACTGAACTGTTCCGCGCTGCAATAAATAAAGTAAAGATAGCCGTGATGATCGCCAACATCCGGAACGGATAGGCACTTTAAGAAGAAGAACTGCACCGTACTGAAGACTACCAATAGTCAGAAATACGTATATACTGTTGCCTTCCATCGATATACCTTTTTTGGTTATATATATATAGTTGATTATTTAATTGAAGTTAAATGTGTAAAATAGTTTGAGTTTTCTTACAAGCTCTCTCTGATGACGGGAAGACCCAGAAACACGTGTCAGGGAGTGGTAAGAAGCTCAGATTAAATCGAAACGCAACCATTTTCGTATGATTATTTAATTTACAAGGCATTTTAGGACAGGAAAAACTAAATATCAAATGTCAACAAATACTAAGTTAATTAAGCCAATATAGCACAAGTAAACCTCAAAAGTTTTGTCCATTAAATATCTATTAAATATATAATTGACAACTATCTTGGTATTCCCAACCTATCTTTTATATGCGCCCATTATCCAATGAAACACTCAGTGCAATATATTTCTAATTCTGTTTTTGTTTTTACTTAATTGATTACATTTTTGTTTGTTTGGGTTTATATGACTGCAGACAATAAATTCATTCGCCATTGAATACATTTAAAAAACCTTTTAAATTTACTGACCACCACCGTCTTGATCTAGGTTAGGTAAATAACTAGTAATCATGGTATTTTTTTCCGGTGAGATCTGTCTGCCTGCTTTAGGTAACTAGAGTCGATATACAGTAGCCCAGAAGGAACGACGGCTTTACGTGCCCTCAAAAGCCCGCCCTTTCAGAAATGAAAATATTGTTGTTGGTGTCTAGAATCGAACTCGTGCGCTCTGACTTAGATTATCAGTATCTGAGCGGCTGAGCTACGACCGCTACAAAAATTAGATTTTATTCATAAATTACTACAAATACTGATAAAAGTTCATGTTTTTATGCTATTTTATCTAAACTAACCTCTGCTAAAAGTGTCCTCAATTCTTGAGAATATTTCGTAAGACTCTCCTTTTCAATGAAAAGTTCTTCCCTGGAAGTTTTTAGTACACCGGCCATATTTTCCCTGTACCTCAATAGATTTTCCATCTCGTTCATCTGTCGACTTTGTTTATCGATGATCTGTTCACAGTGTGCAATTTTCTGTTCACTCTCCAGAGATTTTTTCATAAGTTCTCTTAGCTTATTTTTGCCTTCTTCGAACATCTTCTGAAGGCTTTCGGTGGGACATTTCTGATTCAGCTCTTCTAAATGTTCCTGTCGCACTTTTAACTGACGAATTTCCGACGTCAGCTTTGCCACTTCTTGTGACCTTAAAGCAAGAAATCTGATTATTATTATTTTTATCTCTAAGAGCAACAAAACTTGCTAGTAAATATGAATTTGTTATATACAGTCTACATTAACTAATATATTTTATTGGAATTGTTCTTGAAATATACGAAAAATATACGAAATATCTCATAAATGAAATTGTTTTGCTACTTGGAAAGAGAAAAATTCTTCTAATGGGTTAATTTTATGTGCCATACTTATAATGACAATTCAGATATACACTTTATATTTTAAAGTAGAAGATTTTAAATTAGTTTTGTGACTATTGTTAAGCAACTATGCATTTAATTGATTTATTTAAAGACAATAGAGACTTATGGGATTGTAGTCACAAAGTAAAAAAGTAAAATCCCGGGTCGTCAAAAATTAGTTTCTGGTAGGAATAATAGAATATTAGTATAAATTTGCAAGAAAGGTCGACGAAATACTCTAATACTCTAATGAAATACGCTATGAGCACGTGTGCTTGGTTGTATAGTAATTTCCAGCCACTTCTAGTCTGTCAAAAAGTAACTAACTTCGCAAAAACATAATTGCTAAATTCACTAGACAGTCCGGACTGAGATTAGCAAACTGACTATATATACTGTATACTGTATATACTTTTTGAATGGAATGCTTAAGGAGGCTATAAATTGAGCTTTGAATAATTTTGCAAATAGTTTTAGGTTTGAAACATACTGTAATTGCTTTTATGTGTTTTGTTTAATACTTTATTTCATTATCTTAAATAATGTTATATATAATAAAAATATATAAATATTTTATTATTATGGCGCTGCCTCCTTTTGCTGCATTGTCGGGATGTATAGTGTGGTATACCCTGTATCCTTGAAACTTATGAAAGATTGTTATTTCATATATAATACGCAAATCAACTTCTCCTATTCTCTAGGACTGCTCTAGGTCTATTGGCATTCCATTCCATGATTCGTAGTTGCTTAGCCATTTCTAATTGTCGGTATAACTCCTTTAGTACTATTGTTACGTAAAAATATGAGTCATAATTTTAACCTGTAAACAAGTTTTTAATCACTAATATGTTGTAGATTATACGAGACCTTTCGACCAGCTGGTATAAACTCCAAGTAATAAAAAAACTGGTTCCATTCGAATCTTCCGGAATTAGGGCCTGTCCATTCGAGGCGAAACCAGGTCAATTGAGGTCAACATCCATGTGATTCTAGAGCAGCTGTTTTCGTATAAATATGAGGGAACTTTTATTTTGAAAACAGTTAGTTAATTCTCAAGACCCGCGCTCGCGAATTTGTTACGTACGGATATAATAAATTATTGTCAGATAAGTTAATATAAATAAAGAAATAAATTAAATCCGTAAGTGTTATAAATATTGAACCTTTTAATAAATTCACAACAAATGGTGTCAGAGTGAGATCGAACATAAATTAGACTTATAATAATAATACAAGTGAATATTTGTAAATTGTGAAAATGACGACGATTTATGAGCTGACAGTGACTAATTTAAGAAGACATCTCGAAGACAGAGAATTAGCTTCTACCGGAAAAAAGGCTGAGTTAGTCCAACGACTAAAGAACGCTTTGCTAGAAGAAGGTCTAGATCCAGAGACTTATATATTTGAAGATGCTGTCATCTCGTCGATTTCGAAATTGGAGAACAAAGTTTCTGACGATATTTCGAAAGTTTCTTCTGATGTAGCCAAAGTTTCCGGCGACATCGCATCATTAGAGAACAAAGTTTCTGGCGATATTTCGAAAGTTTCCGGCGACATCGCTTCTTTAGAAAGCAAAGTTTCTAACGAGATTTCTTCCCTGGAAAGCAAAGTTTCTGCTAACATCTCTTCAGAAATCTCTAAAGTCACTTCTGAGATGTCTGCCCTGGACGATAGAATATCTTCGTTAAAAAACCAAGTTGCTGCCGATAAGTTGGCCTTCGAAGAAAAGATTAAAGAGATGGAAAGGAAGATGGAAGAAACAGGGACAGCAGAGAGAGGTAACAATCCGATTACAGTGGAGATAAAAGAAGACGAGACGAAATGTAAGTTGGAAACACGACCGAAATTTGAAGGAAGTGAAGGTTCTGTCCATGTGAAAGTCCCAACTTTCGACGGAAAATCATCATGGAACAACTACATGAAACAGTTCGAATCAGCCGCAAGAGCAAATGGATGGTCTGAAAAAGAAAAGGCTGTAAACCTGACTATCGCTCTTCGAGGAGATGCCTTAGATGTGCTTCAGACCATAGCCGTAGAGGAGACCGATGATTTCGAACAACTGAAGAAGAGGTTAAATATGCGATATGGCCACGAACATTTGGAGCATGTATATCAGTCACAGCTTAAAAATCGTAGACAGAAGAAAGATGAGGCTCTTCAAGAATATGAGGTAGATATTGCCAGATTAGTACGATACGCTTATCCAACAGCTCCCGAAGACATGATGGAAAAATTGGCCGTTCAAACGTTTATTGATGGTCTTCGTGATCATGAAATGCAGAGAACACTGCGATTAGCTCGTCACAAAACGCTGGTTGATGTCTTATCCGCCGCCCTCGAATACGAGTCAGCTACGCAGGCCTCTGGCGGGTACAGTAAAGTTAGAACTGTAAAAGAGGAAGGAGATGAAGATAAACTTGACCAGCTCGTTAATATGATAAAAAGCATGACATACAAGAAAACGAAGACCATCAGATGCTGGAATTGTGGCGAAATAGGACACGTACGAAGCTCCTGTAAGCACCCTAGGTACGACGCAAGTCAAGAAACTCACCATCAGGAAAACTAGAACGGGTCAGCCTTAAGGGGGCAGCTTCGACCAAGAACTTTTCCAAAGACCCTCTCATACTAATAGCTTCTTTGAAATGTCGTGAAGATAGTGTATATGTAGATGGAGACATAAATGGTAAAAAGCATACGTTGTTGGTGGATACCGGAGCGACCAGAACCATTATACGCCCAACAGTTATAAACAACCGTAAGAAACTATTACCAACGAGGTTGCGACTTCGGACCGCTACAGGTGAAAATGCCAACATTCATGGAGAAATCCAGGTACAATTGGGAGTTGGAGCAGAAAAGTTCGTCCATACTGTTATAGTTGCTGACATCGAAGAGGATGTTATATTAGGAATGGACGTAATGAATATGCATGGATTCCAATTGGATTTTAAGAATAAGGTAATCAAGGTTGGCAACGAGGAGGTATTTCTTCATCCACATAATGACAACACCGTGCAAGCAGCCATTACAGAAGATACAGTCGTGCCTGCGAGAAGCGAAACGATCATAGTAGCGCGACTACAGGGAATTGTAGACGAAGGGACACCTGTTATGATGGAGCCTTGGAACCACGACGATGAGGTTGGCCGTGGAATCATAATTGGAAAGGAATTGGTGACTTCGGCTAAAGAAATTCCTGTGAGACTTATCAATGTCAACGACTACCCAGTGACCATCAAGAAAGAGACAAAGGTAGGAACTTGTGTACCTGTGACATCCATAATCCGTCAGGCGACAACATCTGATAATTCCAACGACAAATTCGACCAAATGGTTGCAGTTGCAGGACAGTCTCTAAATCAGATGGAGAAAAGGAAATTAAGGGAATTTCTTCGGCAGTATCGTGATATTTTCGTACCGAAAGGAGGAAAGACGGGAAGAACTACCGTTGTTAAGCATAAAATTGATACTGGGAATGCTAAGCCAATTCGTCAAACAGCTCGACGATTACCACAGGCGAAAAGAGAGGAAGCTGAAACGATTGTTCAGGAAATGAAGAAAGACGGGGTGATAGAACCTTCTACGAGCCCATGGGTCTCTCCGGTGGTCCTGGTTAAGAAGAAAGACGGAACGACAAGGTTCTGTGTGGATTACCGTTTGCTGAACAACGTTACCAAAAAAGATAGTTATCCTCTGCCTCGGATCGATGACACATTGGACACATTGGCTGGAAGTAAATTGTTTTCTACTTTGGATTTGAAGTCTGGATACTGGCAGGTAGAAATGGACCCAGTAGATAAAGAAAAGACGGCCTTCACCACAGGATCTGGATTGTGGCAATTCAACGTTATGCCATTTGGACTCTGTAATGCTCCTGCGACATTTGAGAGGCTTATGGAAAATGTGTTGAGAGGGTTATCTTGGAAAACATGCCTGGTTTATTTGGATGACATAATCGTCTTGGGGGAGACATTCGAAGAACATCTGAAGAATTTAGAAAACGTTTTTAATCGACTTAAAGCTGCCCAATTGATGTTAAACCCCAAGAAGTGCCAGCTATTTCAAGGTAAAGTCAATTATCTGGGTCATATAGTCAGTAAAGAAGGAGTGGCCGTGGATAAGGGAAAAATCGATTCCATTAAGGAATGGCCAAAACCAACTGACAAACATCAAGTGAGAAGTTTTCTTGGACTATGTACTTACTACCGGAGGTTTATTAAGAAGTTTGCAGATATCGCTAAGCCATTAACGCGACTTACGGAGGAAGCAAGAAATTACCGCTGGGATACAGACTGCAAAAATGCCTTTGAGACCTTGAAAAAGCATTTAATAACAGCACCAATTTTAGGGTATCCACTGCCAGAAGGAGAGTTCATCTTAGATACAGATGCAAGTAATGTGGGAATTGGAGGAGTGCTGTCTCAGATTCAAGGAGGACAGGAACGAGTCCTCGGATATTTTAGTAAAGTTCTTTCAAAACCTGAGCGGAATTATTGCGTCACGAGAAGAGAACTTCTGGCAGTAGTGAAATCAGTAGCGCACTTCTATCAATACCTCTATGGAAGGAAGTTTTTAATCCGAACCGACCATGCCGCCCTTAAGTGGTTGATGCAGTTTAAGAATCCAGAGAGTCAGATAGCCAGGTGGATCGAACGACTCCAAGAATACGATTTTAAGATTGAGCACCGAGCCGGAGTTACCCACAGAAACGCTGATTCTCTTTCCAGACGACCATGCCCAGCAGAGTGTCCCCACTGCAACAAAACGGAATCCAAGGAAGCAGCAGTGCTAAGAACGACGATTGGCAACGACGACTGGACGCCTACTAAGATAAGGGAAGAACAAGAGAGAGATCCAGTTATACAGAAAATCCGAAAATGGAAAGAGGAAAACCGTCGACCACCTTGGCAGGAAATATCAAACCTATGCTCAGTAGTTAAGACGTATTGGGCCCAGTGGGACTCATTTATCATCGAAGATGGCTTGCTCAAACGAGTCCTGGAAAATGATGACGGTTCAGAGAAAAGAAGACAGTTGGTGATCCCAAAGAGCAGAATAGCCGAAGTACTTCGTCAGTTACACGACAGTCCATCGGGAGGGCATTTTGGTGTAAGGAAAACCCTTCAGCGAATTCGGGAACGGTTTTATTGGATGAACAGTTCCGACGACGTAAAAGACTGGTGTAAGAAATGTACTATTTGTGCTACGAGTAACGGGCCTCACCGGAAAAGGAGAGCTCCTATGAGACAATTTAATGTTGGAAGCCCGTTTGAAAGAATAGCTTTGGACATTGCAGGGCCATTTCCAGAAAGTGAAAATGGGGGCAAGTACATGTTGGTAGTAATGGATTACTTCACTAAGTGGGTCGAGATTTACGCACTTCCAGACCAGAAGGCCGCCACCGTTGCAGATAAGTTGATCCAAGAATATATCAGCCGATTTGGAGTGCCTTTGGAGATCCATAGTGACCAAGGCAGGAACTTCGAAAGTGATCTATTCCAAGGAATATGTGATAGACTAGGCATGAAGAAAACAAGAACTACCGCGTATCATCCGCAATCGGATGGTATGGTAGAACGAATGAATAGGACAGTTGGCAAGTATTTGACAAAGATGGTGTCCGATCATCAGCGAGACTGGGACCAATACCTTCCGTTCTTCACAATGGCCTACAGATCTGCTGTTAACGAATCAACGGGCCAGACACCAGCCAGAGTCCTATTCGGACGCGAAATGCGACTACCTTGTGATCTCGAGTTTGGATGTCGACCTGGAGAAGATGTAGCAGGTGAAGATTATGTGATCGAATTACGAAGAAGAATGGACGATGTACATGAGTTAGTCCGTTCCCACCTTCAGATCGCTAGCGACCGAATGAAGAAACGGTACGATACACAAGCCGAAAAGGGTTGCTTTAAGAAGAACGACAAAGTATGGCTGTATAATCCCAAGAAGCGAAAAGGTTGTTCTCCCAAATTGCAGCAGTTTTGGGAAGGCCCATACCTAATTATGGAGAAGATCAACGATGTCATCTACCGAATAAGCAAGATTCCGAGGGGAAAGCCGATGATAGTACACCATAACCGGCTGGCGTCTTTCGAAGGTGACCACGACGTAGATGAAGAAGTGGAAGTAAACCAAGTCCAAGACGTGTCTGACCTCACGTTTGAGGAATTCATGGGTGCCTATGGAGGTACCGGTAAAGCAAGACATGGTGTTACCACTGAAGAGAAGCAAGATCTACTCGCGCTCCCCGATGACTACTCGCTGGCCCTTACCATCCCGGCCAGTATCAAAGACGCACCAGGGTTGGCATCCGTCTTTCGAAGGAAGTTTGGTCGAGTTGCAGAACTTCAATGCCAGGTGCCAGCTCCCGGTAAAACCTTGAAACTCCAAGATGCATCACGTTACCTTTTCTACCTGGTAACAAAAGACACTGCCCGTGACCAACCTACCTACCGAGATGTATGGGAAGCCTTACTTCAACTGAGAGAGCACGTACTAGAGTCCGACGTGCAAAAGTTAGCCATGCCAAAGTTGGAGTGCCGCCAATTAGATTGGAGGGTTATCCGAAATATGGTGGAGGAGATCTTTAAAGACACCGAAGTCCAGGTGTTAGTCTGTTGCAATCCGCATAGTTACTGGTGCGGAGAGAAAACCGTCCCTTGTCATTTTTATACAACTGGAAGTTGTAAAAGAGGGTCCAGTTGCCGATACCAGCATACCGTTCCAGTTCTAGTCCCGACAAGGTTCCAGGAGGAACCATCTTTTGAGAGGGGGGCAATGTTACGTAAAAATATGAGTCATAATTTTAACCTGTAAACAAGTTTTTAATCACTAATATGTTGTAGATTATACGAGACCTTTCGACCAGCTGGTATAAACTCCAAGTAATAAAAAAACTGGTTCCATTCGAATCTTCCGGAATTAGGGCCTGTCCATTCGAGGCGAAACCAGGTCAATTGAGGTCAACATCCATGTGATTCTAGAGCAGCTGTTTTCGTATAAATATGAGGGAACTTTTATTTTGAAAACAGTTAGTTAATTCTCAAGACCCGCGCTCGCGAATTTGTTACGTACGGATATAATAAATTATTGTCAGATAAGTTAATATAAATAAAGAAATAAATTAAATCCGTAAGTGTTATAAATATTGAACCTTTTAATAAATTCACAACACTATGTTCTAATCTGGTCACTCATTATTTCATTGTGGAAAGTTTGGAAGCACTAGCTTTATTAATCCTCTGATTTCTCAACTTTTGTATTTTTCTAGCTACATAACATCCGCGGTAGTTTGCACGAGAATTTTCACTACAATGAATGCATTCTAGTTCCTCTTTTAGTGGTTTCTCACAATATTTTGTAAGCTTCTTACCGATGCATTTGATATGTTAGGTATCAAATATATAAGGTTACCCAGGTATGACCATAGGCCTGACATCTTTTGCATCTTCAGAGTGATATGAAATGAAATAAAAGCAGATATATCATATATAAGTAACCAGAGCGAGTGATCTATTAAGTTATTAAACTCTAACTGACAAAATCGATTTTGATGATTTATATCGACGACAATATAATAAATGAAGTACTTACTTTTCAGTTAATTTTTGTTCGCTTTCAGCTAACAACTGTTTATATTTTGACACGATATCATGTTGAAATCTTACTGCTTTTTCGGTTGCGCTCGGTGTTGCATTTCTGGTTTTTTCCTAAAACAACGTATAGATTTTAAAAGACTAAATAAACATTATATATTTCATTTAATTCTAGAGAATAAAAAACTGATATACCCGGATGTGCCACAAAAACTAATAAAGATAAAAAATAGTACTTGAAAAAATGAAAAATGGGAATATCTAGAAAGGAAAAGAGGAGAAATATTTAAAAACAAGCAGATAACTTAGAATAATCCAGTATTACAAACAGGGTTTAACTTAACTTAAAAAGTAATAATGAAAGAAGTAGAACTAAGAAAGTAGAACAACAATGAGAGTTAACGATGCCAACAATTGATATATACACTGACTGTATAGGTTATTCCACAAATATATGACTGTTTTAGATTATTGCGATAACGAATATTATGTTGGTATGACATCTAAACTAAAATTATTTCAGTTAATAAATGTTCAGATAGACGCAAAATTTATTGTAAAATTTAATCCGAAAATAACAAAAATTTTTACGCAAACGCTCCTACAAATAAATACAATGACATCTATGAAGCCGAATGTGTTCATCAGACATTTGGGTTGGGTTTCAGTGCAATGTAAACACCAAAGAGACGTGCCGGGTTCCTTTGATATTACACTATTTTATTACTTTATTAGGTACTACAACTGTAATAAAAGGAAATATACTATTTTTAATATAAATGACAAGAAATTGGCAGAACGATGGTTCAGAAACCAGAAAAAGAATCTAATATTTCACTTTGTTTTAAATATTTATTTGCTTTGAATGGATGTACTCTTTGAGTTCTAAAAGTATTGTAACGGGTATCACATACCGGCTATTGATAGTTAAAGTACCAAGTCGTTACATATATTAAAAAGTAACGAAAATTTATATACAGTTTCATAAATCGCCGACTGATTTTAGTTTTAAAAATCGTTTTTATCCCAAATTATGTGCATGGCCCATATTAAGAGGATTTCCTCTAACTTTTAACTTTTATATTAACACACGATTTGTAGTAGTAATCTAAACTTGATAATTTAATAACTTAAACTTTAAAGCAACTACAGCTTTGTTATAAATCTAAGTTTAAACCGGCTAATAATCCTTATATATTAGTTTATTTATTACACACACCTCTGTTGCAAGAGCCTCCCTTTGAAAGTTATTCTCTTCCTCTAGCCTTTTAATTTTATCTCTGTACTCTTGAATGAGTATGTCTTTCATCATGCTTTCAGAATATTCATCAGCCTTTACTGCAGAATCTTGGTTATCTGAAAATTATATGCAATTGTTAGTTTTTATGCAAACACAAACATTCACCAGAAAGACTAATTATATATAACAGTAAATAAATGTATCGATTGTTTGAACTATTACAGAAGGGACTAATATGATAATTATCAAATTTAGTGTATTAAATGCATAGGGCTTTCATGTGATATATTTATAAGGCACAAGCACAATACTTAAATTGAACATTATTCGTAATATAAATATTACGACACATTAAACTTATTATCTTTTTATTCTTGATTGATTAGTTCTTGTCGATATATAGGGTTCATCAGCTGATAGAACTGTATTTTATTTTTTAGTATATTCTATTCTTTGCATACCTTATTAAGTTCCCGTGGTATTGACAATTGACAATTAACATAGCAGAACTCTCCCTATTTTGAGCTGTTATAAACAGCTGTACTGATTTCGTTATCCAGGTCCATTCTCTAATATTATTCTTAAACAATTTTCTTTCTAACAATTTTTCTTTGCCCTTCAATTTGTTCCATCATAATCATTTGAAGAATATTATAGTGACTTCCCTGTATTATGTGTCCAAAATTTATAATTTTTCTAGATTTAACACTATCTTCTAGGACTACGTCTACTCTGTTGTGAACTGCTTCGTTTGTTTGCCTAGTCGTCCACGGTACTTTGAGTGTTGTTAAGAGTGTTGAAATATTTTTTTCTACGGCGTAGAAATTCTTGGTAAATCGATGAAATTCGTCGCTCCCTACGAGTGGTATTTTAGAGGTAAGCCCAGAGGTAGGAGCAGTAAACTTTTTTATATTGTTTTTGAATTCCCAAAATTGACATTCTCAGAAAAATTCACTTTATTTGTATGATTTTTAGAGGTCAAATTATAATTTTTTTCGGTTTTTGCAATCACAATCAATGCAGTGTTTATGCCTGTTTAGCATTGGCTGTTAAATAATTTGTGTTCGATTCTTTCGTCTGTTGTACAACCCTCGTCCTTTTTAGGGTGTAGTAGTTGTATAAGTACCTATTTTTTATATTAGTATAGTAAAACGGTACTTTAAAGTAAAATGAGTAATTTCGAAGAAAATAAAATACAGTCGAAACAGACAGTATTATCTCCAGAAGAACGGCGTTTAGTTCTGAAAGTCGAAAGTTATTTCAATTTGGAAAAAAATATTATGGGTTCATTGACATCTGTTATGACAGTTTAGAAACGCACCTGCGATGCTTGCGGTATCTCAGAGAGGACATTTCGAAGAATTAATAACATGAGTGAGGATGAAATAAATAAAGTAAACAAAAGAAATCGTCGACATCCAAAAACTTTAGATTTGCACCAGTCAATTAAACTTGCAATTAAAAATATTATATATAATATGTATAAAGTCAAAGAACATGTAACAGTTAGTGCTGTGTTAGAAAAAATAAAAGACAAGGAACTGTGTGATATTAGTTTAACAAGTTTGTTACAGTGCTGAGTGCTGAAACATTTAGGTTTTTGATATAAAAAGACAAATAATGTGTAAACTATCTAATGTTGTTTCAAAATGGTGACATTTTTAAGAAAATGCATGAACAATAAAACGTCTGATAGTCCGAGGCAAGTTAAATGAAACTTGGATTTTTGCTAAAGGAAATATGTCAAAATCATCCTGGCAAGATGGCACCACGAAATTTTATTCTTCTAGTCGTTCCGGTAATGGTAAACGCTGCATTACACTTCATGCTGGAAATGATGAGGGTTTTGTTCCTGACGCTAGTTTAACTTTTTCGTCCACAAAGAATACAGGTGGTTGTGTGAAGAAAATTTTTTAAAAAATTGGAGCGACCATCCATAATAGTGTTGGATAATGCATCCTACCACTCAAGAGTAGAAGAGAGATTTCCTTCAAGCAGCTGGAGAAAAGAAGAAATAAAGTTGTGGTTGACAGAAAAGAAAATTTATCACAGTGACATATTTTAAAAGTCGATTTACTTCAAAGGTGTGGAGAGCACACAATTCAAAAGAAATTTGTTACTGACCAAATGGCTCTTAAATATGGCCATGAAGTTCTTCGACTTCCGCCCTACCATTGCCACTATATTGTAATTGAGTTAATTTGGGGTATAGCCAAAAATTTTTATGATAAACATGCATCCAAAACAACAGATGACGCTAGCGTTCTTAGTTTATGGAAAGAATTGCTAAAACAAATAAAGGCAGAACAATGGCAAAATTGTATTAGACATACGGAAGACATAATCGTTCAGTCTTTCTAAACCGAGCGAGTTATAGATGAGGTCGGGCCTTTAGTTATTCGGATAGACAATTCAGATAGTGACGACTCTGATAATGAAATATTAGACAGTGAATAGGACAAATCGTTTGCTAAAAAGAAGTAACAAAAAAGGGTTTCGGGAATTCAATTCGGACTTTGTGGTGTGTTTTAGTTAAACGATAAAGTACCTTCGGTCTAATTACTGGACTGCATACTCTCAATAGCTTTGGTATTAATTACTGGACTACACGTGTTTAAACCTTTTATTTTTCTGAAAACTCAAAAGTGATTTAGTACCATTTTGTTTCAAGGTTATATTTAATAAAGTGTCTTGGCCAGTATTTTCCAATTGTACTGCATGCAAAACCATTCGTATAATTTTCACTCTATCATAATAGACTTATAGAGACCTTGATGAACATTTGATGTCGACAAATCATTTCGAGTATTCTAAATATTCCGTCCCACTTCTTTTAACACACCCTGTATATTATATTAATTTTATTTGCCTTTGATACAGTTAACTCCAATATTATTCTTCTTCTTCTTCAGTGCCTTATCCGGTCCGGATGTTGGC
The DNA here is from genome assembly GCF_040954645.1 of Diabrotica undecimpunctata. Lineage (NCBI taxonomy): Eukaryota > Metazoa > Arthropoda > Insecta > Coleoptera > Chrysomelidae > Diabrotica > Diabrotica undecimpunctata. Next base: position 114,779,285 of record NC_092803.1, on the reverse strand, counting down.
TATCATGTTTTTGTCGACTGCTCTGCGAAACAGCTCCGCTGAGGTCATCCCAAACCATTGTCGGAGATTTTTCAACCACGAGATACGACGGCGTCCCGGTCCTCTTCTGCCAAATACTTTACCCTGCATAACGAGTTGAAGAATTCGATATTTTTCTTCGTTCCGCATCACGTGGCCGAGGTACTCAAGCTTACGTTGTTTAATTAAATTAAGCACTTCTTTTTCTTTTGTCATGCGCTGTAGGACCTCAACGTTGGTGACATGGTCCACATAAGATATTTTTAGTATCCTTCTGTATATCCACATCTCGAAGGCTTCGATTCGTTTTTCAGTGGCTTGCGTCAGTGTCCAGGCTTCAACTCCATATAGTAACACTGGAAGAACGTAGCACCTCACTTACCAATATTATTACTGAACATAAAATACAGGAAATTAAATATCTTTACTTTTCAATCGTTTGGAATTAAATATTAACGCCCCACTGTTTGAGGCCCACTGATCACATCTTAATTGCATATCGGCCGTCGTAGGGTAAAAGGACTTTACAGGGAGTATACTATATTTACCATATGACTTTTAGTAATATGCCATTATTACACATTTATTTATTGATAATATACCGTATTAGTAAATATATCACTAATTTACAATAACATATTAATATATTACGGACCTGCTTCCAAGCCATATTCACACACATACACACACACACACTAATATATATTGATCTAGTGATAATATATAATATCACTGTTTATTTATTTTGTTTGATGTTAGATACATAGATCATATATTAATAGATTAGTCGTTCCCCCTGCAAACTGTTAAGGAAACATAACGTCTCTTCTTTTAGCTTAGTTTATTTAATATGTGTCTTTACTTTCTGCTCTATAGTTTTCGGAATTAAAACATCAAAGAGGTAGTGACGCCCTATTTTACTATTTATCATTGATCTTTAGATTTACTGCTCTCCTGGTACCGTTCGCGTCATAAAAAACTGGTACAACTCTTATAATCAAAAATCGTGTTTTTTAAGTTGTGTACGTTGATCTTGTCACATATGTCATTCTAATTTCTAGGGCACCGTTGCCAGTTCAACGAAAATATTATATGAAACCAGCTAAAAGCAGGGCTGTTCGACAGACCGCCAGTTTTAAGTGTACTAAAAACTAAAAAATTATCGAGCATTCTCGATCAGTCAATCACATTAAATGTGTTTAAACATGCATCCTAAAAAATTCCCATATTAATTTTGTAATTTTCCATCATCTTAATTAAGTACCCATACATTGATTTGTGTCTTATTATAATTTATGAAAATATTTCAATTCAAAAATAATGATAGATAATTGATCTAGACATAACTTTAAATTATTATAATAAAACATTACAGTCGGATATTGGATTGTAACTGTCATGTTTTGAAAAGCGTTTTTTCGCCCCGGATATTTTATAGTTTATAATACGTAGGATAAAGTATAATATTTTTTTATGGTTCTTGTACTAAATAATCAATTAATCTTGGTAGTTTGCCTGTTACTAAACTTATTAACACAAAATACAGTTCGTGTTCGGTAGGCAATTGAAGTATAAAATTACAGTAGACGCATTCCAATGTTCCCTGTGCCAATACCCTAGGTTTAAAGATCCTTTAAACATTTTGGATATTAACTCAACCCTATCTCTGGTTATTAAATTAATTAGATACGGTTTTTTGTTGTTAATGATAAAAATAATACCTATCTACATTACAATACAATTACAATAATACATTTTTGAACGTTATTTTTTTTTTATTTAGATTTAGTGCAATTCCGTTATCTGCGATGGCAACAACGAATTGATTCACGAACCATTGTGTCCAGTCTGAACACAGGTTTACATTGGGAAAAAAAGTGTACCAGTTTTATATGACGGGAAGTGTACTAAATTCAAACATCTAACTAGTCCATTATTCTAATATATTTATTGCAACTATATGACTCACGCCTACATTTCCTTCGATCTGAGCAACGCGGCCTAGAATCCCCAGTGTGCGTGAAACGTGTCTCATTTTTTTTATTCTTCCATTCGTCGTTTCGAGGTTATAATCAATAGGTGTGATATCTTATGAACTTGCAAGCCATTTTATTGAACTCTATCTGCGAATTTATTTGTCCAAGTTTTTATTGGAAACGACTTTATCACATTAACTTTTGCCTAAAGGACTTTCCTTTCAATTGTAAAGTACACTTAACAAAGTTAAAGGATTATATACTTATGTCTGTGTTGTTTATTCAAGGCTTTAAGATCAAGTAAACTAGACTTAAGTTTTTATTGGAAACGACTTTATCACATTGACTTTTGCTTAAAGGACTTTCCTTTTAATTCTAAAGTACACTTAACAAAGTTAAAGGATTATATACTTATGTCTGTGTTGTTTATTCAAGGCTTTAAGATCAAGTAAACTAGACTTAAATACTCAGCTATTCTGCATTCTTCTAATTTTTTTCAGTTGTTCTATACCCTTTTTATGCTTGTCTTTGACATTCGCTTTAGGACTGTACAAAAAAATTTCCACAAGGACAAGATTAAGATTTCCGTCATTGGTTACAGTTCTCTAGCTTCGACTATTTGAACAAAGGTCAAAAGGACCAAGATTTTTTTCTTTTTCTTCTTGCTTTGTATAAGCAACTTGTTCATTGGCGGGTTGTTGCTTCTATGAAAGATTTTTACTCCATCTCTTGCGCGGTCGGCCGATGCCTCTTTTATCCATTAAGTGGTTGTTCCTTGTTATTTTAACGACTCTGGTGTCCGCCATTCTACTGATGTAATTGTTCCATTCTTTTTTTTTGTTTAGTGCCCAATCGTTTATACCCTATACATTACATTTTACTCTGATATCGTCACTCCGCATTTGGTCTCTCAGCGTGTTTCCTGTCATATTCTTTTGAGTCTTCTAATTTCTGCTGTTTCATGCTAGAATATCGTGACATTATCTCTATACCTAAACTCTAAACTGAAAAATGACACTTTAATAAAATATAATACTAAAAGTGAAAGCTGACTGACCTAGAAATAATATACGACAAACGTATTATTGAAAATGCTTTCAAAGCAACCTTGGTAGTAGGTCATGCCTATTTTTATTTTAATTTGATTTTTATTTAATTATCAATGGTTTTGGATTCATTATATAAGAATATTAAGAATTTCAAGAATAAAAAGTCCTACCTTTTCCCCAGTTGATACTATTCGTAACCATATGCATCGTTGCTCTATTATCTATTCCCAGTCTAGACATTTGATCTTCCATCCCTTTACATTTTTCCTCCGCTTCATCGCGTTCCTTACTTACTATAACCAATTCTTTTTTGACATTAATAAGTTCGTTTTCCAAAGCGTCTATTTTCTCTATAAGGGTTTCTTCGCACGTAGTTCGTTCTCCTTGGACTTCTTGCAACCTAAAATATTTAATTATATCACATCAATTCCCCAGTCCAAACATCAAAACAGTGGAATTGTTACCTGAGTCCACTGAAAGGATATTTGGCTGGATAAAACTGAAAGGAAAGGAAGTGATCTTCCGTATAGATAGTTAAGTACTGCCGATTATTTTCCTCATGTTACTTGATTGGTGATCTAATTACTAAGGGTATTATACTAAACATCAGATAGCTCTGTGAGATACGTAAAAAAACCACTGATTTACACTTAATAATACAATGAACAAAATTAAAATGTTCCCATATCAAAACAAAGTTTATTTTAAGTAATATTATTACTTAATTAAGTAAGTAATCACTAGCTAAATAAATAGCATCAATCATGTTCAAGATAAATATTTGCAATAAATACCAACAAAACGCAAACGGATTCTGTTTTGATGTTTGATGTTTTGCTATTTGTTTAAGTTTTCTGTAATAATGACCCACAGAAAATGTACCAGAAAAAGATAAAATTGAATTATATGAAGAACTGGAAGAATTATATGGAAAATTACCAAGAAATGATACAGTACTAATGGTTGGTGATTTCAATACAAACGTAGGTAAAGTAAACCAAAATAAGGAAGTAGTCGAGAAAGAAACTATTCATGATGACACAAACGATAACGGAAGAAAATTATGCCACCTAGCAGCAATAACAAACAGTTAAATTATAAGCACACTTTATGCATAGAAGAGAGCATAAAGTTACATTGCTGATACATAGCACAACAGATAGCAATCAGATAGATCACAGAGTAATATGCAAAAAAATGGAAAATAATAATGTACGACGTCAGATCATATAGAGGAGCAAATACGGATACAAGCCATTTTCTAGTAACAAGTAATAAAATGAAGGTAATTTAAACAGAGAGAAAAAGACAAAACAAAAGAAGATGGAACCTGGAGAAGTTAAGCGTACAGGAACTAAGAGAACAATACGAGACAACCTTTACGAGACAACCAACAATTACACCAAACAACAATTTAACTATGATCCTTGGTGACGAAAAGATGGTCCAAAAAGAACTATTGAATACCTGGGAAAAAGTGTTGCAGGTAAAAATGTCTGGGGAGTGGGAGTATGAGGAAATAATTGGCGAAGACAAATGAATACAAAATATGCATTAAATTCAATTATAAATTAAATATATTGTTAAGTAGTCGTTATTTTTATAATTGAGGTGGTTAAAATAAAAATGGTTTAAGTCAGTAATTTGTCATTATTGAGTTATGCTCATATTAGTTTTGTCTATATTAAAATCTATTAGCAAGAAAAATGGTGTAGGTCAAAAGTATTCTTCTCCCTTATAGATGGCAGCATCGGTTTGAACAGCAAGCAAAACCACTCATATCATAGTTAAATTGTTGGGTAAGTCTGACCTACAGCACTTTTAAAGTGGCAGTTTTTGTAGATGTTGTTATTAATTGTTGAGTATGTCTTATGACGTTTCCAGTGTGTTAGTGAAAATAACAGTGAACCTAGTGTTTGTGCTTACTCAGGATTGGACAAATGGCTAATCTCAAACTCAGAAATACAGGTAAGTGACATTACATTTACGTGTACTGATGAAAAGTGTAACATAATCATAGACTTTGTATTTACTTTTCATATAGACTTATATCTGAAAGATATTATCGGTTATCGCTAACAGTGTTTACTTATTTTTATTTTAGAAACTGATGTCGAAAACAGTGTACCTATGTAATACACAATACAAGATATACCGAAGTCAAAACAAGAACATGAAAATCCACCATGAACTCGGAAAAGGCAGATGAGTGTGGTAAAAAAACGAGTAATGCTAAGAAATACAGGCAACAAATACACGACTTAACGTAGTAAAATAGTAACAAGAAAGGTATTTACTAACAATAACTGTTTTTGCAAAAAGAAATGTTTGCAACAAATACCAGAAAAGCATGTGCTCATGATTTTAAATCATTTTGGAAGTTAGGTTCCTTTCAGAAGGGCAATCCATCAATGGCTGTAAGAAGTTCTTCCTTTAGACATTTAAGATATTTGATGGCCGCACATCGAGGGCTATTAAAAAATTGCAAGTGGAAATAAACCTGGTTCTGATTACAGAGCTCGTCGCATTTCTAGCAAAAAAATTCCTATGGAACGCATGAGAATACATCAATAGCTTCCCAGCATATCAGTCACATTACACGAGAGCTAAAAATCCCAACCGTAAATATTTATCATCACAACTTAATGTTGCTCTTATGTATAATTTGTACAAGGAATCCAGTGACGACAGAAATATTATCCCTGTTTCTATCGACATTAATCGTAGGACATTTAACAATGAATTTAATATTAGTTTCCATGTACCACATACAGACACCTGCAGTAAATGTGACAGCTTAGTGACTAGAATGTGACTTAGAATTACGTAATTTGGAAACTCGAACATGAACTACATCTACGGCAAGCAGAGCGTGCTCAAACTTCAATGAAGTCTGATAAACGAAAATTCCAGAATTATGAATTCTATTACTCTTTTACGTTTGACTTAGAAAAGGCTCTCGCTTTTCTCAAGCCAAGTACGTCCACAACATACTAAAATACAATATGTATGTTTACAACTTTGGCTGTCACGATAGCCGTTTAGACTGGTTTAGGCTTTATGTATGGGTGAGATGAGATGCTTGACACTCTAGGTTCGCAAGAAATCGCGCATAGTTAAGCACACTGAAACACGCACATCTGATAAGTGATGAAAGATAGTACAGTATTTAGTGACACCAATCAGGCGGACACAATTAGTCTGAAGTTTATGGTGAGTGGTCATTTTTACCTACCCAAAGATGCAGGCTTTATATCAATAGAGACTTATTCCAGAGTAAAAGCAATTTATGTCTCAAACAATATTTTGATAAAGAAACACTAAATGAAGAATTAGACTTTTCCAGCATTAACATTCTGCCAAGCGCACAAAAAACAAGGCCGAGATTATTGAAAAACATTGTACAAGACTAACTTTATATCAGTCCTCGAGCAGTGACTATTATAAAAAAACCAGGTATGTCTCACTTGCTGCCATTTTCCACCTGTATATCAAAGTTATTTCAATAACTTTATTACATTTGATTCTCTTGCACTCGTTGATGATTCAGGACCACTGACCAATGATAAGTTTCCAACGAGTAACTAACCTGAGGCATAAAATCTTCTTCTTCTTCTTCACGTGCCATCTCCGCGACGGAGGTTGGCAATCATCATGGCTATTCTGATCTTAGATGCTGCTGCTCTGAATAGTTCAATTGATGTGCATCCGTACCATTCCCTCAAGTTACGCAACCATGAGATTCTTCTTCTTCCTACACTTCTCTTGCCCTGGATTTTCCCTTGTATAATCAATTGAAGTAGGTTGTATCTCTCATTACACATAACATGCCCCAGGTATTGCAGCTTTCGTGTCTTGATGGTTTCCAATACTTCCATTCTTTTGTTGATTCTTCTCATGACTTCGTTGTTTGTTACATGCTCGGTCAATGATATCTTCAAGATTCTTCTATACACCCACATTTCAAATGCTTCCAACTTTTTAGCAGTCGACGCGTTAAGTGTCCATGCTTCTATCCCATAAAGCAGAGTCGAGAAAATATAGCACCTTGCCAGCCTAACTCTCAAGTCCAATTTCAGTTCTCTTGCACAAAGTACCTGTCTCATTTTATTGAAGTTTGTACGTGCTTTCTCTATTCGAACTTTGATTTCTTTGGAGTAATCGTTTGTGTGATTAATTATTGTGCCAAGATAGTGGTAGTTTTCAACTTGTTCTAAAACACTACCGTTAATTGTCAGGCTTTCACCATTATTTTGGGTTTTTGGTATCCTCATAAATTTGGTTTTCTTGGTGTTTATTGATAATCCATATTCCTCTCCATACTCAACTATCTTGTTCATTAGCTTTTGGAGGTCTCGGAGGTTGTCTGTTATAATGATAGTATCGTCCGCATATCTAATGTTGTTAATTGGTGTTCCATTGACCTTGATTCCTGCTGTTTCTCCCTCAAGAGCTCTTTTCATAATTTCTTCAGAGTATGCATTGAATAGTAGTGGTGACAATACACACCCCTGTCGCACTCCTCTTTTAACTTCGAACTCTTCTGATTTGTGTTCATTAATGCTTACGTGTGCCTGCTGTTTATAATATAGATTTGTTATAATTCGAAGGTCATTGTGTTGTATTTGTTTTGCTTTGAGGATGTCCATTAGCTCTTTGTGGCGGACTTTGTCGAAAGCTTTGTTGTAGTCTATGAAACAGACGTACATATCTTGGTTCACATCCAAGCATCTCTGGATTAGTACGTTGAATGCAAATAGAGCTTCACGGGTACCTACGCCATTACGGAATCCAAATTGAGTTTCTTCAATATCCATATCAAGTGTTTTGTAAATGCGTTTATGAATGATCTTTAAAAACAATTTAAGTGTGTGAGACATCAGGCTTATGGTACGGTGGTCGGTGCATTCTCTAGCATTTTTCTTTTTTGGGAGACAAATGAATGTTGAGGTCAACCATTCGTTGGGTATGTCACCCGATTGATAAATTTTATTAAAAAGCTTTAAGAGGACATCAATGTACTCATTTTCTATTATTTTAAGGATATCAATAGGCAGTTGATCTGGCCCCGGGCTTTTTCCGTTTCTGGTGTTCTTTAGTGCATACATTATTTCTTCCTTTGTAATTTCTGCACTTGTTTCTCTGTCCTCAAAAGACAAGTCTTGTGGGTTTCCTCTTTCGTCGTCGAAGAGCTCTCCCATATACTCTTCTCATCGTTTTAGTTTTTCGTCAGTCGTTATCATAGTATTTCCATTTTTATCTAAAAGAGTTGTATTGTGGTTTCTTTTTTGCAGTCCTGCCATTTCTTTAACCTTTTTATGTATGTTGAATAGGTCGTATTTGTTCTGAAGATCCTCTATCTCTTTACATTTTTCCTCATAGTAAGTTTGTTTTGTCTCTCTTATCTTTTTTCTGATTTTGTTGTTAATGATTTTGTAATTGTGACTGTCTTTGTTCTTGGCTTGTCTTCGTTGTTCCATCATGCCGAGTATCTCGTCGGTAGCTATCATAAAATCTACACTGTTGTTAATACACGACGTTGATTTGATTTTCTGTATCTTTCTTTATCTAATAAACTTTTGATGAAAAAGTGGTGTAAGTCAGTTTAACCCTTCTGCTAAATCCCCCTGTATAAATTGGTTTAATACACCTCCATCAAGAGATTTACCTACGTATTACTGACAGAGGTAAAAGATAATTAATATGATTTGTTTGTCGTGAATTTAATGATAGTGATTTTAGTAAAAGCTTCTGTTTATCATGTTAAGCTGACATATATTTTTCTCCGTGAATATTATAATAAGTTATGCTCTAAAAGAGTACTGACTGGTATTACAGTATGAATTATGTCCAGCAACAGAAATAGTCGATGAAAAAGAACATTATTATTATTAGATGCCTTTTTAAGATAAATAAAAAAGATACGAAGAGACTAATAAATTTGTCAAGTTTCAATAAAAGAACTGTTTTCTCAATCTAATATTTCAATATTGTCCATGAGGAATAAAGCTGTACTAAGATTGTCGTCTAAAAATGCTCAAGTAATATACTTAACAAAATTTAACCCCATAAATGGAAGGATGGTCACTCTGAAGAAGTAACTGATGGAATATATGAAATTAATAAATATTTTACGAATTGCTACACAAATGTATGACGTACTAAACAATATAAAAAAAACACAGATAAATGGGACCTCAATGTACAAATGAACCTGAAGAAAAGACAAAGTAAAAAAAATGGTACGCAAGAAGAAAACAATTAAGAAGAAGAAAGACTGGTATGATCAAGACTGTGAGACACTAAGAGTAACAACAAACATCACTAGAATCACACGGTTGAACAATCCATCAGAACAAATGAGAAAGAGCTATGAAACAGCGAGAAATGAACGCAAATCCATAAATAAAAAAAAAAAATAAAAAAGCTGGATGAACAGAAACTTAAATGTTGAGAATTGTAGACACAATAATTATAAAATAAGCAAATTTCACAAAAAAGTTACCATACCAAAAAAAAGCAGACTAAAAAATGTAAAAGGAGAAATTGGACTCGAACCCAAACAGATCAGCAGAATATGAGAGCAACATTATAAAAAAAAAATAAACATCAATGAAAGGCACTAAATGAAATAACGGAATACTAAACACTCATGACATTGACGAAATCGAAAATCCAACAGCATATGAAATAAAAAAACAAATAAAAAAACTCGGAAATTACTGAAGGCATCAGGTGAGGATAATATAGTAGCAATTGGGCTTCACTATGGCCTAGAAGAAGAGAAAGACCGAGAAAAAGATAGATAGATGACGACCTATGAACCATGAAGAAAAAATGAAAGCTGATCACCACAGCTTTGAAACGCATAGCGAATCATAATAAATAAAGTGGAATAATCCCTATAAAAAAAATAGGATTATGACACAAAAAGGCATGAGCCAAAATCCCATGATTTTGCAAGGCTATGATCATGATGATTATTGTCTAAAATTTATCCTGATAATAGTTTAATTGCACGATATGATACCGATAATTACCGAAAATGTAAATTAATTATATTTAAAAAAAAAATGAATTTTGGCTGGTAACTAATTATATTTTTCAAACAAATGACTGGCAATTTTAACAAGTCTATAATACAAAGAGGTAGCTAAAAGAGTTTTAATAAATGAGTTGTTTAAAAATAAGCACTTTTGTATATCAGAAAAACCAAATTTATCTTTTAAATTGACAAAAAGATATAATTTGTTTTACTAGTAAATTTGAATACTTCTACGTTATTTAAACAATTTTTATTTTATAAATACGTTGCTGTACACGTGCACGGACAAACATTTTTCGTGAAGGTGAAAAAATCTCAAATAATATAAAAGGCTGATAAAAAGTTTATATATGCATATAAAACTGAATGTAAAACAATTGTATATAAAGATCAAAATATTGTAGGTGATACACTACAAAAACTGTTGAGAACCCAATAGCTCAGAAAAAGCTCTAAGAGTTACATGGATCAAGAACCTTGTTTCGAAGCTAGATTTGTCGGAAGACAGTTTCTGCAACATATTCTCTTGGTGTTTCATATTTTTGGACATTTCGTCCCTCTCCTTATTCCACTGAGATTCTTTGTGTTTGAGTTGGTCTTGAAGTTGCCTAAAATATAAAAAACACTTTTATTGAATTTATTAGTTAAAATCAATATTAAGCAATAACGTATGTAATAAAGGTTTCATTCTACGGAAAAATCATCTATCTATATAAAAGGCTATTTTGTCAAGTTACACCGTTTGCCCAGTAAGGTATCGACGCCATCTAGGAAAGAAATATGAATTACCAAAATTTGACATTTCAATCACATTTTGTTCTTAAAACAATACGTCTAATTAATAATACTGTATTAATTAGATATTAATATAATTAATAATTACTTTTAATAATATTTTTATGATAGAATTTATTACAAAATAATTTAAAGCTTTATATTAGTTTAAATTTAAAATCCTTGTGAGAACTTAGTAATTTTTATTTAACTGAGCGCGGTGTCTCTTGCATATCACGAATTAGTTTTTTACTTATTAAGTGAGGATGTTTGTCAAGATGTTTGAATTGAAGGAATTATACATAACAATAAATAAAAACTAAAATTGAAGGATAGACATACTAAAGCATTTAACAAAAAATATAATCAACAGAATCCCTTCTATAGATTGTAATAAAGAATATATAAGACAAAGTTCCAAAAAAGATCGGATTACCTCATACAAAAGTAACTGTAGATTACACCCAGAAAAATGTACTCCTGCCACACATGTATATGATAATAATCACACTATGGATTATAGTTCCTTTAAAATCATTTAAATTTTTATCTTATATTACGCTCTTGTATTGCTTCTACGTTCCATTCATTAGAGTTTCATAAAATAGATAGAAGATTAATTTGGTTCATGCTCGTAAAATGTTTATACATTAGGCCTTATACAAAAATCTAAATTATGTGAATTAGTTACTGATGATTTTGCCTCTACCTATTTATCTAACATAAATAAAAAAAAATAAGACAAAACATTTTTATGCACCTGGTATATTTCTGAGTTAGGTATAAGTAAAAAATAAGATAGTTTTTACCACTAGATTTAAGTTGAAAATTGAGATAAACGAGATCTTATATCTCAAAATTATTGTACATAGGAGGGATGCAATGATATACGGAGAAGAAAGTATAGAGATAAATAAAAAAATGTATATAAAAGATATAAAAGATTACTTTAGTTTCTTGTTGAGGTCATTATTTTGGTTGTCCAAATTAAGTTTCTCTTTTTCTAGGTCAGCTATCTTGGTGCGCAATCCTCGAGAAGCTTGGAGGCTATTGCTTACTCTGGATCTGTAATCCGTGGTATTCTTTTTCTCAGCCTCTAACTCGGCCTCAACTTTCTAAAAAATTACAAGTAACTTATAAATATATTTTAATGATTCTAAATAACACTCTAAAGAGAAATGTTGGCGTTAATCTGCAGGTTTCAAAATTTTTAATCAAAATAAATAGAGTGAATAAATAAGCTAGAAAGAACTAGCTAGAGTAGTTCTCATTATCATAACAACACTCATATAATTGATACATTATATTGATACCGAAATATTTAAAAATAAAAAAGGTTCGCAGAATTGTGTTGACTATCTGGCGATTGTTATAGAGTTTACGCGGTAAAAAACTTTGCCGAAAAAAAGTGGTACAGTAGGCGGTACTGTAGACTAGCTCGAAGATTCGTACTTTACACTACGATGTTTTCGGTATTTTTAAATTTTAAATACTACTGTTAAAATTGAACAAAGTAATTTCATTATTACTTTTTATTTTTCGATTTTTTTTAAGTTTATTTATTTTAACAGTTATTACATTCGAAAGTACATAAAACCGCCGTTAGTTATAGATTTTAATAAAATTAAACAAATATACATGTTATATAACGTCTTCAACCTCCTCGACGAGTAAATGGACTCTTCCACCTATTTCGTGTTGCTAATTTCGTAATAAAATATGCATTACTAATTGAGAATTTTTTAAATACGTAGTATTTATATTGAACAATTGCAATTTAGCTTTCTTCATTCTTTTTTCTTTATTTCTTTTAATTTTTCTTTATGTTATTATTAATGTCTTTATGGTTGATTCTGTTAGAACATAATGACGGTATTAGCTTTTTGTTTCGATACAGGGTAGCGGCAAGCCGCTTATACGTATTTCGACCTCTCTAGGTCTCATCAGAGCGGTATATGCCACTGCTCTGAATCGAAACAAAATCTATCCCGTCGTAGGCCAATAATGATCGAAATAGCTATTTACAGACGTAATGTAGGAAATCGTATTATTTCTCTTGTTGTTATTAGATGGCGAAAGATGTTAAGTATACAATATGAAACAGTGCATAAAATTTTCAATGAATATGTATTTTCGGAAATTTTTAGGGTGGCCACTTTTTTGTCGGTCAGTGTAGAAACTAGTTACCGATACATATAGATGTCCCAGATATCGCATTGAAGTATAGATCATCGGTTAAGTATAGAATATTTCCATTTCTTACAGCAAGACAACTACATGAGGAAGATTTCAACGCCCACGCAAAATGGAAGCGATGCTGGGAAACGATAACCGCACCACAAATAGCGATGAAACACAACGAGCGCCTACCAGGTATGGAATTAGGAATTAACCCGCCTTGAGTGGAAGACTCTATCCGTATTAGAATATCATTGGACATAGAACTCGACAAACTATTGAGCACATTGTGATGAAATGTCCGATGTCGGCATAGTCTGGTAGCTTGATCGACTTCTTCCATGCCACAAATGCTGCACTGAAGTGGATTAATGATCTCCACATAAAATTATAATTATGATCACTCGTTCCTATCTCTGCGGTAGAATTTTATATATTCTACATCTGTTTTGATCTGTAATATTTGCTTTAATATATACACTCCTGGTCAAAAAAATTCTGACACTTGCATTTTGTATGTTTTTTAAAATTCTGTAGGCGTTGAGTAGGTTAAAAGGGAGGCAGTACACATTAATAATAGAAATCGTTTATTTAAAATACTAAAAAAGTAATAATAGGACAAATAACTAACAGAAAATAAAGTAACAAGTAACGCAAAAACAATTAACATCGTTCCAAAATTTGAACAAAAAAAATTTTAATCGCCCACAGTTGGCTGTTCTTTAGGTTAAGTATTAGGTATTATCTCCCTTACATCTTCCGAGGATTTCAGTACGCCTAGGGATACTTGCAATAAGTTGCTGAATCTGTTCTTGCGATATATTTTCCCATTCTTTATTCGACGCTCTTTTCAACTATTGAAATATTTCTGACAATGGTTGCCTCTTTTTAATCATTTTTCCTAAAATGTGTTATAAATATTCTAATATTCTAATGGATTCATGTCAAGACTACAAGCTGGCCAATCCAAAACGGAAACTCGGACAGTATTTAAATAGTCCATGACGATTTGCGTAGTATGTGGAAGCGCATTATCATGTATAAATAAGAAATTATCCCCAACGAAAGGGGCATAGGGGACAACATTGTCCTCCAGATACTGTCTTTTGTATATGTCTGCTGTTAGAGTTTCACGTTCAATGAAAATTAATTCGGTGCTTCCGTTGGAAGAAATAGTCGCTCATGTCATAAAACCTCCGCCACCAAACAGCGTTTTGGGTGAAACACAGCAAGGTGCACATCATTCTCCGGGTCCCTTCATACACGTTCGCATCCATCTGGAGATTGTAAGCAAAAACGGGACTCATCAAAAAATATTACAACATTCCATTGCTGAACAGTACAGTCTCTGTGATCATTCGTAAATCTCAATGTCATTAGCTCAATGAGCTGCTGTTAATTTAGGGCAAGCTACTGGCTTATGAGAACGAAAACCACATTCATGTAGGACTCTTCTTACAGTTCGTGCAGAAATATGAGTTTCTAGAGCTTCTAACAAACAACTAGCGAGAACATTTGACGTTAAAGAGGGGTTCCGTAATGCGAAAATCTTAAAAAATGTTCATCACGCTGGTCTCTGCATCTTTTTTTGCCTGATCCTGGTCTTCTAGTGTATTTCCCAGTTTGACGACACTTCGTAAAAGCATCATGGACTTCTTCTTCTTAAAGTGCCCTCTCCTCAATGGAGGTTGGCTACTACAATTTTAAACTCTTCTCTATCTCCAGCTGTTCTTATTAGCTGTTCAAAATTTAGCCCTGTCCATTGTCGGATGTTTCTGAGCCACGATAGTCTTTTCCTTCCTAGGCCTCTCTTTCCCTCGATTTTTCCTTTCACTATAAGTTTGGCATATTGGTACTTATTATTTCTCAGTATGTGGCCTAGGTATGATGTTTTTTTAACTTTTACTGTGTTAAAAAGTTCTCTTTCCTTGCCTATTCTATGCAGCACTTCTTCGTTTGAGGTATACGATGTTCATGAAATTTTGAGTATTCTCCGGTAGATCCTCATTTCAAAGGCCTCCAATTTATTTACGGTTGATGTTTTAAGGGTCCACGTTTCAACTGCATATAGAAGAGTCGACCAGACGTAGCATTTTGATAAACGTAGTCGAATTTCGAGTTTTATTCGAAAATCACAAAGCAGTTTTTTTATTTTTTCGAAAGATTTTCTGGCCTGTTCTATTCTCGATCTTATTTCTAGATCAGGATTTAGGCTTCTATCGATCCAACATCCCAGGTACTTAAATCTATTGACCTGTTCTAAAATGTGCCCATTTATTGTGCAAGGTTGAGGTACGTTTTGGTTTTTTCGGATTGACATCACTTTGGTTTTTTTAATGTTTATTTTCGTACCAAATTGCTCACAGGTCGAGTTGGTCTTGTCGATGAGTCGTTGTAGACCTAAGTCGGAATCCGCAATTAACACTGTATCATCGGCGTATCTGATACTGTTGATATTTACGCCATTCACCTTGACTCCATCCTTGGAATCCTCCAATGCTTCTTTAAATAGAAACTCGGAGTAAAGATTAAACAGCAGAGGCGACAGAACACATCCTTGTCTAACTCCCCTCCTAATTTTTACTTCTGCGGATGTGGAACCTTCGATCTTAACTCTGGTGTTTTGGTTCCAGTACAAGTTTTTTAAGAATTTGATGTCTTTTCCATATATACCGACTTCTTGCAAACGTTCTAATAGTAGGTCGTGTCTTACGCAGTAAGTTAGTTTCGCACTTTCTATAGATACGATTATGTACGATTTTTAGTAGGACTTTTACTGCATGACTCATAAGGCTTATCAGACGGAACTCATTGCAGTGTTGTGGGTTTGGCTTTTTTGGTAGTGGGATGAATATTGACTCCAGCCAATCTTGGGGTATTTTACCTGTATCATAAATGCGATTGAATAAAAGGACAAATATTTCGATATTTTCTTCGCTGATTAATTTTAACGTTTCTGGGTATATTCCGTCTGGACCTGGGCTTTTATTTGTTTTAAGATGATTAATTGCATTTATGATTTCAGATTTCAGAATTGTTGGCCCTTCGTTGTTATTTTCCAATCTTGGTTCTTCTCGTATGTCATGAAAAAGAATTTTAATATAGTTTTCCCATTCTTTCAGTTTATCTTCCGTTGATTCTAGCAGTTTGTCATCCGTGTTCAGCATGGTGTGAAAAGTCGTTCTCTTGGTAGTCGATGTAAACTCTTTTACCTTTTTATGTAAATTAAAAAAATCGTGCCTTTGTTGTAGTTCTTCTATTTCCACGCATTTTGTTTCCAGTCATTTCTCTTTTGCTTCGGTTATTTTTTTTTTCGAATTATTCTATTTAGTCTTTTGTATTCTCCGTCCTTGTCATTTTTTCCTTTAGATTCTCTTCGTTTGTTCATTAATTGTAAAATCTCTTCTGTCATCCATTCCTGTTTGTTATTTCTAGGTGTTACTTTTAGATGTTTTTCCGTTACATTGTTCATTTGTTCATGGACACATGATGGCAAAAGCATCATTGAAAATATGCAAATGGTTTGCAATATAACGTTTACTTCGACCATCTTCATGTAAATCCACAACTTTTGCATTATTTTCGGGAGTCATACTAACACGATTTCATTTTTTTGCCAAATGTCAAAATTTTGGTTCTATGGCGACGCGATCATTTAAAAACAATAAAAGAACTATTTTTATTCTTACGAATGAACGTTTTTTTATTATTATTATATAATTCCTCCACATTAAAATCACTACATACTGACAAATTAAAAAAACATACAAAATACAAGTGTCCAGACTTTTTTGATCAGAAGTGTATTTATATTTATGTTTGTAATGTATAATTATTTATAATTATATTGTCCATGTACGCCATGCCCTAAATAAATAAACAAAATAAAACTGCAACGTCTTAGTCTTTCTTTCCTTAAAAATGTATTACACTTGGAAAAACCTTATAAGGTGCACGTTAGTTCAAAAGACGAGTTAGGAGAGGGTGTAAAAGCAACTATTTTATTGAATCTCAAGATAGAAACATTTTTTGTTTAATCTTAATCACATTGTTTAAGCAATATATCACATACGGTTAACGATATCTTGTTAATGAGTATAACGATTATGCAGAAGAAATGTATAAGAAATCAGTAGTGATCTCTTATAAATGAAAGTAATATTATTATTCTCCTATGTATTTTCAGTACCTACTACTTTGTGGAATGAAGGCCTGTGCCTTAAACAAGGCAAAATATAAGGAAAGATAAGTGATGGAAAAATACACATGTTTGGTTAAATTACTAAAGAATGTGGTAGAAATTCATTTCCGTAGAACTATTTAGAACTGCAGTGTCAAAAGCAAAAGTAGCCATGATGATTACCAACCTGCTTACAGGAGATAGTACTTAAAGAAAAATTTCACAAGAAAATAATTTAAAAAAATAAAAATTCATGAATAAAAATCTTTAATTTCTAATAAAATTAAATGATAATAATTTACCTGAATTTGGTCCTTTAATCCATGAATAACGCTATTTAATTCGTGGACACACTTATCATGATTTGATCTCTTGTCCTCAAGTTTTTTTTGCAAATCTACGATAACCTATTAACAAAACACATAATTACCTTATTTACAAAACAACCAAATAGTATTTAACAAAAAAGGGTATATTAAACACATTGATATAAAACCTTGATCTTAACTAGTTATCTATTGAGTATCGTTTAAATAAATACTCTAAAGATAGATATACTGCACTTCTCACACAACTTTCTCATTATCAACTACAATTTTTTTTGAATTCTACTCATCAAGGTAGTATCTGGAAAGGTTCGGAAAATGATGTTCGTCAAATGATCATCCCTCATTTGTATAACTCGCCAACTTTATTGTATTATACAATGGATAATAAACAATGCTTAAAAAGAATGGCTTTATCACTGCTATTTCTTATTGAAATGCATCCTTCGTCATTAGTATACTCCGTTCGGCTCGCGGAGATAAGAATACGGCCGAGGCAAGAAGGCCCTGCCTGTAGTAAGAGGCGACTAATGAGTAGGAATCGAGAGGTGGAGAGCCGTTGCCTGAGGTGTCGGGTTTGTAGAAACGCACTCGAGACGTTTAGGCGTCACGGTTACCGGTCTATATTCTTAGTATCTGAGACGAGACTCTCGAGGACCACTCTACTCTCATTCCAAGAGAACCAGGCGAGGTTGAACGAGCTGGGCCCGTACACACCTCTTTTGACTTTACACCACCAATCGGGGTGTCGGTAGAGGTGGAAATTATGCGCATGCGTACGTGTCGTGCCACCTTCATTTTGGTGTCGGTCGTGTCGGACTCGTAGGGGCAGTGGAGTCGCTAACGGTCGTATGCGGAAAGGCCAGGTAGACCAGGGTCCTGTCAAGTTTTTATTTGGAGGGCACAAAGCATTCGCAATGTCATTAGTATATCAACTATTTATTAACAGGAACAGTAAATGAAATTATGGTATCCAATCAACGTATCAAATCCCTGGATTATGGTCAGAACAAAACCAAATATACTCGAAATTAATACCATTTTTATTGTTTCCTTAACCAGTTTTAGCAGAGAAGTTGAAAACGTTGAATAGTTTCAATATCTCGAAAATATGAATATTAAATTCGGCTATCCTCTTCCAATACACGTAGTTCCTGTGATGAAATCACTCAAAAACTGAAAGTGAACTGAAATGATAGGAAGTACCTCTGTTCGATCTATACAAGCTGAAAAAGAGGTGCATCTACGAAAAAGGCCAAGACTTTTTATGACCGAAAACGAAACGAACGGTTAAGGGCTAAGGAGGGTCCGTCCATGCATTACGATCGACTGAAAAAATGTTAATCTTCCAAATATTACCACTAACGATGTGTACTATCGTAGGCAGCTCTCAATGTTCAGCTTTAATATTCACGTTTAGTCGAATCGTGACAGCATTTTCTACACATACCCGGAAATCGTTTCTAAAAAAAAGGGCATGATATATGATAAGTCAGAGGTGAGACATCTTCACATTTTTTGTAACGGAGCGGGGGTCAAAACAAAAATTATACGATTGTAGGTTTCATTCAATACATATGTTGTAAATGTTGTAAGAAGGTTGGACTGCATAGAAATAACCTACTCTATTCGTAGGCATTCCTACCTCGAATGCAATAAGAATATGGGTGTGATCAATTTAGATAAGAGATGGAAACACCACAAGACTGGATTGGCAATATTCGTAATTCATTAAGATTCTTTCAAGAAAATTGCAGTAAAGCAGAAACATGTACGCAAATGGAAACAATTTTTCGAAAAGCGTTACAAGAAACAATGCCTGTTTGGTACTCAAAACATGAAAGGTAATCTTGTAAAATCCATCCAGCGTAAGTCTGTGAGAATTCGAGTTAACTACAATGGTGTTAGGTTAAGAAAACTCGACAGTGTGCCCAAGATAATCATCTTACTCAGAAAGGTTTGTTCCTACTTCCTGAACAATCATATTCAAAATGTTTACCAGTAAGTAATGAAAAATACGACATAGAGCATTTGTCTAAATTATGTGACACGAAAGCAGCTAAATGTCTTTGTAATGTTCCCCACGTCTAAAAAAACCAATACCATTTGAGTTTTAAACGTTTATAAATTATTGTATGCATGAAATTCTGTTTTATCTGTAATGATTTCTAAATATGATTTACAACAATATTAGGGAAAAATTACTTTAAATGTGAATTTAATTTTAAAATCTTTGTAATAATTAACCAACAAACTTTTTTATGAAAAAAACATATATTTAATATCAACGCGTTTGAACAGAACTTTGGAGATACGTTTATACTATCAGATTACTTTATTATAACTAATAAGTTATAACAAAAAAACATAACTATGAGTTGTTATGCCATATTAACAAGTTAACTGCTTCATTTAAATATAATAGCAATTACTTGTTCTTTATCTTGGTAAAAGGACATGCCTGAATCAAAGATAATGAGGTAGTGGATGAAACAGCAAAACATTCAATAAATTTAAATGAAATAGAAAATTTAATAATCTCCAGCAAAATACAATCCAGATTTGCATAAAAAATTAAAAAGGAAATGGAAAACTATTTGGCTCAAGTTTATACAATCCGCAACTTCCGCAAAACATCACACATATTTATATTTGATTATTACTTTATACTAAGTTTCAACACCAAAAATTAATGATAATACAGTTCTTTAAAGAGTCTGAAATAAATATTTAATATGAAATCGTTATCTTTTTAATTTTGTGGCAAAAAGTTTACCCAAGGCCATCCCCTCCTTCTTTACTGTATATACTGTAAATACTGTAAAAATTCGGTAATAACTAATAAAGAACTTAGGAAGTAGGAAATTAACTTATCAAACTAGCAGCATTAAATTTTTGTGTGGATTTTCATAATTTATAACAAAGTTCTAACAGAATAATATCTCCGATGTTGAGTTTAAAAAATACTGACAATATTATTCTTGTGTAGTATTTTCAAAATTAAAAGAATTTACAAGTTGTTTAGTTTAATTTTTTTCACACACTAAAAAATAGATAAGCAATTAGAAAAAAAGTTACTAATTTAAGAAGTTATTTTCAGAAGCAGAGTGGGAAATTTACTTAAAATTGGACAGTTCCCGCAGTAGATGACACAACACTGCTCAAACAGAAGGAACCTTAACTTTTTTAACTAAATATAGCACCACTTTAAATCTCAAGATAAAATACCTGATTTGCATCTTTCGTTAGTTTTTCCTGAGCTTTTAGACTTTCTTCTAGTTCTTCAATTTTGCCGTCCGAACCAATGTGAGTCTTATCGTTAAGTAGTTTTTGCCAATTTCTTACTATTTCTCTAATTTTGCCTTCGTGCTCTATCAGAACGATATCTAAATGGCTTTTTAACTGAGTTCCTTCTCTTTTCAAAGCTTCTATTTGATCAGTTAAATCCCCGGCGTCTATTTCTGATTTAAGCACACTGTCTAATAGCTCTATAATATTATTTCTTCGATCTAGTAAGTTTTTACAAATTTCCGTCAAAGTTTTGGGAATATTTTCGATTGAAGTTTGCATTCCAAAAACAACTTCCGCTGGGACACTCTCCCCTGCTCCTGCTTCAATATCTTTTGGAGTTTCTGGAATCCCTGTAAAAAATAATATTAAATTCTCGATTTCAAATAACTAACTCTATTTATCTTTGCTAAAAAATTAAACTTTACAATGTGTCGCAGTAAGTTGAAACTATAAATATACTCAGATGCAAAAAAAACGCAACGTAGAAAATTTTGGTCAAGTTCAATGTTTTTAAATTTTTTTATTTTTAACCCTATTTTGATAATTTTTTTAGCACACTGTGTATAAATTTATACATTTTAATTCGGTATAGTCAGTTTTTTGATAAAATTTTATATTTGACTTATTGTACAGGGTTAATTAAAACGTGGTTATCCTAATTTTGAAACCTCCTGTGTAATAATTTCGTTTGCGGATTTTCGTAAAACCTTATTTTTCGGTTGCAACCATGTCTCCTAAGAATTGTGTTTTTTGTTTCATGTCAAACTATGTCTTGGTTCATTTTTTAGAGGCAAATGAATTTGCCACCCACAATTTATGACTGTTTTAATTATGATTATTTTGGAGGTATTTTGTAATACGACGAGGTGGTTTTGGTGACTGTTATCATTATGTCATATTGACACTTACATTTTGTTTACCTATGATTGATCATGGTTCTTGGTGTCGAAGATTGTGCGAACGCCGTTGCTCTGGTTGAAGATGGGCGAAATTACGAATATGTGGCTAGAGTACTACACACTCATCGCTCTACCAACCAAAGGGGAGTGGAACGTTTTATATGACTGGAACAAACAAACCGGGAAACTAGCGGGAAGTGGAACGAAGCGCAAAACTACCGCTTTAGATGATGGTTTTATATGAGTCAACGCTTTGCAGGATCGTCATTAAACAGCGGTGCAAACAAGAAATCAGCTTCAAGACGTTCAAAGCAATATGTAAGTGTATTTACAGTTCGTCGAAGATTACATGAATTTGATTTGCAAAGTTGCAGACCAGCAACTGGGCCCAAATTACTTCCACGGCAGAGAGTGGCTAGACTACAATTTTCCAGGGAACATTTTCATTGGAATTTAGGACAATGGAGTAATGTTCTTTTTACAGATGAGTCGAGATACTGTCTTCACTCATCAGATGGGAGAGAACGAGTATGGCGTAGAACTGGAGAGAGATATGCGGAGTACGCTTTTAGTAATCGCGTTAGCCATGGAGGAGGTTTGGTGATGGTATGGGCAGGAATATTCCGAGAGGCGCACACTGAATTATTATTTATTGAGGGTTCGTTAACTGCACACCGGTATATTGAGGAAATTTTAGCGAATCACGTAGTACCCTTTTCTTAATATATCGGCGATGATTTTCTATTAATGCAAGATAATGCGCGACCCCACTATGCAATGTGTATCACGCAATATTTAGAGGAAATGGTATTAATAAAACTGGCCAGCGTGTTCGCCAGATCTGAACCCAATAGAGTACGTTTGGGACAGGCTTGGTAGAAATATTAGAGGTCGCGAAGACGCACCAGCCTCAATTAACGAACTTCGCTTATCTCTAGAAGAGGAATGGCAAAACATCCAGCAAGATGATATTCGCAACCTCATGGGGAAGGCAATACAAAGTATTAAGTTATTTTTTAGGTATTTAGGTAGGATATTAAGTAGTTTTTCTTTTTATTTGCGTACTTAGGTTAAGTTACATTTAAGTTGTTTGTTTTATGTTTTGGTATTTGTTATGATTGTTTATTAAAATCAAGATCATGTCGTTGCTTTTAATCATTATTTAAATACAGTGCTTCTGGGATGTCGATATGACATTCCTTTAATATCAGTCACCAAAGCCCCCATCGTCGTATTACAAATTAATACAAAAGATAATGGTAGTAATAGGAAAAGTCGAAAATTGTGGGTGGCAGTCATTTCGCTCCTAAAAATGAACCATTCCATATTTTCACATGAAACTAAAAACATAATACTTAGAAGACATGGTTGCAACCGAAAAGTACGGTTTTAAGAAACTCCGTTAAAGGAATTATTCCACAGGATGTTTCAAAGTTAGGATAAAAAACCACCTTTCGATTAACCCCGTATAATAAGTCAAAGACAAAATTTTATTAACCCTTAACTGGTGACGTGCTATCAAAATGACCTTAAAATCCCCACTTACTCTAAATTTGTACGGTCGACGGTCGACACTCTCAGTACCTTACAGTCTAGTCATCGAAAGTGCATAGCATAAATTTGTTGCATTTTCGAGCGATATATTTTGAATTACCACGTGTAGAAAATCACAATACGTCAAATTGACGGCATATCACAATTCACGTAACTATTTCAATAAATTGTGCAATATAAAAATGGCCAGTTCACGCAAGAAAATAAAAGTGAGTGATGAAGATTTTAGTAATATTGCATTACAATGGTATAACGAATGTGACAGTGACTTGATAATTCTTAGGATAACATATTGGATAAAACTTTTATACCTAGTGAGCACGAAACAGATAGTGAGCAAAAAGGCGATAACGACAGCAGTGAAGTTTTGTTACCTTCTGAAGAAACAAGTACTACACCTGAAAGCAAGGATGAAGGTAATAACTATAAAAAATATTTTTATGGTAAAAATAGATTTAAGTGGTCAAGCGTTCCTCCAACAAAAAATGTACGGACTGCTGTACATAACATAATCAAGATTCCCACTGCAATTCGTTTACCCGAAAATAATTGTAAGTACATATATTATTTGAAAGATAATTATCTGAAAATATAGTTACTATAATACTAGAGTGGACCAATCAGAAATTATCTAGTCTAAGGAGCAAGTATGCAAATGATAAGAGGTCAGAATTAGCTGATGTAGACACAGTTGAGTTTAGAGCTTTCTTAGGATTGCTGTTATACTCATCAATATTTAAATCGAATCACGAAGATGTCGACTCATTCTTTGCTACAAACGGAACTGGCTGAGATATCTTCCGTTCTGTAATGTCGAAGAAAAGATTCTTGACCATTTTAGGTTCTCTGAGATTTGACAATCCTTTTACACGCGATGAAAGAAAGAAGACTGATCCATGTGCTGCTATTTCTGATGGTTTTTACATGTTTATACAGAACTGTCAGGAGCTATACTCTATTGGTACCACTGGATGCATCGATGAAATGCTTATTGGATTTAGAGGGAGATGTAAATTCAAGATCTACATGCCACAAAAGCCTGCAAAATATGGAATTAAAGTAATGGATCTAAGTGATGCCTGAACCAGTTATTTGTTTAATGTCCATATATATGGAGGAAAAAATAACGATGGAGTAGGCCTGGATGATCAAGAAAAAAAACTAAATGTTCCAACTCAATCTGTTCTCCGATTATGCAAGCCTATTTATAAGACAAACAGGAACATTACCGCCGATAACTAGTTTTCCTCTATAGAACTAGTGGATATCCTAAAGATGAAAGGTTTGGCATACGTAGGTACGTTGAAAAAAAAAAATAAAAAGGAAATTTCACCAACGTTCCTTCCAATGGTTTCCAGAAAAGTTGACGAATCTCTTTATGGGTTAACTAAAGAACTAACGCTTCCTTCTCATGTGCCAAAGCGAAACAAGGCGGTTATACTTGTTTCATCGATGCGCCACAGTGAAAGTATTGACGGTGATTCTGGAAAGCCTGAAATTATTGCATTTTATAACGCGACAAAGAGTGGAGTAAGATGCTCTGGATGAAAAATGCAGCAAATATTCGAGCAGTCGCCGTACACGTAGATGGACAATGTCAATATTTTACAAAGTTGTCGACATAGCTTCTACAAAGGCATATATTGTGTATTGTTCGGCAAATTCTGAAGAGAAAATAACTCGATTCCAATTTATCAAAAGTTTAGCTTATGATTTAGTAACACCGCTGCTTACCAGAAGACTAGCCAACACACGAATTCCTAGAGAAATTCGAATGAATATTAGTAGGATACTTCAGGTTCCAGTTCCGGTTGTGGAAACAGTGAACGAAAAGTTGCCAAATAGAAAAACCTGCCTTATATGCCCGCCAAGCCTAAAAAAAGAATTGCTTATGCGTGTGTTGAAGACAAGAGACCAACTTGTTTGGACTGTTTAAAAAAAAATTGTAATACTTGTTACAGTCTACGCTAAGTATCGTATGCTTTTATTTATTCCATACCTATTTTTGCCTAAGTTTACCCGTTGGATTTTTCTAAGTAAAGCAAAGAAGTGATTAAATGAATGTAAATGAACTATCCTTTTGAATGTTTTGTAATGAAATATATTGTTTTTTGAGAAAATTTTAGTAAAACGTTTAATTAGTGAATCTTTGTTTTTTTTTTTGTTGACGCTATACTCTGGCTTATCTAAATAAATACTTAAATCAGTAGCAACAATTTTTTTAAGAGAATGACACTTTACGAGGTGTATTTAAGCGTTAGTAATTAAAAAAAAAACTATTCGCAATTTCCTAATATTAATTTAAAAAAAAAACTGAAATACTTTGAATTTGACCAAAATTTTCTCCGTTGCGTTTTTTTCGGTCTGAGTATATATGGAAAACTTTTAATATTGTTAATTTTGGGAAAAAACATATTCCTTATAAAATGCAACAGTAAGACAAAAAATTAGTTTGGTCGAATACGATGTGTATCGAAAAATAATAATTTTGCCCAACAGCTAATAATTATCAAAATAAAAAAAAATAGGAAAATTAATCACTACGTCCAAAGTTAAAATTAAATCCATGCATATGAAATAATTAGGTACTTTTTCTTATTAAAGTGTACATTTACAATAACAATTTTTTAGACATTGTTTGCTTCGAATATAATATCCATTTATCATGTTATTAATGACTTATGTGTGTATATATCGAGAGTTTTGGCTTCGAACTATGTTCGTTAGCCACAGATCATATTAATCAGATATTACTTACTGACTTAAAATTAAATGTATTGTAATATTTTTTGAGATTGGGTATGAGATTTTTAATAGGTCATTTGTCCCAGCATAAATCACATGTAAACCAATGTTACTATATGTAATAACAACTTTAGAGACTATGTCGTCCATTTTTATCGGCACAGATGAGTCACAGGTAAGATAAACTTACCACTCAAGCGGAGCGGGGACGTTTTGACCAAACATATTTGTACGGCATTTATAATTTAGAAGGTAATACAAAATTATGCCTTCAACCTAATGCCGTACAAAAATATTGGTACCAGGAGCAGGGAAAAAAATTTTACTTTCGGAAAACTTTTTCCACATTTTCGGAAATTTTACACAGTAAGGCCACTTTTGAGGAATTATTTTGTTAGCTGCACTTTTATGTTTTTTTTGCTGCATAAAGGTCATCAATAGAGCTACTGCTGGGACGTTCTAATTTCTTAATAACTGTCTTGAGCTCAAAAGACAACAATTTACAACTGCCATAGGAATAAAAAACGACGGTAATATTTCTTCTTCTAATTGGGATTCTGTTTATATACAGTGAACGGCTAAATTATGGAATATTATCATTATTTCTAGAACCGTCGAGTTTTTCGGGAAATCCCGAAACAGGTCGATTTTTGTTATAAAATACCCATCTTATAACGTATATGGAGTAGGGATGACGTCACCGGTGTGGGTGTAGTGACATAACCGTTAATTTTTTTAAATATAAATTGGTATAATGCGACACCTCATTTGAAGGAGAATTTAATTTTCTATTTAACAACATTACATTTTTAACTAAAATATTTTTTATGGGTACAAAAACAATTTTTTTTATTTAAATTCAACTAAATTACAACTAATGATTTGATTAATAATGTACTTTAAAGTAACCAAATTATGCATAATTATTTTAAATTAAATGTTCGAAATGCCATCCATCGGTTTCTTGACAATATGCGAATCTACGGACACATTCATCAAGTACATTGCGGATGACTTCTGGAGTAATTAGACTTATTTCGTGCCTAATTCTATCTTTCAAGTCCTGTAAGTTTTGGGGTCTATTGACATAAACTTTTGATTTTATGTTACCCTACAGGAAAAAGTCTAGAGGTGTTAGACCTGGCGACTTTGCTGGCCACTCTATAAAACTTGATCCACCAATGAATGGTGGAAAAGCAATGATTTAAAAATTGACGTACTTCACGTGCGTAATGCGAAGGGGTTCCATCTTGTAGAAACCAGATATTTTCACTAGGTAAATTTGGATTATTGGCATTTGGATACATGTTAGCAAGGACAGGTATAAATTGATTTCTCAAAAAAGTTCGTTCTCCTGTTAGATTTTCTTCAAAGAAAAAAGGGCCAATGATTCTGTCATTAATGATCACTGGCCATACATTTACTTTCTGAGGATATTGCGTGTATGACTCAGTAATCCAATGTGGGTTTTCTTGACTCCAATATCTGCAATTTTGACGATTCATGGTACCACGTATAAAAAATGTGGCTTCATCGGAAAAAAGGATTTGATTGATGAAATGTGGATTGCGGATACATAAATCCTGCATAATTTCAGAAAATTGAAGCCGGCGATCGGGATCGTCGTCGTTTAATTCCTGATGTAGTTGAATTTTGTAGGGGTGGTATTTTTCTTTTTTTAAAATACGTAATACCGATCGTTGGAAAACTCCAGCATATTCACCCATTTGTGTTGAACTACTGTGAGGATTGTCATGTACATATAATAAAATATCAAGTTTTACATTGTCTTCAATTTTAGGACGTCCAGCGTTTGGAATATGTTTAACGTGCCCAGTCTCTAGAAATTTTCGGACTATTTTACTTACTGTTGATTGGCTGATGGGTCTGTCTGGATATTTTGCATTGAATAAATTGCATACCTCTTTTTGTGTCCATTATTATTTTTACTTATTTTTGCTTTTTTAAGTATTTACTTCAGAAAGTCATGGCAGGAACCGATGGATGGCATTTTGAACATTTAATTTAAAATATTTGTTATGCATAATTTGGTTACCTTAAAGTACATTATGAATTAAATCATTAGTTGTAATTTAGTTGAATTTAAATTAAAAAAATTGTTTTTGTACCCTTTAAAAAATAGGTAAATTTGGATTATTGGCATATGGATACATGTTAGCAAGGACAGGTATAAATTGATTTCTCAAAAAAGTTCGTTCTCCTGTTAGATTTTCTTCAAAGAAAAAAGGGCCAATGATTCTGTCATTAATGATCACTGGCCATACATTTACTTTCTGAGGATATTGCGTGTATGACTCAGTAATCCAATGTGGGTTTTCTTGACTCCAATATCTGCAATTTTGACGATTCATGGTACCACGTATAAAAAATGTGGCTTCATCGGAAAAAAGGATTTGATTGATGAAATGTGGATTGCGGATACATAAATCCTGCATAATTTCAGAAAATTGAAGCCGGCGATCGGGATCGTCGTCGTTTAATTCCTGATGTAGTTGAATTTTGTAGGGGTGGTATTTTTCTTTTTTTAAAATACGTAATACCGATCGTTGGAAAACTCCAGCATATTCACCCATTTGTGTTGAACTACTGTGAGGATTGTCATGTACATATAATAAAATATCAAGTTTTACATTGTCTTCAATTTTAGGACGTCCAGCGTTTGGAATATGTTTAACGTGCCCAGTCTCTAGAAATTTTCGGACTATTTTACTTACTGTTGATTGGCTGATGGGTCTGTCTGGATATTTTGCATTGAATAAATTGCATACCTCTTTTTGTGTCCATTATTATTTTTACTTATTTTTGCTTTTTTAAGTATTTACTTCAGAAAGTCATGGCAGGAACCGATGGATGGCATTTTGAACATTTAATTTAAATTATTTGTTATGCATAATTTGGTTACCTTAAAGTACATTATGAATTAAATCATTAGTTGTAATTTAGTTGAATTTAAATTAAAAAAAATTGTTTTTGTACCCTTTAAAAAATATTTTAGTTAAAAATGTAATGTCGTTAAATAGATAATTAAATTCTCCTTCAAATGAGGTATCGCGTTATACCAATTTCTATTTAAAACAATTAACGGTTATGTCACTACACCCACACCGGTGACGTCATCCCTACTCCATGTACGTTATAAGATGGGTATTTTATAATAAAAATCGAATTGTTTCGGGATTGTCCTCAAAACTCGACGGTTCTCGAAATAATGATAATATTCCATAATTTAGCCGTTTACTGTAGATACCCATTAGTTAATTCATGGGTGTATCATAAGTGAATTCATAAGATCTACTCCGCCCATGAATTTATTGTAAGTTTGAATTTCTGTGGGGCACTAAACATATACAGTATCATTTCTTGTTTTATCACTTCTTCTAATTGTATTAAAAGGTTTGGCAGAGGAAAAGTTGAAAATAAGCAATACTGCACGAGAGTCGTGCCATTTAATTATTCTGCAAGGTTCATAATCAGTTTTCAACTCTAGTTCCGGAAACGATTCGCATTTACTTGTTTTCAGGATTTTGTCTGACAATAAAGGACACCTATTAAGATGGTTTGAGCGGACTCTTCCTAAAAAATATATTTTCTTTTGAACTAGCTCATTCAAAAGAGGTATTGATGAAAACCAATTGTGGATATAAAGAAGGTGATTGTGTTGTTAAATGCTTCTAAAGAGTGATACAACAATATTACCGCTGGAACTAATATCAGTGTATCCTGGAGTAGGCGATTTTTCCAATATATATTTCAAGATCGTATACTGCAGTCAGCCAACACATAAATTTTGTAGTCCCATTTGTGTGGCTTTTTTAATATGTACTGTTTTAGGCTGAAATGACCCTTGAAAAAAACCATTTGCTCATCGACCACGACCATCTGTTTCTTTGAAATATTTCGAAACTTTTCTCCCAAATGTTCTACTAAGGGTCTAATTTTATATAGTTTATCTAAGTTTGACGGATCAATTTTGGTATTATTGGAGAAATGTATATGTTTTTTTATTGTTTTTTATCTATATCGACTCATTATTTTACGAACTAAAGTAACGTCAAATTGAAAACTCGAATATAAACGAATTTTTGGTAGTTTGGTCAAAGGCTATATGCCTTTGACCCAAATATTGAACAAATATTGAACGTATAAATTGTTACAGCTCTTTTATTGTCAATCCCAGAAGTTTATTGGGATTTGTTTGAATAGCATATAAATTTGATTTGTAAGTAATCAAATTGAGTAAGTTATCGTCGAAGAAATTTTTAAAATAATCTACTTTTGATAGGGTGTAGTTCCACATTGGAGTAACACTTAATTATTGTTTTTTCTGTAATATCATTATAGTCATTCTTATTGCAAGTACATTGTTCATTTATTATTTTTTGACCACCATCACTAAGGTCTTTCTCATTTCAGAACCAGAGTCCTCTTCTATTACCCATTCATCAGTTTCATTTTGAGAATCAGAAACACTTACATCTCTATCACTTGGTATGTCTATGGCTTGATGCCATTTACGTCCATAAAAAACAGCTGGATCCATTTTGAAGTATTTTAGTTACATATCTCTAAACACCGAACGTAACGAAATCGTAACGTGTACAATACGTGTTCAGTCTTCAATTTACGACTGTTTATAGTGATAAGTATAAACATGAACTATCCATATAGTACACAGTACTTTTTAGCTCTTATCTATTTTACAGATTCCTTCCCGGAAAACATTAACTGATTTTTTAGACATCAAAATTATAGTTCTCTGTTAATATCAGTCAACTTATATCAGTAACTTTCGGCATCGATAAGATTAGGTTAATAGTTTGCCTACAAATTGCTTTTAATTGAAACCAAAAGTTTCAACCTATTATCTATTCAAATCAGTGATACAACTGACAGTTACTTATGGTCCAGTACTTTGATGGTTAACGATGGCTTTGCAATCTTGTGCGAGCTTCTTCACCATCCTACAAAGACAAAGGCTTCTAAATATGATAGGAGAATAGTACAAAATCATTCTCTTTGCTGGAATTATATATTTCGGCAGTAGCCTTTATGACCATCGTGACACTTTCAGATGAACTCAGATATGATCAAACCAGAAATATTCTTCACTTAGAAGATTAACACAATTATACTATCTAGAGAAAAAGTCCCAAATATTATTGGAGACTTAATCTTGTTCACTGATTGATCTTAAACTATCTATGGCACTGGATAAGTAGTCTTTGGCCAGACATGTAATTATAACGCAGCTTAGAGCCTAAGTCCATATTACTGTGTTCCAGGCTGAAGTTTTTGCTTTGGTGACCTAAATTGATGAAATCCTAAATGGAGACCCCAGAGCAAAGAGAACCACCAACATTTATATAATAGCCAAGCAGTGAGTCGTAAAGAACTCACTCACCAAATCAACACAGGTGAGAAACTGCAAAGATCTATTCAACAAGCTGGCAAAAGACAATAAAGTTTCTTTAATATGGATGCTGGGTCATAAAGAAGTACATGGATATAAACGAGCAAATTTGTTAAAAAAGACTTAAGAGAAACCTTTGTAGGCAAGCCTAGAACCATTGTGTGGTATTACCAAAGATGTTGCAAGAAACGAGATTCAGAAGTAGCTGTCAGCGAATCATCAAAAGAAATAAAGAGGCATACAAGGCAAATCAGGACTAAGAAAATAATCAACATATTGATAAAAAGCTCACAAAATTATCACATCATACCAGGAAAACTGCCCAATAAAAAAAAAGACGAATAACAGACAAACGCCTTGGTGAAACAGAAAACTGGACATAGTAAGAAAAAAAGTAAGGAGGATATCGAGTAAAGTCAAAGAATTGGAGAACTACGAGATATACAACTGTCAGAGTATTTGGGATATACTTGCCAGCACTATAATTCACAAGATTCTTTTCAAGAATCCGGCACAGGGACCCGGCCTACTTACTGATGGCATCTTTGCCGAATCATCTAAAAAAGAAACGATAGAGTCATGAGTAGACTCATGCTGAAAACTAGAACGATCTAAACATTCTAGTAAAGAAGACTAGAAATTTTCTGAAATAAAAATTAAACTGGAGAACGTAAAGTGGGTCCTAAAAGAATTTGTACTATTTAAATCTCCAGGGGAGGATGGAATATTTCCTGCCTTACTACAAAAGGATTGGATATCCTATTGCCTATCCTAATAAAAATATTTAGGGCTAACATAGCATTAGGTTATGTATCGAAGACTTGGACAACTGTAAGGGTAGTGTATACACACAAAATAGGACAACAAGACAACGCCCTACCTAAATATTACAGGTAGATCAGTCTTACATTATTTCTATTGAAGACAATAGAAAAGAATCTTGATAGACGTATTAAGGAGGGGCCATTGAGGGATCATCTCTGCATGCAAATCAAGAAGGACAAGGGACCGCAAAATCTTCGTTCGATCCTTCCAAGCGGAATTTTATGCAGAAAGCACTGAAATCGGATCGGATTGAGTCCAAGTTAGTATTTAACTGTCTTTAGAATCTGATTCGGATCGGTAAAAGTAATAAAGGTGGTTTACTCTGGGTGCCTGGACATACTGGTATTGAAGAAAACAAAAAAGCGGAACTTGTCATTAACATTGCAAAAAGCACAACCAAAAGAACAATTTTGGACTGGGTAGAGCGGATAAAACTGAAGCACTGGTACGAACAAATAGGTCTCAAACATTCAAAGGCTTTTAGACATGAAAATTCGAAGAATAGATCCGAAGATCTGCTAGATATAAATAGGAGTAATCTGCGCATTATCGTATGTCTCCTAACGAAGGGGCATATGAGCAAAAATGGACCCACACAAAAATCAGATTGCAGATTTTGAAAGGCTGATGACGAAACGGAGGAACACGTTCTGTGCAACTTCCCAGGGTTAGATAGGATAAGGCTCAATATATTTGAGCATTTTCACATTGATCCCTATGACTTCGTAGAAAGGCCACCTAAAGCCACAATAGACTTTATCAAAAAGGCTGGGCTGAAGTTACAACTGGTATCGGTTTCTAATTTAAATGAAGTCGATTTGGTTTTTGACAATATATGTTTCTCGATGTGCTGGTAACTTTTAGAAATACTGTCTGCCCTTTGGTAGGTTGATCAAGGTATTATACTTAAATCTTCACTTTAGCAGAATTCTAAGAATCAATCCTCACGCTTATTTTTCTTGCCTAATCCAAACCTACCAATCCATGTCTCAACTGCTCCCTCATTAATTTTGGCTTTTAAATCTCATAAAATGATTGTAACTTCTTGCTTTATATGTTCAGAGCGTTCTTTAGTTGGTTGTTAATTTAGATGGTATTTGTAGGTAGGTTCTGTTGTGCAGCTCGCCGAATAAGTAGATTAGCAGAAAACTGCATTTGTTTTATTTTTATCATTTTAAGAGGTAAGTTTATATAAATAAATGTTTTCCTTTGGTTTCCAAAATGTATGCTTATTTTTACTTGAAAGGATTAAAATTTTGGGACACTTATGAAGTCGAATTTTTAGATCTATGAAGAAATGGAAATGCTCTGATGCGAAATTAATTATTGAAGTACTTTGGGGGTAGGTATAAAATATTTAGTCAATAATAAACAGCAGATACAATGATCGGATTTTGGAAATCCTTTAGTGACACTCGCCTAAATGTTAACGCTACTGATTTTTCATTTCGTTATGTCTAATCGTATTTGTTATAATAACTCTGGTAACATAGTGGATGGCTGAGGTTTATAACATGTTGAATATTTGGCAATACAAAAATAGCTCATATTAGTGATGTGTTCTTCGAACATAAAATCTAGATAATAAAACAAGCTTTAACTTCCTGGTATTGAGTGAAGAAGTCAACAGGTTATCTTTAATTTAGTGTTGAAGGTTAAGCTTAGATATCAGTGATAATATGATATCGAACCATTTTAAACGATTTCATGGGTCTTATATCGATTTCATGGTAAGCCCTTGTCGTACGATCGGTACGATCTTCCACAGTATCTGAGATTACTGGATG
Organism: Diabrotica undecimpunctata; assembly: GCF_040954645.1. NCBI lineage: Eukaryota > Metazoa > Arthropoda > Insecta > Coleoptera > Chrysomelidae > Diabrotica > Diabrotica undecimpunctata. The sequence goes on along the minus strand of NC_092803.1, from coordinate 114,745,207 downwards.
GTTACCAGCCACCACTCGAAAAGAGAAACGAAGACTCTTCTGTTTCATCTTCTTATTATTGGAGAAATTGGTATGGATCGGATTGTCACCAACAAGAGGTTTATAAAGGGCTCTGCTGTCAACGGGGTACTACTGGCAATACAGAGTACTTAAGCAGTTCGAAACTAACAAAGGCTCAGGAGTACTCTATGCTCAGAAGGCACCTCGATTGTTAAACAGAGATGTCAGTTTCTCCAGTGTTGATGCGCCATCGATACTATTTTTCTCAATGCGTAGGAATACCATCAAAGCGATAAAACTTTTATTGTTTTACGAATTGCGAAATAAGTTTTTTTCAGACTTTTCCTTATTTCGACAATAACCATTCAAATAGCAAAGTGCTCAGTTCGGATCGTTACTTTTCGTGAAATAATTCTAAGTCTCTTCAGACTTACATTACTTATTTATTCCTGACTGTTGGTCATATAGTGACGCCCTTCGACCGTTCGACAATTTGTAAAATGACTCCGTCTCTCAGTCTTTTATTTATTTCAAACAAATGATAACTGAACGGCGAAGTGTCTACTTCGAGCTGTTTGTTATTTGCTAAATAATTCTAAATTCGTTTCAGACTTTTATTGATTTTCCAACTAATAATATGTTAACAGCAAAGTGCCAAATTCCTTCACTTGGTATTTGCGAAATAATTTCAAAGTCGTGAGACTTTATATCGTTGAGATTAAGAACTAGCCTGTACTCCAGCCGAAGGATCCACTGTTTTTATGCATTTAGTAATTGCATATGCGCAGTGATCTTTCCGTCGAAGCACCAATGAAATGAATAATCTTTGTTTTATTTAACTAGAGTGACAATCTTTGCTGTGATTAGTTCAAGCTGACGTCATCCTATTGGTGGTGGAAGCATTTTTATATTTTCTTTTAACATTTTTTTGTAAAGTTGCTAGTTGATTAAGTGTTTGATAAGTATAAAATATGTGAATCAAGCAGTTGACATTTTTACCACCAAGCCTTGGAAATTTTCTTTTCTGTGACTCTTTACATACATAACATTCTTAGTAGCTAGCATGATAATTTTCCAAGCAATTTACATATTAAATATCTTTTATTATCGTTTGTTTTGGACCTTTTGTTGAAAGGTTATTGCCTACGCATTTTATACAGCGCAAAGTCCTATTTGAAAATTTGTTAATGAGTATATCTATCGTTGGTGCGGGATTTAAAGGGCCGATTGTTCGAACGTTAATCAAAACTTGATTGTAATCAAATATTTAATTACAATCAAATACGTCACAGCAGCTGTCAAAGTTATTAAAAATTGCTTATTGTTATTATTGATTTGTAAATAAAAACATGAAATTAACATCAGAAAGAGTTTAGTTATGGTTTATTTTAAATTAAACTGCAAAATAAGAAAATTGAATAAAATCCTCAAAATGTGACTTATTTGATTTTAATTAAATATTTGATTACAATCAAGTTTTGATTAGCGTTCGAACAATCGGCCCTAAGTGATTTTTACTGTTCATCTAATAAATTAAATCTAACTTTTTTTGGCTTGTTTGCTTCCAGGTTTTTAATTTCTTTTTTAAATATTGTGACTATTATTATTATTAATAAATAATCGATAATAAAAGTTTAACAATTTTCGGCAATTATTGAAGAATGCGCAGTAGAATAATTTGAATAAACTTTATGGTTAAAATTGGTAAATAACTTTAAATTTTACAGAGATATTTCCAATCTCAAAGGGTCAGACCACACAGAGACATTGGAGAAGATAAATGAATAACGACATAACAAAAATATCTTGAGGCAAGAGTTAAACCAGAATATTAAAACTTACCTGAATAAGGTATTAATTTAATTTCTTCTAAACAAACATTTTTTCCAAATTCTTCTAATTTCTTCTTGATATGTACCAAACTTTGATAGAGATCAAGCACTGGTTTTTGTTTTTCTATTAGATCTTTATGCAAAAGCGATAATCTTTTCTTTTTATTTAAAAACTGAATTTCTAACGTGTGTTTGTTAATATTTTGTGTCGAACCCTTTAGCAGTCCAGAATTTGGCTTAGAAAGTTTACCAGTACTGGATTTAACATTCTGATTTGATGGTTTAGCTGAAGGAACTGGCTTGGCTGGCTTAATAACCGGCAGCGGAATACTAGATGACACAGTTGGTTTCTTTACAGCAGATTTTTTTCGTGGGGTAACTTCTTTTTTCGAAGCCAAAACAGATGAGGTTTTTCTAGCCGAATAGCTCATTTGTTGGTCATTATTACCACTAACAGACTAAAATAATAATAAAACTTGAAGATTAACATTGATAAACGGCAACTGAAGTTACTATTATTCACTTTTAGTAACATCAATAATTTTATAATTACAATATTATTTAGCATTATTATAAGGTGTTATCTTATTTAGAACATTCTTATATCTAATTTAGAACCTCATTTTTACTATCTGCAAAAATTCACCAATATGGACGACATCCAGTAACAGTAGAGTAATGCGCCAGTCAAGGTTCACTGCTTTTGAATTCATCAAAAACAATTTATTAATTGAAAATAAAAATATATGTATATATATATATATATATATATATATATATATATATATATATATAGTTAGAAGAAATCTCGGTCGACCGCTCACGATATGGAGTGACAATCTTTAATAGAGGCAACAACCCGCCAATAAACAAGCAAAATTGCTTATATAGAGGAAGAAGAGGTTGAAAAAGAAGAAGAAAAAGCAAAATATAACCTAAAATTAGTAAAATGTTATCCAAAAATAATAAATAAAAATCAGAGAATCTCTGAAAAATAATTGTTTTATTTCTGAACAGATTTGGAAGCAAGCTAATGAGTAAGCCGCTTAATTAGATTAGTACCGTTCAGTTAGCGGGGACACAATAGAGGAATCCAATTTAACCTAAGCCATATTTATTTACCAATTTTTTACTAATTTATTACCACCTTAATAATTTTTCACCCCTAAACCACCCCTCACCAATAACACATAAGGTATTCGTCAGAGTCATAAACAGTAGACTTGAAAAGCACTTGCTTTTCCAGTCTAGTGCAGGTAGACTAGAAAACGAATAAGAGCAGGTCGGTGAATACCAGGGAGAATTGATTGATATCTCAAACTATTCGTGTTAAAAATGATTCAGAGCAGTACGTACGAGCAACAGTTAAAGTTAAGCCTCCTCTTTATAGATTTCAAATAAGCTTACGATTCTGTGATAATAAAGTGTCTGTACCATGCTCTAAGAGTACTTGTAATTTCGAAACATGATCAGACTAGTAAAAATGACCTCAACGAAGATCGACAATAGAGTAAGGCTAGAAGTAAGCTTATCAGAAAAATTTGAAGTAAGAAGGGGACTAGAGCAGTGAGATCTGCTGTCCACAATACTCTTAAATTTCTTTTCAACAGAAGCCAGGTCCGATTTATGACGAAAGGTATGATTTATGATAACAAAAGCCAGGTCCTGGCCTTTCCGGACCACGTAGTGTTAATCGAAAGAACTAAACGGGAACTGCTCAGGATTTTCAAACTCTTTGAAGTGAAGGCTAAACAGTATGGAGTTATTAATAATAAGCAAAAAACCAAGTGTATAAAAACGAAGCAGACCACATATGAAGGCACACAACTGAAGACTACTACAAACAACGAGAGTAAAGAATATTGCTTAAAAAATGTGACGGAGTTTGAGTATCTAGGAGTAACTCTCACAAGTCAAGGGGAAGAAAGCCAAAAAATTGAGAAGCGAATTTCGAGAGAAAGGAAGAAGGTTGGAGCCTTACTCAAACTACTAAGAGCAAAAAACATCTCCAGAGAGGTAAAATTGATACTATACGGTACAGTAATCCAACCCACGGTTTAGTACAGAGGCAAAACATGGGTTATGAACAACAAGCAAGAAAATATGCTGAACATCTGGGAATGGAGTGTTTTAAGAAACATATTCAGGAAGTAAAAGACTATGAAGATATTTGGAGGAGACAAACAAATGCAGAGATCGGAGACCTGTACGGGAAACCAGAAATTAGCCAGATCGTCAGGACAAAGAGACATGGATGGTTAGGCCATCGTGCTAGAATGGCAGACGGAAGGTAGGCAAAGGACTCGCTGCTAAGAGGAAAAGGAAAGAAAAGAAGAAGACGACCACGAAAAAAGTAGCAAGAAGCGTATAAAAACGATCTACGAACAATCAGGATAACAAATTGGAAAACTGCGGCTATGAATAGACGGAAATAGAGGAAAACAATAAAAAAATTCCAAGTTTTTAAAATTTTCCAAGGTTTCTAGGTTCTGTTGAGCTGTATATATATAATAATTTTTCACCCCTACACCACCTCCAATGGGAGCGAATCTACTGACTTAAAGATCAAGCTAACAGAATAAAAAAAGCATTTTTGAGTATTCAAGCCAGCAGAATTAAAAAAACAATTTTTTGAGTTCCGCTGGCTTTTTGCTCTGCTAGATTTTTACTAATTTATTACCAATCTAGCAATTTTTCACCCCACAACCACCCCTTGTGAGAAGTCAATAATTCTGTTAGGTTAAAATTTAAGGTGAAAAAAATATTTTTTTGCAATTTCTCTCTACTCTACTTATAAATGAAATAAGAAAGTGCTTTGGTAAATTTTTACTAAATCTATACTGCTCTGATAATTTTTCAACCCTAAACCATTAAAAACCATACATAAAAAAGTAATTTTCAAGTACCATTGTGTCCTGCAAAGTTTTTGCTATTCGTTTACTACTCTAATAATAATTGTTTGCCCCTCAACTACCTATCACGAGAAGCCAATAAATCTTCTAGATTGAATTTTGCACTGACAAAAAAAAATTAAAAAACGTATTTTGGTAAATTTTTCTGTATTGTACTTTTGCTTTTAGTCGTTTATTATTTTTTACTATCTTCATATTTTGCACACTAGGCGTTAAGTTCGCATTTTAAGCTTTTATTTTGTAGGCACAAAGTCGTACTTTTTCGTAAATTGTGACGCTTTGTTTTTTACTATTAAAAGTAGGCTGTGCTATCGAAGCTCGAGGGCATCTTGAACAGATTTTTGAGACTTTAATTTTAAGTATTTACTCGAATTTCGTTAACTTTTTTTGGTTAGAAGAAGCTTTTTTAGGTTTTTCTATGCGCTGACTCCGAATTTTACAATGAAAATTCTCAACTTTTCTGCTATCAAAAGTGTTAAATAATTAATTTTTGAATAAAACTGTTAGAAATTTTATTGACGCAAAATTGAGAATTTTTAGTGTGAAATTCGGAATTAGCACATAGAAAATCCTAAAAAAGCTTCTTCTAACATTGGCCAAAAAAAAGGTCACAGGAATGGAATATACTTATAGACTACAATTTACAAGTCTTAAGAAATCCATTCAAGATGTCCCTGAGCTTCGATTTTAATGAAAAAATAGCCAAAAATACTATTTCGATTAATTTTTTTATGCTGAGTATAATTTTTGTTAAGTAATTTTTAATATAAAAAAAGCCAGATTCATCTAGGCATGATCACGTCTAGAGTTAATTTTCAACTATTTAAATGCAAAAACGTTTTTATACCTGACGAAAAAATATGACGTTAGGCCCACAAAATTAGAGCGTAAAGTACGGATTTTATGGTCTAGTGCGGTGTACCAAGGTAAAAAATATAAACATAGTAAAAAAGAGTAAAATGTTGAAGTAAAAATGCAATACAGACAAATTTACAAAAACACTTTTTTAATTTTATTTTTTCAGTCCAAAATTCAACATAGCAGAATTATTGGCTTCTCATAACAGGTAGTTGAGGGATAAACAATTATTAGGGTGGTAAACGAATAGTATAGCGTTGCATGACACAACGAAACTTAATATGACTTTTTTTGTTTTGCTGCCGTAACATGACATAACAAGGGTTAGTTGAGGAGTGAATAATTACTACTGTATTAATAAATTAGTTAAAACCAGCAGAATACTGTATTTAAAAAAAAAATTAATTCTGTTGACTCGAATATTAAGCTAGCGGGAACGTTTCCACCTGAGTTTGGTTTAGGAGTAAAAAATATCAGGGTGGTCAAAATTTAGTAAAATCTTACCACAACACTTTCTTATTTTAGTTATAAGTAGAGTAGAGTCTAGCTAATTGGTTTTGCTAAAGCCATTTTCCAGAAAAAAAGTAGAGTGAAGTTGTAAAGAAATAGTTTTTTACCTTAAATTTTTACCTAACAGAATTATTGACTTCCTATAAGGGGTAGTTAAAGGGTTGAAAAATTACTAGGGTGGTAATAAATTAGTAAATAGTATATTACTTTATGAGGCGGAGAAGCATGACTTTTCTTGACGCGTCCGATATTACGCGCCGAACGAAGTGAGGCGCGTAATAGAGGGCAAGTCAAGAAAAGTCGCTTCTTTGCCGAATAAAGTATACTATTTTTTCTTCAAACGTAGCAATTTTCAACCATAAATAGTACAATTCATACGCTATTTTTACTCGAAATTAACTGTGACAACTATCAAAGTCGTCTAGATGTTAGAAATTAAAATAATTAAGTCGTCGGTGGGATTTGCGTCTTCCTGGTTACAGTTGTTTGACAGTTGTTTGCAATTATTAAAGACAGCTTATTGTTGTTGCAACCGCAAGCGCAAATTTAGTGCGGAAATGGAAAACCTAAACGAAATTGAGTCCGCGGCTAATGATGCAGTAGCACGTTGGAATGATTGCTGAAAGTTGTTCTCGACCATCAGTATCATCAACAATTACCAATGCGTATCAAGAGTCGGGAACATTTTTGCACGGTTTCAATTTTGAAAATGCCTCATTAACTAATTGTACTTTTAATATTACTATAAATAAAAATGATGTTTAATTGTTGTTAATGACATTTGTATTGTTGCTTTGTGACATGTTTCATATTGTTGCCATGACAACATTTTTCCCTCCGCCGTAAAGAAATGGGAAAAAAAACTGCTGCCGGCGGAGACATCAAACTTTGACAGGATCAAGTTAGATAAGTAATGTCATCATTATTTGACGTTTGAAGAAAAAATATATTAGAACACTGTGGTATTTCAAAAATATTTTTTTCTTTTAATTCTGCCAGCTTAAATATTATGCTACCGAATTCGCTCACATTAGTATAATTGCCATATTGTGGCAATAAATTAGTGAAACATAAATGAAAAAATTTGACGTAGGTTAAATTGGATTTCACTCATGTGTTCTTGCTAACTTAAGGGTCTTATTATCTTGCCAGTTGGTAGAAGTTATATTCCTGGGTTGGCCGTTCGTGGTTAAAGAGCTTTTAAACAAAAATGTCGAGACAGATCAAAATATTAGAAGAAACTGACGACTTTGAGAAGTTAACAGATATTAAATATAAGCTCAGATCGGAGAAGAAATCTTATCTGACGATGTTACCACTTGTCCTAATGATTCCGCTGGGACAGCCCAGTAGTCAGAAATGACAAAAATCATTTATCCAATCATTCACAGCATTTCTTACATTTAAAATTTTAAATAAATTACAACCTTTACCATTAGATTACAGTGTCTACTTTATTCTAATAATATAACAGTTCTCTACATTATTAGTAGCCAGACCACATCGAATGTCTACATCTATGCACAAACTACCTTCCACCAATAAATATGTCTCGGCTATCAATAAAGTTACAAAACAAACCCCAAATGAGATGTATTTCCGCAATAACTCTAACAAACATTAGAAATCTATAACATCTACTAAAGATATCCCCTTAGACATATCACATTATATATATATATATATATACCCGGTATTTAGGCGTTCCACGCCCTTCCGGTAGGGATCTATGGAGGAGTATCACCTAGCCGCAAGCCCTTATCTCTTGCCGTACTGCTCCACCATAGGCCGATCAGATACCAGCATATTCTAGACTAAGCCGCAGATTCATTTTAGAATTTTAAACTACTGCGTTAGCCTTTTTGTTTTCTGTTCACCGAGCCGGGGATTTGAACTGACATCTCTCGCATTGAAGCGAAGGAGAAGCCAGCCGCCCAGCCCGCTTGGCTATCCGATGACATATCACATTAAATCTATTTAAATCCAAGCAATTTGATTAACCTAGTCTGAGAGACTTGCACGCCCCTTAGAATGATATTCCGATGTTACAATTCATTGGAGCGAGGTTGATTCGTGTTATCAGGAACCACTCCACCGCTCCCCAATGCTCCAGGCCATCCCTTTCCCTCTATAGCACTGTGATGCGCGATAGGGGCTCACTATTAGCCAAATGCTTTTCACGTGGAAGTCCTGGGTACAAGAACTCTAAAACGATATCCTAATTCGATTAATGCAGGCCAGCATGAGGCGCTCTTTTCCTGCTGTCTCTAGTGACGTATCATCGAACTGAAATTGCTGCTCAAAGTCCGGGCTGCGCCAAGTAGTTCGGCGACTCGGTGCCCGAGGATGTGGACCCTTCGTGCCCAGATTTTGGGTTTTTTAAATTTTTTTGGATAGCTGTCGCCTTTTTGTTAGTAGTTTTTAATTTTTTTTGGTGACCGAAGCCTTTATTTATTTATTTATTTTAAGGTTTTTCTGAAAATAAGCATCAATTATTAAAATTTTTAGTGCTGCGTGCTGGGGCTTCTTCTGTTGGTAGAGCTACGAGTTATCTAGACTTTATGTGTTTGCCAGGATTTGCTGTTTTGGTCTTTTGTGCTACCATCGATAAAACACATCATATTTTATTATCTCTCGCAGGATCGGGCTTGAGTATTCTTGAGCTCTAGTTCTGGAAACCTAATTTTGGCTTTTTCTGTCATTTTATCTATCAAATTTACTTGTTGCAGTTATCTAAACAGAAAGAGTTTAGTAACGTATCTGGTTACATTTGCCGCTTCGATGAGGATATTATCTTGGGCTACTTTTAGTTTCTTTTTATCTGAATTACTTATGTGTCCCCATGCGAGAGATACATACGTGATTATTGAAAATATGATGCTCTTTATTAGTCTCATTTTCGTCGTTATGCACAGTTTGCTTTTCTACCTGCGAGTCCTCTTATTGCTGCTATACCTGTTGCTGTTTTCTGGTTGCTGTTTTCCATGTGTTGCGTGAATTTCGCTTATCTTTTCCATTCGATCGGATTATCTTGCACGAACAGCTCTGGGGTTTCTCCTTTCTTTTTGAATATAATTGGTTCTATCTTGTCTGAATTGATTGCTTTTTTCCATTGGATACAACATTTTTCAATGTTGTTCAATACCTTCTGTAGTTTGTTGACCGCTACGTCTAAGTTTCTGTATTTCGCCGCAATCGCTGTGACGTCTGCATAAAGGCTAAGTAGTGTTCCTGGTGTTTTTGGAACATCTGCGGTGTATATTGTATACAATAGGGGCGACAGGCCTACAACTCCCTGTGGCACTCCAGTCTCCGGAGCTCCGTGTTCGGATAGTACTTGTCCTATTCGTACCCTGAAGCTTCAGTTGCACAAGTACGAAGAGATCAATCTCGTTATGGCCTCACTGTATCGGTAGTCTCTCATTTTGTATATTAGGCCTTTTCTCTTTCCACGATCTTGCTGACTTCTGGCAGTAAGCTTATCGGCCTGTAGTTTTGCGGAAACGTAGTATACTTTCCTGGCTTCGGAATCATGATAACATGGGCTTCCTTCCATCGATTTGGAAAGAGCCTATATCTATCTGTATCTGAGTCTGTATGTATCTTTGCTACATTGCATACATTGCGTTCGTTATGTTGGTTAAAAATACTATTGCGTTTGCTGGTAGATACTTCAGAGCTCTATTTCAAATTTCATCTAGACCAGGTGCTTTTCTCGGTATGCTATTTTTAATTAGTTCGTTTATTTCTTGAGAAGATGTGTGATTATCTCCTCTAGTTCTTCGGGAGTTGTAGCAAAATACTGGGGTGTGTAGGAGAGAGGTATAAGAAGAGTGGTCTATATATATGGGATAAAATTGATAGAAGTAAAATAGATAACAATTAAATAAAGAAGTAATAAAAAATATTGAACGGAATGTGGCTAGGCTAGCAATGTAGGCAAGAGAATGACCACTAGAAACTCAAGGATGGATACGGCCAATTTGCATGCCTTTTAAAGACAGTAAATCAGGAAAATATGTATGATGGATAGAAAAGAAGATAAGAAAAATGAATAGATATAATGAAAATTAACAAAGAAAACAAATTGAGGGCGCCAGAAGAGGGATACTACTCTAAAAAGAGTAACGGTCACTCTTCCAGGTATCGTATACTGCTAATATTAATTAAAGTTGATTTAATAAACAAAAATGCTGTAAATGTAAAAAGGTAAGGAAATATTAATAAAAAAAAATTATATGCAAAACAAATTCAAGTTTATTAAATATAACTTCTTAGATTCTGACAATCTCTAAGTTACCAAAAAGTATATGAAAATTTCACAATATAATATTTAAAAAAAAAATGTTGAAAACAACTATAATAAAAAGTGGAAAATTACACAGAATAACTCTGATATAGAGTGTACAACCTACATCTAGGTTAAAACAACCTTAAACAAAATAATGCTAACGTTGGAAGAACGTATAGCCAAGTAAATATATCAAACTTACCTACAATATGACCAACAATATTGTTAAACACCTCTAAATTCAAATATAATAAATAAGTAATATATAAATGGGAACAAGCCAAGTTAAACAATTGAAACGGTCTATTATCCTGAAGGGATAATAACCAGAGTTAATAACACAAGATGAAATATAAAAAAAATTATTTAAGTAAACACATAATGAAATAATTAAAGTTAATAATGAAATAAATGGTTAATACAAAAAAACAATGGAAGATAATCTCTGGGTAGAATTTGAGCTCAAACTTACCGATACCTTACACCAAGGGGAGTTATATTAATTAATATATATATATGTTATAAAAAAAACTATAATTGGTGAAACAAGATATATATAGTTATGAATCAAAAACCAACTGTCCTCCTAGGTGAAACAGTTGTCTGGAAGGATACTCCCGAATGGCTTCGGTGTCCCAGCGAAGTCCTCCTTGAGGTCCGAAATTAGCAAGGAGCTGGTGCTAATTGGCTCAGTTCCGATGATTACGGTCCTGCCCTACCTCTAGGTGCAGGCTGGAGAAAAAAATGAGGGTGGAGTAGACAATACTCCCTGGCTTGTCCCAATGACCCTGATTCTAATAGAGTTGAAGTGGTACTCTCCCTCGGATGTTCTGAGAGAAATTTATAATTCCATGGTAGGTGGCTGAAAACAATTCCCCGTTACTTCTAATCTCAACATTGATAAAAAGAAATCAAAGAAGAAGTGAGGAAAGTTTCTTTCAGCATAAGAAACCGGAGCAAAAAGATAATTATAGTAGATAAAAAAAACTATCCGATCGGATGTAGCGTGACCTTGCTTCACATAGAGTAAAAATATAATGGCCTTGAACAAAATACTATATTAAAATATGAAATAATAAATCTGAATAATAGGATATAGATAAAATACTCTAATGTTCATTAAAATATCTGTGGAAATTGTAATAGATGTTAGAGATTTACGAAAAATTCAGAATTTTAATCAGATTCATGCCGGAATGATTGTAAGCGGCCATACTATACTTGAATTCGTGACCCAAGGTCATTCTGAATACCTTAAGGATGTGGAAGGTGAGAACAAAAGTTAGTTTTTATAATATAAAAAAAATTATTATTTACCAGATAGCTACTTAATTCCGTGCTAGAAATCTCACTTCAGCTTCCCGAGTTTCCGAAAACACCGTCAATTAAATTGTTATGGCTATACTTAGAATATTTAACTTCTTGAAGTGAAGGAAATTCTATGCATTAATTGGATTTTCTTTCGCTAACTACCACCTGTGTACCACTCCAAACTCTCGATCAAAAGTGAATTTTAATTCACAGTTAATTAACCAAGAAGAGCCAGTTTCCACTTCCCCCTAATCTCCTGTCATCTCTTTGGTTCGCAATGGTACCAAATTAGATCAGAGTGACAACTTAAATTATTAAAAATACACACTTAATGGGCAAATGAACACTTAAAGTTAGGCAACCCATACTACATCTCTGAAATTATTTTAATATAAATTGTTTATTATTTTAATATAAATTGTAATAAAAGTAACGACTGTTACAGAGTTTCTAGTTGTTCTTTGACTTCCTCGATGAAGTCTGCATCTTCGTCTTGGTGTTAATTTAATGTTAACTTTCTCGAAAGGGTCCTCCTCATCCCCTCTGCTTTTTCATGTATGGTGTAGACAATTCCATTTTCACCGTGTAGTGAAAGTATGGGTTTTGTATCATTTCTTAATATTTGTTGTAGTGTCTATATGTCTTGCATGTTTGGATCTATTTAAATCCTGCGCCATGAAATAACACACCTAAGGCCTTCCACTTAGTAAATTCAGAAGAAATACATACCAAACTATAAAATACTGTTTAAGTCAATAACGTAAAAGAATAGCAAAATATATAATTTTAAGAACCCAAAATTTAATTCTATCTACTTCTGTCTTTCTATTTTGTATTGCAAACGCAAAAAAAATAAAATTGGTGAGATTTCGTATAGAACAAGGCAAAAAAAAACGTTTAAAACTTTTGTGTAAAATCACAAAAAAATCACGAGACAACAAAAGTTACTAGCCCTCACAGACTTAATGTGCCCTAAAAAAATATGCCCAACTTCTACACAATTCAAATCAAATTAGAGCAACACAAAAATATTGCAGTAAACGCTATACAAATGGACATAATTTCCATTAAAGATAGTAAATATTATTAAAATAGAAAGCCTCATTCAAGACACAGTTAAACACATGAGAAGAAAAAGAAAATGTAACGTACAGTGTATAAACGAATAGATACTAAATAGAAAATAGAATGGAATAATCACATAAGCAAAATGAAGGAGACCTGTGTGGTCAAAATAGCAAGAGATAAATCACCAATCGGCAGAAGTACTGTACAACCACGCATAAGATGGAATGACAACCTTTCATATAGGTTGTCGATAAATAAGCAGAATTGTTTAGAAAGAGGAAGAAGAAGAATAAAAAACATAACTCAGAGGTAATCCCTAAACTTAACGTTGATCCATGCGTGGTTTCAGAAATTTACAAGCCAACACTGGTCCTGAAAAAGCTACAAATAAGTGTAGCAAAGCATGAGAAGTGGACTCACAAAGAGTCGATTAAACAAAACACGGTCAAAAACCGGAAAACCAAAAGATAATGAGTTAACATATAATGAGGTAATGATAATATTTTATTAAGTTAAGCTATTATTATTTTCAATTAAAATGACATGCTTATGAAATACTCGGAATATGCTAATTTCTTCTGATAATCACATCACACATTAAGATATAGCCTTAATAGGACGTATAACAACAATACTTACTTTAGAATCATTAAATTTCTTTATTACTTTCAATATCACTTTATTACTTTCATTATTTACTTTTGTTGTCCTTTTTAACTTTTTAATCAATTCAACATATAATTGATTTTTCACCTCTTTATTTTCTACTTTCAGCTACTTATACATCATCAATGCATTAATAAAGCTAAAGAATAACAGGAAGGACTTACCATTTCTAACTGAGGAAGGCTTGAAGAAAGCAAATCACCATCGAGAATTATCTTCTCTACCTTGTACTGAGAAACTTCATCAGTTGCTAAAACAAAATTATGTATATATAATTATATAATATGTATATATATATATATATATATATATATATATATATATATATATATATATATATGTTTGTTTTGAGGTTTCCGCGGGAGCTATATGTGCTGTCACTATATTTCCGGGTTTGACTCCGCGTTGTAAAATGCTGGTTTTCTTAAAAACCATTGTTTTGGCGACGTTTCGACAAGGTCTCACATGCCATTCTCAAGCCTGGTGGATCTACTTCTCGTCGTTACTCGATTAGTACTGTACTAATCGAGTAACGACGAGAAGTAGATCCACCAGGCTTGAGAATGGCAAGTGAGACCTTGCCGAAACGTCGCCAAAACAATTAGCATTTTACAACGCGGAGTCAAACCCGGAAAAATAGTGACAGCATATATATATATATATATATATATATATATATATATACTAACAACAAAGTTTATTAGGGTTTCAGTCAGAAAATTGGCCGGGATGTTAATGAAACACTCTTATGACTTTTTGTCTAGCTTTCGGAATGGTATATATGGTATATATATATATATATATATATATATATATATATATATATATATATATATATATATATTATAATTATATATGATGTATATATCTATATATATATATATATATATATATATATATATATATAAATTATAATATGATGTATATATACATACCAGACACTACACTACAATGTACAATAAAAAATGTCAGTGTAATAAATAAATTTCAAATAGGCAGGGACCATATACTAATCAGGGCAAATATTGTTCTAGATCTCAAAGTAGAAAGAATAAAATTAATCATAAAACCAAATGTTACCGGTATAAATATTAACAATTTAAAAGAAAACTCAGATCACTACCAAAGGACAATTATTGATGAAAGATTACTTGAGAAAATCGACAACTCTCGAGAATCTAATCGAGAAAATTAATGGAAATCATCCTTGATAGTGCCAAAGAAATTGGAGGTCCTCAACAACCAAATGAACATAATAGTCTGATAAAATTAAAATAATGCTAAAACAATAAAGGTAAATTAAAGTAAGTAGCAATATACAAAGATCGTTGATATAACAAACGAAAACACCAGAATTACAGTCAGAAGTAAAATAATACAACTCGTGATTAAATTCTACAGCGAACTATACAAAGCCCCTGCAATACTTCAAGAAGCAATCAGTAACTAAGAAGATGTCCTTCCGGGAGAAATAGAATCGACAATTACAGAAATAAATAGCGGTAAAGCAGCTAGAATAGACGTTATAATAGTGGAACTGGTTAAATACGCGAGCAAAAAAAACCTGGAAAATCTTAGCAGGCATATTTACAAACTTCCTAAGATCAAGACGCATACGACACCACTGGAATACAGCAAATATAATTCTTATTCATAAGAAAGGTAGCAAACAAGAAATCAAAAACTACAAAACTATAAGTCTACTACCAATCATATACAAGATATTCACAAAGATCCTTAACAACATATTAATAAATGCATTAAATGCTGCACAGCCAAGAGAGCAAGGTGACTTCAGAAGTGGATTCAGTACCCTGATTTTCCAAAATATGTGTCGTTCATAATAATTATATAAATTCTTGAAGCAAATCAATTTTAGGTAAGTAAATATTGGTTAGCCACAATAATTATTTGGTAAAATTATCTAAAACATTTTAAAGCTTTCATTTTTATCATCGGGTATATTAGTGTTACTACTAAATAGTTTTTGTAATTAAAATTTATGAGCTACATGAGAAAAAATTATAATAGTGCCCTTCTTGTTTGATCAAAATAGTTTTCCTATTTATAGACATATATACAACAGTCTTTGTGTGACATGTTTTTGAAAACATACCAATGTACTAATATTTTCATTTTAAGTATCATGTACTTACATTTCACTGTTCTCATTGAACGAAATTATACTTGGTATGTTTGATGATAAGTATACTAAGTAATGATCTCATAAAGTAAGTTATTAAAAATAAATTTTAAGTCTTTAATTGTATACTCTACTGGAATGTTGTCAAGTAGTTTGGTTCAACAGATATAAGAACATGAAAAGGGAAGAAAAGGAAAAAAGGAATATTTTTACTTTACATAATATAAGCAGATTCATTGCAGCAAATATTGCATAGCATAACTATAGAATGTTTATCTTACTGTTTATAGGATGATTGATTTATTGTCTATATTATAAATGTCTTACCATAGTTATTTTTTAGGTGAAATTATTCTAAGAATGGTTTATAAATTGGACTGCTAACCAAAAACAAAACTTTCTTGCTCAAATATCTGAAATAGATTCAGTTTTTGCCAAAAAACTAAATGAAGAAATTCAAAATGATGTAGTTGTTCATGAATCTCACCAAGACATAAATGGAGAGGATATTTTCTAAGACTAATAAAATTATTAAATCTTTATTTTTACATACATCCCGAATATAATATTATGTACTGAATATTATTTTCCTTTAATATATAAATCGATTTCTGACTCTTTAAGTTGTTTGTTATAACTTGGACTTGATGATATGCGAATAGTATTTAATGTGATATTTTTCTAGATGGTATTTATACTAAATATAGTTTAAAGTGTTTATAAATTTATAAATGTATGTTATTTATATCTAACATATTGGTCAACAAAAGATATCACAATGCAATCATCAGTGCAAAAACATATTCTGGAACTGACATCAATTCCGATCATAATCCTGTTGTTGCAAAAGTTCGCGCAAGATGGAAACTAATAAAGAAACAAAAACCTCAACACCAACTATTAGACATCCAATTATTGAAAAACGACACCATACATCAGACAGTAAATAAAGAATTAAACAAAAATTTAGGAAATATCGACCACAATAGAATTAGCGAGTACGATGACATAAACGTTCTGTGGAAAACTATTAAAGAACAAATGAACAATGTAACGGAAAAACATCTAAAAGTAACACCTAGAAATAACAAACAGGAATGGATGACAAAAGAGATTTTACAATTAATGAACAAACGAAGAGAATCTAAAGGAAAAAATGACAAGGACGGAGAATACAAAAGACTAAATAAAATAATTCGAAAAAAAAATAACCGAAGCAAAGGAGAAATGGCTGGAAACAAAATGCGTGGAAATAGAAGAACTAGAACAAAGGCACGATTTTTTTAATTTAAATAAAAAGGTAAAAGAGTGTACATCGACTACCAAGAGAACGACTTTTCACACCATGCTGAACACGGATGGCAAACTGTTAGAATCAACGGAAGATAAACTGAAAGAATGGGAAAACTATATTAAAATTCTTTTTCACGACATACGAGAAGAACCAAGATTGGCAAATAACAACGAAGGGCCAACAATTTTGAAATCTGAAATCATTAATGCAATTAATCATCTTAAAACAAATAAAAGCCCAGGTCCAGATGGAATATACCCAGAAACGTTAAAATTAATCAGCGAAGAAAATATCGAAATATTTGTCCTTTTATTCAATCGCATTTATGATACAGGTAAAATACCCCAAGATTGGCTGGAGTCAATATTCATCTCACTACCAAAAAAAGCCAAACCCACAACACTGCAATGAGTTCCGTCTGATAAGCCTTATGAGCCATGCAGTAAAAGTCCTACTAAAAATCGTACATAATCGTATCTATAGAAAGTGCGAAACAATCATCGGAGACGATCAGTTTGGATTCAGAGCCGGCATGGGAACGAGAGAAGCCCTGTTCAGTTTACTAGTTCTCGCCCAAAAATGCTACGACCAACAGAAAGATATATTTATATGCTTTATAGACTTCGAAAAAGCATTTGATAGAGTAAGACACGACCTACTATTACAACGTTTGCAAGAAGTCGGTTTAGATGGAAAAGACATCAAATTCTTAAAAAAACTTGTACTGGAACCAAAACGCCAGAGTTAGGATCGAAGGTTTCACATCCGCAGAAGTAGAAATTACGAGGGGAGTTAGACAAGGATGTGTTCTGTCGCCTCTGCTGTTTAATCTTTACTCCGAGTTTCTATTTAAAGAAGCATTGGAGGATTCCAAGGATGGAGTCAAGGTGAATGGCGTAAATATCAACAGTATCAGATACGCCGATGATACAGTGTTAATTGCGGATTCCGACTTAGGTCTACAACGACTCATCGACAAGACCAACTCGACCTGTGAGCAATTTGGTATGAAAATAAACATTAAAAAAACCAAAGTGATGAACCAAAACCAAAACGTACCTCAACCTTGCACAATAAATGGGCACATTTTAGAACAGGTCAATAGATTTAAGTACCTGGGATGTTGGATCGATAGCAGCCTAAATCCTGATCTAGAAATAAGATCGAGAATAGAACAGACCAGAAAATCTTTCGAAAAAATAAAAAAACTGCTTTGTGATTCTCGAATAAAACTCGACTCTTCTATATGCAGTTGAAACGTGGACCCTTAAAACATCAACCGTAAATAAATTGGAGGCCTTTGAAATGTGGATCTACCGGAGAATACTCAAAATTTTATGGACATCGCATACCTCAAACGAAGAAGTACTGCATAGAATAGGCAAGGAAAGAGAACTTTTTAACACAGTAAAAGTTAGAAAAACATCATACCTAGGCCACATACTGAGAAATAATAAGTACCAATATGCCCAACTTATAGTGAAAGGAAAAATCGAGGGAAAGAGAGGCCTAGGAAGGAAAAGACTATCGTGGCTCAGAAACATCCGACAATGGACAGGGCTAAATTTTGAACAGCTAATAAGAACAGCTGAATATAGAGAAGAGTTTAAAATTGTAGTAGCCAACCTCCATTGAGGAGAGGGCACTTTAAGAAGAAGAAGAATTTATATCTAAATAATTATCATAAGAAAAATGGCAACTATCTTTTAAATTTAGTGTATACTTGTTGGGAAGCATTTTCATTTTGTTTTCGTCACAACAAAAGAACATTAGTAAATTAATGTTGTATTTTAGTTACTCGCATCATTTTCATAGTCTGTAGACTTTGCTGTTGGTATTCGTACTTTTATGCTGTATTGATACAGTTGGTTTTGTTCTTCCTGGTTGTAGGTCATCACAAGAAAACTGCAAAATTATGCTAGAATGTAACATATTAAATTGAATTTGTTGATTATCTCACAGAAATCCAGTAGGTTTTAGTAAATTTTATTTATTGATAACAAATGGGACAAACTCACTGTCAAAATTAAACAAGAATCCAGCATTAAAGATATTGCAAGTACACACTTATTTATACAAAGTATCATTTTGCATTTTAGTTTTAGTGCTTCAAACAGAACCTAGAGATATTGGTACATAAGGTAAACAAATCTATCTAATGAGGTAACTGATTAGCATGCATGAAAAGTAGGACCACACCTATATTTGAAACATATTTTATTCTGTGAGGGGAAACATGAAAAAGTGAATTCTAAAGGAATGAACAGGAAGGAATATGTAAAACAAATTGACTGAAGCAATTCAGGAGACTGGTTTATTAAACTTAAAAATAATGATCAAAGTCAAAGTTAACTCTTCTGGTAAGAAAAAAATCTAGATTCAAGAAATTAATCTATGCAGTATCTTGTATTGTCTACGCAGTTTAAAAGAACAGTATTTCAGAAATCTTTGAACCCTCTCTAACTTTTTGATACATGCTTGAGTAAATGGAAAACAAAATAGAGGTGAATTTGCATTGTTGCATATAAGATCTATTTGCAAATTAAAAGAAAAATTTCTGTGATAAACCATACTTAGATCTGAAACATTAATGACTCTCCAGATCAAAATATTCTCTAAATTATATTATAATTTAAACCCGATATTTAAATATATATATATATATATATATATATATATATATATATATATATATATATATAATATAAATAATGATACAAAGACGATTTTCTTCTAGAATGTGGTAAAAAAACTCAAAATATTCTTCAACTTCTTCATAACAATCCAACATTTTGTAATTGTAATATATATTGGAAGTGAATTGAAAAAAATTATTATTCAAACATAAATAAACAAAGTTAGTTTAGAATCGACGTGTAAGATTGTCCGATACTGATTACTGGATTATCGCAAGGCCGAGATAATCAACAAAAAAAGAAGATTTATTTGGTGACTTTTCTAGTAACTTTCTTGGGTGTGAATCTGTCTTTTAAGTTTACTCGTCCTGGTTAAAAAACAGAGTATAGCAATATTTCCGAAGTATATTGCAGATTTTTTTTTTGTCGTTAAACATTTACCATTTATTTTGTTTTCGTGTACCACGAACGCTATTATAAGATTAGACACTGTATTTTTGTTTGTATTCTGCTACCAAGAGGTATGTCTTTTAAGAAACTTATATGAAAGTAACGGTTAAGGAAGAAACGAAACAATAGTCCTTGAGATTATCCAGACGTTGACGCATGAATAAAAAGATCAACTATCTATAAACAGATAATTTTCTTATATAACGTTTATTATAAGATTGAGAGTAATATGTTCATTAATTAAAAATATAATATAAATAAATATATATATAAAAAAATATATAAATATAATTATTTAAAACTGTTCCAACATGTAATTTTTAATGCATTTCTATACATAAATCTGTCATTAAACGTCAAATTTCAGATATGAAAAATTAACGGGATACTTACCACTTATTTCCCCCACGATAGTTGGAGTAGACGATGCCATAGTCGTCCTCAGCGTGTAGTTCTTTTACGTATATACTGCGGAGAAAATATCCCACATTCGAATTTAAGTCACAATGAAAATGAAGAAACTCAATCTTACGAGAACAAACAAATGATTTTGTAAATAGGCAAATCTGTCACATTTTCAAATAATGTCAAAATTATAGTAGCCATTTTGAATACCGACAGTGCGTGTAAGCAGAATCTACGTGTAATTTGATTTACAATTTCAAGTTATAGTACAAGATCCCACTGTAGGATCACTACGTTCATAACGTAGTTAATCAAACTCACATTTTTACATACATTTAAAATTTGGAGAATACATTAATAATAGGTTTCCAGTCAAAAAGTTGCCGCAAATATTTTTAACTCAATTAATTAAACAGCAATTTTATTTCGTTCATTTATGTTTTAAATAAAATACGTTGCTTATGGCGTAGGTATTTGCTTCTTTTTTATATCAAATTAATGCTAATTTTTTCTAAATATGATGAGATAATGTTGCCTGAGAAAATATAATTGCAAATACGCGTTGCCAGCTGTTAAAAACTAGAGGTATCAAAGATAAAGTAGAATGCAGTTAGCGCGCAATGACACTAGTTTGACAAGTGGTATTATAAATATTATTATATATCTATCGACATATGCTTTAAAAACTCACACAACTGACATTTCAAACCAGTTGCGTTAGCTGTCTTTTACTTTAATACCTCGTGTTTTTAACAGGAATAATCAAAACTAGAAATAATCAAAACGATCCAAAATATCTACCAAAACAACACAATAAAAGTAAAAAAAGAACTAACCGACCCTATTGAAGCTGGCAATGGGATAAGACAGGGAGATTCCCTGAGTCCTCTATCGTTCAACCTGATTACGGATGTAATAATAAAAAAAGTAAAAACTAAAAAAGGATACCAAATGGGAGAAAAACAACTTAAAATAATCTGCTATGCAGACGACGCAATACTACTCTCTCAAAGTAAAGATGATTTACAACGTATGCTGCACCAATTTAATATCACCGCCAGAAAATTTAACATGTTAATGTCCCCAACAAAGACAAAATGCATGGTTACTTCAGCAAATTTACTAAGATGTAAATTGGAGCTGGAAGGTCAGATAATAGAACAAGTGATGGAGTTTAAATATCTAGGCATCACATTATCTAGCTACGGAAAGCTCGAAACCGAAGTGGAAGATCAAGTGAATGGAGCAAACAGAGCCGCAGGCTGCCTAAACGAAACAATATGGAGAAATAAAAATATCGGGAAAGAAACGAAAGGCAGAAATTACAAAACAGTCATCAGACCAATAATGACATACGCGGCAGAAACAAGACCTGACACAGAGAGAACAAAAAGGATGTTAGAAACAGCAGAGGTGAAAACACTTAGAAAAATTGGTAAGACACTATGGGACAGAGCTGGAAGTACAGATATACGACATAGATGCAAGGTGGAGAACATCAAAAACTGGATAAGAAATAGAAGAGTAGAATGGAACGATCATATAAGCCGAATGACAACAAACAGAGTAGTAAAGATGGCAAGAGACGCTTCCCCAATAGGAAGACGATCAGTAGAAAGACCACGCAAACGATGGAATGACAACTTACTGGAGGCACATTGATAAACAGACAGATGTTATATATATGTCATGTCTATATAAAAAGAAGAAGAAGAAGAAGAAGTGTTTTTAACAGCTGGCAACCCTAATTTGTGACCATTTTTCTCAAGCTACCATACATCATCACATTAAGAAAAAAATTAGCTTTAATTTGATACAAAAAATATGCATATACGTCATAAACAGCGTATTTTATTTAAAAAATAAATGAACGAAATAAAATTTTTGTTCAAAAATTAATTACCATTAATTGAATTAAAAATATTTGCGGCCACTTTTTGACTAGCAACCTATTATTAATGTCTTCTTCTTTAAGTTCCATCTTCTATCGAAGGTTGGAAATCATCATGGCTATGCGGACCCTGTTAACTGCCGCTCTAAATAGTTCTGTACTACTGCATTCAAACCATTCCCTCAAGTTTTTAAGCCACGGTATTCTTCATTTTCGTGTTTATTATTAATATATGCCAATAATTTTAAATGTTTAATTTGCTACATTATGAACGTAGTGATCCAGTAGTGGGCTCTTAGACTATTATATATTACTCTGTTTATATTCGTTAAATTAGTAAGTTATTAGCGGTGTCCTAATAGTACTAGATTTTACTGGAAAATTAATACGTTTATACCGTAGTTTCAAATACACATTTTTACATACATTTAAGAATAGGAGAATACATTGACAACAGGTTGCCAGCCAAAAAATTGTCGCAAACAGGTTTAATTAAATTAATGATAATGATTGTTTATCTAGCTAGCCCTTATCTGCAAGACGTATGCTCCGCTTTATTTCAAGATATCTATTTCGAGACATTGTATTCTTCACAAACTGAACTCTCTTATCCTCATTGGAAGACCAGTAAAGTTTTACACGCAGTCCAGTCGTCAGAGAGTTGACCCCTAAAAATCATACGAACAAGCTGAATTTTGCAGAGAATATTAATTTTGGGACTCCAAAAAAGATGCAAAAAAGTTTTACTCCCACTTTTACCACTACTTACCACTTTTACTCCCGGGCTTCCCCTAAAACCCCCCTCGCAGAGGGGTAAAAACAAAAAAAAATCGATTTACCAAGAATCTGTACACCGTTGAAACAAATGTTTCAAATAAAAAATGTAGCCGAGATAATTTTAAACAAAAATGTTTATGAGCATTTTTTGTGTAGAATGAACCGTTCTCTTAGAAAAAACACTTGAAGCGACCGTCGATTTTGCATGTCAGTTACTTGCGCGAAATCAATGTTCAATAAAATTTGTATCAGCTCGACGGTAAAAATTCGAGATCTTTTGATCCAAATGTCCTATCGACAAAAATCAAGATGCATTCTAAAGGCAAAGAGTGCAGCTATTGTACGCAGTTTTTGTATTTTGCCGAGAATAAACTCAGTTTTTATAAAGGTGTTAAATAAATTAACGTGAGATCAATAAAATTGATTACTTTCATTGACCAGTTATAGTAAAATTTTAATTTTTAGAGATCAGTCTTTACAACCTATGACATGAAATTTTAATTTTGAGTTGTGGTAACAAATATGAGGCATTTGAAATATGAATAAAAAATGCAGAATTTAATGTTTTACATTACACACGATCACACGTCACGGGAAATGCATTTAAGAAGACGGTTTTAGGTGTAGTTTATTACAAAAGTTTTGTTCTTTTAAAAAACGTAATAATGTAATTAAAAAGAAAAAATGATTTAAATCGTTTTGTTGTGAAAAGTTTAAATCCAGCGTTTTTTAAGCATATTTCAAATGCCTCACATTTGTTGCCAAAACTCAAAACTACCATTTCATAGTATAGGTTTTAAAGGTTAGGCTCTAGTAATAAAAACTTCATAGTGACCAGTCAATGAAAGGGATATATTCTGTTGATCCCGTGAGAATCATAAAGGATGGCAAAAATGGTTTCTTTGCGGCAAAATACAAAAACTGCATACAAAAGCCGAACTCTTTACCTTTAAAACGCATTTTGATTTTTGTCGATAGATCACTTGAAACAAAAGATATCGAATTTTTATCGTCGAGCTGATACAAATTTTATTGAACATTGATTTCGTGCGAGTAACTGACATGCATAATCGACGGTCGCTTCAACCGTTGTTTCTAAGAAAACGGTTTATTCTACATGCAAAATGCTTATAAACATTTTTGTTTAAAATTATTTCAGCTACACTTTTTATTTAAAACATTTTTTTCTACGGTGTACAGATTCTCAGTAAATTTTTTAGGGTTTTAGGGGTAAGCCCGGGGGTAAGAGTGGTAAACTTTTTTGTATCTTTTTGGGGTTTCAAAATTAATATGCTCGGCATAAGCAGTTTTTCACCAATAGCTTCGAGATCTTTTATAATCAAAAGGCAAAATTTAGCTTGTTCGTATGATTTTTAGAGGTTCAGTGGCATTTTCGTCTCTGACGACTGGAGTAACATGGAAGATTGTGATATCTAATCCCAAAAATGTTTCTAAATCATTTCGATCCAAGTCAAACTTGGTACAGTTGTGATCTCCCAAATATTTTTATGAATTTGAATTAAAAGATTACATAACATCTTCATTGAACATTTCCACAAAATATTCTAGTACCTACCGACTTTTCACGCAACTCCTCAACTATATTTTTTATGCGATTTTCTTCATTTGAGTTGGGATCATTTTCATAGTCAACGGGTTTTCTGCATCACGTTACGTTTTCGACTTCAGTTATTTTTTTTTTTTTTTTAGATGTAAATGACTGCGGACTGATTTACATTTGTCTCTTCTAACTCATCTCCTTCATTTATATTTGTTATTTTAAACGTCCCAGGCTCATCGTTCGGCAAACTATTTATGTTACCCTATTATGTTAACTAGTTATGTTATGTTAAGGATGTTAAGAGCATCCTTATCTATATCTTCCTCATTTGTTAGGTTATCAACTTCTGGAGGTATTAATCAAACATCTATTTCATCATTTACATCCAGTTTTTCACCAATAGCTTCGAGATCTTTTATAATCAAGGGCCTTTTGGGATCATCTTTATTCTTTTTATCACCCTAAAAACATTGAATAACTTAGTTATTTCCACATAAATATCAGAAAATAACAATAGGATAACAATTTCTGTTATCCTAGTAGTATTACTGAACCGTTACAGATACCGTATAACCACAGAATAATAAAAGAAGTGTTATTTATTCTGTGGTGTAACTAACAGTAGCACCTCAAATACCAAAAAAAACCGTTATTCGAGAAAAATCTGTGTTTGGATACTGACCTTACCAAATAAAAACGAAGACTGATAACCCAAGCATAAGTCACACAAGACATGTAGCTCAAAGACAAGGAGACAAAATAACAAACACCACGCGTTTATCAGTTAGATATACACAAGAAATTAGTCAATTATATGTATTATACTTATTGTCCCATGGTTGCATTAACGCAACGCTATATTCAAAGTCCTGAGACAACATTATTTTCTAAAAACAAATAAATTTTGCGTTTAAAATATTATTGTGTGTCTTAACTTATGAAAATATCTTGTGAATAATAAAACAATAATACCTAAATATTTTAAAGCATTTTTTAGAATTTACCTCGCTTGTAATAATTTCTATACTTAGTTATTTTAATACTTTTAACAATATTTCAATTTATATTTTTTTGTGTGGAAAATTTTTTTCTGAATTTTTAAATCTTCCTTAACACGCAATATATAAAAAACTATTCGTACTATATACTATTCGCAATTTATAAAAAAAACTTCAGTAATAATGTAAAAAAAATGCATTCAATATATTGCGTTAACGCAACTATGGGCCTAAATGGGTTAATAATCACTTAATTTATTCTTAATTAAAAATAATTGTCACATAATTTTTCTGTATGCTCTTTTTATGATGACTATTAACGTAAAAAACTATTTGTGCAACATTTTCTAGCTCTTTCTAGATCTTTTTTTAAACCAAAACTTTATCAAAATTAAACAGAAACTGAGATTAAACGAATAATCTTTATAAAGATCAAGATAATGCGGAACATTCGTTTGTATTGATAAGAAATAGCATATTAAGCTAGTTAAAAAACTGTTCAAATAGTTTAAGAGTAATATTTTATATTGCCAAATTATAACTTGGATTAACATGAAGCCAATTCCAATATTTATATGCATTATTAGTCTTGTTTGTTTAAGTAATTCAGCTAGTATTGGCGAAGATAACTTAATGAAAGTTCCAAGCGTCATCATACCACTTAAAAATTATGAAGATCCTAAGCCAAAAGAAATAGTGGCAGTGGTTGTGGAGCCATGTCCATGTGCAAGTAAGCAAACATTTTTTTAAAAAGTCTTTTAGATAGAAATAAACTTTTAGACTATTATAATAATGCCAATTTTTATTTACTTAATTAACCTCATTCAAACTTTACCATCCATTCTCAGCTCTAAACATTATTTGTGATTTTCAATGCACTGCATATAAACCAGTCATTTCAGCCCATTTGCCTTCGTAAACTACTCTATAAACAGAACTAAATACATATTTGAAATAAGTATCTATTCGGATCATCCCATTTTCATATAAAACTCCAAAAATATATTTGATACCGTAGGATACTTTTGATAAATTACAATATTTTTCCTTTAAAGCCGATTTGTAGCCAATAATTACATTTCTACATCGTCATGGTACAATTAACTATTAAATTCGCTAAATACTCCAGTCGTCGGAGACGAAAACGCCACTTAACCTCTAAAAATGATACGAACAAATTTAATTTGACTGATAATGTCAATTTTGGGACCCCAAAAAGGTGCAAAAAAGTTTGCCACTCATACCCACGGGTTTCCCTCTAAAACTCCCCATCGTAAAAGGGAAATGAAAAACATCGATTTACCAAGAATCTACATGCCTTAGAAAAAATTGTTTTAAGCAAGAAATATATCTATGATAATTTTAAACAAAAATGTTTATCAACACTTTTACTGTAGAATAAATCGTTCTCTAAGAAACAACGCTTGAAGTGACCGGCGATTTTAAATCATAGTTACGAGGGTGAAATCAATTTTACATAAAATTTGTATCAACTTGACGGTAAAAATTCGATATCTTTTAATCAGAGTGTCCTATCGATAACATTCAAAATGTGTTTTAATGGTGAAGAACGCTGATTTTGTACCCTCTATAATGTCAAAAAAAAAAGATTTCGTATTAATTTTTTGCATTTTGCCGCAAATAAAGATAAGCTGTTAAATAAATAAACATTTTTTTTGCCATTTTTTATGACTGATCACTATGGAATTTCCATTGTTAGAGTCTAATCTTTAAAACCTATAATCTAAAATTATGATTTTGAGCTTCGGCAACAAATATAGGCATTCAAAATATACCTAAAGAATTCTGAATTTAAACTTTCACATTACAAAGAATCTAAAACTTTTAAAACTCTTTCTTTTCGATAGCACAAGGACATTTTTCAAAAATTCATATTTTTGGATACAATTTACACCTAATGCTGTCTTCGTGGAAGCTTTTCACGTAACGGAGATTGTTTGTAATATAAAAGTTTAAATTCGGCGTTATTAAGTCATATTTCAAATGCCTCATATTTGTTGCCAGAACTCAAAATCAAAATTTAATGTTATAAATTTTGAAGATTAGGCTTTTGAAGATAAAGATTTTTGTTGTTAAATTATGATTTTTTAGTATATAACATAGTTGTGTCCATGATTCTTTACCCATGCGTCATCATTTAAAACATACGAAATAAGTGAAAAATTTACTCCACGCAACAGCACATGACAGAAACTGGCTACTGCTCCGACCACGGATTATATTATAAAATTTTGGTGCAGAATTACAGCTGCATTTGAAGTAGCTTAATAAATTCTTTTAATAATATTAGTCTTAATAAATAAACAATTTATAAAAAAGGTATAATTAAATATACAATATTATTTACAGCGTGTTGATAACAGTAAAATTATTTAAAGAATGAAACATTATTTAATTAAAATTAGATTGTTGCAAGATTTTGAACGTATGTTTTTCATTTCTCATATTTCATTTTCATCACCTTCAGAATCTGAACTGTGATTTCCAATGTTAATTAATATATGGTCAATTTTGCTAAATCGGCATGAACCACAATAAATATTTTTCCATCATAACCACCTGGTTTACGTGTACTTCTGCTCTTGTCATCCTGTCCCGTTTTGGGATCCCATTGGGACCCCATTGAGTTGATCAAACATGTACCCTTACATATTCTTATTTCCTTATCATAAATACTTTACTAATTCACAGATATTTATTTTGAACAGAATTGGAATCCAACTTCCCTACAGGATTTTTGTAACCAACATTCTTGGTACTAGTGTATATGTTCCGCCGTCCTCTTGTCACATATGACATCCTTTGGTGATTACAACACATTCATTTAAATAATTACACTCTCTCAAGATCCATATACCATTTTCCTTTTAAAACTCTACAGGTTCTCCATACATATATGAATTTAAACTTATAGAGATACTGACACATAGGCAACCACCAACACTCTTTAAATTCAATCAGCATCTTCAGTTTTTCGTTCATGTCTACAAAACCCTCATACTATCAACAGTATATTCTCCAAATTCAATCTATTATTGATTTATTATAAAATTTTTATAATAAAATAATTAAAAACTTTTTAATTATTCATAATAAAATTATTCTTTTTTCTTTAATTTTTTTTTATTATATATCATTTAAAACAATAATATAAATTTGATTCTAAAACCACCCTTAATGGGCATATACTATCTGATTATTTTTTAAAAACTACCTATCACTTGTTTTAAAGGTTTTGTCATTTTAAAACAATTTGTATTCCCTTTTGTCAACAGTTGGTTGTTACTTCTCATAGCGTAAGGTCCACTTTTTTTAACTGGAAAATTGTTCGTTTCCTTAAAAACTGTAATCCTTTATCATCGACCTAGTGTATTAAGAATTATAACGTTCGTTACTGAAATTTTGTAATTTAGGGTCATCTGACCTCATTATAGACGTAAGTATTAACCACATTTTCAATTTATCAATTCAAATTTTACCCTTTTGTTTTCATTTTTAAGTGGTTATACTTATTTGTAGGTTTTTCACTAATGATGATCTGTTAGTTTCGCCAAGTAAGAAATCTTAGGATTCCTAGTGTTGTTATTAGATGGCGTTGTAACGTCTGTAAATAATTATTTTTATAATTATTTTCCTATGACGGAAGAGATTGGTTTCGATTCAGGACAACTGCATATGTCGCTTTGATGAGACCTAATGAGGTTGAAATACGTATAAGCGGCTTGCGGATGCCCTGCACCGAAATTAAATCTTATACCGTCTTTTTGTTTTAGTTCTTTACTCGGTTTCGAGTACCAGAAAATAAATTCACTAAGAATTTTTATCGTGATGAACGGCATGTGGAATGCAAATTATAGATTCCCTTGCCGACCAATTTATCAATATTCCTGCTTTGCAAGTTTTAGAAAGCACAGTGGTAAAAATTAAATTTGAATTTAGTTTCGTCAAGTAGGAAATCTTAGGATTCCTAGTGTTACTTATATATATATATATATATATATATATATATATATATATATGTTGTTGTGATTTGCTCAAACTGTATGTTTATAATATTTATTTTTTTAACAAATTAATATGATATCTCAGGTCTCTTTTACAAGCAAATGTTATATTAAAAAAAAACCAATCAAATATTAAAAGTAAAAATTTTGAATAAACATAAATATACCATATACAATGATTAGAATAAAAATCTCAAACATCCATCAAATCATACATCCACAATTATCAATACAAATTAATTAAGCTTATATGCAAATCTAAAATTTCTTAATTTTCGTGACCGATAAATTATCATGTATTATAATTATCAATAAAACCAACAAAAACGAATAACTCTAATTTAAATAGGTGGTCGTGATTGAAAGTCTCTGTTTCTAAAAATGACGAAACTAACCTTTTGTTCCCAAAATTGATGACTTCACCTCTCTCTCCTTTGATTGTGCCTTGTCCACCTTGCTCGTACCTTTCAGTTTCTCCAGAATACTCCTGCCAAACTCCTCTGCTCCAAATCTTTACTACATGAATAAACTCCTCCTCTCCAGACACAAGGATATCTCAACTAATCGACTTGGTCCAGTATAAAACTATACATCTGTTTATTACTTATAGCATGTCAGTTATTTCTTCTGTCTGCTACCACAGTTGGAACTCTTTCCACCAAACACAAATACAACTTTTCACAATCTAGACTTTTTTTAAAAAACTAGGCTAATTATCAAACGTCGTCTCCACAAAAATAAAAAAACTATAGTATACTCGCCCGATATTCAATTCACAATGCCTTCCTCTCTCTTGCAAAACTCTATCCAAAATCATACATCTCCCTCTTCCTTTTCCTTAAACCAATCAGAAACGTATCTCCATCCAAACAAATTTTACGTTCTTCAAAGAAAAAAAGCTAACTTTCTCCTATCCAATTACCTCTCACAAACTATTTACAAACCTACCCTATTGTATAATTCTTGGTAATCCATACAATAGAAAGTTTAAGGTAGAACTGTTTACAAAAATGTCTATCTTATATACTAAAACGCTAAGCCCTTTTCTTGTCCACCACTTTACTCAAAAACCATATTAGATATTTAAAATATTTTTTCGGAATATTATTAGTATTACGTATGAGATTGTCAAGATATACTTTTGGTACAAAAATTCACTTCCGGTTTTGAGATGACCGGAAGTTAAAATTTACTTTAAGTTTTAGACCCCACAATGTATATATGGATCGAAAGGTCTCGTCGAGACGAATCTAAATATGTACTTCCGGTTGCAATCCGACACCGGAAGTGACCCGAAACGCGCATAAAACGTCAAGATAGAGCAAATCTGACACCGGATTCGTGATCAGCATGCAAAATTAACTGCTAAATGATATCCATGTCGACATTTGATGAACTAAAAATTGCATTCCGGTTTTGAGGTCGACTTCCGGTTTCGTTTTATTAGTCAAATCAATAGAGAATTTAACGTAGAGTTCAAAAATGTAAGCTCACGAAATTATCATTTATAGTTTTTGAGTTATTGATAAAAATATTTTTACTTCCGGTCATTGTATATATTGTATATTTTTCTCGCAAAATAAAAATTTCATTTAAAAAACTCGATGTCGAGTTGGTCCGCTAGTTTAAAACTAAACCGTTAGAAAAACCAATATATTTTCTGGGAATGTCTTTGAACGTATAAAATTCACTTTCCGAAAAAAGAACACTTTCTAAAGCTAATGCTTAACAGTATAATATACAGGGTGTTTGCGATTTCTGTTGGTCGGTGATTTGATTTTTGTCTTAATATTTTCTATTTGATTTTTGAAAATTATGGAACCTTATTAATATATATATATATATATATATATATATATATATATATATATATATATATATATATATATATATATATATATATATATATATATATAGATCGGTTTAAAACGTTCTCCTACGTCTTCTGATACCCAGTTGCCACTCCTCTCGATTCATCCATAATTCTTCTTCTGTCTCTGTCTTTTATTTCTCTATTGATGCCTTCTCTCCAACTAAGGCGGGGTCTTCCTCTATTTTTTTCTACCGTGAGGGGTCCACATTAAGACTTGTTTTGGGAGACGTTCTTCAGACATTCTCTGTACATGACCGTACCATCTGAGTTGTTGGGTACCAATATCGTCTACTATTGTATGTCTTACTTTCATAATTTCTCTTTTTCTGTTGTTCGTTACTCTTTCTAGTCTAGATTTTCCAGCTAAACATCTCCAGAAATCCATTTCCGTTGTCTCAAGTTTTCTCTTGCATCTTTCCTTTATTTGCCATACTTTACTACTGTAGGTAATTATACTTTTAATGTGTTTAATTAACTCTGCAGGGATGTTACCTGGACCTGGTGCTTTCTTATTTTTTCGAAATCTACATACATCTTCCACTTCTTTCATTGTTATTCGTATTGGCAAAGTTTAATATATTTATATTTTGTGTTTCGTTGCTGTCTTTAAATTGTGGTCTATCTTCCCTTAGGAGTTTCTCAAAATATTGGTTCTAGTCATCCATTGTTATAGTTGGCACTATGTCTCTCTTCTTATCTTGTCGTAAAGATTTTAAGACTCTCCAACTTTCTGTGTTTCTTCGTCCTCCTAGATGTGAATTTATCATGTTACACTTATGTTGCCATGCTTCATTTTTCTTCCGACATATCATTTTTCGTACTTTAGCTTGAGATACCTTGTAGATTATTTAATCCATTATATTCTTTGTATTTAAGAATTTTTGATATTGGTCTCTTTTCTTCTTTATTTCTTGTTCTATTTCTTTGTCAAACCAATATGGAAGTTTTCTTTGATTCTGGATTTGGTATCCAATGGCTTCTTTTGTTGCCTCCTGGAGACCCTTTTTTATGTGAGTGTAATGTTCTTCATTATCATTAAATTGTTTATTTTCCAACTTTTGATTTAATCTATTTCTGTATAATTCTCTTACGCTTTCGTGTTCTAAGCTGATTAGGTTATGGGATATATATCACCTGAGGAAGTGATGATCGCTTCCACAGGTAGCTCCTCTCAATACTCTTACATCTTGTACAATCTTATTTGTCTTTTGTCGTATGATTGTGTAGTCTGTGATTGATTTTAACCCTCTCATATTTTGCGTCCATGTGTATTTGTGTATGTCTCTGTGTTGAAAAAATCCATTTGCAATTTTCATTTTATTTTGTTCGTATAATGATATTAGTCTGCTACCATTATCATTTACATGGTCCGCTCCGAATTGACCTACAACTTACAACTGCGTTATGGGTTTTTTTTTTAGTTCTGCTGTTTAAATCTCCCAAGATGATAATTTCTCGAGATGTGCCGACTTTTGCAACATCTAAATTTAATTTCTCAAAAAAATCGTTTTTAATGTTTACTGGTGCGTCATCATTTACTGCATGTACACCCAAGATTGTGCATTTGTGTCCTCTAATCGTAAGGTTCATTTTTATCATTCTCTCGTTTATGGCCTTCCAAGTAGTTATGTATTTCCTTAGCTTCTTACGTATTAATATGGCAACACATTGTTGACCTCTTTTCTCCTTTGGTACCTCGCTGTAGAAGTGATCCTATTCTCCGATGTTTTCTGATCCTTGGTCCTTTCGTTCTGTTTTGGTGATTACTGTGATGTCCAATTTCAGCTTACTCATTTCATACATTATTTCATTTATTTTAGGTCTAAACCCTAGCACCTTCCAAGTTTCGAAATTCATACTCCGTTTTCGTAGCGTACGTCGTCGTTTGTTGATCGGTTCATTCTGAGGCGTTTTGCTGGGTTTTTTAACATTTTATTTTTTTTCTGAGTAACGAGGCGTTACTCAGACTTGTAAACTTGTTACTAACTTGTAAAATGTTTTATCTGGTCTGTTCTTCTCTACGGAGTCGAAACATGGACTTTAAAAATAAAGAGCCTGAATAGAATCGAGGCATTTGAAATGTGGGTGTACCGTAGAATTTTAAAAATTCCTTGGACAGCACTAAAAACAAATGAAGAAGTACTAGCGAGACTCAATTTAGAAAAAGAACTATTGAGAACAGTCAAAAGAAGAAAAACCAGTTATTTAGGGCATTTGTTGCGCAACGAGAAATACTACATCCCTCAGTTGATAATAAAAGGCAAAATAGAAGGAAAGCGAGGAATTGGAAGAAAAAAATTGTCCTGGTTACGTAATATCAGAAACTGGACAGGACTTGGATTTGAGGAACTCTTAAGAACAGCTGAAGATAGACAAACGTTTGCCACCATAACCGCTAACCTCCATTGATGGAGACGGCACTTGAAGAAGAAGAAGGCGTTAGCTTTACTGTAAACCGCACAGAACGTTTATCCCTAATGAACATAGAAAATTTAAAAAAAAATTGTTGTATTGCTGTCTACCAAGTCTACTGCAAACCGCAGTAGAGTTGGTAAACAGCAATACAACAATTTTCTATCAAATTTTCTATGTACATCAAGGATGAACGTTCTTTTTCGCAGGGAGTTAATCTTTCAAAAATAAGATTTTGAAAAAGCTTCATTTCTTCTTGTGAAGCTTCTTCCTGTAACTCCCATCGATGGAGAATAAGTGGTTTCTTCCTGTTTGGAACTTTTACAAGCTAACAAGAATAGATAAATAAAAGTATTCCAATGTTTTTGATTATCGGCGATGAACATTAAAAGGTATAGATAAACTGTTCTATTATGCCTTTCGACCATTCCATCGAATTACGTATGGAGAGACGTTGTGCGAATTTTCTTAATACCCAAGATTTTTATCAATTTTTGCCATAATTCTAATTCAAAATTTTATCCTTGATTAAAATATCACTTTAAAGGAACTTAATGTCTTGATACGACATATGTTATGAATGCTTCTGCTACTATAGTTGCTTATTGATTACGAAGGGGTACAATTTCAGGCCATTTTGAAAATAATCTGACCATAATATTGAGACCATTAATTACTGGTTTCCTCTCTCTGTCATCGGAAGTGGATCTAGAATGTCTACTGCAAGTCATTGAAAGGCTTTTCATAAATATGTTGTGCAATTTTGCCACGACTTCTTGTTCAATAGCACCAATATACATCTTGGAGACAATTGATTCAGTAAAATCTATCTCGAACCCTAGCCAGTGTTTTATTGACCCCAAAATGTCCTTCACATACTTTTAATATGTGATTTTGATAGTACTAGTTCTTGAACTGTACGTAATTTAGTGGAACTTTCCCACTTTCGATATAATCCACCATTGGAGAGATACAGAGATTTCCATTGAGCCAGTATGCCTTTATAGTTCTACCATACTAGGCTGTTTCCTGGCAAATAGGTTTTACTTTATTTCTAAGGCATTCTCGTATGACTTTTAGGTTATCTTTCTTTTGAGTCTTTTTAAAGCTTTCCAGGAAAGTCTGATCATTATTTTCTCTTCGTGTTTAACTGTGATCATCTGGAGACTTATTTCTTCGGTTACACTCTCTTATTCTTTAAGTTTTTTAGAGTGCTGGCATTATTGTTGCAAATAGTATCGTCACGAAAAAATATCGGCATTGTTCTAAGGACGCCTTTTTCAATGTACTACGTCAAAGGTATACTTTTGGAGTCGTTCTATTTACCGAGCAACTTGTCCTTCTGATTTTTTAAAAGCTATTAGACCCTGCAAAGGGGTATTAGTCATGGGTCGTAGTATTATTTAGGGCCAGTATTAGTTGTAAAATTTTTAAAAAACTTACTATGAAGTAAAACTTGATAGCACAAGTCCTCAAAGACACTTCGTCTAATGACTAGCAACTCCAGTGGAGTACGTTACAATGTGTCCATTTCCTTTTATAACTTAAACATCATAGTTTTTTAATATCAAAAATGTAATTCAAAGTTAATTTAACTACATTTAAAGGGTTTTTACCTACATATTTAGTGGCTTCAAACATGCACAACCAGATAGCACCGATGATGGGATAGTTATTCCAAAAACGTTCTTTGATGTAGCTCGATAGGGTTTTTATATTAGTATACCTTTTATAAAGGAATTTTTTTAAAAGACATTTTGGAATATTTCGATGGCATCTAGAATATTCTAGATTTTTTATTCTTTTTGTTTTTCGTAAAAGGACTTTTTCTATATGGAATAAATCTTACGGAACTGACTATAACTATTGATGACGTAGTAGGTATACTTTAATATCGGTATACCAATACTATTGAATATTCATGTTGTTTTGAATCTTATATTAGTCTAACTAACATTTGTTTGTCTAGATTAGTTTTGTTTACTTTTTTGTATTTGTATTGTTCATACTTGCCGGAAACGTCAGCCCATTGTCAAGTACCATTCTTGGATACTTAGCTCTATTTGACCATTCCATTCTATTCCATTCTATTTCAATATCGAATATTTCGTCGTGGTAAGTTGGGATTAAAGCTTAAGTCTTCTTGAGATTAATGAATATTTTCCACTGAACGCACCAGTCTTCAATATCTTAAGTCCATTCTGTAGTCTTCGTTTTGCAAGGTCTAATTTTACACTTTTTGCAGCTATGGTCCTGTGATCGGCATATAGTTTCAAAAGTGTTCTTAATATATTTGTACAGTATTGGCTATATTCTGGCTTGTGACGTTCTGACTTTGGATAGGACTTACCTTATCCGAAATCTGAACTTCCTGCCTACCAAGTATAAACCAATCAGGCATACCATTGTCTTATTTTACGCAAAATTTTTCATTTTGTAATTTAGACCTTTATACCATTCTCGATATCGTATGTTTTGCTAAGGTATAGGAATACTGCACCTGTATATTGATTTTCAATAAATTCTTAAGTAATGTATTCAATTAAATTCACAACCTGTAGTTCTTAAAGTGTTTTGACGTAAAGCAAACTGTACTGTGGTATGATTCCTTGTTGGTTTTTTCTTTATTCAGTTTTTGGTTTATGATTTTTTCTGCAATTTTTTTATAGTTGTCAGTAAGCTTATTGGTTGATAATTTTGAGAAAATTTGCCATTTTTCAGGTTTGGATATCATAATTACATGAACTTCTTTCCATCATGATAAGAATTATCTGAATCTCAGTGTAGTTATACTATTAATTAATAATATTTGATCTTTAAATGGTATATATACTATACAACTAGTAGGTCGACGTTGCTGTATAATCGTGTTAAATAATGACAGTTGCATTTCATAGATATATTTAAACTCACTAAACTAAACTACAATTACGTTACAAGTTTTGGTTGTATTTATATTGATAAATATTTTTTTTATTCATATTCAATATCTATTTGGTTTGTCATTTTTCAGAAGGGTCAACTTTAAATGAAAAACCAATCATACCAAATGGAGACGAGACTGTGCCAATACCTAAAGACGGTGTTTTTTCACTTCTTAATGTGAAAGGAAATTGTCCGGAAGGCTTTGTGGCTGATAAAGCTGGAACTTGTAGGGAACTATATTGGTAGATAGCTTAATACCAAGTTTAATACGACGAAAATAGATCTTGTTATTTTACCAGTTATTTTCAATAAAATACTCAAAAAATTGTGTGGTTTTATATCATTTTGCAAGATCTTTAACTGGAGGTCGTATGAATAAATTAGATTGAAGAGGAAACAGGATTGTTCTATATTATTCTATTCTTCTATTATTATCTAAAAAAATAAATTCATCCCTAGTGTTTCTCGACGTTAACATACATCATAAAACCAGTCCCAAGGTATTCATCACTCTGTTTATCGAAAACCCGCCCATACCAATATTTACTTGCATGCCAACTCTCATCATTCACCTTCACAAATTAATTTATTAATACTCTTGGCTCCAGATCAATACGTCTTTGCGATGGTGCAAGTAGAGCCACTGAGCATTCTAGTTTAAAACAAGCCCTCATCCTTAACGGTTACCGCAAAAATCACATCAATAGGAGCATCCACAATCTCTAACTCAATTCTCAACCCAGAGACTCAAAACCTCTTCATACGAAAGCTTTACTTCCTTACATTAAAGATGTCACTGACAAAATCGACAAAACTTTAAAATCAAGAGGAATAAAGACAATATTTACCCCCCAACAAAAACTTTCATCTCTTGTCCGATTAATCAAAGACAACATTCCAAATGAACAACACAAAGTTTATAAAATACCTTACACAGGCTGCCCCCGATCCTATATAGGCCAAACAAACCGTAAAATCCAAAATAGGATTTATTTCTGTACGCAATTCCGATCCAATTTCAGCTGTAGATCAACACCATCTTTATACAGGCCACAATATTGATTTTGAAAACTCCAGAAATATAGTCCCATCCGCTTCTATAAACCAAGAATTAAACGAGAAGCCATAGAAATTGAAAAAAGGCCAAATTGTCTCAATAAAAGAGATGGCAACATGGAGACCTCACATTAAGAAAATATCGCCAGCTCCACCCGCAAATCAAAGGCCTACTGTCAGAAATGTTCGAGCCAACCCTCGCACCAAATCCCCGCATCAATTCCACCCACGATCACATTGGTTAGTGATCAGTGTATTAGCGTCTGAGTGCTCGGGAGACTGAGACCTCGAAAGTCCTGAAGAAGACATCAAAGAGGATGTCGAAAGCTCGGCGCAATGATAATCGACACAGTTCAACCCGGAGACGGAGACTGTTGAGTTTAATATTAATTCTGATAATAGTATTAATCTTAGCTCCAGGATTAAATCTTTCGGAACATATATCGATATAAATATATTTATATATAAATATATATATATATATATATATATATATATATATATATATATATACTTATGTATATATATATATATATATATATATATATATTTATGTATATATATATATATATATATTTATATATGCAAAGTGTCCGTAAAGTATGGAATAAATTCGATATTTCCTAAATGAAAAGCCTTTTTAAAAAAATCTAAAACACGTCGATTTTTAAATTTAATGTTTTACATTTTACAATAAAATTTCATTATACAAGGTGATACACATTACAGTGATGACGTCATCGGCTCTTTTTTTAAATATAACACCCTGTATTTTAGGACATTTTTAGATCGATAAAATGAGCTGATTCCAAAAAATTCACTTTTCCAATTTTACTAAAAGTAAAAATTCACTTTATTATGTAATTGCAAGTTCAAAAACAAAAACTGCATAGAAAGAAAATGCAATGATTGAATGGCTTAAAATTGTTTATTACAAATTTCTTGTTTTGCAATTAAAATAGGTGCTTGAAAATACCATATTTGAAATACTTGTCATTCGAGACATCGATTTAAAAGAAAAAGATCACAACGTGATGATACTGGGAGAAAATCCGAGAAAATACAATAATTTTTAGAGCGCGTTGTGATTTTGAACCCGCCGATTCTGTTTTGGCTAGGCATTTTGGTGTCTTTTTTTATGCATGTTGTCACGAGGCGCATATCGCAAAAGTTTTTGTATAAAAAGTACTTGAAAATAAAGCCGATGTTTTTTTAAAAAAAATTCTTCTATCATTTATGATCAGGCGGCAAATGGATGCCAACTTTTAGCTTCTATATCTCAACCAGTAAACCAAATGCATTGTTTTTTTCTAAAACGCATCTTTTAAAGTTCTAATGTATACAAATTTTGGAATCGGAAGATGTGTAAAACTCGCGAAGTTATTTTATTCATTTATAAGTAAAATTGTTTATAATTTTTAAAAACTCCCTAGGCTCTCCTAGTTTACTTATTTAATTTTTCAAAGTACTTTTTAAAGATTGAGTTTTTTTCCTAAAATTAAAAAAAAATGACTATTTTTATAGTGCCTATTTTGGGCCCAGCAAAATTTCGCAAATATGCAATTTTTTTTGCCGACCTCGTACTGCAAAATATTGTGCAAAAACTATAAAACCAATCCTAACAAAATTTAGCAAACGTTTTAGTCTTATTATAAAGTTTTTTTAGTCAAAATATGAAGGCTGTAATCGATTGTTACGTAGAAAAGTATATGAGTCATATTAAAAACCGTAAACATATTTATTACTAATATTCTGTTCATTCACGAATTTTCTAGGTCATATACTACCGAATTCTCCAGAAGGGCCGAATAACAACTTCAGGTAACAAGAATGCAGCCGACGGCCCGACCCTCCGAATTTACCAGACGAGAAGGCGATCGACTTTTCTAGCCTAGCGGTATTGGATATAAATAACGGGATTTTCATTGTGGGAAACCAGTCAAAAAGAAGCTCGCGCTCGCGTTTAAATTGTAACGCACGAATTATAATAAATTGTATAATTAAGATAAATTATTTAATAAAGACTTTAATAAATTTGTGAGTGTTATAAATAGAACCTTTAAATAAATAAAAACAAATAAATTAGAAGAATTAATAAATATATAACAGTGGTGTCAGAAGTAAAATTGTGAAAATAACGACGATTTATGAGCTCACAGTGACGAATTTAAGAAGATATCTCAAGGATAGAGAATTAGCTTCTACCGGAAAAAAGGCTGAGTTAGTCCAACGACTAAAAAACGCTTTGGAAGATGAGGGTTTTAATCCAGAAACTTATATATTTGAAGATGCTGTCATCTCGTCGATTTCGAAATTAGAGAACAAAGTTTCTGACGATATTTCGAAAGTTTCTTCTGATGTAGCCAAAGTTTCTGGTGACATCGCATCATTAGAGAACAAAGTTTCTGGCGATATTTCGAAAGTTTCTGGCGATATTTCGAAAGTTTCTGGTGACTTCGCATCGTTAGAGAACAAAGTTTCCGGCGTCATCGCTTCTTTGGAAGACAAAGTTTCTAATGAGATTTCTTCGCTGGAAAGCAAAGTCTCTGCTAACATCTCTTTGGAAATCTCTAAAGTAACTTCTGAGATGTCTGCCCTCGACGATAGAATATCTTCGTTAAAAAACCAAGTTGCTGCCGATATGTCGGCCTTCGAAGAAAAGATGAAAGAGATGGAAAAGAAGATGGAAGAAACAGGGACAGCAGAGAGAAAAAACAACCCGATTACAGTAGAGACAAAAGAAGACAATACGAAATGTAAGTTGGAAATACAGCCGAAATTTGAAGGAAGTGGAGGTTCTGTTCATGTGAAAGTCCCAACTTTCGACGAAAAATCATCATGGAACAACTACATGAAACAGTTCGAATCAGCCGCAAGAGCGAATGGATGGTCTGAAAAAGAAAAGGCTTTAAACCTGACTATCGCTGTTATGATGGAGCCTTGGAATCATGACGACGAAGTTGGCCGTGGAATCATAATTGGAAAGGAATTGGTGACTTCGGCTAAAGAAATTCCTGTGAGACTTATCAATGTCAATAACTACCCAGTGACCATCAAGAAAGAGACAAAAGTAGGAACTTGTGTACCTGTGACATCCATAATCCGTCAGACGACAACATCTGATAATTCCAACGACAAATTTGACCAAATGGTTGCAGTTGCTGGACAGTCTCTGAATCAGATTGAGAAAAGGAAATTAAGGGAATTTCTTCGGCAGTATCGTGATATTTTCGTACCGAAAGGAGGAAAGACGGAAAGAACTACCGTTGT
Organism: Diabrotica undecimpunctata; assembly: GCF_040954645.1. Taxonomy (NCBI): domain Eukaryota; kingdom Metazoa; phylum Arthropoda; class Insecta; order Coleoptera; family Chrysomelidae; genus Diabrotica; species Diabrotica undecimpunctata. Next base: position 114,704,043 of record NC_092803.1, on the reverse strand, counting down.
TAAGCATAAAATTGATACTGGTAATGCTAAACCAATTAGTCAAACAGCTCGACGATTACCACAGGCGAAAAGAGAGGAAGCGGAAACGATTGTTCAGGAAATGAAGAAAGACGGGGTACTAGAACCTTCTACGAGCCCATGGGTCTCTCCGGTGGTCCTGGTTAAGAAGAAAGACGGAACAACGAGGTTATGTGTGGATTACCGTTTGCTGAACAACGTTACCAAGAAAGATAGTTATCCTCTGCCTCGGATCGATGACACATTGGACACATTGGCCGGAAGTAAATTATTTTCTACTTTGGATTTGAAGTCTGGATACTGGCAGGTAGAAATGGACCCGGTAGATAAAGAAAAGACAGCCTTCACCACAGGATCTGAATTATGGCAATTCAACGTTATGCCATTTGGACTCTGTAATGCTCCTGCGACATTTGAGAGGCTTATGAAAAATGTGTTGAGAGGGTTATCTTGGAAAACATGCCTAGTTTATCTAGATGACATAATCGTCTTGGGGGAGACATTTGAAGATCATTTGAGGAATTTAGAAAACGTTTTTAATCGACTTAAAGCTGCCCAATTGATGCTAAACCCCAAGAAGTGCCAGCTATTTCAAGGTAAAGTTAATTATCTGGGTCATATAGTCAGTAAAGAAGGAGTGGCCGTGGATAAGGGAAAAATCGATTCCATTAAGGAATGGCCAAAACCAACTGACAAACATCAAGTGAGAAGTTTTCTGGGACTATGTACTTACTACCGGAGGTTTATTAAGAAATTTGCGGATATCGCTAAACCATTAACGCAACTCACAGAGGAAGCAAGAGACTACCGCTGGGATACAGACTGCCAAAATGCCTTTGAGACCTTAAAAAAGCATTTAATCACAGCACCAATTTAAGGGTATACACTGCCAGAAGGAGAGTTCATCTTAGATACAGATGCAAGTAATGTGGGAATTGGGGGAGTGCTGTCTCAGATTCAAGGAGGACAGGAAAGAGTCCTTGGATATTTAAGTAAAGTTCTCTCAAAACCTGAGCGGAATTATTGCGTCACAAAAAGAGAACTTCTGGCAGTAGTGAAATCAGTAGAGCACTTCTATCAATACCTCTATGGAAGGAAGTTTTTAATCCGAACCGACCCCATGCCGCCCTTAAGTGGTTGATGCAGTTTAAGAATCCAGAGGGTCGGATAGCCAGGTGGATCGAACGACTCCAAGAATACGATTTCAAGATTGAGCACCGGGCCGGAGTTAGCCACCGAAACGCTGATTCTCTTTCCAGAAGGCCATGCCCAGTAGAGTGTTCCCACTGCAACAAAACGGAATTTTAGGAAGCAGCAGTGCTTAGAACGACGATAGTCAACGACGACTGGACGCCTACCAAGATAAGGGAAGAACAAAAGAAAGAGATCCAGTTGTACAGAAAATTTTAAAATGGAAAGAGGAAAACCGTCGACCACCTTGGCAAGAAATATCAAACCTATGCTCAGTAGTTAAGACGTATGAGCCCAGTGGGACTCATTTATCATGGAAGATGGCTTGCTCAAACGAGTCCTGGTAAATGATGACGGTTCAGAGAAGAGAAGACAGTTGGTGATCTCAAAGAGCAGAATAGCCGAAGTACTTCGTCAGTTACACGACAGTCCATCAGGAGGGCATTTTGGTGTAAAGAAGACCCTTCGGCGAATTCGGGAACGGTTTTATTGGATGAACAGTTCCGACGATGTAAAAGACTGGTGTAAGAAATGTACTATTTGTGCTACGAGTAACGGGCCTTATCGAAAAAAGAGAGCTCCTATGAGACAATATAATGTTGGAAGCCCGTTTGAAAGAATAGCTTTGGACATTGCTGGGCCATTTCCAGAAAGTGAAAATGGAGGCAAGTACATGTTGGTAGTAATGGATTACTTTACTAAGTGGTCGAGATTTACGCACTTCCAGACCAGAAGGCCGCCACCGTTGCAGATAAGTTGATCCAAGAATATATCAGCCGATTTGGAGTGCCTTTGGAGATCCATAGTGAGCAAGGCAGGAACTTCGAAAGCTATCTATTCCAAGGAATATGTGATAGACTAGGCATGAAGAAAACAAGAACTACCGCGTATCATCCGCAATCAGATGGTATGGTAGAACGAATGAATAGGACAGTTGGCAAGTATTTGACAAAGATGGTGTGCGATCATCAGCGAGACTGGGACCAATATCTTCCGTTCTTCACAATAGCCTACAGATCTGCTGTTAACGAATCAACAGGCCAGACACCAGCCAAAGTCCTATTCGGACGCGAAATGCGACTACCTTGTGATCTAGAGTTTGGGTGTCGACCTGGAGAAGATATAGCAGGTGAAGATTATGTGATCGAATTACGAGGAAGAATGGACGATGTACATGAGTTGGTCCGTTCGCACCTTCAGATCGCTAGCGACCGAATGAAGAAACGGTACGATACACAAGCCGAAAAGGGTTGCTTTAAGAAGAACGACAAAGTCTGGCTCTATAATCCCAAGAAGCGAAAAGGTTGTTCTCCCAAATTGCAGCAGTTTTTGGAAAGGTCCATACCTCATCATGGAGAAGATCAACGATGTCATCTACGAATAAGCAAGATTCCGAGGGGAAAGCCGATGATAGTACACCATAACCGGCTGGCGTCTTTCGGAGGTGACCACGACGTAGATGAAGAAGTGGAAGTAAACCAAGTCCAAGATGTGTCTGACCTCACGTTTGAGGAATTCATGGGTGTCTATGGAGGTACCGGTAAAGCAAGACATGGTGTTACCACTGAAGAAAAGCAAGATCTACTCGCGCTCCCCGATGACTACTCGCTCGCCCTTACCATCCCGGCCAGTATCAAAGAGGCACCAGGGTTGGCATCCGTCTTTCGAAGGAAGTTGGGTCGAGTTGCAGAACTTCAATGCCAAGTGCCAGCTCCCGGGATAGCCTTGAAACTCCAAGAAGCATCACGTTACCTTTTCTACCTGGTAACAAAAGACACAGCCCGTGACCAACCTACCTACCGAGATGTATGGGAAGCCTTACTTCAATTGAGAGAGCACGTACTAAAGCCCGACGTGCAAAAGTTAGCCATGCCAAAGTTAGAGTGCCGCCAATTAGATTGGAGGATTATCCGAAGTATGGTGGAGGAGATCTTTAAAGACACCGAAGTCCAGGTGTAAGTCTGTTGCAATCCGCATAGTTACTGGTGCGGAGAGAAAACCGTCCCTTGTCATTTTTATACAACTGGAAGTTGTAAAAGAGGGTCCAGTTGCCGATACCAGCATGCCGTTCCAGTTCCAGTCCCGACAAGGTTCCAGGAGGAACCATCTTTTAAGAGCTTAATGTTACGTAGAAAAGTATATGAGTCATATTAAAAACCGTAAACATATTTATTACTAATATTCTGTTCATTCACGAATTTTCTAGGTCATATACTACCGAATTCTCCAGAAGGGTCGAATAACAACTTCAGGTAACAAGAATGCAGCCGACGGCCCGACCCTCCGAATTTACCAGACGAGAAGGCGATCGACTTTTCTAGTCTAGCGGTATTGGATATAAATAACGGGATTTTCATTGTGGGAAACCAGTCAAAAAGAAGCTCGCGCTCGCGTTTAAATTGTAACGCACGAATTATAATAAATTGTATAATTAAGATAAATTATTTAATAAAGACTTTAATAAATTTGCGAGTGTTATAAATAGAACCTTTAAATAAATAAAAACAAATAAATTAGAAGAATTAATAAATATATAACACTATGTTTAAGAAATTGAAAAAATGTAAAGGAGAAACTTCATTTTTTTTTCACTTTTTTCTCAATTATTGTTATTACTTAAACAATAAACATTAAATTTTTAATTTCTAACTACTTAGATATGATGTTAAATTGAAAAACGAAAATTTACATTGCATAATTCTTTTTTTTTGTGAGCAATATCTCGCGAGTTATATCCAAAAATATGGGAGCAAAATGCCAAATTTTGGATTTTGAACTTTCGAGAAGTTTTAGATTTTGGTAAATAAAAAATGAATCACAAAGTTTGCGACTGGCAAATATCGTAATTATTGATAGAAGGTACATCCTGAAGTGATTTAGGCAATTTTCCTTTGGAAAATTTCCAATTCAAAACAGATCTTTCCTGGACTATCACTATTCAAGAAACAGTTTAAAAAGTTTGAGCCGTTAACACATCCATTGCTGTAATTGTCTATCACCGATTTGCTCTCTATAAAGGCGTTAGTTCTTAGTTTTTTGAAATTTCTGTGGTTTAATGTTTTATTCCCAAACGCAAAAGTTTTTGGACCTTGATCATCTTGCTTCTTAGTTGTAAACGTTTCCATTGGTGTTTTAAGATTAAAGAAATTTCAGTATATCTAGAGAATTTGTGTTGTAAATTATCTTTCTCTAGAGTATTGGTCAAATGTTTCCCAGATAAAATGCTCTGAAGCTCTTTAAGAGTTCCTTATGGGTGAAGTTCTGTAGAAGTTTAGGAGTTCATGAAAATTTGATCTTCTACCTTATGAAATATGTATTTTTTGACCTTCAATTTTTGACGACCAGTCGACAATGGCCCGTAATTATTTTTGTTGGAATATGCAGTACATTTTTATTTAAACTAATTAAAGTTTTTAATTTTCTGTTATTAAAATTCACTAGAAATATGTTTTTAAATAAATTATTGTGTTATTCCATGAAAGTTTCCATGAAAGTCCAATATTTGAATCTTTAATGATATATTTGTTTTTCACCTACCTTACCTTGTCTCTTCCTACCCACAGCATTTTTTGGTTCTTGCACCATTTGTCTATTACTTTCGTTTTACTTTATATTCATTTCGACGATATTCTTCTTTACTTGATATCCATTTATTTCTTGCTTAGTTTTTCTCTTTGTTTCGTTTCGCATTGTGTATCGAACCATTATTTTCTTCTTATTATTTTCCACTGTCCTAGCACCTGTGTCGCTGGACTTAAAATAAATTATTTTATATTTTTCCTAATAATCATAATAAGGTCGCCTCATATTGTTCTCTTAGTTCCCATACCCTAAACTTTACACCAGTTTCCATCTTGTGTTGTTATGTCCAAATCTCATTTTTTTGATATACGTATGTGATCTATCTGATTGACGTCTGTTATGTCAGGTATCAGCCGTGTTACTTTATGTTCTCTTTTGTGCTTAAAGATTGTGCCTATACTGTAACTGTTTGTTATTGCTGCTAGTTGGCATAATTTTCTTCCATTATCATTTGTCTTGTGTTAAATATTTCCTTTTCCTGGTACTGGAAAAAGAACCTTGAGAAAGAAGAACGGGTTCAAACGCCTGATAGACTTATGACATGTGTTAAAAAAATACGAACTATTCAAAATTCTCTAATATTTTATTAAACCAATCTGTGCTTATATCACTAAAATCTGGTCATAGTTGACCAATTATCAGTTTTTCTTAGGTTTAAATTACTACCGAATACTTAAATTCTAAGAGAGTGTCCTCTAATACATGGTGAAAGAATGGTGTTTATTTTATCTAACAACTGTGTCACACAGCTAACATACAACACAGGACGATGCTGCGCATTTACACTAGTTAAAACTTTACACTGACTCTCTAGAAAAATATTATTAAACTTTTGACAAAATTAATTTTCAAGTATGAAAAATGCAATAGAAAATATCACTGTCAATCAGAAGGCAGAAATTCTTGAAAAGGATATCGATAGGTCTGAATTTGCCATAGGAGAAGGGAAAAAACTTATAGTTGTAATATTGGAAGTATTGAAGGTTTGGTGGATAGTGAATTATTAACTTTTCTTTTGAAGCGTAATGGTGACTATGATGGAGACATAAACACAGCTTTTTTTGATGAGTGGTTGACCCAAATGTTAGACCTGATTTCGAAGAGGCTAGTATTGGTATTAAAAATACCAGATATAATTCTGAGTTAAAAAAAGACTATTGCCAACAAGTAGATGGTGTAAAAGCAGACCTCTTTTTGTTTTTCTTTTGATTCCTATCCGTTTCATATGTTGACAATTAACATGATTCTCCTTAATTTGCTGACAGCTATTGGAAATTGTCCGGTTGTAGACGTGTTGCAAAATTTCATCCAGGCCAAGTTTCTTCTGGTCCCCTTTTTCCATTTACCTTGCCATAAAAAACGAGTTGCAACAAGCCATATTTCTATTTATTTATATATTTATTTAAAAACCACCCAGGTATTCTAATTTGCGCTATTTGATTGTATGGATGATCTCTTATTTCTATTTATTATACGTAAAACCTCAACATTTGTCACCAATGACAATTAAATTACCGGGTTTATTGTCAGTTTTTAGGTTTTCAAGATTAATAGATTATCTTGGGAGTTTTGGTCTTTTGCTAAATGGTTGCGCTTTATTCAATTAATTTTCAGATTTGTTCAAAATCTTTCAATTTAACTACATACATACACTACCAAGTTCAATATATTCATACTTATATGGCGGTATAACTTATCAGGCGGTAAAGGTGTGTGCAGATGTTTTTAATTAAAGCCCCAAAGTATAGTAGGAGAAAATGGGTTTAAAACAGTTTATACCTTCACGAGCCTTATATACTTTTTACGAACCTATTTCTCTCTCTGACTCATCTCCATAGCTCTTTTTTAGATACTGTGTCGTACGCCTTCTCAAGATCTATAAATGTAGCTTTTTTTCTTCTCGCCGTACTTCCCTATGAACCATTTCAAGCAAACAAGGCATCCGCTGTCCTCATTCCTGGCATAAATCCAAACTGTTCTTCTCCTATCGATGTCTTCCACCTTAATATTCGCTCTACAGTTCTCCCCCAATTTTTTTTTATGTGAGACATTAACTTAATCTCTTTATAGCTCTTAGATGCCTCAATGTCCCCTTTATCTTTAAACAATGATACCGTCACACTCTCTCTCCATGCATTGGGTATCTTTTCTTTCTCAAGATACCCCACTCATCATTTGCCACAAAATATCAACCCCTTCCCTTCCTAGAGCCTTCCAAAACTCCACCGATATTCTAACAGGTTTTACTACCTTACCATTCTTTATCCTTATTTATTATTCCCAGATTTTAATATCCCATTATTATTATTTAACTCCTCGACAACTTTATCTCTCGCTATCCCCGGTTTTTTTTTAGCCCTTTTTTCTATCCGAATTGTCGAATAAAGGCCTCTCCCATTTCTCGCCATTCATCCCTGTTGTGTGCTAGGCGTTTCCACATTGGTCCTGCGACTCTTTTGATATCGTCGCTCCAGCGCATTTGAGGTCTTCCTCTTGGTCTCTTCGCATCGTACGGTCGCCAGTTTCCGACTTCTTTGTTCCATCTACCATCTTCGAGACGTTCGTTGTGTCCAGCCCATTTCCATTTTAATTTAGCTGCTTGTTTCGCGGCGTCCTTTATTTTTGTTTTGTTCCGGATTGCTTCGTTCGTTTGCCGATCTATTAGTGAGATACCAAGCATCTGTCGTTCCATGGCTCGCTGAGTTTTTCGAATCTTGTCCATGTTCTTTTTTGTGAATGTCCAGGTTTGAGCTCCGTAAGTGAGAACGGGAAGGATACAAGAATCGAACACTTTGGTTCGAAGGTTTTGGGGTATCTTTTTGTCTTTCAGTATGTATGAGAGTTTTCCAAATGCGGCTTATCCCATTCTTAGTCGTCTGCTTATTTCGGTAGTTTGGTTTTTTTTGTTTGCCTTGATATTCTGACCCAGATATATGTATTCTTCTACATGTTCCACTTTTGTTCCTTGGATGGTTATCGTCGGTTGATCATCTTTATTCGACATTAGCTTAGTTTTACTCAGATTCATTTTTAGTCCTTTTTTTATGGATTCCGTATGAAGCTCATCGATCATCGTCTTCAGTTCTTTCCAGCTGTCGGCTATTAGTACTACGTCATCTGCATATCTTAGATGGTTTAAATACTTTCCGTTTATCGACAGTCCCTTCGTTTCCCAATTTAGTGATTTAAAGATATCTTCAAGTGCGGCAGTAAATAGTTTTGGAGATATGGTGTCTCCCTGTCTTACTCCTCGGTTGATTTTTATTGGCCTCGTTTTCATTCCGTTATCCATCGTGACTACCATTTCAGCGTGTTGGTATATATTATGTATTAATATCCTATATCTAGAATCTATTCTGCTGTTGACCAGTGCTTCCTCAATAGCCCATAATTCTATGCTGTCAAAAGCTTTCTCGTAGTCTATAAATGCTAAACAGATTGGTAAATTGTATTCGTTAACTTTTTCTATTAGGACCTTTAGTGTGTGAAGATGGTCACATGTACTAAACCCTTTTCTAAATCCGGCTTGCTCTACTGGTTGATATACATCGAACTTTGTTGTCAATCTATTTGTAATTATTTTTGTGAATGTTTTATAAAGTTGTGATAGTAGTGATATTGGACGATAATTTTTCAGATCTGTATTGTCCCCTTTTTTGTGTATTAATATTGTGTTAGCAGTATTCCATTCCCTTGGTATGTTTCCTTCAAATAGGCATTTATTAAAAAGTATTTTTAGGTACCTGATGACTTCTTCTCCTCCTTCTTTCAACATTTCTGCCAGAATTCCATCACTACCCGGTGCTTTATTCTTTAATTGCATTTTCTATTTCTACTTCGCTTATTTCGGGCATTACTTCAGAATTTACGTTTGTTATTTGTCTTTTCAGATTTTGCTTTGAAGAGTCGGGGGGATCGTTTCTTGAGCGGTATAACTCAGTATAGAAGTTTTCAACTATGTTTGATATCTGAGCTTTGCTTGTTTCTAGTTGGCCTTGTTGATTTTTCATAGTTATAATATTTTTCTTTCCTAATTTCGGTTTGGTATATTTCAGACTTTGATTTTTCTCTATCACTCTTTCTACATGTTCTTGTTGATGTTTTTTAATATCGTCTTTTATCTGTTTTCGTATGGCTCGATTAAGTTCTTTGTATTCTGTGGTATTTCTTTTGTTTAGTGACAGGAGTTACCGCTATCCCCGGTATTTCATTCTAATTTGGGATCTCGCATCCTCTGTCTCTTCTTTGGTGTTCTTCATTTAGCAACGTTCTAAAGAACTCATACCATCTTTGCTTTATTTCAAATCGGTTCTTAACACTGTTCCATCCTCACTCTTAATCTGCCGCACGTGGATCAAGTCCTTTAATAACTTGTCCCCTGCTTTAGCAATGCTGTATAACCTTTTCATTCCCTTGGGTATTTCCAACTCCTCATATAGCCGTAAAGACGATCTTTCCTTGCACTTGCATTTCCCTGTTTTACAATCAAGTTTCTTTTTACTCTATGAGGCCCTTTACCGGATATTTTTTCTAGCATTTCCTATCCCAATCGCACTACAACTTTACTGTTGGCTTCTCACCAGTAATTTACCGTATATTTTTCCTCAAGCTCTTCCAGCACTCTACTCTTAAAGATTCTTGTCAACATTTTATCCTTTAACTTCCACCACTTTAATTTCTGGTGTCCAACTGGCTTTCCTTTCCGCCTCACCCGATTAAAGATTGGTGTTGACTAGATACACACTCACATGTTATCACTTTACAGTTGTTAACCAATTTTAGCTGAATTCTTTTATAAAGCTCAAAATATATCTGACTTTTCTTTTCCCTACTACCACAGGTAACATACTGGTCGTCAGTCTTCGTAAAGAACGTATTAATGAGAGCAAAATCCCATGTTACTGAAAAGTTAATCACACTATTTTTTTTCACCATTTTTTATTCCCAACCCCAAAACATTTATAAACTCTTTCTATTTCCGCTCTTTCTCTATCAATATGTCCATTCCAATCACCTCCAATAAAATCCGTTTCATCTACAAGAATCTCGAGCACCTTTTTTTTTCCGAGCTGTTTATTATATATTATATATTTAATAAGAATAATATTTTCACGCATCATTTAATATTATCAAATGTATGATGTAGATATTATTTTATGTGATTATGGAATATTGCTAAATGCACGAAATGAAATATTAATAATTTGTATGATTATTTGAGAATTATAAGCATATTCATAAAATAACATAAATCCATCATGTAATTTGTGAAATTTTTAATATTATTGTACAATCAAATAAAATGTGAGTTAGAAATTATGAAAAATATAGACATATATTATTTCTAATTCTATTTTTTTTATTGTATTTTGTGATGGGAAATAATATTTTTAGTTTATTTAGTTTGCTTATTTTTACTTAAAATTAAGTAATATTAAATTATTTATTAAAGATAATTTATTAAAGAAACTATATCCTAACTTTCCCCATAGTTAACAATGATAGTACTACAAAAAATATCGATTTTTGGGGGGATTTTTTTTATAAATTGTGGAAACAAATTACACTGTTTATTATTTAATTAATTTATAAACAAATTAAATATTTGTAATATACGCAAAGAGTACATACAAACTAAAAAAAGACAGATTAAAATCCGTTAAGTAGATCCCAAGATATAAACAATTGTAGTAGTTTGAAGATGTGTTTTTATTTTTTGAACGCTTAGATTTGTGGCTTTCTTCTCCGCTTGGCACTATTAGTCTTAATTTGAACCATATCTTTGAAAATTCACAGAGGATCCAGTTATTGCGCAATGTTTGTACAACTTTTTGTACAAAAACTACGAATCCTTTTCTTTCAAATGGCGAAAATTGCGTTACTTAATTTTTATAAACAAATTAGCCGTGTATTTAAAAAAAATAACTTTGCCCTAAATTATCGTAGAAGAACATTTTTTTTTTTAATTCCTGTAAACAATTCCTGTAAAAATGTCAGCTTTTCGAATATGAAAAAATATTTCATCTACGAGCAATAGTATAAAAGTTATTCTAAATGTTTATAAATCAAAAATAACCGTAATTTTGCCAAATGGTTTTTTTATGTGTATTGAAAAATGTATTGAATCAACTCAGAATCTTAAATGGATACTTTCCACATAAACTGATATACAGATATATATGTATTCGGGAAACACGAAACATAAAATCAATAATCGATTTTATTGTAACAACACAAAAAACCCGACTGGGAGTACAAAATGTAAGAGTTCAGAGAAGCGCAACATGCGGTAGCGATCACTATTAATTACGTTCAAAAATACACTTCCCAATCCGAAGACAACAGTGAGAAACACATATAGACATCAACAAGACAGAAAAGATACAGGAACGAAGATACAACATCAGAAGCCTAGATGAAGAAAGTACCCAAGATTTATTCAAACATAGATTGGATGAGAAGCTACAAATTCCCGCCACTAAGTATATGGACCAGTTATATGAACATATAAAAAACTGTTTACACGAAGCAGCATTTGAAACAATGGGATACTACATAAAACCCAAGGTAAACAAAAGATACTGGTGGGATAACGAAATAGAGGAAGAAATTAAAAGAAAACTGTAAAAGACAACTATACCAACAATATTTAAGCTCCAAATCATTACAAGACAAAATAAAATATAAAGAAAAACAAGCAGAAGTACAAAGGAAAATCTCTAAGAAGAAGAACGAGTCTTGGGAAGGAAACTGCCAACGAATAAATACTTATCTAGGAGGAACCAGAAGCACAGAAAGCTGGAAACTGATAAAAACATTGAAAAAAGAAAAAAATAAAGAAGTAATACAGAGCATAAAACCCGAAGACTGGGAAGAATATTTCAAAAAACTTTTGGTAGAGAATAGAGTCGAAGACCGTAGAATCCGTCTGTGAGTTCTCAAATTTTGAAAATAGGGAGTTCGTCTGACTTATCTTCCAATAAATTACTCTTCTCGGCATCTTCACTTCAACCGTTGTTTTCAATTATTAGGGTTCCAGTGACGTTGAAGTCGTTGTTTTCAGAAGCGGAATCTATTCGCGTTCTCAAACGACTATAGGTGGCAGCACTTGTTTTGAAAAATGGCGGACGAAATAGGGATATCGTTAGTTGGCATTGTAAATTTGATAGGGAATTACTTATATTCTAATTACTTTTCTTCTTATCGCTTATTATTTTAAAAATTTGATGAAATTTATACCAATTTTAAACACTCGTTTATTCAAATTTTTGAAATTTATCCTCATTTTATTAGTTATCAATTTTGACAGTAGTTGGCAGCACGGTCGTTTGAAAACGCGAATATTGACAACGCTTTTTCCAGGTTGCACTCTTAAATTTCTCTTTTTCTGTGGATTCTTCTTAGGTTCGTCACTACTATATCTTAACTGTCTTAAAATATCACTGAAATATTTCCATATTATGTTGATCAGCTTTAGCATATATAGTATCTTTTGGAATTTGATCCAAAACTTTCATCCTGTCAATGGGATTTTTATTGGGACTGGGACTTTTTAATACAACTTTAATTATGTCTACCGTGTTTGTTTCCATTTTACTTGACAGTTATTTAAGCATAGATGTAAATATGTATTTTGGTACTATTCCTCTAATGCCTTTTAATTTCCACTCGATCAATATATCGCGCCATTATCTTTTGAATGGCTTAAAATAGGCAACATCTAGGGTCTGTACTATGTGAGTTGAATTTTGGGCGAAAAAATAAACCGCATATGATCGCGTTTGATCTATTTAACCTGATTTGGTATTGCCATATTGCGTTTCTTTTGGGCCTCATTTTGTCCATGTGTCCCATAAGTGGATTGAACGATATATCATGAATGGTGGTAAAAGAGTACCATTTCCAGGACACGTCATCATTACTGATTTAAAAGCTTTAGAAGAATTGAAAACAAATTCTGGATGCTTGCCTCCCCTTTTAACGACACGCACTTTCTCCCAGGGTCATTAGCTAAGTTGGTCTCATCGTAGTTAATTATTTACCATAACTTTACATTTAACAACGAAATCTCTAAATTATTAAAATATTCATTCACAATTTGTGGCGAAACTGCGGCGCGACAGTATTTGATGTTACGGCCATTCATCTATTAATTTTTGGCCATTTCGGTTTAAGTAACCTTGCATTCAGTCTTCTCCTAGAAGATATTTCTTAAATACTCCTACCTTTTGTTCTTGTCTTTCTAGGTAAGTTTTTACTATTTGTCTGACTTTAAGATGCCATAGTGAAGTCCCACTTAATTGCAGTGACTAGTTTATCAGTAAGAAAAGTTTCGTCTTTTACAGACAGTGCCATTTGTCCCCCATGCTTGATTTTTCCCGTTTAAACAGCGATAGATTTTCATTTTGTTAACACTGTACATTTCACTGGCTTACCGTAAACTTAATTTCTTGCTTCTAACATTTTCCAATGCCTTGTTTAAATTTTCTACCAAATACGATGCATATCTGCGTATCCCAGGACACGTGTTTTAGCCTTGTGGCGCCAAAAAGAGTAGGGATCACTCACATACAGTATCTAACGATAAATATGAACAAATGAACTGTTATCGAGGATGGCTCTATATTTTAGACATACAGAAAGGGCATTGTTTTGCTTGATGTTTATCTTAGAAGGATATATAGATCCCTCCTCTAGAAATTTCTTTCAAATGTATTTAAAATGTATCATTTTCTAGTTTAATGTGATGTTTTTAGATTTGCGATTCGCGATTTGCGTTTTGTAATTTATTTTACTAGGTCATTACGTTTTAATATGTGTCTATATTAAGCCTATAAATATATCAGTTGCCTAGTTTTTATAAATTAGTTTTATGTGACTGATAAACTTTGATTAAATATATTTTTACCGGTTGGTATCAATGTCTGTTGATTTAAAAACAGATATACCTATCTAAAACCCAAAAATGATCAAGTTATATTTTTATCTTTCCTAAAATAGACCTATGAACCAAGGTAACGGAAATAAATGGTTATAATTAGTTTGATATCAAGGAAATAAAAAAAATCGTCTCAATTTATTTAAATGTACGAATTTTTGCTATATTAGGTTACCCTAATTTAAATAATATATATGCAGAAATAGTTAAAATTATGTCCAAAGTGTGTACCGAACACTTAAATATCGAGGAACGGGAAACTATGTTAAAAGTAATCAAAGCATAAATTGATATAAGGTTGAATGCTCGAATAAATGAACTTTGATAAAATAAAGGCAGATATCGAGCACATTTTTATTAATTAAATCTTGCACAAGTACTTTCGCTCACTAGAGCATCTTCATATGTTTAATTTTATGTTTAATTTTATGTTTATGACATTCCATGATTGTTGGATAGCCCAAAATTGACGAAATATCTCTGAAGATGCTCTAGTGAGCCAAAGTACTTGGGCAAGATTTAATTAATAAAACTGTGCTCGATATCTGCCTTTATTTTATTAAAGTTTAATCAAAGAATGTTCAGATATATTTCATGTAACAGGCAATATGCTATCCTTTACTAGTAAGGTAAAACATAATATTTACTCGAAGTCCTATATATATCCTAAAATATATAGCAAAGAGATACAGAACCAGATTAAAAGTATGCTGGACCAAAATATTATCCGTCCCCCAAACTCACTATGGTCATCCCCGATTTGTTTAGTCCCAAAAAAATTGGATAACTCCCAAGTACCTAAATATAGGAACGTAGTTGACTACAGAAAATTAAACGAAATTACTTTAGTAGATCCATGTCCCCTATCTTATATTTGCGATTTACTTGACAAACTAAGTTGTTGTCAGTATTTTACAACTTTAGATCTTGCTTCGGGATTTCATCAAATAGAAATGGCCGAAGAAGATATACCCAAAATAGATTTTAACAGCAAATACGATCCCTACGAATTCCTTAGAATGCTCTTTGGATTGCGTAACGCCCCGGCGATCTTCCAAAGGGTTTTCGATAATATTCTTCGAGGAATACTAAATGAGAAGTATCTTGTGTACTTGAACGACATTATAGTGTTTAGTACTAATCTTCAAGAACACCTTACAAATCTAAAAGAAGTTTTAAGAGATTAAGAGAGTCAAATTTTAAAATTCAGATTGATAAATCAGAATTTATAAGAAAAGAGGTTGCATATCTGGGACACATTGATACACCAGATGGAGAAAAACCCAATTCAGATAAAATTAAAGCTTTCCTATTCCAAAAAATACCAAACAACTAAAAGGTTCCTTAGGATTATTGGGATACTATAGAAAGTTTATAACAGATTTTTTTAAATTAACTAAACCTTTAACTTCTCATCTGAAAAAAGATGCAATCGTAAACGTAAACGATTCAGATTATTCTTAGAGCTTTGAAATGTGTAAAAATCTTCGTGTTAATGATCCAATACTGCAGTACCCTGCTTTTTTCAAACAATTTAACTTAATCACAGATGCAAGCAACTTTACACTAGGAACTGTATTGAGCCAAGAAAAAATCGGATCTGATTTACTTACAGCGTTTGCTAGTCGAACTTTAAATAAAAACAAAACCAATTACTTAACAATTGGGAAGGAACTCCTCACAATTGATTAGTCAGTGAAATACTTTCGCCCTAATCTTTTTGGTTGTAAGTTTACAATTGTATCTGACCATAATCCATTACAATGGCTATTTTCTTTAAAGGACCCTAACTCAAAGTTTGTTATATGGCGCCTTAAATTAAAGGAATATGACTACAGTATCGTATACAAAAAGGGTGAGTTAAACACTAATAGTAATTTTGTATCCAGGATAGAATTAAACGTAAATAAAACATATGAAGCACAATTAAATACCGAAGACAAAATTGATTATATAATAAATTTTGACAAAGAACTACCCAATACCCCAAAATATAATACAGAAAATAAATCACTCATAGTTGAAATAAATGAAGACCCAAATGACGAGGATGACACAATACACACCAATCAAGAAAATCCAACTATCGGCATCCCCAAATAAAAATTTCTGAAGTAAACTTCAAACCAGCATCACCCAGTATTATTATATTATTTAATAATAAGTTAAGGATTCTACTGCAATTTTCGAAAAACAATTTCAAAAAGGGTGTCATAAAATTCGTTAAAGAATATGTTGTTCCAAGAACAAAATATCATTAATATTTTGAAAATCCTATATTCGAAAAGTTTAGCGTAGTCGTCCAAATTTTTATTAAAAATTCCCAAATAAACTTCATTAACTGTTTGAAAAAACTTATTGATGTTTCTCTCGATGAAATAAAAGAAATAATTGAAAATTATCATGAAGGAAAACAAAACCATAGAGGATTAGATGAGACCGAGTTACGTATAAAAAATATATATTATTGACTCAATCAACGGGCTTCGATTCAAACTTATATAAATGACTGCGAAATCTGTTAACTAAATAAATATGACAGAAAAACAATCAAATCAGTTTATAATTGTATCCTCACAACAATTAACCCTTTGCAAATATTACATCTCGATACAATCACACTAGAAAACACTAAATTTCTAACGTTAATCGATTTATTTTCCAAATACGGCCGACTCTACAAATTAAACTCTGCCCAAGGAATAGAAGTTGTAAACGCCTTAATAAAGTACTTCTCTCATCATAATACACCCGAAAAAATAATTTCGGACAGTGGTACCCAACTTAAAAATTCTCTTGTCCAAGAACTTGTTTCTATTCACAAAATCAAGATCCATTTTATGTCCTCACAACACCCAGAATCTAATGGAATTGCCAAAAGATTTTATACCACAATTTATTATCGAACATATTAGATTATTTAATAATCGCAACGAATTTAAGGATGAGCCAATAGAACAAAAGTTCAATTACGCCCTATTGGCTTATAAGAGTACCTGTAGTACCAATAATACTCCTGTAGTAATCCTTTTCAAAGTTAATTTTTTTCAATTCTAACTTGGCTGCACTGATGATAACTAAATAGTAAGAAATACGTATTTACTTTAATTTTCCATCTTCCCTAGTCGCTATGCATACTGGTAATAAAACTATGAGAAGACCCATTTGACAAAGAAAATAGAACAAAATTTAATTAACTCGACTTGACCATTTACTCGACCATTTCAGTCAGATCGTGTAAAATAAATATTAAATGATAAATAAATAACTCCACCAGTCTACTAAACTACTTGATGTGTCTGAATCTGCTTTTATAAACAAACCTAATCTTCTATGAGAAGACAAAGACTAAGCTATAAATGTTTTCATATTAATTTGTTGGATTTACATTATTAATACTAAAAATTTCCATTTCTTTCATCCTCATTCACACCTCATTTGCACAGAAAACTTTGTAGCTTAAGTAATAGAGTAATAGAGTTTAAGCAATACAGAAATCCGATTTACATTTAACAGGTAAACTTGATTAAAAGAAAATATTTAGTTATTACTATTTATTGAAAATCCTTAAACTACATTTATTTTTTCTATGGAAAAATTGATTTTTAATTATCTTTTATCCTAATATCTATATCTGCTTTACTTTCTCCTTTGCTTTGACTTTCTCCACCTAAAAATATAATTGTGTGTAGTACACCATTTAAAACAGAATATAAAAAATATACAACAGAAAATACAAGAATATAAAGAAGTCGAAAATATACTGCGCGGCATAAATTAGGGATATTGCCAATATAATGGTAATGGTATTTCATTCTGCATCAATTATTTGTAAGTAAACAATAAAAATTATTATAGTATCCAAAAAACATAATAAATTGAGACTTTATAAAGAGAATCACACCAAACAAAACATTCTAAGTAATGACAAAGCACCTGTACGGCCATTTGAAAATGACCTTTATTCTCTCAAATGGAATAAACAAATATAATTGTTTAAAAACACTTTACCGATTATGATTTTGAGACTGGAAAAGTCATATGAAAATTATTAATTTTCAGGTTGCCAAGTGCCTATGGATGTAAATAAAAAGTGATATAATATAAAAAATATATTACTGAAACCAGCTCAAGAAAGTTTGATACAACATAGGTCAGAGGCTAAAAAACAGTGGATGACAGAAGAAATATTATTACAGATGGAAGAAAGAAGGAAATATAAATGAAAAGATCTACAGAAGTATAAAGAAATACAACGAATAATTAAGGAAAAAATCAAAACAGCTAAGGAAATCTATTTGATGAAACAATGTAAAGAGATAGAAGAACTAGAAACAAAATATGTTATGAGAAATATGCACAAAAAAATAAGAGAAGTGACTAAAATTGGTCGAAATAGACAACAAGGACACATAAAAGACAAAAAAGGAGTACTACTAATAGATTTACCAGAGAAATTAAGACGATGGGAGGAGTATGTTAGAGAACTTTTCCAAGATGAAAGGTGAAATGCAGAAAATACAAGAATTAAATCCTTTAGAGAGACAGAAGATCACGATGGATGAAATCAAATATGCTATCAAAAACTCTAAAGAAAATAAGGCAGCTGGATTAGATGAAATACCAGTAGAACTGTTAAAACTAGTTGAAGAGGATAACTTGGAAGTATTGGCAGATTTATTCAACACGGTATACGATACGGAAATAATACCACAAGAGTGGCTGAAGTCAGCATTTATAACCATCCCTAAAAAACAAGCAGCAAGAGTACTCTGATTATCGAACACTGAGTCTCATGAGTCATACTTGAAAAGTACTGCTGAAAGTAATACATAAGAGAATATACGAAAGGCTAGAGGAGGATATTAGGGAGTTCGGGTTTTGAAATGGAATGTGTACTCGAGAAGGACTATTTGCCATCAACATATTGATTAAGCGATTTTGAGATGTAAACGTTGATCTACACTTGTGCTTTGTTTACTACGAAAAAGCTTTCGATAAAGTAAGACATGAAAAACTAATATAAATACTTATGAACAAGCGCATTGAAAGTAAAATCATAAATATAGTGCAAACATTATATTGAAACCAAAGTGCAATAGTTCAAATTGATGGGCAACAGTCAGAAGAAATGAAGATCTGTAGAGGATTTAGACAGGGATGTGTTTTATCGCCACTTTTGTGGCGATAAAACACATTTTTTGTTTTTAACTTATATTCTGAAGAAATTTTCCAAAACACGCTCCATAATATCAAAGCGGAAGTTACCGTTATCGGAAAATTAATTAACAACTTACGATGTGCAGACGACACTGTGATCATAGCAACGTGTATAGAAGGTCTACAACATCTTATCAAAAGCTTAAGTATGAATAGTGCTGATATGGGAATTACTATAAATGCTTGAAAAACGAAGTACATGCTTACTACAAAAAGACCACAAAATATACATCACCTATTGACAATCAATGGTAAAGTGATAGAACAAGTAGAAAAATATCAGTACTTGGGATCTTTGATCAATGAAACCAATGATCATAGTGCAGAAATAAACAGGCGAATAGAGATTACCAGATCAGCATTTATACGAACGAAGCCACTCCTAACGTGCAAAAATCTAAATTTGGAGATCAGACTACGTACCATTCGCTGTTATATATTTTCAACATTATTATATAAAGCTGGGACTTGGACATTAAAAGAATCGAGGCTTTCGAACTCTGGTTATACCTCAGAGTATTAAAAATATTTTGGACTGATAGAATTACGCATAAAGAAGTACTGGAGAGGATTGGTAAAGAAACAGAACTAATCACCACTATACAAACCAGAAAACTGGAATACCTAGGCCACGTAATGAGGGGACCAAAATATGAAATTTTGAGACTCATAATACAGGGAAAGATTCAAGGAAGAAGATTTGTTGGTCGAAGGCAGAACTCATGGTTGAAGAATCTACGTGATTGGTATCAATGCAGATCAATTGATTTGTTTAGAGAAGCAAGTTCAAAAATAAAAATAGCCATTATGATTGCCAACCTCCGTAGGGAGACGGCACTCTAAGAAGAAGAAGAAGTGCCTAAATTAAAGAGCAGTTTAAGAGGGTCTATTAAATTTGTTTTGTTCTTTCCATTACCAAAAAGTTTTGGCGGAAGGGGTCAAGGTCAAGGTAATCAAGAACCCGTTCAACTTCGGAGCGCTATAAAACCCAGAAAAATGAATGAAATTATTTGTAGTGAATATTATTTATTTGAAAAACCCTTATAATATTGTTTCGATGTAAATTTATAGTAAAATGATTAAAAAAATGTTAAAAGGCCCGAAAGTCATTTTTGTTAACATTTTTTTTTTCCATTTTACTCTAGTAATAGGAATAAAGTTGCAAACAATTTAATATGCTACAAATAATATTTGCTCAAATAAAATTTTCTATAGGGCTGCTAGTTTACCAGATACAGCGCGAAAATAGCAAGATAGCGAGTACTCAAGAGCCCAGTCAATTTCGGAGTACTGTGAAATCCTCAGAAAATAATGAAATTAAACCAATTTGTAGTGAGAAGTATTCTTTAAAAGATCCTCTATAATATTGTTTTTATTGTTATGTGTTATTTTCTTGTGTAATTACCATAAAAAAAGTTAAAAGGCCCAAAAGAAAATTTGTTCCAACATTTTTAGTTATTTCTGTTTATAACTTATTTATTTACCATTAATTTCGAATTTCTTGTACCAGTCATAGGTGTCCGTTTTGGGTAAGTCAACGGTTATCTTAACGCATAACTATTTTGTCTTTTGCTTTTAAGCATTAGTGATACTAGATTATTAAATTTTTAGGTATTCTGGCACTAAAAGATACTCTACTTTTAAGTCGGTAGGATATACTGTTTTCTAGAGAAATTGATTTGAAAATTTTTCGTCATGAAAGTTTAATTAATATTTTTGGCTCTAAGTTGGCTTTGAACTGTCAACAGAAGTATAACCTACATTTTTCATTGTAAAATTGTTGTTAGTTCCCAAAGTTTATCTGTTAGTTTTTAACTTTATGGCATTCACACATAACAATTTTTTTGCGAATGAGGTGTAACGCCCGAGCAACACAACGTAGATACACTGAAAAATTTCCCAATCTTAAGCATCGCACTCATTCAACATTTACAGCTCTTCATCAACGGTTAAGGCTATGGCTCCACGAGCGACAGATTGTCGCTAGCAGTAGCAGTAAAATGTAGCTTGATAAATGAAAACAATAGCAGTGATACTAAGTGGCTCCACGCGCTGTAGATTGTCGCTTTGTTTCGAGACCGAGACTCGTCATCAAGGTTGTGTCGCGTTCGAATAGGTCCGGACCTATTTTTTAGCAGTAATTTGCAGCGCGTTTTTGGCTCCACTAGCAGTAATTTGTCGCTTGTAGCGGTAAGTGCCATTTAATCGGATATTTTTGTTCTTGTTTTTTTATCTCTCTGTGTTTGTTAAGTTGTTTCTTTGTTTTTATAAATTACTTTAAAGTTTTTTCATACAATTTTTTGTCTCAAATCATAACAAAAAATTAAGTATAAGTTCTAAGAAAGAAATAAATCCAATATTTTCTTTATCGGTATTTTAGATAACAAAAATTAATGGATGTTTTTTTTCAATCCCAATTAACCGTATCAAACTGTACTGTATAATAGATGCCATTGTTAAACAAGAAAAAGTTGAATAGAGAGAATAAACAGTTTTTTAAAGAACAGAAAATCTATTTTTTGGATTTCCTTCTTCGAACTGGTGATTCATTTCTATATAAGTGGTTGTCTAATCATATCATATAAATAAAATTTTAATAATTGTTTATAGTAAAATTGTATTACCCTTCCGTACTAATGTTTCGATAGCTTGGCGTGATTCATGAGTAAAGGAATGCAACAAAGCAGATTTTATGTCGCATCAGAATTTTTTTAATTATTGTAACATAAAAAAGCAAGTTAGATATTGGAAAAGGAAGATTTATTACATCAACCCAATATGATAAATGAATATAATTGACATATGGGAGCCGTCGATCTACTTGATAATTCAGTAGCGGATTACAGAATACGCAGAGGTAACAAGTGGTGGAGGTCCCTTTTTATTCTAATAATAGTTAAATAGGTAAATATTTTGTTTTTTTTTATTTTAGGTAGATACATGTATAGAATTATAAAATATGTAATTTGAAATCTTACTTTAAGGTAATTGCTAATTTTTCTTCTGGGCTTAGGCTATCACGCATTGATGAATCCTGTTTCAATCCTGTTTAATAAAAATTAAAAGAAGACACTGACATCCTGTAATATTCAAAAAACTTGTCAGAATATTCTTTTAATTTGTTGTGTAAAAGACAAAAATTTCCTCTGTCTGCCTAGGCACTTGAATTCACCATTTCTGTTGTTTTTTAACCCTACGTCGACGGCGCAATGCCAATATTAAAGCAACTTTTTGTTGAAATGATACATTATCCATACTATTTAATTGCACTATCGGCCTAAGTTTATTTAACTTTTTTATTTATTTATTTTATCTGCTATATACACGGACACTATATAAACGGACAGATACCACTGATCGTAGCAGCGTCATATTAACGCTCATGGAGCCACTACAAGACCAAAACGTGGCGATATGCGCGCTGAAAACTGTCGCTCGTGGAGCCATGATTTTACTACTTTACTGTTACTTCCGTCGTAATTTTAATGCTACTGCTAGCGACAATATGTCGCTCGTGGAGCCATAGACTAAGAGAAACAGGTTCAGTTCAAAAATAAAAGAAAAATGGCGACAAAATGTTGTAACAGCAGCACATAAAGGTTTTATTTTAATGGAAGTTGGAGAGAATCCAGAAATTATCTTTCAAAGATTATCTGCCATGTATCTCGCAATTTTAAAATATTCTAGATAACTTACACAACGAAAATGTATATTCTTTTTATTTTACAAAGGTACAAGTACTGCTACAAGAAGATTTTTCCACTCGTGAAGAATTCACTAGATGGTTACAAAATCAGAAAAATTAAAAACATGATTGTTTCAGATACATTTTGTTTTGCAACTAAGCTACAGTCCCAAAAAATTAAAATTTTTATTATTTGTATGTTAGTGACAATTCCTAAGTTGTTTAAGAAAAGTATCAACATAGGTTTAGCATAAACACCTGGATAGAAGTAGTTGACGATTATCTACTTAGACCTGTAGAATTGCCTGCTCGTTTAAATAATACCAAATACTTACATTTTCTGCAAAATGTTTAACCTGATTTGTAAGATCATGTGCCTTTAAATATTTGGCAAAACTTATGGTTTCTACATGATGGATGTCTGGCCCACTTTAGAAGGAATGTACGAGACTTTCTTGATAATACCTACGAAGACCACTGGATTGGAAGAGGCGGTCCAGTTGCTTATCCAGCTAGGTCTTTAAATTTGAATCCTGGCAGTTATTGTGTTTGGGGATATATAAAAGCATTTGTTTATTTCATTCTGATATAAAATCGTTTATAATACTATATAAGGATAAAAAATATTTGCAACGAATTTAGAATTATCTTTATGAAAGATTTCGTCATTCTCTGAGCAAAAGGGCAAATTTATGCAAAGAGACTAATGGTCTCTCGAAAAAATCGAGCATCTTTTGTAACTATCTGCCTTAGATACTTGTTTTTTGTGTTAATTTCGTTCCATCGTAAAATATATTTTGTTTTCAAATAAAATTTTATTTCAATTTGCTTGTTTGGTTATTTTCCCAAACTTTTTTTACGAATTGTGTGCTGCATTTATTAAAACAAAAGATAATTTTAATTCTTAATTAAGGTAGGTACCTATTAATTTAAAAAGGAAAATTTTTTAAATCAATTTTTCTAAAAAAAACTGTGTATCCTACAGACCTAAAGTAAAAGTACCTTTTAGTACTAGAAAATTGATTAATTTAGTATTACAAATGACTAAAAATGAAATACAAAAAGGTAAAATAAACGATGACCTACCCAAAACGGACGCCCATGACCGGTAATAGAAATTCGCAAAGAATGTAATCCATTCAACTCTGGAGAATAAATAATTGCATCATTTTTAGTGTTTCTAAACAGAAGCATTCTGAAGGTGTTTAAAAAAACTAATTATCCGCCACCATCTGTACAGAGCTCTTACTCCTTAGGAAACATTTTCGGACTAGGTGAATTGGGTTCTTGCAAAACAAGAAAATAAACAACAAAATACTTACATCGATGGAAGGCAACCGTAAATGTGTATTTCTGATTATTTCACTTCATTTGTCATCAGTACGGTACAGACAAGTTAGAAAAGGAGCATGTTAACTTAGAAAAGGATCACTACAATAGCATTACGACAACTAATTTAATTATTTAATAATTTTATGATTTGTCTCATTTTTTATTATTAATAATAATTTTAACTCTAATGCCACAAAATGGTCACATTGCTCATGTAGGTATCCTTTCCCAAGTTAACATGCTTCTTATCTAACTTGGCTGCACCGAACTGATGACGACCAAATAGTCAGAAATACGTATGTATGGTTGCCTTTTACCTTGCACAATATTTTGTTTTTTGTTTTCTTGTATTACATTTTACTGTTATTATTCACACGCCCTTATTATTAACCTTTTCTATGTTTATATATATATATATATATATATATATATATATATATACATGTATATATACATATATATATATATATATATATATATATATTTATATATATATATATATATATATATATATATATATATTTATATATATATATATATATTTATATACAGGGTGGTCCTTAAGTAATTGTACAAACAGAAACCGTAGATTCTGCACTTTAAAATATTACGATTTAAGCCAACTTGCTTTAATAAAATATTGATATTAAGAAAGATACAGGGTGTTAAAGTGGAAACTTAAAATTTTATTTTCCGCTATAACTTTTATGTATGTAAATATTTTTGGACTCAAATTAACAGTTGGATGCTTTTAAGTAGGATAAATTATAATTTTATACATACTTTAATGTAACTTATAGAAGGCGCCACATATGCTACATGTGTGACATAAATTTCCGCTTAACTTTTTTGTTCTTTGAGCTAGCTCTATTTGTGTTAAAAAATATAAAATATACATTATTTTTACAAAGAAAAGGTATACTTGTTAGTAACCTAAAAATTTAACCGTTTTCGAGATAATCGCATTTTATAAGTCAGCTGCATAATAATTCTAAGTTTGATATTTGTGCGGTAAAGCACTGAATACCTGTAGATAAGCATAAATCATAGTTTATTCTTATTAAAACAACATAACAATGATAATGTAGCATCACAAAATGTCTTATTGGAGTAAAGATTCTTCATCTTTTTCTTTAGGTGCCGTATCCGTATTCAGACATTGGCCATCATCATGCTTACAATTTCCCTTTTCTATCGCTTCTTAAGTTGTTATAATGGCGTTGTATTACTTTTTCTCTATTGTAAAATGCTGAAAACTCAAAATATGTGGTTTATGCAAGATGGTACACCACCACATTCTAGAGAGAAGGCAGTTAGAACATACTTAAATACAACTTTTCTGAACATTGGATCGGTCGTGGTAGTCATATTCCTTGGCAATGTGGTGAGATATTGATATAATTATTTAATTCATAAAAAATCCGCAAAGAATACTTATTATTCATTACGTAAATTGTTTACCCAGTTTTATTAGGACAAATAGAAACTAGAGCACAGGTATTGAATAACACATAATATATTATGTGTCTTGTTTCATAAAACTTTTGCTACAAATCTAACCTTAAAGATTCAGCATTTTTACGAAAACATCATAGTTGGCATAATAACCGATATTGTTATAAATATAGTAAACACAAAGACAATTTAGTTTAGCATAATATTAGTTCGTTAGTAAATCATAATAGTCCATTTATTCGAGATGTAATTATAGTTACTCGTATGCTGAAACTTAATCATATATAATGTCATCGATAGGTTATTCCGTGTGTATAGAAGTAACCAATGAACGAGATACATCACAGTTTATTACATTATTTGGCCTCTGCGATAAATAAGATGTAGTTCTAGAAGTAGATAATATACTACAAGCTTTACATATGTATCCAAAAGAATATATTCCTCCATTATACATTATAGCCACCATGTAACATTCGCAACCAACTATGGGAAGAAATAAATACCGAGCAGTTTCTTTAGGACCAATGATGCGATTTAATATGAGACGATCTTTTATGGAATATATTGACAAATGAATTAAAGAAAATTGTGAATGACATATCGAACACTTACTTTATGAAAAAGTTATGTTATTTAGTTTAACTATTTTTTAATTTGGTTTGTAAACAAAATGTTTTGATTATGACTTTAATTTAACATAAAACGTAAAATGTTTGATGAAAAATTCTATTATTATGTTATTTTGTTAAATCCTATTAATTATCCTACTGATATATTTTTGTCTATTTTTTCTTCGTTGCCTGGAGTAATTGCCTTAAATCAGAAATGTGCAGCTGATTTGTAAAACGCGATTATCTCGAAAACTGTTGAGTTTTAAAGTTATTAACAAGTATACCTTTTTTATGTTAAAATAAAAGCAAAAAAGTTAAGTGCAAATTTATACCACATATATAGCATATGTGGCGCGTTCTATCAGTTACATCAAAGTGTGCATCCGATTATAATTTCTCATATTTAAAAGTACACAGTTGTAAATTTTTATATATAAATGTTTATAAACATAAAAGATACACACCGTTTATCTTTCTTAATATCAACATTTTATTAAAGCAATTTGGCTTAAATCGCAGTATTTTAAAGTGTAGAATCTTCTGTTTCTTTTTGTACAATTACTTAAGGACCACCCTGTATATATATAAACATACAAAAAGGTTAATGCATGTGAATATATATATATATATATATATATATATATATATATATATATATATATATATATATATATATATATATATATATATATATATATATATATATATATATATATATATATATATATATATATATATATATATATATATATATATATATATATATATATATATATATATGCGTATACAACACGGTTCATTGTTCTCAGTTTATTCACACGGTGCTCTTTGTTTTTAGTTTTTTATTAGACTTCATGATAAGGGTCATGGTCTTTAATCCCTTTAATCCACAAGTACACACTGGTAGTATACAAAGTTTGTAAACTTTTTTCTTTAATTTTATAGAAATAGAAAAAGGAGTTCTGGTAAAAAAGAATATCATGGCAAATCAAAAACTTCCCTATCTTGAGTCTCTGTTTATTTATTCAATGTGACTAATTTATCACAATGAATATTATTTATCACAGTGGTCATGGAAAATGAAATGAGGAAATACTTTTATATCCTTCTACGCTCTGAGCGTCGGTCGTGTAAATGTAATTAATGATATTCGTAACACGGTACATAAAATAAGCAATTAATCATTTTATTTGGTAGGTATAAAAAATAAAAAGTGACATAACATTATATTTGGCTTATAATATTTCAACTTAGCTAAAAATTGAATCGACTACAACGAACTTAAGCGAAAAGATTAAGCCATAATAAACCCAATCCAAGGTAGGAATTGGGAGACAACCTTCACTACAGAGAACTAACCATAACTATAGCGGGTTTAAGCGTAAAACGTAAAAAACTATCGCGGCAATTTATTTTCTCAGAAAGATTTTTCTCAGATAAAGACTTTAGCTAAAGCTAGCGAATTACTATGGTGTCGAATTATTTAATGGCAAATGCTGTAAGAATTATATACCAGAGTACTAAAAGGTTTCTAGATAAATTGAGTACATGGTAAATAAAACAATTAGGGTGGGCGGTAAAAAACGCTATACTCTTACTAAGTAATACTTACTAGGATCTTTTTTTTAGGGAAAAACAATTGATTAACAGCTTTAGCATTTTGATCTTCTCTTTTAACTTCAACTGGTTCATTCGCTTTATTGATATTGATATTCGATGGTTCGTCATAACCAAAAATTATTTTACTTTCCTTGTCACCATTATCATTAAAAGAATTAATTTTATTGTTGGACAAAATTTCACTTTCATTTTCATCTATACTGTTGTTTTTTGTATTATTTATATCCTGGCTTTCTGGTTTTTTATTAATTGTGATATGGTCAATATCTTCCGATGTATTTGTAGCTACAATAATTAATTCATCCGATTTATCACCAACAGGACATGGATCAATAAGATGTTTGTGATGGAAAATCTTATCATTAACTTTATGCCACCTACATCTAAAATTTACTACACCAGTTTTCACTTTATTTCCAACTGTTGTTACTGTGTTAACTGCAACTTCGACATCATGTCTTGCTTTTTCCACTATTGCGTTGGTAGTATTTATCAATTTATCCAATATTAGACCACGTCTTGAACGAATGTTGGTATTACTATGCTGGCCATTTTTATAAATGGTATGTGATTGCACTTCAAGTAACAAAACACTTAAAAATAAATATAAAAACACTGAAGGATTCATAACTGATCTCTGCAATAAACTGCACTGCCGAGTCTACTGGAATTGTTTTCTTGATATACCAAAGGTCAAAAGGGTAAACTGATATAAATTTTTTTTGGTGAGTAAGTCAAATATTAAGTTTACAATTTTACGCATATAATGAAAAATGCAGATGGCATTTTTATTATATTAAATATTTTACATTGTTTAGAATCTATATATCAATGCAGCTTAACGACTTTTTTATCAGTGCGAAAGTCAAAACAGCCAGTATATATATATATATATATATATATATATATTGATACGATTAGGGTTTATAGAAAATAATTTATAAGTTATATACTACATAATATTAGATATTTGGTTGTTTAAAATAAGTTATATACTAGAGAATGTTATAAAAATTATTTATGTGAGGGCATTTTAAGAAATTAGCATATAATAATTGTAAAAGGTTGTATTTTAATATTGTAAATATATATAAGTGAGCCATGTGCCTAGGCAACCAAAAATACTCTCGAAATTTGACAGATATTTATACTCTGAAGTGACGTTTAAGAATATTTACAAATATAAAGTGGGTTATAATAATATATTGTTTGAAATGTGTATTTTATTAAATTAGAATGTTAAGTTACTAATTTAATTATATATTCTGATCTGAAAAGCCTAAATGTAAACAAAATTATTAATAGAAAAGAATGGAATTCTCTGGATCTCCGGAGATGGCCATGTTTGCGAAATGGTTTGTTCCAGAAAATTCAGACATGTATTAAATAGAACTGAATAGAACATGATCTCTTACGAGATGGTTCTAGAATGTCCAAAAGATATAAATACCCGTGATTTGGATTCAAGATGGCAGTTTTTGGCAGTTTTTGAAAGTTTTTAGTCAGAAGTCAAGCAGTTTATTATGAAAGTTAGTTGGAGATAGTCCAATTGTTTAATATAGTGAGTTAAATGAAGATTAAAAATTATGCATATAATTTAATGCACATTTATAATTATACACAAATAATTATTGAAGATAAAAAAAGGTATATTGGAAGAAATTAAATTATATTATGGTTGGAGATTAGTATAAATCAACTTATAATAATTGGATATTGGTATATTGAAAAGAAGAATAAATATAAATGCTGTTTGCTGGTTTGGTTGGTGGTGTATAAATGCTGGTGAAGAAAACTATATCTTAAATTGGTAGAAGCTGATAATTGAAAAAAGTAATTTCACAAAAAACAAGGATAACCGAAGTACGAAGACTTTCAGTGGTGATTAGAATATATATAGTGGAAAACAGTTCATTTAGGCATTCAGTGAAAGAAAGGTACAAAATTTTGTTAATATAATTTAGTTAGTGTCATAACAATTTCAATTTTGAAGATAGTTTTGTTTAAATTTTAGATTGTCTATAGAATTTAATTAGTTTTATAAGAATATCAATTTAAAGATAGTTTATTTTAAATTTACATTGACTAGGTTAGATATATATGTGTGTTTCATAATAGTTATAATAAAGATAATTTAAAAAAGTACTTACAAGCTAATTCTTTGAGAACCGCGATAAAAACCCTATATATATATATTATATTATTAAAAATACTCATTGCTCATCATTCAAACAAAAAAAACACATCATAACAATTTGGCACCCAACGCGGTGGCTCTCTATTTAAAAGAATTAGTTTGGGAAGATAAGTGCTCTCATATAAGTAAATTAATTATCAGTAGAAAGAAAAAATTATAGATTTTATTTTTAATTATATTTGAACAAGTAAAGTCTCAAAATGTCTCAAGGAAAGAAAGGTACAAGAAGCAAAAAGAATGAAGAAGATGTGGAAGTAGAAACACAACCTATACAAGAGGAGAGTTTAGTTCAAGTTCCACAAGATACTGCAGAAATGAATCCAGAAAGAGAGGAAAATGTCAATATGGCAGCTTTGATGTCATTAATGATGCAGATGAACAAGACAATGGAAGAGAATTCAAAAGAAATCAAAGAAGACATGAAAAAAATGGAACAGAAAATGGAAGAGAATACGAAAAAATTGGAAGAGAATTCAAAAGAAGTCAAAGAAGACATGAAAAAAATGGAACAGAAATTGGAAGAGAATTATAGAAAATTAGAAAAGAAAATAGAAGATAATAATAATAAAATTGTAAAACAAATGGATAAAAAACTTGAAGCTGCAGAGAAAAAAGTAGCAAATGAAATAAAAAGTATACGGAATGACTACAAGAAAAGGATAGACAATGAGAGGACAGAAGTAAAGAGGATTATTCAAGATAATAAGATAGATATAGAACAGAAAATAGAGTTACAGAAATGTAACTTAGAAGTAAAAATTAACGAAGATAGGAGAAACACAGAAGAAAAATTAGATGATATACAACAAAATATCCAAATAAATTGTAATCAAATAAGAAATGTGGAACAGAGAATAGATGATATTTCACAAATGAGAGACATAGGGAGACCTTACTTAAATTTAACAAATGAGACTGGGATTAAATTCTCTGGTAATATAAAAAATTTGCATCCTAGAGTATACATAAATAGTTTAAAACATAAATTAAGATTTGTGAATAATATTAATGATATTAAAGATTATATTAGAATGACATTAAATGACAATGCAGCAACTTGGTTTGCTAGTATTGAGAATGATTTAGATAATTTTCAAACATTTGAAAATAAATTTTTAAATTATTATTGGGGTGAATTAGAGCAAGCCAAGTTTAGAGAAATTTTATATTTTGGAAAGTATAATCAAAATTTAAAATCAAATATGGTAGATTATGCATTGAAATTGATAACAGTTGCAAAATATTTAGAACCACCACTTAGAGAGGATGAAACAGTCTTAAATGTATCTAGACATTTTGATGCTGATGTTGTGCAAACCGTAACTGTACAAAATATTCAAACAATAGATAGTTTTATTAATTTTATTCAAAGAATACAAAGAGGCAATATGACAAGTAATAATAACAACAGAAAAAACAATAATAACTTTCAATATAATAAAAATGATATTCAACAATATAGACAATCATATAACATTAATACTAGGTATGGTAATAATTTACAAAATTTTAATAATAATAACAGTAATCCAAATAGACAGAACTTTAATAATAATACTATTTATAATAGACAAAATTTTAATAATAATACTAATTATAATAGACAACATTTTAATGACAGTACTAATAATAATAGACAAGATTTTAATAATAGAAGAAATACAGAGCGACCTAACTATAACAGACAGGTAAATTGTGTTCGAAGGAATAGAAGCTGCGAAGATAGGGAACGAAGTAGTACAAGGCAAGAAAATGTGAGTAGAAGTCATAGTAGGGAAAGACATAGTACATCAGATCCAAGTGGTCAGATACAATCTGACAATTCTAATAATCAAAATTTTGTGCAGTAAACTTTCTGAATTACAAGTTAGGCCATTGCTATTATGAAAAACCTTCTGAATTTATTTCTTTAGATGAAGATAAAATTATTGAATCCATTAATTTAATTTATATAAATGCTTTGGCCAAAAATAAAATGATTAAAATTATGATAGATACTGGTTCAGAAAGTACATTAGTCTCGGAGAATTTTATTTTTAATACATTAAAACTATCAGATATAATAAAGATTCCAAAAATTAAAATTATTGGTGCAAATAATAAGAAGTTGGGTGAAATTGATAAACTAGCCAATTTTAAAATTAATATTCTTAATAAAGAAATTAATATGCAAGGATTTATTGTCAAGGATTTATGTGTTGATATATTAATGGGAAATGATGAATTGGAAAAGAAGAAAGTAAAGATAGATTTTGAAGAAAAAATGGTAACTTTGGAAGGGCAAATAATTAAATTTATGCAGAAAGATGAGGTAGAAGAAGGAATAAGAGTTGATAGGATATTATTAAAAGAAAATAATGATGTTTATGAAGAAGAAATGTATTTTGATGATAGGGAAATGTCCCAGAAGAATGTAAAGAATAATTATTGTAGTGAATATTTAAGGAATGGAAATTTTAAGCAGATGGATGCCTACGAGGCGGAGTGCGTAAAATTGGAAGCAAGGAATAATGAGTACATAATGAAGAATAATTTTATTTGTAAAGAAGAAGATATAATGAAAGTTTTAAATTGCCCTGAAGAATATAAATCAATAGTCATTTCCATATTGCAGCAACACAGGGGACTTGTCAATAAAGAAAATAGAATTGCACAAAATTATATCCATAGTATAAAAGTTAAAGAAGAAAAAGATTTTAAAACAAAATCATACCCAATACCATATAAATACAGAGAAGAAGTAAACAAAACAATTAATAATATGTTAGAAGATGGGATCATTGAGAAGGCAGACACACATTTTATTAACCCCATAGTAGTAGTACGAAAAAGATCAGGTGAAATCAGGTTATGTTTGGATGCAAGGAATATTAACAAGATTACTGAAAAGCAATTTGAAGCACCAATGAGTATAGATGGAATATTAGGAAGAATTACAGGAATGTCATTTTTCACTAAAATCGATTTACAGCATAGTTTCTGGTTAATACCTCTAGAAAGAAAAAGTAGACAGTATACAGGATTTCAGATAGATGGAGTAGTATATCAATTCAAAGTAGTACCATTTGGACTTCAATCATCTTGCAGTGCTCTATGTAGATGTCTTCATGATATTTTGGATCAATATGAACATTTTGTAATTCACTACATTGATGATATCTTAATTTTTTCTAAAACGGCTGAAGATCATGAGAAACACCTAAAAATTATAATAAATAGATTAGACAAAGTGGGACTAAAAATAAATCAAGAAAAATGTACATTTTTTCAAAAAGAAGTCATATATCTAGGTTATAAACTTAACACTAAGGGAATCGAAATGGATCCAGAACGGACACAAGTCATTCAGGAATATAAAACACCACACAATTTAAGAACTTTAAGAGGATTTATTGGAATAATTAATTATTATAAAAGGATGATACCAGATCTAAGTATAAAAGAAATTCCATTACTTGAACTACTGAGAAAAGGTGTAAAATGGAGATGGGATCAGAGAAGAGAACTAGCATTCCAAGAAATTAAAAACATTTTTCTGTCAAATTTGAAAATATACTATCCTGACTATACACAGCCATTCATACTAAGAACAGATGCATCAATAGAGAGATTATCAGGGGTATTATTACAAATACATGATGGGGTCGAATACCCAATACAATTCATTTCAAGAATCACAAAGCCACATGAAAAGGGTTACTCAGTTTCAGAATTAGAACTAGCAAGTATAATACACTGTGTCACAAAATTAAGATTTTATTTGTTGGGTAATGAATTTACAATAGAAACAGATCACCAAGCTTTAATGTCTATATTAAATAACAAATATGGAAACAGTAGAATACATCGGTGGAGTCTAATACTTAGTGAATACTGCTTTGAAATCAAATACATTTCTGGAAAATCCAATATAGTGGCAGATGCTTTATCAAGGTTAGAAAATACACCACAAAAAGGGCAGCGAACAATAAAAATTGGATTAAATCAATTAGTAGAAAATACTGGATTATATTCTAAAGAAGAAATTATAAGAGATCAGATCAATTTGAGTGAAAAACAAAAAGTCCTTAGGAAAGATGGGGTATATTATAAAATAATAAATGGCATAGAAGTATATATAATAACTAGAACTTTAGCAAAGAAAATATTGAAAAATTTACATAACAATTATATGCATATTGGTTCAAGAAAGCTATGGATGCTATTTAGGGACAATTATTTTGCAAAGAATGACATAAGTATAGCAAAGGAAATTACTACCCAATGCCCAATATGTCAACTAAACAAAGAAAAGAATTTCAAAAACCAGAACACATATAAATCTAATGTTGTATATGAAAAACTAAATACAGTTTCCATGGATTTTATTTCAAATTTAGTTCTCAGTCCAACAGGAAAAAAGCATATACTAGTGATAGTTGATTTATATACAAAATTTATTAAACTATATCCCTGCTCTAGAACAAATGTTAAAACATTAAAATTATATATTAATCAATTTTTCGAAGAAATAGGACCATTTAGAAATTGCATAATAGATAATGCTACATATTTTAACAACCAAAAATTTCGGACATTTTGTGAGAAAAAGGGAATCAACATTCATTTTACAAGTATCAGACATCCTCAGGCAAATCCTGCAGAAAGATATATTAAAGAAGTTATAAAATATTTAAGGATACTGTGCCAAAACCAACATGAAACTTGGCAGCAACATATACCACAAGTAGAATATTTTTTGAATAATACACATAATTTGAATACAGAGGAAGTACCAGAATATTTAATGTTTGGCCATATAGGAAACAGAAAGTGGATTAGTGAATATAATCAGGATATGTTAGAACAAGTAATGCAGAAAGTGAATAACCGAATTAGGAGGAAAGCTGAAAAATATATCAGAAGACAAAATCGAAATATAAAAAAACCAATCACATTTCAAAAAGGAGACCTAGTGTTAATTCGTTCACTTAGAAAAAGTAATGTTAAAGAAAACCGTTGTAAGAAATTACAACCAATGTTTGAAGGTCCATATACAATTGAAAATCAGAATGGACTAAATAGTTATGTGTTAATAGATGCAGAGAACAGACTAAGAGGCATATTTCATATCAACGACATTTTTCAATATCATGAAGAGATTGAATAATGATTTCTATACCTTTAACACAAATATAATAACACTAATAACTTACTGATAGATCCATTTCATAGATAGATGGTAGATTTCTTTGTTGTGAATAAATTTGACATCATACTTGTTGAATTTTGTACATATGGAAATTGTTTGGTACCCTAAAAATCATAATTTGGGGTTAGATACAGAATTGATTGTGTAAATGTCTTTATAAAAAGTGGAAAAACTTACCAATTTATATTGATGAAGTTATTTTGAATGGAAATAATTCCTAGATTTTGTCTATAAATAAACAGAACACAATATCTATTATATTTTTAATTAAGGTTATATTTTATTCTCTGATATCGCATCCATTGCCCCATTTGACATGATAGTTTGACCATAGAATAGCCGAACTGTGCTCCGTTGTTCTCTGTTTTGACATAGACAGCGAACAGGGATGTATTTAACACATTTTAAATAAAAAAAAAATTAATTTATTAAATTTAATAAGGTATGAGAAAATTAATATTTAAAAAAATAATAAGTAAATTATTTATTTTAAATATTATTTTGGGGTATTGATACGATTAGGGTTTATAGAAAATAATTTATAAGTTATATACTACATAATATTAGATATTTGGTTGTTTAAAATAAGTTATATACTAGAGAATGTTATAAAAATTATTTATGTGAGGGCATTTTAAGAAATTAGCATATAATAATTGTAAAAGGTTGTATTTTAATATTGTAAATATATATAAGTGAGCCATGTGCCTAGGCAACCAAAAATACTCTCGAAATTTGACAGATATTTATACTCTGAAGTGACGTTTAAGAATATTTACAAATATAAAGTGGGTTATAATAATATATTGTTTGAAATGTGTATTTTATTAAATTAGAATGTTAAGTTACTAATTTAATTATATATTCTGATCTGAAAAGCCTAAATGTAAACAAAATTATTAATAGAAAAGAATGGAATTCTCTGGATCTCCGGAGATGGCCATGTTTGCGAAATGGTTTGTTCCAGAAAATTCAGACATGTATTAAATAGAACTGAATAGAACATGATCTCTTACGAGATGGTTCTAGAATGTCCAAAAGATATAAATACCCGTGATTTGGATTCAAGATGGCAGTTTTTGGCAGTTTTTGAAAGTTTTTAGTCAGAAGTCAAGCAGTTTATTATGAAAGTTAGTTGGAGATAGTCCAATTGTTTAATATAGTGAGTTAAATGAAGATTAAAAATTATGCATATAATTTAATGCACATTTATAATTATACACAAATAATTATTGAAGATAAAAAAAGGTATATTGGAAGAAATTAAATTATATTATGGTTGGAGATTAGTATAAATCAACTTATAATAATTGGATATTGGTATATTGAAAAGAAGAATAAATATAAATGCTGTTTGCTGGTTTGGTTGGTGGTGTATAAATGCTGGTGAAGAAAACTATATCTTAAATTGGTAGAAGCTGATAATTGAAAAAAGTAATTTCACAAAAAACAAGGATAACCGAAGTACGAAGACTTTCAGTGGTGATTAGAATATATATAGTGGAAAACAGTTCATTTAGGCATTCAGTGAAAGAAAGGTACAAAATTTTGTTAATATAATTTAGTTAGTGTCATAACAATTTCAATTTTGAAGATAGTTTTGTTTAAATTTTAGATTGTCTATAGAATTTAATTAGTTTTATAAGAATATCAATTTAAAGATAGTTTATTTTAAATTTACATTGACTAGGTTAGATATATATGTGTGTTTCATAATAGTTATAATAAAGATAATTTAAAAAAGTACTTACAAGCTAATTCTTTGAGAACCGCGATAAAAACCCTATATATATATATTATATTATTAAAAATACTCATTGCTCATCATTCAAACAAAAAAAACACATCATAACAATATATATATATATATATATATAATATATATATATATATATATATATATATATATATATATATATATATATATATATATATATATATATATATATATATATATATTAAGGTACACTCGAAGAGTGGTGGGTTTTTTGGTCAAAGTGGAGAAATAAAAGACAAAGAAGGTGGCTACTTCATCTATTTATTGAAGACGTTTCGCTTTCTAATCAGAAAGCATCATCAGTTTATCTACAAAGAACAATATGAAAAACCAAACATCCATTGAAAAGTTGTTATAAGTGTGTTACCTTAAAAAGATATGTAGCAGTCAATGATATTAAAAATATAAAGAAGCTTATGAAAATTGACATTATAAGATTATGTTGTATAAAAAATTAATTGAAACTAAATACAGTTTACAAATTCACTCAAACTTAGCACAGCAAAAGAACATGTGGTAATTGTACATGTATATAAAAAATATGTAAAAAACTTAAGTAAAAAACATTAATTTTCAGATAACTAAAAAGATCATAAGATACACTTCCAACAGTATCTTATTAATTAAATTAGATTTTAACTTTGGGTAACATTATTAAATTGATGAAGATAGAATTAAGTGATATTTAAGATATATATATATATATATATATATATATATATATACATATATTGAAGTTACCACTCTTAGCTTCTTAGTTGCTGTCAGTGAAATGAGAACAACAGCTAGGAAACACGCCAACCACGAGAAAAGACAGTGGCCTTGAGGTCAAAATATGACAGAACAGCAAGGCGTATTTAAATAGTCTAAGTTGTGGCTGAATAGCCAGCCAACAGGTGAATATTGATTCAACTTCCAACAGTCCAAGGTTCATAACATTTGGAACTGAGACTAATAAAGATTCTATGAATCAATTTTAATTATAAAATTTTATTAAACTATTTGATCAGAAATAATTATTTCACATATATAAAAGTAACATTGACAAAATAATCAATAAAATGTAAGTTGAATGAATCTAAGTTAAATAAAGTAAGAAAATATTTTATTTTATTTTTATTTGAAATTATTAAAATGAAAATATGATAAAACATACACCTTAGGGGACAATTTTAAAGTAAACAACATATCAACCCTAATTCTACAATATTAATGCATGATAAATTTGGCTCAAGTTACTAATTGTCCGTTCTCTTCTTAAGAGCGTTAGGGTGTTTAAGTATTGAACACATTTCCAAAAACTGCCTTTTAACGAGACCACATTATGTTTAGTGTTAATAGCATGCTGGGCAAGAGCACAAGTAAGCTTAGATAAGTTGATATCACTGCGGTGTGTCGTACACTACCCGATGTACCATGAGTCACACTCAGCACAAGGTATGTGATAGATGACGTTTATTTGTTCCAGAAGGAACAAGGGTGTTTTTGTTTTAGAAAACAAATTCCTGGCAGTCTTAGCATTCTTAACAGCAATTTTATTTAGGTACGTTATTCTGTGTATACAGTTTAATAAGTTTTTCAGTCGCTTGAGGCAAATAAGGTAGAGATGAGTAATGGGTGGTTGGAGTCCCAAGTACAGTATTAGGCAGAATAGTGGTATTAATGGAATTATTTGAGAATTGAGAATGAATTATTTGGAATTATTCTAAGTTGGTCACCATTGGGTAAATCATTTAAAGAGAAACCATAGCTTTGTAAATAAAGGTATTTCGATTAACCGGACGTGTCAGTCAATTTATATATATATATATATATATATATATATATATATATATATATATATATATATATATATATATATATATATATATTGTTACGTACATGCTTTCAGCATGGCCCATGTAACGGTTGCATCTCGAAAAAGGCATCAAGAACATTCGCGATGTGTCGGGTGCGAGAGAGAACAACACGTCACGTAGGCGAATTAGAGGTGGGACTACCCCAGAAGATTCGAGAATAATACATTTTGGTATATATATGTAACGAATGTAACGATGTTATGAGTGAGTGGAGTTGATAAGAGAGTACCGAACTGTAAACTTATAAATAAATATGTTTATATAAATTCGAACCGCTCGTTTTATTGAATCTCGCTACAGGTGTCAGGTGTGAGATTTAAAAATAAATTCCGCAGTGACTTTTGAAAAAGACTTTTGAACTTTTGAAAAGTATTGTTCGTCGGGAACATCCGCGTAGTTCGGTAGTGATCTTTGTACAAAAGAGCATTAAAATAAGTACGTGTGTGCCTGACCAAAGATGCTGCTAGTCGAACTTTCAGTAAAAGTTGCGTGAGCAGCTAGAAGAACGCGATGAAGACTGCAGCGGGCCCAATAAGATACTCCAAGAACGACTGAAGACGGTCCTCAACAAGAATGGAGAAGACCCAGAGACATTCCAATTGCAGTCAGCGGAAGAAGCAGTTTTAACGAAAATAAAAAATGTGTCGCAAATGATTGAAGAAACTTCTACAAAAAATGATAGTAAATTTGAAAACGTCTCACAAATGATTGGAGAAACTTCTAAAAAATTGAAGAATCTTCTAAAAAAAATGATGATAAATTAGAGAACGTTTCCAAAAGATTCGATGAAACACTAGAAGAGGTTTCTAGAAGATTCAACGAAGTATCTAATCAAAACAATGAGAAATTTGAAGAAGTCTCAAGAACATTCGATAAGATACAGAAAAATGTAAACGACAAGATACAAGACGTAGAAGAGAAAATCAAACAATTAGAGACCATGATAACTAACACGAAAGTGCTACCACCAGTTAATACAGTAGCCTTAGATCCGGTAGTAAAAGAAGAATCACCGAGAGACGAAACGACACATCATATAAGACTCAAATTGCCACCATTTGATGGAAAGTCCTCTTGGTCCATATACCTTAGACAATTTGAAGCTATTGCGACAGCCAATCATTGGACAGAACAAGAAAAGGCTGTTTCCTTGACTGCTGCTTTATGAGGTGATGCTGCGGATATCCTAAGATCAATTCCTAAGGGTCAAGAAAAATGTTAACAGACCTTGTTCACTCGACTAGACAAACGTTGCGGAGATGCCCATCCACAAAAAGTCTACAAAGTACAATTAAGAAGTAGAATCCAACAAGCAAGTGAGAGTTTGCAAGAATTTGAAGCAGATGTTGCTCGTATAGCGCTGTTGGCCTATCCAGAGGCACCAGACAATATATTGGAAGAAATTGCTGTAGATACCTTCATCAATGGGTTGAGAGACAGTGAACTACAGAAAGCTTTACGACTAGCAAGACCAAAAGTTTTAGATGAAGCGCTCGCCATTGCCTTGAAACACGAGACAGCTTGTCAAGCTTCACGGAGCTATCGAGTACAAACCTCTGAAGAGAGCGACGTACAAAACAATAAACGTCTGAAGAAAATCGTACGGAAAGTAGTTCGTAACATGATGCCGAAGAGACGTGAACCCAGATGTTGGGATGGTAACGACGTAGGTCACATTCGTCGTAAATTGCATGAAAATAATACAAGAGTCAAAAAGCTAGAACAGATCGAACACTGGGCTGGAAAAAGCCATTCAAATGCTGAGGCTCAGTCAAGCCGGCCATACAGTGCAAATCGTAATCATTTTCTTGAATTAGAAGAAAGACTTTGCCCCGTAAGACCAAACACCGTCATTAATGATCAATAGCAGCCTCAACAGCTACAAGACGCTCAAGCAGATGATCCATGTATAAAAAGAGTATTGGATTGGATGCGTCGAAGTGAAAGACCTTCTTGGCAAGATATTAGTGCATGTAGTCCCGAAGTCAAGTGTTACTGGAGCCAATGAAATTGCCTAGTGCTGAAAGACGATCTTCTGTATAGAATCTTTGAGAACGATGATGGTACAGAAACTAAGCTTCAGTTAATTGTACCTAAAAGTAAAGTGGCAGAAGTATTGCGTCAGTTACATGACGGTGCATCAGGTGGATATTTTGGTATTACGAAGACTCTGCAAAAGGTTCGAGAACGGTTCTATTGGGTGAACTGTAAAGATGATGTAAGAAGATGGTGCCGGAAATATGAACTGTGTTCAACCAGTAATGGTCCAGTTGGTAAAAAGAGGGCACCCATGAAACAGTACAATGTTGGTAGTCCTATGGAAAGAGTAGCAATCGACATTGCAGGTCCACTTCCAGAGACGAATGATGGAAATAAATATATCCTGGTAGCCATGGATTATTTTACGAAATGGACTGAGGCCTATGCAATACCAAATCGAGAAGCTGCTACCATTGCAGAGGTACTTGTTAAAGAATTCTTTAGCCAATTTGATATTCCATTGGAGATCCACTCCGACGAAGGGCGAAACTTCGAGTCAACCCTTTTCCAAAACGTTTGTAAGTTGATTGGTGTCAATAAGACCAGAACGACACCCCTGCATCCTTAATCAGATGTGGTCGAGAAAATGAACCGAACGATGGGTAAACACCTATCCAAAGTTGTATCAGAACATCAAAGAAATTGGGACCAGCACATTCATTTATTCCTAATGGCCTACCGCTCGACCGTGAATGAAACTACAGGCCAGACTCCAACCTGCCTGATGTTAGGTCGTGTGAAGTTCGTTTGCCTGCGACCTAGAGTTTGGCTGCAGACCTTCCGAAGAACATGTTGCAAGCGAAGATTATGTCGACCGCCTGAAGTTAAGAATGAACAACATTCATGAACTTGCCCGACAACACATCCAGTTAGCCAGTGACAGAATGAAAGATCAATATGATTCTCGATGCAAGAATGAAAGCTATGAAGTAGGTGATCTTGTTTGGCTTTATAATCCACAACGTCGTCGTGGCTTGTCTCCTAAACTGAAAAAAAAATGGGAGGGTGCGTATGAAATTAAAACGAGAATAAATGACGTAATATACCGAATTAAGAAGTTGCCGAAAGGTAAACCAAAAGTAGTTCACATAAATCGTCTTGCACCTTATGCTGGCTCAAATGAAGCAGAAGAAGCCCGAACCCTTTAACATGAGATTAAAGATGACCGGCGACCAAGCTTTAATGAGTTTATGTCAAATTACGCAAAGGGAAAGAGTGCTAAATTCGGCGTTATGACAGAAGTTTAGCAGGATCTTTTTAGTATTCCGCATAACCTCTCTCTAGCCCACTGTGTTGCCCAAGATCTTACGATGACTAAAGGAATCTCATCCGTATTTTATAAGAAGTTCGGTCGTTTGGACGAGTTAAAAAATCAGCAGCCTAAAGTTGGAAGAGTACTGAGATTAGAAGATGGCCCTCGATCTTTACTGTATATGGTGACCAGGAAGCCGTATACAGACAGGGTAAGCTACGAGGGTATATATCGTCCTCTAACTAATTTGAAGAAAATCGTGTGCAATTATGACATCAAGAATTTGGCCTTACCCAAGATAGGCCATGCACTAGATAATCTGGATTGGAAGATTGTCAGAAGCATGCTTGAAGTGATCTTCCGAGAAACCGGCGTAAGAATTACTGTGTGTTGCATTAATCCGAAGAAATCGTGTCCTTCAAAGACAGTGGACTGTTATTTCTTTCTAAGGGGTTCATGCAGAGCTGGAGAGTCCTGTAGATTCCACCATCCCGGGCCTACATATAGAGTTGCTGATCGGGACGCTCAGATTTAAGAGGGGAGCAGTGTTACGAACAGGCATGGCCTATGTAACGGTTGCATCTCGAAAAAGGCATCAAGAACATTCGCGATGTATCGAGTGAAAGAAAGAACAACACGTCACGTAGGCGAATTAGAGGTGGGACTACCCCAGAAGATTCGAGAATAATAGAAGATTCGAGAATAATACTTTTTGGTATATATATGTAACGATGTTATGAGTGGGTGGAGTTGATAAGAGAGTACCGAACTGTAAACTTATAAATAAATATATTTATATAAATTCGAACCGATCGTTTTATTTAATCTCGCTACAATATATATATATATATATATATATATATATATATATATATATATATATATATATATATATATATATATATATATATTGAAATGATATTAGTTATAGGAGAAAGAAAAATAGTGTTTAAAAAAATAATTTATAAGTTATATACTAGATAATATTAGATATAAAAAGTATTTGGTTATTTTAATAAGTTATATACTATAGAATATATTTATATGAGGGCATTCTTAAGAAATTAACATATAATAAGTGTAAAAAGTTTTTTTTTTAATAATTATTATATATTTAAGTGAGCCATGTGCATAGGCAACCAAATATACTCTGAATAAATGACAGACAGAAATAATAGATACGAATATAAAGTGGGGTTATTTGTTAATTTGAAATGTTTAGTTTACATATAGTTACGGATTTGAAATAGTGTAGTTTATTAATTTAGGTTGTTTAATTTACAGATAAGTTTATATTCTGATCTGAAAAGCCTAAATGTCAATAAAATTCTCGATAGAAAAGTAAAGAATTCTCTAGAACACAGAATTTAACCTTTGTGTACGGTAGAACCTTCGCGAATGGTTATGTCTGTGAAATGGACATAATCGAACATATACTTTTTCGAGAACATTCATATATGTAGGAAATAGAACTAATCGAATATGATTTCTTGCCTGATGGTTCTGGAACATTGAAAAGGTTTAAATACTCGGTGATTTGGATTCAAAATGTCCAGTCAGTCAGTAAGCGGTCAGACAGTTACTATGAAGTCAGTATAAAGATGGTCAAACAATTAATTAGTAAGAAGACAGACACAGTTAGTTACAGTTAGTGAAGTCAGTTGTTCAGTAAGTTCAAGATTAGTCAGTCAGAATTAGGAAGAAAGTATAAAGTATGCAATAATCAGTGATTTAGTATTAAAATTTGATAGTATTGGAAAGTATATTAGAAGAATATTGGTTGGAGATTAGAAATTAAAATTATAATAGTTATATGGTGATTGGTGTATTAAAAAGAAAAATAAATATAAATGCTATTAAGAAGAAAAATATTTTAAATTGGTGAAAACTGATAATTGGAAAAAGTAATTTCACAAAAACAAGGATAACTAAGGCTGAGAACGAAGACATTGAGTGGTGATTAAAATCTTTATTTTGGAGAACAGTTTCATTTAGTCATTCAGTGACAGAAAGGTACAAAATTTTGTTAATATAATTTAGTTAGTGTCATAACAATTTCAATTTTAAAGATAGTTTGTTTAAAATTTACATTGTCTATATAATTTAATTAGTTTCATAAGAATTTCAATTTAAAGATAGTTTATTTTAAATTTTACATTGGTTATGTTAGATATATATGTATGTTTCATAATAGATACAATAAAGATAATTTCAAAAAGTGCTTACAAACTAATTCTTTGAGAACCGCGATAAAAACCCTATATATATATATTATTAAAAAACACTCATTGCTCATTAAAACATCATTCACAAATAATACATCATCACAATATATATATATATATATATATATATATATATATATATATATATATATATATATATATATATATAGTTTATTAGGGTTGCATTTAGAAAATTGGCCGAGATGTTAATGACACACTCTTTTGACTTTTTGTCTAGCTTTCGAAATGGTTTTATTCCTTTTTCAAGACTCAATGCTTTTACAAATAATATTAACGGCTAGTAAGTTGCACTGAAGAATTGTGATATTTTATAAATATTTACATATTTTTCTTATTACAGTGTCTTGAAAAAGGAATAAAACCATTCCGAAAGCTAGACAAAAA
Source organism: Diabrotica undecimpunctata (assembly GCF_040954645.1). NCBI lineage: Eukaryota > Metazoa > Arthropoda > Insecta > Coleoptera > Chrysomelidae > Diabrotica > Diabrotica undecimpunctata. Next base: position 114,659,442 of record NC_092803.1, on the reverse strand, counting down.
GTCCAAAGAGTGTTTCATTATTCTGACTGCAACCCTAATAAACTGTGTTGTTTGTTTATATCGACAGTCATTAATATCCAGTATTTCTTATATATATATATATATATTGTTATGATATGTAAAATCGAGAAAAATATTGGGTTGATTAAAATATTTCAAAGTTCAAAAACATTAAAATAATTCAGATAAGTAGGATAATAAACAACAAACATTTCGGAGAAGGAAAGTTATTAAATTCTTGGATTACCTGTACTAAACAAAATGTAAGCTATACATAAATTATTTCTTTGTTATACTTGAGTGACCCGCATAATTTTAAGTGAAATCCAAAGACAATTGAACCGGGTTTTCCGAATACATTAATGCAGTGATTAGAGACAATAGAAGAGATTTTAGAAAGAGGTTTTTGTTAGTTTTTAAGAATTATAGAAAAATATTATTTGTAAATAAGTTTTAGGAAATTTTATAATTATAGGTAAAAATTTGTTTGTTATCGAAATGAAAAAATGGGGGAATTGTGACGAGTTTTGATTGGCGGAGATTGAAAAAGGTGGGATAGGTATGTAGGAATGAAAGTTTAGCTAGATTGAGGAGAGAGAAAAGATAATCAGTTGGTTTTCCAAGTCTGTAAGACGAACAGTGATTGTTCTCTGGCGGTTCCCGAGAAGTAGCAAGCAGTAGTGTTGAATGTTAGTGAGTTTTTGTGGAGTTAGTGTATCTGACAGAAGCTGAAGCAGCAAAATATTGTAAGTCATATTTTTCTACTTATATTCCAAGAGTCACTGTTCAGGCCAACGAGAGATTCAGTTTATCGTAAAGAGAAGATATTCCAAGAGTCATTTTTCACTCGGGCCAACGAGAGATTCAGTTTATCGAGAGGAGAAAGGCTATCATAATTTGAATGATTTGTGTTTTTGAAGGAGATCATTAAGGACGATATACTTGCAACAATCTGTTGTGAGATTGCTGATTACATAGGGAGCGGTTGAGAGGAGATAATATAGTCTACAAGGAACAAGGATTTGGACCACTCATCATCAGAGAGAGATATTTTTGTTTTCTGCAGTTTTTTCTTTTATTGATAACACAATTTTACACTTAATTTAGAAAGGATATAAATATTTTGATTAGGAGAGTTAGAATAGTTTGGGATTTTGAGATTTCAATTAATATTGTTTGTACCATTAATTTTGATTGTTCACGTACGTAGAACAAAATTTTGAGAATCATTATATGAGATTTGTTTATTGAAAACTTTTGAGTGTGAATTATTTCATTATTTTTATTTCAATATATAGTGTTAGATCATATGTGTTTTTTATTATTCCGGTATTCTTTGGACCTTACCTTTCACATGTAATAGCATAGATATTGAAGCACGAATTTAACCCTGAGATAAAAGAATTAAAAATTTTGATAGAGTCATAATCATATCATTTAAATAATTTTAATTAATCAAAAAATTAATTAGCTAATTATTGCTTGGCGCACCAAGACTTTAAATATCACAATAACATATATATATATATATATATATATATATAAATAATTAAGTATATGATTCTAAATTATACTTATTAATTAATATTCAATTAACCGCTAATTGGTGCACAATATGGGGTGTAGAGTTGTGTTATAGAGGTAGCACCTTTTATCGAAACGACCACATTGAGCGTCATAGACGGAAGATGGTTCTTTATCTCACACCCCGGGCAACTACGTTAATCTGCAGGCTAAACTAAGTAAAGGTAGCCAGAGATGAGGAGGAAGAAAGATTAGGACAAGACACCTCATTAAAGATCCGGGTTGGGTAAGTCCTAGTAGAATCAAATGGCTATTCAATGGCAAAAATTCAATTCCGGAGTAAGCTCCTTAATCGGATCTCCGAGAGGAGCAGTTACAAGTATAACAAAAATAATAAAATGCAAAGAAGACATCAGAATAGGCACATGGAAAGTGAAAACCATGGCACAGGAAGGTAAAATCCATAATGCAATACAAGAAATGGCACACATGAAATATTCTGGGAATAAGCAAAATCTGTTGACAACTTCATCCCAATCTCAGAAAGAGTGATGCTCATACAACTAAAAGCAAGACCAATCAACATCAATATAATTTAAGTGTATGCACCTGCAACAAAAGGAACAGAAGAAGAGATAGAAGAAATATACCATAGTATTAATCAAATCATGAGAAGGTTGAAAAAGCAAGAGCTAACAATTGTTATGGGTGACTTCAACGCCAAAGTTAGGGCCAGCAAAACATCATCTGCAGTTGGACCAGATGGTATAGGAAACAGGAACGATCGGGGAGATACATTGAAGAGTTTTGCGGAAGCAGATCTTCTTCTACTTCTTCCTCTTCTTTTTCTTCTTCTTTTTTTTTAAATAGACATGACTCTGTCTGTTTTTCAATGTGCCTCCAGTAAGTTGTCATTCCATCGTTTTCATGGTCTTCCTTCTGATCGTCTTCCTATTGGGGAACCGTCTCTTGCCGTTTTTACTATTCTATTTGTTGTCATTCGGCTTATATGATCGTTCCATTCTACTCTTCTATTTCTTACCCATTTCTTGATGTTCTCCACCTTGCATCTACGTCGTATATCTGTACTTCTAGCTCTGTCCCATAGTGTATTATCATCAATTTTTCATCTCTGCTGTTTCTAATATCTTTTTTGTCCTCCCTGTGTCAGGTATTGTTTTTGTCGCGTATGTTATTATTGGTCTGATGACTGTTTTGTAAATTCTGCCTTTCGATTCTTTCCCGATATTTTTATTTCTCCATATTGTTTCATTTAGGCAGCCTGCGTCTCTGTTTGCTCTATTCACTTGATGTTAACCCCCTTTGATGTTTCAAATCATCAGGCAGCCATCGATGCCACAAGTATCATTCAAATGTATTTAATGTAAAGCATTAGGCAGGGTTGTTTTTGCTTTGTTTTATATTTTAAATAAACATGATTAGTTAAATTAATGCTTTATTTTTTACCAGCTAAATGTTCATTGTTTAATTCATAGTTTAGGACAAGACGAACTCACACTTGAGAGACTGACCTAGGCGAAGCATAGACAATAAGCTCCCATGGTTGATTGAGGTATTATTTTTATAATAGTATTTCAATTCTCTTTACAATGAAACTAATTGTAGTGCATTCATACTTCCTACATATGTGTGTGCTTATATGTATGTGTATATATCTGTATGTGTATAAGTGTATATATATATATATATATATATATATATATATATATATATATATATATATATGTTTGTTCATATAAAATTAAACTAACGATCTTATAAGATCGTTAATAAGTCTTAATTCCTGGGTAAAGTGTCGTGTTGGTGTTTTTTCCTTCCAACAAAAAATGTGATATGCTTTTTTACATATCCTTTCTAACTTTGATGACCTAAGCTCTAGAATTCTACGTATTGGTAATAAAACTGACATTTTGCATAGGATATTAGGATATTATAGAGTTTTAAAATAATTTGTAAGGACCGTGGTTCAGGAGGTGGTGGAATCGCTGTTTATGTGCGTGATTAAATAAATTTAAGATGGAAGGTCAGAACTTGCTGACCTTCCATCTCCATTGGCTCTCGAATAAAATACACAAAACAGTCGGTGTTATATATAGAACTGAGGCTTACAGGATGCTAAATTTCATACAGTATTGTGATGATACCCTTTCTCACATAGTATCTTTTATTTAATATTATTATTTTAACTGGCAAACATTGCTCGATGTTATGTATACAAATAAAAGTGAACTCATTAGTCATTCAGGTGGTTTAGACCTGAACCATCTGACCATAGAGCAGTGTACTCTGATTATAGAATATTATAATTAACAGACTGAGAAATTTTTTTTGTAATCGCAATATTAATAGAACGCTCCCGATAAGAATACTTCGATGCTATATTTTCTCCACCCTTTTTATGGGGTTGAGGCCTGGATACTGAAACAATCCAAAATTAAAAACCTGGAAGCATTCCCAAATTGGTGTTACCGGCATATTCTGAAAATATCATGGATGTATCGCAAAACAAACGCACAAGTTCTCGAACAACGAGAGAAACAATGCAAAGTTTTAAATTCCATACAAATCTGTATTTAAAACTATCAAATCTTAAAATTCATACTTCCACAAACATCACTCATTTACTTTTCTTAGACAGTAGAAAAATATATGAACTAATATGTAACTTTCTTTTTAAAGTTAGTTATATTATTTAAAAACAAATATCTTATATTACAATTCTGTGGCTAAGGGAACAGCTTCCAAACCAACTCTCCAAACACACACAGGAAGTTGGAATACTTGGGCACATCTTCATCTACATGAATGGTTTGTATGCAGTTTAGTTGAACTACTCAGGCGCGTAACCAATAAAATTATAATTTCCAGAATGATTTCCATCTTTGATAGAAGCGGGACTTGAAGAAGAAAAAGAAGAAGATTGGAATAATGTTTAGTGAAATAAGATGTCGAGATTGTTCGTATGAATTTGCCAGGTACCAGATCCGACCTTAACACAATCGAACATTTATGGGACAAACAACTTGCCTGAGCTTAGTGTGGCTCTTCAGAAAATATGGAAGGAATTGGACCAACTTCATATTAAAATTTAATTACCACAATGACATAAACATTATTAATAACAAATGACATAAACATTATTTTGTTATGACTGTCTTTTATCAACAAAGCTTCTTTAAATTTTTTTAATTTTTGAATAATGCCATATGTTCTTAAAAATAAATACTAAATAAACATAAATGTTACTTCTTATATCTATGCCCAATATATAAGTGGCATCTCGAAAAACTGTATTCTTTTCTATAAAATAGGAGTGGATCGAATTTTTTGGGTCTAAGTATGTAACATATATATATATATATATATATATATATATATATATATATATATATATATATATATATATATATACACAACGCAAAAGTCTAAGGATATTTTAATAATTTGACAATACCAATGACAGAAATTTCTTGACCATATAAATTTGCTTGTACTATAATTGTTAATACAGACACTCACTTCTTATCAAAAAAAAAAAATTTGTAAAACTGATAGCAATACGTGTTTTAGAATGTTTTTTATAAGGGACAAAAAAATCGACATTTTTATGTTTTGCTTATTTTTAATCTAAGTCCTTTATACCATTCTTGCTTAATAGGTGAGTTAATGATATTGTCCTTTTACCATGCAACGACAACATTTAACGTTGGACGAGATGAATAGAGCCGTGGGCCTCCTTCAAGCTGGTATGCGACAAACTCAAGTTGCTGATCAGCTGGGTGTCTCCCAAAGCGTCGTAAGTCGTTTGTGGCGTCGGTTTAGAGACACTGGGAGTCCAGCCGAGCAACATCCAGGACGTGGTCGCTCTACAACCGTCGCTTAAGACCGATATTTAATTTTAAATGCCAGAAGGCAGCCAACAATCACAGCACTCGAGCTGGTTAATGAATTACAGCTTGCACATAATGTAACAATTAGCAGCAGTACTATGAGGAATCGTCTTCATGAAGCCAATCTTTGTAGTCGGCGACCACTGAGATGTCCACTTCTATCTAGAGGCAATCGCGCTGCAAGATTAACCTGGTGTCAAGAGTTTCAGAATTGGACTGACAATGACTGGGCGACAGTTTTGTTTAGTGACGAGTCTAGATATGGATTTCATCCAGATTCTCATCGGACAAGAGTTTGTAGAAGACCCGGAGATGGAGAACGATTACGACATCTTCAAGAAGTGTATGCATACAGAGGTGGTACATTAATGGTATGGGGCGGAATCATGATTGACGGAAGAACTGACCTCGTTTTCCCACGTGGCTTTCTCACAAGTCAGCAATATTTGGACACTATTCTTGAACCTTTTGTGCGCCCGTTTGCTGCAGCTGTTGGAGAAAATTTTTACTTTATGCATGATAATGCTCGACCACACGTTGCGCATATTGTAACAAACTGGTTGGATAACGAGGGTATTGATATATTGCCGTGGCCAGCACAATCACCGGACTTGAATCCCATTGAGCATGTATGGGACATGCTTCAACGAAGAATTACTCCACATATGGGCAATATCTACAATAAGTTTCAATTAAAAGAGCTTCTGAGAGAACAATGGACACAACTACCTCAAGCAGACATTAACAATGTGATTCGGAGCATGAACAGTAGATGTATAGCTGTGATAAACCAACGTGGTGGCCATACTTTATTTTAAGTTTATATTTTTTCGTATTTTTGACATTTTATGGAGGTATGTGAAACATGGGTGATTTTTAATATATTTTTTTTGCTCCAATTTTCTGTTTTTTTTTGCAATTTATGGTTTTTGACATATTAAACAACAATTTAAACTACAAATTTTGTATTACTTTTTTAAGTTGATTACAGATAAACAAAATACGTCTATTTATAAAAATATCCCTAGACTTTTGCGTTGTGTATATATATATATATATATATATATATATATATATATATATATATATATATATATACAGGGTGTGTCACGATGAACCAAACTTACAGAAAATAGTTTGACAGACATGCCACTTTCGGTTACACCGGTTACACCGGAAGTGAACAGCAACTTTAAAGAAAATACCCTGTATATTATAACATTTTTAGATTATGCATAAAAATCTAGATACAATTTGTATGGATCAAAACTTCATTTTTATTGATATATTCATCTTTTTTCAAAAATTTTGACAGGAAAAGACACTTTCCAAAGTTAATAGCTCATCCATTTAAAAACATAATGTCTTGAAAACTTTTTCATACAAAGAATAAGTAACGTTCTTTCAAGAATTTATATCAAAATTAAATTGCTAAATGATACGCCGTGTCTTTAAACTTCAAACGATAGTAAGTCATTTTTAAAGTAAAACCCTATATATTATAATTTTAATCAGTTGTCCTTCAAATAGAATTAGGGTTTTCTATACCTAAAGTTAATACTTTTAGAGATAATTGTTGTTTAATGTTAAATTATTAAGATATTTATTTTTGTATTCTAGCAGGCGGGTATGAATATGTCGTTATTGTCATCATTTGCGGTTCTTTGCATTTTGAAAAGTAACAGAAATGGCTCGTTAAGAATTAAACAATGAAGAATGCATAAATTTACTTTTAATATATGAAGAATGTGACATTTATTATTAGAACATCTGTTTTATTTACTACAAGATATCCAGATAAGTCAACTGCGAACGGTAGAAATCCTGGGACGAGTCATGAAAGAAGCTGTAGAAGGCAGTAGCATAGGTCGTCGAGAGGTTAGTAGGATGCCATACTGGTGGCATCCTACTGCTATCCAGCTCATTCCAGCTAATCGAAATAGAAAACACTACGGAAAAAATCGTACAGAAAAGAGAAGGTATTGGAGAGAACTGTATGATAAGCTGGATGAGTACATATTTGGTCAAGGATATAGGATCGCAATGAACAAGTTCCATGCGTACCCCGCATACGAAATGCCACTAGACAAAAAGCTTAAGGTAACACGAGAGCTTTTTCTGTCCGGCAGATGGCATGGAGTATAGAGGAACAAGGGAGCTGAGCGGGCCGTACCCTTTACCATAGATGAATTAATCGAGGCATTGGATACACTCAAGACACGTAGGTCCCCAGGACTAGATCAGATACCGCCCGAAGCGGTAAAGGACATCAAGATTGGTATTGCTTCCCAAAACTGTGTAATACATAAAACATGTATTACATATTGTGTAATCGAGGGATTACACAATATTGGGGACGAACAGCGCTGGGTGGCTCTGCTGCTCTTTGATGTTAGAAATGCATTCAACACTGCAGTGAAAAAAAAATGATGCGGGCATTGGAAGAGAGGTGTCCTAACTATCTGATGAATATGATGGTAGATTATCTTTCTGAGAGAAAGATCATGGTTGAAAAGAACACGCTCGTTGACGTAACGGCTGGAGTGCTACAGAGATTGGTCTTGGGTCCAACGCTTTAGAACCTGACATATGACGGGGTCATGAACTGCGAATATGGAGAAGGTATACATGCTTCGTTTCGCTTTTGCAGATGATCTTGCTGTGCTGATAGTAGCGCGGGACGGACAGAATCCTCGATTTTGGGTAAGACGTCGTGAAAGATAACAGATCAAGAACTAGAACTCTCAAGAGAGAAGACCAAAGCCATTATTCTAAAGGGTAAACGGAAAAGATAAGGGATGGAACTCCAATGTGCGGGGGTACAACTAACATCGAGTAAAAGCGTCAAATATCTGGAAGTGACACTATACCAATATGGTGGATGTGGGAGCATATACGGGTGGTATCCCAGAAGGCAGTGAAGAGTGCGGCTGCGATAGGGAGAATGATGCCTAACATTAGAGAACCCAAATCAGAAAGTAGGAGGGCCTTAAATGGTGTTGTGCAATCAATCACCCTTTACGCGGCACCATGCTGATAATCTGGAGTGAGGCGATAGAGATGCCGACCTACAAAAGGCTAATAATACGAGTAGACAGAACAAGTTTGTTGCGAGTAGCATGCGCCTACATGACTGTATCTGCGGAGACCTTGTGAACTAGCATGGGTTGTGTTCCTCTGCATATGTTAGCAGTAGAAAGGAGACATCTCTATGAAAGAAGAGAGATGATATATTTGATAGCAGCTATAAAAAAAGAAGAATGATAAAGAACAATCGAAAAATGGCAAGAAAAGTGGAACAACACGGAAGATGTTGCTTAGTGGACCAAGATGCTGATCCCGAATCTAAGGGACTGGGTGGACTGCGGTCACAGGACATGGGTGTTTTACAACATATCTTCGTAGATTTAGAAAGACAGATACAGTTAAATGCATATACTGTGAATATTCTGACACTGCTACTCACACAATGCTGGAGTGTAATAGATGAACAGTAAATAGAAACAGAATGTGTAGAGAAATAAGTTATAAAATAAACCATGTAACTTTGAGAGAGATGATCATAAAGATGATTGGAAGTAAGGAGGGATGGAATATTGTATCTAATTAAATTCGAACAGTAATTAAAAAGAAAGAAGAAGAAGAGAAACATGCCGGACGAAAGACAGAGATAAGATGTAGATAAAAGAAGGTAGTGCTCCGAAAGTGTCGTCAGCCTTACAGCGGATATTCCACTTTCGAAGTACGGTACGTGCGACAGTAAACTGCACACAAGTAGGAAAGGGTGGTTTTAGTTGGTAGGCAGGATAACAGGAAGGCATCTGCTTACAAGGCCTCCTTTTGCTAAAGAGAAATAGGCTCGGATGTACTCCTCTACCCTGAATCCAATACACGCCAGCCATTCCTAGAGATGGGTTAACCTGGTACGGTTTTTAGAAGTTTCCACCCCCAGAGAAAAAAACAGATAGGCCACGAACTATCCGTGGCACTAAAGAGATTACTTAAAAATTTAATATATTTTGGTTATTTTCAACACAAAGCGAAGCCTATTGTTGATAATACTGATCATAAAATTAATGTTCTTGGTTACTATCCCAAAGCGTTTTTAAAAGCGAATAAAAAAAACAAAAATTTTATCCCCATTCTTACAACACAGTTCAAAGTTAAAAGAAAACTGATTATAATAAAAATTAGAATTTGTAACGATAAAAAGTCAAGAAGATAATGAATTTTTAAAGAATATTATATGGAATTTATATGGTATCTAATAGGAACAATTCGAATTACTGGAGCGAAGTCAATCAAAATTTAACAAGTCTACGTGGTTTTTAGGAGCAATGGGAGTTTAATATCTTTTGTGCGATTAGAAACAACCAAGTTGTAGTTTTTCCTTTTTATTATGGTAACTATTTGTTTTAGGTCAAAAATATCTCAATGTATTAAAAGTAAATTTATGCAATTTTCTTTAAATAATTCTAAAAGAGCCATTTCTATATCCAACTTTATAAAAGAGACAATAATCCCAAGTAATGACAATTATTATGACATATTCATGCACGACCTGCTAAAATAAGACAATAGATTGTAATTGAAAAATTCTTTATAAAAAGGTATATTAATTTAAAAGAACCATTTCGGATTACATGACGGAACGTCTTCGAAATGACTCTTCCATAATTAATGCTGTTGCTAGGTATTCTTCTTTGATTAAAATTTTTGTGGTTTATCATACACAGCCGACTACAGGAAATTTATTTTCCAGGAAACAATAAATATCTCATCTTTAGAATTAAACCACAATTATCTTCATAAACATTGGTTATAGGGAACCCTAATACTATTTGAAAGACAACTGATATCTTATTATATATATAAGATTTGTGCCCTAATATTTGGCTTATTTCATCAGAGCGTAGGTAGCAAGATTTTGCTGAAAGTTCCAATCCTTTGTATATATATATATATATATATATATATATATATATATATATAATATATATATATATATATATATATATATATATATATATATATATATATATATATGTCTCGCAAAACAGAAAACTGAAAATGGTATATCGATGGAGGGCAACCGTATATACGTATTTCTGGCTATTGGTCGTCTTCAGTACGGTGCAGCCAAGTTAGAAAAGGATCATGTTAACTTGGGAAAGGATCACCACAGGAGCAATGCGGCCAATTTGTGACATTAGAGTTAGAAGACCCTGATGGTTTCCGGGTTGCCATCCATCGATATACCTTTTTTTGGTTTTCTGTTTTGCGAGACATACAATTACATCATTTACTTTTATTATTCACTCGCATTATTCTTTTCTATATATATATATATATATATATATATATATATATATATATATATATATATATATATATATATATATATATATATATATATATATATATATATATATATATATATGCATATGATTGTTGAGAAAACATATAATTTGCAATTAACTTTAAATTATTAAAATTATTAAAACTCAAACTAGTAATTATAATTTTTTTATTTTAAATACTAAATAACACTGTTTATAGAATCAACTTCTTTGTGACTAGGAATATAATAAACTTGTGTACCACAATGCTAGGTCCTTAGTGTCCCCTACAACAAAAAGATATGCATTTGGTATATTTTTATATATCAATAAGAAAAATGTAAAAGTCTCATAAGATATAATAAAACTTGTAAAAATTAAGGTAATTTTCCTTAAAAAAAACTCAAAAATCCTATTACTATTCTATTACAGCTATAAAAAGAACCATTAAGATGAAATATAAAGAAACGAAACCTAAAATCAGCAAATAGTCAGTAAGAGGAGGTGCATTGTAATTTCACTACCTTGTGTATTGTGTTATAAATATCCAAGACTTATGGAGAAAACTTTAGTTAAATGCTCCCAATTAGAAGTCACATAAAAACCTAAAACGGCAGAGCTAGATTTGTTTCTATAATATTAAAATGAAACACTAAAGAACTTTAACAAAACCGTTTGTTAGCAAAATAGCACAGTTAGTCAGACTACTGTAAATTGAAAAAAAAAATATATAATATACATTAAAAAAAAGGAATCACAGTTGTCTGGCATAAAAAGATCAATTTAAATAGCCATAAAAAAAAATTTAAAAACAACGAAGTTGGTATGACTTTTGCTTACTAAATAATCTGCGGAGACTATCGAAAAGTTTACCTTATGAGTATGTATGTATGAATATGTCATAGTTAAGATATTTCCATTAATTTTATATTCCTCCTTGTCGACCCTTTATTTCTTTTTTGCCTCTTTTCTAATTGGAAATAAATTGGAACAGAAGTAAATAAAGTATAGGTAAAATACAATTTGGCTTTAAATGCTGTTTTTGGAATGCCAGTTGTTGCTATTTTTTACAATGCAAATCTTGGTATAAAAATGCCTAAATCAACAAAAAGGTATTTACGCCGACTTTAGCGACTATAAGAAAAAGTTCGACACCATCAAACGTGAGAAACTTATAGAACTATGACACTAAAAACATTCAGATTATTGAAAATCTGTATAGAAACACATATACAGGAATATACTCTAAAAATCCGAAATTACTGAAAGCTTTGCCTTTGTCTAGGCTGGTGTGGGACTGCATCAAAGAATTAAATAAACTGGGAGACCAGAACAAAATTGAGCTTGTCTTAATTAGCCTCTTTCTGAGTACCAGGATATCAGGGCATCAACTTTAGAATCCAACGAATCGAACGAATCGGTAACTCTGGGAATACCAAAGGCTGCAGTTCGTAGGGCTCTAGAGTACTGGATCAGAGTCATAAGCGATATTGGAAGAGAATCCCAAAACAAACACATAGAAAAATCTTCATTGGTGGACCATGTAGAAAAAAAAACAGAGAAACTGTTAACCATATATTATGCGACTGCTAGGCGCTCGACCGTAAAAGACAAAAACTGTATGGGCAACCAAGAGGAGACCCTGGTATATTTAGGACACATCAAGCAGAAGACCTGTACAGTTTTCTACATGGTACAAATATTCTAGACTGGGTGTAAGAAACAACTAGGGGCAGCAAACACAATAAGCTTTAGCTTCAGTGATTGCAAAGATATTTTTGATCAGGCGGGCCTAGGGAGAAAAAACGACAAATAGTTATCAAAAATGTTTATTTGATGAAAAAATGCCGAAAAAATGAAAAATTGGGTACTTAAGCTCCATGCATAAAAAGAAAAACAAATAGGACCGCAATAATTGGTTTTGCTAGGAGGCTTCTCCCTAAGTGGCCTCAGGGGAATATGCTTGACATCTTCTTTAAGCAGGTTGTATGGGCAAATCATTAAAGAAATAATGGAGGAGATACCTACAACCTTAAGAAGAACAGTGGTTTTCGTCTTGATCGTTCATATACTGATAATATATTTTCTATATAAAACAGCTCATAGAAAAAATAATAGCACTTAACACTAAATTGCACATTGTATTCATGAACCCTCGAGAGGCCTATAATAATGTCCCAGTCAATTACCTGTGGAAAGCCTTAAAATCATCTTATAAAGACAATGAATGTAGTATAAAAGTCGGACAAAACTACTCAGAAACTTTAAGAGTGGTAAACGACTTTGACAAAGGTGCTACATGTAACCAACCTTATTAAAACCTTTTATAGATAAAACTGGAACACTAAAACACTAAAAAACTGGAACAAGAAATGTGGACAGATGGGAGTAAAATTGACAACTATATTCAAAGCACTTTGTTTGCTGATGGTCTAATAATTTCAGCAGAAGACAAAGATGTATCGTCTACATGATAAAAAGGCTGGAAGAAGAATGTAGAAGCTGAGGTTCCTAAATTAATATAATGAAACGCAATACATGGTCATAGCAAACACCGCAGAAAACCTGGAGATAAATTACAACTCTGTAACAAACAAATCAGTACAAATACTTGGGGATAACTTAAACAAAACAGGATTAGATGAAGTGAATATAATAAATAAAATAAAGAAAGTAAAGGCAATAACACAACAATTGCACTCGATTATATAAAGTGACGATATTACAAGCAAAACTAAGCACCAAATTTTTAAGGCAATAATGAAAAGCTGCTCACTATATTGCTAACAGACGAATGTGATAAATAAAAGAATGGAAAGTAGAATAAATGTAATGAAAATAATGTTTTGGAGAAGAAGTTGCAAATTAAAATTATTGGACAAACTGATAAACTAACGAATTAGAGAACTAATGAATGAAAAACAAAAATTACTCTGGTATGGACAAATGCGAAAAATGGACGGGACAAAAATACCTCTAGGAACTTAAAAATAAAAAAAAGAAAAAAATAGTAGGAGAAAAAAAGGACGTCCTAGATTACAGTGGAATAGACAAATAAAAACAATATTAATGAAACATAAAAAGAGAATAACGATTCATCCGATTGTAATTTAACTTGTAATATATATTACACAAAATCAAAAATATTGTTTAATATTAGAATTGTCGGAACGTTATCGAACAGTGGATTTAATAAATGAAAAATAAATGGAACCAAAAGGTGAGATGAGGTTGGCTTAGAATGGGATGCACAGCGAAGACAATATTAATAATATCGTATGGCATTTTTGCCGGATAGATCCTTTCGGACAGGTTCCGTCGAAGTTTGCATCTTTAACCCTGTTTCAAGTAGCTAGTGGCGATGTACCTACATACTATCCCAGGGGGACCGACCACTTAACGTGCCCTTTGAAGCACGGTGAGTGGCTGGTATTTTTTTAGTATATATAAAATGTATGGTTCTGAAACTTGTTATTTTCATGGTTTACTATGGGTTAATACATTTTTTGAGAATTGGCGCGAATTATTAAAAAAATCTTATTTGTTCTTTCAATTTCAAGTTCAGAAATCGTTTAAAAAATATTTGAATCTACAAATAACATTTTTCTAATTAAATTTGTAGTAAAATTGTTAAACAATGTATTATTTGCAAACATAAAATATTTATGAGAAAATATGTGTACGTATCAAAAAAAATTAAATGAAGAAAATGACTTTTAAACAAAAAATATGCCACTATAAAATAGCGATCCATTTAAGCCTCTTGTTTGTTATTAATTAAATAAAGTTCAAAATAAAGTACCAAATCTTAATAATACATAATTCAATTCTTGTAGAATCACAAGTGTCAATCTTTTGGTTGACAATAGATTGTGCCCGGAGAAGTTTTTTTTAATATTTACCTGCATTTAAGCATTTTCTTCTTCTTGACAGTGGTAATCGGTAGGTAACTTCAAACCATCTGCGTTTGCTGATTTAGCAAGAGCACATCCAGATTTGGCAGCAGCTTGAATGTAAGGTTCTGCTTTGGCAGCAAGAGCTTCACCTAATTTTGACTCTCCTACTTTCTCCATAACCTGGTGAGTTCTTTGTCTGACTAACTCAGCAATTGGGCTATTGATTACTGCATTAGCTTGCTCTTTAGCCTTGTTAAGGATACCTGTATCGTCGATTGTTTTGTATACCTTACCGGCTTCAGCTTGAGCTTTTCCAATGATTCCAGTGTCTTCGACTTTCTTGTAAAGTTGTCCGGCTGTTTGCTTGGCCTTGTCGATAACTCCAGTTTGTTCAACTCTTTTGGCAAGAGCTTCTGCACCAGCTACGGCTTTGTCGATGACTCCAGTTTCCTCAATTTTTTTGCCAATTGCTTCAGCCCCAGCTATTGCTTTGTCAATGACTCCACTATCTTCGATTCTTTTAGCAATTGCTTCGGCACGTGCAGCTGCTCTTTCCAACAAGATAGTAGCTAAATCTTTTCTTTCTGCTGGAGCGCCAGGAGCTGCAAATACCTGGCTGGCGCAAACACCAACAAGGAGTAAACAGGTGAACAACTTCATGGTTACTTGGGTAATTTTAGTTTTGAACTACTGACAATTTTTCTTGCGCTTGACTGTTATATAAGTGTTATCAGAAGGAGTCAAGATAAAAAAGGATTATCTTGCATCGATTTCCGATTTAAAAATATATATAGTTTTGAATGCGGTATATTATCTATAGAAATTAAGAGGGAAGTGGCTAATTGGATATTACAATATTATTTTTAGAAAACAAGAGATAAATAAAACCACTATTTTATAAATATTTAGAGTTGTGTTAGATACCCTTTACATATTTAACCAATACAGGGTTATTGATTAATTTGACAATGACAGCGGATCCATTATAACAAAAGATAACAAACAAGTAATAAAATTGTGCGCTGCTTTAAACTTTATATTATAATTTCATTTCAATAATACAAACGTTTCATAACGCTGTCAGAGATGTGTTCATGTAGTTTTGAAATATAACAACCTACTTGCCATTTTGCTATCAATGTTTAATTCGCTTTAATTTCCTATTGAAAAGTGTGGAATTGTATTTTATTGTACTGGATTTTACAACAGTTGTAATTATTTTTTTTAATAAAATCTTGATATTTATTGAATTGATCATTAAAGTCTCTTTATAATTATCGACAAGCAGTAAATAACAATAATAAATTACACGCATAGTTTTATAATGAAAAACGTAATTTCATAAAACAATTTATATGAATACATTATGGTATCAAATATAGAAGATAAAACACACGTACATTATTTTTTCAATAATTTTAAATACGCCACCCTAAATTCTTAGTACCAAAAACTTTTGCTTCGCTAAAGAGTGCAAATAATATGTTACCTTTTAGTGTTTCAGTGTTCCAGTTTTATCTATAAAAGGTTTTAATAAGGTTGGTTACATGTAGCATCTTTGTCAAAGTCGTTTACCACTCTTAAAGTTTCTTAGTAGTTTTGTCCGACTTTTATACTACATTCATTGTCTTCATAAGATGATTTTAAGGCTTTCCACAGGTTATTGACTGGGACATTATTATAGGCCTCTCGAGGGTTCATGAATACAATGTGCAATGTAGTGTTAAGTGCTATTATTTTTTCTATGAGCTGTTTTATATAGAAAATATATATATAGAAAACCACTGTTCTTCTTAAGGTTGTAGGTATCTCCTCCATTATTTCTTTAATGATTTGCCCATACAACCTGCTTAAAGAAGATGTCAAGCATATTCCCCTGAGACCACTTAGGGAGAAGCCTCCTAGCAAAACCAATTATTGCGGTCCTTTTTGTTTTTCTTTTTATGCATGGAGCTTAAGTACCCAATTTTTCATTTCTTCGGCATTTTTTCATCAAATAAACATTTTTGATAACTATTTGTCGTTTTTTTTTTCCCTAGGCCCGTCTGATCAAAAATATCTTTGTAATCACTAAAGCTAAAGCTTATTGTGTTTGCTGTCCCTAGTTGTTTCCTACACCCAGTCTAGAATTTTTGTACTATGTAGAAAACTGTACAGGTCTTCTGCTTGATGTGTCCTAAATATACCAGGGTCTCCTCTTGGTTGCCCATACAGTTTTTTTCTTTTACGGGCGAGCGCCTAGCAGTCGCATAATATATGGTTAACAGTTTCTAGTTCCTTATCATAGACTCTGCAGTTAAGGTTTCCATTGTAAATGCCTTTTTTGCACGGTAAACATTCCTGTTACTGTTCTCAGTTTGTTCCTGCAAATGTGAAGCAGTTCCTCTGTTTTTTTTTCTACATGGTCCACCAATGAAGATTTTTCTATGTGTTTGTTTTGAGATTGTCTTCCAATATCGCTTATGACTCTGATCCAGTACTCTAGAGCCCTACGAACTGCAGCCTTTGGTATTCCCAGAGTTACCGATTCGTTTAATTCATTGGATTCTAAAGTTGATTGGCTTTTTCGTTGCTTTCGATGCCCTGATATCCTGGTACTCAGAAAGAGCCTGATTTAGACAAGCTCAATTTTGTTCTGGTCTCCCAGTTTATTTAATTCGTTGATGCAGTCCTACACCAGCCTAGACAAAGGTAAAGCTTTCAGTAATTCTCGGATTTTTAGAGTATATTCCTGTATATGTGTTTCTATACAGATTTTCAATAATCTGAATGTTTTTAGTGTCATAGTTCTATAAGTTTGTCAAGTTTGATGGTGTCGAACTTTTTCTTATAGTCGCTAAAGTAGGCGTAAATACCTTTTTGTTGATTTAGGCATTTTTATACCAAGATTTGCATTGTAAAAAATAGCAACAACTGGCATTCCAAAAACAGCATTTAAAGCCAAATTGTATTTTACCTATACTTTATTTACTTATGTTCCAATTTATTTCCAATTAGAAAAAGAGGCAAAAAAGAAATAAAGAGTCGACAAGGAGGAATATAAAATTAATGGAAATATCTTAACTATGACATATTCATACATACATACTCATAAGGTAAACTTTTCGATAGTCTCCGCAGATTATTTAGTAAGCAAAAGTCATACCAACTTCGTTGTTTTTAAATTTTTTTTTATGGCTATTTATGTTGATCCTTTTATGCCAGACAAATGTGATTCCTTTTTTTTAAATGTATATTATATATTTTTTTTTCAATTTACGGTAGTCTGACTAACTGTGCTATTTTGCTAACAAACGGTTTTGTTAAAGTTCTTTAGTGTTTCATTGGAATATTATAGAAACAAATCTAGCTCTGCCGTTTTAGGTTTTTATGTGA
Source organism: Diabrotica undecimpunctata (assembly GCF_040954645.1). NCBI lineage: Eukaryota > Metazoa > Arthropoda > Insecta > Coleoptera > Chrysomelidae > Diabrotica > Diabrotica undecimpunctata. Next base: position 114,641,397 of record NC_092803.1, on the reverse strand, counting down.
CAATTGGGAGCATTTAACTAAAGTTTTTTCCATAAGTCTTGGATATTTATAACACAATATATCTGTTTAATTATAAGTGTATAAGTTCTCACAAGGTACTGTTATTACTTATTATTAATTACAATGCACCTCCTCTTACTGACTATTTGCTGATTTTAGGTTTCGTTTCCTTATATTTCATCCTAATGGCTCACTTTATAGCTGTAATAGAATAGTGATAGGATTTTTGAGTTTTTTTAAGGAAAATTACCTTAATTTTTACAAGTTATTATATCTTATGAGACTTTTACATTTTTCTTATTGATATATAAAAATATACCAAATGCATATCTTTTTGTTGTAGGGACACTAAGGACCTAGCACTGTGGTACACAAGTTTATTATATTCCTAGTCACAAAGAAGTTGATTCTATAAACAGTGTTATTTAGTATTTAAAATAAAAAAATTATAATTACTAGTTTGAGTTTTAATAATTTTAATAATTTAAAGTTAATTGCAAATTATATGTTTTCTCAACAATTATATGCATATATATACACTTCTCCAAGAAATTAACGCACCACTTCAATAAATCAGTTTTATTTGTAAACAGGCAAAGAATAAAAAATAAAACTTCACCAGATTTATTCTACATTTTATTAGTAATTATAACAATAACAGAAAATATTGAAGTACAGGAGAAAAAAAATAAATAAAACGGAAAATTCTAAAAAAATAATGATAAGAAAAGTAAACTAAAATATGAAAAAAGTCTTAATAACGAGTGTTTCCACCTCTACTACGTATAACAGCCTCACATCGTTGGCCCATACTTAAAATTAATTGCCGTATTTCATTTTGGTCTAGTTCTCTCCAAATCTGGATCAACCTCTCTACCACTTCCTGTAAGTTGTTTGGTTGGATCGGTGTCGCTCTTAATCGCCTACCAAGAATATCCCCGAGATTTTCAATCGGATTTAAATCCGGACTATGTGCTGGCCATTCCATAGTGTTAATTTCTACCTCTTCTAGATAATTTCTGACGTCTGTGCAGCGTGAGGTCTGGCATTATCTTGCATTAGTAAGAAATTTTCACCGATGTAAGGAGTGAATGGTACTACATGTTGCTCCAGGATCTCCAATATGTACCTTTCAGCTGTAACAGTTCCATTTTGTATGACCACTAGATCCGTACGTGCGTTCAAAGAAATACCACCTCACACCATAACGGATCCTCCACCAAAAAATTTTGTGTGTGAGAAGTTACACTGAGCATATCGTTCGTTGGGTCGTCGCAACACACGAACACGTCTGTCGTTATTGTACAAACAAAATCAGGATTCATCAGTAAATAGCACTCGTCCCCAGTCAGCCTCTAACCAATTAACGTGTTCTCTGGCAAAATGTAGTCTCCCCTTTCGATGCTCTGCAGTTAATAGAGGACCTCGGGCGGCAATCCTAGGTGTTAAGTTGTATTCCTAAGTCGCTGGCGAACAGTTTCAGTACTAATTTGTATAGCATGCACGTCTCGAAGCTGAATTTGTAGACTTCGATGTGTTACAAAACGTTGTTGAAGAGCAGATATTCTTAAAAATCGATCTTGAATAGGGGTAGTTACCCGGTTTCGTCCTTGCCCTGGTCTGCGAGTATGATCCCCTGTTTCGAGGAATCTTTCTAAGACCCGTGAGACGGATGTGTGGGACACATTAAACCGACGACCAATTCTTCGGTAACTCCAAGTTTCTTCCGACAGTATCACTGCTTGGGCACATTCATCTCGGGTTAAATTACGTGATCGATGCTCCATAATAAACACAATTAACAATAATCAACAATTAAACAGTACCCAAATAAAATTCGTGAACACTTGGAAATTAGTATATTTATAGAATTAGTACATTTTTTGCTTCTTTCTGTTTTTTTGGCAAAAAAAAACTATAGCGATAAAACACAGTCAATAAATATAGAGTGTACGAATAGCATATACAAGGGGCTTGCAAAATATAACATTACAATGGAAATTTTTATTAACGCTAATAAAATATTTTAATATTTTAATATGGTGCGTTAATTTGTTGGAGAAGTGTATATATATATATATATATATATATATATATATATAAATATACGTATATATATATATATATGTCGCAGCTAGCGTACCTGGCTGTTATTTTGGTTATAATAACCAAATACTAGACTGCATTTCATTTCAGTTGAACTTCCACGAGTGCTTCTGATGATGAGTTGAATAACTCGAAACACGTGTAGAGCAATGGTGGAGTTCCGATTGAAATGAAATGCAATCTTTTACTTTCATATATATATATATATATATATATATATATATATATATATATATATATATATATATATAGAAAAGAATAATGCGAGTGAATAATAAAAGTAAATCATGTAATTGTATGTCTCGCAAAACAGAAAACCAAAAAAGGTGTATCGATGGATGGCAACCTGGAAACCATCAGGGTCTTCTAACTCTAATGTCACAAATTGGTCGCATTGCTCCTGTAGTGATCCTTTCCCAAGTTAACATGATCCTTTTCTAACTTGGCTGCACCGTAATGAAGATGACCAATAGCCATAAATACGTATATACGGTTGCCCTCCATCGATATACCTTTTTCAGTTTTCTGTTTTGCGAGACATATATATATATATATATATATATATATATATACATATATGTATATATATATATATATGTATATATATATATATATATATATACATACATACAAAGGATTGGAACTTTCAGCAAAATCTTGCTACCTACGCTCTGATGAAATAAGCCAAATATTAGGGCACAAATCTTTTCTCTTTGAATCGGAATCAGCTCGAACGGCTGACGAGGTAGAGATAACGAAATAACAGTTATATCGTTTCATTGATTCCGATTCAGACGTGAATAGTTTGATAAATTTGTGCTCCAACGCCATAATATTTGGCTTATTTCATGTATACATAGTATGTATACTAAACTCAAACTATATATATATATATATATATATATATATATATATATATATATATATATATATATATATATTATATATATATATATATATAACTGTTTTGGATGGGTTGGAGTCAATAAAAGGGCTATTGGTTAACTATTTTTTTAATTCTCGAGCTTTCAATTGTGTTTACAATTATTATCAAGAGCTAAAAAAGACAAAATACTTACAAGGTTGAACTAAAAAGAAAAAACAATTTTTGTTAACTAACAATTTTTTCTTTTTAGTTCAACCTTGTAAGTATTTTGTCTTTTTTAGCTCTTGATAATAATTGTAAACACAATTGAAAGCTCGAGAATGAAAAAAATAGTTAACCAATAGCCCTTTTATTGACTCCAACCCATCCAAAACAGTTATATATTTGTTCCAAACGAGTCACAAGTACTTCTTTTTTCTTATTCTTATATATATATATATATATATATATATATATATATATATATATATATATATATATATATATATATATATGTATATATATATAATAAGAAATCAGTTGTCTTTCAAATAGTATTAGGGTTCCCTATAACCAATGTTAATATTTTTGAAGATAATTGTGGTTAAATTCTAAAGATGAGATATTTATTGTTTCCTGGAAAATAAATTTCCTGTAGTCGGCTGTGTATGATAAACCAGAAAAATTTTAATCAAAGAAGAATACCTAGCAACAGCATTAATGATGGAAGAGTCATTTCGAAGACGTTCTGTCATGTAATCCGAAACGGTTATTTTAAATTAATTACCTTTTTATAAAGGATTTTTCAATTACAATCTATTGTCTTATTTTAGCAGGTCGTGCATGAATATGTCATAATTATCAGTACTTGGGATTATTGTCTCTTTTATAAAGTTGGATATAGAAATGGCTCTTTTAGAATTATACAAAGAAGATTGCATAAATTTACTTTGAATACATTGAGATATTTTTTACCTAAAACAAATAGTTTAAGTTATCATAATAAAAAGGAAAAACTACAACTTGGTTGTTTCTAATCGCACAAAAGATAGTAAACTCCCATTGCTCCTAAAAACCACGTAGACTTGTTAAATTTTGATTTACTTCCGTAATTCGAATTGTTCCTATTAGATACCATATAAATTTCATATAATATTCTTCAAAAATTTATTATCTTCTTGACTTTTTATCGTTACAAATTCTATTTTTTATTATAATTAGTTTTCTTTTAACTTTGAACTGTGTTGTAAGAATGGGGATAAAATTTTTGTTTTTTTTTTATTCGCTTTTAAAAACGCTTTGGGATAGTAACCAAGAACATTAATTTTATGATCAGTATTATCAACAATAGGCTTCGCTTTGTGTTGAAAATAACCTAAATATATTAAATTTTTAAGTAATCTCTTTAGTGCCACGGGTAGTTCGTGGCCTATCTTTTTTTTTCTCTGGGGGTGGAAGCTTCTAAAAACCGTACCAGGTTAACCCATCTCTAGGAATAGCTGGCGTGTATTGGATACAGGGTAGAGGAGTACATCCGAGAATATTTCTCTTTAGCAAAAGGAGGCCTTGTAAGCAGATGCCTTCCTGTTATCCTGCCTACCAACTAAAACCACCCTTTCCTACTTGTGTGCAGTTTACTGTCGCACGTACCGTACTTCGAAAGTGGGATGGCCGCTGTAAGGCTGACGACACTTTCGGAGCACTACCTTCTTTTATCTACATCTTATCTCTGTCTTTCGTCCGGCTAATGTTTCTCTTCTTCTTCTTTCTTTTTAATTACTGTTCGAATCTAATTAGGTACAATATTCCATCCCTCATTACTTCCCATCATCTTTATGATCATCTCTCTCACAGTTACAGGGTTTATTTTATAACTTATTTCTCTACACATTCTGTTTCTATCCACTGTCCATCTATTACACTCCAGCATTGTGTGAGTAGCAGTGTCAGAATATTCACAGTATATGCATTTATCTGTATCTGTCTTTCTAAATATACGAAGATATGTTGTAAAACACCCTTGTCCTGTGACCGCAGTCCACCCAGTCCCTTAGATTCGGGATCAGCATCTTGGTCCACTAAGCAACATCTTCCGTGTTGTTCCACTTTTCTTACCATTTTTCGATTGTTCTTTATCATTCTTCTTTTTTTATAGCTGCTATCAAATATTCTCTTCTTTCATAGAGATGTCTCCTTTCTACTGCTAACATATACAGAGGAACACAACCCATACTAGTTCACAAGGTCTCCGCAGATACAGTCATGTAGGCGCATGCTACTCGCAACAGACTTGTTCTGTCTACTCGTATTATTAGCCTTTTGTAGGTCGGCATCTCTATCGCCTCACTCCAGATTATCAGCATGATGCCGCGTAAAGGGTGATTGATTGCACAACACAATTTAAGGCCCTTCTACTACTTTCTGATTTGGGTCCTCTAATGTTAGGCATCACTCTCCCCATCGCAGCCGCACTCTTCACTGCCTTCTGGGATACCACCCGTATATGCTCCCACATCCGTCATATTGGTATAGTGTCACTTCCAGATATTTGACGCTTTTATTCGATGTTAGTTGTACCCCCGCACATTGAAGTTCCATCCCTTATCTTTTCCGTTTACCCTTTAGAATAATGGCTTTGGTCTTTTCTCTTGAGAGTTCTAGTTCTTGATCTGATATCCACTCTTTCACGACGTCTTACCCGAAATCGAGGATTCTGTCCGTCCCGCGCTACTATCAGCACAGCAAGATCATCTGCAAAAGCAAAGGGGGTATACCTTCTCCATATTCGCAGTTCATGACCCCGTCATATGCCAGGTTCTATAGCGTCGGACCCAAGACCAATCCCTGTAGAACTCCAGCCGTTACGTCAACGAGCATGTTCTTTTCAACCATGATCTTTCTCTCAGAAAGATAATCTACCATCATATTCATCAGATAGTTAGGACACCTCTCTTCCAATGCCCGCATCATTTTTTTTCACTGCAGTGTTGAATGCATTTCTAACATCAAACAGCAGCAGAGCCACCCAGCGCTGTTCGTCCCCAATATTGTGTAATCCCTCAATTACACTCAAAATTGCATTAACTGTGTTCTTCCCTTGACAGAATCCCAATTGTTGAAGAAGGAGGTATATGGGGCGATATTTCTCCCCAGTTTTGGGAAGCAATACCAATCTTGATGTCCTTTACCGCTTCGGGCGGTATCTGATCTAGTCCTGGGGACCTACGTATCTTGAGTGTATCCAATGCTTCGATTAATTCATCTATGGTAAAGGGTACGGCCCGCTCAGCTCCGTTATTCCTCCATACTCCATGCCATCTGCCGGACAGAAAAAGCTCTCGTGTGACTTTAAGCTTTTTGTCTAGTGGCATTTCGTATGCGGGGTACGCATGGAACTTGTTCATTGCGATCCTATATCCTTGACCAAATATGTACTCATCCAGCTTGTCACACAGTTCTCTCCAATACCTTCTCTTTTCTTTACGATTTTTTCCGTAGTGTTTTCTATTTCGATTAGCTGGAATGAGCTGGATAGCAGTAGGATGCCACCAGTATAGCATCCTACTAACCTCTCGACGACCTATGCTACTGCCTTCTACAGCTTCTTTCATGACTCGTCCCAGGTTTTCCACCGTTCGCAGTTGACCTATCTGGATATCTTGTAGTAAATAAAACAGATGTTCTAATAATAAATGTCACATTCTTCATGTATTAAAAGTAAATTCATGCATTCTTCATTGTTTAATTCTTAACGAGCCATTTCTGTTACTTTTCAAAATGCAAAGAACCTCAAATGATGACAATAACGACATATTCATACCCGCCTGCTAGAATACAAAAATAAATATCTTAATTTAACATTAAACAACAATTATCTCTAAAAGTATTAACTTTAGGTATAGGGAACCCTAATACTATTTGAAGGACAACTGATTAAAATTATAATATATAGGGTTTTACTTTAAAAATAAAGACACGGCGTATCATTTAGCAATTTAATTTTGATATAAATTCTTGAAAGAACGTTACTTATTCTTTGTATGAAAAAGTTTTCAAGACATTATGTTTTTAAATGGATAAGCTATTAACTTTGGAAAGTGTCTTTTCCTGTCAAAATTTTTGAAAAAAGATGAATATATCAATATAAATGAAGTTTTGATCCATACAAATTTTATCTAGAATTTTATGCATAATCTAAAAATGTTATAATATACAGGGGATTTTATTTAAAGTTGCTGTAATAGACTCAGCCTTACGTCCACCTAAAGCTTCGTGCCAGAATACACAGAAGCTGTTATTTTTAGATTTTTTACTTAAAGTAGCAAACGTAAGGTTAAATACAACAAGTCGGCTAGTAAAAATTGTACTTTTACTTTGAGGCTCAATAGGTAAAATAATTACTTTTTGTAAATCCATAGAGTATACGTTTCGTCGAACTTGCTATTTCGGTAGAGTATTTTTTATATTCTAGATTTGCCTTTTCTGCTGTAGTATGGTGGAAATTTAGCTGATATTGAATTTTATGGTCTTCTTTATTTTCCAACGTGTTCTTTAACATTTTGCACTCTTCATATATATCCGATTTGGGTTGGCAAAGTGAAATATTCATTTCTTTTAAAACTATACGTCGTCGTATACGTAAAACTAACGTATACGTCGATTTTACAAACAGAGGGATGTTTTGTTTCAAAATCATCAAACATTTTCTGATATGTCAACTCTTTCGGTAAATACTAATATTAGGTGCATTTTTTCTACGAGAATGACTCACTGATGGCTTAAATGACTCAATATGGTCCTTTATTATTTCTCGATTGTATTGCTTAGGGCAGCCACCTCTACGTTCCTTGATCTGATCTCCACAAGGTCCTTTTTTAATTACTGCTACTAATTCGGTTATTAGAGAATCGTTGGTATACCCCAAAGTATTCAAAAAAGTATGTCTGCATACCTCTATGTCAGTAGAATTTTCTAACCTTTGTTTTTTAAACAGGAGGAGTAATTCAAATTTACCGCGTTGTAATGCTTGTTAGTAATTGGTCCAACTGCAGTAATTTTTAGATTTTTTGTTTGCATTTATATAAAAAAACAGTTCTTTTCAGAACTATTTAGCGACGTATTAGTGTTATTAAGATAACAATAAGTATTCAATGCCAAATACTAGTGGTAATTATCCTTCCCCGATTAAAAGACGCCGAGTGGCTTTGGGTCATTTATCATAAAATGAAAAACAATGCATTTTAAACATGTACAAACAAATAAAAATTGATAATCCTGAAATGAAAATAACAGCCATGGTAGCAAAAATAAAAGAGGCAACAGGTTAGTTTTGCAGAATAGTTATTGTTAAAATTAAGACTTACTAAAGTAATATGCTAATTTTAGGTGTTTCGAATTCAACTATTTACAGAACAATTAAGGAATATAAGCAGACTGGAACAGTAAGATATCCTAAAAATATTGGCGGTGGACCTTATATCCTTGCAAGATACGATGAAAGAGTTAAAACATTTGTACGGCAGATAGTACGCAGCTTCTTTTTCAAGAATGAAATACTTACTTTAAATCAAATTTTAAGTGTAATTAACAACCGCCCAGATCTTCCAAATATGTGTGGTTCATAATTATATAAATTCTTAAAGCAAATGAATTTTAAGTAAGTAAATATGGGTTAGCCACAAAATTATATAGTAAAATTATCTAAAACAGTTTAGAGATTTTATTTTTATAATCAGGTATATTATTGTTACTACTAAATAGTTTTTGTAATTAAAATTTATGAGCTACATGAGAAATGATTGTAATTGCACCCTTCTTGTTTGATCAAAATATGTTTCCTATTTATAGACATAAGTACAACAGTCTTTGTGTGACATGTTTTTGGAAACATACCAGTATACAAATATTTTCATTTTAAGTATCATTTACTTACATAATATCATTTAAGATATTATACTTGGTATGTTTAATGATGAGTATACTAAGTAATGAATTCATAAAGTAATTTATAAAAAAAAAATAAATTTTAAGTATTTAATTGTATACTCTACTGAAATGTTGTCAAGTATTTTGGTTCAACAAATAATATAAGAACATGGAAAAAAGAAAAATATCAATATTTTTTACTTTACATATAAGCAGATTCATTGCAGCAAATATTGCATAGCATAACTATAGATTGTAATCTTACTGTTTATAGGATGATTGATTTATTGTCTATATGTATTATTAATGTCTTACCATAGCTATTTTTTAGGTGAAATTATTCAATGAATGGTTTATACATTGGACTGCGAACCAAAAACTAAACTTTCTTTGAATCCTTGAAGAAATTCAAAATGGTGTAGTTGTTCATGAACCCCACTAAGACATAAATGGAGAGGATATTTTGAAAGACTAATAAAATTATTAAATTTTTATTTTTACGTACATCTCAAATTATATTATGCAGTGAATATTATTTTCACTTTTCGCTGAAAACTTCAACGATTTCAATCAAAAATACTAAGCCAAATCTGCAATTCCCCTTAGTATATTACAAACCACCACGATCTATAGTTACCAATAGTTAGCGAAGCAGTATCTGCTGTAAACTCGGACTCGGCATACAAAACCAGACTATCTTTCCATCCAAACCCGCTGGCCACAGAACTGCTCAATATTTCACATGAAAGAAGATTAAAAAGACCAGACCTTTTGAACATGTAGTAAATTTGAAGAAACGGAGGATGGTTGCATAGTGCGGTGAAATTACAAGTTTTTAATCTGATATTTTTTAAATTTTTCTTGATGTTCTTGTTGTCAGTGTTATTTATTTCCATTAAACTTTGTCTGTTATGTTCATTGACATAATTATATCAAAATTATACATATTGTTTATTGTTTTGCATATGTACTTTTTGAACTTTTTCGTTAGCATTTTAATTTTATTTCGTCAGCAAACCACGTTGAGCGCTTTTCCTTGTTTGGATCTGTATTTATTTTTCATTCTCCAGCAGTTTCTTTTGTTACTGCTTTTGTTATTTTTTATTATTTTTTGTTGAACTTTAATACAGTTCTTCTATTTTAATACTTTTTTCGTATTTTGATGGTTTGACATTAATACCAAAAAAACACTGTGTATTAATAAAAAATTATAAATTTATATCTTTCGTATAAAAATGTTTTGTAAAATTTTTCTACGTTAGAATTAAATTTTTGTACTAAAAGTTTTTAAAATGATAACGACCATGATAAAACGACCACATTAAATTATTTTTCTAAATATATGACTTTGTCCTTGCAAATTACTCTTATCGTCTTGTCGCAATCTTTAAAAAATATTTTGTTAACAGATTACCAAATTTTTGATAAGGGTTCTAAAAACATTTAAACTTAAAACGGAATATTTTAATTACAGACTCCTACTAATTAAAATTGTATAACTAAGTCTCATTTATATAAGTTTAAGAAGCATGATTTAAAATAAAAATTTTGTCTTGCTCGGAATTAATGGAAATTTCGGACATTTCGGAATTAATGGAATTGAGATTCTGGCCATGAAAGATAAATTTTACTTCCCTTCGCACTATTTAGGTTGTACTGACCAACGGCAACAGGCGGATGGGTTAGTATGACACTCTTTTGACCTGTATTGAATAAGTGTCTCAAAAGGCGGCTAATCCTGTATACGGTCAATGGTATAATTGTGTAAAATTCTACAGGAAACAAGTACATTAAAAATAGTCAGATTTCCCTAGAACAATAACTATGCAAAATATGGGCCCTAGTCCACGGCGGACCTTTTTTATAGATAACAATTCCTTTTAAAATTTAAGCACATGGAATGTAAGAAGCTTATTTGAACGAGGAAGAAGAAAAAACAAGAAGACAACACGATTAAGAAAACAAACAGACCGATCCTAGAACATTATGCATAAGCGCAATGAGCTGGCCTGATTCCGGGAAAACATGTTGATAAAACGATATATTACTCCGGAAATTACACCCGAGATCATCTATACGGAGTTGAGAATTATCTCTCCTTTCTTTTAATATTGTACTCTTCGTTGCTACTTATTGTTAATCATCGTAAATAATTTATTCTCGCATCATCGTTTTACCTGATCAATGTACATTCAACCTATAATCAATGTACATTCAAAGTCGAACCTCTCTGTATTTTTATGTTTCTCCTATTCTCCTATATGTTGCCATCGTTTTTCCACATCTAGTAGATTTTCATCTCTATTTAACTTCTCCTTTATTGCATTTTTATACTCTGTAAACTTAACTTCGTTGCCCAGTTTACTTAAATATAATAATATTCCATTTTTTGATTCCACTTTGACATTAACTAAAAAGTGGTCAGAGTCGAAATTTATTCCCTTATAAGAACATATATGTCGCGGGAGGATATATTATAAATCCCCATCCCCATATATTTAAAATTACTATATGGCCAACTCCAATTAGTAGTTCAAAACCAATTAGTATAATACCAAAGTATAAGTATTCAGATAATCTCTTTCTATTGGAGCTTGTTACATAATGAAAGCACTGTTGTCGTGTTACATTCCTGTAATGCTGTTTGTTTCTAATTTTTGCGGGGTCTAATTACCCCTAGGTCGGGGTAATTTATTGTATTCTCTTTGGAGCAGATCATAGAAAGAATGCTTAATATCCTTTACAGTTTTTTTAGTGGGAGCAGACGTGTTTATAATTTATTGTTATATTAGTGAATTTGCTTTTTAACTTTATTCTACATATTGCTCGTTATGTGGTTCAAGTTGTAACAAGGTTCTTCAAGTCGTCTTTTTGTTTAGTATAAATCCGGTACGATACATTTTCCTGTTTTGAGCCGCCACTAAAATATAAATAGTATGCGCCCTTTCGCATTTCGTCGTTTTGCTTTCATCTAATTTCTTGCAAAGCAGATATCAATATTAATTGGCTTATTCTATCTGTCTTTCCATAATGCAAACCCCAGCGCCACCTATCCACAACAACTACTACTAATTTTATTAATATAATATATTATACGTCATAATATGTCACTGGTTTATTATTAAGAAATATTTATTACATAAATATTTTTTATTTATTAAAGAAATAACGTTTTTAAAGAAATAAAGGCTTTGGACAATTTATAAAATATATGTATTGTTTTTAAATAATTTAGAGCGTGTATCACTCTTACATACTACATAACGACCTCACTTCGCTGATCCTTTTCGGACAGGTATCATAATAATAATCGATTAAAAAAATTGATTTGCTAATTGAGGCATTTCTTTCTTTATTTTCGTATTTCTTTTTTTCAATAACTAGACTTTCTTTGGTATTTTTTATCTTAATTATGTGTTCACATTCACTTTATTGTTATTTATATTACTAACCTAACCTAACATGTTTGTTTACAAAAAGGGTACTTACCTACTAAAAAAATGGCTGACCAACGGACAAAGTTTTGCAATAAATAATTGTTAGTGTTTCTATATAAAATTAAATAAATATGTAATATTTGAAATAATGAAAAATTTTTTTAAATGTTTTTGACTGTAAAATAAAAATCAGTGTTTTATGCATATAATAATTAAATATCATCAGGAGTAGCAAACACAAGACTATAGTTTATTTATTGTGCCGTTTTACTTCTAACCTATTGCCAACAAAAGTCTATTATACAGTGTAATTAAATATACTTTATTATTAAAGAATTACTGTTCTTAAGAAGTATGTTGAATGTATACACAATCAATATAATATATATATATATATATATATATATATATATATATATATATATATATATATATATATATGTATATATATATATATATATATATATATATATATATATATATATATATATATATATATGTATATATATATATATATATATATATATATATGTATATATATATATATATATATATATATATATATATATATATATATATATATATATATACCTATTATATAATTTGCTTATTCTGTCTGTCTGGCCGTAATGATAACCTCAGTGCCGGCATAACATCATATCTCCGTTGTTATTAGTCCGATTGGAGGGTGTGATGCGTTAAATGAGAGGAGAGAGGATAAGGATTATATTAAGATAGAAAAGACGAACAAGGCGACTATCAAAAGGGCGTATACCTTATCTTCGTTACTATTGAACGTATAGCGACATAAGAGATCATGACAATAGCAATACATATAATTTACTTATTATGTCTGCCTGTCTGTCTGTCCGTAACGAAAACGTAGTTGTGTGTCTTTTATGAAACTGGACTTTTCTGTACCGTTACTAGTTTCAGAGGGAAGTGATGAAAACCTTAATACCCTCGTGAAAAGAGTTTAAAATGCTAAATAGATACCTATAGTCGATACACCTGGTTCTGAAGCTAAGATGGCGTAGCGTATATTTAAAAAAACAACTTAGATATTGCCGGATGATAGGTATTAAATCTGTATACCTTTTGTTTCCCAAAATACAACGTCTAAACTCGGTGACTCATATAAAATTGCATACAATATAATTCTATTATAAATGATCATTTAAAGGTAGGTATTCCACCTATCGTCAAAGATCCTTATCCCGTAGTAGGTAAAGTTCAACACTTTATTCCCCATTTTAATGTCTCAAGATAGAAAGCGAACAGCAGTATAGGAATTCGTGTGGTTTACGATGGTTCTTGCCCTATTTCCAATGGCATTACTTTAAATGAAGTAATGTTGGATGGTGACAATTTGTAGTGGTCATTAATGTCGATTATGTCGTTTCAGGATGTTTAAATACGATCTTACTGCAGATTTAAGTAATATATAGATGTACATTCCTATTGATCCCACACAACATGCATTATTGCGCATAATACGTAATAATACCTCAGACTTATTTCAGATAATTGAGTATAAAAGGTTGTTATATGGGTTAAAATGCAGTTCATACATTAGTTAAAGAGTTTTAAAAGATATAGCACGCCATGCTATATTGCATATAGCACTGGTCATCACGAATCCTGTTGTAAAATCAGGGAGACGGCCATTGGAAATTAATGAAAATGTTGAAAGTGCAATTCAAAGAAAGGTTCATTCTTTTCATTTTGCCAAGGAAATTCCAACAATTTCAAAAATTCATGCCGCATTACAAGATGATGATTACTGGGCATTAGTAGAATCGATTGCGATAGATACTTTTTTTTTCGTTAACAGAAAAACAATGTTAATGGATAGTCCGGAAATCGTTTCTTGGAGAAGGCAGTATCTTCGAAAAATTAAATACCACAGAGCAAAAACCGAAGAATATATGATTTAGATGAGACATGGATAAATGAAGGTCATACGGTTTCCAAGGTATGGCAAGACAACAATGTTAAAAGCAACCGCCAAGCCGTGTTGGAGGGATTGTCCACAGGTATTAAAGCACCGTCGGGAAAAGGGTGAAGGCTTATAATTACTCACTTTGGGAGTTCTGAGGTTTTTATTAAAGAAGGGTTGCTCCTATTTGAATCCAAAAAAAATGGGCGACTACCACGATGAAATGAAAGCCGATGTGTTTGAAGAATCAATCAATTGCATCTACAATCACTTTACTTAATTTTCTCTGTCTCTTTCCTATTTAAGGCTAGGACGACAACAGAATAATGTTTTAATCTGTTGAACAACTTCCATAACAAATAAGTCACTTTTGGAGAGTCGTTGAACTTTTTGCGTAAAGTCGTCTTATCAAATCGACCTCCGTATAAATCCAGCGTAATTCTAGTTTGTCAATTTATTTGTTAGGAAAGCTCGAGTTTCGTATTATATTTCTTACCGATCATCAAGTTCGCAGCCAATTTTTTAGGATCAACAAAATTTTTAAACGAATTAAAAATTAAATTTTTAAAATAATAAACTTCTTGCATGAAAGGGCTGGTCTTTTCACCTCCAGATAAATATTGTTCTATCTGACAGATAGTTATCTGAAAGATAGGCATTTATTTATAAAATAAAATGTACCCGTCTTTTCACGTCAAATTATATTGTGGTTACTTATCTGTAAGATTATAATGTAAAATTTATTTCGAAACACACCAATATTTAATTAATTGTCAAATAAATCACAATAATGTTTTAATATCTCTTTTGATTATACAATTTGTGGTGGCAGGAATAAATTAATTTATGTAAATAAAAAATTAATAACGAATAAAAAAATAATACATGTTTAATGATTCTTCTCAGGTTTTTCCATAACAATAAAATATTATATAAGGTTAGCTTAAACATCTTCCAGTTCAAAAAGTTCAGTAATGTCTCCATTTACCAATTCATCTTCAAAATTTTCTTAATTTTGATCTCTCGCTAGGTTATACTAGTAGAATGTTGCTGTAGATTAGAACGGTTGAATCTTTTCAACCTTACAGCCACTTCCACTGGATGAAATAGTACCTAAACCCTCTCTTCCATACATAAAAAGTTATGTTGCATATCTGGTTCTAATTTGAAATTCATTATAGAAATATTGGTCTGTCTAGTGGACTTCTTAAAAATGGCTTTACTTTATAATCAGAATCTCCTTGTAAGAACATATTTCTATTTTCTCCATTTAAATTTCTTATTAAGAATACAGAATTATGTATTCCTTCTTGGTAGGTACCTACAAAAACATGTATGTAATGTATTTTATATTTATTAAAAGAATCTGACAACCTAGGTACTGTGTGCATATTTTTCATTTTGGAATCCGATACTACTATTATTGAATCGATAGCACCAATATCTCTTGAAAAAGGTTAATTAATCTATTTTTTAATTATCAAGAATCTAAAAACATTGAATCCCTAAACTAAGTAAATAAAAATATGTATATATCTGCTTTTATAATCATTTATTACCAACTATTTACAAAAATTTTTTCAGAATATAGATCACTGTCGGTTTACTTAAACTTTTAAAAAGATTTTTATGATTACAAAAACTAAAATATTCAATTCTGCATCAAATATTATATTCTCGCACTAAGTTTATAAACATTCAACATCATACTGATCATACTCTCTGTTTTCTTTAAATCATTTAGTATCCATGTCTCTAACCTACATTAAACAACAATATTTAGGTTATATTCGTTAAATTCGTCTAAAAATGCCGACATTCCAAATAAAAAAAAAATTACTTCCTATGTGTTAATGCGTCTTAATGAGTTATCTTAAGTGTTTATATAAGCTTAAGAGCACAGTACTTTTGTAATCCTATTTTACAATATTTGACATAATTGTTTTATTATTAAATGATTTAATCTGATAAAATAAGTCTTTAATAATTGTTAAGTGAAACTTTTTGATATTTTTATAGCTGAATACATGTGGTTTTGTCCCTATTATCAGGCGAAATTAAAGTTTTTTGTGCATTTTTAGACAAGCTAATAATAATTTTCAAGAAAACTACTTTTGAAAGTATTTTTGCAATAACTAAACAATAAATTAACAAAACTAACTTACAAACAGTCATTTTAAAGGATGTTCTATTACCTGTCACCTTTTCATATAATTATCCGGCCTTAATCTTTAGTATTTAAAAAGTAGTAGCGATCTTTCATTGTTTATATTATTTATAAGTAAAAAGTGACGAATAATATTTTGCATATTTTTTTACATATTTTTATTACCAAATTAATCAAAAACAGTTGTTAAATACCTGTATCAAAGAGTGTCGCGTAAAAGGATTTTTATTTGCTAACTTCTTTGGTCTATGAACAATTTGTATTCCGTTCTGAATGTTTGTGTTTCTCTTCATATGCTTAACTCAAACTTTTCAGAGTTTTAAATATCTTACAATCTGGTAGCTCGCGATAATGTAAAAATTCACACCAAAAAAATCTCAAAATAGTCAAGTGTTAGGATTAAACTGGAACCCGCTAGAAGATAGTTTTCTTTTCTAGTTTTCGATTTCTAATTGAAGGTAAGCTTAGCAATAGGCATCATTAACCCGCTTGTTTTAAAGGGAAAGCTGTTAATGCAAAAATTGTGGTGACTGAAAATTGGATGGGATGACATCATCACGGACGATTCCATCATTAAGGAATGGTTAAGGTTGGTCAATGGCTTTGAATTATTAAACGTATTCTAGCGTTTTTAAATAAAACGAGCGGTTCGAATTTATTTATGTTTACAGTTCGGTAATATCTTAACAACTAAACTCACTCATAACATCGTTACATATATATACCAAAAAGTATTATTCTCGAATCTTCTGGGGTAGTCCCACCTCTAATTCGTTTCATCGGTTGTCGGGTCGAACTTTCTAGCGGTCGTCAGTTCCCGTCGCATCTAGAAGGACAGATCATTCTCGTCCCGGCCTGCAAACGTTATATGGGCTACGTAGAATGCATGTTCGTAACAGTATGTAGAATTCCGAGATAGTATTTCCATGACAAGTTAGTACAAGAACAGGATCTTCTCAGATGCCAGCAAGGAAGCTTATAGTACATTTGCGTATATAAGATGTCTTTATCTGGAAGGATCAGTTTTTGTCAATTTTGGTAGCGCCAAAATCTCGGTTAGCTCCGTGTAATGAAACTACAATTCCTCGATTGGAATTAGGACGATTAGTGTTAGCACATTGTAATAGACGATATGTTAGATTGAGTTGAGCTTCTCTCACGATTTTTTGATTATGAGACTTATTAAGGTCATTAGCTATGTATTTTAATTCGTTTACAATACTCGTTTTAAGGAAAGTGATAGTCAAAAAATATTTAAGTGCTGAATACAAGGTTAATTTAGACAATGGCAAAAGAAACTCGACAAGTATTTGGTCCCTTGCTCACTTTATTGATACATCGAGTGAACTTATATTAGTAGGTGACCGATTAGACTGATTTACCCTTTAACCATAAATATCTAGTTTTGTTGCCAAATGACGACCATAGAGTAGGTAACTCTTTTTATAAAGTTTGTGCATATGTCACTTGGACACGCTGGAGTTCAAGCTATTCTAGGTAATAGGGAATTAAGAAAAAAATTTGCTACTCAAATTATGGCCGATAAGCACAAAGACCGAGTTCAAATCTGTAGACCGTTTTCTAAAGTTGACTATGCTGGTCATTTTTTGTTGAAATCTTTAAAATTGCGCAAGGCCGCTACTGAAAAGTGCTATATCGCCTTGTTTGTATGTATGATGACAAAAGCTATACATCTCGAGGTTGGTACCAGTTTGTTAACCGATTCGTACGTAATGGCATTGAAATGGTTTATAGCACGTAGGGGCAATCCTACCATTATATGGATTGATAATGTTACACATTTTTCTGGTGCAAGTAACATATTCGTTGGATTGCACCACTTCTTTGCAAATAATGCAACCTCTCATTGCATTTTGGATTTCTGTGCAACAAATAAAATAGAGTTAAAATTTATAGTCCCAAAGGCACCACATTGAGCAGGTCTTCAAGAAGCCGCTGTAAAAAGCACAATGCGATATTTACACCGAATAATGAGAAATCTCACCATTACATATGAAGTTTTCTCTACAATCGTGACCCAAATATAAGAAATTTTTAATTCGCGGCCTCTCTCACCAGCGTCCCATGTCCCTAATCCTTATTGCTGCCTTAACCTGGGCAATTTCTTAACTGCTCATACCGAAAATGATCTCTCAGAATGTAACTCAAATAGATTGAATATATGAAGATATATCCAGAAAATGTGTCAAGCTAGACAACTCTTTTGGAAAAGGTGGAAGTTGGAGTACCTTCATTAATTGCAACATTGACCTAAATGTAAATCTGTTAAAAATATACAGGTTAATGATCTGGTTATCTTACACGACGACGATTCTCCTTCACTTTATTGGCCACTTGCTCGTGTGATTGAGACATATCCAGTTAAGGATAGATTGGTTCGGTCTATTAAAGTTAAAACTTTATCCGGAGAATATGTTAGGCCCATTACAGGTGTTGCACTTTTCCCAATTAATAATTCCAAACTAACGGGAACTGGAATGTCATAGCACAGAACATGATACTGCCATCAGATTTATTATAGGTGTTATGATTTAAGCTTAGTTTACTGTTACACATTAGTATAAGATTTATTTCACGGTTACGTTTTGATCCATCTGAGATCGGGTCCTTTGAGTTTTCGTTTTTTGTTGTCTCTTAATTCATTTAGACATTTCGACAAGACATTGCCTCGTCAAGGCCGGCCAATATGTTCGAAACTGTCAAAAATTTGTCAGTAAATATTATTTTAAAATAAAAATTAATGAGAAAATCCCAGTAGTTGGCTGTATACCATAGTTAAAAAACTTCAAAATTTGTATATTGGTATAAAAACTTTTAATTTAAAACTTGTTAAAAGTGTCGTCCAACATTTATAGATACATAACGTTTTCGATCTAGCTCAGATCATCCTCAGTGCCTTCTTATGGTACTTGTAGCTAACCCTAAAATTGCAGCGGAGACATCAATATATGGTTTTACATATTTAAATTTAAATTATAATGCGACCCTAGGTCGATGACAATGGTTGGAGATGTTAATACTTAAAAAGCAACATGTTTCTTTGCTCGACTTCAACACGGGGTTCTTGTCAGTTTAAGTCGAGCAAAGAAACATGTTGCTCTTTAAGTATTAACTACTTTAACCATTGTCATCGACCTGGGGTCGCATTATAATTTAAATTTAAATATGTAAAACCATATATTGATGTCTCCGCTCCAATTTTAGTGTTAGCTACAAGTACCAAAAGAAGACACTGAGGATGATCTGAGCTAGATCGAAAACGTTATGCATCTATAACTTTTGGACGACACTTTTTTACTTCTTTATAAGTTTTAAATATTATTCATTTAAAGATTCTTGCTCGACATCAACACGGGGTTCTTGTCAGTTCAAGTCGAGCAAAGAAACATGTGGCTCTTTAAGTATTAACATCTTCAACCATTGTCATCGACCTAGGGTCGCATTATAATTTAAATTTAAATATGTAAAACCATATATTGATGTCTCCGCTCCAATTTTAGTGTTAGCTACAAGTACCAAAAGAAGGCACTAAGGATGATCTGAGCTAGATCGAAAACGTTATGCATCTATAACTTTTGGACGACACTTTTTTAATTCTTTATAAGTTTTAAATATTATTTATTTAAAGATTATTTTACCTGTATAATTTCTACCTAAATTTAGTAAAAGTACGCTAATCTTTTCTTTTGCAAATAGCTTAATCGGGTACGGTAGGATAATAACGGGTATTTCCGATATCTTTTCAATAAGGTCCTTTTTCGAGTCTGTTAAGTCACAGAAATCTCTAAGTAATGAAATGAATCCGGTCGAGATATCAATAGCGACTTTACCATTTCCAATATCTAACAACTGCTTCGAAAACACAATTGCACTTTGATCATGATGCAAAAACATTCGCATGGCTCCACCACAAATCACCTACCTCGGCTCCACCAAAAATGTTTTGTGATTGTCAAATTTGCATATAGTTTATTTTACGAAAAATGGTTGAGTGCTTAATGATTGCAATAAAACCCGACCGCAAGTACCCCAGCTTAGTCAACATTAGTTGAGCAGGTAAGTATTCAGGTAAAATCGAAGCTACTGTGGAGTGTCGTTATCTTGTTTGTATAATAAATTCCTGGTAATATAAAAACGATTAAAAAATCGTATAAAATTATAAAAACGATTAGAATACATTTTATTTCATAAAGTTATAAACATTTTAACAGTGAGTTTCACTATCAATGGTTGATATTTTAATGACCACAATAAATTTGTTGATCGTTAAGTATTTCCTGGAATAATTATACAGATATACGAAAATGGTTGCGTTTCGATTTAATTTGAGTTTCTTACCACTCCCTGACACGTGTTTCTGGGTCTTCCCGTCATCAGAGAGAGCTTGTAAGAAAACTCAAACTAAACCAAAACGCACCGACTACTCTGGCAATTATAGAAAAAATAATTACCAGAGTATGCTACTAGAGACATCTAGTGCTGAAAGATGAAGTTAAATGTGTCGATAGCAATTAAAGTAAATTGTATACTCACGCTTAATCAAGCCATTAAGAGCGATGCTGGGAATATTTATATTCCACTATGCATCAACAATTTACCCATATAAATTACCATCTTTCTTGTACTCATTGCGTCGAGTAAGGACGATAAATATACGAAAATGGTTGCGTTTCGATTTAATTTGAGTTTCTTACCACTCCCTGACACGTGTTTCTGGGTCTTCCCGTCATCAGAGAGAGCTTGTAAGAAAACTCAAACTAAACCAAAACGCACCGACTACTCTGGCAATTATAGAAAAAATAATTACCAGAGTATGCTACTAGAGACATCTAGTGCTGAAAGATGAAGTTAAATGTGTCGATAGCAATTAAAGTAAATTGTATACTCACGCTTAATCAAGCCATTAAGAGCGATGCTGGGAATATTTATATTCCACTATGCATCAACAATTTACCCATATAAATTACCATCTTTCTTGTACTCATTGCGTCGAGTAATTTTTTCTATAATTGCCAGAGTAGTCGGTGCGTTTTGGTTTAGTTTGAGTTTTCTTACAAGCTCTCTCTGATGACGGGAAGACCCAGAAACACGTGTCAGGGAGTGGTAAGAAACTCAAATTAAATCGAAACGCAACCATTTTCGTATATTTATCGTCCTTACTCGACGCAATGAGTACAAGAAAGATGGTAATTTATATGGGTAAATTGTTGATGCATAGTGGAATATAAATATTCCCAGCATCGCTCTTAATGGCTTGATTAAGCGTGAGTATACAATTTACTTTAATTGCTATCGACACATTTAACTTCATCTTTCAGCACTAGATGTCTCTAGTAGCATACTCTGGTAATTATTTTTTCTATAATTGCCAGAGTAGTCGGTGCGTTTTGGTTTAGTTTGAATTTTCTTACAAGCTCTCTCTGATGACGGGAAGACCCAGAAACACGTGTCAGGGAGTGGTAAGAAACTCAAATTAAATCGAAACGCAACCATTTTCGTATATTTATCGTCCTTACTCGACGCAATGAGTACAAGAAAGATGGTAATTTATATGGCTAAATTGTTGATGCATAGTGGAATATAAATATTCCCAGCATCGCTCTTAATGGCTTGATTAAGCGTGAGTATACAATTTACTTTAATTGCTATCGACACATTTAACTTCATCTTTCAGCACTAGATGTCTCTAGTAGCATACTCTGGTAATTATTTTTTCTATAATTGCCAGAGTAGTCGGTGCGTTTTGGTTTAGTTTGCGTTTTCTTACAAGCTCTCTCTGATGACGGGAAGACCCAGAAACACGTGTCAGGGAGTGGTAAGAAACTCAAATTAAATCGAAACGCAACCATTTTCGTATATTTATCGTCCTTACTCGACGCAATGAGTACAAGAAAGATGGTAATTTATATGGGTAAATTGTTGATGCATAGTGGAATATAAATATTCCCAGCATCGCTCTTAATGGCTTGATTAAGCGTGAGTATACAATTTACTTTAATTGCTATCGACACATTTAACTTCATCTTTCAGCACTAGATGTCTCTAGTAGCATACTCTGGTAATTATTTTTTCTATAATTGCCAGAGTAGTCGGTGCGTTTAGGTTTAGTTTGAGTTTTCTTACAAGCTCTCTCTGATGACGGGAAGACCCAGAAACACGTGTCAGGGAGTGGTAAGAAACTCAAATTAAATCGAAACGCAACCATTCTCGTATATTTATCGTCCTTACTCGACGCAATGAGTACAAGAAAGATGGTAATTTATATGGGTAAATTGTTGATGCATAGTGGAATATAAATATTCCCAGCATCGCTCTTAATGGCTTGATTAAGCGTGAGTATACAATTTACTTTAATTGCTATCGACACATTTAACTTCATCTTTCAGCACTAGATGTCTCTAGTAGCATACTCTGGTAATTATTTTTTCTATAATTGCCAGAGTAGTCGGTGCGTTTTGGTTTAGTTTGAGTTTTCTTACAAGCTCTCTCTGATGACGGGAAGACCCAGAAACACGTGTCAGGGAGTGGTAAGAAACTCAAATTAAATCGAAACGCAACCATTTTAGTATATTTATCGTCCTTACTCGACGCAATGAGTACAAGAAAGATGGTAATTTATATGGGTAAATTGTTGATGCATAGTGGAATATAAATATTCCCAGCATCGCTCTTAATGGCTTGATTAAGCGTGAGTATACAATTTACTTTAATTGCTATCGACACATTTAACTTCATCTTTCAGCACTAGATGTCTCTAGTAGCATACTCTGGTAATTATTTTTTCTATAATTGCCAGAGTAGTCGGTGCGTTTTGGTTTAGTTTGAGTTTTCTTACAAGCTCTCTCTGATGACGGGAAGACCCAGAAACACGTGTCAGGGAGTGGTAAGAAACTCAAGTTAAATCGAAACGCAACCATTTTCTTATATTTATCGTCCTTACTCGACGCAATGAGTACAAGAAAGATGGTAATTTATATGGGTAAATTGTTGATGCATAGTGGAATATAAATATTCCCAGCATCGCTCTTTATGGCTTGATTAAGCGTGAGTATACAATTTACTTTAATTGCTATCGACACATTTAACTTTATAATTATACAGGTTCCCTCTATTCTGTATAATTTGTAAAAGTATATAAAATCGATGAGAAATTTTATTATTATAATTTTTGTTTCATTTAGTTAAAAGTGTTACAAGTGTTACCAGTGTTATACCTATTTATACCTATAAAACAGCATTATGTGGCGTCCGTGGAAAAACATTGATGGTGCTTCTTCCAATGTTCCAGCAAAGAAAAAGCATTTATCTGCTGACGCTAGAGAAATCGTAAAAACAATATATAGTTCTTTACTTACAAGAGGACTTACTGCTAATACTGCTGCCAGTGAAATATCTGATTTAACGAAAATACCTCTAACCACAGTGAAAAGAATTACATCAAATCCCATTAATCAAGAAGGAAGCGTAAGGATGCCGGTTCTACCAAATGTATTGACGAAAGTGATAAGGACTTAATAAGACGAAAAATTTACACAATGTACGAAGAGCAACGGATACCTTCTTTAGATGCTTTAAAACAACGGCTTACTAATGATGATACACAAATAAACTGTAGCTGCATTAGTCTTTGGAGGATTTTGTCTAAAATGGGCTTCAGATATCGTACAATTGACAAAAGGCAAGTGCTTATGGAGTCCTATCGTTTACAAAAGTGGCGTACTGAATATATAACTTCCATAAGAAAGTACCGTACAGAAGATCGACCAATAATTTATCTGGACGAGACATGGTTTGACACTCATGAAACACCATCCAAAGGATGGTCCGATTCTTCCAACAGGTATTAAACAAAAGCTCCATCAAACAAAGGGAAAAGAATAACAATTTTACATGCAGGATCAGAAAATGGTTGGGTCCCAAATGCCTTATGGCTTTCTGCAAAGAACATTAAAGACTCCTGCGTGGACTACCATGAGGATACAACGGCAGAGCTTTTTGAGCAATGGTTTAAGAATTGTCTTATACCTAACCTTCCTCAAAATAGTGTGATAGTAATGGACAATGCAAGTTACCACAGTCGTCAATTACATAAGTCTCCAAGTGCAAATAACACGAAAATTGAAATTCAAAACTACCTGTTAAAAAACGATATATATTTTGAAGAAAGTTATTTAAAAAATGAACTGTTAGAAGTGTTAAAATCATTTTCTATTAAAAAAGTATATGTTTGTGACCCATTGGCCGAGGACATGGGACATACAGTGTTACGGCTTCCGCCCTACTATTGTTTATTTAATCCCATAGAGCATATGTGGCACCAACTAAAGTCAAATGTTAGGTCACAAAATGTTTCTCCGACTTTAAGTGGTAGTGTAGTCGAATTAATAAGGAAATGTGTTGATGATATCTCCCCAGAAAGTTGGAAAAATTCAGTACGCCATGTAATGAACGTAGAAAATTCATATGTTACTTTGAATCACATAATTAAACCAATTGTTATTAATCTTGAAGAGCATAGCGACAGCGAAACAGAATTAGGTATTTAGGAATTCATAAATATATTTTGGTTATTTTGGGTATTTTTTTGTAAATATTAACTTGTATATATTTTTCTATATATTTTTTTCAATTTATCTATCTTTTGTACATTATGTATTCGTTTGTATGTATATACTGTAAATAGAACTATTATTACTGTACATTTTTAACGATATCCGATTAGGAAGAGCAAAAACTTTTAAACACGCCAGTTTTTTGCTGACAGTCCTAAGCCTGTAAAAAATGTGAAGGAAAGTACCTTTCTGAATTTAGATCCATATACTACAATTATTCACGTAGAACAAAAAAACTACTTTCTTCATGTTAAAAATTGTTCAATTATCAAGTGTATTCACTTGAACAACCTGAAAATACCATATGAAATAATTTAATAAATTTTTATAATCGTGTATTACACAGCTACCAATGAAATATATTAAATAACAAACTTTCTGAAGTGCGACCCTGTGTACTTCGGTAGTTTATTGAGAGACTCTTGTATACACAATAGGATCACCTCAACTAACCATTAAGCATTCAACCATTTTTCGTGAAACAAACTATACCTGTAAAATTTTCGCCATTGCGATATTGCGATATTGGCGATGTTGCAATATGGTGTTACATTCATTTGTATGTTTAATAGTAATTTCAAGGCAAAATGTGCAATTCGTCTGCCTTCTAATAAAATTGCAGATATTCCAGATGAAGCCAAAGCTTGTGCTATCACGATTTAATCTTTGCCAATAACAATAAAATTACTAATGATTTTTCTGTCCATCCCGGAGCATAGTTGAAATTCATCACATCACAGTAAATTCCATCGTATCCGATATTAACAGATTATATCAAAGTATCGTACGTAATCCTTTGTTGTTGATACAATTAAAGACAATTTGTACCCACTATTTCGGCCAATGCTTCAGTGTTGAACTGTTGTTCTTTTTGTAACTGTTGTTATTTTTCATAAAGTCACAAAGGAAATGAATAACATGAATGTTAGATACGAGGGTCTTATACTCACAACCCGTGTTAAGTTGTTATCGGTATTTATTAAGAGAAAGATTGGGCGACCGGTTTCCCTTTTTACAAGTTATACAGCACCATTAGGCCGTCAAGAAACTAAAAGCTGAAATAGAGGATGTATGTAAGCCAATATGTATACAAATAAAAAATTCATTGAAAGTGGCACTATGAATATAAAGGACTTAATTATTAATAGTCAGTTATATAAAAGTATAAAAATATAAAAGGTGGTCAGGAATATACCATATTAGTTGAAACAAAAGTGAAAAGTCTAAAAATAGTATAACATTTATACCACAGTAGTTAAGTGTATTTCAAACCGTGTCCGTTCCAGATTGCGTGGAGGAGGAGTTCTGAATTAAGTAGGGACTCTTCTATACTTCGCGGAAGACGGACGGGCGGGAGAGTTCTCAACCGCAACACAGAGCGTCCCACTGGCTGATAGGGAAATGTCTTACAGATATGTAGGATAGGTGTGAATAAGGTTTTACCAAATAAGCACCCGTGGACCAACTGAGGACATGGCATAGGGCAGCAGCTATAACATTACTTAATTAAGGCTATAGCGGAATGATTTCTACTGTTGGCTTAATGACAGATACTCACGGGCGGATATCACATAATGATTCAACCGGCCGTGATACTGCGATCAGGCAGGCAAGGGGAAACCACCTGATTATATTCCCGTGACTACACCATCATGAATGTATCGAATCAGTTAGATATGCTTAGCGATCCGATTAACGATCGGCGCTCAGTTAGTTCCGGGCGAACTAGTGTCAAATGGGCTACCGGGCATGTGTTTGTGAGCAACTAGGCAACACATTCGAAATTGGCGCCTGGAAGAAAATCAGATTTTTTCAGTTAGAAAAGCAATGGGAATAGCAAACTGAAATGTTCGAGGATTATTGCAACCAGGCAAACTGCATATACTACAACGAGAAGTCGAAAGAGAGGATATAGAAAAATGCGGACTTTCGGAGACCCATTGGAAAGGACAAGGACACTTCCGAACGGCAGATCATGTTGTATACATATCGAGATCAAATACAGGAATAAATGGTGTTGCAATTATGGTGACTAAGTAAGTTTCACAATACGTGTATGATTACCAACCGATAAATGATAGACTTATAAAAATAACATTACTAGCATCACCAAACAAAATGCACATTCTTCAGGTCTATATACTAACCTCAGACGTGTTAGACAATAAAGTGAAAGATGCATACTCAGTTATTAAAGACACAGTAAGAAATATTTCATCTAAAGAACCACTCATAATCATGGGTGATTTTAACGCTAAGGTAGGAGAAACAAGAAATGATAACATCCAAAATGTATGAAACTATGGGTTAGGTATTAAAAACAGCCGAGGCGAACGTATAATATATTTTGCAACCGAAAACAGTTTGGCCATTGTAAACACAATGTTTAAACATCATGGCCATGATGTCGTGGACCAGCCCAAATGGAGAATACAAGAACCAAATATAGATATATTCCAGATATATTGATTATAAACAGATGGAAGACATAATTTACACACGTAAAAACTAGACCAAGAGCTTAATGTGGATCCGATCATAAATTGTTATTAGCTTGCTTCAAGATAAAGCTAAACAGAACAATGCCGCACCAAAATCAAAACAGGCTGGAGATTTCAAATCCGAAAACATTTAGAGATGCATTAAAGAAAAATAGGATGTTGAACACACAAGACAACCCAGAAGAAATGTGGAAAGGTTTCAGAAATGCCGTAGAAACATCTGTAGAAAAAACGAAAACCGAAAAAAAGTTTATCAAGAGAAAACACTGGATGACAGACAGAACGCTGCAACTTCTCGAAGAGCAAAGGAGAATCAAATCTCTCATATATCAAAACGACAGCAACAAAAACGAATTAGCAAGGTTAAATAGAGAAATTAAAAGAGCATGTAGGGATGATAAAAATAAACGTATATGTAAAGAATGCGAAGAACTAGAGAGACATGCAAACCGGTATGAATCCCATGAGTTATATAACAAAGTCCGATATCTATTCAGGGAATTTAAACCAATCACACAAACAATAATGGATCAAAACCAACATATTATGAATGACGAGAAAGGGATTGCGGAGGGATAGAGAAAATATTGTCAAAGTCTATATGCAGATGATCCCCAGAATGCAAATCACGACGAGTTCACTGCAGAGAGAGAACCAAACATGTTGGAGTAAATGTTATGCATATGATCTGCAAAAAGATTTGGGAAACCGGAGAGTGGCCCAACGACTGGACAACATCCACTTTCATCCTTATATTCAAAAAAGCAACTCCGCTAGATTGCAGCAACTACAGAACGGTAACCCCAATATCCCATGCAAGATCTACTTCATGTAATACATAAAAGACTAAAAGCTTTTCTATTGCCTTAGATATCAGAAGAACAAGCGGGATTTGTCCCAGGAAAAGGCACAAGAGAACACATCCTTAATGTCAGACAGCTAATCGATAAAACTCGTGAATTCAATACGCATATGCTTATGTGCTAATGTGCTTTGTGGATTACACAAAGGCCTTTGATAAAGTCAAATGGCAGCAGCTATGGTCCATACTAGCGGGAAATGGTCCAACCACATTTCTAATTTGAAATCCAGATTAAGTAGTGCATGTTATGCATTGAGAATTCTTTCACGTCTCTTTCATACATCAATATTAAAAACAGTATACTTTGCCCATTTTTACTCAATAGCCAAATATGGCATTGAAGTCTGGGGTTGTACCTCTGAATTAGAGCAGATATTCGTACTTCAGAAAAGAGCTATTAGGATAATGTTTAAAATGAAATTTAGAGATTCTTGTAGAGGCATCTTTAGACAAAACAATATTCTTACAATTCCTGGTCTGTATATATTTTCGTGTATAATGTATTTACATAGCAAAATTTATGAATTTAATAAATTTCAGTTTAACCATGTTTATTCAACAAGATTCAGAGACAATCACTTTATGCTTCCACAACATCGTTCTGTTTTGTTGAAAGGTAGCACACATTATGCAGCCATAAGTTTCTTTAACAAATTACCAATAGATATACGAATGAATTTACATCAGCCAAACTTTCGGAGGTGTGTACATCAATAAATTTGTGAGCTAGAGCCATATTCTAAAAATAACTTTTAAGTATGTTTTATCGTGTTTAATAATTTATATACTTTTAAGATGTATGTCTGTAACTTTGACTTGTCTCATACATGTACTTTGTATAATGTCGCATGTGATCAATAAATTTGACTTGACTTGACTTGAATGGGAACACCCCACTACTTAATTCAACTAATTAGAAGTCTATATGAAAATAATAAGTGTACAGTAAAAATAAACAACACCCATTCCGATCATTTCAGAACAGAGGGAGGTGTCAGGCAGGGATGCATAATCTCGCCAACTTTGTTTAATATCTACAGCGAATACATTGTGCCAAAGGTGCTAGACGGATGGAAGGGTGGAATATCAGTAGGAGGTCAAAAAATCAATAACTTGAGATATGCTGATGACACTTTAATAATCGCGGCAAATCAAGAAAAAATGGAAGATATATTGAGATGTCTGGAGGAGAAAAGCAAAACATATGGACTAAAGCTAAATAGGAGTAAGACAAAGATCATGATAGTAGACAGAGCTCGGATTAATCTTCAACACTTTGAAGATTTGAAGGGGGGCTTTGAAGTAGTAAAAAGTTTCATATACCTGGGTTCACTAATAACAAAAATGACGGAGGGTGTGACAGGGAGAGATACGTAGAAGGTTGACTATTACTAGAACACCTATGATGAAACTGGTAACAATTTGGAAAAATTTTAGCATAACAATACACACAAATCTAAGGCTGGTAAGGGCACTCATTTTTCCCATAACCACATATGCATCCGAAACGTGGACCTTAAAGAAAGCGGATAAAAATAAACTACTAGATGACTTAAAATGTGGGTATTCCGCCGCATGTTAAGAATATCTTGGATTGATCATCACACTTCTTCTTCTTCTTAGTCGTTAACCTGATGCAGGTATCGTGATATCATGAAGCTATTAACTAAATTTCCCAATGTTCCTCCACGTTTTTCTATCTTCTGCCATTCTAGCACATTCTGACAATGGAGCGCCAATGGTAGCAACAATATGGTCCGTGTATCGTGTGGGAGATCATCACACTAACGTATCGATATTAGAACAACTTAAAGTAAAGGATAGATTCTTCTTCTTCTACGGCACTACAGCCCAAAATGAGCCTTGGCCTCCTTTATTTTTTGCCTCCACCCTTGTCTGTCTGTGGCTGCTCTTCTCCATACACGGACTCCTAAAAGTGCTTGTGCGTCGCTGCTTACTGTGTCTTCCCAGCGCTTTCTTGGCTTTCCAACTGGTCTCTTTCCCTGCATTCTGGCGTTCAGTGCTCGTTTTGGTAGCCTATCCTCTCCCATTCGTATCACATGTCCGGCCCATTGCAATCTTTGTATTCTAATGAAGTCTGACAGGGGTGTTTCCTTATACAGTTGATAGAGCTCGTTGTTATATCGAATTCTGAAGATTCCGTTTTCCCTCACAGGTCCTAGTATTCTCCTCAGTACTTTTCTTTCGAATGTGTCGAGTTTGTTTTTGGATGTTTCTTTCAGGACCCATGCTTCGCTGCCATAACATGCTATTGGCCGAATTAAAGTTTTATAGATTCTCAACTTTGTATTTCGGTGGACACTTTTAGACCGAAATATATGGGAGAGGGCAAAATAAGCTTTGTTTGCCTGCGTTATCCTTTTTCGTATTTCTCCATCCTCTGCTCCATCGGCATATATTTCTACTCCCAGGTATGTAAACTTTCCAACCGTTTCAATGTCATCTTCATGCATAATGTTTTGTGGGATTATATTTCTTCTCGTCTGTACCATTATTTTTGTTTTTTCTGTGTTAATTTCCAGACCTAGCCTTTTCGTTTGTGTTTTTAACTCTGCGTATGCTTCCTGTGCTCCTGTTGATGTTCTACTCATAATATTAATATCATCGGCGTAGGCAGCCAGTTGAACCGTTTTATTGGTCAGTAGGTTTTCTCGTCCAGTTTGCATTTGCCTAACCGCATACTCCAGTGCCAGGTTAAACAATGTTGGTGCCAGCCCATCTCCCTGCTTTAGTCCCTGCGAGATTTTGAAAAAGTCTGTCCGGTTGTTTTGTATTCGTACACATGCCTGAGTTTCATCCATTGTGGCTTTAATGAGTCTAATCAGCTTATGTGGTATTGCTAATTCTGCCAATATATAGTATAGTCTGTCCCTTTTGACTGAATCGTATGCATGTTTGAAGTCTACAAACACGTTGTGAACATCAATGTCGTGTTCCCACGATTTGCTCAAGACCTGCTTGACTGTAAATATTTGATCCATTGTCGATCTTCCCCGTCTGAAGCCCGTCTGATATTCTCCAATAATATTTTCTGCTAGTGGTTGGAGCCGCTGGTTTATAATATACGTGAGGACTTTATACGCTGTACATAGTAGAGAAATTCCACGGTAGTTTTTGCACTGGAGTTTGTCTCCTTTTTTATAGATTGGGCATACTATACTTTTCTTCCATTCGTCGGGTATTTTCTCTTCTTGCCATATTTCTTTGATAAGCGCGTGGATATGACTTGATAGGTGGTTGCCACCTACCTTATACAGTTCTGCTGGAATCTCGTCAACTCCCGGGGCTTTATTGTTTTTCTGGGCCTTAATAGCTTCGAGAACTTCCTCTATGGTTGGAGCTTCTACTTCAACTTCGTTCTCTTCTACATGGTTCGTACCCATTTCATCTTCCATATCTACTTGTGTTCCAAGTAGGGTCTGAAAATAATGCTTCCAGGTTTCTGTGACTTTCTGTTGGTCACTGATTATTTGCCCACTTTCATCTTTGCATAGGCTTGTTTGAGGTTTATATCCACTTTTTATCTTTTTTAGGTATTCGTAAGCTCCTCTAGTTTCGTTTTTTTTGAAATTTTGTTCCATTTCTTCTATTTGTCCATTTTCATAAGCTCTCTTTTTGTTTCTGCATATCTTGTCTGCTTTCCGTCTTGCGACTTCAAATGATGTTCGTCTTTCCCGTGTTCTTCTTGTTATGTACATTTTGTGCGCTTCGTTTCTTTCTTCTATCGCTTGCCTGCACTCGTCATCAAACCATGTTCCTCTTCTCTTCTTTTTCTTGTTTCCCACGGTGGACGCTGCTGCTGTCAGCACTGCTGTTTTGATATTATTCCATTTGCTCTCTATGGAGTGCAGTTCTTGTGTCCTTAGCTCATTTGTGACTTCTTGCTCGAACTTCTCTCTACATTCCTGAGTCTTCAGTTTTTCCAGGTCTAGTTTGTTTGTTCTTTGTTGTCTTTCATTTCTTTCTCTGTTAACTCTGCACCTAAATTTGGTTTGCAGTAAAAGATGGTCTGATCCACAGCATGCTCCTCGTCGTGTTCTCACATCAGAGATACTACTGGCTGCCCTTTTGTCTATCATCACATGGTCAATTTGATTGGTTGTGGTTCCATCTGGTGAGATCCACGTCATTTTGTGTATGTCTTTATGTGGGAAGCATGTGGAGCTTATAACCATGTTTTTACTGGTGGCAAAATTTATCAAAAACTCCCCATTCTCGCTTGTTTCATTGTGCAGTGAGTGTTTTCCTGTTGTGCCATAGAACTGCGGTTCCTTGCCTATTTTGGCATTCATATCACCCATTATAACCTTAATGTCATTTTTTGGCGCGTTGTCATATACTATCTCCAGCTGTTGATAGAAGCTTTCCTTTGTATGTTGCTCTTGTTCATCTGTTGGGCAGTAGATGTTTATCATAGTAAGGTTGAAGAAGTGGGTGCGAATTCTTAGTTTGCATATCCTTTCATTCACTGCCTGGAAGTCTATGATTTTTGACTTAAAAACATTATCTACCACAAATGCAACTCCACATTCTTTGATTCCTTGTTCTTTGCCACTATATAGAATTGTGTGCGTTTTGGTGTCCCTGACACCTTTCCCCAGCCATCTTGTCTCTTGAAGAGCAGTGATCATAAGATTATATCTTTTTAGTTCTTGTAGAAGTGCAGTTTGAGCTCCTGGTCTATTTAGCGTCCTCACATTCCAACTTCCAAATGCATAGTCCATGTTTCGTAGCTTTAGTCGTTTCCGAAAGTTCCCCTTGTTCCGAGGCAAATGTTTAGGTTTCATAACAGTGTGTTTTTCCGGGAGTGGGTTGTTAGCCCACTGCCCAACCTTCCTCCTTTACCCGGGCTTAGGACCGGCAATGGTGACTCCTGAGCTACTCAATCCACCCATTAGTCACCACAGGCGGAGGAAAGGATAGATTACTTAAACAAATACAACAGAGATATTTGCAGTATTTTGGGCACATTGCTAGAAGAACTGGTACGATGGAAAAACTGATAGTCGAGGGTAGAGTTGAAGGAAAGAGACCTAGGGAAAGATCTCCAAGCCGTTGGGTAAATCACAAAAAAATATTGATTAACCAAGGGTTACAAGAAGCCGAACAACTAGCCCAGGACAGAGAAGGTTGGAGGGAAATCGTGAAAAAACTGTAAAGGCCTGATGGTGTCACCATATTACAAAAGGGATTAGGACTGAGGAGGAGGTGTTTCAAAAGAACCACCTTCAGTATGATGTTAACTGATATATATGTTGTATAGTGTTTATATGTAATACAAAAATATAATGATACTTACATATCAGTACAAGAAATTATCTAAGTGTGTCATCTGTTGGGTAACATTTATATTTATTTCGGAGCACACCCATGCATTCAGGCTACTTGGACTGAGCTAATGTAATTAACTTCAGCTGTTTGTTGGAAGAGCTGTTAAAAAATGTTGTCTATGCATTCTAAGGGTGCAACTTATGTATATCTTTGCAAAAGTCATAGACTTTGTCAATTAATCTAGACAAAACCTTTGAATTAAATGACAATCATTGTTATAATTAAATAAGTTTAAAAACCTTTGAATTAAATGACCATCATTCTTATATTTAATAAACTAATACACGAGGTCGATGTTATAGAATTTCACCCAAGGGGAACATACATCTTCGCTGCTTGAAAGAGGTACTCCCTTTTCTACCGGTTAATGCCAGCCAGCTGACTAAGTCTGGGAGGAAGTAAAAGTGACTTCTACTTCCTCCTCGACTTACATAGTAGTTGCTTCGATACATATAAAAAATATACTTATTTTAAACTTAAATTGTGACTTATTCCAAACTAAAGTAATAACTGCATTTGTCGTTTTTGTTTGTCTACTTAAAACATTCACGATTTGCTTTGTATTATAGGCATTTTTTATTGCGGATATAACTTCAGTCACATCGGTAGTATGATGTAAATTTGGAAAGTTGTTCCCTCCGATAGTTTGTATGTATGTCGGACTATATTGTTTTTGTTAAGAATTTGTTTGATTGTTTTTTATGCCTTCACAAATATCGTTTTAAAAATCTTGCCTAAAGCTTGACAAGAATAAAAATATGAAAATAAGATTGCCATATATACTTATGGCAAAATATATTTTTGTCACTTTTGGATATAGCTGAAGTTGTAGTAGTTTTGGTGTTTTTAGGCACTTCTTGACTGTAGCTGCAGTTTTAGTGGTGGCTGTAGATTTTAGGTGGATGTTGCCTTCTTCATTGTAGCATCCGTGTTAGTACCTCTGTCCCATGTGTAGTGCACTACGTGGTTTGAGATGTCTCACCAAAAAGGGGGACAAGAGAATTGAAGCTAAACCAAAAATTACATTAAGAGACCTTGTGTTAGAAAGAATACATTTTAGATATTGCGTTGCCATGAGATTTTCGAAAATTACAAATATAAAAAAAAAATTAGCAATGGCAAGGAAAACCAAATGAATGTCATTATTATTAAAATAAATTAGTTAAATAAATTACATTTAAGTAATTTATATAAAAAGATTTCACATACATATACCTATTAAAATTTAAATGAACAGAAACGTGGCTTAGAGGTTAGGAAGGTGTTGTCAAAAATAATATTATAAGAAAGTTATAAAAAGTTATCAACCACGAATATAAAACAATTAATATTAATGAGTACCCACCCCAAGATTTTATTGAAAAACAGAAATGTGTTTATCAAAAATAGTTGTGAAGTGAAAAAACAGACAAATAAACTTCGTCGCTGGTTAATCTAGCTACAGGGTTTGAATACGGGGGTATACAAAGAGTAAATAGGAATAGAACTAAAATAAATAAAAACTAAAATTTAAGAATGAAGATTAAACAGAATATTAACAAATTAATAAAAGCAAAAGCAAAAATCAACTACATCTAATTACAGTGATTTTGTCATTGTCCTAATATCTAATAGAGAAAGAGAGAGATAGATAGAGAGAGACAGAGATAAAATACTAATTTTTTGATTACGTTTCTCAGTTTGATCTTGTCAATAGTAGGACGTTTACTTTTCAGTATTTAGGTAAAACTGCACTTTATAAAACAATTGTTTTTAAATAATTTTGATTATAAATATTCCAAATTTTAGTTACGTAAATTTTAATTTTGCAATTTTTAGTATAATATAATATCAAAATACTTTCTCTGTAATATTTGCTCTTTGACCTTAGAAGATACTAAATTATTATAAGAACCAAAAAACGGATATAAGAAATTTATATAGTCTTAACATTTAACGCAAATATGAAGAATCTAATAACTTTTGGTATTTTGGGCTTATTAGTCTGTCAAGTATTTACAGCAGCAATAGAAAATGAAAATGAAAGAAAGTACGAAGTGAAGCGTAACCTTGATGCTATCGGCACTATTAAAGAGAAAACTGACGAGATTGTGGAAAAAGTCAAAAGTGGTGTACAATTGGCCAGATGTAACTTGCACGGTGTGGGCGGCAACGTGTTACCTCATACCCACCTGATCGATCCATGTGCTGGCGCAGGAAATGCAGGTAATATTAAATATATATAAATATGTATATACGAGTAATATATATATATACATATATATTGTTGTGATCTGCTTTATGATGTTTTATTATTAATTAACACTAATTTAATTAATCCAATTATTTAATTAATTAATTCACTAATTTATGCAGAGTCATACAAATCAATTACTATTAAAAATTCTCAGGGTGCCTTTTTAATTTTACTTTAATCAGTTTACTTTATATATCTCTTCTAGTGGGTTCAGTGTCTCCTAGTTGCTCATAATCGGGATAGAACAGGAAACGGAACTAACATTAAAACAACATAAATATGCACACAAATTATTATTTATTTTCAATAAGCAATACGATGAATATTAATAAATAACTTTTGTGGGCAATTATCTTTCCCAACAAACTCCTATACTCTAAATTTAATTTTAATTACAAACTATCTATTGATTTGTTTTATAATAATATCTACTAAAAAAAATGACCATATAAAAATATAATTTATTCACAAAAAAAATAACTCCTTGAAACTTGGAATCTTAGTTCGTATTCTTATATTTGATTTTATCTTCAGAATATCTTAAAATTTTCTTTCATTCAAATTATTTGACTGACCTTTATTTTTTTACACCAATGATGTCTCCTCTCGATCAAACCACAGTTCCTTCCTTGATTGATTATGTCCGGCTACCATCAAATCTTTCCCGTTCTCAGCATCGATCCAAACCGCATACCAGCAAACTACTCCTCCGAAAACACAAGCCCAAGCCTCTTTTGACCGGTACTCTTTATTCACAAATTCTCCTTTCTTTCTCAATTATATCTCGTGGACTATGCAGACTCAAAAGAGGTACTAATCTTCTCGATTTTGATCTGCTCTCAGCTTCCACCTTTTTCACTAACAAACGAAAACACTGGTACTCAGATTGACTACACGAAAACACTTCTTCTCTTTTGGTCTGCCGGTAACATAATCCTTTCAATCTCTCCCAGACAACCTTCTTAACTCTCTCATTCCCACCATTCCTTTTTAACCAATCATAAGCATTCATCTTTCCCACTTATTTTCGATTTAGAAAATTTCCAACATGATATTTAAAACAAATAAACTACTCTCACTCAAATTACTTTTCAGAAACCATTAACAATTTTGCCTTTTTCAACAGAAATAAGTTTCCAAATTCTTGTTATCTCATATCTAAATCTAATTCTTATTTACTTTCGAAAAATGCCCACCGCAAAATACAATTACAAGTTTATTCCTAAATCTATAATTATACGGGTTCCATTGTCCTTTCACTATTCACTCAGTCTTTCACGGAAAAACTCGTCAGGGTCCCGTCACGGAACAATGTTTTCTCTTATTCTAACTATTACAAATAAGTACAGGGTTGTATTTTAACTTATATGCCCGCGGTATATTAAAATAATAAAAAAACTCTTTATTCTATTTCTGATCGATAAACTGATCCATAACAATATATATATATATATATATATATATATATATATATATATATATATATATATATATATATAAACACACACACACACATATATGTATATATATATATATATATATACATATATATATATATATAAATACATATATATATATATATATATATATATATATATAAATGAATAATAATGTTCACACAGGTGATCCGGTGCGTCGTTGTCAAACTATTTTTCCATTTCCGATATTCTTCTTAAACACACATAACATAACTTTTATTTTTCTTCTTTTAAAAACACTTCGATCGCTTTTAATTTGCTTTATCGGGTACACATTAATTTATGGTTCCAATTATTTTTAACACAAAAATGATTACGTAGTTATCATAAGAAAACAAGTTATTTTGGAATTGTTAGACAGTCTATACATTGAAAACTAATACATCACTAAGTATGGATACACATAATTGTGAAACTTGCAAGAAGATTCAAGCAGAGGAACAGATTATTTTTTGTCTGTTGTTAGCATTTCAAGTTACAACAAACTAAGGCCATTATAGAGAAAAATCATTAAAACAAAAACCAGTTATATTTTTTTACAGTGATTGTGATCTCTTTAAACAAATTCTATTTAGTAAAAAACTTTGTTTTGTTGAAGTAAAAAGTGATTTACAGCACCTTAAAAGTGAAGAATTTAAACAAAGTAAAGTGACTCTGATCGTGGAGTAAACAATGTACAGCAGTAGTTTATAATCAGATTTGTCACTGCATGGAGTCTGGTTTTCATGTTAAACATTCGTATTATTCAATACTGCTGTTTTAAGCATTCATATTAATTTACTTCTTAGAAAACTACAGTACTATGGACAACCATTCAAAGTATATTGTAGTATATTTGTTTAATTAATATAGAAGTTTCATTATCCAACAATCCTTAACAACGTAAGAATTCTGTTACTTACAGTTATTCTATACCAATGTACAAAATTATTTAGATTTTCCAACTCACCTGATTATCTAAAATAAATACAAATAAATGTACATTACATGTACTTTTATTATAACAATTGCAATATTGCAATGTATTATTGCAATACTTATATAATTGTTTTCTCAATAAAATTAAAAGACTTCGTCACTATCATCATTGCAATTATCGTCGTCATCATCATCTTCATCTTCTGCTAAATCAATAACTACAGGACTAATGTCTTCACGATTAAAAACAATTTCTCTATTCCACCAGAGCTGTATCTCAGATTCTGTATTCTTTATTGTTTTTGACCATATTGTAATTTGGGCCAGGGACTCCTTCCATACTGCCAAAGACTTTGCAGTAAACTGCCATTTGTTCCAACATGATCAGAGTAATACCGTTTACTTATACCCCATATATGCCCAATTGCATTAAAAATACAGTGGTATGGAGGAAGTCGATTGCCCATATTGTTCAGCCATTCTATCTATCTCATATATTGGTTCTGGTTTATTTCTACAAGCAATAAAATGTTAAAAGCATATCCAATTGCACAAAATTTAATAAAAACATACATCTGGACCAGTTCAAGCATTTGAGGTTTTAACATTTTGTACGTGTGCAAAATTGTTATTTTTTCCACCAACCATTCTTTTATTTCAGCTATTTTGCTGAACAGAAAGGCGCTTTATTAATTATTGTGCTATGACGTAGAGTATTATCCATTTTAATAATTAATGGTTTCTCTAAATTATTTAACAGCTGATATTCAAACCATTGCAAAAAGTTATAACGATTCATTTCGCCATGGTAGTCAGTATTCTTTGTTTTGGATAAAAAAACCAATTCAGTTCCCTGGATAAATCCATTGCAATTTCCTGCATGGAGAACGGTGCGTGTATCTAAAAAATATTTTAAATAAATATATAACATATGTATCCTCCATTAAAATTTAAGATTGACATTAAAAACTTATTATAGCAACACATTAAAATACCATTCGTCGCTGGACTGGTACGATTTTTTAAATTCTTCAACGACACTATCTTTATTTATATTTAGCGCAAATTCTTGTTCAACAAAAGGCAGCATGAGATATTCCAAACAGTCTTGTAGCATTGTCGATCGAAATATCAATTTTATTATGCTCAGCTTAGAAAAAGTTCTCTCACAAGTACAACTTGTTACAGGAATTGTGGTAAATTTTACTATTAGTTGGTTAAATACTGGAAACATCGATTTTCTATTATGCTTAGACATAAAGTCAAGCCTGTCGAGAGCTTTTCAAGGTGGAAATGTTTTACTTTTTCTTGGTTGTAAAAGTCTTAATTCACCTTCTAATTCTGAAAAATTCATACCAAGGTGTATTTTAAATCTTGATTTCCTAGCTCATCTATATTTTAACGATATGATTTTGCCTACTGAATACATATTTTTTTATTCTTGGTCAAATTTATCGTTTAATGACTGAATCATCCGGTAGAAAAGCGGACAAAATATAAAGAGTTTTAGTTCTTTTTTATCGTTGACTGTTAATGCATTGCCAGCATTATTATCTAATACAGTAGAAACTTTACGTTTTCTCAGGGTAGGAATATTGATTTGAAGTCTATTACAAGTGTCTTTTATTTTGAAATAAATATTATCAAATATAGATGGTTCGCCCCTCAATTCTTCCAAAACAAGCGCTAAGTTTGAAACTTCTTCTATAGCTTTACAAATATTTATGTCTAGTGATTGAAGTAATTTGCTAATTTTAACAACTATTTCCAGAATTGTGTGTGTGTGTGTTGTTGGTTTCTTTTGACTGTGGACTTAATCCATTAGCCGAACTAAAATTACTCTTATAATTATATCTCTTATACTCATTATATTTATGAATATTTATAACCTATTTGATAATATTGATTTACAATAGTAATTCACACATATATTATACAGGTCCTTACATATATATTTTGGTAAGCGTTTTTGTTTGTTTTTATGCTATACTAAATACTAATACTACTAATAACTATTAAATTAGATATATATATATATATATATTTATTTATATATATATATATATATTCATATACATATATATACACATATATACATATATATATACACATGTAGACATACATATATATACACATATATATATATATATATATATATATATATATATATATATATATATATATATATATTATTTTTTTAACACAGCGCTAGGGCATAAACCCGGTTCAATACCTCGGAGGTTTAGGCCCTCTTTGTGTGTTTTTTTTTTAAATTTTTTTTATTTCTTTTTTTTTATTTATTCTTTTTTTATTTTTTTTTTTAATTTTTATTTCTTTTTTAATATTTATTCTTTTTTTTTATTTCTTTATTTTTTTATGTATCTATTTTTTTTTCTTTTCATATTTTAATAAAATTTTACAATTTTAGTTTTATATTAATAATGTGTTTAATTAGGATCTCATAGATACTTTTATCTTTAGTAGCAATCAAAGCTTGTAGATTAAAAGGTTTTCTTATATATTGTGTAATATAAATTTGATCTATAAAATAATCTATTTCTTTTTTTTTAATTGACAATCTAATATCATATGTTCTGCGGATCCTAATTCTCCACATTCACAACAGTTTGTGTCTGACAGTCCTATTTTATGTTTATGTTGTGGAACTAAGGAGTGGCCAAACCTAAGTCTACATATATATGATATAAAGACCTTGTTGCCTTGATAGTCACTAAACCAGCTTTTAGATGGGATCTCTGTTTGGATAGTTTTATAATACAGTCCCTTTTTGGAATTAATATACCATTCTTTAAAGTTGTTGATTTTATTAATATTAATATAAGCATAGGCGTCATTTAGTGTTAACTTATATTCAGAGTTAGTATCTAATTCTGTAGCACTCTTTGCTAGTTTGTCTACAATTTCATTATTTTTCAAATTGCAATGGGCTTTTATCCAACAGAATGATATTTCTTTACCTTTAGATTTAAGTCCAATAAAGTTTTTTATTATTTCTATAATGATATGATTGTAATGTTCGGTCCACTTCTCCAATTTAGTTAGAGCACTTTTGCTATCTGAAAGTATCACGAATCTATCATTATTGTTGATCGTTGCTATGTACTGCATTGCTCTTAATATTGCTATTAGTTCTCCTGTAAATACCGTGGTATCTGTATCTAGACTTATTCCTTCTCTGTATTGTGTTTTAGGGTCCCATATAGCAGCAGCAACTTTAGAATTAATTTTTGAGGCATCTGTATAAATTTGTTAATATTTTGGGCATACTATTTCTATATCTGTATTAAACATAGAGTTCGTTAGATTCACCGGGAAACTGGAGTAATCTCTCATATAAATTGGCTGTATATTAGGAATACTATTTAGATATATTTGAAATATGGGTGATATTCTTGATGTGTATAATTTATTTTTAAATTGGCGCAAATTGTTGTATGTTTCAACAAGTAGTAAAGTAGATTTTTTCTGCCAGTATTCACTCGTCAGATCATGTATAAAAAGTTTTTGACACTTATCCACTATTAAACTCTCTTTAGCAATGGTTTTAATTATAAACTTTTCACATAGACTTTTTCTTCTTAAATGCAGTGGTGGTTCATTGCACTCTATACTTAAATTAGATGTCGGGGTGCTTATTAGAGCTATACATAATCCGATACATAATCGAAGGCATTTATTTGATAACACTTCTACTTTTTTTAGGTGAGTTTTGGCTGCTTGATTGTAAAATATGCATCCGTAGTCTAAAATTGATCTTATATATGATCTGTACATTATTAATGAAATATTAGCATCTGCTCCCCAAGTTACGTTCTTAATGCATTATAACCTTTTTTAGCTCTTGTAACAACATATTCAATATGATCTTTTCAGCTCATTTTTCTATCTAGTATCATCCCCAAATACTTAACTTTAGGTTGAACTTTAAACTGTAAGTTTTCCATTTTTACTAACTTTGGAAGTTTTTGTTTTCTGGAAAATATGCAAACTTGTGTTTTCTTTACAGATATCTTTAAATTTACCTGATCCAAGTCTTCAAGTAAATAATTGTATACTTCATTTATCATGTTGCAACCATTTTCTACCTCCTCTTTGTCTACGTAAATACATATGTCATCTGCAAACTGTAGTACTTTACCTTGGTTACTATTTACTATGCTTTTACCAATATCCGAAGTATAAATAGCATATAATATTGGGCTTAGGATACTTCCTTGGGGTATCCCAGTGTTTGTTATCCTGGGGCCTACTAGTTTGTTGTCAATTTGAATATACAAAACTCTATTACTGTACAGTTTATAAATTTTCCAGCACAGTATATCTGATATTCCTATTTTCTTCATTTGGTGATATAGTATTAATAAATTAACATTATCATAGGCATTTTCTACGTCTACAAATGTAGCCACGACTGATTTATTCTTAGAAAATGAGTTATAGACATTCAGTATCAAGTGTGATAAGTTTTCCATTGTTGAGCATGATTTCCTGAATCCAAATTGCGTTGTAGAGAGTAGGGAATTTTTCTCCAACCAAAATTCTAATCTTTGTTTAATCATTCTTTCTAATGTTTTTAAGATACATGACGATAGCGAAATGCCTCTGTATGAATCTGGACAATCTGCGGGTTTATGTTGTTTGAGAATTGGGACTATAATATATTCTTTCCATGAGTTTGGAAATTCCATGCTTACCCATATATGATTTATTGTATGTAGCATACTATAGTGAATACTGTCCTTTCCTGGTGCTGAGTTGTCGTTATTTTTTAAACAATTTTTAAGTTCTTCTAAATTAAATATTTCTGTTAGAAATGTACTGTCTTCGGTGATAGCATTCGTTGCATTGTTCGTTGTATAT
The DNA here is from genome assembly GCF_040954645.1 of Diabrotica undecimpunctata. Lineage (NCBI taxonomy): Eukaryota > Metazoa > Arthropoda > Insecta > Coleoptera > Chrysomelidae > Diabrotica > Diabrotica undecimpunctata. The sequence goes on along the minus strand of NC_092803.1, from coordinate 114,598,097 downwards.
GTAATTTCCTTTCCTCATTTTCTACTATTGGATTATTAGGTGGCTTATAGGCATTTTTTAATTTTCTAATCTCACTCCATATTTTACTAATAGGTGTATTTTTATTTAAACTATTACATAAATTTTTCCATGAGGCTCTTTTACTATTTAAAATAATTCTTTTTTTGTTAGCTTTCGCTTGCTGATATTTTAAATAATTTTCGTAATTATATATTCTTTTAAATTGTATAAAAGCCTCTTTTTGGTGTTTAATAGCCTCCCTACATTCATTGTTCCACCATGGTTTATAAAATTTTGGATTGGTCATTTTTCTCTTCTCTGGGATGCTAATTTTACTAGCTTCATTTATAGAATCGTAAAATATTTGATATTCTTGTTCTATATTTTCTTCTATATTATCTTTTTTTTCATTGTTTAAGAGATCAGAGAAAACTGCCCAATCCGCTTTTTTAATATCCCATTAAATTCTATTTCTAATTATATCATTATTATCATTATCGGTATTTAGGTTACTATCATGCATTAACTCCATAACTACTGGATAGTGATCTGAACCCAGACTTATATTTTCGGTGTGCCAATAGCACGTATAATAGACATCTCTTGAGCAAATTGTTAGATCTATAGCTGATTTACTTTTATTCACGGAACCCCGAATTAATGTTTCAGAACCATCATTTAAGAAATTAAGTCCACATTCTTCCATGGCTTCAAAAAGATTTATTCCTTCGCGATCAGTTTTATCACATCCCCATATTTTATTATAACAATTGAAGTGTCTTCCCACTAAAAATGGTTTGTTACAACTATTAAAGAACCTAACCCACTCATTTTTTGATATACATAGTTTAGGCTTTGCATATATCGAGTATAAATTTAGAATATTATTTTTTAAATTGACTTACAATAACTTTACAATTGACAGCAATACACAATACATTATTTATTTTATAAAAATTTAAGTTATTCCAAAAATTAATCTTTTTTTTTTTATTAATATTGCTACTCCTCCATAACCGCCTGGTCCATCTTCGCGAAATATATTATATCCAGAAAAGTTTATGTTTATATTTGGTTTCAACCAAGTTTCACTCAGTAATATAGCTAAAAATTTATTTTCAAATATATATTTTTCAAAATGTCCCTTATTGTGAATTATCGATCGTGAGTTCCATTGTAAGATTTTTTTAATTGTTAGATCCATTTAAAATTTTTTCTAAACTGTCTTTAAATTCTTCCAAAATTTGTTTATTTTCTGTAGGCAAACAATTTTTACCTAGAATATTTTTAAATATTGTTAATATATTTTCACTAAGATTTTTGTTTATCTGAGAATTTTGTGTTATTTGTTTATGATACATTGGAATGTTCTTAGGAATTGGTAGAGGCGGGTACTCAGAGGTGCTAGGATTTGTCAAGATATTTTCATGTTCTTCCGAATATGGATAAACAGACTTATTTTGTGTAGCTTCGCTCCATTTTCTTTTTGTTGTTATTGCATATCTATTACCTACATTTGATGTTTTTAGAGCTGATGTGTAGCTATTATTGTATTTTAATTTTGCTTCTTCAAATGCCATATTTTCGTTTACCATAAGATATTTAATACCCTTTTGTTTCTCAAATTCAGGACATTTTGCTCGGTCTAATGCTAAGTGTTTACCAAAACAAAATATACAGGTAGGCTCTGTTACGTCGCATGCTTTAGATTCATGTTCTTGCCCACATTTTCCGCATCTTTTTTTTCCTCTACATTGTGTCGTAACATGACCATATCTTATACAGTTGAGGCACTGTATTACTCTAGGTATATAAGGTTCTACCTGGTATATCATTCTCTCAATGAAAACTTGTTTTGGTATCATTTGTCCTCTGAAAGACACCACTATAGTACCCGTCTCTATCAACTCGTCGTTTGAGTTTCTTTTTATACTTTTTACACTTAATACCTTAAAATTACCGTATCTACAAACAATAATGTCTTTTAATTCGTTTTCTGAAATACCTTTATCGACTCCTTTAATTACACCACTTTTTTTAACTAAAAAGTTTGGAATGTATAAGTCATAATTTATAGGTTTTTACTTTCGATTAAGATATTTGCACTTTTATAGGAGTTACATTCAATTCTAACTTTATTTCTACCAATGACGCTAATATTAACTATATTATCTTTTATTGTAGGTTCTGCATTTAGTATTAAACGTGTTGTTGCAATTTTGTGTAACTTACCAATATTTCCATCTTTATTTTGTAAATAAACAAAATATGGCCCTTGATCTCCTTGTGTATATTTATTTTTGTTATGTGTAATTAACGACTGATTTACATTAGTACTATTAGTATCGCTTACCTGAAAAGTTGGAAAAAAGTTTGTTTGTGGTTTTAATACCTGTGAAGCCATGAAACTTTGACTTGTATTTTCACTTAGCTGTGTTTTGTTTCCTTCATTATCCAAATCCATAGTACTAAAGATATTAATGTTCTTTCCTCGATCGGGTGAATGGCCTTTACCAATTGTATTTATTTCCATTGTAAAATTTTTAATACTTGAAACACACTGACACCGATCTCACACTGAGAACGATCAATCCTCTTCGAATGCTAATTTGACAAATATATACTTTGTCCAAACCAAGTTTTCCAAAGATAATAATTTTAATTTTCGATAATTATCAGAGGAAATTGATTACAACACAGTATCTACTAAAAAACCGCCAAAATTCAATATTTTTCAGAAGAGATGATTTCCAGAATTGAATGCATCATTTTCAAACACATAATAAAACCAAAGGATTTTATTTGTGTAATATCCCTTTACCGTTAACTCTAGCTTTTGCTTCAGTTGTGTCATCAAATGTCTCTTCAATGACCTATAATTGTTTCAAGCTGATTTTTACCAGAGCAACTGCCTCAGTACGACAAACCCAGTGTTCTGTATAAATACTCGAACCGTCAAACGGGACTGAGGTCTCAATCTTCCTACTCCTCAGTGTCAAGTCACTCGAACTCGAACGGAACCGTATCTATCTTGAAAATGGCTCCAATATGGGTGAAGAAACGTCGAGCATTAAACTCTCAACGCGGTTCTTCCCGAGAACTTAGTGATTTTTATTTATCTGACCACGGAAATCTATCCGAACATCTGTGGCTTGGTACAAGAAGTGCCTAAGTCACTTTTTTACACTTTTGACATTTTTGGTCTAAGTGTCTTAAAAAACCACAACGGTTTAAGTGCAAGACATGCCTAAGTCTATCTAACCTTAAAAATCACATTTTCATAAAATCAAGAAATACCTATCTCTCAAAGTCTCGTTTAAAATTAGTACTAGAAATACCTATGTCGACATAAGTTTTCTGGTTAAACTGAAAATTTGTACAAGAAATGCATAAGTCGACTTGGCGTAACAAGGGAAACTATTATTTTTCAACGTCAAATAAGATTTTTCCTGGAAAATGTTTAAAACCTGCATGCTCATGAACAGAAATTTTATGCACTATACGTAAATTCTTAAAATCAGTTTATTGCTCGGAATTTTAATGTAGTTGAAAGACTTAGACACAATCGAAAGCCAAGCAAAAGACAGTTTACAGTTTTTTATTTTCTAAATAATGAGGGATAAAAAGTTAAAGTTTGCCGTACTATGTTTTTAAATACTCTCGATATAAAACCAGGAAAAATAAAAGTATTAGCTAAGAAGAAAAGAGACTGTACAAGTGGTATCTGCCCTGAAGACCAAAGAGGAAGGCATGGACGCCAACAGAAAGTCACTGACGAAGCAGTTACGACAATAGAAGACCATATTAAAAGTTTTTCTTCGTATGTAGAAAATTTAACCTGTCATTTCACTCTCCTTGTAATGATACTTGTGCAAAGTGCGATAGGTATAATTCATTAATTGATACAACTTCTGAATTTATAATCTGTAATTAGTGTTGCATTTTTGTCATTTGATTAAGAATAGACCCATGCTTCAAAACAATTTATAAAAGATCATTATGAACTTTAAACCTCACTCTCTATAATTGCATAAATAAAAATAAACATGCCGTTTGTTACGTTTGGGACGAATCAATAGGAGCTAGAAGAGGACAAGAAATAGCATCCTGTTTGTGACAATATATATTTTCCCTACCGGCAAATATTAATGAAATTAACATGTACAGTGACTGCTATTCAGGACAAACAAGAAATATTTATGTTGCTGTTATGTTGTTTCTTTTGATATAAGATTTTAACAGAAATGGAAGAGATCTTGTGATCAATCATAAATTTCTTGAACCGGTGCATACTCATCAAGAAGCGGAGACGATCCATGCAGCTATTTAAAAAGTCAAGAAATATACAACTGTTAAAATAAAAGTACCCAGAGTTCCTTCTATTGAAATTATAGAAATAGAACAAAAAGATTTCTTGAATTTCTCATAAATTCTAAAAAGTCACTACGTACATCGCAAAATAAACACTGACAATGAAAATATTTCCTGGCTTCACATAAGATGGTTACAGTATCGCACAGATGCACTTTCAAAAGTTTCTTATAAAACTTCTTTGATTCAGATTATTTTAAGCTAATGGATTTATCAAGAAAAAAAGCAAAATGTGTTACACGTTCAGCTCAACTGTCTGGGCTTGCATCAAGCAGTAGTCCATACAAAGTTACGCTAACCCCACTAACCAATAAGAGAATTCCACTATCAGATAAAAAAATTTTAAAGACCTCAAGGACTTTTATGCCTTACATTTCTGTATCCAGCAGGTACTTTTATTAATGTATTTTTGCTAGACCAGCACCAGCTCAAGCTGTAGATGATAAATATTTACCTGACTAGCGCATATATGAAGGTGATATGTAAACACCAGGAATTTACTTGCCCATCTTTATTTTTAAGTAGAATATGTATCACAGATATTTGATATTAAATTGCTTATGTCAATACACACTTATAAATTTACCTAAAATTTTTATTTCAAGAAATGACTATGTCACTCAAAAATACAAAAAAAGAACAATTTTTGTTAAATTTTTAACTACAACTTATAAACTAATTTATTATCTCAACAAAATCACATGATCGGTATCAAAAATATATTAAATAAATTATTTGTACAACACAATTTTAAGGGAGACAAATTTGGCCTTATTGAAAAACATCAAATTTTGACATAGGCACTTCTTGTACCAAGCCACACACACACACACACACACACACACACACACACACACACACACACACACATATATATATATATATATATATATATATAAACAGAATGTTTCCAAGATTTAACTTAACAGTTTGATTTTATAACTTATGACTGTAAGTTATTAATAGTGTAAAAAAATATATTTCGATTACAATAGACTAAAATTATGACTATTGACAATATTTAAGTATTTTTTCCGTATTAAGAGGAATATTATTTTATTATTTCATTAAAATAATTATGACAAAGAACATTGTGACAGAAAAAATATTTTTTTAGGAGGCAAACCTGAAGAGCAAGCTGTCCCCAAAATTCTAATAACTGAAGGTAAACATGAATGTCCAGAAGGCTTTTTACTTGATAAAAGGATTGGAGTATGCAGAGAGCAGTAAAATATATTAGAATAAACCGTACTAAAAAAATAAAAATAAATAATTCTTTTCATTATAATATTTTCTTATTTAATTTTTACGAAACATTGGCCATTTCTATTTGAAATGATTGAAAAGTAAATATTTAGATTTTAGTATACTTATATAATTAGATACAGTTTCATAAATTCATAACTTTTTAGAAAATATCTACAAAATATTAAAAGTTACTCGTATATTATGTAGAGTTATGGAATATGCAAAGAAATGTTTTATGTTAGTTGTATCTCAATCAATTGTTAAGCTAAAATTGTAAAGCTTTTATAGAAAACAGTCTAAAATTCAAACAATATTGTATTCATTAATAGGGCGCATATTTTATTTTATCACATCTAATCTAAAAAAATATTTATTAGTGCTTCCATTTTTCACTTCTTAAGTTCTTTGTCAAATATCTATGAAAGGAGCTCTATGTATTAAGCTGGATTTATAGTTTGACGGATTGTAGACGTAGACGCACTGGAGACTTAACAAACTGACTGTAAATATTATTTCAATTTATAAATAGACGGAGTGGAATTTTTACGTATGAGTAGAAACAGTGGCTAGAGTTGGTGACCATGATACTATAATATCCTTTCAGATTTAGCCATACGGCTCACACTCCCTCTAAGGGGAAAATTCACTCATCCTAGATACCTACGGTATCACAAGGATTGAGCTCTGGTGGGACTCTTTCCGTGTTATCGAGCCCTAGGTGACTTGGTATGCTGGATTATCTCCCAAAAATTTTCGTACACATCTGGATGTTGGGAGTAGTACAGCTTTCTGTATGGCCTTATAGAGATGTTCATTTAGACCCAGCTGTTTTATGTTCTGTAGGAGGTTTTTGGGAATAACACCAGTAGTAGATAGAATAATAGGTACTGTCTGGGTACTTTCCATTCTCCATTGTCTCCTGATTTGTATTTCTAGATCTCTGTACTTGGCGATCTTTTCGTTGTATTTAACACGTAAATTATTGGTGTTGGGTATCGCCACATCAATAAGTGTTGTTTGCCTAGTAATTTTATTAACTAGTATGAGATCGGGTCTATTATGGGCTACTGGTTGGTCTGTAAGCACAGTGCGGTCCCAGTATAGCTTGTAGTTGTCATTTTCAAGCATTCTATCAGGGACGTATTGATAATAAGAAAGATGGTCGGTTTGGAGAAGTCCCAGTTTGTCAGCTAGTTCTTGGTGGATAATATTTCCTACTGAGTCATGGCGTTCTTTATAATCAGTACCGACAAATGCCTGGCAGCCACCGGTAAGATGTTGGATGGTTTCTTGGGCTTGGCATCCATATCGGCATTTGTCATTTTGGACTTGAGGATCTTTAACAATATATTTCAGGTAATTTTTAGTTGGAATAACCTGATCCTGAATGGCAAGTAGGAAACCCTCAGTCTCGGGAAACATCTTTCCTGATGTCAACCATCCTTTAATATCCTTTTATTATTTATTATTATTATTTTATAAATTTTTAACGTCCATTGTAACAAATAAACAACACAATCAAAATTCGAATATGTTGATAAGGAACTTATTACAAAATGGTGGGCGGGCCAGACAGTTCACTTTGGTTGACAGCACAAAATTCTTCCTTTTGATTGACCAGACGCAAGTAACGCACTATAAAAGATGAAAGTTGGCCAACTCTTCCGTTGCAGTGCGTTTCACTTACGTTCCGTCAAGCGTTTACGTTCATTTATAAATAAGAGTACACAAAATTCTATGTTGATCTTTTTCCAGTGCGTCTACGTTTACAGCAGGTCAAACTATAAATCCAGCTTTACTGTTCGTACTATGTGAAATGATCAGATGGCGCTACATTACTTCGTGCCTGTCGAAGTGTCGAATGCCTGTTTTTCAATTCCCTCGCGCCGCCTCACGCTAATATCTCTTAAATCTTTCACCACATCGTCGAAATATCTGAGCTTAAGTCATCCCCTTCCACTTCTTTTGACCGACTTGTTTAGCATATGTATTTTAGCAAGGTCATTTTCCAACCATTCGCATCAAAAAATTTAATTAATAAAAAAAAATGGAAAAAAATTTAATTAATAGAAAAAAGAAATCTATTAATTAAATTTAAGAAATAATTTATTTAAAACAGTCATCAGATCAATAATGACATACGCGGCAGAAGCACGACCTGATACAGAGAGGACAAAAAGGATGTTAGAATATCAAGGACTGAGTAAGAAACAGAACAGTAGAATGTAACGATCATATAAGCCGAATGACAGCAAATAGAGTAGTAAATATGGTAAGAGACAGTTCCTCAATAACAAGACGATCAGTAGAAAGATCACGAAAACGATGAAACCATAACTTAGTGGAGGCACAAATGAAACTGAACAATTGGTTTCCGCAAGGATCATTGCTGGCCCCTTATTAGCCTTTATATAGCAGACATGCTCGAAACCACATCAAAGAAGTTTGGATGTGCAGACGACTGGGCGCTTGCTACGAGCCATAAGGAATTGGGGACTAATGAGGAAATATTAACAAACGACCTAACTACCATCGGAAAATATTTTCGCCACTGGAGATTACAACCCAACTTTGCCAAGACGAAAGTATCGTGCTTTCATTTATACAGTAGACTGGCCAACTACCAATTAAAAATACACTTTGAAGACAAACTCCTTAACCACACCTAACACCTAAAGTATGTCTGTAACACTGTCTAGGTATGACACTTGATAGAAAGCTAATCTTTAAAATAAAAAACATCTTACAAAAACGACTGCAAAACTCAGAACATTCTGCAAACTTACGCTTATTCCGTTGTGGAGTACTGTGTCAACACCGAACGTGTTGACGTCCAAAAAAACCAGGCTTTACATATTATGTCGGGCACAATAAAGGCCACACCAACATACTGGCTATCAGTGGTAAGCCCCATAGCCCCCTCACAGGCCCGCCGAGAACATGCCCTTGTCAAGGAGTACAGTGAAAAAACGCTGATCCTGTACTCCGCTTCCACGTTGGTATCACCAGCAGGGACATAAATAGACGTTCAAGAACTAAAATTATAGATTCTGCACGAATTCCAATTAAAAGGAACTTCAAGATAAAAGACCGTTGGCGAGAAGAATGGGATAAAAAATACACTGACTGCCACCCGGAATATGCCATGTATCACAAGCAAGCCAGAGGGTTTCGACCAACTAAGACGAATCTGTATCACCTTTTAATTAGGGCAAAATACCCTCTCCAAACTGCGATTGTGGTGCAGAAAGATAAACCGTTAAACATCTAGTAGAGCAATAGCCGATCAGATTAGTTGCGACCAAAGAGTCAATTCAATATAATATGGGTCAATTAAATGTTTGCTTGTAAAAATTAATTATTATTATTTACTACTACTACTTCTCGGTTTATAACGTTCTCCGCCGTTTTCCGACTTCCAATCGCCACTTAGACCGGTTGTTCCATAGATCTTCTTCTATGGTCCTCTCTCTCAGTTCTTTATTTATTCCTTCGCTCCAACTTTTTCTCGGTCTACCTCGTTTTCTCTTTCCTTCTGGTTGCCACTTTAGTATTTCTTTTGGCATTCGTTGTTCGTCCATTCTTTGTATGTGTCCGAACCAGATAAGTTGTTTTGTTGTTAGGTCATCTGTGATTGTTCGTTTGATTCCCATTATTTCTCTAATGCGTTCGTTGGTAATCCTTTCTCTTCTAGATCTTCCTGCGGCTCTTCTTCAAAAATCCATTTCCGTCGCTTTCAGAGTTGACAGTGGCAGTTGACAGTTCTTTCTTTCAGTGGCCATACCTTACAGCTGTATAAAGTGATACTTTTTACTATAGTCTCATATATCCTCTTTTTATTTTCTTTGCTGATGGATTGGTCCCATAAAATGGTGTTTAACATTGTGATGGCTTTTCTCCCTGACTTCTATCCCCATTGTCCTGCATTTTTTTCTATCTTTTTAAAGCACTTTCGAGGTATATTTTAAATAAAGTGGGAGACAAGCAACATCCTTGCTTTAATCCTTTTGATGTTATAAATCCTGTTGTTATTTGTGTCCCTGCTTTTATCTTTGTTATTGGTTGGTTGTATAGCACTTTGACGGCTTTTATTAATTCTATATTAATATTCGTGCTTTCCATTGATTGCCACAGCTTCTTCAGTGGAACGCTGTCGTAGGCTTTCCGTAGGTCGACGAACAACATATGAATCTTTTGATTCCTTGCCATCTTTTTTCTATTATCTGGGTTAAGGAGAAAATGTGGTCAATAATGGACCGACCCGTACGAAATCCTGCTTGTTCTTCTGCTTCATAATCTAAGTATTCTCTCTCGATTCGGTTCTTTAACACCTTTCCATATATTCGACTCATAGATCCGGTTACAGCTATCCCTCGGTAATTTTCACAATTATTTTTATCAATCTTTTTATGTATAGTGCTGAGGTATTATATCTTCCATTCCGTAGGGATTTCGCTTGTGTTTATGCATTCTTAAAAAAGTTGTCGAAGACAGTCGTACAATGTGTTCGTTCCGTACTTAAACAATTCTCCGGGTATATCTCCTGGTCCGGGTGCTTTGTTTCTTTTCAGCTGTTTACATTCATTTTTAATTTCCTCTGTTGTTAATCTTATTGACGAGCCAACTATTGAAATTCTATCTTGGTTTTGATTTCTATGTTCCTGAAATTCGACTCTATTCTCTACCAAAAGTCCTTTGAAATACTCTTCCCAGTCTTCAGGTTTTATGCTCTGTATTACTTCTTTATTCTTTTCTTTTGTCAATTTTTTTATCAGTTTCCAGCTTTCTGTGCTTCTGGTTCCTCCTAGATAAGTATTTATTCATTGACAGTTTCTTTCCCAAGACTTGTTCTTCTTCTTAGAGATTTTCCTTCGTACTTCTGCTTGTTTTTCCTTATATTTTATTTTGTCTTATAATGATTTAGAACTTAAATATTGTTGGTATAGATGTCTTTTACATTTTATTTCTTCCTCTATTTCGTTATCCCACCGGTATGGTTTGTTTACCTTGGGTTTTATGTAGTATCCTATTGCTTCAAATGCTGCTTCGTGTAAACAGTTTTTTATATGTTTATATAGCTGGTCGATATTCTTGGGGGCGGGAATTTGTAGCTTCTTATCCAATCTATTTTTAAATAAGTCTTGGGTACTTTCTTCATCTAGGCTTCTGATGTTGTATCTTCGTTCCTGTATCTTTTCTGTTGTGTTTATGTCTATGCGTGTTTCTCTCTGTTGTCTTCGGATTGGGAAGTGTATTTTTGAACGTAATAAATAGTGATCGGTACCGCATGTTGCACTTCTCTGAACTCTTACTTCTTGTACTCTTAGTCGGGTTTTTTGTTTTTTTACAATATAATCGACTATTGTTTTTATGTTTCGTGTTTCCTGAGTCCATGTATAGCTGTGTATCAGTTTATGTGGAAAGTATCCATTTAAGATTCTGAGTTGATTCTGGTTGCATAAATCTATGAATCTTTCACCATTGTTGTTCGTGGTGTCTTCTCCGTATTTTCCTACTATTTCATCCGCATCTTTTCTTCCTACTCTACTGTTAATATCCCCCATTAATATTATTTCCCGCGATTGACTTATTTTCGATATTTCTTCGTGAAGCTGTTCAAAAAATGCGTATTTACGTTGGCTAGTGCGTCGTTATTTATTGCATATACGCCCATAATTGTTAGTTTATATCCGTGAAGACACATATTTACTTTAATCAATCGATCACTTATGGCTTCCCAGGTTGTTATGAACTTTCTTAGTCTTCTGTGAATCATTAAAGAAATTACCTGTTGAGCTCTACATTCTTTTGGTACTCCACTATAGAAATTATTATTATTTAGTTTTTGTAATGTATTATGTACACATAACTTAACGTGATATAGCCATAACCTAAATAAATAAATAAACTTGAAACACGTTAAAAAACAGAGTCATGTATACACAAAAAGAAGGAGAAAATTTTTTTTTTATTTTATTTTAAAATTGATTTCTTTTTAATTTTTTTAATACTTAAAGTTTTTAAATTAAAAAATAATATTTTTCAATAATTTGGAGACTGCTAACGAATATTATTTATTAGGATCGAATACTACTATTTTATATAAGTCTCGAGTTTTAAGCAAACATAGCTGTACGTACAGCTAGCATATCGAGTAATTGCTGTAATATTTTTCAGAAGTAGCCTGCAGCTATCCCTCCATTTTATTGATGAACTAAGGACGTCCCATTCCACACTTTGTCCTGATACAAGCTAAGACACGATACGAGAAAGCAATTTTTGCTGCGGGAAGCGGGACGGAACAGAGATTTTTCTGCGGGACTGGACTGGCGCTTTGTCCCGCAGTACGTTCCGCATATCCTGCAAGAACTGTGCTTTTATTATTATCGGAATAATTTACTAATTAAAGTTATACAAGTATCTGCATTACGTTTCCAACTGAAAAATATGCCAGTAATCCAAAATTAATACCATTCAGAATCCAAGCAGCAGAATGGGATTTACTAAAACCAATAGAAAGTTTCTTAAAAAACTGTAAAAAGTTACAGACTTATTAGAAGTTGAAAAACGTGTCACACTTCCCAGTATGGTATGTCCATAAAATTACTCGACTACCTCGACAAAAACATATTACAAACTAACACTGACCAAAAACATGACAAGAAATTCAATTCGAAAAATTATTTTAAAGCAGCAAGAAATAAAATTATTAAATACTATTTTGAGTTATCAGGATGGGGTCGTTCCTTGAAACAAGAAACAGAGACAAAACTCAGAGAATTATATAAGAAATATGAAAAAAGAGCCTCAATCTGAAAGCAACAAACAAGAAAGTTGGATCTGCTTCTAGGTTCTCTAGTGGCGAGGAAGATCTCAAAATTTTGTCACTGTACCAGAAAAGGGTGTGCCTTGACGAGGAACTTGATCGATATCTAGTAGAAGAACGGTAAGTCAGAAACGTGGACATCTTATCTTGGTGAAAAGACAACTAGGATAAATTTCCTACCATGGGTCGTTTGGCCAGGGATATCCTATCAGTTACAGCTACATCGGTCCCAGCAGAAAGGCTCTTCTCTAAAGCCGGCTTGACCATAAGGAAACAAAGAAGCCGGCTCAGCGAGGATTTAGTGGCTTCCATCCTTTGTGTTCTATATATATATATATATATATATATATATATATATATATATATATATATATATATATATATATATATATATATATATATATATATATATATATATATATAACTATATATATATAATAAATATATATATATTATATATAATATATATCTATATATATATATATATATATATATATATATATATACTTGTATGTCCGAGAGAATAGCATGTAACCACATGTCTGTACTAGACACGTAAGCACTATAGGCAGCCTTGTCTGTACATAGTACAGTATTGTGTTTTGTCAGGAACACTTATATGCCTATTTTCTGTAGAGTAGCCTACGGTAAGAGATGAATTGTGATGGCCAGTTAAAAAGAAGAAGACTCATCTGTAAACAAGATTATTTTTATGAAATCTTCGTCACGATTAGTGCGTTGCATCTTGTCCTCACAAAACACCGTCCGTCGTTTATAATTAGCAGGGAAAATTTCCTAAATTTTCTACAATTTATAGCGATGGTACTTGTTTCTTTTTAAAATATTTGGTTTAGTTCTAGCGCTAAACCAGTTTCTCTTGTCATTGGGGTGCTGTTACAAGGTAATTGATTTCAGCTAGACTATATACGGTAGTTTCACGCTGTTCCCATTCTTCATTAGTTGCACGAGCTGGTTGATTTTCATCTTCATCACTATCCGTGCATTTTTCTATAATTCTTGACACAACCAGTTTTTTCAAATTTAAAAAAAATCGGTTGCCTGTAAAGTCGGTTTTACGGGCGAAGATTTTACGTGACAACGTCTTTTTCTCGGTAGAATATTTATTGATATGAATATTATTAAATTGCACAATAGGAACAAGGAATTGCCGCTATAAACTCAGTTTCTCAACTTTTGTGTCAATCTAACAATTAATCAATCAATCATAGTTTACGATAATGAAATATTAGTGTACAATTATTTACCTTTATTGTTGTAGTTGTTGTAAATGACGAATCTACTCACGAATTGAAGACAAATCTCACGATCTCACGATTAAGGTCTTACATCTTACGATTTTTAAATTTTTTTTAAATTTCAAGTGTTTCTAATAAAATGCATGGGAGGAAATCAGCTTTTTTTAGATTGTCACCTTGAAATATCCATAAATTGACTGTATTTTTGTATCAAAGTGGGCTACTCCAATTAACTCAATTAATATACACAAAATAATATAAACAAAGCTTAAAAGGTTCTTTATGCTTTGAAAGTGGTTTATAAACAACTGAATTGTAATGTATATTTTACCGCCTTTAATAAATATGAAGTATAGACTAAATTTTGTGTAAAGAACAAACATTCAACAGACCTAATAGTAAAAACATATTGATTTAAGTGTGAATTTGAGATAATGTGCTGACAAAATGTTAAATCCTAAGAAAACAAAATTATGTTTTTATGTATATTCATTATACTTAATACTCTTGGGTAAAATACCTCATATCATATATGTCTTTAGACACAGTTAATAATTTTCATTGAAGTTTAAACTATAAAGAATGTTTACAATCATTGCTCAATATTAAATGGATAAATCCATAGCAATATTATAAAAGAATATAGGTCCCTAGGTAATTTCCTAAAATTATATCTGATACTGGTGGTTCCCCCTAAAATAGGACACTGTAAGCACTCCACATTTTCACTACAGACACAGCTGACGATACTTTCAACGATTTTCAACTTTAGCGATTCAACGCGCCTAATTCTCTAGTGCCGCGCGCAGCGGACCGATCATGTTTGAGTGGGAGAGAGACGCAAGGCATTCGCCGGTCCGGCGGGCCTCTCTCTCGTTCGGTGACTCACTGTAACAGACGTGAGCGGGCGTTACACTTTTTCTTAAATGACTCCGAGCCACAACCTAATTTAAGACGTTGTCACGTCAATAATGTTGTGAATTGTAGATTTTGTTGGTACAGGGCCCTCGAATAGAATCGAAAACTTAGCGATTATATTGTTGGCACTACTTCCAGAATAATGTCATTTAATAATTTGAATTTTATGTTCAGTTGTAAAGGTTACCATTTTCCTAACTTTAAATATCAATGTCTTTATTCCGTTTTTTGCGAATAAAACCAGAATTATTGCTAATGAAAAAATAAACGTATATTTGACGTTTCCTTTATCACAACTGTACTAATATTATACTATCACCAGATGGGACGTAAGGCCTGGAAAATCACAGCCCCTTAAACACTTCCACGGTGTCTTACAGAGGGACTTCGACCAGTCCATTCGAAGAACCCTCTGCGTAAATTCCATTGGCGATGGATTTGTGGTTTTCTCAAACACAAAACACATAGAACACTTTTTGAAGGGTGAAAACAATCCAGCCACAGAGTCTCAGATAGTCGAATGGAGCAGAGCCCCGACATCGGACTCCCACGGTGCGGAGATCCTATTTGGAAGCCGAGACCAGGCTGAGATCGAGAGCGACTCATTGTATCGTTGTTTCTTTTCTATGGGATGGATTTATTTTTCTGGTGTTTTGCTGTCCTGTTATAGGTTTTTCACCTCTTCAGGACGTGGTTTGTTTTGTTTGGATGGTGTTTTTCCTTTCGCTGGCTTTTTGGGTTCTACTGGTGGTTTGCTTCTTGGACTTGTTGTCGGAGGAGCGTACTGGACAATCAGCGGCGAAAGGGGTAATGGTTAACGGTCCTTTTTAGAAGTTTTTGTGCTAAAAATATTTGTGAATATGTAAATTATATATATATATATATATATATATATATATATATATATATATATATATATACAATTTGATAAATAGTAAATGTGTTGAATCGCAATTCGCGTGAGGGCAGCTGGGGCTGTATCCTCTGCAGTAGATAGCTTTCATCTTGCAATGGGATCGGGAAACCAAGAAAACCGATCCCCCTGTCTAGGCAAGCTCGAAGTGAGCATTTAATAGTTATTGCGACGATAATAGAAGGAAGTTGCCTCCTGGATGTCAATGTATTCAACAGGGAGCTCGTTACTGGCAAGGGCCAGTAGTATTGTAGGTAGGAAAGGGATTTTAGGTTTAGGTTTTCTTCTGAATACATTACCGATGAATGAGCAGGTAGTTTTTAGTAAGTTTTGGGCTATGAAGTTTTGACCTCGGATGGTTTTGATTGTGTAACTCCTGCTCAGAGAGAAGAGCCTCTCATCGATGGGCTGGATATTCGACAGGTTATGGATTAGGGCGGAGCGGTAGTCGCGGCGTTTGTTGTTCACTCTACGCAGGATTCTTCTCTGCTGTGCCAGCAGTTTTTGTGTGAGATGGCCGCGTATCGTCATATATATGTTGGTTCTATACTTGATGACTGGCTTAATAAATGTTTTATATGTATGTATGAGTGATCGTGGATGTGTTCTTCCGAATTCACCACAAAGAGCATTGAGTAGACCGAGTCTGCTCCTAGCCTCGTTACAGGCTATGTCCAGATCGGTCCTCCAGTTTAGTGTTTGTGTAAACACCACACCGAGGTACTCGATCCGGTCGCGGAGCTGTAGTCGGTCCCCCCAAAGTCTAAGGTTGTGTCTTTCGGATATGATGGGTGTGATGTATCTGCTGAGACTGGGGTGTCTAAAGAGAATCATTTGTGTTTTATTTGGGTTAGGTGTTACTCTTCATCTCCCACCTCACCTGTCGACCAGGTTAAAGTGATTTTGAGCAAACCTAAGTACTGAGTATACGTCTCGTGATGTTGTTACGAGAGCTGTATCATCTGCGTAGAACAAAGTGGTTGTGTTAGTGTATAGTGGATTGGGAAAGTCACTATTGTAAATTGTGTATAATATGGGAGCCAACAATGAACCTTGTGGTATTCCTGCTGTAGGAGTAAAAGAATCAGAGAAGTGACCTTGCACTTTCACCGTGATTATACGTTGAGAGACATATGAATGAATAAGTCTAACAAATGCGAGGGGCAGGCGGATGTTCAACAGTTTCTTGGCCAGTCCAGCATGCTAGACTTGGTCGAAGGCTTTTTGAACATCGAAGAAGACGACTAAGGATACTTTTCCGTCGTTTAGACTTTGTGTAAGGCGTGTGACGATTTCTGTCAATGCCGTTTTGGTGGAGAGACCTTCTCTAAAGCCTAATTGGAATGATATTGTGTTCGGTAGTAAAGTCAACGAGTCTCTCCTTGAGGATTCTCTCGAGGACTTTAGCTAGAACGTTTAGAAGTGAAATCGGCCTGTAAGAGTATAGATCGGTACGAGTTTTGCCCTTTTTCATGATTGTATTGGCTACTTTCTATGGAAATGGAAAGTAACAGAGTTTGAGAGTGGCATCGACTATATTCGTCAGGTAGAGAGTGACGCTCGGTGGGAGGTGTTTCACGCAGTTCCTGGCAATATTGGACCGAGAGCAGAAAATGTCGCATATTCATATGTTCATTAAATTTATATGGCATTTTCAGATCTCTCGGCCAATAGTAAAATTGAACGAAGATTTAAGGCGGGGCGATGCGCATCAGGGTGCGTATTAGTCCACGACTTATGCACCAGGATGACAATACTATCTTCGGTCTCTCTCTGTTAGCAGAGCAACTTTATACTGTTTTTTTCGCCACTAATGCTATATATCCTTTTTAGATTACCAAAACTGAATATACACTGTGTCTGTCCAATTAAGTCGGCACCAAATAAGACTTTTTTTATTTTAAGTTTTATGAAAAAAAATTGTCTTTAAAAAGTTTTGCATGTTACAATCATCAGATAATATTTTTTTTTAGTCGTATATGCAGTTTGCCAAAAAAATATAAATTTTATGAAGAGTAAAGTAGGTAACATTATTTTTGACAATATCGACAATCGTTATTAAGAAAATTTGATTTGGGTTGAAGTTGAAAAATATTATGAAAACGGTCGGAATTGTATGTTAGTAGAGGTGTCGTTTCTTTTATTTTATGAATTCTAATTAGCGATTAGACGTTTGCTCTCAAAAATTCATTAGTTTGTTAGTGCATCCTAGATTAAAGATCTAAAGACAAACTATAAATAATAGGAAATTTAAAAAAAAAATAAAAATAATGAACATGTTATCAATAATCTAATTTAATAATAATATTACTAATAAAGCTTACAGCGATTTTCAGTCGCTGTAAAAGTAGTAATTAATAAAGAAATTGTTAAATTAGAAGATGGAGCATCTTTTACCTCCCCCTTTTGGTCTAAATTTTCAAAAATATACGATAATCAAAAATTGAAAACTTCGAATTGAATTATTGCGTGAATGGTTCTGTATAGCATAGCGTCTGAAACTATTTAAACGGGAGAAACTCGAAACAAATAAACACTTTTACACAATTTATTATACAGAAAAAGGTGTCACTTGTAGTTTTACTACACAAAACACCTTAAACAAAAGAGAAGACATTGAAAATCTAAGTGCTATATACAGTAATCTTCTTTTAAAGAAGAGAACAACAACGATATAAAAGTTCTTTAAAAGTTACACAGATTAAAGGGATTATTCCAAGTTCAAATGAGATAAAATTTATTTTTTATTTGTGTTTGATTTTTTTTTCTTCTTAATCACTTAGTAACACAAACTCTGTTGCTTGTTTAGAAAGTGCAAACGAAACATTTTTACATATATTATATCAAAATTTGCAATGAAGGTTTTCATAAACATAGACACTTCCTCTGTCAAACTAACCTAAAATAAATATAAAAAATAGAAGAGACATGGAAACCGTAGTAATAAGTTTTGACAGAGAGAAAAATAAAATCAAATTAATAATGTCAACTGTTAAGTAATTTTGTTAATTTTATAATACAATTCTCACAAGGGTAAGCCTGTTGAAGACAGGCTTCATTGTTCTAATGTAGTTTTTTGTTTTAATTTTTAGTATGTTTTGAAAAAAAGTTAAATAAACTCGAAAGCTTAGCAAACCTTAAAGAGTTTTACTTAAAGGCCAGTATTGACTACAAGACCCAAAATATCTATATATATTAATACTCACCTAGTCACTAAAGCCCTTTCCAAGATATATATATATATATATATATATATATATATATATATATATATATATATATATATATATATATATATATATATATATATATATATATATATATATATATAGATATTTGAACCATCTAAGGTACGCTGATGACATCGCATTATAGGCCTTAATACAGCAAGACCAAAATCATAACAAATACCGATGAAGACATCACAATGAGGATCGGACAAAATGAAATAGAACAAGTTCAGGATTATATATATCTGCGTCAAACTATAAAACTTAACAAAAAAACCAAACAGCAGAGATAAAAAGACGAGTTAGACTGGCATGGGCTGCATTTGGCAAACTACAACATGGACAAAATCATAAAAACCCAAAGAGCAATGGAAAGACAAATGTTGCACATAAGACTAATGGAAAAAAAGAGAAACGAGTGGATAAGAGAGAAAACAAAAGTGAGGGATGTTGACAAGAAGTTGCAAAATTGAAATGGAAATTTGCCGGACACAATATAAGACAAAAAGAAGACCGATGGAACAAAATTATTATAAGTTGGAGACCGTAAGAATATAAACTAAGCAGAGAAAGGCTTTAAAAGGGATAGGCAGATGATATCAAGAAGCACGTGGACTCTAGGTGGATGACAGCGACGACAGACAGAGAAGAATGGAAAACGATTGGGGCCTCCCCAATGTCCAAAGATGGACCGAAGAAGGCTAATTAGATATATATATATATATATATATATATATATATATATATATATATATATATATATATATATATATATATGTATATATATATATATATATATATATGTATATATATATATATATATATATATATATATATATATATATATATATATTGATATGATTGGTGTTTAAAGAAAATAATTTATAAGTTATATACTAGATAATTTTAGATATAACAAGTATTTGGTTATTTTAAGAAGTTATATACTAGAGAATTTAATAAAAATTATTTATGTGAGGGCATTTTTAAGAAATTAGCATATAATAATTGTAAAAAGTTGTATTTTAATGTTGTAAATAAATTTAAGTGAGCCATGTGCATAGGCAACCAACTATACAGTAAGTGACAGACAGAAATTAATCATTTTTACGAATTTAAGTGGGGTTATAATAATAATGTTAGTTTAAAATGTTTAATTTATATATATTTACTGATTTAAGTGTTTATTCTGATCTGAAAAGCCTAAATGTCAACAAAATTATTAATAGCAAAGTATGGAATTCTCTAGATCACCGGAGATGGCCTTGTTTGCGAAATGGTTTGTTCCAGAAAATTCAGACATGTATTTAATAGAACAAATGGAACATGATTTCTTACCAGATGGTTCTGGAACATCCAAAAAGATATAAATACCCGGTGATTTGGATTCAGACAGGGAGAGTCAGTCAGAAAGTTGAAGTCAAGCAGTCAGAAAGTTTTAGTTTTAGTAAGTCAGTCAGGCAGTTTAGTAAGAAATATGAAAGTTAGTTGGAGTCAGTCAATCAGTTACAAATAGTCCAATTGTTTAATATAGTGAGTTAAATGAAGATTAAAAATTATGCATATATTTTAATGCACATTTATAATTATACACAAATAATTATTGAAGATTAAAAAAGTATATTAGAAGAATATTGGAAGAAATTAAAATTATATTATGATTGGAGATTAGTATAAATCAACTTATAATAATTGGATATTGGTATATTGAAAAGAAGAATAAATATAAATGCTGTTTGCTGGTTTGCTTGGTGGTTTATAAATGCTGGTGAAGAAAAATATATCTTAAATTGGTAGAAGCTGATAATTGGAAAAAGTAATTTCACAAAAACAAGGATAACCGAAGTACGAAGACATTCAGTGGTGATTAGAATCTATATAGTGGAAAACAGTTCATTTAGGCATTCAGTGAAAGAAAGGTACAAAATTTTGTTAATATAATTTAGTTAGTGTCATAACAATTTCAATTTTGAAGATAGTTTGTTTAAATTTTACATTGTCTATAGAATTTAATTAGTTTTATAAGAATATCAATTTAAAGATAGTTTATTTTAAATTTACATTGGCTAGGTTAGATATATATGTGTGTTTCATAATAGTTATAATAAAGATAATTTAAAAAAGTACTTACAAACTAATTCTTTGAGAACCGCGATAAAAACCCTATATTATTAAAAATACTCATTGCTCATCATTCAAACAAACAATACATCATAACAATTTGGCGCCCAACGCGGGGCTCTCTATTTAAAAGAATTAGTTTGGGAAGATAAGTGCTCTCATATAATTAAATTAATTATCAGTAGAAAGAAAAAATTATAGATTTTATTTTTAATTATATTTGAACAAGTAAAGTCTCAAAATGTCTCAAGGAAAGAAAGGTACAAGAAGCAAAAAGAATGAAGAAGATGTGGAAGTAGAAACACAACCTATACAAGAGGAGAGTTTAGTTCAAGTTCCACAAGATACTGCAGAAATGAATCCAGAAAGAGAGGAAAATGTCAATATGGCAGCTTTGATGTCATTAATGATGCAGATGAACAAGACAATAGAAGAGAATTCAAAAGAAGTCAAAAAAGACATGAAAAAAATGAAACAGAAAATGGAAGAGAATGTGAAGAAAATGGAAGAGAATACGAAAAAAATGGAAGAGAACATGAAAAAAATGGAAGAGAATTATAGAAAATTAGAAAAGAAAATAGAAGATAATAATAATAAAATTGTAAAACAAATAGAAAAACAAATAGATAAAAAACTTGAAGCTGCAGAGAAAAAAGTAGCAAATAAAATAAAAAATATACGGCATGACTACAAGAAAAGGATAGAAAATGAAAGGACAGAAGTAAAGAGGATTATTCAAGATAATAAGATAGATATAGAACAGAAAATAGAGTTGCAGAAATGTAACTTAGAAGTAAAAATTAACGAAGACAGGAGAAACACAGAAGAAAAATTAGACGATATACAACAAAATATCCAAATAAATAGTAATCAAATAAGAAATGTGGAACAGAGAATAGATGATATTTCACAAATGAGAGACATAGGGAGACCTTACTTAAATTTAACAAATGAGACTGGGATTAAATTCACTGGTAATATAAAAAATTTGCATCCTAGAGTATACATAAATAGTTTAAAACATAAATTAAGATTCGTGAATAATATTAATGATATTAAAGATTATATTAGAATGACATTAAATGACAATGCAGCAACTTGGTTTGCTAGTATTGAAAATGATTTAGATAATTTTCAAACATTTGAAAATAAATTTTTAAATTATTATTGGGGTGAACTAGAGCAAGCTAAGTTTAGAGAAATTCTATATTTTGGAAAGTATAATCAAAATTTAAAATCAAATATGGTAGATTATGCATTGAAACTGATAACAGTTGCAAAATATTTAGAACCACCGCTTAGAGAGGATGAAACGGTCTTAAATGTATCTAGACATTTTGATGCTGATGTTGTGCAAACAGTAACTGTACAAAATATTCAAACAATAGAGAGTTTTATTAATTTTATTCAAAGAATACAAAGAGGTAATATGACAAGTAATGATAACAACAACAGAAAAAACAATAATAACTTTCAATATAATAAAAATGATAATCAACAATATAGACAATCATATAACAATAATACTAGGTATGGTGATAGTTTACAAAATTTTAATAATAATAACAATAATCAAAATAGACAGAATTTTAATAATAATACTAGTTATAATAGACAACATTTTAATAACAGCACTAATAATAATAGACAAGATTTTAACAATAGAAGAAATACAGAGCGACCTAACTATAACAGACAGGTAAATTGTGTTCGAAGGAATAGAAGCTGCGAAGACATGGAACGAAATCGTACAAGGCAAGAAAATGTGAGTAGAAGTCATAGTAGGGAAAGACATAGGACATCAGATCCAAGTGGTCAGATACAATCTGACAATTCTAATAATCAAAATTTTGTTCAGTAAACTTTCTGAATTACAAGTTAGGCCATTGCTATTATGAAAAACCTTCTGAATTTATTTCTTTAGATGAAGATAAAATTATTGACTCTATTAATTTAATTTATATAAATGCTTTGGCCAAAAATAAAATGATTAAAATTATGATAGATACTGGTTCAGAAAGTACTTTAGTCTCGGAGAATTTTATTTTTAATACATTAAAACTATCAGATATAATAAAGATTCCAAAAATTAAAATTGTTGGTGCAAATAATAAGAAGTTGGGTGAAATTGATAAACTAGCCAATTTTAAAATTAATATTCGTAATAAAGAAATTAATATGCAAGGATTTGTTGTCAAGGATTTATGTGTTGATATATTAATGGGAAATGATGAATTGGAAAAGAAGAAAGTAAAGATAGATTTTGAAGAAAAAATGGTAACTTTGGAAGGGCAAATAATTAAATTTATGCAGAAAGATGAGGTGGAAGAAGGAATAAGAGTTGATAGGATATTATTAAAAGAAAATAATGATGTTTATGAAGAAGAAATGTATTTTGATGATAGGAAAATGTCCCAAAAGAATGTAAAGAATAATTATTGTAGTGAATATTTAAGGAATGGAAATTTTAAGCAGATGGATGCCTACGAGGTGGAGTGCGTAAAATTGGAAGCAAGGAATAATGAGTACATAATGAAGAATAATGTTATTTGTAAAGAAGAAGATATGATGAAAGTTTTAAATTGCCCTGAAGAATATAAATCAATAGTCATTTCCATATTGCAGCAACACAAGGGACTTGTCAATAAAGAAAATAGAATTGCACAAAATTATATCCATAGTATAAAAGTTAAAGAAGAAAAAGATTTTAAAACAAAATCATACCCAATACCATATAAATACAGAGAAGAAGTAAACAAAAC
The DNA here is from genome assembly GCF_040954645.1 of Diabrotica undecimpunctata. Lineage (NCBI taxonomy): Eukaryota > Metazoa > Arthropoda > Insecta > Coleoptera > Chrysomelidae > Diabrotica > Diabrotica undecimpunctata. Next base: position 114,574,452 of record NC_092803.1, on the reverse strand, counting down.
AATTAATAATATGTTAGAAGATGGAATCATTGAGAAGGCAGACACACGTTTTATAAATCCTATAGTAGTAGTACGTAAAAGATCAGGTGAAATCAGGTTATGTTTGGATGCAAGGAATATTAACAAGATTACTGAAAAGCAATTTGAAGCACCAATGAGTATAGATGGAATACTAGGAAGAATTACAGGAATGTCATTTTTCACTAAAATCGATTTACAGCATAGTTTTTGGTTAATACCTTTAGAAAGAAAAAGTAGACAGTATACAGGATTTCAGATAGATGGAGTAGTATATCAATTCAAAGTAGTACCATTTGGACTTCAATCATCTTGCAGTGCTCTATGTAGATGTCTTCATGATATTTTGGATCAATATGAACATTTTGTAATTCACTACATTGATGATATATTAATTTTTTCTAAAACGGCTGAAGATCATGAGAAACACCTAAAAATTATAATAAATAGATTAGACAAAGTTGGACTAAAAATAAATCAAGAAAAATGTACATTTTTTCAAAAAGAAGTAATATTTTTAGGTTATAAACTTAATACTGAGGGAATCGAAATGGATCCAGAACGGACACAAGTCATTCAGGAATATAAAACACCACACAATTTAAGAACTTTAAGAGGATTCATTGGAATAATTAATTATTATAAAAGGATGATACCAGATCTAAGTATAAAAGAAATTCCATGACTTGAACTACTGAGAAAAGGTGTAAAATGGAGATGGGATCAGAGAAGAGAACTAGCATTCCAAGAGATTAAAAACATTTTTCTGTCAAATTTGAAAATATACTATCCTGACTACACACAGCCATTCATATTAAGAACAGATGCATCAATAGAGAGATTATCAGGGGTATTATTACAAATACATGATGGGGTCGAATACCCAATACAATTCATTTCAAGAATCACAAAGCCACATGAAAAGGGTTACTCAGTTTCAGAATTAGAACTAGCAAGTATAATACACTGTGTCACAAAATTAAGATTTTATTTGTTGGGTAATGAATTTACAATAGAAACAGATCACCAAGCTTTAACGTCTATATTAAATAACAAATATGGAAACAGTAGAATACATCGGTGGAGTCTAATACTTAGTGAATACTGCTTTGAAATCAAATACATTTCTGGAAAATCCAATATAGTGGCAGATGCTTTATCAAGGTTAGAAAATACACCACAAAAAGGGCAGCGAACAATAAAAATTGGATTAAATCAATTAGTAGAAAGTACTGGATTATATTCTAAAGAAGAAATTATAAGAGATCAGATCAATTTGAGTGAAAAACAAAAAGTCCTTAAGAAAGATGGAGTTTATTATAAAATAATAAATGGCATAGAAGTATATGTAATAACTAGAACTTTAGCAAAGAAAATATTGAAAAATTTACATAACAATTATATGCATATTGGTTCAAGAAAGCTATGGATGCTATTTAGGGACAATTATTTTGCAAAGAATGACATAAGTATAGCAAAAGAAATTACTACCCAATGCCCAATATGTCAACTAAACAAAGAAAAGAATTTCAAAAACCAGAACACATATAAATCTAATGTTGTATATGAAAAACTAAATACAGTTTCCATGGATTTTATTTCAAATTTAGTTCTCAGTCCAACAGGAAAAAAGCATATACTAGTGATAGTTGATTTATATACAAAATTTATTAAACTATATCCCTGCTCCAGAACAAATGTTAAAACATTAAAATTATATATTAATCAATTTTTCGAAGAAATAGGACCATTTAGAAATTGCATAATAGATAATGCTACATATTTTAACAACCAAAAATTTCGGGCATTTTGTGAGAAAAAGGGAATCAACATTCATTTTACAAGTATCAGACATCCTCAGGCAAATCCTGCAGAAAGATATATTAAAGAAGTTATAAAATATTTAAGGATACTGTGCCAAAATCAACATGAAACTTGGCAGCAACATATACCACAAGTAGAATATTTTTTAAATAATGCACATAATTTGAATACAGAGGAAGTACCAGAATATTTAATGTTTGGCCATATAGGAAACAGAAAGTGGATTAGTGAATATAATCAGGATATGTTAGAACAAGTAATGCAGAAAGTGAATAACCGAATTAGGAGGAAAGCTGAAAAATATATCAGAAGACAAAATCGAAATATAAAAAAACCAATCACATTTCAAAAAGGAGACCAAGTGTTAATTCGTTCACTTAGAAACAGTAATGTTAAAGAAAATCGTTGTAAGAAATTACAACCAATGTTTGAAGGTCCATACAGAATTGAAAATCAGAATGGACTAAATAGTTATGTGTTAATAGATGCAGAGAACAGACTACGAGGCATGTTCCATATCAACGACATTTTTAAGTATTATGAAGAGAATGAATAATGTTTTCTATACTTTTAACATTAATAATAACAACTGTTACTGATATATCCATTTTATTCAATAGACTTGATTTGTTAAATAAATGGTAGATTTCATTATTGTGAATCAATTTGACATCATGCTTGTAGTCTTGTACATATGGAAATTATTTTGTACCCTAAAAATCATAATTTGGGGTTAGATACAAAATTGATTTTATAAATGTCTTTCTAATATAATAAAGTGTAAAACTTACCAATTTATATGGATGAAAGCCTTTTGAATGGAAATAATTCCTAGATTTGTATCCTAACATCCATGGTAAAATGTAGTAAACACAAAAATATAAACACAAAAACTTCCATTTGACATGACAGTTTGACATAGACAGTGAACAGGGATGTATCTAATAGAACACATTTTAAATAAAAAAAATTGAATTATTAATTTACTAAGGTATGTAGATAAGAAAATTAATATTTAAAAAAATAATAAGTAAATTATTTATTTTAAATATTATTTTGGGGTATTGATATGATTGGTGTTTAAAGAAAATAATTTATAAGTTATATACTAGATAATTTTAGATATAACAAGTATTTGGTTATTTTAAGAAGTTATATACTAGAGAATTTAATAAAAATTATTTATGTGAGGGCATTTTTAAGAAATTAGCATATAATAATTGTAAAAAGTTGTATTTTAATGTTGTAAATAAATTTAAGTGAGCCATGTGCATAGGCAACCAACTATACAGTAAGTGACAGACAGAAATTAATCATTTTTACGAATTTAAGTGGGGTTATAATAATAATGTTAGTTTAAAATGTTTAATTTATATATATTTACTGATTTAAGTGTTTATTCTGATCTGAAAAGCCTAAATGTCAACAAAATTATTAATAGCAAAGTATGGAATTCTCTAGATCACCGGAGATGGCCTTGTTTGCGAAATGGTTTGTTCCAGAAAATTCAGACATGTATTTAATAGAACAAATGGAACATGATTTCTTACCAGATGGTTCTGGAACATTCAAAAAGATATAAATACCCGGTGATTTGGATTCAGACAGGGAGAGTCAGTCAGAAAGTTGAAGTCAAGCAGTCAGAAAGTTTTAGTTTTAGTAAGTCAGTCAGGCAGTTTAGTAAGAAATATGAAAGTTAGTTGGAGTCAGTCAATCAGTTACAAATAGTCCAATTGTTTAATATAGTGAGTTAAATGAAGATTAAAAATTATGCATATATTTTAATGCACATTTATAATTATACACAAATAATTATTGAAGATTAAAAAAGTATATTAGAAGAATATTGGAAGAAATTAAAATTATATTATGATTGGAGATTAGTATAAATCAACTTATAATAATTGGATATTGGTATATTGAAAAGAAGAATAAATATAAATGCTGTTTGCTGGTTTGCTTGGTGGTTTATAAATGCTGGTGAAGAAAAATATATCTTAAATTGGTAGAAGCTGATAATTGGAAAAAGTAATTTCACAAAAACAAGGATAACCGAAGTACGAAGACATTCAGTGGTGATTAGAATCTATATAGTGGAAAACAGTTCATTTAGGCATTCAGTGAAAGAAAGGTACAAAATTTTGTTAATATAATTTAGTTAGTGTCATAACAATTTCAATTTTGAAGATAGTTTGTTTAAATTTTACATTGTCTATAGAATTTAATTAGTTTTATAAGAATATCAATTTAAAGATAGTTTATTTTAAATTTACATTGGCTAGGTTAGATATATATGTGTGTTTCATAATAGTTATAATAAAGATAATTTAAAAAAGTACTTACAAACTAATTCTTTGAGAACCGCGATAAAAACCCTATATTATTAAAAATACTCATTGCTCATCATTCAAACAAACAATACATCATAACAATATATATATATATATATATATATATATATATATATATATATATATATATATATATATATATATACATATATATATATATAACAATATATATATATATATATATATATATATATATATATATATATATATATATATATATATATATATATATATATATATATATATATATATATATAGTAGAACCCCGATTATCCGTGCGCGCTTTATCCGGTCGGTGGATTCTCCGTGCCGCATATTAAATTGATCATCCGTGCGCGAATTATCCGTGGCTAACGGCCAGAGGTTGGTGGCACCCATGAACGCTGAATAATGCACCGTGTAAACATTCATCGCTGAATAATGCAGCACCGTGTAAACATTCATTTCGGGGAATCCCCAAGTTTGCTCGTATTTTTGTCAACTGCTGACCAGTTCGTTAGTTGAACGTAAACAGGCACACAAAATGCAGCGTACGGGTGCTAATGAAAGGCGTCAACGCAATGTTTTAACTATTGAGCAAAAAATGAAATTTTGAAACAATTTGAAAATAAAATAAGTGTTGCTATGTTGGCTAAAACATATAATATTGGGAAACAAACAGTTCGTGACATTGTGAAGAAAAAATCCGAATTACAGAGCTTTGTAGCTAAAGCGGACAGTGCAAAAACAATTTCTGACAGGAAATCTCTAAAAGGGTCTACGTTTCGAGAACTTGATGATGCTATGACCAAGTGGTTCTTGCAGAAAAGATCAATGGGGGTTCCAATATCAGGACCTATGTGTGCTAGGCAAGCTGAAAAGTTTCACGAGCAGTTGAAAATTAAAGGCACCTTCTCGGCATCTTCTGGTTGGCTTTACAGATATAAAAAACGTCATGGAATACGAGAATTGGCTGTTCAAGAGTAGAAATTAAGTGCCGATGATGTAGCTATGGTAGAATTTTGCTACGATTTTGAAAATCTCATAACGAAGCACGACCTAAATCCTAAGCAAATGTATAATGCAGACAAAACTGGGCTTTATTAGAAGGCAATGCCGAGAAGAACCCTTGTTGTAGGCTCAAAAACTAGTGCACCAGGTTAGCTTTAATTCTTTTTACGTATAAAATATTTTTCAAAATAATTTTTTTTTGGTTTCAAGCAAGCAAGCGAGGGCTTTTAAAAATATAAAAACACTGCCCGTTGATTATTATAATCAAAAGGCAGCTTGGATGGATCGTGTAATTTTTAAACAGTGGTTTTTCCAAAAATTTATACCTCAAGTTAGAGCTTATCTACAAGAAAATAATCTTCCACCAAAGGCTGTACTGTTACTGGACAATGCGCCATCGCATCCTGATGTAGAGCAACTAAAGTCAGCAGATGGGAACATTTTCGTAGCATATGTTCCTCCGAATGTAACATCTATTACCCAGCCAATGTACCAATTTAAATATGTAATGTTTATTCATAGCATATACATTATCTAGAAATAATAATATGTATGTACTTTTATTTTTTGTTACATGTATTTTGTATGAATCACGTTTCTGCTCTTCGTTTGACACATGTATTTGTCTAAATAAATTATTAAAAAAATAAATTGAGGTCATTGGATTATCCGTGTTTTCGATTATCCGGCGAAGGCTCGGTCTGGGCTGGCCCGGATAATCGAGGTTCTACTGTATATATATATATATATATATATATATATATATATATATATATATATACAAAACCACCAGTTTATTAGTCAGTATTGCAGTCAGTACTGCAGCCCTAATAAACTGGTGGTTTTGTTTATATTGAGTTTTCCTGGAATGTCAATTTTGGGACCCCAAAAAAATACAAAAACATCGATTTGCCAAGAATTTATACGCCGTAAAACAAATGTTTCAAACAAGAAATGTAGCTGAGATAATTTTAAACAAAAATGTTTAGTAGCACTTTTTGTGTAGAATGAACCGTTGTCTCAGAAACTACGCTTGAAACGACCAGCGATTTTGAATGTCTGTTTAATTGGTACACGTGCGTTGAATTCAGTTTCTATAAAGAATTCAGTATTAACCCTTTAGTCTTTTCTGTCTTTTCATAATCAATGCGGATTTTTTTCCGTTAAAAGTAGTATGGAATCCTTAATACTTCACTTCAAAATATTGATTTATTGACTCAAAAAATATCTACAATAATGTTACAAGAAAATATAAATATTAATATTTATAAAAAAAATTGTACACTTATCACAAACAAATTAACTCTATATTCCAAAATCCTTTTTAACTTAAACTAAAAAAAATAATTGAACATAAATATTAATACTACAGTAAATACAGTTTACGGACTGATTGCTTACGGACTTACTCATTGAGCTGATTGCGTTGTAAACAAATATGCGTCGTCACTACATGTTCCTTACATGCTGCTTGATTTCAACTTTGACAGATGATTGTAGTTGTTCTATGTTTCTTTCTTTCACACTGAATACATCTTTCTCTCATTTTAATATAATTCATTTCTATTAGCTTTTCATCAGGTCTATATGATCGAAGAAACTGTTTTATGTCCAAAGATAAATTTGGAATTTTGGCTCTCTTTTAGTAATTAGTAAAAAATTATTAAATGCCAACATTTGGTACGTTTTTGTACCGAGTAGTTACCGCACATCTGGTCGACAGTATTGACTCCTGCTTTGGTGGAGTTGTGAAAGATCTCGATTTCTAGCTTTTTTGTTTTTGAATCTACTTTGTCGTCAGAATGCATAGTGAAAAGTAAAATAACGGCCTTGTTTTTTTGCAGAATAAAATACTAACGTTGGTCTTTGGTAAATGCAAACAGAGACGAGTTTATGGCTCTACTTTTATTAAGTACTAAATCGGGATGGGGCAGATTTCCCTTTTATTATATTTTAGTATGCCTACAAGCGTAATGTTCTTTTTAAGTAGGGTCTGAGCCAGCGGACAGCTGGTGTATTAATTATCAGCGGTTAAATTTTAATTTTCATTTTTGAACGGCTCTATCAATCGAAGAAAAATATCTGTTGAACAATTCGTATCTTCGCGTAGGTTGTTTGCCACAGTAGACTATAAAATTGGACACATAAAACATTTTAGAATCGCATAGGGTAAAAATCTTCATTTCGTACTTTGTCGGTTTATTCGGAATGTGCTGAATAAAACTGCATCAGTTACTGAAAGGAACCAGTATCTCGTCAATTGTCACGCGATCCCTTGGTGAATAATTTTTCAAACAATCTTTTACAAATTTGTCCAAGATTTGTCTAATAGAGGCCAGTTTGTTCTGTCAAATCTCATTGATCTAAGGATTACAGAAATCTTTTACAGCCCATGATTTTCTGAAAAATGGTCATTCTAGTGCCATCGGTTGCCCATATTTCTTCAAAAATTGTATGATTAAGTTTTGTTGGTACTTCAAGATACAGTATTCTACAAAAACTAATAACCCTTCTTTGCTTATGTCTTTGCATCCCTATCCCTGGTATTATTTTCTTGGGTACTTCGGATAAAAGCATTTGTATAACTTAAAATTTTCTCTATCATCTCTTGCGCAAAAAAATGAAAAAAATGTGTTTCATCACGTACTTCCTCTTTTTTTTAGATAAGGTTCCGAGGAAAAATTTTTACAATATTTTTAGCAGCAGTTTTATCAAATATGCCTATTACTGGCTGTACATACCACATCATTTTTTTGTCATGGCTCGTCAAAGTCTATCCTCTCTCACTTAATTGTGCCTCAAGTAGTGCTAATTGGTCTCCATCATTCCCTTCTTGTTCTGAATCTGAATTTTGGTCATTTTTTTCAATAAGTTCGTCAGATACATCGTCATGGTTGCCTCCCACTCGGTTATTTTTTTCATTGCTTCTTTTAATTCAGCTTCTGTCAGCGCTTTTATTAGAACAGCCTGCTCTAAGCGAACTCCTACAACAAAATAATAAATTGTTATCAAAAAAAGCACTTGAATTTATTCTTATATGCTAGTTTAGCTAGGTTTCTAAGTATCAGATGTACAAATAGCACATTCTCTTTTAAACTAGATGAAATACTACCATAAAATAACAAGAATTATAATAATAATAGTAACTTACAAGGTACAGTCAAAGTATTTTATACTTCGATTAGCAAAAATCCCAGTGCTTCGCCCAAATAGTAATAATTACTAAACGGTCATGAAAAACACAAAAACATTCACGTTTACATTTATATCCAAACACAAAAACATCAAAATTTAGGAGAAAATAATAATAAAAAATAAAATCATAAACTTCCAATTCTAATAAATTGGGGTGACTACCGCTGTCACCATTCTAATAAATTGGGGGGTTAGGTGTGATTATTTAGGATTGAAGCTGTAAATAAATCTAATAAACCCCTCTAATGAATTGTCTCCACTCTGATAAAGGCTGTCACCATTGTAGAAGACGTCTGTCTCAATCTCCTTATCAATGCCTCTACAATTCTTAGGAGATACTTATCCCTGCGAGCGGGGCAAGGCTTACTGGTTCCACTAGTCTGGACTGACTGGTTCCGCCCTCGCGGATTTACAAGAGGGTAGGGAAATTTTTGGAAAGAAGGGAATTAAGGACTTCTCGGTCTCAGGTCCTGCAAAGAGTGTTCGAAAAAATGTTCGATCAGGCGCGAAGGGAGACGAGAAGAGACAAGCAAGGAATTAAAGGTCGGACAATTCCGTATCATTAGATATACCTTGGGTTAGTATATAGATCTTAGTTACCTTTGCGTATCTAGGCTCTAGCTAGTGAATACGCCTCCAGTCCTACAGTCTAGAGTGCCAACTTCCCACTAGTTTCCCCTCGCGTGGGGCCCTCTCAGGCGCCGCGCTATTACTGAACTGTCTGACCCACTTCATTCCGTTTTTTATGTATCGCCAACTCGTACCTTAGATTCTTTATGTCACGTCCGAAGTGGAGATTTGTTTTTACGATTTCGCTGATTATGCCATCTATTCCATGTGTTAAACTGGATCACGCTATGTAAAACTTCTTAGTCAGCTCAATTCTTCTCACTTGTTTAACAATTCGTACCTTGTATTAATTTCCAACAAGGTCTAAGTGTCGTAATTTTTTAAACATTCAGGCTTGTGTTAAACTGGGTCAATTGTTTTGTTTTTAATTTGAAATGTATACGTTAAACTGTGTCGAATTTATTCTTTATTAATTTGGAATATATAATAATTACTTAAATAATTGTTACTCTTTACTAGGCTAATTATCACTTAATTTTTTTCTTCTTTATTTCCTTGCTGTTTAGATTACATTACTCCCTTCGCAAAAAAAAAGAAATGGCCTGAGAGGCCTTTTCCTTTTCCAACCCATAATAATTATTCTACTTACATCTTACATTACTTATATCCTACTATACTCTTTTATATTAAGTCCCGATTATTATGTTATATTATATTGTTTCTTATAGAATATTGTGCGGTGGTCAGCGAATGTATCGTGCTGCCCCCGTATTGTACCTATGTGTATAAGTTGAGTTACTTTTGTATTAAATTCTTATTGAAATTTACAAGTGAAAACATTATTGACTTATTACAGTGTTTTGTGACTACATGTGTCACTTATTCTAAAATTCTAAAATTGTTCTATCCGAATGTAACTCGCGTTTCTCGGCAATCGCGGTTTTGCTTATGATCGTTCACTATCGACGTATCCCTGTGGGGATTTTCGCACTTCACTCGCGTCGTCTTGGCTTTTAATGTCCGTTTGCCAATTTTCAGGTACCGCGTTAACTATCTTGTTAGTGCTGTCTATCTCCATTGGGTTGCTCTCGCTGGTTTGGTCTTTTCTGGTTGGTACTGCTTTACTTTGCCGCGTTATACTTCTGATAAATTGGTATCTGGTATGTGTTTGCTGCATCTCTTTGTCGAATGTTCATCTTCTGATTCTAATTGCTCATTGTTTGTATTCAGGTGTATATTTTGTTCTTCGTTCTTTGATTTTTGATGTCGGTGTATTACCCAGTTGGTGAGGTTTGTCCATAACCCTGCTATGATTATGTAGCTGCATCCTATTGTTTGGTATATTCCTAACCCATTCAGTATTATTCCACAAGCATATATAATTGTTCTATATATTAAATATACGCCAATTAGGCTACTGGTGATATTTCCTAATGTGGATAACCATCCCCATATTCTATTGAGGGTGGAGTGAGCGATCTCTTTTAGTTCATTTTCGTCAAATATTTTGGTTAATGTGTACCCTTGATTTATTGTCTCTAGGCCTGCTGTTCTTCTGGTGATTATGTTCTCTACTGCTTTTCTTTCTGCTCCGAACGTGACTATCCTTTGTGCGTCTTGTATTTCTTGTTGTGTGTATATTCCGCCAGCTGCTAATGGTTGTAGTGGTACCATGTCTATTAATGATTCTGTTTCTACTGTGATTTCTGTTGGATTGACTGTCTTGGTTGGGTCTGGTGTCAAGCTGATCCATTGTTCTTCTACGTAGTACATCGGAGGTGTTACATGGTGGCAATCTATTTCTTCGGCGTAATCTTGGATTATTCTTGTTACTGGTGACATAAATTTTGACTGGTTTAGTAGTGAGATCGGTAGTTCATGGAAACATTTGTTTGTTCTTCGTATGGTCACTGGTTTCGGTGTGCATTGCATTATGTAAAGTACTTCTCCTAGTACTCTTCCAGTGTACCCTGGCATGTTCTGCATGAGTTTACTGACAGCGTTAGGTAGGGCTGGGGCCATTAGTAATCTGTTTTTTAAAATTTCTCTCTTTGTTTGACATCGACGCAGTACTGTGTCTAAGTATACATTCTCTATTTCTCTTTGGTAGGCTTGTTCGGTGTAAAGGAATTTGCTATTTAAGTAGGTCATTAGGTCTAATGAACAACTAACTCTTGGTGGACAGCAAATAGAGAGAGTGACAAAATATAAATATCTGGGAGCTTACATCAACACAGAATTAGATCCAGACCAAGAGATCCGGGTACGAATAGAAATGGCAAGGGCAGCGTTCTTAAAATTCAAACAATTGTTCTGTGACAAAAATCTGAATATTGCGCTGAGACTGAGGTTTGTTGAATGTTACGTCTGGTCGCAACTATTGTACGGGGTAGAAACATGGACACTAAAAGCGCAAATAGTTAAAAAGATTGAAGCCTTTGAACTTTGGATATACCGGAGAATGTTGAGAATCCCATGGACTGCCAGGGTCACCAATGAGGAAGTGCTGAGAAGAATGGGTCGAGACAAAAAATTGTTGAGAACGATAAAAGTACGCAAGACTGCATACCTTGGACACATACTAAGAAATAATAAATATAGTCTTCTGCAGGTCATCATGCAGGGTAGAGTCGATGGCAAAAAGGGAATAGGTAGAAAGAGGAAGTCATGGCTGCGAAATATTCGAGACTGGACAAACATGACTGTAGACGAATTATTCCACGTTGCAAAAGATAGAGAAGCCTTTAAAAATGTGGTCGCCAACCTCCGTTAATGGGGACGGCATAGGAAGAAGAAGAAGATTAGGTCTACGTTTTGGGGAAGGAGTGGCATACTAGGATTTATTTTGTTGTTTACGAGGAAATTTATGAGGATTCGGGGGTGTTCAGTTTGCCATACCTCTGTGTTACATATTATAGCCCTTTTGTGTAGCGTTAGAGCAAATATATTTTTATCTTGTTCTACTATTACCAGCTCTTCTAGGGATTGTTTATTAGTGATCTTTTCACCGTGCCCTTTATAAAGTTGTGACAATTGACTTTCACAACTGTTGTCTTTGTATTGTTCCCAGGTTATTTCGCCTATTGTAGAGTCGAAGCAATAGCCATTGATGAATGGACATGTTACTCCCTCTCGTAGGTGGATTTCTTCTGCCTGGTTGTGGTTGCTGCTTCCAGGAATAAGATAGTTAATAATGTAATCGGTTTTGAACGGTATCCGTGGTTTTCTTTGCGGTTTTTTGTAACAAATCGTACTGTTAATACTGTCCGAGTAGTCGCACTCCCGTTAGCAAACTTTAGTTAGCATTAGTACTTTCTACGCGTAAGTCCAACGCACCTTAACCTATACATACATGCATAGCTGCTTATTGCAGACAATTGTAGCGATAGCTTTACATAATTCTGACTTATAAACTAACCTACATTGTATTGCATATTAGTATGCCTTATGATCATAACTAATAAATAAAATGATATTTAATTAGTTATTAACGGATATATTGATAATTGGGACTTGCATTTTAAACGATTACAATATAGTATATGATATTTATGATATATATACACCCTGTAAAGTTAAGTCTTATATTTTTTATTTTCAACTTGTCATCACTTACTGTTTACAATATACTGTGTACTGAATTCTGCTTTTATCAGAAACTATATCAAGTATCCTATTTTCAAATGTAATTCTTAAAATTCAAGATTATTCCTTAACTCTTTCCTAAAATTCCAAAATAATTTCAAGATAGAGTTTATCTTTATTTTCTTTTTTGTTAAACAAAATCACCTGTTGTTTGTAATTTACAACTGTTTATTGTAATTATGTTTCAAGGCTAATTACATTTTGCTGAGCGGCAATCTTTGTTGAAAAATTTGCGTACTGACCTATAATATGAATTCTTGGTATTTGAACTACATTTTGACTATACTACATTTTTTTAATTGCTGACGATTTCTAACTTGACCTTTAAATTTTTTTATTATTATTGTTTTCTACGTTGATAGGAATCCAAGTCTGTTCACTAGTTTCCGACATAGCAGTAATGGATAGCGTATAGAACCGTACTAATCCAGTCTCCTATTCTTTACTAATTAGCAGAGGCTTAGACCCTTATTAACCTTGATTAATTTACTTATTCTTTTCCTCATTTCTTGCTTAATTTTATGACAGAATAATAATCTTGTATTTCTATTTAGTGATTGTTTTTCCACGTTAGTTTTTAACTATTTTTAGTTTAATTTTCGAGCCTGCCCTATTTATACTTTCAAAGAAAATTATTTTCATTAACTCTATTTATTTTTTAACTGTGAATGAGTATATTACCTGTGTTTGGTCTTTCGTCCCTTGTTGTTAATGGCGAATTGTCTTACCTATTAACATGTGTACTTCTGTTAGGAAGGGTGACGACCATATTCCAATCCGTCGTTACATTTATACTGGATTGCAAAACCTACCCTTTCTATAGTTATTTGTTTTCAATATTTTCGGATTATGGGAGCTAACATTTTCCGTGCTAATGTGGTAGGTCGGTAGAGGATTGTGTCACAGGCACAATAATTTCTTACGGGGGGTGAACAAGGTTTAGAAACACTAAATACTATGTTAGTATATGATGTGGGGTATTTGCAAAAATTATCGAATGCACATCGGAACTGCATTACGTTCCAACAATGCAAATATGATTCATTATATATATACACATAGATATACATACATACACATAAAGTTCATTTAAATAAGAACACAACAGACGAACGAGATAATCAGCTGAGCACATTATGTTAGTTTATTATTGTTGTAATGTATATTTTTTTTACTTATACCTGGTAATGATATTATTGTATTCGGATTCCTTACTATATTAAATTTCTTGTTAAAATTTTAGCATTATTCGAGCGGCCGTCTCTTGTAATACCAAGCTTTTAACCTTCCTTGTCGTTGATTGATATTTTCATTATTGGTCTTCTGCGTCGAAAAACATTTCTGCGTTCTCATCATTCTGTGTTATTATTGTTTTCCCATTATTATTTCTTCTTCTGTTGTATGAGTTCCATCCTTTCTTTTTCGTTTTATGGAATATGCAGCAACATTTTCTTTCGTGCTTAATGCCTAGTCTATTCCTCTGAAGCTATTTTCTTGTGGCATTTTAAATTAATTTATATTTAAATGGGAATAAGCCACAATTAAAGGTTAAAATACGTTTATTGATGTTTCAATTTCCACTTCGGAAAAGGATTTCCGGAGTGGAAATTGAAACGTCAATAAACGTATTTTAACCTTTAATTGTGGCTTATTCCCATTTAAATATAAATTAGTCTATTCCTTATTCGTTCTGATCTTTTTGGTTGGCTGATGTCTCCCTGGCTTCCTTTTCTTCTTCTCGGCGGTTTGTTAAGTGAAGTTCCTGGTCTATGATTAAGTGCTTATGCCCTTGGCAATCATCACATCTCTTCACATTTCACATATTTCTCAACATTTCTTCTTAATTCGTTCCAGAAATCGTATTTCCTTATATTTATGTACTATATATCCTATTTATTCTTCCATATCCTTCCTGTAACATGTGGAAGTCGTTAATTATAACTCTTCTTGACCTGTTTATCTTGTACGATACAAATTTTTGTACCTTTTTTTAAAATAATTATGATTCTTTTAATCTTTTCGTATTTCATTAAGAATTGGCTGATTCTTATTTTTCATCTCTTCTTATTCTCATTTTTCATTATTATCATTTTCTTTATAATCGCCTGTACTCGCATTTGTGAGCCAAAATCTCAACAAGTCTCCTAATGCTATTCCTGAAGCATAAATCCTTAAAATAGATTAGTTTTTCGTCGATAAATCGGAGAATTCCCTAACGGCGTTTATTTGATATATCCATTATTAAATGCTTCTTGACATTAATTAGTCCATTAAACTTTACTTTTTTTTCCTAGATAATCTGTTACGTGGTGTGGCTATTTTCGTAAAATTGCTTTTTCTTGCATTCTGAGGTGTAAGATACTAATTCGAAAACTTATGTCCAAAGAGTTCTTATTGTAGAAAACATGAACATATTTCTGTTCATCGATTTTTCTTCTCTGTCAAAAAAAAATTCCATACTCGTTAGTTCTTCTTGCATCGTAAATAATATTCTAAAAATTAGGATTGTAATAATAAAACATTTAACCTGGTCAGTTAATTGTACACATTTCAAGTTTAGGGACTTGATTACTCGCACATTCCAACTGTATCAAATATCATACTATTAACCTAATTCCATTATGTAATGTTTTTATAACGAATATTGTGTTTGCTATCGTAATAAAATATTCTAGGTATGGTTTTTTGTTTAATTTCTCGTCTTTTACAAATAAAACATCTGCATGTTTTGCGTTTTTTTTTTCGATGGGCCTTTTTTTCTTCAAATATAACATATATAAAAATTTTTTCCTGGTTTTGTATCTTCGGAATAAAACTTCTAATTTATGTTTCTGGATTATTCACATTTATGATTCCTATAGATAACACCCTTAATCGGTTTATCTATTGATCCTTTTGTGATTACTTCGCAACTTTTTGTTTCTATATTACCGTAACTGTTTTTTCTATTTTTCAGTTCAATCTCGAAGTTAATTTCGTTAAATATGTAGTAATATTGACATATACTTTTCACAATAATCTGTTCATCATTTTTCGCCTTTGTGCGTACTTAATTTACTCAACATCTTTTCTTTTCTTGCATATAAATACAATACTCATAGGGAATCGTCCTTCATTGTGACAAACTTCTTTTTCAATAATTTTCCCATTTACTTCATTGAAAAAAAAAATCCTAATTCCCAATTCGTTTCGCAATTTTAATCCAGTATGTAATTACTGCAGTGTCGTGCTGGAGCAGCAGGACTCTCAGCGGGTTGGGATTCAAGTACCACCCTAGCTTATCCTCTTAGCAGTCTTCTGCTCGACGTAGATTTCAACATTAAGGTCGAACCATATGCAGTTTGCCTACATTCCTGTCCAAAAATCTACTTCTGGCACTGTATTCGTATTCGCAAGCGGTGCGAAATATCCTCTCGCTGTGCCTCTATTTCTGTGGCATCTCACCTGTGTCCATTTATTATTCTTCTTCTTCGTTGTGATTGCCAATCTCCTCTGTGTCTATAAAATCTATTACGATATATCCTCGTATCGTGTTTTTCATATTCACTTATATTTCCATAATTTTTGTTCCTACATTTTTTTTTGTATCATCATTCGCTTTATCTCCTGTAATGCTACTATTTCCTCGATTACTACTATCGGTTTATCTCCTCTAATGCTACTATTTCCTCGATTACTACTATCGGTTTAACTCCTGTAATGCTACTATTTCCTCGATTATTACTATCGGTTTATCTCCTCTAATGCTACTATTTCCTCGATTATTACTATCGGTTTATCTCCTCTAATGCTACTATTTCCTCGATTACTACTATCGGTTTACAGCGTTCTCCGACGCCTTCCGTCTCCTAATCGTCTATTATCCTACTCTTTCCTCTATCTTTTTTAAAATTCTTCACCAAAATACATACGAAAGAAAAAAAAAAGACTCCAACTGTTCAACAACATTTGGTTTTCCCAGCAATTCTCATCACTATAGAGACACTCCTTAACGATTCCTATCAAAAGGACGATCAATCTCCAAACACGTTAAACTCATACAGGACAATCTCTCTCACCTGTACATCATGCGAACTTCTAGAAAAATAATTAGTGAAAGATCACTTTGGCACACTGAACAAAATAATATTCCCGACCTATTTTGATCCGGCTTTAGCCCAAATCGATGCACCATGGACAATCTTCTACTTCTTCGATCCACAATTATGCATGCACTATTCAACAAAATGAAATAATTGCAATCTCCCTTGATATCGAAATCGCTTTTGACTCTATACCGATTTCTCTGATACTAAACAACTAAGTCAGATCATACGACGTCAAACATTCTCACACCTTAGAATCAAAAAAAGGTCTGCTCTAAGCAGCATACTGTTTTTCCTTAGTATAACGATTTACGTTCCTTCATAAATGATCCTGTACAATATGGAATATATGCTGACGACATAACATCAATCTGTCATGGAAAGGTCATATCCACCACAAACACTTTACTACAGAAAACGGTAAATAAGATAAACAACTGGGTCAGTCAATCCGGCCTTAACTTCTCCCTATCGAAGTCCAAAATTATTCATTTTACCAGAAGACAAAACACGCAATCTCTAACCATCTCTCTGAATAGAAATTTTCTCCAAGTAGTAGATCAAATAAAGCTTCTCTGCATTATTTTTCGATAAAACATTCCTGAAGACCACATATTCGAGAACCTAAGGTCAGCTGCCTTCGAAAATAAAAATCCTTAAATCACTGGCTCGTTATAGTTGGGGAGTCGATGAGGAAACACTATTAAAAATATACCGAGCTGTTATCCGCCAAAAATTGATTATGGTAGCATTGTCTACATGCCCTTAAGTAAATCCCTACTACGTTCAATAAATATAGAATACACGAAAAATGTTTCGAACTTCTACTTTATCTACGACGACAACAAATTCTACTCCTCTCTTTCGCTAGAGTATCAGCGAATCCCACAAAAAATCTCATCTATAATAGACAACTAAAGTTACTAAAATTTCTGGAATGATACCGTCCACTATTACGAATCAATAATCAATATAGTCAATTCATATTTATATAATATTAATCCATTGTCCACCATAAAAACTTTCAGAGTCCGTCGGACTTCTCCAAAGATATGCAAACTTCTGAATCTTAATATCGAGTATGATATGGTACATTTTAAGAATTTCAAAAAATCAATATATAAAGAATATAATTGATTGCCAAATAAAATAAAATTAGAATTATAATCTCTAGTAAAATCAACTAATGCTGTTTTGCACTTTAGCAAATTCCTTATTTTCAACTACTACGTAAATAATACCTGTGTCTTGACTGTATACTTATATATTTTGTAGAGTATTATGTGGTAACTTTTAAGAATTCAAAAAAAAAACAAAACAAATATATAGAGAATAAATTGTTGTCAAATAAAATAAAATTAGAATTGTTATCTCAAGTAAAATCAACTGTTAAAATAATGATTAGTATTTATTTTTCGAGCAAAAATATTTCAGTTGTCCTCCCTTTAATTGATTATAAAGCGATTCACCTACCTTTTATGGCCTCTTGGAATTTTTTGGTTTTAGGACGGGATTGTTATGAAGGTATTTTCTCGCGATAAAAAAAGATCTACTCGCTAAAACGAGATTTGTGCTACAGCACGAAAATTATTTAGTACTTGAGTGACCTGACGGTAATTTTGCAAACTGATTTCTTTGCTTATACCCTAAAATTTTCAAAGTTGATCGAGGGTCTATATGTCTCTGGACGCAAAACGTCAATGGTAAAAAAAAACAGAAAAAGATTTTCAGAAAAGAAGTCCTGTACATAAAAATAATATTTGCTGGATACTGTACTGTTTCTATACTAGAAAAAAAAAATTTGGAATGCCACTGGCGAAGCAAGATTTCAACGATGGAAGAAATTCTTATAAATATAGAAAAACTTGCAAAAGTTTACCAAAAAAAAAATAAAAAAAAAATAAAAAACTGTAGAAGTGACCTAATCATCCGTATTTCCGAATTAATTTCCCCAAACCGGAACCGCTGTCACCATTCTAATAAATTGGGGTGACTACCGCTGTCACCATTCTAATAAATTGGGGGGTTAGGTGTGATTATTTAGGATTGAAGCTGTAAATAAATCTAATAAACCCCTCTAATGAATTGTCTCCACTCTGATAAAGGCTGTCACCATTGTAGAAGACGTCTGTCTCAATCTCCTTATCAATGCCTCTACAATTCTTAGGAGATACTTATCCCTGCGAGCGGGGCAAGGCTTACTGGTTCCACTAGTCTGGACTGACTGGTTCCGCCCTCGCGGATTTACAAGAGGGTAGGGAAATTTTTGGAAAGAAGGGAATTAAGGACTTCTTGGTCTCAGGTCCTGCAAAGAGTGAGAGGCTATGGGCTTACGTTAGAAGCCGGAGCACTGCATAAGCGAAATGTGTATCTGTTCTAGTCTCGACCTGTAACGGCTAGGAATAACAAAACAAATTTCGAGTTTACCATGTATTAACTAGACTGTACACTACAAAATATCAGTTATGACCAAAATGTTCGATAAGGCAAGAAGGGAGACGAGAAGAGACAAGCAATCAATTAAAGGTCGGACAACCCGTATCATTAGATATACCTTGGGTTAGTATATAGATCTTAGTTACCTTTGCGTATCTAGGCTCTAGCTAGTGAATACGCCTCCAGTCTTACAGGGATTTGAGATTGCGAACCTTCGAATCTCCAGTTGCCGACACTTATACGTCACACTATCCCGTCGAGTTAAATAGCGCGTCCACTGGCTGCGTATCGTCCGATCTCCACACTATGGCGTGGAGCGTCTAGAGTGCCAACTTCCCACTAGTTTCCCCTCGCGTGGGACCCTCTCAGGCGCCGCGCTATTACTGAACTGTCTGACCCACTTCATTCCGTTTTTTATGTATCGCCAACTCGTACCTTAGATTCTTTATGTCACGTCCGAAGTGGAGATTTGTTTTTACGATTTCACTGATTATGCCATCTATTCCATGTGTTAAACTGGATCACGCTATGTAAAACTTCTTAGTCAGCTCAATTCTTCTCACTTGTTTAACAATTCGTACCTTGTATTAATTTCCAACAAGGTCTAAGTGTCGTAATTTTTTAAACATTCAGGCTTGTGTTAAACTGGGTCAATTGTTTTATTTTTAATTTGAAATGTATACGTTAAACTGTGTCGAATTTATTCTTTATTAATTTGGAATATATAATAATTACTTAAATAATTATTACTCTTTACTAGGCTAATTATCACTTAATTTTTCATTCTTTATTTCCTTGCTGTTTACATTACACAATTTTGTACGACAAATATAGTACTCTAGGAAAACTAACTCCCTTCTTCAACGCTAAATGGAAACTGCTGAGTTGTCTCTTTTAGAGGGTTACATAGGTGGTAACCGTCGCGTCGGCCAATTGCCTGTTTAAAAATGTCACGCATTTGAGCTCGTTTGGCATATCTACTTTTTACGCCGCAAAATTCATCACTTGCATTCACCGGTCACTATGGAATTTCCATTGTCAAAGCCTAATTTTATCACTTCTCGGCTTCTGGCTAAGATTAAAGTGTAGTATAATGATTTTATCAGCTTAATATCTGATACGACTTGCATTTAAGGCGTTGGATTGGATAATGAACAGCACATTATATATCTAACGGTATATAATTTTATCCGACTCACAGTCCGTCCTTCTCGCATTAAGACATTTCTCTAAACACATATATACCAACAGACTAATTGTAGATGCGCTTGAAAAGCTAAGAAGTAAAAATTACAATTGACAACTAATGACAATTCACAAATTCAAAACATTTACGTCAATAAATATTAAAGTAACTATGCTTGAATTAACATTTGACAACAATTTTCAGTGTTTATGAGATAACTTTTTGTGTCCATTATTATTTTTACTTATTTTATCTTTTTAAAGTATTTACTTCAGAAAGTCATGGCAGGAACCGATGGACGGCATTCCGAACATTTAATTTAAAATAATTATTATGCATAATTTGGTTACTTTAAAGTACATTATTAATTAAATCATTAGTTGTAATTTAGTTGAGTTTAAATTAAAAAAAATTATTTTTGTACCCTTAAAAAAATATTTTAGTTAAAAATGTAATGTCGTTAAATAGAGAATTAAATTCTCGTTTAAATGAGGTGTCGCATTATACCGATTTCTATTTAATAAAATTATCGATTACGTCACTACACCTACACCGGTTATAACATGGGTATTTTATAACAAAAATCGACCTGTTTCGGGATTTCCCTCAAAACTCAACGGTTCTCGAAATAATGATAATATTCCATAATTTAGCCGTTCACTGTACAGTTAATATTACCTGAAATTTCATCTAATCATTAAGTATTAAATGATCTTATATTTCTTTCATTTTCTCCTTTACAAAGTGAGATAAGAAATAATGGTTTTTAAATCAAGTCAATGTTGTAAAAAACGAAATATTTAGTTTTTTTTAAAGTGTTAGTCTATTATTTATTTAAAGAACTAGCTAACCCGCCGAACTTTCATATCGCCTTTAAGTTAAATAGTACATCAAAAGTTCAATAAACTCCTCTTTCAACTCTGTTAAGTAATAGAAATCAACAGAAGTAAAAGAAAAATTAACAGAGTTATTGCTAACATGTTAAAGAAATCCTTTATTTTGACAAATGATATTCAATACTTTTGTATAATATAAAATTAACCTATAAATGATCCTGTTTGCTATTTATATACTTAATACTAGATTAAAAATTAAAATAAGATAATTGAAAAGTGTAAAACGTTGAATTTAATTAAATTGTTATTTAAAGAATACTACAATCCATAATACTCATCTTACAATATGGAAGAACCATTTGATATAGCTAGTTTAGCTGGCGCAAATGATGAAGAAATAAAGTTGTTAGAAATACTTATGAATATTATCGGTATAAGGTAAAACTTGAAGATTTACTTATAGAGAATAGTAATAATTTATACAATATTCATTAAATAAAACAAAACATACAACTTTGATCAAATATCTATATAAATACTAGCTGACCCGGCCACGATTTGCTGTGGCTTGGTTATGTGCAAGTTTCGAAGAGCGACACCTAGTGGCGTAAATCAGCGAAGTTGTTAGTACTATATGAGCTGCAAATAAAATGACTTAAACTTGTTTATTTAATACAATTATTATTGTAATTATATCAATAATTAACTGGGAAAAATTTTGAATTTATTTTTAACTGTAAAAATTCGTAAGTATATTTTTTACGTTTAGATTTCATTATTTGGCATTTAAGATTGGGGTAACAAGGTTATTAAAAGTTTAACATTGAATGTAGTAAATAAAATTAATTATTAAATTGCACTATTACTAATAATATGGATGCAATAATAAAAACTGGATTCACTGTCAGAATGTTCCAACCATGGCTAGGTGCAAGTTTTGATGGTGTTGTAGTTAAGAATGATATTATTTTAAGAATAGTAGAATTTAAATGCCCTGAAATATATAGAGGAGGATGTTTTTTTAAGCAAAAGTCACATTTACTACACGCAGTGTCAATTCCAAATATATATTAGTTGCCAAAGCATCTGTAATTTATTTTTATGGTCACCAGCAGGTAGTTATTGTGTACCTGTTTATCGTGATGAGACATTTATAAAAGCTGTTGTGCTCCAATGTGGAAATTTTTTTAATGCACTACATACCTGAAGTGTACAAAATATTAAATAAAACCAGTACTAATGAAAGTTATTGTATGTAGTGTATAACAACAAATGTGTTTTTTCTGGAAATGATATTTCTAATAAAAAAGTGCAAAGGTTACAATAAAATAATATAGAGCTTAATAATGCCTAATATTTTATGTGGTAATAATATTTATGTTAATAATGTATTTTGATTAATTATTATATATATATATATATATATATATATATATATATATATATATATATATATATATATATATATATATATATATATATATATATATATATATATATATATATATATATATAGTGTATATAGCGACGCTAAGAATACAATTCTTTGGTAGG
Organism: Diabrotica undecimpunctata; assembly: GCF_040954645.1. Classification (NCBI taxonomy): domain Eukaryota; kingdom Metazoa; phylum Arthropoda; class Insecta; order Coleoptera; family Chrysomelidae; genus Diabrotica; species Diabrotica undecimpunctata. The sequence goes on along the minus strand of NC_092803.1, from coordinate 114,551,762 downwards.
TAACTTTCGGGAAAGCGTCAAATCAAGGATCGGCTAGAAATGGTATAAGCCAGTTTAGTGTAGAACTTTATTCTAAATGTGAAATTTTCGGTGATAGGCTGTCACCTTCATCAGCACCTAAATGGAAAACTTATTTAGTACAAATGGTGGAAGTTAACATTTAAAAACCTACATTGAAAATGTTCAGTTGGTCCTAGTGGTGAAGAACACTGTCATAAATATGTTGTTAAAAATATTAAAAAATACATTTAAAATTTTTAATAAAAACATTACAACACAAAAGGGTATTTTTACAAATACAACACAAAAACATCTAAAACCCAACAAAAACCGCATCTTCATGTTTAAAGTAAAGAAGAAGAATTTTTCTTCTTTTTTGATGACAATGTTTCTGATTTCTGTCAATATCTAGATGTCACATGTAACAAGGTTATATTTACGTAGACGACCTGATATGTGCAGTCCCTGCTGACAAAATCAACTACACTCTTAACGTTTTCAACTCATATAACACTCACCTACAATTTACTGTCGAAACAGAAGAAAACAATATGGTGCCATTCCTCGACACCAATGTAACCAGACATGAGGATAATACAGTAAGGTTGGACTGGTACAGAAAGAAAACATTCTCAGGTAGATATGTGCCTTTTCACTCGTATCATCCGGATGAGCAGAAGATTAACATCATCAAAGGTCTGAAAAACAGAATAAAAAGAATTTGTCACCCTTCTAACTACAATAAGAACATCAAGTTACTTTATGAGATTCTTAGAAAAAATCACTATCCTAAGATGCTGCTTAACAAACTGCTCTTCCAAGATATGACAACGGCAAGAACACACCAAAGACAAACATTAGAAGGAGAACCAGTAGAACTTTTCTATGGGAGATTGTCTTATATCAGGGGTTTATCACCACAGATCACAAACCTTTTCAGACAGTTCAACATAGTGATAGCAAATTCAGTGTACCAAAGGTTAGGGACATACTTTACTCACCTGACAGAGAGAGTTAAAAAACTGGATAACTTTAATGTAGTGTATTCTATTTCATGTGGTTCCTGTTCAGAAGTGTATGTCGGTCAAACTAGCCAGAAACTCTCAAAAAGAATAGCTTTGCACAAGAGTGATGTTGTGAGGAAGCCTACTAGTACAGCTTTTAGCCAACATATTAAGAATACTGGACACATTGCTAACTATGAAAATGTGGAAGTACTAAAAAGAGTTGACAACCAATTTAAAAGAAATTTCATAGAAATGTGCTACATCCATAACTGCAGCTCTTCTATGAACTGTAAGAAAGATGTTGAAAACTTAAGTTGTATTTATTCTTTTTTGCTTCAGCAGGACTTGACTAGATGTAACAGGTTGAAAAATGGAGGTAACTTATCATAACATACACAGATGACCTGCTTGCACTTGAGAGCAGACTTCATTTCCCTGCTATTTTGGTTCTTTAAAAGATTTTTTCCAATTTCCCTATTATTGCTTGAGGTGCAGATGTAAATATAACCTTGTTACATATGACATCTAGATATTGACAGAAATCAGAAACATTGTCATCAAAAAAGAAGAAAAATTCTTCTTTTCTACCTTTAACATGAAGATGCGGTTTTTGTGGGGTTTTAGATGTTTTTGTGTTGTATTTGTAAAAATACCCTTTTGTGTTGTAATGTTTTTATTGAAAATTTTAAATGTATTTTTTAATATTTTTAACATATTTATGACAGTGTTCTTCACCACTAGGACCAACTGAACATTTTCATTGTAGGTTTTTAAATGTTAACTTCCACCATTTGGACTAAATAAGTTTTCCATTTAGGTGCTGATGAAGGTGACAGCCTATCACCGAAAATTTCACATTTAGAATAAAGTTCTACACCAAACTGGCTTATACCATCTCTAGCCGATCCTTGATTTGACGCTTTCCCGAAATTTACCTACCAAAGAATTATATATATATATATATATATATATATATATATATATATATATATATATATATATATATATATATAAATATATATATATATATACATATATATAAAATATATATATATATATATATATATATATATATTGTTATGCTATGTAAAATTGAAAATAATATTGGTGCTCTTAATATATTTCAAAGTATAAAATATAATAATTCAAAATATTTCAACTGATAAACTATAAAAGATATTTCGAAGAAATGAAAGTCCATTACCTATCTTTGGATTACCTGTAGTAAACAAAATTTAAAGATATGCATAAATTATTTTCTTTGTAAAATATATTTGAGTGAACGTAGTGAAATAATGGAATAATGCCAGTGGATTTTCCAAATAGACTTGTACGCCGATACGGTGAATAAGACAATAGAATCGAAATATTTAAAATGTATAATTCTCCGTTAGTTTTTAAGAATTTGTAGAAACGATTAGCATGTTAACAGTTTTTAGGAAAGTTAAAATTGTAGGTAAAATTGTTGTTTGTTATCTAAATGGTAGATGGGGATAAATATGACGAACTTTGATTGGCGGAGATTGGAAAAAGTCAGATAGCTATGTAGGAATGAGAGTTTAGCTAGATTTTTGAGGGGGAAAAGATAATCAGTTGTTTTCCAAAGGTGGAAGGCGAACAGTCGTTGTTCTCTGGTGGTTCCCAAGTGATAGTAAGCATTAGAAGTGAATGTTTGTGAGTTTTCTTGGAGTTAGTGTATCTGACGGAAGCTGATCCAGAAAAATATTGTAAGTTATACTTTTCTACTTATATATTCCAAGAGTCACTGTTCAGGCCGGAACGAGAGATTCAGTTTATCGGGAGGAGAAGAGGCTAGCATTTTTTGAACGATACGTGCATCTGAAGGAGATCATTGAACACGAGAAGCTCGCAATAATTTGTTGTGAGATTGCTGATTACCTAGGGAACTTCTAAGAATAGATAGTGTAGGCTACAAGGAACAAGGATTTGGACAACTCATCACCAGAGAGATAGTTTTTTTTTTCATTCGTCAATTTTTCTTTATCAACAAAGTTTTCTTTATTGCTTCAGAAAAGATAAAAATATTTATCAGCAGATATAGAACAACAATTTTGATTTGAAATTTTAATTTATATAGTATATAACATTAATTTTTGAAGGTTCACGTACGTAGAACAAAATTTTGATAATCATTATATAAGATATTTTTTTGTTGAAGATCTTTGAGTGTGAATTTTATTTCAATATTTAATTTTGTATCATATATGTTTATTATTCCGGTATTCCTTAGACCTTACCTATCATATGTAAAGCATAGATATTGAAGCACGAATATAACCCTGAGATAAGAGAATTGAATAGTGTGATAAAATCATAATTGCATTATTTAAATAATTAATTAATTAATTAATTAGCTAATTAATTGCTTGGCGCACCTCTGACTTTTAATATCAAATTAATATATATATATATATATATATATATATATATATATATATATATATATATATATATTGATTTATATATATATATATATATATATATATATATATATATATATATATATATTGATTTATATATATATATATATATATATATATATATATATATATATATATTGATTTATATATATATATATATATATATATATATTGATTTATATATATATATATATATATATATATATATAATTTCTACTGATTATCAATCATTTTCACTTTTGTCGCAATTGTTGGAGGCTCTAGATTTACTAATACACAACATATATGTATTATGTCATCAACTTTGTCATATAAATATTCAGATATTTTATTTAAAATAGTATAAGTTCTCAGACGTTTCATTATTCTTTCAACATTTATCCTGACTCTGGCTGTATTATAAGTTTGCTCAGTTTCTTCTTGAGAAAATTCTTTTTCCCTTGTCGTCTCAACGGAATTAGTACCTCTAAAATTGTCTATTCCGCTGTACGCTCTGCACTAGGATATTCGTGTATAGTATACGAAATATCTTAGGCACTTATCCAATGGTAGAACTGGACGTAGGTTTATTTATTATCAAGTCTTGAAAAAGACTTGGTATAAATTTCTTACATGAAAACTATTTATATTGGTGGAAATGAAACACAGTTTCAGTTGAAAATACAAAGACAACCTCAGAGTCTTAGGATGATGAAGTCAGGGCAGAGCCCCAGTGATCGGCTCCCTAGAGTTTAGGGCTCTAGGAGAGACCGAGGTAAAATCTGGACTGTCTTTGGCTTGGATTAATTGTAGCGTTGGTTTTTGTGAGTGTGTGTTTTTTATCTTCTGTATTGGATGTGTCTAATGTCCTGCTTTAGGCTTGTGCCTCTTCAGGACGTGTTTCCTTTTTTTGGTGGGTGTGGCACTGGGATTTTGGAAGTGTCCACTGGTGTTGCGGTGTTGTTGGTGGTTGTGCTGCTTTGCTAGTCCTGGACAATCGGGGGCGAAAGGGTTAGAAGTGAACGGTTCCTTTCAGAATATTTTTTGGTCTAAAACAGAATTAGTAAATATATGAAATTTATATGTTTATTAATTTAAAAAATCAATTTAATTTTTGAGTGAATATCGCGACGCGTGAGGGCAGCTGTGGACTGGTACCTCTAAAAACGACGGGGTATCATTGTGCAATGGGATCGGAAAACCACAGAAAACCGATCCCGACGAGCAGGTAGTTTTTAGAATGCTTTGGGCTCTGAGGTTTTGGCCCCGGATGGTGCGAATTGTATAACTCCTGCTCAGAGAGGAAAGCCTCTCATTGATGGGCTGGATGTTCGACAGGCGATGAATGAGTGCAGAGGGATAGTCGCGTCGTTTTCTGTTAAGTTTACGTAAGATTCTCCTTTCCAGTGAGATTAGTCTATTGTTGAGGTGCTTTGGCATCACAGCACAGACGCAAGATCTGTACTCGATGACCGGTCTGATAAATGTTTTGTAAGTATGGATAAGTGTACGTGGTTGAGTGCGGCCGAATCTGCCAGTAAGAGCGTTGAGAAGTCCGAGTCGGCTCCTAACCTTACTACAGGTTTTTTCAGTGTCGTCCCTCCAGCTTAATGTTTGTGTAAACAACACGCCGAGGTAATCGACCTGGTTTCGGAGACGGAGTCGTTCTCCCCATAGACTCAAATTGTGACTTTCGGTGATGATAGGTGTAATGTATTGGCTGCGATATGGGTGTCTGAAAAGGATCATCTGTGTTTTTTTAGGGTTAGGTGTCACTCTCCATCTCTGGCACCATTGTTCAACAAGGAGCAGATGATCTCGAGCGAACCTAAGTACAGAGTCGACGTGTGGTGTGGTAATAAGGAGTGCCGTATCGTCTGCGTATAGTAAGGTAGTTGTATGTGTATATCTGGGATTGGGGAAGTCGCTGTTGTATATTGTGTAAAGTATTGGTGCCAACACGGAACCCTGAGGGACTCCCGCAGTGGGAGTGAAGGATGTAGAGTATCGATCACGCTCCTTGACTGTAATCCGCCGTTGAGAGACATAGGAGTGGATGAATCTGACGAATGGAGTAGGTAGCCCGATGCTCACGAGTTTCTTGACCAGTCCCACATGCCAGACTTGGTCGAAGGCTTTTTGAACATCGAGGAAGATGCCTAGTGACAAATTGCCGTCGTTCAGACTTTGTGTAAGGTGTGTGACGATTTCAGTCAATGCCGTTTTGGTAGAGTACCCTTCTCTAAAGCCGAATTGGTAAGGTGGGATGATGTTGTGTTCTGTGGCGAAGTCTACGAGTCTTTCTTTAAGGATCCTCTCGAAGACTTTCGCCAAGGAGTTCAGGAGAGATATCGGCCTGTAAGAGTGTGGGTTGGTACGCGGCTTGCCCTTTTTCAAGAGCATAATTGTATGTGCTACTTTCCAAGGTTTTGGGAAGTAGCAGAGTTTAAGAGTGGCATTGACTATGTTCGTCAAGTATACAGTGACGCTCAGCGGGAGGTGACGCACACAGTTCCTGGCAATCTTGTCAGGCCCCGGTGCGGTTGATTTGCCGATTTGGCAGAATTGTATGAATGTTTGGTGATCCACAGGCGCCATGATTGGATGTTCATGGGGTGCCTGAGGGTCGAAAGGGGTTCTGAGCAGTCGTGTTATGTCTCTCACTGCGCGATCACAGAAGGCATGATCGAATCTCGGATCGTCTGGAGATACTAAGGTGTTCTGTAGGTGGGTTTTGAAAGCTTCTGCTTTCTGTTCGTTTGAGTTAATAATTTGATTGTTCACCACAAGGTGAGAAGGATTATTGGTTTTTTGTTTGGTTAGGCATTTGAATTTTTGCCAGAATTTGCCGCTGTCGCGGTAATCAAGACTGGAGGTCACTGCAGCCCATTGTCTGGACTGCAGATTGTTGACCTGCAGTTTGATCGCCGCAGACAGACGGTTGTATTCTGTTTTGACGAGGGGATTGCGTGTGCGTTGGAATTGACGGAGGAGACGTCTCTTTTGTTTGATTTTATCGATGATAAACTGAGGTAGAGGTGGTTTGTTAGGGTTGATTACCCTATTAGGGACCGACAAATCAACTGCTTGATTTATCAGGTTAGTAATTACCGTGATACCTCGGTCGATATCATCTGGGTACATAAAATTGCCTAACTCTGGAGTGTAATTTGACAAGTATGTTTGGAAGAGTTCCCAGTTGGCGCGTTTGTAGTCTCTTATTACTTTAGGAGGGTCAGGAGGTGGAGGATTTAGTATCTGTTCCTTAACCAGCAGAGGAAGGTGATCCGACGTTATAGAATCGCCCAGGAAGCATTCGTCAGCCAGTCGATCAATTAGGTCGTACGTGCATACGATATGATCGATGACTGACAGGCCCTGTGGACCCACAAACGTCGGTTCACGGTTACGAATGCGGTGTAGGGGGAGGTTAAGGAGCAAATCCGAGAGAACATTGCCCGCACGGTTCGATGCCGTGTCGCCATATCTGGTGTGTCTGGCATTAAAGTCTCCTAGAATGATAGCTCCTAGTCTTTGGCAAGCAAGCAAGCAATTTGATTAAACCCAGCCTATGAGACATGTTCACCCCTAAGAATTACGTTCGGGTGTAACAATTCATTGGAGCGAGGTGTGTTAACTCGAGTATATACAGGAGTCACCCCACCGCGCTCCAATGCTCTAGACCATCCCTTTCCCCCCTATAGCACTCTGATGCGCGATAGGGGCACAACTATCAGCCAAATGCTCTTCATGTGGAGGTCCTGGGTAATAGAACCCCAACATGGTTTCCTAACCGATTGCAAAACTCAGGACAGCGCATTGTCGCTATGATCCTGTTATCATGATGTGGCTTATCCGCGAACTAAAATTGCTTACTTGGGCCTCAAGTCTCCGCTCTGAGCCTAGGCTCAGTTCGGCGACTTGGTGCTCAAGGGGTTGGGCCCTACGTGCCCGGGTTTTGGGGTTTTTGTTAATTTTTTTTTTGGTGGCTTACGCCGGTTTTTGTTAGTATTTTTTAATTTTTTTGGTGGCCGAAGCCGATTTTTTGTGTTTTTTATGATTTTTTTTTGTAGGTGGCCCTGAAACAAAAAATCAGAATTAGTGTAAAGTCCATACTATAACATTGAAAATATATATATATATATATATATATATATATATATATATATATATATATATAAACAATATAACAATATAGACTTTATCGTCTATAGGCAACTGGGCCTACTCTGTGCTTTGCGATAGTCTTTGGTGTTTTGAGCTACGAACTGTCTTCTGTGTGCGTTGTTGTTATTTTTGAGGTGTTTTCTCTCTGGTGTTTTTGTTTTCTCTCTAGTGTTTTGTTTTTTTTTCTCTCTGGTATTATTTTCTCTCTAGTGCTTTTTATTTTATTCTACTATTTGTTGTTTTGGTCTTTTGTGCTTCCATCTGTGGAAAGCGTCATACCTCATCATCTCTCTAAGTATGTAATTGGGGTGATTCTCTATATCTGCAAACTTTGTTCTGGCTTTTTCTTTCATCGTGTCTGTCACTCTGATTTGTTGCAATTCTCTGAAGAGGAATCTTTCTGCAACGTATCTTGGTACGTTGACTGCTTCTCTAAGGCTGTTGTTGTGAGCCGCTTGTATTTTCTTTTTTGATGTTTTGCATACATGTCCCCAGGCGAGGGATGCATATGTCAGTATGGGCAGTATTATGCTGTTTATTAGTCTTATCTTTGTTTTTAGTCTGAGTTTACTTTTCCTCCCTGTTAGTCCTCTTACAGAAGCTCTTGCCATGTTTGCCTTTTGTACTGTGGCTTCTACGTGTTTGTTGAATGTTAGTCCTTTATCCATAATTACTCCGAGGTATTTGGCTTCGCTTTTCCACTCAATGGGATTGTCTTGCACAGTTACCTGTTCTTCTGGTTGCTGATGCCGCTTTTTGAAAAGTACAGCCTGTGTCTTATCGGAGTTTATTGCTATTTTCCATTTTAAACTCCATTCTTCTATGTCGTCTAGTGCTGTTTGGAGGTTATTCACCGCAGTGTCTATGTTTCTATGTTTGGCCGCTATCGCTGTGTCGTCGGCATATAGGCTTAATAGTGTACCTGGTGTTCTAGGTATGTCTGCTGTGTATATTGAGTACAGTAGGGGTGACAGTACCGCTCCCTGTGGCACTCCAGCCTCCGGGTTCCCGAGTTCGGATAGGACTTGTCCTATCCGGACTCTGAAACGTCGGTTGCTCAAGTACGACGAGATCAGCCTTGTCATTGCTCCACTGTACCCGTATCTTCTCATTTTGTATATTAGTCCTTTATGCCAGACTCTGTCGAAAGCTTTGCTTACGTCAAGGAAGGCTGCTCCTGTGTATTGTTTATCGTTGAATCCAGCTGCTATGTACTCTGTTAGTCTGAGCACTTGTAGCTCACTGGAGTGTTCTGATCTGAAGCCGAATTGGGCTTCAGGTATTATTTCTAATCTGTCTGTTTCCGCTTGTAATCTGCTGAGTATGATTCTCTCTACAATCTTACTGATTGCAGGTAGTAAGCTTATTGGCCTGTAATTTTGCGGGAACGTGCTGTCTTTTCCGGGCTTTGGTAACATTATGACATGGGCCTCTTTCCATCTGTTCGGGAATTTCTTGAATCTTAGCATTGCATTAATGATGTTAGTTATACTATAGCTCTCGCTGGTAGGTATTTTAGTGCCCTATTAGTGATTTGGTCAGGTCCGGGTGCTTTTTTCGGCGAGCTATTTTTGATCAGTTCGTTTATCTCCTCTGGTGTTGTATGAGGGATAATTTCGTATGGATTATCAGGTCTTTCTCTTTGTCTTTCGACTTCTTCTATGAAGTCGATGTCTTCGTCTGGGTGGTAATTTAATGTACACTCTCTCTCGAGAGTACTCCTCATTACCTCTGCTTTTTCCTCTATGGTGTATACGATTCCATTTTCCCCGTGTAGTGGGGGGATTGGTTTTCTGTCGGTTCTTAAAATCCTCTGGAGTCTCCAGAGGTTTTGCATGTGTGGTCCTTGTTCTTCCATATCTCTTATGTGATTGTCCCAGCTTTCACTACGGTGTTGTTGTAGTGCTGTTTTGACCTCTCTGTTTAGTCTGTTTGATCTGTTTTTGTCTGCCTGATTCCTTGTCCTTCTTGCTGTTTGCTTTGCTCTGTTCTTTTCCCTTATCAAGTCTTTTATTGCTTGTGGTATATCCTTAAATCTTCCAGAATGCATTTCTACTTCCTCTTCTGTGGTGCTGTTTCTGAGCGCTTGTTGGATGATGTTTTCCAACTCTAGGACTTTGTCTTCTATTTCTCGTGGGGTTTCTATCACTGGAACTATATTTATTCCAGTGCTCACGAGTCTCTTAAAGTTTGTCCATTTTGTTTTCTTTTTAATTCTTCTGATTGAGCTTTCTTCCTCCCACGTACCTAGTTCTAATAGGATGGGATTGTGGTCGGTTGTGCCTTCGTTTAATGTTTGTAATTCTGTTTGTAGTCCTAGGTTTTTTGCTACTACTATATCTATGTGTGTGGGAAGTCCGTTTCCTGGATAGTGAGTAGGGTCTGTTGGGCCCATTGCCATAATGTCTTCATTATTTTCGATGTAGGTATTTAATAGTCTTCCATTTCTGTTCGTAGCTCTGTCGTTCCAATTAGGGGATCTTGCGTTTAGGTCTCCTATTATTATTGAGGGTTCGTTATTTAAGAACGTGTTCAGGTCGTCGTCGATCAGTAGATCTTGTGGTCTCACGTAGGCGGAGGTAATGTTGACTTCTCCTTGCCTCATTTGTATTCTTACTGTTGTTGCTTGCATAGTATTTAGTTGCGGTGTTATTATTCTGATGTGCTCTATGCCTTTTTTCACTAAGATTGCTGTGCCACCTGATCTTGCTGTGTTGTCGTTCCTATATATGTCGTATCCTGGGAATTTTATACTTATGTTGTTTGTAAGTTTTGTTTCTTGTATTGCAACGACATCCATTTCGTATCTATTGACCAGTTCGTCCAGTATATTCTGGTTGGTCCTTATGCCTCCTGGATTCCAGGAGCCTATCCTCAAGTATCCCCTATTTGCTTGCACTAGTTCAGTGCTAGCTTTATATCTGCTATCGCCTCGTTGACTACTCTAGTTAGTAACTCTTTCACAGAGTTAACTAGGCCGTCTTGGTGTTGCCTTGAGATAAGGATGGTGTTTTCCTTATCTTGTGCTTTTGTTGTTGCTGCCTGGGCGTATGATGGGCCGCCGGGAGTGATATGTGGCCTTCTTTGCGCCGTTGCGTTCTGTCTTTGTTGGGGCTGCTGTTGACGTCCCCATGTAGGGCATCTTGGGCATCCCCTGAAATTTGCTGGGTGCTGTCCTTGGCAATTTGCACATTTTGCCTTTTGGTCTTTGGGCAATTGGCAGCTCTTGCTGGAGTGTTCCTCTCCGCATTTTACGCAGCGGGGTGCTTTAAAGCACGCTCTCTGCGCGTGATGGTAGCCCTGGCAGTTGAAGCACTGTGTGGGCCCTGTTGCTTTGCGTAAGTCCTCTGTGCATCAGGTTAGTGATGCCTTTTAGCTTTTCGGTGTCCTCCCTCTCCACCGTCATGACAAACATTGGTAAGTGTCTTCTATCGCTTTTTCTTGAAGTCATGTTCTTAATCGACACGACTTCTATGTCATACTCATCTCTGATGGCCTCGAACATCTCAGTCGTGTTCGTAGTTGGAGGTAACCCTCTCAAAACCATCCTTGGTTTGATGTCTTCTTCTAATGGGAATGCAATCCATTGAATTGGATTTTCTTCATTGAATTTCTCAATGATTTTCACCATTTTGCGGTAGTCCTCGGGGTTCTTTGCTTGGATGAGTGTTTCCCTTCCACTTCTCGACAGCTTGTTCGCTGTGATTATTTGTTGTTTTTGTGCAATACTTAGTATTGCACCTATATATCTCACACTCTGTAATTTGATTACAGGTGGTTTTGCCCAAGTTTTCTTGGGAGCGGCTTCAATGTCCATCTGTGACGGAGACGGAGGACGCCGATCGGCTTTAGCTTCACCTTCCTGATGTTGTTTCGGAGGGGTGAGGGGTGGGAAATCTTCTTTTCTTCCTTTTGTTGTTTTTTCTTCTTTTTGTGAATTTTTTGGGATTGTTCCCGTAGCTTCGGCTTGAGTATTCTTTGGGATGGCTCCTGTGGTTTTTTGTTTCTTTTTTCCCTGAGTTTTAGGGTTTTCCTCCGGTTTTGCCTGATTTTTCAGGTTGTCTTCTTGTTTGTTTTTCTGTGCCTGGTTTGCCAGGTTTTCCTCGGGATTTTTTGAGTTCAGTTGGTTGAACTTCTTGTCCATGTGCTCGATGATGGACTTTTGTGAGGCTACCATTGTGTCTTGGAGCTCTTGTATCTTTTTCCTTAAAGATGCTATTTCTGCATCTTTTTCTTTTAGTAGTGTCCTTAATGCATGTAGTTCAGACTTGTCGTCCTCGCTACTTCTCTGTCTGGTCCTTTTTTGCGTTAGCCTTTTTGGTGTATCGTCGTCGGTAGTTTGTGGTTCTTCGCGGTTTCCCTCCGCTCTGTCTTTTGTCCTCTTCTTCTTGTTTTTGGGACGTTTGAATTCCCCTTCGTTATCTTGTTTTTCGTCTTCTATCGGTAGTTCCTTGAATATTTCGTAGTTTGCGCTGTCATCATCCATGGGGGGTAGTGCGTCGTAGATGTTACAGTGGAGTTTCCTCTCACTGTAACCATATGGGGTGGGACTGGGGGGTGCCTTTCTGTCAGGCGGGGAACGAGAGCGATCCATTTTGGGGGACGGATATCTGAATGTGGATGAGGGCTTTTTTGTCATCCGTCTGGCCCGTTGCCAGCACGGTTTCTGGGTGCCACCCAGTGACCTCTTTCGCGGTAGTTCACGCTTTAGGCAGAACTAAAGCGGGGATCCTCTTGAGTTTCTCAATTCTCTGACCCTGGGGCCGTGTCTGCCAGATATAGAGTTCTAAACAACTATATCCCACAGTGTCATCCCAACGGAGGCACAGAGAATATCCCGACGGGCAAGCCCGTATGCTTTTTCGCTTTCCTACGCCTCAATTTTGGCCTCCGTGAAGATCTGATTTAAAAAACAAATCTCCCCGGCTAACCTAGTTGTGACGTAGGATTTTGCCTCTCTTTTTCAGGCCTAGGCGCTGTTAACGCCAAGTCTCCGCTACCGTGCTTACATACACGGCACGAACTGATAAGTTCGGCTCGGACTTGGTCGCTGCAGCTCCTCGGCGGTGTCGCTAGTCGCTCTTCGGTACGTCTGCTGTGTTCGACTGCTGGAGTCGAACTACTAGTCTCCGTCTCGTCCTAGTCTTTGGCTTGGAATTCAACTAATATTTATACATAATATTTTACAAGATTCCGAGCCAAAAGACCAATGAAAAAATTGAAATTGGTAAGGAAGGCGGGGCGATGCGCGCCAAGGATGCTCAATGGTCACTCTGACCGAGCACTTGGCGACATCCCCCCTCCTTTGGAGACTCTGAGGCTGTGAAAAATTTTATTAAAAATTAAAAAAAAGAATACAAGTATAGTTTAAGTAAAAATACGACGAAAATTACAAGTGAAGGTAAGTAAAATACGACGAACAAAATATAGAAAAAGAATATTTAAAATGTCTTTGAAAAATACACAACACTTAACTTGAACCTGGGGGGCCGGATGTTTCTGCATCTCCCTCTGTGGCAGGCTCCATCTGTGGTCGGTGTACCATTTCCCTCGGCGGGTTCGTCTTCCTCTCTGCAATCAGGTTGTCCATGGCTACGTCCAGCCGGTAGTAGCTTGCTCCCTATGTGGCGTTCAGTTACCAGGTAAGCACTACGTGCTACTCCGGGGGACATTTCGGTAGCTTCCGGGGCTGAAGCTTCGAAAAAGGTTGACTCGTTGAGACATCTGGTACACGTAAGGCATCCGGACTGCTGCAGAGCTCGATGGCGGAGTATTAGAGTATAGTTTTCTAATACTCCGCGGCTCTCCCCACTGTTCTCTTGACTTCAACCCATGTTGAAGTCAATTGTGTGTGTCCAACTGTGCATCGAGCTGGGTCGTGGTTCGGAAATAAATCCATGATTGGGCGCCATGTCGTCTCAACGGAATTAGTACCTCTGAAATTGTCTATTCCGCTGTACGCTCTGCACTAGAGTATTTCGTGTATAGTGTACGAAATATCCTAGGCACTTATTCAATGGTAGAACTGGACGTAGGTTTATTTATTATCAAGTCTTGAAAAAGACTTGGTATAAATTTCTTATATGAAAACTATTTATATTGGTGGAAATGAAACACAGTTTCAGTTGAAAATACAAAGACAACCTCAGAGTCTTAGGATGATGAAGTCGGGGCAGAGCCCCGGTGATCGGCTCCCTAGAGTTTAGGGCTCTAGGAGAGACCGAGGTAAAATCTGGACTGTCTTTGGCTTGGAATTCAACTAATATTTATACATAATATTTTACAAGATTCCAAGCCAAAAGACCAATGAAAAAATTGAAATTGGTAAGGAAGGCGGGGCGATGCGCGCCAAGGATGCTCAATGGTCACTCTGACCGAGCACTTGGCGACACCCTCTCCAAAAAAAAGCGGCATAACAAGAAGATTTTTTTTTGTCTTGACTGTTAATCGTAGTTTGGATATCTGGGAATCCTTTATCTGCCAATACTACATCCTCTTCTTCTAGTAAATCAATTAAACCTGATTCAATTGTTGTTTGAGAATTACTTTTTCTACCACCTGCTGCTGGTGACTTGAAACAGATGAAGCCGTTTGGAGTAATATCAATTAATACATTGAGAGTAAACCCTTTTTTATAATGAGAATAACAATACACACGACCATCTGCTGCAGAAGGCACATCAATTTTAAATTCATTTTAATCAATAATGACACGAGTATTGCTATATTTTGGTTTGAAGCAATCTAACATTGTTACTCGGACACTTGATTTATCTGACCAAAACACTAATGTTGCAGTTACTTTAGCTAGATTATCTAAAGTTTAATAAAAGATCCTGGATACTGTTGTTCGATGAATAGAAAACATTAAACTTATTGCTGCAAATGTTAAGGCAGTTTTTATTTTTAAAAGAAATATAAATAGCCCCATTTTTTTTATATCTGAACATTTTTTTAATACTTATTTTATTTAATAAATAGTTAAAAGTATCAAAAGATGCTCCAGCAAGATCTAATTGTTCATCACTTGTAACAGTCCCTTAGAAACGGATTTCATCACCATTAAATCCATTGTATGGAAAATCATATCCAATTGCAGTATCCACAAGAACTTTTGCTGGTACGCCACATTTTTTATGAAATTGTTTTTTACTATTTATTTTTAATTGACTTTGTGCTACACTAATTTCAGTTTGAGTTTCTGCTTTACAAGAATTAGGTCCAAAAATAAATGTATTGCAACACAGAATTTTTTCAACACTATTACAACGAACAAAAATATCAACTTGAAATGCTTGGTTACTTTTACTGCCACCCGTACCAGCTACTGATTCATCTTGTGTCGTATCACACACATTTTCACTCATTAAATTGGCTGCTATATCTGACTTCAAATGCAGTTCATTCGCACAACTGATGGGCTTATTATCTATAATGAATGATCATCTTTTTTGTAGACAACACTTTTTGAAACGCTCATGTCTATTTATAGATGCATTTAAATTAATTTATGCTCCAATTTTGGTGAAAATATTGTTGGTACATAATTAGGACTTAGCTCAATTTTTCCCCTTTTTTTCTCTAATAAAATGAGCACTGCAGATTAAGTGAGAAGGTGTAGGATTCCAATTGAAATCATATTCACTGTAAAATACAATTAATAATTGCATATCGTATCAATATTTTGGAGCGACATTAACGACCGATTTCATAATGACAATCTAACGTACACTTTAACTAATTAATTTTAGACTAAATTGCATAACTGTATCTTTTGTCAATCCAAACCTTTCAAAGAAACATAAATCATATTGTTTTAAATAATTAATTATTTTTCTGTTAACTTTTGGGTGGTAATTATCGTGGCTGAATGGATCAAGTTATCGTAAGCCATTAATTAAATAAATAAAACAACTTTTGGGTTTCGTAATCCGAACTTGAAGAAATATTTAGAATTTTTTTAAACTTGAAAAAAAAAATGTAAACAAACTTAAACCAATATGAATATTATTGAAATTTACAATTTAAAGTGAACTTTAATTTAATGTTCACCTCAAATTATTACGAAATCGGACGTAAGAATGCAGAAATTGGGTTATGTTACTTACTTCTGCTTTATTATGATATGAATTCACTTTCCTCGTTGTATTAATTTGGGCTTAGAAATTGGAAACCGATAGAACTTGAATTTACTATTTTTTGTTGTATTTTTAAAATTTATAACACAGCATTTGCGAAATCCCATTTTTTTTAATAACTACTTATTCTAACAAAGTTGCAAGATTTCACCGCTGTATTTTTTATTTAATCAATTTATTTAACAGAGTTAAGTAAATATGAAATCCATATGTAAGAGCTGTTTAGCGTTAAAAAATACAATTTATGATATTAGCAATTATACATAATCCACCAAAAAATTTTAATTTTCGAGTTTATATATATATATATATATATATATATATATATATATATATATATATATATATATATATTGTGACGATTGGGGTTTATAGAAAATAATTTATAAGTTATATACTACATAATATTAGATATAAAAAAGTATTTGATTATTTTAAATAAGTTATATACTAGAGAATTTAATAAAAATATATTTATGTGAGGGCATTTTTAATAAATTAGCATATAATGATTGTAAAAAGTTGTATTTTAATATTGTAAATATATATAAGTGAGCCATGTGCTTAGGCAACCAAAAATACTCTCGGAGATTGACAGATATTTATACTCTGAAGTGACGTTTAAGAATATTTACGAATATAAAGTGGGTTATAATAATATATTGTTTGAAATGTGTATTTTATTAAATTAGAATGTTAAGTTACTAATTTAATTATATATTCTGATCTGAAAAGCCTAAATGTAAACAAAATTATTAATAGAAAAGAATGGAATTCTCTGGATCTCCGGAGATGGCCATGTTTGCGAAATGGTTTGTTCCAGAAAATTCAGACATGTATTAAATAGAACTGAATAGAACATGATATCTTACGAGATGGTTCTAGAATGTCCAAAAGATATAAATACCCGTGATTTGGATTCAAGATGGCAGTTTTTGAAAGTTTTTAGTCAGAAAAGTTTTAGATAGTGCAGTCAGAAGAGTTTTAAGAAGTTTTTAGAAGTTTTTAGTTAGAAGTCAGGCAGTTTTTAGAAGTTTTTAGTTAGAAGTCAAGCAGTTTATTATGAAAGTTAGTAGAAGATAGACACAATTAATTAGTGAAGTCAATTGTTCACAGTTTTAGTAAATCAGTCAAGCAGTTTTATAAGAAATATGAAAGTTAGTTGGAGATAGTCCAATTGTTTAATATAGTGAGTTAAATGAAGATTAAAAATTATGCATATAATTTAATGCACATTTATAATTATACACAAATAATTATTGAAGATTAAAAAAAGTATATTGGAAGAAATTAAATTATATTATGGTTGGAGAATTAGTATAAATCAACTTATAATAATTGGATATTGGTATATTGAAAAGAAGAATAAATATAAATGGTGTTTGCTGGTTTGGTTGGTGGTATATAAATGCTGGTGAAGAAAAATATATCTTAAATTGGTAGAAGCTGATAATTAAAAAAAGAAATTTCACAAAAACAAGGATAACCGAAGTACAAAGACTTTCAGTGGTGATTAGAATATATATAGTGGAAAACAGTTCATTTAGGCATTCAGTGAAAGAAAGGTACAAAATTTTGTTAATATAATTTAGTTAGTGTCATAACAATTTCAATTTTGAAGATAGTTTTGTTTAAATTTTAGATTGTCTATAGAATTTAATTAGTTTTATAAGAGTATCAATTTAAAGATAGTTTATTTTAAATTTACATTGGCTAGGTTAGATATATATGTGTGTTTCATAATAGTTATAATAAAGATAATTTAAAAAAGTACTTACAAGCTAATTCTTTGAGAACCGCGATAAAAACCCTATATTATTAAAAATACTCATTGCTCATCATTCAAAACAAAAAACACATCATAACAATTTTGGCACCCAACGCAGTGGCTCTCTATTTAAAAGAATTAGTTTGGGAAGATAAGTGCTCTCATATAATTAAATTAATTATCAGTAGAAAGGAAAAATAATAGATTTTATTATTAATTATATTTGAACAAGTAAAGTCTCAAAATGTCTCAAGGAAAGAAAGGTACAAGAAGCAAAAAGAATGAAGAAGATGTGGAAGTAGAAACACAACCTATACAAGAGGAGAGTTTAGTTCAAGTTCCACAAGATACTGCAGAAATGAATCCAGAAAGAGAGGAAAATGTCAATATGGCAGCTTTGATGTCATTAATGATGCAGATGAACAAGACAATAGAAGAGAATTCAAAAGAAATCAAAGAAGACATAAAAAAATTGGAAGAGAATTCAAAAGAAGTCAAAGAAGACATAAAAAAATTGGAAGAGAATTTAAAAGAAGTCAAAGAAGACATGAAAAAAATAGAACAAAAAATGGAACAGAATTCACAAGAAGTCAAAGAAGACATGAAAAAAATGGAACAGAAATTGGAAGAGAATTATAGAAAATTAGAAAAGAAAATAGAAGATAATAATAATAAAATTGTAAAACAAATGGAAAAACAAATGGATAAAAAACTTGAAGCTGCAGAGAAAAAAGTAGCAAATGAAATAAAAAGTATACGGAATGACTACAAGAAAAGGATAGACAATGAGAGGACAGAAGTAAAGAGGATTATTCAAGATAATAAAATAGATATAGAACAGAAAATAGAGTTACAGAAATGTAACTTAGAAGTAAAAATTAACGAAGACAGGAGAAACACAGAAGAAAAATTAGACGATATACAACAAAATATCCAAATAAATAGTAATCAAATAAGAAATGTGGAACAGAGAATAGATGATATTTCACAAATGAGAGACATAGGGAGACCTTACTTAAATTTAACAAATGAGACTGGGATTAAATTCTCTGGTAATATAAAAAATTTGCATCCTAGAGTATACATAAATAGTTTAAAACATAAATTAAGATTTGTGAATAATATTAATGATATTAAAGATTATATTAGAATGACATTAAATGACAATGCAGCAACTTGGTTTGCTAGTATTGAGAATGATTTAGATAATTTTCAAACATTTGAAAATAAATTTTTAAATTATTATTGGGGTGAATTAGAGCAAGCCAAGTTTAGAGAAATTCTATATTTTGGAAAGTATAATCAAAATTTAAAATCAAATATGGTAGATTATGCATTGAAATTGATAACAGTTGCAAAATATTTAGAACCACCACTTAGAGAGGATGAAACAGTCTTAAATGTATCTAGACATTTTGATGCTGATGTTGTGCAAACCGTAACTGTACAAAATATTCAAACAATAGATAGTTTTATTAATTTTATTCAAAGAATACAAAGAGGCAATATGACAAGTAATAATAATAACAGAAAAAACAATAGTAACTTTCAATATAATAGAAATGATAATCAACAATATAGACAATCATATAATAATTATAGATATGTTGATAGTTTACAAAATTTTAATAATAATAATAGTAATCAAAATAGACAGAATTTTAATAACAATACTAGTTATAATAGACAACATTTTAATAACAGTACTAATAATAATAAACAAGATTTTAACAATAGAAGAAATACAGAGCGACCTAACTATAATAGACAGGTAAATTGTGTTCGAAGGAATAGAAGCTGCGAAGACAGGGAACGAAGTAATACAAGGCAGGAAAATGTGAGTAGAAGTCATAGTAGGGAAAGACATAGGACATCAGATTCAAGTGGTCAGATACAATCTGACAATTCTAATAATCAAAATTTTGTGCAGTAAACTTTCTGAATTACAAGTTAGGCCATTGCTATTATGAAAAACCTTCTGAATTTATTTCTTTAGATGAAGATAAAATTATTGAATCTATTAATTTAATTTATATAAATGCTTTGGCCAAAAAATAAAATGATTAAGATTATGATAGATACTGGTTCAGAAAGTACTTTAGTCTCGGAGAATTTTATTTTTAATACATTAAAACTATCAGATATAATAAAGATTCCAAAAATTAAAATTATTGGTGCAAATAATAAGAAGTTGGGTGAAATTGATAAACTAGCCAATTTTAAAATTAATATTCTTAATAAAGAAATTAATATGCAAGGATTTATTGTCAAGGATTTATGTGTTGATATATTAATGGGAAATGATGAATTGGAAAAGAAGAAAGTAAAGATAGATTTTGAAGAAAAAATGGTAACTTTGGAAGGGCAAATAATTAAATTTATGCAGAAAGATGAGGTAGAAGAAGGAATAAGAGTTGATAGGATATTATTAAAAGAAAATAATGATGTTTATGAAGAAGAAATGTATTTTGATGATAGGGAAATGTCCCAGAAGAATGTAAAGAATAATTATTGTAGTGAATATTTAAGGAATGGAAATTTTAAGCAGATGGATGCCTACGAGGCGGAGTGCGTAAAATTGGAAGCAAGGAATAATGAGTACATAATGAAGAATAATTTTATTTGTAAAGAAGAAGATATAATGAAAGTTTTAAATTGCCCTGAAGAATATAAATCAATAGTCATTTCCATATTGCAGCAACACAAGGGACTTGTCAATAAAGAAAATAGAATTGCACAAAATTATATCCATAGTATAAAAGTTAAAGAAGAAAAAGATTTTAAAACAAAATCATACCCAATACCATATAAATACAGAGAAGAAGTAAACAAAACAATTAATAATATGTTAGAAGATGGGATCATTGAGAAGGCAGACACACGTTTTATTAACCCCATAGTAGTAGTACGAAAAAGATCAGGTGAAATCAGGTTATGTTTGGATGCAAGGAATATTAACAAGATTACTGAAAAGCAATTTGAAGCACCAATGAGTATAGATGGAATATTAGGAAGAATTACAGGAATGTCATTTTTCACTAAAATCGATTTACAGCATAGTTTCTGGTTAATACCTCTAGAAAGAAAAAGTAGACAGTATACAGGATTTCAGATAGATGGAGTAGTATATCAATTCAAAGTAGTACCATTTGGACTTCAATCATCTTGCAGTGCTCTATGTAGATGTCTTCATGATATTTTGGATCAATATGAACATTTTGTAATTCACTACATTGATGATATATTAATTTTTTCTAAAACGGCTGAAGATCATGAGAAACACCTAAAAATTATAATAAATAGATTAGACAAAGTTGGACTAAAAATAAATCAAGAAAAATGTACATTTTTTCAAAAAGAAGTCATATATCTAGGTTATAAACTTAACACTAAGGGAATCGAAATGGATCCAGAACGGACACAAGTCATTCAGGAATATAAAACACCACACAATTTAAGAACTTTAAGAGGATTTATTGGAATAATTAATTATTATAAAAGGATGATACCAGATCTAAGTATAAAAGAAATTCCATTACTTGAACTACTGAGAAAAGGTGTAAAATGGAGATGGGATCAGAGAAGAGAACTAGCATTCCAAGAGATTAAAAACATTTTTCTGTCAAATTTGAAAATATACTATCCTGACTACACACAGCCATTCATATTAAGAACAGATGCATCAATAGAGAGATTATCAGGGGTATTATTACAAATACATGATGGGGTCGAATACCCAATACAATTCATTTCAAGAATTACAAAGCCACATGAAAAGGGTTACTCAGTTTCAGAATTAGAACTAGCAAGTATAATACACTGTGTCACAAAATTAAGATTTTATTTATTGGGTAATGAATTTACTATAGAAACAGATCACCAAGCTTTAACGTCTATATTAAATAACAAATATGGAAACAGTAGAATACATCGGTGGAGTCTAATACTTAGTGAATACTGCTTTGAAATCAAATACATTTCTGGAAAATCCAATATAGTGGCAGATGCTTTATCAAGGTAAGAAAATACACCACAAAAAGAGCAGCGAACAATAAAAATTGGATTAAATCAATTAGTAGAAAGTACTGGATTATATTCTAAAGAAGAAATTATAAGAGATCAGATCAATTTGAGTGAAAAACAAAAAGTCCTTAGGAAAGATGGGGTATATTATAAAATAATAAATGGCATAGAAGTATATGTAATAACTAGAACTTTAGCAAAGAAAATATTGAAAAATTTACATAACAATTATATGCATATTGGTTCAAGAAAGCTATGGATGCTATTTAGGGACAATTATTTTGCAAAGAATGACATAAGTATAGCAAAGGAAATTACTACCCAATGCCCAATATGTCAACTAAACAAAGAAAAGAATTTCAAAAACCAGAACACATATAAATCTAATGTTGTATATGAAAAACTAAATACAGTTTCCATGGATTTTATTTCAAATTTAGTTCTCAGTCCAACAGGAAAAAAGCATATACTAGTGATAGTTGATTTATATACAAAATTTATTAAACTATATCCCTGCTCTAGAACAAATGTTAAAACATTAAAATTATATATTAATCAATTTTTCGAAGAAATAGGACCATTTAGAAATTGCATAATAGATAATGCTACATATTTTAACAACCAAAAATTTCGGACATTTTGTGAGAAAAAGGGAATCAACATTCATTTTACAAGTATCAGACATCCTCAGGCAAATCCTGCAGAAAGATATATTAAAGAAGTTATAAAATATTTAAGGATACTGTGCCAAAACCAACATGAAACTTGGCAGCAACATATACCACAAGTAGAATATTTTTTAAATAATACAAATAATTTGAATACAGAGGAAGTACCAGAATATTTAATGTTTGGCCATATAGGAAACAGAAAGTGGATTAGTGAATATAATCAGGATATGTTAGAACAAGTAATGCAGAAAGTGAATAACCGAATTAGGAGGAAAGCTGAAAAATATATCAGAAGACAAAATCGAAATATAAAAAAACCAATCACATTTCAAAAAGGAGACCTAGTGTTAATTCGTTCACTTAGAAAAAGTAATGTTAAAGAAAACCGTTGTAAGAAATTACAACCAATGTTTGAAGGTCCATATACAATTGAAAATCAGAATGGACTAAATAGTTATGTGTTAATAGATGCAGAGAACAGACTAAGAGGCATATTTCATATCAACGACATTTTTCAATATCATGAAGAAATTGAATAATGATTTCTATACCTTTAACACAAATATAATAACACTAATAACTTACTGATAGATCCATTTCATAGATAGATGGTAGATTTCTTTGTTGTGAATAAATGTGACATCATACTTGTTGAATTTTGTATATATGGAAATTAATTTGTACCCTAAAAATCATAATTTGGGGTTAGATACTATAATTGCTATAAAAATGTCTTTCTAATATAATAAAGTGGAAAAACTTACCAATTTATATTGATGAAGTTATTTTGAATAGAAATAATTCCTAGATTTTGTCTATAAATAAACAGAACACTATATCTATTATATTTTTAATTAAGGTTATATTTTATTCTCTGATATCGCATCCATTGCTCCATTTGACATGACAGTTTGACCATAGAATAGCCGAACTGTACTCCGTTGTTCTCTGTTTTGACATAGACAGCGAACAGGGATGTATTTAACACATTTTAAATAAAAAAAAAAAAAAAAAAATTGATTTATTAAATTTAATAAGGTATGAGAAAATTAATATTTAAAAAAATAATAAGTAAATTATTTATTTTAAATATTATTTTTGGGGTATTGTGACGATTGGGGTTTATAGAAAATAATTTATAAGTTATATACTACATAATATTAGATATAAAAAAGTATTTGATTATTTTAAATAAGTTATATACTAGAGAATTTAATAAAAATATATTTATGTGAGGGCATTTTTAATAAATTAGCATATAATGATTGTAAAAAGTTGTATTTTAATATTGTAAATATATATAAGTGAGCCATGTGCTTAGGCAACCAAAAATACTCTCGGAGATTGACAGATATTTATACTCTGAAGTGACGTTTAAGAATATTTACGAATATAAAGTGGGTTATAATAATATATTGTTTGAAATGTGTATTTTATTAAATTAGAATGTTAAGTTACTAATTTAATTATATATTCTGATCTGAAAAGCCTAAATGTAAACAAAATTATTAATAGAAAAGAATGGAATTCTCTGGATCTCCGGAGATGGCCATGTTTGCGAAATGGTTTGTTCCAGAAAATTCAGACATGTATTAAATAGAACTGAATAGAACATGATATCTTACGAGATGGTTCTAGAATGTCCAAAAGATATAAATACCCGTGATTTGGATTCAAGATGGCAGTTTTTGAAAGTTTTTAGTCAGAAAAGTTTTAGATAGTGCAGTCAGAAGAGTTTTAAGAAGTTTTTAGAAGTTTTTAGTTAGAAGTCAGGCAGTTTTTAGAAGTTTTTAGTTAGAAGTCAAGCAGTTTATTATGAAAGTTAGTAGAAGATAGACACAATTAATTAGTGAAGTCAATTGTTCACAGTTTTAGTAAATCAGTCAAGCAGTTTTATAAGAAATATGAAAGTTAGTTGGAGATAGTCCAATTGTTTAATATAGTGAGTTAAATGAAGATTAAAAATTATGCATATAATTTAATGCACATTTATAATTATACACAAATAATTATTGAAGATTAAAAAAAGTATATTGGAAGAAATTAAATTATATTATGGTTGGAGAATTAGTATAAATCAACTTATAATAATTGGATATTGGTATATTGAAAAGAAGAATAAATATAAATGGTGTTTGCTGGTTTGGTTGGTGGTATATAAATGCTGGTGAAGAAAAATATATCTTAAATTGGTAGAAGCTGATAATTAAAAAAAGAAATTTCACAAAAACAAGGATAACCGAAGTACAAAGACTTTCAGTGGTGATTAGAATATATATAGTGGAAAACAGTTCATTTAGGCATTCAGTGAAAGAAAGGTACAAAATTTTGTTAATATAATTTAGTTAGTGTCATAACAATTTCAATTTTGAAGATAGTTTTGTTTAAATTTTAGATTGTCTATAGAATTTAATTAGTTTTATAAGAGTATCAATTTAAAGATAGTTTATTTTAAATTTACATTGGCTAGGTTAGATATATATGTGTGTTTCATAATAGTTATAATAAAGATAATTTAAAAAAGTACTTACAAGCTAATTCTTTGAGAACCGCGATAAAAACCCTATATTATTAAAAATACTCATTGCTCATCATTCAAAACAAAAAACACATCATAACAATATATATATATATATATATATATATATATATATATATATATATATATATATATATATATAAAATAAAGTTTTATTTTGAGGTTGCAGTCATTAATAGGGCAGGAAAGTAAAACTTTTTGTTCTTTAATCAAGCTTTCGCAAAATTTATTTGCTTCTTCAGGATATGCTAAAATATGGTATCAGTAAATACAACGAAATTAGAACTAAATAGCATTGTATAGAACTAGTAAAAAAACTTACAACATGAGGTTAATCCATTAAATTTTCAAATTTGCAAAACATTAAAACTTAACTTATTTTAAAAATTATACAGTTATGTAAGTACAATATTCCAATTTAATTTAATTTTGTAAAAATTCATTTTGACATTGATTATGTTGATGTTTGATTTATGTCAGAAAGACACTCGTTTCTGTTTATTATATTTTTTGTTGTTGATAACTAGCTCTTGATTGTTATTATGGTTACGTACAAAGTGGCTTATATTTTCTTAGATTTTCTGACTATAAATATTAGAATTTCAAAAAATTTAAATATTCATATTTGGCGCCACTTTGTACGTAACCATAATAACAATCAAGAGCTAGTTATCAACAACAAAAAATATAATAAACCGAAACGAGTGTCTTTCTGACATAAATCAAACATCAACATAATCAATGTCAAAATGAATTTTTACAAAATTAAATTAAATTGGAATATTGTACTTACATAACTGTATAATTTTTAAAATAAGTTAAGTTTTAATGTTTTGCAAATTTGAAAATTTAATGGATTAACCTCATGTTGTAAGTTTTTTTACTAGTTTTATACAATGCTATTTAGTTCTAATTTCGTTGTATTTACTGATACCATATTTTAGCATATCCTGAAGAAGCAAATAAATTTTGCGAAAGCTTGATTAAAGAACAAAAAGTTTTACTTTCCTGCCCTATTAATGACTGCAACCTCAAAATAAAACTTTATTTTATATAACGTGTCAGTCAATAATACCTAACTACTTATATATATATATATATATATATATATATAATTTGTTATTGCCAATTTTTATATGAATTAAGTTCCATAAAAGAGTTTGATTGAAAGTTTGATTTTTACTCCAAATTATTATATTATACTAAATTATATCTGTTAATTAACATGCAATTAACCACTAATTGGTGCACAATATTTGTCGTTAATTTGTTTTTGCTAGTATAAATAAATTTGATGGTTTAAAACACGTGAGCATGCATCATATAATTGACCATGTGAGAAACATGGATTGCCTAAATCCACGCCGCAAACGGACATTGTCTGGCCGTAAAATTCGTTAATGGTCATCGCAAATTGAACAGTGAATTGAAGCCACTTGAATGATATTGTAGTATATGAGGGTATCGTTGGGATACGTGGCAACAGGACGATTTCTCATTTAAATCGTCTAGTTAAAATAGTTACTTCGATAATAGTTCTGGTGATACTTTTAACGACCAAACGTGTGCCGTTGATGAACCAATTTTCAACTGAAGATTGTGTGTTGGCATCCCTGGTATATACAAAAATTTAAAAATTCTGTTAATAATTTACGGCTTCATCTTCATTATCAATACTGTCAATTTATTTAAAAGATATCAGATAACCTGGTAACAACTGTTGAATCTGAAAGTCGATTTCGTCAACATCAACATTTTTCGCCCCCAAAATTGCTCACTCATTGTGCCAATTTTGATTCAAGTAATTATTCAGTATAGCCGGGAAGACACTTACAATTAATTTATGTTTGGTCGCAACGAAAGTGCGGAAATTATTTGGAAGTTTGAAGCATTGTGTATTTAGATGCAGTTTTATTTTACCGTTTCCAATTTCTAGCAAATGTTTGGTTCCGCCGGTAGATCATTTTGCAATTTTTCTCTTATGTTAATGGTCTATCAAACTGGTTTCACATTTCGCCATAAAAATGATTGTCTTAAATATGCATTAATCTCATCCGCAAATGTAAAGAGAGGAAAACCCGGTAAAGTCGGATGTCACCAGACAGTAAGTAGTACGACAGCACCACCGAATCGTTTGTCGTTGTCATTTAAATCTTGCATACTTCTATGTAATGCCTCGAGTGAATGTTTGTGAGCCCTACTACATTCTTCCATATAATAACTGAACTCGTTTGCATCACCGCAACTATTTCACTTATTTATTTAATGTTACACATTGTATTTAGTTTGCTACGAATGTCTAATGGCAGCTTGAGTACTGAATGTGCTGTTCGCCCACCATTTAACAATTTTTTGAATCACCAGTAATAAGTAATTTTAAAGTTTCTAGTGAAGTGGTAACAAATGGTAACACAACTTTTCCTGATGCGAAACAGATGCCAAATGCCTCATTGTCACACTTTAATACTTGACAATACTGGCATACTGTGTCCATTGCATTAATTGCAATTTTAAAATGCGCAGAATATGTCTGGAGCATATTCAAATGCAAGACGAACAAATAATATACGTGTAAATGAGCGTTTGATTCGCTGTCTTTCTCGTTCTTGTGTTCCGGATGTAGGTAGATGCTGCTCTAATCTTATTTTATTTGATAAATACAGAAAACATAATACAAAGCTTCGTGCTAGTCTACTGTACCGCCTATTGTAAAATATCTTTTAATCTATTTGTCTATCCTTCTGCATAATGTTAAGTCCAGATCTTTGAACTTTTGCTTTTCCTTCATCATATCTAAAATTAGGTTTACCATTTTTCATTTTTGGTGGTTTGAGAAATTTCTCTTATATGTCTTGTGAATTTCAATCCAACTTTTTAAGTTCTTGTTCAGTATCTCCTGTTAATAATATTTTACTGTACAGTAATATCTCGTATTATATATCTCTCTTCAAGCAGGTTTTAGAGCAGGATACGGCACGAATGATCATTTACAAGTAATTAAGAACTTAATAGAAAGGAGTGTTGAATATAACAAGCCATTAGTCATGATATTTGTTGACTACGAAAAAGCTTTCGACACAATAAGTCATCAAAAGATGTTAAAAGCCTTAACAGAGTGCCGTATAGATCATCGCTATATAAACATGATAAAATACATCTATCAAAATGGGACAGCAAGTGTGAAACTGGCAGATAAAAAGACCAACGTATTTAAAATAAAACGGGGAGTGCGACAGGGAGACACAATTTCGCCAAAATTGTTTACAACACTATTAGAGCATATGTTTAAGAACGCAAATCTGAGTGAAAAATGAATTAATGTCAATGGAGAAATGCTTAGTCATTTGAGGTTTGCTGACG
Organism: Diabrotica undecimpunctata; assembly: GCF_040954645.1. Lineage (NCBI taxonomy): Eukaryota > Metazoa > Arthropoda > Insecta > Coleoptera > Chrysomelidae > Diabrotica > Diabrotica undecimpunctata. Next base: position 114,523,669 of record NC_092803.1, on the reverse strand, counting down.
ATATTGTCCTTTTTGCTGACAGAATCGATGATACAGTATCGCAACTGGAGAAACTATACTTAGCCTCCCTACAAGTAGGATTAAAAATCAACCACACAAAAACACAAATCATGACAAATCTTGTGTTAAGCGAAAAGATTTCAGTAAATGGCAGGCATATTGAAGAAACCACCTCATACAAGTACTTAGGACATGAGATACGCATAGGAAGAGATAATCAAACGTGCGAACTAAGCCGCCGCATAGGACTCACTTGGGTGGCATTCGGCAAGCTAAGCTATGTTCTTAAATCAGAACTGCCTATGTGTCTTAAAAGAAAAGTCTTTAATCAGTGCGTGTTGCCAGTACTTACATATGGTGCAGAGACATTAACACTAACCAAGAAAGTAAGAAATAAAATTTGTATTACCCAAAGAGCCATGGAACGATCGATGTTAGGCATTTCTCGTAGGGATCGGATCACGAACAAGGAAATAAGACGGAGAACAGGAGTGACAGATGCCATAGAAAGAATTATGACCCTTAAGTAGAACTGGGCGGGGCACATAGCTAGAATGTCGGATAACAGATGGACACAGCGAATAATACAGTGGAGACCGAGACAAGAAGCACATCGAAGTAGAGGTCGTCCACCAACAAGATGGTCTGATGACATAAAACGGATCGACAAAAATTGGATGCAAACAGCACAAAACAGAAATACATGGAAAAGACTGAGGAAGACCTATATCCAGCAGTGGATAGATCCGGGTTAAATGATGATGATGATGAATATCTCGTATTTACACGATAGGTGGGACGGAATGATAACCGCTAAGTCGGTAGCAAAAAGTAGCAATTTATACAACAAATGTTTATTAAAATGTTAGGATATGCAAATATAAAATCTCCAATCGAGTTTATTTTGATGTTAAATGCTTCATAAAATCTAACAAAGTAGGTGACGAGTTAAAAATTTTTTTCTCCGCAAAATTTCTTCATAGCAAGCTAATATTTTTTTATTCCTTGTTTTGTAGACGAAACTCTTCACTGTAGTCTATATTTTCTAAAATTTGTAATCTTTTCATTAAAATGATGCCTTCAGTTAAGTTTCCAACTCTCATTTGATCCTCAATTTTAACTGGATCCATACAATCAAGCTCTTCAATATCTTGCTCTTCCTCATTCATTTATATGACCTCATCAATTGTCCGCTTCTAATTGTGGGAATCTAACAGTTCTTTTACATCACTTGTAAATTTATGTGCATGGCGGTATCAACAATTTCTTTCATCGCAATACTAATTTCATCCGTCTCTGATGTCAGTTCTTTTGGCGTCATTTAACGTTTTTTGTGAAATTTAATTTCAATATTGTCCAATGATTTTCACTGCATCTAAAACGTTGAATTGTTTCCAAATTCCAAAAAACTAGTTAAACTTGCAGGGGAAGAATCTGGTGGTTTGACGATGATAAGCATCACTTTAAATGAAATTTGTTAAAATTGACAAAAACATTCGACTTCAGGTATGAAATGATGACCAAACCAGTTGGATGGGATGCCACCCAAGTTTTACGATTAGACTTCCAAATCACAGACAAGCCATATTTAGATTTATTTGTTAATGCTCTTGCGTATTCTGAGCGATTAACTCAGAGAGATCTTAACTTACAATTACCAGCTGCATTCACGTCTATCATCACCGTTATTCGATCTTTGTTGGCTGTAAAACCTAAAATGCTTTTCTCTTCTTATATGATAAATCTTCTTTTAGGCATTATCTTCCAGAACAGGACAGTTTCAGCTACATTGAATATGGTTTGGTTGGTGTAGCCACTTTTATCTACTATATTTTTTAATTTCTTTGGATCGCAAGACGCAGCCTCTTTATCAGCACTTGCCGCTTCCCCGCTTTCTGCAATGCTATGCTACCAAACATTACTTGCTTTATACTCTTCATCTTAAGCAATTACCCGGCATCTTCTTTCAATCTGTTAAAAATCATCTTGGCTTGGGAGCTATCATCATTTTTGTATCAAAATATTTGGTTATTTTAAATTTACATTTCAAGATAACGGTTTTGTTTTCTTGGTTGATACAGGAGAAGCTTTTCTTACTCAGTGATTATTAAATTTTTTACAGCTTTTTTAAGCATAACCAAGATATGTCGCTTAAAATTTTACAATCCAAATTAAAAAATTCCAATAAAATATCTCAAAAATAAATGAATTAGGTATAGGAGTTTCCTAAGAAATATAATAGTATATTATATATTATTTAGTATACTAAATGCACTTTCACTTCTATAAAAAAAAGTCTACATTGTCTTCCCATTTAAAAAGTTACATAGATATGCTTTCTTGTCAATGTATGGCAACGATATACCTTAAAGTTCGTAGAGTCAAAAGGCTCAAGACCATGTGACTTTATTAATTCGCTACGAGTTTAGCACAAACCCTTATTTCCATTAAAATTATCGGTTTAAGGTGGGATTAGAGATACTAAATAATATTATTTTTTGGGTTACAAATAATACTTAATAAGTATAAAAATAATAAAAAAATTTTTTTTTTCGATTTCAGGCACATCAAATTCACCAATTAATGATGTAAAAAAAATAAACATGAAGAGTCAGGTAACTCAAAACTCATAATAATTCCACTTGAGCGATACTGTCCACACGGCTATGTATTCCATGAACGGATCGGATTCTGCAGAGAACTGTAAAATAATTATGAATAATAAACTGTTATTGAAAATTGACAAATAAATATTTTCATTAAAACTGTGTTAAAATTATTTAAATTATACGATACGTTGGTCTTGGATTATTAAGATTTTATGAGTAAAGTTAAAATGGTGTATATTAGTTAAGAGAATTTGTGAAGATGAAAGAAATATCATAGTTATTCTCACTCCAGTTTTTAAACATAAAACCCGCTTTTGTCCCCACTTTTGGAGAGTATCGACCAAAAAGCTTCTCCTTCTTCTTCTTTTTCTTCTTATATAGTTATGACTGTCCGTTTTTCAATGTGCCTTCATTAAGTTGTCGTTCCATCATTTTCGTGGTCTTCCTACTGATCGTCTTCCTATTGGGGAACCGTCTCTTGCCGTTTTTACTACCTACTCTATTTGATGTCATTCGGCTTATATGATCGTTCCATTCTACTCTTCTACTTTTTATCCAGTGCTTGATGTTCTTCACCTTGCATCTACCTCATATATTTGTACATCTAGCTCTGTTCCATAGTGTTTTACCGTCAGTTTTTCATCTCTGCTGTTTCTAACTTGTCCTTTTTGTTATCTCTGTGCCAGCTCGTGTTTCTGCCGCGTATGTCATTATTGGTCTGATGACTGTTTTGCAAATTCTGCGTTTCATTTCTTTCCCGATATTTTCATTTCTCCATTTTGTGTCATTAAGGCAACCTGCGGCTATGTTTGCATTATTTACTTGTTCTTCCAGTTCTATTTCGAGCTTTCAGTAGCTAGATAATGTGATGATTAGATATTTAAAATCCATCACTTGTTCTATTATCTGAACTCCCAGCTACAATTTACATCTTGCTGTTATACCATGCATTTTGTCTTTTTTGAGGAAATTAACATGTTAAATTTTCTGGCGGTTATATTGAATTGGTGCAGCATACGTTGTAAATCATCTTCACTCTGAGAGAGTAGTATTGCGTCGTCTGCATATCAGATTATAAGTTGTTTTCTCCCATTTGGTTTCCTTTTTTAGTTCTTTCTTTTTTTTTATTATTTCATCCATAATAAAGTTGAACAAAAGAGGACTCAGGAAATCTCACTGTCTTATGCCATTGCCAGCAATAGGGTCAGTTTGTTTTTCTTCTACTTTTACTTTTATTGTGTTGTTTTGGATATTTTCGATCGTTTTGATTATTTCTAGAGATATCTCTCTTCTTCTTCTTCTTCCTCTTGATAAGAAATTCTGCTTGTTTATTGGCAGATTAATACCTCTATGAAAGATTGTCACTCCATCTTTTGCGCGGTCGTCCGATACTCCTTCTGCCGATTGGTGACTTTTCTCTTGCTATTTTGACGAGATGGGTCTCCTCCATTCTACTTATGTGGTTATTCCATTCTTTCTGTGTTATGACTTCATTCAGTTTATTTGTTATCACCGTGGTTGTTAATTTTAGTGTTGTATGAAATTAAATAATTTCCTCTGTAATTTTCCGGGTCCGATTTGTCTCCATTGTTGAAGGGAGGTATTGGAATGCTTGATTTCCATTCTTGAGAAATTCTGTTTTGTTTTAATATTTTTTGGATTAGTTTTAATAGTTGTCTGGTCAGATCTGGACCTCCGTACTTCAGGAGTTCGTTTGGTATTCTGTCCCCTTCTCATGATTTTTTATTTTTTAATTTCCTTAATGCTTCCTTTACCTCTTTGTTCTTTTGTTTGTCGTAATTTCTACTGTTGGTGGTTCAATATCACACTGGCAGATCCAAGGGGGGAGGGGTCACGGGGGTCATGACCAGCCATAAACAAAATTAAATATCAATCAAATAATCCTAAAAAAGCATAAGCAGGAAGTCAAGAGTTGAAATGATTCAAACTCATTTATTCTAGAGGTAAGTGTAGAATTATACGAAAGCCTTTTTAAATTGCTCTTTAACAAAAATCAACAATTCTAAATACAGTAATACCTCGACTAAGACTTTCACGCATGCAGAGTTACGCAATTTTCAAATTTTGTCAATTCGTCATTTGAGTGCCAGAGAATCGGTCGATTAATATTGCTCATTCAATGTACATGACTATATTAGGTATTTCTTATTTTCAGTTTTGTCTACGAGTTGGTTGTTTGTAATTTGAATATGTATTATAATTGTTGAGACTGTGTGCTACATTTTATAATTTATCCATAATAAATATCAAAGTGAATATTGTTGTTGCATTAGCTCTGTCTGATACGTTAGTGAATACAAATAAAGGAACTGGGGGCTGCTGTGCAAGGTGTTTGTGAAACAGTAGATTGTCTTAGTGATGTTTTAGGTAAAACTGTATCACTTAGTCGTCTTCTTCAGTCACCAAAATTAGATTTTAAGTAGGCTACTGAGACCATGGAGGACACTAAATGCATTCTTCAAAATAAAATATCAAATACTGAATCTGTTTTTAGCAAACTTTACTATAAAGTAAACAAATAGCTGAACAACTAGACATTGAATTGAAGATGCCTCGTATAATTTCTCGTCAAACCTGTCGTCAAAACCAATCTGCTAACTCTTATGATAACACACCATCTATCTAAAACTGATAACACACCAGAAGATAAAGTTGCATTAAAAAAAATTGTTGACATCTTTTAGGATATTATTGGAAAAACTACTTACTGCACATTCCACAGTAGAATAAGAGTTTTCAGAGTGGATTCAAAAGTGGAAAGGAGTCGTGCAAAATAATGGAAAACTTCCCGATTGTATTTTAGAAGTATTAGAAAACTGCGACATTCATATGTATCCAAATATCAGAATATTTCTGCAAATATTAATTATACTGCCAGTCAGTGCAGCAACAGCAGAGCGTTCTACGCTTAAGCGTCTAAAGACTTGGCATAGAAATAGAACTTCTGCGGAAAGGTTAACTGGTTTAGCACTCATTAATGTGCATCCTGAAATTTCTCTAGATGTTGATGCAATCATAGAGCGATTTGCTAAATCGGATAGGCGAAAAGAATATGTTTTTATAAAATTATATAATATTTACTTACCTTATTCTTATAGTATTTTTAATCACTGAACTTTTATTTACCACTCGTTGCCGGCTGTTGCTGACAATTCGTGAGAAAAATTTCAATACCGAGTAAAATAATATTTCACTCACTTATAGCCTAATATGCCTAATTATAGAAATAACTTACTGTTCCTTAATTATATTATGTTTTTTGTTGAATAAATTAATTTAAATAAAATGCTGTTTACACTTATTCTTAAGGTTTCTTCTTCATTACGGAAGGGTGGCTATAACTACAGCAAATTGCTCTCTATCTTGAGCTGTTCTTAGTATCGAATGTGTGTCTATGCCTGTCCAGTCTCTTACATTCTTCAGCCAGGAGCATTTTCTTCTTCCTGGACCTCTTTTTCCTTCTAATTTCCCTTCCATTATGAGTCGTAGAAAGTTATATTTTTCTTCTCTGTAAATATGTCCTAGATAACTCGATTTTCTGTTGTTTACAATATTTAGGAGTTCTCTCTCAGTCCTCATTCTTCTCAGCACCTCGTTATTCGTCACGTGCTCTGTCCACGAAATCTTCAGCATTCTTCGAAAAACACACATTTCCAAGGCTTCTATATGCCTCATACTTGTAATTCCGAGAGTCCATGTTTCCACTCCGTATAGCAATAAGGAATAAATGAATGTTTTTACAAATTGATATCGGATATCCAACGATAAGATAGAGTTTATTAGGAATGTTAAATACATTCATTAATGTTTACACTTACATTGAGTTATTCCATTTAAATTACTTAACTTTGGTTTATACTTATTTATCCTTGGTTTATTCTTGATTTTGTAGCTATAGGATCTTCTTCTTCAAGTGCCATCTCCGCGGCGGAGGTCGGCAATCATCATAGCTATTCGAACTTTTGAGACGGCTGCTCTGAGCTATAGGATAGGTGGGTTTAAATTAATTGTCTTTAAAATACCTAGTTTAAATTGACAGTCCTTGATTATTCACTATTTATATTTTAATAACTTTTCTTTTGGTTTAATAGTCTTGTACACTTGATTTTACTGTAATAGAGTATATGGGTTTAAACTATTTTTTTTATTTAAGTTTACCACCCCTTAATGTTGTACCCTTCTTTGCACCCGTAGGGTATTTGGGTTTTAATACCTTCTCATTGGTTTAATATATCGCTTAAAATAATTATTGAGAAAATGGTTCCCTTACATGAGGCACAAATCAAAGCAATCGTAAAGGTGCAAAAATCTAAATCCTATATCAAAATCACCCTCAAGGCCCACGACCCCCACCTCCGACAAAAAATTTCTGGGGATCAGCCACTGAAAGATGCAAAAATCTAAATCCTGTGTCAAAATCACCCCCAAGACCCATGACCCCCCCTGACAAAAATTTCTGGATCCGCCACTGTAATATCATCACCTTTAGCAAATAGGAATTGAAAGTAGTCTGCCCATGATTCCTTGTGAACCAGACATACACTCTTTAACGTACACGACTTTAAAAGGCTATTGAAAATATACCTGAGTTGTGTTCCTGGGATGACTTTATTATAAGATTTGAAATATAAGAATTATTCGATTACATGAAATCAACTTTAACTTGAGAATATCCGTCAGAAAAATTATAACATGTGATTCGTTTTAAAAAAAACTTTACCACGTCCAGATAATATTATGAGATTTTTTTCCTGTTTTTTTTTTCTCATAATTTACTATGGAATCACTAACAAGAGAATTTTATTGTCATCATGGCATGCGGTTGTCTTTATAAGGATAAATCACATGCTATGTTTTTTTTTTGACGGATTCTCCAAGTTAATGTTGATTTCATGTAATCGAATGAACTACCTTAAAACAAAGTAGTCCCTGGAGCGCAACTCAGGTATATTGGCAATATCATTTTAAACTAGTCTACTTTAAAATATATAATATATGCCTGAATTGTTAATATAAATGAGTCAGATAAAATTAAATTAAAAGAATTTTTCACCAAGTAACAAAAAACAATATTTGTTTTATTTATTAATGTTTGTATTTTGAGAACGATTTTCGAAGTGGAAATTGAAACGTCAATAAACTTATTTTAAACTTCAATTATGGCTTATTCGCATTAAAATAGTAATTGCTTTAAGAAAATATCGTACAGTTGACAGAAATGAGTTTAATTTTGTTACTAGGGGGTTTTTAAGATAAAGGCGATGATTCTCGAACTACCTGGTGCTCAAGGTTAACCTCGTTTCCTGGAGTATGATAATTTCATTTAAATTAGTCAACAGTCGTGTGCTTTTAAAGTAGCTGAATACAAATATGATAACGACGATGGTCCTCGAGCCACCTGGTGCCCAGGGTGAATCTTGTCTCCTGGAGTTTTATGTTATTTTTATTTAAAATCCATCGAACGTCATTACTTGGGGGTTTTCGAGGTTGCAGAACATGAATAATATAACGGCAATGATCCTCGAGCTACCTGGTGCCCAGGGTGAACCTCGTCTTCTGATGTTTTATAATATTTTCCAAATCGTTCAAAAGTCTTTAATTGGGGTTTTCGAGGTTGATAAACTCGAATATTATGACAGAGATGGAGAGATGATCTTCTATGAATGAAGAGAAGTGAAGAGATGAACTACCTGGAGCCGAGTGTGTACTTCGTCTTCTGGAGGTTTATGGTATTTTCATTAAAAATCAGTTAAAAGTCATTGCTGAACTCGAATATTAGGATGGAGATTGTTCTCCAAGGTATCTGGTGCCCAGCGTGGTCCTCGTCTCCTGAGTTTTTTGTTAATTTGTTATTTTCAGATTTTTATTAAAATTCATTATCAAATAACAGTTAAAATATGATTTCTTAAATAAAACACAAAAAATTGTTTTACTAAGTAAACATACATTAATAAAAAAAATTGTAAAAAATTCGTTATTTAAATTTATTTCTTCCTTATCTTCTTTTGTATCAGATTATTGATATTTTTATTTAGCACAATTTTTACGTGCCAAATTGCAAACCAAGGCATTCTATCTACATCCATATTTTTATATAAAAACCAGTAATTTTCATAGTAATTTGAAAAAAAAAAAAGAAGATGAAACGCACTTTTAACATGTAACTGAAGGGATATCTGTGTACTAGTACGTGCGAGAGAAACAGTATAAGAGTACATGTGAAAGTAAAAGGCGGGAGCTGCTACAGGCGAGATTATAATATGTATCACCTGGCACTTCATTAGTGCCACTGAAGATCATTTTGGATAATTTTTTGAAGTTTTATATAAAGTTACATGAGGTATCTGAGGTCACTTATCAACAACATATTCGTGTTCAGTGACCTAGAAAATCCCCGAGTAAAGACCCTCGACTGATTTATAATAAAATTAACATGAAACTTTAGAAGACAAGATTACCCTGGGCACCAGATACCTTGGAGACCATTGTCGTCGTAATATTCTGGTTCAAAAACTATAAAAACCCCCCGGGAATTATTGTCTTGCATGAAAATAACATAAAACTAGAGGAGGCGAAGGCCACTGTCCATTCGACATTTCGTTCGAGAACTATCTATAGTAGAAAAATACCAAGCTAATTTCAGAGGTGGTAAATCGACAATCCACCAGATTGTAACTCTGAAACAGATTTTGGAAAAAACACTGGAATATGGCATAGATACTCATCACATTTATATACTACAAAGCAGCCTACTACTTTATTAATAGAAAGGAAATGTTTAAAACAATGAAAGAGCTAGGAACACCAAATCAGTTAGTAAATTTAACAAACGTAACTCTTAAAAAAGTTAAATATAGAGTAAGAATTCATTGGGAACTGTCTGAACCTTTTAAAACAAATAACAAGCTGAGTCAGGGAGTCACTCTCTAGTTATACTGTAAATATCTGGCTCTGAAAAAAGTAATACGTATGTCACAAATCACAACCGCTGGTTCAATATATAATAAATCAGTGCGAATCCTGGCCTATACTGATGATATCAATATTGTTACGAGAACGGAAAACGACGTACCAGAGGCGTATGTAGCACTAAAAGAATCAGCTACAAAAATAGGTTTAAAAGTAAACACCAACAAAACGAAGTATATAAAAATAAGCAAACAACCACAAATCCTACGACCACTTGAACACTGAACATAATACTAGCTCAAAGATAAACCGCAGAGATAAACCGCAGAATTTGAACGGCCAACAGATGCTATTTTAGACTCAATCTCCTCCCTAAATCCACAATTACATCGAGAAATACAAAAATAAAACTCTATAAAGCGATAATATGCCCAGTCCTAACATGTGATTCAGAAACCTGGACTCTAACAAAAAATAATGAAAACATGTGAGGATGTTTCGAAATAAAAGTACTAAGACGAATCTATGGAGCAGTGAATGACAATGGAGTATGGAGAAGACGATACAACTTCGAACTTTATAGAATATACCAGGAACCTGATATCGTAAGACATATTAAGATAGTAGTCTAAGGTGGATAGGGCATGTAATTCGGATGGAACAGAATGACTCAGCTAGAAAAACGCTCCTTGATAGACCCATTGGTCAGAGAAGAAGAGGAAGACCCAGAACAAGGTTCCTTGATAAGATCGATGAAGAGATGAGAAATATGGGAATAGGTGCTTGGAGGAGGAAGACGATGGATAGGGACGACTGGAGAGAAATTCTTGAGGAGGCTAGGACCCATGCAAGGTTGAAAAGCCAGAATAATGATCATGTACTTGAAAATGCATTGTCCATAAACTTTTATGAAGAAGGTATCGATACTTATAATTTTGCTGTTTTTAACAGTCCTGTATAAATACCGTTGTAATCTTCTACCACAAAAACAGTGCTATCATACATTTTCAAATCTAAAATGGTATCGAATATTTACGTTTTATATTATTTGTCCTTTAACCTCAGACGATAATTGTATCATTATCAGAACTAAACAATAAAGATATAAAAACTTTGTATCCTTACAAGATTTAACGTAAAAATCATGAAAAATTTATTGTTTTTAGGTATTTATGGCTTGTTAATATGCCATGTATTTTCAGCATCAGTAGAACAGAGAATTGAAAGGAAGAATATAGTAAGGCGTAGCCTGGAAGCCATCGATACGATTAAACAAGCGACCGGAGAGATTGTGCAGAAAGTCAAAACTGGTGTAAAAGTGGCCAAATGTGCACTTCATACTGTAGGTGACAAAATATATTCTCATACCCACCAGATCGATCCATGTGGTGGCAGAGAAAATGCAGAAGTAAAGTCGAATGATGGCGATACTGATTCTCAAAATAAAGCATCTAATATAGGTAATTATTTATATTATGTATTATTATGTTTTTGTATTCGTAACTACTCTTTTGTATTCGTAACTCTTTCCCGTGACACCTGTTAGGTATTCATCTATATTATGTGCTCAGAATATTCTTTTAAACCTTTCTCATGTAATTTATCTCCTTTTTATGTACGGGGCATATTTTCTTCATTATTTCTCTTTATTTTCGGTATTTGTTTGTGTAATTTTAGTTACTAGATCGCAAGTGGCAAATACTTTTTGTAGCAAGAGATGTAAGTGACTATCAAGGTGACCCTGGTGATTCCGAAAACATACGTACAATGCACTGGTCCTTTATAAACTGAAACAAAGGTTTAAAATTCTGGAATCGATAACTGTATTCGATGTTGTATTGTCACCATAGTCTTATTGGACTGACATAAATGTCCACATTTTCTCTTCCGGAAGTTCGTTTCTTCTTCTTTGGATACATGGCCATTTCTTTTTCTTCAAGTTTTAACAATGATGTGTCATCTATATGAAAATATTGTTTTTTCTATTACACTGTGAGCATGATATTTTTGTGGCTTTGTTAAAAATGTTCTTACTTTCCGCTGAAAATTTCATTTTCCTTTTCATTCCACTCAACAATTTCAAATGACTGAAGCGTGGAACATGTGGTATTTAGTGCCTGGAATAAATTTCTAATTTTAAGATGTTAAAATGTCCTAAGGTAAATTATTTTTTATTTGTTAGTGATCAATTTTCAGCGCTTGCTTTTTTTCGAGACATTTCACATTTTACATATCAACATTGAACATTGGCTTGATGTTTTGGGCATTTTGCATATCAAATCGTCTTAGCTGAAGCTTGCCTTGAAATACACATACACTGCACTCAATGAGTCTACCAGTATAAAATCCACAATGAAACTAAGTTCCTGTAGCTAACTGTATACCATGTATAACAAAAAATTTATTTAAAAAACCTTTATAAAAGGTATATAATTAAAACACCCAATCGGTCTGCATCACAAAACGTTTTCGGAATCTATATTCCATCATCAGTGTGTCCTAAAAGTATGTAACCACTTTAATTAAAGAAAACATGAAATTTAAAATTTTGACCAAGGTTAATACAAAATGTGGTTAATACTTACTAAGTGTACATGTTTTGAGCCACTAAATATATGGGTAAATACCCGTTAAATGTTTTTAATTTGAATTTAAGTTACATTATTGGATCTTATATGCTATGATGTTTAAGTTACAATTGGAATTGATAACATGGCAACGTAAGACTCCACTGGAGGTTGTTGGTCCTGAGACAAAGTGTCTACGAGGACTTGTTGATAGCAACTGATTGAAATGACAATAATGACATGTTAGGACGGAAGTAGAAACAAAGCAGTCAGTGTAATTTAAGGTATTTGTCTAAATATGACAGTAGCCAACAATATTTAAAATTGAATAAGTTAAAATTGTAATAAAATAACAGTAGCAACCATCAATGTTGTAGTTTGAATTATGAATTTATCCTAAATTTATGTTAAGAAAATTGAAAAAAAAATTTACTTAATGTAGGTGGACTAAAGTGAATATGTAAATTAAGTGGTGGTTGTTTGGGAAAGTATATACTATTTCTTTTCATATTTTTATTATTAATATTTTTCTTTTAACGTGTACTATAATGTGACCTAATTCAATCCTGTATTCTAACGACTTTGGTAAAATATATTGCTTACTGTAAAAACTGGTTGTCTCATCTATTATGTTTTAAGTACGAAGAATTTGACTCCTTTTGTGTCGCCAATATAGAAACAAGTGTACGGTTCGTATTACCAGAACAATTATCGCAACACAATAGAGTGATTTATTGGTGTACCCTCTTGGTATACAGACCACACGCAACGGTTAGGTGATTCTTTTCTGACCGTCTTAAGTCTCAACTTAAGATACTTCATCTCAAGACATCGAGCGTCGGCCGGCGCCCCGACGCGGTACCAACGAGATTTCCTTGGCTACGATTCAAATATTTCAAAGGGTAAGTCTATATTCTTTGTACAAACATCAATAATGAGTAAGACCAGTTAATTTCCTAATTTTGACAGTTATATTTGCTATTTTTCGCTAATTGATTTACAAACAAAATACTGCATTTTTATCTTTATAATTATTTATCTATTATCATTTAACCAGCGACCTCAGTAAGTTTTATACAAAACAGTGGTAAACTAAAGACTTTTACAAAAGGCCCTTTATGCTTTGCAACATTTGGTACCTGGAAAATGGAAAAACAAATATATGTAGGAAGTTGGGTTCTTTAAATTTTATTGTTGAAGAGTAAAATGGTAAATGATGTATTTGAAAATGCTATAGAGATGAAGTGTAAATAGAATAAAAAATTTTTAATGTACTGTTCATGTAGTACTTAACTTATAACTTAAGCATGGAAGGCCCTCTATGTTGAAAAGCAACATTTAGTGCATGGAAAATATAAAAATATAAGTTATAAGTTCATGAACCTAAATAACTGATTAAGTGTTAAAGGATAAAGTTGGTTAGATGTTATTGTGTGTTAACAAAATATATAAAACAAAGAAAAAATTGATGGCCAATAGGTGGTTTTGTAATGTATTGTTCGTATATTACTCAACTTAAAGTATAACTTAAGAACAAAAGACCTTATATGTTAAAAAGCAACATTTGGTACCTGAGAAATATAAGAAGTATAAGTTATAAGTTCGTGAGCATAAGGTGGATCGATAATCATCATCATTGGTGCTACAGCCCTATAAAAGAGCCTCGACCTTCCCAAGTCTATTACGCCAGTCAGTTCTATCCATTGCCAACTGTTGCCAGTTTGCTGGGCCTATTTGTCTACCATCCTCATCTACACCATCCCTCCATCTGAGTTTTGGTCTACCCCTACTTCTACTTCCCACAGGTTGTGACATAAGGATTCTTCTAGGGGGGTTGTTCTGCTGTGATCTTGCCAGATGTCCTGCCCATCTTAGTCTTCCTATTTTTATAAACGATACTACGTCTTTACCACCAAATATATGTTTATATCTGTGATATATCTCGTAGTTGTACCTCCTTCTCCAAACACCATTTTCACAGATGCCACCAAATATTCTTCTCAGGATTCTTCGTTCAAATATAAGCAGGAGATTTTCATCTGCCTTGGAAATGGTCCATGTCTCCGACCCATATGTCAACATTGGTTGTATAAGGGTTTTGTATATGGTTATTTTTGTTTTTTTGGCTTAAGTTTCTGCTTCTCATATGTCTACTCAGTCCAAAATAGTATCTGTTTGCTAGGATTATTCTTCGCTTGATTTCTTTCGTCATGACGTTCTCCTTGGTGATCAGGGAGCCTAAGTATGTGAATTTGTCCACCACTTCAAAGGTAGAATTATCAACCGTGAATTGGTGGCCGATGTTTCTGGCTCTATTGTTGGGTGTTGATGCCATTATCTTAGTTTTATTTTCATTTACTTGTAGGCCCATATTTTTTGAGGCGTTTGACAAGGTGGTATACACAAGGTGGATCAATAAAGTTAATAGAATATCGGTGTGTATTGACAAAATATGTAAAAACTGCAAAAGTAGATGGGTTGTAGGTGGCTCTGTTAAATTTAAACTAATAATATGTGATGTTTTAATATTGGTGTGAGAATACAAAAGACTCTACAAGGGGCTGAGATCTCCAGAGATTCGAAACCATACCCTGAGAGAAGTATATGTAGATAAGTAAAAACAAAGTGTGGTATAAAGAAAAATGGACAGGTGATGATCTAGTTAAGCAGATATGAGGGGATTACTGTATATTGTGAATTATATGTGTTCTTACCGAGTGAAAAATTAAATGGTGTGTAATTTTATTAGAAGGTGGTCAGAAAGATTGATTGATTTAAATACTATGTTACTAAGGAGCTGTGATCGATAAGCGGAGATTTAGATGTGTGGCTAGATTTTAGATGGATCATGAAATTATCTGGATATGTGGATATGAAGGTGAAGATTTATGATGGTGAATGGTTTAAGAGGGGGAAGTAGAATAATCTGATCTATTAAGTTGTGTCGAAAAGGAGCACGTAGAAAATTAGGTATAGGTGTGAGACTTGAAGTTTAGATTCCTAGAAAGAAGTGGGGAAAGATGGAAAGTTAGATGCATTGAAATATAGGTTTAGAGTGGACTGAGGAAGATGAATAAATGACAAAAGAAGAATGATTAATGTAAATTTTAATGTAATAGGAGAAATTGAGGGTGTGGGTCATATGAATAGTTGGCGATGGAGTAGAACGAAGTCTCGATTGAATGAGACATGGCGATTAACACCATTTAGACTTCTCTGTTTTTCTTTGATAATTTCAAGATCTTCATATAAGTCTAATTTGACGAAGTGTTTTTGGGGAATATTGTGAATAAGTGATACGTCTCTTCTGGTATATTGAGGGTGTGGTTATGTTCTTTTAGATGTTGAGAGAAAGTGTTTTTTCTTTTTGTGTGCTCTAGAGAGCGTGAAGACAATGATCTACCTGTTCTTCCTATCTAGGTGATATCACAATCTGAACATTTTAGTCTATAGACACCACTACGGTTCATATAATTGATGGGGTCTTATAATTCCGTAAACAGTTCATATAATTAGATATACACTGACCCAAATTATTGGATACTTTAAAAAATAAAGTTTCTAAATTATTTTTTTTAAGGTAAGGGGACGTTGCAGCATGCCTAACAATTTAATTTTCATAGTAATTTTGACTTCAGCATTTTTATTAAGCCTTATTTGCTGCTATTATTCCCAAGTACTTAAAGTTTTTTACACTCTCCATATTGTTCCCATCCATCGATATCGAATGTTTATCAGAGTTATCCAGGTTACACTTCCATGAATTTGGTCTTGTCTGTATTGACAATCAGAACACTTCGCCTGGCGATGATTATAACTGATTTTTTTTAATATATTTATTGCTTTTTATTTTGATTTTTATTATATTTATTTTCATTAGCCCAAAAAACAGTAGAATATTCTTCGACTAATTATGATGGGTAACATCGAAAAATGCAAGATAATTGGTAGAAAACATTCTTCGTGGTTGAAGAATGTCAGAGAATGGACCGGGATTCGAAAAGTCGAACAACTATTCAGAATAGCTCAAGACAGGGAATTAATCGCCAAAAACAAGGGAACTTAAAAGATAGTTTAAGAAGAAGCTTAGAATATGATATTACCTTAGCATCCTTTCTTAACTCCGATAAGTTTCATCTAAATAATGTAGTGTTGTTATGAGAATTTTCTAAGATGACTATATTACATTATTCAAATTTTTTAAAACCCTATGGATATAAACCTTCTAATATTGGCAATTATTCCAAAGTGGCGGTATCATCAAATAACTAATTTAAAAATGTTTTATCAAAAGAATATTTTGCAAGAAATTTTCTAAATTATTGTTACGTCTTGTTTTCAGTCAGACATGACTTCTTTATTAGATTGGGGTCCATCTTATAACTTTTTTTATTATCTCATTTGCCTTTCTTCTATGTATTTATTTTCTATGTTTTCTTTGTTCAGTACTATTGTTTTCATCACGTATGTGATAATTAGCCGAATCATTGTTTTGTATATCTTTTATTTTTGTTTAGTTTTCTATTTTTAAGCATCTATTTGTTTCTTCCAAAGTCTTGGTTTCGCTATACAGTTCTTTTTTGAATTTTTTCTTTTTCATTTAATCTCATCGTCATACCCAAGTAGTTTATTGTCGTTACTTTTTTACATTTTAAGTTTTAGATCTTCAAGTGTCCCTCTTTTTTCCTTATATTTTGCTTATTTTCATATATTTTGTCTTTTTTATGTATTTTTAATCCACTTTCTAGATACGTCTTTAGTCTTCAATTTGTCAGTTGCCTTGGTGACAGTACTGTTTGTTTTTGACTAACTCCTAAAAAAGCATCTCCGTATGCACTACTACACATCTGCATATGCACGTACCATTATAATATGTATATTATTTCTAAATATATTATAGCTTATATTTCAATGCTGGGAGATAGAATGCCGTGCTTTGCTCATTGTTCCTTGGTAAGAGGTTTGTAAAATTGATTTCAAAGTATGCATAGCATTTATCGTCAATCTCCCTAGTCTAAATTCATTTTGGTACCAACCTAGTATATTTTCTGCATAGTTTTGGTTTTATTTTGAAGTGAATACTTTTCATCGCTCGATATTATATTTTTCCCAACGCTGAAGTACTTTAGCATCTTGTCAACTAACCCCAGATTCGAAGGCTCAAGAGAACTAAACCGTTTAAGCTTGTGTAATGTGAATATGTGCAAGGCTTAGTTAGTGTTGTGCGTTGTAGCCACAATAAGGACGTGATCAGTTAGTCAAAAGCAAAGTCAGTGCTGAACTGTGTAGCCAAAACAAAGAAGTGGTCATTTTATATCAAAAAAGCTAGGATAGACCAGGTGACATCTAGTTTACAAACAATGTTAGGGAAATTAGGTTAAAGAAAAAATTTTCATTAATCTTATGGATATTTGTAGATTATTTGTATTCTTATTGTTTAAAATAAAAAAAGTAATGAAAATATACATAGATAATGAATAGATTTTATATTAAATTTAACAAATTTTAAAAATTTTTTAAGAAAAAAATTAAGATTTTTAAATATTAAAGAACTAAAATGTTTGATGTTATAAAGAAATATTAATAATTCAGTAATAAGCAGACATTAAATTTTATTAACCACATATAGTTATAACGAGCTAGAAGAAGTGTGCAACGATAAAACTACCAAAGAGAATTGAAATACTATTATAAAAATAATACCTCAATCAACCATGGGAGCTTACCGTCTATAATTCGCCTAGCTCAGTATCTCAAGTGTGAGTTCGTCTTGTCTTAAACTAAGAATCAAACCTAAACTCTTAGCTGATAGCAAATAAACCAATTTTTAACTAATCATATTTATTAAAAACAGGAAACAATCAACCCTGCCAATACTTAACAATAAATATAGTGAGGGTGATACTTAAGGCAACGATGGCATCAAAGGGCTGCTTGTGTGGCCTCCCAATTAGACGGTTAGGTCCTCTTGAGAGCTACAGTTATTCCATATGTGTGTTTGGCCTCTCAATTAAGTGGTTAGGTCCTCCAATAGATTCGATAAATTTTCTTAATACTGTCAGTAAAATGATACGGCCAATTAATACAGCCAATAAACTAAAATATCAGAAACAGCTTGTATTAGAGACACATCAAATAGGCCATTTTAAAAAATTACAATGAAACAAATAGCACGTGGCAAGGATAAAATGAAATATAATTATTATTAATTAGTTCAATTCTGTTCAGATCCCTACAAACATATAATCGAAAAACGTGCTTCCGAAAGAAGTGAGGTTACTAATATTGAAAATGCTATCAGAATTATAAAATAAAGATTACAATGAAAGTACTCACCCCAAGAGAATATTGCAGACTATAAAATGAAGCTTATTATAATTCCTACCTTCTTTTATAAATTTCAATTATAAACAAAAAGAAATCCCACCATTAAAGGTGATTGACAGAACGTAGGAAGGGACTGCATGAAGTTAGCACATATGTCATAGGATGTTTCTATGTGATGGAATCAGCTTTTCTGTCAACATAAAACAGAATATTTAGTCTACCGGGCAGAAAGAGAGAGGGCGAATATATATTCTACGGGACAGAAAGAGAGAGAAAAGAAAGACAGAGTGCGCCAACTACTTTTGAATAAAAACTAGTAAAAACGAATATGAAGACAAACGAATTAATAAATTAATGAAGAAATTAAAATACAATAATTATTTGAATATAAATTAATAAAGATGTGACGTTACAAGTGTGTCGTTTTTTTTTTATTAAGTTTGCCAACATTTTATTTATACAATTAAAAAGCTAGATTTCTTTATTGTTTTCATAATTTTTCTTGTATATATTTTTAGTGATTCAAGTGTTCCATCCTTTAAGTAATCGGTTTTGTATATAGTTTTTTATTAGTTGATATGCTTAGCCATTCACTTTTTCTCTTCCATGTTTTATCAGCTCATATGCAACCTTGTATTCTCCTGGCGCATTGTCATTTTGTGTCCTTAGTATTTCTTTTGTCAATTCTTTCTTCGTTAGACATTTTATTTCTTCTCCCGCATTTTCTTTTGTTTCGTTTGCTATTCTTGGCTTTCACGGCTTTCTTTTCCAATCTTTTTTCTTTCTTCTTTTTATTTATGATTGAGTATAAGTATTCCTTTCATATTTATTTTATGTCTCAGTTAATGTTCTATTATCCTCTTATTATTCTTCATTCTTGTCGCCCTACGCATTGACGTATTATACTTAACACTCATTTTCTTATAGGTTTTTTAATTATTGATCATTGGTCATTGATACATCATTGATCTTTCTATTTCTCCTGCTTCCTTCTGTATCTTATATATATATAGTTCTTACTCTTTTGTTAATCACTTTTGCTATGTTTTTGATATTCTATTTTATCTTGTTTTTTTGATTTCAATTGAGTCTTTATTTATTCTGTTGCTTTCTCGCCTAATTATATTCTTGGTTACCTTTATTTTTTGTTTGTATTTCTTTTAAACCTCGAGGTTAGCTTTTAGATTCCACTGCCGTTTTCTTTTCACTCTATTGTATAATATGGCTCCTGTTATATTATTCATTGCTAATATCACCCTGTACTAGTCCATATCTGCGTTCGCTCTTCTGAACGCACTTATGTCCATTGTTTTTTTTTTGTATATTTGTAGCTAATATAGTACCTTTTTTTATTTCCTACTACTCTTTTGTGATGTTCTTTTTTGTCTATGTGAGCATTTTGGTGGTTTTTTTTTATCTTGTTACATACTATTCATAACAATTCGTGTAAGTCTTAATTTCTTCATGTTCTCTCGTTGCATGCACATTTATTATTGTCGGTGGTTGTTTGCTTATTTATAGTCTCATACCTTCTTCTCAATGAGGTCTTTAAAACGTAAATATATCGTCGAATATAACGTATGTTATGAGCTCGGCCGAGTTAGAAATATCGAACTTCTTGAAATTTTAGATACACAACTAGAAATATGTTCGCCATTCACATAAATAATATCCGTATTAAAAAGTGTGAATAAAAGGGCAATGCACAATATGTATGACTCTTGGAACTTTGGACCACGTTTCCCTAAATCACTACCGAGTTCGATAAAATATAAGGTTTTAATACCTGTAGTCCAGTAAGTAATACTGAAGTAGTCAATTGTTTAATAAGTTAACTAGAAAAAGTGTCCGAGTATCTAACGAAGCACTTTGTTATTTCTTTTAACGAACAATAAGCTCACTAATTATTTATACCGACGCGAATGTCCAATATGAAATGCAATTAGCGAATCACTTCAGTTAACGATCTTACACACGTGAAAATAGTCCGAATTACTACTACCGAAACTCACTCTTCACGTAAACACCGAGCAAAAGCACATTACTTTTCTACGGCGATTTTTTGTTAGAACTACCGAAACACAGCAAAACTTTTCCCAGATAATTGTTTTCAAATAAAAGCTACAAGCTGAGCGTCATTTATTATAAAACATTAATTTGTGGAATAGCCGAACATAAAATATAATAAATGATGTTATACTAATAATGATTAATCTCAGGGTTTTTAGGGTTTATTTTATAATGAAAACTACGATGATTTGATAAAGCTGTATAATCGTGTTTTTTTTACAAAAGCTAAACATTAACTTACTGAATATAATACGAATACTGTCTTTTTGTGTTTTATTTTTTTTTTTTTTATTTTGCCCTCTTCAAACGAAGGCTGGCGATCATTTTTTTAAACGCTTCCCTATTTTTTGCAACGTAAAATATCTGTTAATAACACTGAGTTTAGTCCAATCTCTGATATTCCTCATCTTCACACACTTACACACACACCTTCACACTTAGCGGTAGACTGCTCGAAAGGCATATTCGAAATATTTGGGTCCACGTTTTAAGCAAGATAGAAAAAAATTATCTTGTCAAAATATTCTAACTTGTACTCGACGGTTCAAAGATTATAAAGCTATTTGTAGAATTGCAATTCATTTAGTAGTTTTTTAGAAAAAAAATCCCAAAAATCACTAATTAAGGCATTTTTTCAACAAAAAAATGCAAATAACTCGAAAAGGAAGCATTTTTCGAAAAATTATCGAATTATATATTAATTATTTTGATGAGATACACCTAAAAAAATTGATTCCGAAGCAATTCGGTGAAATTGCTTTTTTGTATAAGTTATTTATTAATAACAATTCCCGCCCACTTGTAAAAATTTTAAAAAATACATTTTATCTTGGAAAAATATATAGAATCGAATAAAAAAGGTTTGGTGCATTAGAAATGCAAAAAGAAATTTAGTCGGTATATTATGTTTCTAAGCGTCTTTTGAGGGGTAAACCGCTCGCCTAAAATCAGTCTATGATTCTCGAGTCTACAAATACTAACTCATTTAAAAATTTGTCGAGGATCATTAATAAAAATCTATTAACTTAGTTAAATTTCTATTATCTCAGGTAAAAGAGTTGCATTCACAACTTTTAAGTATTCTATTTTTATGTAATCAGAAATAAATTCTAGGGTAATGTCAGACATTGCAAATTGCGTGCATACTTAATATTGACTGATTAATAATCATGTGAGAAAAAATTTGAACAATATATTTCAGTTGATTTTGTTTTTAATTTTAGCTCCTCTAATTGATGTAAGAATTAAACCAGAAAGTTCTGAAGAGCAAGTTGCCGCTAGAACCATTCTCGTTAAAGCTAATTGTCCAGAAGGTTTCTTAGCCGATTCCCGTGGAACATGCAGGGAGGTATATTAGAGCAAGCTAATGTTCATGTATCAATTTAATTTTAGTTCATATAAATAAATTTTGTCCGTTAATATAGTTTTTATTTTATTTTTAAGCAACTTATATTCATATAATTACCAATATAAGACACCAAAAGCCAAAATAAAATAAGTATTTCATATTTTTATACTCATAAGAAATTTTCTTCATAACGTGTGTGAATGAATTAATACAATTATTTTCATATGCTGAGTGTGACTCATGTTATATCGGTCAGACTGGGAGATCATTGAAAGGGCGTCTTACTACTCATCGTAGTGACATTAATTTATCTAAACATACTTGTGCTCTTGCCCAGCATGCTATTGATACCAAGCATAAGATAGACTTTAATAAAGTTAAGATTCTTGGCACAGAACGTTATCTCGTCAAAAGACAGTTTTTGGAAATGTGTTCAATACTTAAACACCCGAATGCTCTTAACAAGAGGACAAATATCAGTAACTTGAGCCAAATATATCATGCTTTAATATTGCAGAATTAGTCCTAATAAGCTATTTACTTTATCATTGTCATTTACGGTGTACAATTTTACCATATTTCCAAATTTTCTTAGTAAATAATTAAAAACATATAAACATATAAATAATAAATTTAAATAAAATAAAAAACAAAGAAATATTTCTTACTTATATTAACTTAAACTATGTAACTTGTGACATAGTCACTAGTTGCATATTCACATATATTTATTAACATATAAAATAATTTTAATATAAAATAGAATACTAGAAATATTTCTTACTTATTAACTTACACGTATGCAACTCGCATTACTGTTGACTTAGTTCCGTGTTGCATATACACAGTTTTATATTAGCTATTTTTAATCAAATAGCTCAATACAATTATAATTGATGTGATTCAAAGAATCCTTTTTTGTTTCAATTGCAGCTCCAAGTTTTGAACCTTGGACTGTTGGAAATTATAATTAATCTTCACCTGTGGCTGATTAACCATCCACAACGTTGACGATTATATATGAGTTTTTGGTTTGACCTAACTTGTTTTGTTTGTTTTTTCTTAGCCGATCAATGTGGGAAATTTGGTGTTAATAACCACCTTTCCTTTTCATTTATTGGTTCCTTACAAACGGGTTGTCACCCAAACTCATCCTATCATTTAAATAAACCGCTCTATCATTAGGGTTGGTATTTCACCTTGCTGTTCTGTCATAATTAATGACCTCAAGGTTTTGACTGTCTTTTACGTTGATAGCGTGGTTGTCTTAATTGAACACCATTTTACCGGCAGCATTCAAGAAGCCAGGAGTGGTAATTTCATTATACATTAAATTATTCAATTGCAATATTAATTAATACAATAATGCTACCTAAAGTAAAAATTAAAACATAACTATTGCTATATTTTTGGAAGTGCTTCTTTGATTTTTCTTAGTTCTTCACTCTCTTTTTTAATGTTTTTTTTAACTTATACATTTATATAACAAAAAATCAAAACCACATGTTCTTTTTGCTGTGCTTAGTTTGAACAAATTGTTAACTTATCTAGTTCAATTTATTGTTTATACATCATAATCGTATAATGTCCATTTACTTAAGTGTCTTTACAACTTTGTTATCACTGACTGCTACATATTTTTTTAAGGTAACACATGTAACAACTTTTCCATGCTTGTGTGGTTTTTTCATATTGTTCTTTTTAGATGAACTGATGATGCTTTCTGATTAAGAAAGCGAAACGTCTTCAATAAATAGATGAAGTAGCCATCAACTTTGTTTTTTTTTCTCCACCTTTTGACCGAAAAAACCCACCACTCTTCTGAGTGATCCTTAATTTATATATATATATATATATATATATATATATATATATATATATATATATATATATATATATATATATATATATATATATATATATATATATTTGGGTATCACATGCAGTTGTAGATTTCAGTTGCAAAGGAAGATGGTTGTATTGTATAATTTTTTTCGCTGAATATAATTTCTTTACTAATTCAGTAGATGGGATCTAACAAAGATGGGAATTAAGCAAACAGTTTCTAGAATATATAAAGAGGAAAGAGTTAAAATTCCGTGATTTTTGAAGTAGCTTCTGCCATGTGTTATTCTATTGGGGCCAAAAAGATACCGTATTGCTCTTTTTTGTAATTTAAAAATAAGCAGATTGGGCAGCTGTGCTAGAGCCTCAAAAAGGAAGGCCAAATCGAAGATGTGACTCGAACAAAGAAAAATATGTTATTTTGGAAGATGCTAAAGTGATTTCTTTCGAAAAAGATCTTATTACATGGCAGGCTGAGGCTAGTTTCTTACTTAAAAAATCGATATGAAGGATTGAAGGAAAAGAATCAACGATACTAATGTGGCTGTTATTAAGAAGCAAGGGTTGAAGAGCTCCTTAATGGAATAATTCTACTGTCTTATCCACGTTAAAAGAGAGTATATTAGAGTCGGATCAGGTTTTTATTTTAAGTAGATCAGAAGTTATAATTTCATGAAGAGTTCCAATATTAGAGTTCTTCCAGGTAATGCTGGTATCATCAGCAAAAAGAAAAATTTTTCCATCGATTTTTAAGTTAGTGATGTCATTTATAAAGATAAGGAAAAGTAGAGGACCCAGTACTAAATCTTGTGGTACTCCATATACAATGCTTTTGTGGCTAGAGTCAGTATCATTTGCTCTAACTAGTTGTTTCCTATTGCTCAAGTAAGATT
Source organism: Diabrotica undecimpunctata (assembly GCF_040954645.1). Classification (NCBI taxonomy): domain Eukaryota; kingdom Metazoa; phylum Arthropoda; class Insecta; order Coleoptera; family Chrysomelidae; genus Diabrotica; species Diabrotica undecimpunctata. The sequence goes on along the minus strand of NC_092803.1, from coordinate 114,499,080 downwards.
TGAACCAATTCAAAGAAATACCTCGAATTCCGTAGAAATTCAGTTTTTTATTAAAATGTCGTGATTTACATAATCAAAAGCTTTGGCATCGTTACAAAAAACAGTGGCAATATAAAGATTATTGTTTAGTGCTTGATAGACCTCATGTAGTACAGAAAACATAGCATCGCTGGTACATTTACTAGATAAAAAGCCGAACTGACTTTGTGATAAAATGTTGTTTTTAACGAGAAAAGATATAAGTTGGGTTTTTATGAGTCTCTCAATAATTTTGGATAGGACCGGTAGTGAGGCAATAGGTCTATAGTTGCAGACATTAGATTTTTCACCACCCTTATGAAGAGGAATAATAATAGCTGTTTTTAGGCACTCTGGAAATATACCTTTTTCAAAGAATCGTTAATTAGTGAGACCAGGACTTCCAACACATTATTTTTTGGGAGATTTAAGAAATTTTTACACTTTTTATAATTTTTACAACTACAGGAAGATTTTCTTTTGATACTACTGATTGTTTGGATCAGTTCAGATTTTTCAACTAGTCTTATAAAGAATGAATTCGACACCTTTTTTGAATTGGCAAAATGGGAAATAGGATCTTGTTGTGGCAAAATAGATGATGTTATATTTTTACTCACATTAACGAAGTATTCATTTAGATTTTCAAGATTTGGAAGAGAAAATGTTTGAGTTGAGTTTGTTTTATTTCGAAGATCGTTTATTATGGACCAAGTTTCCCTTGCAACATTTTTAGAGCTTCCCAGACGATTCTCATAGTATATTTTTTAGCTGTTTTGATAAGTTTTATATAGGTTTCTTTGCACTTGGAGATATAGTCACTGATAAAGACATTGGTAGTAAATTATTTGATGTACAGTAGTGAACGCATAATCTTGGCGGATATGTAGATACCCTTGGTAGTCCAGGGTTTGTGATGTTTTGACTTAATTGTAATTAAAGGAAATGCCTTATTAGAAATAAAGACAAGCTTATCTAAAAAATCACTAAAATTATAGTCCACTTCCACAGAGGGAAAGTGCAACCCAGAAGTCAATCACAAATTTTGGAATTTACGAAAGTTCTGAGCTGAAAAAATCCTACCTAACGTTGGGTTTTCGAGGATTGTTTGTTAAGAGTGTTAAACTTGATATGTACTGCTTCATGGTCAGAGAGTCCTGCATTAATAATTATTGTAGAACGTACATCAAGGGGTGAGAAATCTGAGACAATATAATTAATTATGGTAGATGTTGTTTTAGTAATTCTTGTAGGAGAATTAACGTGCATTGTGAAACCATACGATTCGAATATATTGATAGTACGATGATCACTATATTATTAAGCGTTTATTTTATTTTATTTATTTATTTTTTTTTTTTTTTCAAAGCGGTATCATTACAAATGTAGCTAGATATTGATGTATGCCCTATTTCATATATTTTATTAAATAGGTTTAAAATATAATGTCTGCCTTTATCATTAAGTAGTTTAATTATTTCGCTGGGGATTTCATCTGGACCGGTGGCTTTCCTATTCTTTGATAGTATTTAGTTGTATAGCTCTTTTTTAAGTTGGAGTTTGATGTCGCTCATTAATAAGTTATGACCTGAGGAGACATTTGCTCCAGGCAGTGTTTTAGTTATCTTGATTTAATTTCGGTATCTTTCATTAATTGTTATATAATCGAACTGATTTCTTATGACCTCTTTAGTATCTGCTGGTGACTTTCAAGTGTATAAACGACGTTTGGGTAGTTTAAAGAATGCATTTGTCACAAATAACTTGTTCTCTACACAGAATTCAACAAAAAGATCTTCTCTGTCATTACGTTGTTAAAGTCCGAAATTGCCTACAATGTTTTCTTGTCTACCTTTTCCTACTTTGGCATTGAAATCTCCCATTATTATACTAATACTAATACTGAGGAGTGACCTACTGACTGCTGCAAATGTAAAGTTATTAAAATCTGCTTTATCTGAAACTGACTTTGTTGTAACAACTATCTGCTTATAAATAGTACTTTCTTGCACTTTACCATTAAGTCGTTTCTTTTTTCAAAAATCAAAAATTAAGTTAAAATCAGCAAGAAATATGCTCAATGGTGTTTTGAAGATTTTATATTAAAAGCGAGAAAAATGTAATGAAATGTTTTCAAGATTATATAATGAAATTTGTGGCATTGCTAATGAATTCGGTATATAAATAAAACTTCCTCAACTAGCGCAAAAACACCGAAATCAAGCAAATTATGTATGTTAAAATCCTCAAGACTATGAATATTTAAAATATCGCTTTTCGTTCAAAAAGAAACGTTAAATTTATCTCTTTTTAGAATGCCATCTTCCTACGGAGGTTGGCAATCATAATGGCTATTTTTATTTTTGAACTTTCTGCTCTAATAAATTAATCGATCTGCATTGACAGCAATCATGTAAATTATTCAACCAAGAATTCTGCCTTCGGCGAACAGATCTTCTTCCTTAAATTTTTCCATGTATTATATTATGAGTCTTAAAATTTCATATTTTGGTGATCCCTCATTACATGATCTAGGTATTCCAGTTTTCTTGTTTGTATAGTGGTGATTAGTTCTGTTTCTTTACCAACCCTTTTCAGTACTTTTTATATGTAATTCTATCAGTTCATGATATTTTTAATAATCTGCGGTAAAACCAGAGTTCCAAAGCCTCGATTCTTTTTAAATTGCATTTTTTTTAATGTCCAAGTCTCGGCTCCATATAATAATATTGAAAATATATAACATCGAATAGTAGGTAATCTGATTTCAAAAGTAAAATTTCTGCACGTTAAGAGTGGCTTCATTCGTATAAATGCTGATCTGGCATCTCTTTTCGCCTGTTTATTTCTGCAGTATGATTGTTGGTTTCATTGATCAAAGTTACCAAGAACTAATAGCTTTCTACTTGTTTTATCACGTTACACTTAATTGTCAATATGCGGTGTATGTGTTGTGGTGTTTTTGTAATTAGCATATATTTCATTTTTAGCGTTTATATTAATTCCCATCTCAGCACTATTCATAATTAAACTTTCGATTGGATGCTGTAGGTGTTCTATGCTCGTTACAATGTATCGTAAGTTGTTAATTAATTTTCCGGTAATGGTAACTCCCGCATTGATATTATTGAGAGAGTTTTTGAAAATTTCTTCAGAATATAGGCTAAACAAAAGTGGCGATAAAACGCATCAATGTCTAACTCCTCTACAGATTTTCATTTCTTCTGCTGCTGCTCATTAATTTGAACTATAGCACTTTGATTTTAATATAACGTTAGGAATTTCTTTATGATTTTATTGTCAATGTTCTTATTGATAAGTATTGATATTAGTTTTTCATGTCTTACTTTATCACAAGCTCTTTCGTAGTCAACAAAGGACAAGTGTAGGTCAACGTTTACACCACGACATCGCTGAATCAGTATGTTAATAGCAAAACCCGAACTGCGTCTCACTAATATTCTCCTCTAACTGTTCATAGATTCTCTTATGTATTATAATATTACTTTAAGCAATACTTTTAAAGTATGGCCTATAAGACTCAGATAGTCAGAGCACCCTTTTGCTGCTTGTTTTTTATGGATGGTTATACACGCCGACTTCAGTTACTATTTTGGTTAAATTTATACAGTTTCTTAATTTTATTTCCTAAAACAATAAAAAAATCTGTTGAAGAGTCAATAGCAAATGCTGCTTATATTCTTGCTGATAAAAATTATGTTTTTTCAATGAAAATTCAACTTAGTATATATATATATATATATATATATATATATATATATATATATATATATATATATATATATATATATATATATATATATATATTATTAAGGTATGACTGATCCACATGTCTTACTCTTCCCACAAACTCAGAAAATAGTTCAGTTTTCATTTGTTTATGGTCAATTGTCCGCGCTTGCTTTATTCCGAGTTATTTATACATATCATTTTCACCCATTACCTCGATGTTTTCGCCATCTTGCAAATCGAAACCTCCGGGCTGAAACGTTCCTCTGACTATATTTAGAATACGCCACTTGTTTCCATAGTTTTAACATCTGGTCCAAGTTATTTCGAGTGGAAGCCATTAATTTCAAATAATCCATATACAGCAGATGATTAAGCTTTGCCACAAAAGTATTGCTATTTTTGATGCTAAAACCTGAGTCAATGGAGGTCAGTAGCTAAGATAGTGGGTTAATCGCTATGCAGAATCAAAGTGGATTCAACTAGTCTCCTTGGAAAAAGCTGCGGTTAATTGGAATTTTAGTCTTTGACTAAATATACTTTATATATTTTCAACATATTTATAACCCATTCACGCGGTACTGAATCAAAGGTCTTTTTGTAGTCAATTAAGGCAGTAAAAAGGTTCCTTTTTTGGTATACGCCTGGTTAGAAATGACTAAGTCGATTATAATTTGTTCTTTGCAGCCCCTTAGCGCATCCTTTCTGGCGATTCCCAGGCAGCGACTCTATACATAAATCATAATTTACCATTTTCATGGGTTTGCATTGTATACCTACTACCGGGTGTCTGTTTTTCAGTATCGGTATTAGTGCTACGAATACCCAGAAAGCATCCCCCATTCGTAGAAGACTTGGCAAAAACTCTCACAGAGAGTTACTATTATTATTATTATCTAGACATTTAGCCGATTGGCTCCTCTTCTTGACAATACTGGATCCGCCGCTGAGTGGCGTTTCAAGCAGAAATCTTAAAAGTATTGTCTACGTTAACATTTTTTATCGATAAGAAGCTTTTGAACTTTGGTTATTCACGAGAGTACTAAAAATTTCATGGACAATTCATCTGACGAACAAAAAATATTTCGCAAAATTGTTAATGGCAGACAAAACTTTAAGATACTTTTATGGAATAATAAATATGAATTTGCCCAATTGATAATAAAGGGCAGTATTGAAAAAAAAAGTTGAGTTGGAAGAAGCAAAATATTACAAAAAAAGATGCAAACATTAGGAAATGAAACAGAAATAGAATCAGCTGAACTCCTTCGGGTTGAACTAGAATTGTAAATGATAGAGAAATATTTGTCATGGTAATCGTCAACCTCCAATGAAGGACATGGCACTACAAATGTTCATTTTGTAATATTTTGACATAATCCTTGCTCTCCCTGTGTATTTGTTCTGATAGTAGTTTATAAAATTATAATAAATGAACTAAAACTGTCCGATAACATTATGACATTTTTCTCTGTACTTTACAGTATTGTTTATTTTTATATATGCTGATGTAGATGTTTTCTGTTGTTAGCAATTAATTTAATTTTACTGGGATTTAACAAATTACAGTATTTTCGGAATACTTTATATGTTTTTATTTAAATTATTTTGGATAATCCTAGCATATTATCTATAAATTCAGAAAAAAAGCAAATCATTGTCATTAACTTTCATGAAATATTTACAATTTTAATAGCTGTTAGCTGACCCCAATTAATCGTGACGCAATCATCTCCACTTTATAAACTATTTCCGAGTTTTTTTACTCAGTAACATTTCTAAAAAGTAAGATGAAGTGTTTAGTTTTTTTCGCGCTGCTCGTCGGTATTTTTCTATATCAGATAAACGCAGCAGCAGTAGAACCAAGAAAGCACGACGATAATTACGACAACGAATTGAAACAAAACTTGACAGAATGTAAGCGTTCGCTTTTGCTAGCAATCAAGGAAGCTGTTCACGATACCTCCGACTTTGTAGTGCAAAAAGCTAGGAAGGTTAAAGCTTCTATCAAAAACAAAACCCATATTGTTATGCAGAAAGCAAGAGCAAAGATGCAGTCAGTAAGATGTAAATTACATTTAATAAAAAATAAATTCTATCCTCACGTACATCTACAAGATCCATGTAATTTCACAGATCTGGCAGTAGAAAAAGGAAAAGAGGTTATTAACAAAGCAGGTAAGTTATTTATAATAACTAACTAAATACTTATTTAGACTTTTAATTTTTATTTTCCGTTTTCCTTTTTATGTTGTGATTTGATTATTCTGTTGTTTTTCTTTTCTTCATTTCAGTGTATATTTTATCGTTTAATGTTGTTATAGCAAACTGCACTCCGTCTCTTTATTAAACTGGTGACTATTTTATTATTGTGCTTTTGCATCATTCCTGGTAACCGGGTGTTTTAAAATGTAATAGGATTCCAATCTTATTGTTGATGCGGCCGGTCTAACTCAAGACTCTGCAAGAGTGCTAACTCTCGTTTACATCTTACTGTATTACTTCATACAACCATCCAATTTGTTTTCCGTTTTTACTCATTATATATATATATATATATATATATATATATATATATATATATATATATATATATACATATCAAATCAACTAAAAACGAATAAATGTCAGGGAGAGGATAAAATTACAGTTGAAATGTTGAAAATTGGTGGCAGAAAAATGGAACAGGTATTAAATATTTTATTTAATAAAGTAATTGATGAAGGAAAGATTCCTCAAGAATGGAACAACTCCGAAGTTATTCTACTATTCAAGAAAGGAGACAAAGCAAACATCGAGAATTACCGACAAATATCCTTGCTATCATATCTGTATAACTAAAATCATAACCAACCGCCTAACTCAATTTCTATCAACCTATCGAGCAGGCTGGATTCAGAAAACATATTAGTACCATAGACCACTTGCACACCGTAAGAATACTGATAGAAAAATGCACCGAGTATAATGTTCCAATTCATATGGCGTTCGTCGATTTCTATAAAGCATTCGATTCCATCGAATTATGGGCAGTGCTTGAATCTCTAGAGAATGCAAGTATAGATTCAAGATACACTAACACAATTAAAAACATATATGAAAATGTCACCATGCAGATGAAGCTGGACGAAAGCACAAAAACTAATCCCATAAGACTACAACGGGGAGTAAGACAAGGAGACACCATCTCTCCCAAGCTATTTACCCTTGCTCTAGAAGACATTTTTAAGAAACTAGAATGGAACAACAAGGGTATCAACGTCGACGAATCACACTTAAACCACTTGAGATTCGCAGATGACATAGTTTTAACTAAACGATATGTTACAACAATAAATTGAATGCAGTTTCAGGAGTGGTAGGCTTAAAAATGAACTACAACAAAACAAAAATACTGAGCCGAGACCAGACAAATATAACAATACAAAATCATACCATAAAAAATGTTGAATATTATATATATCTAGGTCATGTCATCAAACTGGAAAAAATAAAATCAAGATGCTGAAAATAAAAGGAGAACACAACTGGCATGGGGCGCTTTCGGCAAACTAGCATATATCTTGAAAAATACCTCCATTCCTGTAAACTTCAAGAAAAAGGTGTATAACACATGCATACTACCAGTTTGTACCTACGGCTTGGAGACAGTAGCCCTTACCAAAAAATCTGCTAAAAAATTAGAAACAACACAAAGAGCAATGGAACGAATCATGCTCGGAATATCACTCAGAGACAAGATTAGAAACACCGAGATAAGACGTAGAACGAAGATTAGGGATATTGTGGAAGAAGTTACAAAAATGAAATGGCGCTGGGCAGGTCACGTAGCCCGATATAATGGCAACAGGTAGACACGGAGAATTCTAGAGTGGAGACCAAGGACCACAACAAGAAGCATGGGAAGACCTCAAAAAAGATGGGTAGATGACATAAGAGCAGTGGCAGGCAAACAGTGGATTAGATTAACGCAAGATAGAGAAAGATGGAAGCAATTGCGAGAGACCTGGTTGACAAAGAGAGATATATACATATTATGTATCCTGGTAATTATTAGAGTGTCACCAGTATCTGACAAGGGTTCAAAGAGTGAGGAGGAGTTATGTCCAATTAGTGAATCCTTCTTTGAAGTGTTTTATGGTTAGAGGCGGAAATAATAATAAACACTAATTATTCATCATAACACAAAATATTATTTGGAGGCAGGGTTTATTAACATTATATTTAAACTATATTATGAAAACATATGTGTCACTATTATATCATATAAAATGACACTCGTATGTTGATATGTATCTTGCTCACACAATTCTTAGCATATTGTATATATTTTAACAATATCTCTCTCCAATGGCGCTATAGCCCAAATCAAGCCTTGGCATCCTCCAAACTATGTCTCCAACCTTGCCGGACCCGCGCCAATCTTCTTCAGGTTCTTATCTAGCAAATTTTGCGCGTCTGCTGCCACTTCATCCTCCCACCATTTCCGTGGTCTTCCTTTTGATCTTGCGCCCTGCATTTTACTATCTACGGCTCTTTTCGGCAATCTTTCAGTCTCTATTCCCACTATATGACCAGCCCATTGAAGTCTCTTAAGTTTAACGGATTCTGATATCGGTGCCTCTTTGAACAGTTGGTAAAGTTCTTGGTTGTACCTGGATCTCCATACTTCGTTTTCGTTAATAGGTCTAAATATCTTTCTTAGGATTTTTCTTTCAAATACTTTCAGTTTTGTGTCTTCTGTCATCACCCATGTCTCGCATCCATAACATTTTAAACAATATCTGGGTTTTTACTATCTTGTATAATGATGTTTTTTTTGTGCAATAAACCTTACTATGTTTTTTAACATTTTTAAAATCTTAAGTATTAGGTACTTTTTAAATTTTTTGTCACAGCCTGAAAATCACTGCTTATATCCTTTACTATTAAGATGTGTGCAATATAATATTGTATGTCGTTTTCGTACTTTGAGGTTTAGCTTTTCCTAGCTAGGAAATGCAGCTTTAGGTTATTAAGAATGAAATTTTTGTGTCTATTTAAATGAGAGTTATTTTATTAAATTATTTAACGCTTAAAAAGATTATGTTAAATATTGTAAAATAGGTTTGCAAAAGTAGTGTGATTTTAAGCTTGTAGTAGTACGTGTAGGAAGTTAATTCTTTTTATTCGCTATGGTAACATTTTGCACGAATTTAAAAAAAAAACATAATGTCCTACGTCCCTTAAAAGCCGATTTAACCTTTTTTTCAAGATATAACAGGAGCTTTGTCTTTAAACAATGAGCAATATAAAAAGAACTATTTGAAAAACAAAGAGTTCAGGTTTAGTCAAACAAAAATTTTGAAAAATGATTCTTTTAAAAATAAGCCGGTAATTAAGCGCCAAAGATAAAGGGTTTAAACGCGAACTAATTTTACTACCTCAAAACTGAATTCATAAATTCAAATTTATAAAAGTTGCAATAAATCCGGTTCTAATCAACTAAAATTGATGTTTTTTTTTTTAATTTGTGTAACCTCGTTACAGAAATCATAAAAATGCATTTGGTTAATCTGTGAATTCTTTATTTAACCAAGTAATTTATTCAAACAATTTAAAATAAATATTTAATTTGGAAAATTGTACTTTTCTCTTATAGTCCAGGGTATGACGGTAAAAATAGTAGAAAACCTCTGATTTTTTTATATTCATCGATTTGCAAGACATTTTGACAGCAGTTAAAAAGCAGTACAAAGATCAAAACCTTCCCTATGGCAATATGTGTTTCTCCTCTGGGGGAAGTTACCACATCAACTCGGGTGTGAAAAAAGTTTATTAAAAAAAACTATTCAAATTATTCAAAACTATTCATCCGCCTAGATATGTCAAATATGCCGGTACACACCCCACAAGCAGAATGAAAGAATGTCCAAAAACCCGCAAGCCCTGCAAAGAGCCTCACTCTGCTAAATATCTCGGATGCAAAGTAGCGAAAAAACTACAAAAAATTAAAATAAATCGCTCAAAAAAATCATTTCCAACCCAATATATGCAGAAGGAAGAAGTTAAAGGATATACAAATAATAACTCAGAGAATACTAATAAAACCTCAGAGAGAAACCAAAATACAAAACTCTCAGTAGTAAGCGCTAATAAGACATGTACATACTGCTAAAGGTACTAAGAATAGAAGTGAAACAGAATCTAATTATCAACAAGACTCGACTATAGAAACCAGCCTTCAAGTGAAATACTCCAGAATATAACAATAAAGAAGTTATATAAAAAAAGAACATATAAATGTCCAGCGGTCTTGAAATAATGAGATGGACTATCAACGAATTAATGCAAAAACAACAAGAATTGCTACTACTTACTTACTTACTTAGTCCTAAGCCTTTCTACCGTTAGGTGTAAGGCTGGTGGAGTTAAGTTTTGCACTGTTGTCTCCATGTTTTCCGGTCTTATGTTAGATTTCGTGCACTTTCCCATGTCAATCCTTTCTTCTCAACTTCTTTTTTGATTTCGTCTACCCACCTAACTCTTGGTATTCCTCGTTTGTTTTTCCCTTGCACTCTCGTTTCAAACACTCGTTTTTTTAATCTTTCATTCAACATTCTACACACGTTCCCGAACCATCTTAGTTGCCCCTCTACTATTTTTTCGTTTATTGGTTTTAGTTTTAGGTTTTGTCTGATTGTTTCGTTACGTATTTTGTCTGTCCTCTTTCTGTTTGCTATTTTCTTTAGGAACCTCATTTCCCTAGCATTGACTCGAGATTTTTGTCTCCCAGTCAATGTCCATGACTCGCTATTATACATGATTGTAGGTCTAACTACTGATTTAACGACTGCCGTTTTTACTTTCTCCGGTATTTCTTTTTTTCCCAAAAATGTTGCTTTTATAGTGTTAAATAAGCGTCCTGTTCATCCCATTCTCTCATTTATTTCCAGGTCTTGTTTACTGTTTGATTCAATTATTACTCCTAGGTATTTAAAATGTTCCACTTGTTCTAGTTGTTTTCAGTTTAATTGTATTGCGTGTGTCTTTCTCTTATCTGAAATTATCATTGTTTTTTTTTTCTCTGTATTTATTTTCATATTTATGTCATTTGCCAGTATCCTAATGTTAGTTTTCTCATTCTTCTCTCGGCTTTTTTAGTGCATTGGTAGTATTATAACTTTCTTCCAGTCCTGTGGTATTTCTGCTCTCTTTATGATATCATTCATTATTTCTTTTATGCTGTCCACTCCCTCTATTGTCATGAATTTTATCATTTCCGGGATGATATGATCCTTGCCTTTAACTCTTTTGCCTTTTCTAGTTCCTCTGTTGTTATGGGTTCCACTTTTGGTTCTTCATTAATTTTTTGTATCTCTACTATGTTGTCTACGTCTGTATGAGTTAGCTCTTTAAAATGTTCTCTCCATCTTTCCATTATTTGGTTTTCTTCTATTATTACCTTTCCATTCTTATCTTTTATATTCGGCATCATGTGTTCTTTCTTTTGTCTGAGCTGTTTTAATGCGCCATAGAAGAGTTTTTGATTTTCTCTATAATTATTTGTCATTTTTAGTCCAAACTTTTCCCATGACCTTTCTTTTTCTGCTTTCACAGCTATTTTAACCTTTTTTTTTTGTTTTTTCTTTATATGCCTTATAATCTTCAGGGCGCTTTGTACTTAGATATCTTTTCCATTTTTCTTTTTTGTTCTTTACTTTCCTTCGTATTTCGTCCGCCCACGATTCAGTTCTCCTCATGCTATTATTTGCTAGTTTTGTCTTCCCGCAAGTTTCCTCAACAGCTATGATTAAGTTGGTCTTGAGATTTTCCCACTTTTCTTCTATACTTGCAGTTTTTACCCTATCTTTCAAAATATTGTCTAATTTTTCTTGTAATATCTTCTTATAGTTTTCTTCTTTTAATTTGTAGTTTTTTACTTTTTCATTTACTACTTTTCTCCTCTATTCTTCCTTTTGTTTTGCTGTTCTCATTCTTATTATTACTAGATGATGATCACTCCCAATCTCTGAGCCTTTTTTCACTTTCGTGTTTTGTACTCTTTTCCATTTATTGCTACTTACCAAAAAGTAATCTATGATTGATTTTTCATTTTTGCTTTCTTGTACTCTCGTGTATTTGTGTACTTTTTGTATTTGTTATAACAAGTTTATTCTCCATACATATTTCTATTGTTCTTTCACCATTTTTGTTTAGTATTTCTTCTCCTTCTTTTCCCATGCATTCCTTAATTCCATTGTTATTATTTCCGACTCTACCGTTTAGATCTCCCATTACAATTATATTTTCTTCCCCATTGTTAATTTTCATTTGAAGCTCCTCGAAAAATTTATCATTCTCTAACTTTTTTGCATCTTCATTTACTCCGTAGGCTGTTATTATTGTCCATATTTCCTCGTCTATCAGATTCATTTTCAGCGATAATATTCTCTGGTTAACATATGTTTCTTCCATAACGTATTGTAGTCTATTCGGTGCAATTATTATCCCTACGCCTTCTTTTGCTCTCTCCTTTGCATCAGCTCCTACCCAAAATAACCAATATCCTTTGTGTATTAAAACAAATATATCTCGGATCATACTCCTATTATATTAACTATTAGTAAAAATATCATTCAAAACCCTTACTACTCTGTGTTGGTCAACAATAATACGGACTGGGATATCTTTAAAATTACACTATTTAAAAGAATTGATTTGACAGTGTCATCGGTGACAGAGTACCGCAATACTCAACAACAGTAAAACAACAGTTCCTTTAACCACACCAAAATGGGATAAAAATAAAATCGACATAAACGTTAATCTCAAAAAGGCTCCGATAACTGATGACTGTGATGTAACGATGTAACGATGATGATGTAACGATAACTGATGAGTGTGATGACTATGATCTGATAACTGGATAGGTCCCTAAGAAGCTACCTAAAAAGGCTCTGGTTATACTCACTAATTTGATTAACACATCGTGTTGTTTAAATTATGTTCCACAACTATAGAAGGTAGCTGAGATCATCATGACCTCAAAACAAGCAAACCGCCACAAGATATGGCGGTTAAGCCTCTTGCTTAAGAGGCTGAAACCTATTATCAAAGAAAGACGACTTATCTCCGACCACCAATTCAGATTCCGAAATAAGCACTTTACAATTGATCAAATCCACCGGATCACGGACGTGATCGAACATCACTTGAAGAAAACAAGATTTGCTCGGCAATATTTTTGGATTTAGCGCACAGACCTTCGACAAGATCTGGTACAAAGGATTGGAGCATAAGATAAAAATGATCCCTTCTGTCCAATACTCAGAGATACTTCAGGATTAAGCAGGAAGATGCTTATTCTGAACTAATTTTCCTTAGTGCAGAGGTATCAGAGCGAAGTGTACTGATACCCGTCCTATATCTTTATATCTTTTGTACACTAAAGACTTGCCAGTTTCAGAGAAAAATGTTGTAGCTAAATTTTGTAAACAAGTTACAGAATGTAATTGCCGAAGTGGACAAACAAATGACGTATTGAAATAAATGAATTGAAATCAGCACATATACATTTTACCAACAAAACTTTGAGCATAAACCCATATGTATATATATATATATATATATATATATATATATATATATATATATATATATATATAGAAAATTGGTTGATAACAGCTACTCAAATTTAAGTTCAAAGGAAAGAAAAAATTGAATAAACAGCTGATAGACAAAGACTACTCTTGTTACTATATCTGATATATTTTGCATATTTTTATAGACATCATCAGTAAAAGCTGCAATGAGGGTCATGAGGCATCTTTTACATATGATAATTTAGTTGTTTACTTAGATGCCCTAGGCTTTTCAATTTAATCATGAATGAAATCACCAAAAGCGTTAACAAAGGAAGAGGATACAAAATGGGCACGCAGATGACGCAATATTGATAGCCCAAGATGAAGAAAGTCTGCAAAGACTGGTCCGCAGATTTAACATACGAGCAAAAGAATTTAATATGACAATCTCATCCCCGAAATTACACATATTTCACGTCCACAATTGAAATTAAAGTTTATAATGTTAAACTAAATAATTTTTTTTATATCTGACATTCATCTGATCATTGTAGCTTTTCCTGATAATGCCTATGAAAATAGGCGAAATATATTGGTTATAGTAAAAAGAGTATACCTTGTTTATCAGCTGCTTACCCAATGATATCCCTCTTGAGGGAAACATTAACAAATAATTTTTTAGTAAATTAACAGGTATGCAGCCTGTTTTATATTTGTAAATAAAACTCCTTTTTTTCTTTACATCTCCATATTCCTCTAATTGTTTGTTAGCTTCATCAAAAGAAAAGAAAGGAGTATGTTAATATTTCCATGTTCAAAACAGTACTGTACTGATGAGTCCTGTCCTCATCAAATCCCAAACCCACCTGCTGGTTACGGTACGTTGATGACAATTTTGTCATTTGGCCCCATGGTAAACACACATTAGATCTCTTCCTCTCTCATCTGAATGAAATACATCCCATTCAATTCATGGTAGAAGTTGAGTCTAAAGCATCTTTGTCATTCTTTGATTTTCTTATTAAAAACACCCACCTCACAATGTTTCCTATTCCGTGTACCGGAAACCCACCCATACAAACCATCAACTCAATACTCAGTTACATCGTCAATTTAGTTACCAACACTCTTATAACAATCACAGATTATTCGAAATCAATTCAATAAATACCCTTATAAAACAGCTACCACAAAACCCAAATCAATAGGAGCATTTAAAAACATCTAAATCCCATTCCTTCCAAAAAAGAAACCTTGTCGCCAGATTAACCCAAAATTTTCTACCTTTTATTTAATATGTCACTGACAAGATCTGTAGATCCCTTAACCCTCTAAACATTAAAAGTATCTTCACTACTCACTCCAAGTTGTCCAATCTCGTCAACATTCTATATCTGTAAAACATTCCGATACTAATCTTGAATATGTTGCCTGTGTAAATCCATTTCAAATAGGTAAAAAGAAATAAGAACAAGACTTACAATCAATTTATTCTACCACCAACGACCGGTTTCGCATAATATAATTTGCTATGCATCTTCAGGTCTTAAGGTACATGGTTAGCATTGGTTCAGCATTAACTAAATGCTGAAATTATAAAAACCCCGTATGTAAGTAAGTACCCGAGTACTGTCTGGCAAAGAATATATAGCAATTATACCAATATTATATGTGTGTGATCATAACATATGACTTTAAAATTGATTGAATACACAAAGTAAAAATTAAGTGAAAAAACAATCTAGTAAAATTGAAATTAAATAAATAATTAACTAATAAATACTACTTATTCGCTCCGTGCGTGACTGACGCGACACCTACCGCCTTCATTTGACAGTTTTGGAGTCTACCAATTTTCAGGTTAAACATATGACATTAATGACATATGTTTGACATTGTTAAATACAGGCGAAATTGACAATTATTAATAATTAACTTTTTAACTATATTTTTTCAGTTTATGTACAAAATAAATGTAGTATTTAAAACTGGTTTTCTTAAAATTCATCATAATATATCTTTTTAAGCCCAAACGGAAAAGAAAAGTTAAAAATCTAGTACTGGCAAATCAAGTTTTTCACGTGAAAGAGCATATAATTAAAAACAGTAATAGTAAAAGTTATGATATAAAAGCTAAAGTCATCAGACACTCTGCAGTTAGCTTGAAGCCTTATAAAATATCATTTAAGGTAAATTATTTAAATTTTTTTCTATTTCTAATATCTATTCTATATTTATTCTATTTCTAATATTCTATTTTTAATAGCACGGATTCATCTTTTTCTTTTCACTAATTTATATGTAATCTTTGGGAACCTATAAAAACTACCCTTACTATTTTTGCTATTATTAGCACAATTATATACGCAATATGTATTTGCACACATTTTTGATAAAATTTATGCGTAAAAAGGTAGGTCCAATTGTGTCATATTTCGCCGCTACGCACGCTGGCATCGTTTCAAAGTACCCCTACCATGGTCACGCACGGAGCGAATATGCCGATATAGGGATTATTATTTAATGTTTTAGAAAACATAGTTCAAACTGTTGCGGTAAACTGGTGACGGGTGATCATCGGTTTTATTGTAACTATTTAACAAAAAAAAAGAGAGAAACTTCTTGAGGGGAAAAGATATTAACAACTAAACTAGGAAGTAGGTATTGTGAAGATTGTTTAAAAGTTAATTATATTTATTCAAGAGATATATTTTGGAAATGTGTGTTAATTTATTGAAATTATTTATTTAGAACAGCACTATGATAATATATAAAAAGGTAGATGTATAAGTTTTGGGTATGCAATAACTCCAACTTGTAATTATAAAATTGTGATAAATCAATTTGGTCTGTATTTGGGCAGAAATTATTGTGATATCAAATAAATTTAAAATAAAAAAACACTTAAGGACACTTAGGGACAAACAGAACGCATTTAAAAAGACACAACAGACATTTAATTTAAAAGGGGGCACATTTTTTTATGTAATGTAAGGAAGAAAAGCTTTCGTATGAAGAGAATCTGAGTCTTTGGTTTGAGATTGAGTGGGAGAATGATGTCTCTGGGTGCTCCTCTTGATGTGATTTTAGCGGTAACTGTTCAAGTAGACCCGCTGAGCTCTCTAGTTTAAAACAAGCCCTCATCCAAAACGGTACTGTACAAAAGTATTTGTAAATTGTTAAAAAACATTCAACGTATTTTAGATTTTTAATACCTTTATTTGTTTAATAAATATTTATTTATTTAAAAAATTTCAATATACTTTAAAATAATTTATTTTTCGACACACGTTTTAGTATCTATTATTTGTAAATATAGCGTTATTGAACTTTTGTATAGTTCACAAAAATACAAAATGATTATAAGGTTTATTTATTAAACCGGTCTGAGTGCGATATAATAGTAGATAAGTAGTTTTGCCATAATATAACTAAATCATAAACAAAATTAATTATTAGGATTTGAAGTTTCATTAATTTTAATTAATATCCACATCGACGCAAAAATCTCTTAGATATATCTTTATTAAAGACTTCGTTTCCAATAAGAATTATCCCAATGCGCTTGAAAATCACAATTATATTTTTCAGATTTATTATTTTTCTTCTTCTTTCTATATTTACCTTATACTATAGTTTATTTTTATGAACGAGAGAGTAATTAGCATAATTTTAACTGGTAGCTCCGACCACTCCATGGGCGTGCTCAAGATTAATTGAAAAATTACTTTGAATAATTGTAAAAAATAAATGAATTATTTTAGTGTTATAAAGTGTTATGTGTATGTAAACAAAAGTGACCTCTTTTATCACACACTATATTAGAACTGACTGGCCTACATTAAAAAGGGTTTTAAAAAATTCACATTTTTTTTTAATTTTTAAAAATTACAAAAGAGAAAAAGAGTTTTTAAAACCGTCTAAGGTATGTTAAATAGATGAATAAAAATATTAATATTAAACTTACAGCTACTTGTTACAAATCCAAATCAGATTCAGAAGATGAACTTTCAGAACCAAGATTTATAATAACTGGCTCGATCATTTTATCAGTAATATTGTCCAGCTTCCACATTTTTTCCTCTTCTTTAATAGTGTGATTTACTGCCTTTTCCCAGTTTTCAGGTTTTACATTATTTACGGCCTCCAAAAACAACTGTTTAACATCATGAATTTTAAAAGTGGTATTTTTTCTTGAAACTTCACTCTTTATCTGTGCCCATACTAGTTCAATCGGGTTTAATTCACAATGATATGGTGGGGATCTAAGTACTGTCATTCCACGATTTTTGGCAATTTCATCAATTTCGTATTTTTTAAATTTTTCTTTATAAAGGGCACACAACGAATAAAGTTCCTTTCTTATAGATCCGGGATGGTACGTAATATTTTTTGAACTCAGCCAATTCTGCAAGTTTTTTTTTAACCACTTGGTTGTGGGCAGTCCTTCTATAAGTCTGGAGTGATAACTTGCATTACCTATTACTATTACACAGTTCTTAGGAAGAAGATCTATCATTTGGTCGAACCATTCTTGAAAGACATCAGCGTTCATGTCTTCATGGTAGTCACCGGTACGAGTTGATTCAAAAGTTAATAAACCACCTTCAACAAAACCGTCTGAACTGCCAATGTGTACTATTATCAGCCTGCGTCCCTTTCCTGATGGTGGGTTTAAACCAGTAGAAAAGTTATTTACAAAAGCGTGCCTTTGACTTGTAACAGTTTCATCCTGCCAAAATTTATTTGGTGTATGACCCTCGTTGATCCATGTTTCATCAAGATAAAATATTTTTCTTTTTTGGTTTCTCATTTCCTTTATGGTTCTTAGAAAATGTCTTCTCCATATGACAATATCGCTTCTTTCTAATAAAATATACTTTCTGGGATTCTTTTTCCAGCGGAAGCCTATTTCTTTTAAAAGTTTCCATAACGTACTTGACTCATTTCTGGGTAATCCTTATCATCTCGAACTGAGACAAGAACTTTATCCAATGTTGGAAATTCTTGTCTAAAGAAGAATTCATGCACTTTCCGTCGAAGTCCTTCTTTAAAATGATATTCTATTTGAAATTTTGGTTTCCCTGGAGCATTACGTGGCATTTGAAAACTACCATCTCTTCTTTAACAACTCTGTAAATCGTAGATTTCCCAACACCAAGTGTCCTGCTAACTAACTCAACGGTCTCATCAACACTTTCACATAAACGTTTGTCTGTAAATGATTTAAAACAATTAAATATTAATGTTTTTTCATTAACTGTTAGAGGACCAATTTTTCGGCGTTTACACGGCACTTCCAAATTTTCCATAACACTAGTATACACAATAAACTGCACCTTGCAAATGAAGTACCTACTTTTAGTGAACTGTTAAGAATTTTGAATACGCCACTTGGACCTTCCTATATACAAAATGGAAAAACCCACTATCACATTTTCTGTGGAATAAGTTTAGAAGGTAATTATCTAGTCAATTACTGTCGTAGATTCCTGGAATTAAAGAATTAAATGTTTGATTGTTGAAACCCTTACTTCGTGGAATGCACTCATTTCAGATAAAATAAAACGTTTTATTTTATCTAAAGAATTAAACTTTATTTTGCAAATAGGCAAAGAAGTAAACTTTATTTTGCAAATAGATAAAATAAAACGTTTTATTTTATCTAAAGAATTAAACTTTATTTTGCAAATAGGTAGGTACTTATTAAACTTTTATTGGTTATATATAACCAATAAAATAAACATCTTACATTTCTTGCAAATTCATTAGTACCTGTTAACCTCCATCACTCTGACACTGGCAACCTTATTTAGGGATTAGTAACCCTAACAACTATTGTATTCTATTCTGCTCCAACCTTTATACCTGGTGGTCATACTCAATTTAAAATTGTTTTCCTATATACTTCTGTAAACTTGTTGACAAATATCTGTTTTTCATTGAGTCACCCGTATCAACAGTTTAGGGATTTGCATACATAATTTATTGTTTTATTACTCTCTCATACATAAAAATACACTATAGACACTACTTGTTTTTGGCGCTTGGTAGTGAAATATTTGTATCAAACCCTGTCCTTTCAAATAAACTTCACCAAGAAGTGTTCTATATAGAACTCACTAAATTTTGTATGGAAAAGTAAAATATTTCTGATTAAAAAAATCAGGTTAACAAAACATTCGTCTTATTCTTTGTGTGCCGAGCTTGTTGTCAAACGTTGTGTATTGTCGTATTAACAAGCTGATGAAATGTTTCTAGGTCGGAAAAACAATTCCTCGTGCGTTCGACCTGTCCATTCACTAGTTTTGAGTAACACCACAACTCGAACACTTCTAATTTATTCAGATTTTTTATTTTTGTTGTCCAGGTTTCACATCCAGAGAACAAAACGGATAAACGCTTAGACGTGTGGTCAATGACAGACTTCTACTGGGCAATATAAAACGCCAGTTAATAAACCTTTTTCGTACCAGTTCTATTCTGGTTGAAATTTCCTCGTCACTTTCAACATTGCAGTCCATCTAACTACCCAGATGTCTGAAGTGTTCCATCTTTTTCATGATTCTTTTTATCTAATTTTAGTACTGAGTCTTCGATATTAATTTTTTCGACCACCATCCATTTTGTTTTCTTTGCGTTGATTGTTAAACCCTTTTCAGTTCATTCGTTATTTACAGCGTTCAACAGGGTTTGAAGATCTAGACTCTCTGCCATTATGGTAGTGTCATCTGCGATCTGATGTTATTAATAATTTTACCACCGATCACGATATAGCGTTAAATAGTCATAGGATTTAGTATGGGTTAAGTGTAGGCATTAAACAACATTGGTGACGTACTACATCCCCATTTTACTCCACGCTTAATAAAAACTTTTTGAGATTTTTGAGCAATCTAATGTCATACGCGTCCAGATCAACTGAGTCCAAGCATTAAAATAGTGGTGTATGTGGTACTCTATCAAAGGCTCTTTAGAAATCTATAAAACATACGTAAATATTTTTTCTAAACACAATGTTCTTTTGTAAGAGTATTTGAATGCAAAAAGGGCCTCCCGAGTATCCATACCGTTTCGGAAACCAAACTGCTCATCACCAGTTATTCGCTCACAAAGTTTATATCTGTGACAATGCAATATTTTCATAAAAATTTTGAGCGTATGATTCATTAAACGGATAAGTCGATAGTCGGTACACTGTCTGGCATTCCTTTTCTTGGAAAAAGTTATAAATATTGAGTCTTTTTTTTTCGTCTTTATAGAGGGGGGGTCTGGAATCTTCAAAAGACATCTCAGTCCAGGACGCCACCTGACTGACCTTAGTGCAGGATTCGTTCTTCGTACTTCTAACGATAGTTCCCTTAAAAATGCCCTCTCGTCGCCGAGTCTACGTCTAACGCCTAACTGCTAAACCAGACCCTCCTCTGTCATCCAGCGATCCGGAAGCGGAGTGGCCGCTGTAAGGCCGGTATCACTTCCGAAGCACTACTTTCATTCATTCATTCTCCATTCATTTACATCCACACTCCATTCATCAGCAAGGAGGCTCCCTTTGTCGTTCCAGGTAGCGCGTAGAAGACCCTCATCGCTCCTAGTACGGCATCATTCCCAAACGGGTATTTCTTCCTTTCCCACAGTCTGACTCACGCATTCTAACTTAAACAGTCTGCCCCACTTTTCTATCTTCAACTTTCAGAATCTTTCACTACTACCTTCAGCTGTCTTTCTTCCTCTTCTTTTTTCTTGATATTCTTCATGACAATCTTTATCTTATTATAATATGTCCGAAGAACTGTAACTTTCGAGATTTGATGGTGGTCTTCTGATTTGCTTGATCACTGATCACTTGATAGTTGTGTATGTTAGTCCAATCTGATTTATTTTTAATCATGTTTCTCTCAATCATTTCTCTCACTGTAACAAAATTCACACCTGTCTCTGTCTCCATTCTGGTCCTTTCTACTATCCATCTGCTGCAATCTAACGTCGTATGTGTCACAGTGTCCGAGTGTCGACAGTATAGGCATTCATCTGTGTCAGCCTTTCCGAACCTAGAGACCTAGAGAACCTTTCGTCCACTGTGCCACATCCTTCGTGTTGTCCCATTCTTCTTGCTATATTTTAATTGACCTTTCCCTTTCCTGTCTTCTCTGGGCAATAGTAAGGTTTTGGCATAAATCGGCTTTTACCTTTACAAAAACCAAATTGAGTAATAAATGTTGAGTCTAACCAGTTGTATGGTAATTTACCGCTGCTATATATCTTGTTATAGGAGAAGATGATTATCGCAACACTCCCATCATCTAATACACACAACGCAAAAGTCTAGGGATATTTTTATAAATAGACGTATTTTGTTTATCTGTAATCAACTTAAAAACAGTAATACAAAATTTGTAGTTTAAATTGTTGTTTAATATGTCAAAAACCATAAATTGCAAAAAAAACAGAAAATTGGAGCAAAAAAAATATATTAAAAATCACCCATGTTTCACATACCACCATAAAATGTCAAAAATACGAAAAAATATAAACTTAAAATAAAGTATGGCCACCACGTTGGTTTATCACAGCTATACATCTACTGTTCATGCTCCGAATCACATTGTTATTGTCTGCTTGAGGTAGTTGTGTCCATTGTTCTCTCAGAAGCTCTATTAATTGAAACTCATTGTAGATATTGCCCATATGTGGAGTAATTCTTCGTTGAAGCATGTCCCATACAGGCTCAATGGGATTCAAGTCCGGTGATTGTGCTGGCCACGGCAATACATCAATACCCTCGTTATCCAACCAGTTTGTTACAATATGCGCAACATGTGGTCGAGCATTCTCATGCATAAAGTAAAAATTTTCTCCAACAGCTGCAGCAAACGGGCGCACAACAGGTTCAAGAATAGTGTCCAAATATTGCTGACTTGTGAGAAAGCCACGTGGGAAAACGAGGTCAGTTCTTCCGTCAATCATGATTCCGCCCCATACCATTAATGTACCACCTCTGTAAGCATACACTTCTTGAAGATGTCGTAATCGTTCTCCATCTCCGGGTCGTCTCCAAACTCTTGTCCGACGAGAATCTGGATGAAATCCATATCTAGACTCGTCACTAAACAAAACTGTGGCCCAGTCATTGTCAGTCCAATTCTGAAACTCTTGACACCAGGTTAATATTGCAGCGCGATTGCCTCTAGATAGAGGTGGACATCTCAGTGGTCGCCGACTACGAAGATTGGCTACATGGAGATGATTCCTCACAGTACTGCTGCTAATTTTTACATTATGTGCAAGCTGTAATTCATTAACCAGCTCGGGTGCTGTGATTGTTGGCTGCCTTCTGGCATTTAAAATTAAATATCGGTCTTAAGCGACGGTTGTAGAGCGACCACGTCCTGGATGTTACTCGGATGGACTCCCAGTGTCTCTAAACCGACGCCACAAACGACTTACGACGCTTTGGGAGACACCCAGCTAATCAGCAACTTGAGTTTGTCGCATACCAGCTTGAAGGAGGCCCACGGCTCTATTCATCTCGTCCAACGTTAAATGTTGTCGTTGCATGTTAAAAAGACAATATCTTTAACTCATCTATTAAGCAAGAATGGAAAGTGACTAAAATTAAAAATAAACAAAACATAAAAATGTCGATTTTTTTGTCCCTTATAAAAAACATTCTAAAACACGTATTGCCATCAGTTTTACAATTTTTTTTTGATAATAAGTTAGTGTCTGTAATAACAATTATAGTACAAGCAAATTTATATGGTCATGAAATTTCTGTCATTGGTATTGTCAAATTATTAAAATAACCTTAGACTTTTGCGTTGTGTGTAGTTCTAAAGATAACGTCAGCAATCCTTCGTTTCGATTGGTCAATGGCCTTCTGAACTTCTAAAATTAGAATCGGTGGGCTTGTATGTCGGCTAGATGTCGTCGGTGCAATGCCATAATCACGGATGTGTAAAATGAGCGTTAGCAGATATTCGACTTTTAAACTTTCAAATAGTTGCCGAAATTTAGGATTTAATGCGACATTTTCTTTTTACTTTTATAAACAGAGGCTATAGTTATATTTCAGAAATATTATTAGGGAAAATATCCATCAATTTTTGAAAAAAGTTACATTCGTGATTATGGTATTGTACTTTTTGTAATAAAATGCATGTACGTGAAATGATATTATCCTTTAATATGGTAAAAGCTAAACAAAAAGAACTTTCTAATATTGAAAACTACATAGATAGAAACAATAATAAAGTAAAGGTCTTTATCATATTTTAGAATAATCTAATTTTCATCTGAATCCTCGCTTTCATTTGGCTTCGGCAAATTCTGTTATATTTTTATCGGCATTTGTAGAATTATAAAAGTTATGATTAGACTTCGGCAAATATGCATATTGCATATTTTGCATATTGTGCATATTTTATGCAAATATTTCATATTTTGGCATATTTGTATAAAAGTTTGCATAAAGTGCATAAAAGTTCAGATTTTTATACTGTATTTGAAAATTTTTAAAGTTACCAATTTATTTCAATTCTTGTATAAAATTTTGTAGTCATTTTAATCAAGAAATGATCTAAGTACGTAATCTCTACAGGTACAAAACATTTACAATTTCAAAGAAGATCAATTTAAGTAGCCCTCAACATTCTTAGAAAGTCTCGGTCACTGAGGCATTCAGTTATTGGATAATCGCTAAGGGTTCGCTCATTTGCATTTTATGATCTAATCCCCAAATCTATCTACAATTTATTGTATCTTAACAGCAGGTAAACGGCTAATAGTTTTGTTCCTAATTTAGGGATTTTCCAAAATCTCCCAGTTTATTGAATTAGGTACCTAAACATTTCTAATTTGATGCTCAGATTTGTAAATCATTTTTGTTTTGATATTCAAAGCGTAAACACTCGTTGTGCGTAACAAAAAGGAAGATTGTGATTTTATAATGCCTAAAACAACCAGTGCTTCAACTTGAATTAAACCTTATAAAGAGCTGTCTATGGATATGGGAAAAATCTACTGTTCAGTATGTGGCAAAATTGTAAGTATCTAATATTTTCTATTAAATATCTAATATTTCATACGTACAGGGTGTTTCCAAATGACACTTACAACGTTTGACTGTAGATACTTCTCGAAAAATTAACAAAACGATATAGTTAATGAGGGGTCAAACTTATTTAATTTTCGAGATACAGGGTGTTAAAATTAAAAAAAATTAAATTCTTTTAGTTAATAACAACAATAACTTTAAAACCAATAAACGTATTTACTTGAAATTTAGTACTCGTAGGTTGTTTTTAAATGAAAAATAGCTTCCTTTAGTGAGAAAAAATTGTCCATGGTACAATACAATGGTGTGTATTTAGAAAAATTTTTCACCTTTACTTTTTTTTATGAAGTCAGCTATTCTAAAACACAATTATTTTTATTGTAATTGAATTAACAAAAAAAAAACTTTTGTTGAATTTTAAAATAAGTTATATGATGTACTAATGGTTAGTAACAAAAACTAATTTGTGGATTAATACTGCATTTAAAACACTTAGCGAGTGTTTTTTTTCCAAACCTGTTATTTGATTAACCAAAAACACCTTGTATATTTTTATATTTTAAAGGTTGGGTTAAAATAAAGGTTTTTATTTTTATTTATAGATAGCATGTGAGAAGAAATTCATGTGAGCAAAAAAGGAAAAATAGGAGGAAAACATCAAACTTCAATGGCTAAATGTTTCCAATCTACTTCAAAAAATTAGATGAGCAAGAAACTTTTAATGAAGACTTGTGTCGCGCATTAGTGTCTGCAAACATACCACTTACAAAATTAGCAAATGTAAATTTTAGTTTGTTTCTAAAAAAATATTGCAAACTTAATGTTCCAAGTGATCAGTCTCTAAGAAGAAATAATGTGAACGGGCTATACTCGTCGGTGTTAATTAATATTAAGGAAGAAATTGCAGATAATTATTTTTACATATCTGTAGACGAAACCACTGATTCCTCAGGAAAGTATATTGCTCATTTATTGATTGGTGTTCTTAAAGAAGATACCTTACCAAAATCTCATCTTATTTCATGCCAGCAACTTGAGAAAACAAATGCTTTAACAATTTCGCGTTTTATACAAGAAACATTAGCAACTTTTTTTCTTCCGACAACTATTCCTTCTAATAAATTACTGCTTATTTTATCGGATGCTGCTTCTTATATGGTGAAAGCAGGACAAAATTTAAAAATATTTTTCCCAGATTTAATACATGTTACTTGTGTAGCGCATGGATTAAACAGAGTTGCAGAGGAAATACGAAAAAAGTTTCCTCTTGTAAATACCATGATATCCAGTGTCAAAAAAGTATTTCTTAAATCTCCTATAAGAATTCAACTTTATAAAGAAATGCTACCTAACATTCCTCTTCCACCACAACCTATTTTAACGCGATGGGGAACATGGTTAGAAGCAGCTAATTTTTATGCAGATCATTTTGTTAAAATAAAGAACATAATTGATACGTTAACAGATGAAAGTTCCCAATCTCTTTTGGATTCTAAACAAACTTTTCAGAGTAACTTGCTTCAACAAGAACTTTCATTTATAAAATCAAATTTTAGTTTTGTTCAAAAAACAATTACTCAGTTAGAATCACCAAAACTGTCATTGTTCGAAAGTACAGCATTAATAAAAGAATTTGAACGTTAGAGGTAATATTGGAAAAGATATTTTAAAAAAATTTGAAGCTACTATGGAAAAAAATAAAGGTTACCATATTCTTTCTGAAGTAGTCAGTGTTCTAGCTGGAAATATTTCGGAAACAATTAATTTAGAACCAAATGTTTTGGTTAGTTTGAAAAATGCTCCCGTTACATCAGTTGATGTTGAACGAAGTTTTTCCATATATAAATATATGTACTCAGACAGAAGCCACAAGTTTTTGTTAGAAAATTTTGAACACCACTTGGTCATTTATTGTTACCATAATTCTAAATAAGTTTATTCATACTTAAAAATGATTTAGTTACTTAAAATAAATGTAAATCTTAATGAATAGTAGGAAATATTTAGTTATGTACACTTTTTTTTTTTAATAAAATTGTTACTATTTTACGATTTTTTTATTTATTTGTATGCATATTTTGTAAAATATTTGCATATTTTCGGGTAAACACGTGCATATTTATGCGCATATTTTCTACATTTTTATTTGCATATTTGCCGAAGTCTAGTTATGATAGTTCTATGGAATTCTTTTATGCAGAACACATTTTCTGCAGATAATTATATTTAGCAATCGCAATTGGAATTGGCAACTGCTTGTCATAAGCTTTCTTCAAGTCAACGTTGTTTGATCGTCCACGACTTTTCAGGCTGTTTACTAGTTAAAATTCATCCTTATTTTTTTTATAGGACATTGTCATCACGGCATGGGTTTTAATGTATTGTAACCAGCAAACTTGTTGCCAAGGAATTTGGTTCACTTTATAGTTCTGTATTTCAAAGGACTTAAAATAAGAGATAGTATCAAACATTATGAATCTGACTTCAAGAGAACGTGGATGTATTCCAGCATTTCTTATTATCTGAAACCAACCTTCTGGTGAATAAACAGGAACATATTTTGATTTCTGTTCGATTTTCGAGTGGAGTGAATCATACTCCACCTCTGTGTGTCCCGATTCAAAAAACTTATGCAAAACAAAATATAAATTTTTTGTTGCCCGTCTTACCACAGTGTGTTGCCACAGTAATGATTAACAAATTCTGTCCTGACTCCCTTGTAGACAATCGGGTTGTAAATGGCCAATTTTCGTTGGTAAAATATTTATCCCATTGGACCCTTTGGAGTTGTAAGCACTGCTTCGAGGTCAAAGTTAAACGATTTTACTTCTGAATTATTCTTTACAATTTCTTTGTCTTCGTATTGAGTCCCACAAGCTAATCGTTTCCTTGGCGTATGTTCGTGATGAGCCTGTTCGTGTGTTTTTCCCCCTCTGTCATATTAGTATACTTTAAGCACTTTTACACTGGTCCTTTTTCTTCTTCTTCTACGGCACTACAGCCCAAAATGAGCCTTGGCCTCCTTTATTTTTTGCCTCCACCCTTGTCTGTCTGTGGCTGCTCTTCTCCATACACGGACTCCTAAAAGTGCTGGTGCGTCGCTGCTTACTGTGTCTTCCCAGTGCTTTCTTGGCTTTCCAACTGGTCTCTTTCCCTGCATTCTGGCGTTCAGTGCTCGTTTTGGTAGCCTATCCTCTCCCATTCGTATCACATGTCCGGCCCATGTCCGGTCCTTTTTGGATTTATGTAACCCCAAGTTATATGTAGTTCTTAACACTCGTCGATACTTTTCGAAAGAAACTGGATGGAAATTCAATTCTAAGCACTTTGATTTGTACAATTTGTGCATAATAGAGACGTTTAGTGAAGAATCCAAATACTTTCTGGTACTAGAGGCCCTACAATAATGAGACTCCACTGTTAGAAATCAAAGAATATGCTCACGAATCAGCAGTTTATCATCATCTTTTAATTAATTATGTGGACGTGTTTTCCTCGATTTTCTTTTTCAACTATGCTGCTACTTACTTAGGTGAAGCCAGTAAAATCGCTCATAATAATAGTTAGTCCATGTTTTTTTGTCAGTTTTAGAGAGTCTTCTAGAGTTTATTAGAAATTTTCTATTTCTCAGTATTATTCTGAAGCTATTTTCTTACGGCAATCACTATTTTTATTGAGAACGATTTCTGAAGTGAAAATCGAAAGATTAAAAATAAACCTATTTTAAACTTGAATTGTGGTGTATTCCCAATAAAAATCTTAATTTCAATTTCTTCTTCAGTAGATAGATGGGCGTAAATCCTATCACTGCTTTATATATTTCTCTTTTTAATATTATTGCTACGTCAGTTCTGTTTCTTGTTGTCTCATCTCCCAATAATAGATATCTATAATTTTTACTTCAGAATTTAGCCATCGAACTTCATTGCATCCTAAAATATGTATGTTTGGCGTGTCATTTCTTAAATAATATCTGCTGCCTTGCCTACTTGGTACATGCTCCGAATATTTCACGTACCGATCCTTTCACTTTTGGGACATTATTGGCTGACCGGGGGATTCTTAGCGCCCTCTCCACTCTTAAGAGCTATTCGGGACTGAGGGCCGTTTCTTCTGAGTATTCAGATATTGTGGTGTCCTTACCGATATTTAAAGTGATAGTTTTTACTTTACACATCTCAACGCCATTAGCTATTTTAACTTTCCGTCTTCAGAGTCAATTTCCTAGGTCCAGGGCAATGAAGTGCCCTTCCACGTGTTGGATTTTCCACTCATAGCTGTTGATCAATAGGTGGGAGATTACTTATACCGGTAATCGTTCGGTAATGTTTCATTAGGAGTATATTTAATAATAATATAAAATTATGAATATAATTTATATATTTATGTCTAATTTTTGTTAATATTTTTTATATTACAGCAACCATAATCGATTCATCCTCTGGCACAGCAAGGAATCAAATAACCTCCCAGGTCGAAAGGGTAAGAGTTATTACAGATCCTTCTAGAACTAAAATAGTGAGTGATCCCGAAAGAAGTGTGCAATACAGAAGAACTTATGTAGATGGAAATGGAAAAAACACAACAAGAATAACCACCGATCCTAATAAAAGTAAGGTAGCTTCTAGAACTATAATAGTAAGAAAAGATCCCGACCCTGATCAATCCAATGAATCTTCTGAAAGAAATGTAGTAACGAGACTAGTCACCGACCCTAAGGGGACTAAAGTAGTCTATAGAACTATAGTTAGATCTGATCATAATACTAAAATAAATGATACCGATCCCGATCAATCTAACGAAAGCACTGAGACAAGCAGAACAGTAATAGTCAAAGAAGAAAAGCCTAACCTATTGACAAGTACTACAAATTTTATTAGAAATAAGATAGTTACGAAAAAATGTCCCGATGGATTGATTTTGGATCTTAGTGGTAACTGCGAGGCTCCTAATAGACATTGAATTATAAATTAATCAAGTATTTTAATATTTTTCTTATTATATTTTATTATCCTTAATTATTTAAAAATAATAAATAATTTGTTGGTTTTTTTTTATTTTTATTGTCCCTGATATACTTAAGTAAGTTGTATCAGGTATCACATAGTAGAATCTAATATGTAAGTTACATACTGTAAGAACATACAGTAACAAGAAAGAAATGGAATATAGTGTGAATTTCGGTTAGTTACAAAAAATCTAATTCTAATGAATCCATCAACTGAAATGACGTTAACTCTATATTATCCAGTTGCTACTATTTTGTTGCCCTATAAAACAATTCTACAGCACGTTAAGTTTTAGATTAGATATAAATGGCCTATAAGTGGCAACACTGCGCTCCGTCGACTTTCCACGAACCTCTGTTGACACGTCGCCAATAATTTTTCATTATACCGTGGTAGTTTAAAGCAATAACAGCGTAGATATTTAATTTATTTTTGTAATCAACATGATAGCAATATTTTAGAGGCAATAACTTCGTTTTTCAATACCATTTATACCAGCGGACAACTACCTAATGGTTGGTCTAATTCACTACCTAGCTCTACCTAAGAAGACAACAGCAAAAACCTGTACTGATTATAGAACCATGAAAATTTTTCTGGAGGTAATACATGGTCGTATCTACAATAAATGCGAGGAATATCTGGATTACACACAGTTTGGTTTCCGTAACGGGTTTGGAACGAGAGAGGCACTATTTGGAATGAATGTACTTGCTTAAAGATGTCGAGATATATATGTAGACATATACTGTTTTTTTATTGACTTCCAAAAGGCTTTTGATTGTCTTAAGCACTCTATATTGATCGAAGCTCTAAAATACATTGACTTGGGCGGCAGAGATGTTCGAATAATTGCAAATTTATATTGGAATCAAACAACATCAGTTTTAGAAGATGGGGTGGAATCAGAGGCTCTTAATATTAAAAGAGGAGTACGGCAGGGATGCCTCTTGTCACCCCTGCTTTTCAACGTTCACTCCGAAAGAATTTTCAGAATAGCACTTTCTGAAAAACAAGAAGGACTACTTGTGAACGGTGAAGTCATCAATAATTTGCGATATGCGGACGATATAGTGCTCCTGGCTTCTAGTCAAGAAGATCTGCAAACACTACTTGATAGTGTCGTTGAAAGTTGTAGGGAGGCAGGTCTGGATCTGAATATACGGAAAGCCAAAATACTCGTAATAAGTAAACAACAGCATATAAAACCGTCTATATATGTAAGTAATACCAAACTTGAGCAAGTTGATAAAATCGTTTACCTTGGACAGCAATTAAATTGTAACACAAAAAGTCACGGCGAAATTAGATCTAGGATAGAGCAGGCTAGAGCGGCTTTTAGAAGGATGTCCAAGGTGTTATGTAACAGAAACCTAAAATTGGCATTGAGGATCCGCCTACTTCGCTGCCACGTGTTCTCGGTCTTACTTTGTGGTGTCGAGTTCTAGACTGTGAATAAAATCAATCTAAATCGCCTTGAGGCTTTCGAAATGTGGTGCTATAGAAGAATTTTAAAAGTTTCCTGGGTGGAGAAGGTTCGAAACTCCACAATACTAAAGCGTCTCAGCAATATTACTTATATCATAAAAAGCATCAAGCAGAGAAAGCTGGAGTATTTCGGACATGTAATGAGAGGTCCCAAATATAGGTTGTTACAAAATATCATGCAAGGAAAAATAGCAGTCAAACGGAGCCCAGTACGAAGAAGAACCTCATGGTTGAAGAACTTGCGAGATTGGTATGGTGT
This sequence comes from Diabrotica undecimpunctata, assembly GCF_040954645.1. Taxonomy (NCBI): domain Eukaryota; kingdom Metazoa; phylum Arthropoda; class Insecta; order Coleoptera; family Chrysomelidae; genus Diabrotica; species Diabrotica undecimpunctata. The sequence goes on along the minus strand of NC_092803.1, from coordinate 114,467,934 downwards.
TGATACAAGCATGCTATTTAGGGTGGCAGTGAATAAAATTAATATAGCTATAATGGTAACCAACGTTCTGAAAGGACATGGTACATGAAGAACAAGAATCAACATGAGAGAAAATACCGGGATATACAAATTTATACAACAATCGAGGTAGATTCAACATATTCAAGTAGAAGCGTTGTTAGAAAGTTAGATGTTAGCAATGTATATATAGATCGGTTTAAAACGTTCTCCTACGTCTTTCCATAACCAGTTTCCACTCCTCTCGATTCATCCATAAGTCTTCTTTTATGTCTCTGTCGTTCATTTCTCTATTGATGCCTTCTCTCCAACTAGGGCGGGCTCTCCCTCTTTTTTTCTACCGTTAGGGGTCCACATTAAGACTTGTTTTGGGAGACGTTCTTCAGACATTCTCTGAACATGACGGTACCATCTGAGTTATTAAGTACCAATATCGTTGGGTATCAATACCTACTATTGTATGTTTTACTTTCATAATTTCTCTTATTCTGTTGTTCGTTACTCTTTCTTGTCTAGATTTTCCAGCTGAATGTCTCCAGAAATTATTTTTCGTTTCCTCAAGTTTTCTCTTGTTTCTTTCCTTTATTTGCCACACTTCACTACTGTAGGTAATTATTATACTTTTAATGATTGTATTATATATCCTGTGCTTGTTATTATTAAAGATTGATTGATCCCAAAGGATACTATTAAGAAGGGAAATTGCTCTTCTTGCTTGGTTGTTTTTCTCCTCAATTATGTCGTCCACGTTGCCTTCTTTTGTGGTGATCATACCTAAATATTTATATGTGTTGCAATGTTTGATAACTTCTCCATATTCCAATATGAAGTCCTGTTGTTTCCCGCCGATACACGTGTACTCGATTTTTTGGATATTGATTTCAAGTCCTCATTTTTTATACTCCTCGATTAGAGATCGTTCCTCTTCTCGTTCTTTTTTAGAGATCTACATACATCTTCCACTTCTTTCGTTGTTATTCGTATAGGCGAAGTTAAAATATTGATATTTTGTATTTCGTTGCTGTCTTTAAATTGTGGTCTATCTTCCCTTAGGAGTTTCTCAAAATATTGGTCCCAGTCAGCCATTTTTATTCTTGACACTATGTCTTTCTTCTTATCTTGTCGTAAAGATTTTAAGACTCTTCAACTTTCTGTGCTTATTCGTCCTCCTAGATGTGAATTTATCATGTTACACTTTTGTTACCATGCTTCATTTTTCTTCCCACATATCATTTTTCGTACTTTAGCTTGAAACTTCTTAATATTGTTCTGAAGCTATTTTCTTGTGGCATTTTAAATTAATTACTATTTAAATGGGAATAAGCCACAATTAAAGGTTAAAATACGTTTATTGACGTTTCAATTTCCACTTCGGAAATCGTTCTCAAAATACAGTTCAGACATACATTATACATTTTAAAGTAGACGACTTTAAAATGATATTGCCAATATTGTTGAGTTGCGTTCCTGGGACGACTTTACTTATAAGATAGTTCATTCGATTACATGAAATCAACTTTAACTTAAGAATATCCATCAGAAAAGATCATAACATGTAATTCGTCTTTAAAAAGACAAATACATGCCATGATGACAGTAAAATTCTCCTGTTAGTGATTCCATAGTAAATTATGAGGGAAAAAACAGGAAAAAACCTCATATTACTATACCGACATGGTAAGTATTTGATCGTGCATTTAGTTTACCTTCAATAAACTCCAAATTCCGATTTTATATGTTTGTTATTTAAAAAACATAAATGATGTATTCTCTATATGTTACTGACTTACCAATACTGGTATTTTCCTTTGTGTCCAACAACTCTGATCCATATTATTTAAGGATCCCTGCCGTACTCCTCTTTTAATTTTAAGAGCATCTGATTCCACCTCATCTTCCAAAACTGATGTTGTTTGATTCCAATATGAATTTGCAATTATTCGAACATCAACTGTCATCATGCCATGTATTTGTCTTTTTAAAGACGAATTACATGTTATGATCTTTTCTGACGGATATTCTCAAGTTAAAGTTGATTTCATGTAATCGAATGAACTATCTTATAAGTAAAGTCGTCCCAGGAACGCAACTCAACAATATTGGCAATATCATGTTAAAGTCGTCTACTTTAAAATGTATAATGTATGTCTGAATTGTCAATATAGATGAGTCAGATAAAATTAAATTATTAGAAGAATTTTTCACCAAGTAACAAAAAACAAAATTTGTTTAATTTACTAATGTTTGTATTTTGAGAACGATTTCCGAAGTGAAAATTGAAACGTCAATAAACGTATTTTAACCTTTAATTATGGCTTATTCCCATTTAAATAGTAATTAATTGAAACTCCTTGTAGATTATTTTATCCGTTATATTCTTTACATTTAAGAATATTTGATATTGGTCTCTTTTCTTCTTTATTTCTAGTTCTATTTCTTTGTCAAACCAATATGAAAGTTTTCTTTTATTCTGGATTTGGTATCCAATGGCTGTTGTTGCTACCTCCTCGAGACACCTTTTATGTGAGTGTAATGTAATTCATTATTATTAAATTGTTTATTTTCCAACTTTTGATTTAATCTATTTCTGTGTAATTCTCTCACGCTTTCTTGTTCTAAGCTGATTTGGTTATACCTCTTTTGTATTACTTTCTCCCTGTTTAAATTCAAATATGGTTGTGTGAACTAATCAAAACATTTGTCCTCCCTGTATTCCTACGATCCCTATAAGTACCGCCATCGGAAATGCGTCCCGTGAAAACACAAGAGTACCGATCTCTATTCCTACGATCCCTATAAGTACCGCCATCGGAAATGCGTCCCGTTAATACACAAGAGCACCAGTCGTTAAGAAGAAAAGACGCACCCGCTAGTGCAGCGATGCATTTATATTGAATTCGTTTTATTCGTTGTTTCTTAAAGTATAATTGCGAATCATGGTAATTAGCGGTAAGTTCTTCACCTAGTTTTACCTCAACCTTTAAATTGTTTTTTGATTGTTTATTGCAAACCTTTAAATTTTAGTAATTATTTGCACCTATGAGTAAAAGTTCATTTTTCTCGCCAGAGTTATCGAAGGAATAGTTCGTGTTTATTTAATTACTAATAATTCGTAATAGTACATTTGTTTGTTAATACCCCACACTCCCTTTCATTTCTTTTTTTTTTCTTTAGGTCTATTTACTCCAAATGTGATCTTAGCTTTTAATAAGTGGTGATCGCTTCCACAGGTAGCTCCTCTCAATACTCTTACATCTTGTACAGTCATATTTGTCTTTTGTCGTAAGATTCTGTAGTCTATGATTGATTTTAACCCTCTCGTATTTTGCGTTCATGTGTATTTGTGTATGTCTCTGTGTTGAAAAAATCCATTTGCAATTTTCATTTCATTTTGTTCGCGTAATGATATACTGACGAATCTTCTGTTTCGTTAATAGGGAGATACAATCCTTCCATTACGAGGTATAGGGCGAGGGAAAACCAGCACAGAAGTGTTGTTTACCGATTCAACGTCCTCAAAAAAATAACGTCTGGACTTTTTTTTGTTTTAATGGCATGGGCAAGTGCCATACAGCCAGTCACAACATAAAAATATTCTACCCAGTAAGAAGATTGTGTAGTACAATATAAAAAGATAATATAAATTTCAAACTTAAATAGCATTACAAATTTTAAGCATTAAAATTATTATTAAGGATAGGATAGAGATAAAACATGGACACCCGTTTCTCGCCTAGGGACCCATCAAGACATTGCTTTTAAGACAAACTAGATTGGGTCACGGATAAAAGATAATAACAAATGGGGTAAGACAGCGGTTAGGATTCTAATTACAGTTAAATATTAAGCTTACTTTTGCAAATAAATTCCATCAAACATTCATTTACAACTCTTATATTTAGAGATAGCAGATAGCACATATTGTACGGAGGAAAAATTTTGATGTTGACTAAATTTTTTATTAGATCTTCAGTTTGTTTTGTGTATTTTTTACATTCGAAGAAAATGTGATCTAGATCACCTTCTTTTTGACAGTCTGGACATAAATTTGAATTTACGATTTTTAGTTTGGACAGATGACTAGGATAGCAGGCGTGTCCAAATTTTATTCTTATTATGGATGTTATATACCTTCGTGGAACAGAATAATTTTTAAACTAATAATCACTTGGGATTAAAGGCTGTATAGAAACATATTGCGAGGAAGACTGCGTACTATATATATGCCAAGCTTGTTTCCATTTACTATTGATATTATTTTTAATTATTGTTAATGCGTCTTGTCTATAGATTTGGTGACCAATTTGCGTTCCGGTATCAATGGCCTTTTTAGCTAATAGATCAACATGTTCGTTGTATTTAAGACCTATATGTGCTTTAACCCACAAAAAATGAACAACTCTTCGGTTTTTATAAATGTCATAAGCAAGTTTTTTAATTTGAAAGACATTATATATTTGAGTTATTACTAGGAAAATTTAAAGTTTTAATGGCTAACATAACAGACAATGAGTCAGATACTATTGTAACAGATGTATTCTGAGTGTTTTCAAAGTATCTTAATGCTTCATATATTGCTACAGCTTCAGCACTAAAGATTGAAAAACTAGGATTTAGTCGACGTTTTTCTGTATTTGTTGATGGGATGTAGAAAGCACACCCAGTACCAACACTAGACTTTAAGGCATCCGTATAAATAACTAAAGAGTCTGACAGACAAGATAAACAGGACCTCAAAGTATTTGAGCTAACAGAAGAATTTACATGGTAATTCGGTTGTATCACAGTAATGGGTTGCAAGCACGAATAAAAATGTTCGATGTTAAGATTATCCTCTGATTTAAAGTCATAATCAAAATTTGTCAGGCTTCTAAAAGCCTCAAAAAGTGGAGGTGAGTTCTTAAGTCTCCAATATCGATTAGTTAAATCTTCTTTGTTCAGTTTTCTGATATTTGAGTAGAGAGTAGTGTTACGATTTTGTATATTAATGACAAACTTTTGACTGATGTATTCTCTTCTATAGCCCAAGGGATTTTCTAGAGCTTCCACATGTAGAGCATTAATAGGCGTCGATTTCATGGCACCCAAACAAATACGCAATGCTGCGTTTTGAAACACATCTATTGTTTTCAGAATATGTTTACTTGCTGAACCATATAATATGCATCCATAATCGATAATTGATCTAATATAAGCTCGGAAGAAAAGCAAAGAAGTTTCCACATCTGCACCCGACCATGTTTTTGTAATTGATTTGAGGAAGTTTAGACCCTTCTTACATCTATCCAACATAAAGTCAACGTGAAGTTTCCAAGTTAACTAGCGATCGAGAATCATTCCCAAATATTTAATTAAAGAACTGAAATTAAAATCATACCCATTCAATTTTATCCGATTTAGTTTTGGGATATTGTGTAGAGTGAAAATACTAATACTTGATTTACTTGATGCAATTTTAAACCCATTTTGTTTAAACCAATTTTTGGATCTATCATGTATTTTTTCTAAAGTTTGAATGCAGTTATCGTATTTTTTGGTAGAAGAATACATAAGAAAGTCATCAGCATACTGTATTATTTTAAAACTGATATTTTTAATAGAAATGTTATGTAAATCTGCAGTATAGATATTAAACAATAGAGGGCTTAAAACTGATCCCTGCGGTAGTCCCTGTTTATTATAACGAGGACCTATAAGTTTATTATTGTTTGTTCTCAGGTAAATTTTTCTACAAGAATAAAAGTTAAGAATAGTGTTTACCAATTGTGGTGGTATATGAAAATTTTTTATTAATTTTTCCATTAAAATATCGAGACAAACACTATCATATGCTCCTTTTATATCTAATACTATTGTCGGTAAATAAATATTACTTGAGAAGGAGTTCTGAATGTCCGTTACCAATGTGACAAGTGCATTTATGGTACCACAGCCTTTTCTGTACCCAAACTGCAAATCTGCAACGTCTGGACTTCTATTTTAGGAGACCACATAATAGGTCCATTTTTCATTTCATTTTCATTTTCATTTCATTTTCATTTTTAATCATTTCTGTAGGCCATAATTAATGATTTTTTATTTTCAATAAGAGTATATTTTTTGTTTTATCTTTTTAAAAAAAAAACCGCTTTTATTTTTAATTCAACCACAAAAAATAGTTAGCATTATTTAAATCTGATACAAATGCACCGCCTTAAAAAGATCAGTGTATTTTTATCGACTTTATGTTATAAGAAATGAACCTGGCATACGTATGAAAACAAAAATCGACGGACGGAGATATATATCCCATGCATTGTTATGTGTTACTAATTGGTTTTCGTTTTCTTGTTTCCTGTCTGTGTCGGATATCTGTGTCCGATTTTAGCGATGTGTGTATTGTGTAATATCTAATCGAAAACTTCAAAAGTACTGCATGATATCGTGAATTCGATGGATATTTCCTTAAGCAACCCAGAGAAGATCAAATTGACCGATCCAAAATTTAATAAACCATGACGAAATAATGAATGTAGGAAACATATTAAACACCAAAAAAAGGCTTTTACAGTTTAAAAGAACATCTCAGATACGATTATTATTTAAGATATTAGCAAGCGGAATCTAATAAAAAGAGACCTATCGAAAAAATTATGTAATAGTTTAAATAAAAATACATTGTGCCACTGTCATACAAAAAATCTGAAAGCAATACAAGATAGTCTGCAAGATTAGAGGCGGTCGAAGCTGTGTTTAAACATTATGGTAAAGTTGCGCAGGCTCTAGTAGATCTTAAAAACCATGATATCTCTACACCTTTAACGAAGAACGACATAAACAACAAGTTTAGATTTTTGAATATAATTCTAATTAAAGAAACGCAAACAAAAGATCTAAAAATGAAACCAGAAGAATTGGAAAAAATCTACACTACTGATTTCAACGTTAAAGAATTTAAATTTGAAATATAATGTTTTAACCACCACGCTTTATCAGTTGACGAACATTTAAAGAAAGTCGTAACAAGAAAAATTATAATATCGACACCTCCTACGTAAAGTATCGTTACCAACAAATTTCGGTTTTTCCCTTTTTTCATTTTCATGCTTCTAACCATATAAACTAACGTCTGTAATAATTAAAATTTCAATATTTCTAATAGAAGGTCGCCAAAATTAGAATGTAAAATGTCATATGTTTACTTTTGTCCAAGTATACAATAGTATGTTCTGCTACCGCTATTACACGGGGGATGAAGATTTAATTGAAGGAAGGGAAAAAAATGAAGGTATGTATTATTGTGTATTGATATTTTGTAGTAAAATGAGTATTTTAATATAAACGTAATAATTTTTATCTGTACCGACGAAAAATATCGTAAGTTATATTTACGTTGTTGTTGTGCTATTAAAAAAAATATCGTGGGTATTAAATAAGATATTTTAAACCGGAAAATAAATAAAAATTAATGTATATGATACGACGTTTTACGTTGGCGTTTTAAGTATATTGTTTTTTATCGTATCTACTACTTGCCATAGATTACTTCGTTTAGTTATTTAAGTTACAACATTATAAGTGTCAAAAAATATTTGCATTTAACTAATTTCCAAATATATTGGTTGTTCCCACACTGAACAATCATTAATAAACAATGAGCGAACCTTTAAAAAGGTATACTGTAAAGTTTACCGAATGCACTTACGATACTCTACGTAGGAGGTGTCGTAGTGATATATATATATATATATATATATATATATATATATATATATATATATATATATATATATATATATATATATATTATATATATATATATATATATATATATATAATTATAAAAATAAACCAGAAGAAGGCTACTCCGACATTACTTCTGCACTGAGAATATTTCTCACGCTGACAAATCTCCTAGTTCTGGTCCTGCTTTTACTCAAACGGTCCGCTGTGAAGAGAAAGTTAATAGCAAATTCCCCCAATATTTGAAGTATTGTCAAAGTAAAGCAAAAATACGGTTTTAACTTATAATGTATTTTACATTCATTTAGAGAAATATACAATTATTCGTGCAGAAATACAAGAAAATTAAAAATTCCATTATTTCTAAATTCCATTAATTCTAAACCCTTCTAAATTGTAGTGGTCAGTATTTATTGATAAAATAATAACAATAACATTTAAAAGTTTTCTTAATGGGAAAATTAAACGTATTACCTTACAGTGTAATCAAGCATTAGATCCATACCCATAATCACTGTCGTTAGTATCTTGATTTAGATTGTAAATGATGAGTGGGTTAATTGCTTCGATGCGATTGTCACGCATCCAATATTCTTTTATTACCTGTTCACATTTCCGCACACTTTTGTCTCAAATTACAGGAGTAGCAATATTTAATGCTTTTTGTCATGTTTCAAAAACTTCTTCGTCACTGTAACCGTTACGTCCAATATAGTTATCGTAGTAAGTTTTGCATATTCCCCAAATATGTTCAATGGGATTGAATTTACGATTGTAAGGAGGAAATTTTAACACAATATGTTCACATGTTTTTTACCCATTGCATCGTTTTTAGATCTTACTAAGGCTTTTGATTGTGTCGCACATAGTATTCTACTTAGAAAACTTTCTTATTATAACTTTCATAGTGATGCTATTCAACTAATTGATTCATATCTATTAAATTGTGATCAGTAGGTTCTCTTCAACCAGTGTGATTCTCAAAAACAATCTCTGATGTTTGGTGTCCCTCAAGGCTCAGTTTTGGGTCCGATATTATTTCTTATCAATATTAATGATCTAGTGTACTCTCAAAATGAGACAGTTAACACTGTTTTATTTGCTGATGACACTACTTTCTATATAAGCTATCACCCTTCTAAATGCGACACCCTTGATTACCAAACATCTGAAAAATACTTATTTGATTGGTTTTTAACTAACCGTCTCTCTTTGACTAAGTTCAAATCACAAAGTGTTAATTTTACTTTAATAAATAATACTGGTATCAATCAATCAATCAATCAACATTCTTTATTTCATTTGACTTAAACAAGTATTGAAATGCGTCAAATACAACCTATAAATAAGTAAAATTATCTTAAAAACATATAAATTATACACAAAAACATACAAATTGTTAAAAGGATGCCTGCAAGTATTCCGCTAATGAATAGAAATTATTTACCAGAAGTAAGTCCTTAACTGTTCTCTTAAATACATAAATATTTGAATCTTTAACATAATTAGGTAATTTTTTATACAAACGAACGCAAGTTGGATAAGGACCCTTGCCCACAACGGTCAAGTGACGAACAGGGGGTCACCAAATCTTTTGTGTGACGAAAATTGTAGCCACTCATTAAGGAAACATCATTTCTGCAAATAAAATTGCATCTATGTGACTTAACATAAAAAACATAACCAAAAACATACAGCATAATTACAGTTAAAATATTTAATTGTTTAAAAACTGGTCTACAGGAATCCAAGCGACTTCTAAACGTCATGGTACGAATATTTTTTTTTTTTTTTTGAAGAACAAGCACCTCATTAATTCGCGAGCAATTTCCCCGACAAACTAAGCAGTATTGCAAAATTGACTGTACATGAGCAAAATAGTAATGTTTTAAGATATCTAGGGACAAAATTCCTAAGTTGCCATAGAACGTAACAGTGCACAGACAATATTCCCACTACATAATCAACGTGAGAGCTCTAAGACAAATTAGAATCCAGGTAAACACCTAACAACTTAGTGGAGTGGCTATTTACCACTGACCCATTGTCAAGTTTTACTAGTGGACTCATTTGCATAGTAGAAGGTGAAAAGGTTACCATATTGGTCTTTGATCCATTTAAGATTAGGGCATTATTTAAACAGGAATGAGTCATACTTTTTACAAGACAGTTTGCTTTTTTTACTACATGAAAAAAATAATTGGAATTTAGCGCAACTGTGGTATCGTCATCAAATTGAGTGGCCTGATTGATGTTCCACGTTTTCTACTCGAACATTTATTGCATCAGAAGAAAAGTTATCTAATATCTAATTTATCTACGATAAAGTTTTTCCAGCAGTATTGAATGATCTACAGTTTCAAAAGCTTGTGCTAAGTCAAAAAACAAACAGATAACTTTATTACCCTTATCAACGTTCGACAAAATATGATTGCACAGCGCAAGTAGTGCATCTTGCACACTTGTACCCTCACGGAAACCAAATTGAGACTTTTCTATAATATTGTGCTTGTTAATATACGAGAAGAGACGTGTATGAAATGCCTTCTCATATATTTTTGAAAACCCAGATAAAAGTGATAGGCCTCGATAGTTATCAAATTTTAATTTGTCACCTTTTTTATGTATAGGCACAACTAAAGCAGTATTTAGAACTTGAAGAAAAATACCTTCCTGAAATGAAAGGTTTACTAGAAATGTTAATTGTTTATATATGTTATGAGATACATGTGTTAACATAGAATACGGAATCTCATCTATTTCAGCCGAGGATTTTTTTGAGATATCTTTAATTATACATTTTATTTCTTTTTACCTTTTCAATACCTCGATGAACCACTTTTAAACACAAAATTAAAGAAACTTTCTATGCATCAAGTGATCGATTAGATCACTTCAAAAACGGTAAGAGATTCGTGAGCTCACCATTTAGGACGGTGTTATTTTGCTCGATCCGTATTACCCTTATTCATCTCAGACGTTTTATCTTAATATGTTTTACGATATCTGGTTTCTGGTATATTCTATAAAGTTCGAAGTTATATCGTCTTCTCCACACCCCATTGTCATTCACTACTCCATAGATTCGCCTTAGTAATTTTTTTTTGAAACATGCTAACATGTTTTCATTACTTTTTGTTAGAGTCCAGGACTCTAATCCATATGTTAGGACTGGGCAACAGTTGGCCGTGCAAATTCTGCAGTTCAACTCTACGATAGTGTTATTTTCAGTGTTAGGGAACACTTCCAGGTATACAAATTCGTTCACTGCTTCGATGACGTCGTATTCTATAGCAAGTGGTTATAGAATTTGTGGTTGCGTGCTTATTTTATATACTTCGTTTTGTTGATGTTTATTATTAAACCCATTTTTGTAGCTGATTCTTTTAATGCTACATACGCCTCTCATACAGCATTTTCCGTTCTCCCAACAATATTGACATCATCAACATAGGCAAAGGTTTACACTAATTTATTATATAGTGAACCAATGGTTGTGATTTGTGACATACGTAATTACTTTTTCCAGAGCCAGATTAAACAGTATACAGGAAAGAGGGTCTCCCTGGCGCAGCCCGTTATTTGTTTTAAAAGGTTCAGACAGTTCGTACAGAATTCGTAATCTACAGTCAGCTTTTTTAAGAGTAAGTTGTGTTAAATTTACCAACTGATTTGGTATTCCTAGCTCTTTCATTGCTTTGAGCATTTCCCTTTTAATAAAGAATAGTAAGCTAGGCTGCTTTATAGTTTAGAAATATGTGATGAGTATTTATGGCATATTTCAGTGTTTTTTCTAAAATTTGTCTAAGGGTTGCAATCTGATGAATTGTCGATTTACCACCTCTGAAACCAGCCTGGTATTTTCCTACTATCTGTTCTGCGTATGGTGCTAGACCATGGCATAGTACTGTGGAAAATATTTCACACGCTGCATTTAGAAGCGCAATTAATCTGTGGTTAGAGCATTCAAAGATATCTCCTTTTTTTGTATATAGTGCAAAGTATTCCAATATTCCAATCATTGTGGAGGAATTTCTGTGTACACATTTCTTTTATAACTGCTGTAATGCCATTATAATATCGCGGGCACCTTCTCTATATAGTTCAGCTGGGCGATTATCTATTCCGGTTGATTTGTTTCTGGCTATTTTTTTACTGTCTGTTTACCTTACCTCATTTCTTTCGTCTTCCAGGTTTTCTTCTTCTTCCTCTTTATTAAGTACCTAGTTAAAGTATTCCTCCCATCTATTTAATACATCTTTCCTTGTTGCTAATAGGTAGACATTCTGACTTCTGCATTAACTTGTGGTTGCCTTGAATTCTTTTCTGTTGATGTTAACTTTATTATAGAATGCTCTGAATTATTTCTTTCTGTTGAGGTTTTCTATATATTTAAGTTCCTTATTTAAGTGGTTTCGTTGATTTCTTTTGTCTATCCTCTTTTCTTCTCTTTCCTTTGTCTGGTAATTCTCTACAGTTGTTCTAGTTCGTGGGATAAGCACCGTTCTGAAGCATTCATTTTTTTCTTTTCTTGCATTTATCGTCAAACCAATGATTTTTACGGGCACAAATTTCTGTTCCTATTTCATCTTTCGCTGCTGCTTCAATGTCTTCCTTTATTCTGGTTCAGTGAGAGTCTGTATCTTTCTGGCCTTCTTCATTTACATTTTAATTCTTTGGCCTGTTTTTGATGTTTGTACCGTTCTGTAATTGTCGCATCTCTCAACTTTTGCACATTCAATTTTTTCTATTCTTTTTTTTAATTACTAGTGTTTAAAATTCTAGCCCTCAATGTTGAGATCACTAGGCAATTATCTGAATTTATGCCTGTGCCTCAAGAACTTCTACACTTTATTATGTCTGTTACATGCTTTGAATCTATTAAGGTGTGATTAATCTTACTCGTACTGCCATCAGGAGAGGTCCAGGTTACCTTGTGTATGTTTTTGTGTTTAAAATAGGTGCTAGCGACTGTCATATTTAATGCTGCTGCTAAGTTTATAAGTCGTAATCTACTATCGCTACTGATATTGTGCAGGCTATGCTTTCCTATCGTGGGCATGAAAACTCGCTTTCGTCCTATTCTTACATTTATGTCACCTAATACAATCTTAATGTTATTTCTGCGATGTTATTCTGCAGGTTTGCTCCAGATCTAAAAACTGTTCTTTTAATACCTCTGATTTGTTATAAGTTGGGGTATATGCATTTGTTACGTAAAAATATGAGTCATAGTTTTAACCTGTAAACATGTTTTTATTCACTAAGATGTTTTAGATTATACGAGACCTTTCGACCATAAATCCCCAAGTAATAAAAAAACTGGTTCCATTCGAATCTTCCGGAATTAGGCCTGTCCATTCGAGGCGAAACCAGGTCAATTGAGGTCAACATCCATGCAGTTCTAGAGCAGCTGTTTTCGTATAAATATGAGGGAACTTTTATTTTGAAAACAGTTAATAAAGAAGATTCGCGCTCGCGATATTGTTGTTACGCTCGCCTACTAATAAATTATGTATGTTTAGTGATAAATAAACTAATATCAGTTATTGTGCTTTTTAATAAATTAAGATAAGAACCTTTTGATAAAGACATTATAAATTAAAGACATAACAATTAATAAATTCACAACAGTGGTGTCGGAATAGTGGGATACGTAAAATAAATTGTGAAAATGGCTACGATTTATGAGCTCACAGTGACGAATTTAAGAAGACATCTCGAAGACAGAGAATTAGCTTCTACCGGAAAAAAGGCTGAGTTAGTCCAACGACTAAAGAACGCTTTGCTAGAAGAAGGTCTAGATCCAGAGACTTATATATTTGAAGATGCTGTCCTCTCGTCGATTTCGAAAGTTTCTGGTGACATCGCATCATTAGAGAACAAAGTTTCTGGCGATATTTCGAAAGTTTCTGGTGACATCGCATCATTAGAGAACAAAGTTTCTGGCGATATTTCGAAAGTTTCCGGCGACATCGCCTCATTAGAAAACAAAGTTTCTAATGAGATTTCTTCTCTGGAAAGTAAAGTTTCTGCTAACATCTCTAAAGTCACTTCTGAGATGTCTGCTCTTGACGATAGAGTGTCTTCATTAAAAAACCAAGTTGCTGCCGATATGTTGGCCTTCGAAGAAAAGATATGGAAAGAGATGGAAAAGAAGATGGAGGAAACAGGGACAGCAGAGAGAGGAAACAATCCAATTACAGTGGAGACAAAAGAAGAAGAGACGAAATGTAAGTTGGAAACATGGCCGAAATTTGAAGGAAGTGGAGGTTCTGTCCATGTGAAAGTCCCAACTTTCGATGGAAAATCGTCATGGAACAACTACATGAAACAGTTCGAATCAGCCGCAAGAGCAAATGGGTGGTCTGAAAAAGAAAAGGCGGTAAACCTGACTATCGCTCTTCGAGGAGATGCCTTAGATGTGCTTCAGACCATAGCAGTAGAGGAGACGGATGATTTCGAACAACTGAAGAAGAGGTTAAATATGCGATATGGCCACGAACATTTGGAGCATGTATATCAGTCGCAGCTTAAAAATCGAAGACAAAAGAAAGATGAGGCTCTTCAAGAATATGAGGTAGATATTGCCAGATTAGTACGATATGCTTATCCAACAGCTCCCGAAGACATGATGGAAAAGTTGGCCGTTCAAACGTTTATTGATGGTATTGATGGTGGAATGCAGAGAACACTACGATTAGCTCGTCACAAGACGCTGGTTGATGTCTTATCCGCCGCCCTCGAATACGAGTCAGCTACGCAGGCCTCTGGAGGGTACAGTAAAGTTAGGACTGTAAAAGAGGAAGGAGATGAAGATAAACTTGACCAGCTCGTTAATATGATTAAGAGTATGACATACAAGAAAACGAAGACCATCAGATGCTGGAATTGTGGCGAAATAGGACACGTACGAAGCTCCTGTAAGCACCCTAGGTACGACGCAAATCAAGAAACTCACCACCAGGAAAACTAGAACGGGTCAGCCTTAGGGGGGCAGCTTCGACCCAAAACTTTTCCAAAGACCCTCTCATACTAATAGCTTCTTTGAAATGTCGTGAAGATAGTGTATATGTAGATGGAGACATAAATGGTAAAAAGCATACGTTGTTGGTGGATACCGGAGCGACCAGAACCATTATACGCCCGACAGTTATAAACAGCCGAAAGAAACTGTTACCAACGAGGTTACGACTTCGGACCGCTAAAGGTGAAAATGCCAACATTCATGGAGAAATCCAGGTACAATTGGGAATTGGGGCAGAAAAGTTTGTCCATACTGTTATAGTTGCTGACATCGAAGAGGATGTTATATTAGGAATGGACGTAATGAATATGCATGGATTCCAATTGGATTTTAAGAATAAGGTAATTAAAGTTGGCAACGAGGAGGTATTTCTCCATCCACATAATGACAACACTGTGCAAGCAGCCATTACAGAAGATACAGTCGTGCCTGCGAGAAGCGAAACGATCATAGTAGCGCGACTACAGGGAATTGTAGGCGAAGGGAGACCTGTTATGATGGAGCCTTGGAACCACGACGATGAGGTTGGCCGTGGAATCATAATTGGAAAGGAATTGGTGACTTCGGCTAAAGAAATTCCTGTGAGACTTATCAATGTCAACGACTACCCAGTGACCATAAAGAAAGAGACAAAAGTAGGAACTTGTGTACCTGTGACATCCATAATCCGTCAGGCGACAACATCTGATAATTCCAACGACAAATTCGACCAAATGGTTGCAGTTGCAGGAGAGTCTCTAAATCAGATGGAGAAAAGGAAATTAAGGGAATTTCTTCGGCAGTATCGTGATATTTTCGTACCGAAAGGAGGAAAGACGGGAAGAACTACGGTTGTTAAGCATAAAATTGATACTGGTAATGCTAAGCCAATTCGTCAAACAGCTCGACGATTACCACAGGCGAAAAGAGAGGAAGCTGAAACGATTGTCCAGGAAATGAAGAAAGACGGGGTGATAGAACCTTCTACGAGCCCATGGGTCTCTCCGGTGGTCCTGGTTAAGAAGAAAGACGGAACGACGAGGTTCTGTGTGGATTACCGTTTGCTGAACAACGTTACCAAGAAAGATAGTTATCCTCTGCCTCGGATCGATGACACATTGGACACATTGGCTGGAAGTAAATTGTTTTCTACTTTGGATTTGAAGTCTGGATACTGGCAGGTAGAAATGGACCCAGTAGATAAAGAAAAGACAGCCTTCACCACAGGATCTGGATTGTGGCAATTCAACGTTATGCCATTTGGACTCTGTAATGCTCCTGCGACATTTGAGAGGCTTATGGAAAATGTGTTGAGAGGGTTATCTTGGAAAACATGCCTGGTTTATTTAGATGACATAATCGTCTTGGGGGAGACATTCGAAGATCATTTGAGGAATTTAGAAAACGTTTTTAATCGACTTAAAGCTGCCCAATTGATGCTAAACCCCAAGAAGTGCCAGCTATTTCAAGGTAAAGTCAATTATCTGGGTCATATAGTCAGTAAAGAAGGAGTGGCCGTGGATAAGGGGAAAATCGATTCCATTAAGGAATGGCCAAAACCAACTGACAAACATCAAGTGAGAAGTTTTCTTGGACTATGTACTTACTACCGGAGGTTTATTAAGAAGTTTGCAGATATCGCTAAGCCATTAACGCGACTTACGGAGGAAGCAAGAGATTACCGCTGGGATACAGACTGCCAAAATGCCTTTGAGACCTTGAAAAAGCATTTAATAACAGCACCAATTTTAGGGTATCCACTGCCAGAAGGAGAGTTCATCTTAGATACAGATGCAAGTAATGTGGGAATTGGAGGAGTGCTGTCTCAGATTCAAGGAGGACAGGAACGAGTCCTCGGATATTTTAGTAAAGTTCTTTCAAAACCTGAGCGGAATTATTGCGTCACGAGAAGAGAACTTCTGGCAGTAGTGAAATCAGTAGAGCACTTCTATCAATACCTCTATGGAAGGAAGTTTTTAATCCGAACCGACCATGCCGCCCTTAAGTGGTTGATGCAGTTTAAGAATCCAGAGGGTCAGATAGCCAGGTGGATCGAACGACTCCAAGAATACGATTTTAAGATTGAGCACCGAGCCGGAGTTAGCCACAGAAATGCTGATTCTCTTTCCAGAAGGCCATGCCCAGCAGAGTGTTCCCACTGCAACAAAACGGAATCCAAGGAAGCAGCAGTGCTAAGAACGACGAATGTCAACGACGACTGGACGCCTACTAAGATAAGGGAAGAACAAGAGAGAGATCCAGTTATACAGAAAATCCGAAAATGGAAAGAGGAAAACCGTCGACCACCTTGGCAGGAAATATCAAACCTATGCTCAGTAGTTAAGACGTATTGGGCCCAGTGGGACTCATTTATCATCGAAGATGGCTTGCTCAAACGAGTCCTGGAAAATGATGACGGTTCAGAGAAAAGAAGACAGTTGGTGATCCCAAAGAGCAGAATAGCCGAAGTACTTCGTCAGTTACACGACAGTCCATCGGGAGGGCATTTTGGTGTAAGGAAAACCCTTCAGCGAATTCGGGAACGGTTTTATTGGATGAACAGTTCCGACGACGTAAAAGACTGGTGTAAGAAATGTACTATTTGTGCTACGAGTAACGGGCCTCACCGGAAAAGGAGAGCTCCTATGAGACAATATAATGTTGCAAGCCCGTTTGAAAGAATAGCTTTGGACATTGCAGGGCCATTTCCAGAAAGTGAAAATGGGGGCAAGTACATGTTGGTAGTAATGGATTACTTCACTAAGTGGGTCGAGATTTATGCACTTCCAGACCAGAAGGCCGCCACCGTTGCAGATAAGTTGATCCAAGAATATATCAGCCGATTTGGAGTGCCTTTGGAGATCCATAGTGACCAAGGTAGGAACTTCGAAAGTGATCTATTCCAAGGAATATGTGATAGACTAGGCATGAAGAAAACAAGAACTACCGCGTATCATCCGCAATCGGATGGTATGGTAGAACGAATGAATAGGACAGTTGGCAAGTATTTGACAAAGATGGTGTCCGATCATCAGCGAGACTGGGACCAATACCTTCCGTTCTTCACAATGGCCTACAGATCTGCTGTTAACGAATCAACGGGCCAGACACCAGCCAGAGTCCTATTCGGACGCGAAATGCGACTACCTTGTGATCTAGAATTTGGGTGTCGACCTGGAGAAGATGTAGCAGGTGAAGATTATGTGATCGAATTACGAAGAAGAATGGACGATGTACATGAGTTGGTCCGTTCCCACCTTCAGATCGCTAGCGACCGAATGAAGAAACGGTACGATACACAAGCCGAAAAGGGTTGCTTTAAGAAGAACGACAAAGTATGGCTGTATAATCCCAAGAAGCGAAAAGGTTGTTCTCCCAAATTGCAGCAGTCTTGGGAAGGTCCATACCTCATCATGGAGAAGATCAACGATGTCATCTACCGAATAAGCAAGATTCCAAGGGGAAAGCCGATGATAGTACACCATAACCGGTTGGCATCTTTCGAAGGTGACCACGACGTAGATGAAGAAGTGGAAGTAAACCAAGTCCAAGATGTGTCTGACCTCACGTTTAAGGAATTTATGGGTGCCTATGGAGGTACCGGTAAAGCAAGACATGGTGTTACCACTGAAGAAAAGCAAGATCTACTCGCGCTCCCCGATGACCACTCGCTGGCCCTTACCATCCCGGCCAGTATCAAAGACGCACCAGGGTTGGCATCCGTCTTTCGAAGGAAGTTTGGTCGAGTTGCAGAACTTCAATGCCAAGTGCCAGCTCCCGGTAAAACCTTGAAACTCCAAGATGCATCACGTTACCTTTTCTACCTGGTAACAAAAGACACTGCCCGTGACCAACCTACCTACCGAGATGTATGGGAAGCCTTACTTCAATTGAGAGGGCACGTACTAGAGTCCGACGTGCAAAAGTTAGCCATGCCAAAGTTGGAGTGCCGCCAATTAGATTGGAGGGTTATACGAAATATGGTGGAGGAGATCTTTAAAGACACCGAAGTCCAGGTGTTAGTCTGTTGCAATCCGCATAGTTACTGGTGCGGAGAGAAAACCGTCCCTTGTCATTTTTATACAACTGGAAGTTGTAAAAGAGGGTCCAGTTGCCGATACCAGCATACCGTTCCAGTTCTAGTCCCGACAAGGTTCCAGGAGGAACCATCTTTTGAGAGGGGGGCAATGTTACGTAAAAATATGAGTCATAGTTTTAACCTGTAAACATGTTTTTATTCACTAATATGTTTTAGATTATACGAGACCTTTCGACCATAAACCCCAAGTAATAAAAAAACTGGTTCCATTCGAATCTTCCGAAATTAGGCCTGTCCATTCGAGGCGAAACCAGGTCAATTGAGGTCAACATCCATGCAGTTCTAGAGCAGCTGTTTTCGTATAAATATGAGGGAACTTTTATTTTGAAAACAGTTAATAAAGAAGATTCGCGCTCGCGATATTGTTGTTACGCTCGCCTACTAATAAATTATGTATGTTTAGTGATAAATAAACTAATATCAGTTATTGTGCTTTTTAATAAATTAAGATAAGAACCTTTTGATAAAGACATTATAAATTAAAGACATAACAATTAATAAATTCACAACACATTGATCAAACTGTAATTAAATAATTTCCCTTTTAAGCGAAAATACCCCACTTTTTCACTGTAGGCTTTATAAGTCAATAATAAGGCCTTTTATTCTTTAGTTTACAATAAATCCCACTCCATCCATGTGTTGGCTTTCATTTCAGCTATAATATATGGAATAGGTTCTCTTGTCAAAAGTGTCAGTACCTGTCCACCGCATTTCCTGCAGTGCTAAAACATCTAATTTGTACAGGTACAGTTCGGTACAGAGTTTGGGTATTCCATGTTCTTATTCTTAATTCTATTTTTCGTTTGCAGAGTCGATGTCGTGAGTTTCGTCCAGCTTATAGTTCCTGAGGTTCCGTAACATATGTTTTTTACAGGAAGAGGTTGTCAGCCTCTAGCCCAACCCCCAACCTGGAGGGTCAATGGCTCTTCTGTTAGGGTTGTCATACCTTATTCTGTTTTTGTTCGCGGTTGGTATTTTTATTTCCCACCTACCCACCGGTCCTAGGACTGGTTAGGGCGTAGAGACTGGGGACGCGTCCAAGTGGTTTCTGCAAAAAAGATCGGAAAGCATATTAATCTCTGGGCAAATGTTAGCTAAACATGCCGAGATTTTTCACGAAAAACGCTTGAAAATCAAAGATAATTTCTATGCATCAAGTGATTGATTATATCGGTTTAAAAACGTCAAGAGATTCGTGTTTACCATTTAAGACGAAAAAAGCTCCAACGATAAAGCAATGGTGTTATTTTGCTATGAATTGGAAAGCATAATTATAGAAAAGAATTTACAACTTTCCAATGTAAAGCATTTTACAAAAAAAAATACGAATTAAATATAATTAATTATATTGGAAGTTTTCATCAAAAAATATCACAAATACACATTAATAACCTAATATCGCTCTCTGCATATTCCACCTGCGTCAGCTACAAATCCCTCTGGACAGTTAGACTTGACATCAACAAGACTCTTTCCATCTTTAACGGTCACTGTTGTTTCAGGCCTATCAGTGGATTCTAAAAGAAATCAAAATAAAATTATTAAGAACCATCAACTAATTGTGATAATAATTACAATCATGACATTCAATATATCGATGACTTACTTGTAAATACTTGTAAGTCTTATCTTTACACATTTTTTCTTTTATGCTGAAATAGAATCTACCTATGTAAATATAATATACAAAGCCTTGTAAGTATTTATCAACATCATCGCTATTTAGGCCCAATTGAATCTAGTGTGTTTAAAAGAGGTTATAAGACGTTGCAAGTCTTGTTGAATTATGCTTATGGTTATGTTAGGTTATGTTTTACTCTGATTTTGTGTAGTGTTCTTACTACAGTTTTTGCAAATAAAGCAAGACGACTTTAAGAATAAAAAAGCAAAATAATCCTGCGGTAAGTAGAATCTGTCTTTTACAATGTAATAATGACTATTGAAAAGATATTTGCCTTTAAAGAGGCAAGATTTTAACTTCGCTTTTTAATTGTATAGTAACTAATCCGTTTTAATAATTTTATACTGGTTTTTTAGTAAACATTAAGTTCATATTTAGAACGGATAATAATCTATAGTCTCGTAAATGCCTGATTTTATAAGCATATAATACGTAGTTATCATGCAGCAATAAATTGTTAATGGTATAATATTTATTTTAAAATACTATTTAAACTCTGATTTAGAAATACATTTTTCACAGGTGGATGATGATGTTTTACTCAAAGCTGCAGATGATACTGTAAGAGCATTCTAGGAGCAGGAGTATTTTGCTGTTCCAACTAAGCAGGTACAATCGATTATAGTTTTTTGTAAAAGTCCCCTATTGATAGTTAAAAATGTTACACTGTAAGCCGTAGCCGATGAGACCCCAGAGGAATCAATTTTAGTTCCTAGTGATGGCCCGTATTTTTGGGTAAAAATATTGTATCGGAAGCGGTATCCCATACGACCCTGAAGAAATCAATTTCAGTTCCTCGTGATGGTCCGGTATTGGTAGGTAAAATGCCATACCAGAAGCATTGTCCGATGAAACTTCGGTAAACGTTTCCGATGAGAATTCGGAAGACTTATCCTCGGACACAACTGCTGTTCGAAAATTCATCAAAAAGGTTAGTGAAGAACAGTTCAAAGATTTGCAAGACTATCAAAGCAAAAGCATTGAGAACTTATTTGATCTTAACCAAAGTATTTCTAAGAGCAGTGTTAAGCAGGGAGAAACTCTGCAAGATATTTTAGATGATAATATAGACAAAGAAATCAAATCTGTTTGTGGTAAATGGAGTAGAAAACCGAATATTTCTAAATGGAATAGACCGATAAATAAAGAAAAAAGAAAAAAGGCGAAGAATACGTTGGCATAAAAAAAAGTAGAAGGTAAATGGAAGTATGATAATACGAAACCTGCAAAAAAATATGAGGAATCATCGTTATTGTTCTATGAGTAAAAAAGCAATAAAATAAACTGCAACTTATTTTTGGAAGATGTGAGACTAGAACTGTTTAATAATTTTTGGAAAAATATGGATTGACAAGAAAGACAAATACATATTAACAACTTGGTGGACTTTGCTTGTACAAAAAATTTAAAAAGCTAAAAGAATGATGTTTCTAGACGAAATTTGACTCTATTTTACCATTTAAAATGCAACGGTCAAAGACTGCGAGTTTGCAAGACTTTTTTTTTAAATACTTACTATATTACTGATTGGGTAATTTTAAGTTGGCTTAAGGGGCCTGGACGGCCTCTTAAGCCAACATTTATGTGAATATTACGGATGAAGTTGACAATTCTAAAATACAGACAAAATGAAGAAAAGCTCAAAAGAATAAGCCTAAAGTTCTGGTCCTAAAAGAGTTCTTTGAAACATTGCCAAAAGTAGAAAGCCACTACTGTAGAAGGGATACCTTGAATTTCTGTTCCTATCTCATCTTTCGCCGCTGCTTCAATGTTGTCTTATATTCTAGTCCAGTAACAGTTTATATCTTTCTGGCCTTCTTCATTTGCATCTTAATTCTGTAGCCTGTTGCTGATGTTTTTTTCCGAGTACCGTTCTGTAATTGTCGCATCTCTCAACTTTTGCACATTCAATTTTTTTTATTTATTTTTTTTTTCTTTACTCTTGTTTTAAATTCTAGCCCTCAATGTTGAGATCACTAGGCAATTATCTGAATTTATGTTTGAGCCTCTAGAACTTCTACAGTTTATTACGTCTGTTCCATGCTTTGAATCTATTAAGGTGTGATCAATCTGACTCGTACTTCCATTAGGAGAGGTCCAGGTTACCTTGTGTATGTTTTTGTATCCAAAATACGTGTAAGCGATTGTCATATTTAATGCTGCTGCTAAGTTTATTAATCTACTATCGGTACTGATATTGTGTAGGCTATGCTTTCCTATCGTGGGCATGAAAACTCGCTTTCGTCCTATTTTTGTATTTATGTCACCTAATACAATCTTAATGTCATTTCTGAAATATCTTCTGCAGGTTTGCTCCAGATCTAAGAACTGTTCTTTTATTACCCCTGATTTGTCATAAGTTGAGGCATATGCAATGATCAAACTGTAATTAAATAATTTCCCTTTTAAGCGAAAATACCCCATTTTTTGACTGTAGGCTTTAAAGTAAATAATAAGGCCTTTTGTTCTTTAGTTTACAATAAATTCCACTCCATCCATATGTTAGCTTTCATTTCAGCTATAATATATGGAATGGGTTCTCTTGTCAAAGTGTCAGTTCCCGTCCACCGCATTTCCTGCAGTGCTAAAACATCTACTTTGTACTTGTTCACTATGTCTAATAAAGATGTGAGTGCTCCAGTTCGGTACAAGATTCGAGTATTCCATGTTCCTAATCTTAATTCTATTTTTCGTTTGCAGAGTCGTTGTCGTGAGTTTCGCCCAGCTAATAATTCCTGAGGTTCCGTAACATATGTTTTTTTACAGGAAGAGGTTGTCAGCCTCTAGAGTTAGGGTTGCCATACCTTAGTCTGTTTGTGTTCGCGGTTGGTATTTTTATTTCCCACCTACCCACCGGTCCTAGGACTGGTTAGGGCGTTCCCCTATCCACCATCTAGGGACGCGTCAGATGGGAAACAGACAACTTCATACGGATTTGTAACTTTTTGAAACTGTATTTTTTTTAAACATATCTGTAAGGAAATCATTGAACGAATCGCCTTTTCAACAACTGGATTAACCAATTTCCAAGTGGTTTCTGCAAAAAAGATCGGAGAGCATATTAATCTCTGGGTAAATCTTAGCAAAACATGCCGAGATTTTTCACGAAAAACACTAGAAAGAAATTTTCTATGCATCAAGTGGTCGATTACATCGGTTTAAAAACGTCAAGGGATTAGTGAGTTTACCATTTAAGACAAAAAAAGCTCCAACGATAAAGCAATGGTATTATTTTGCTATGAACTGGAGAACATAATTATAGAAAATAATTTACAACTTTCCAATGTAAAGCATTTTAGAAAAAAAAAATACGAATTAAATATAATTAATTATATTGAAAGTTTTCATCAAAAAATATCACAAATACACACTTATAACCTAATATTGCTCTCTGCATATTTTATCTGCGCCAGCTACAAATCCTTCTGGACAGTTAGACTTGACATTAAAAAGACTCTTTCCATCTTTAACGGTCACCGTTGTTTCAGGCCTATCAGTGGATTCTAAAAGAAACCAAAATAAAATTATTAAGAACCATCAACTAATTGTGATAATAATTACAATCATGACATTCAATATTCGATGACTTACTTGTAAATCCTTGTAAGTCTTATCTTTACACATTTTTTCTTTTATGCTGAAATAGAATCTACCTATGTAAATATAATATACAAAGCCTTGTAAGTATTTATCAACATCATCGCTATTTAGGCCCAATTGAGTCTAGTGTGTTTAAAAGAGGTTATAAGACGTTGCAAGTCTTGTTGAATTATGCTTATGGTTATGTTAGGTTATGTTTTACTCTGATTTTGTGTAGTGTTCTTACTACAGTTTTTGCAAATAAAGCAAGACGACTTTAAGAATAAAAAAGCAAAATAATCCTGCGGTAAGTAGAATCTGTCTTTTACAATGTAATAATGACTATTGAAAAGATATTTGCCTTTAAAGAGGCAAGATTTTAACTTCGCTTTTTAATTGTATAGTAACTAATCTGTTTTAATAATTTTATACTGGTTTTTTAGTAAACATTAAGTTCATATTTAGAACGGATAATAATCTATAGTCTCGTAAATGCCTGATTTTATAAGCATATAATACGTAGTTATCATGCAGCAATAAATTGTTAATGGTATAATATTTATTTTAAAATACTATTTAAACTCTGATTTAGAAATACATTTTTCACAGGTGGATGATGATGTTTTACTCAAAGCTGCAGATGATACTGTAACAGCATTCTAGGAGCAGGAGTATTTTGCTGTTCCAACTAAGCAGGTACAATCGATTATAGTTTTTTGTAAAAGTCCCCTATTGATAGTTAAAAATGTTACACTGTAAGCCGTAGCCGATGAGACCCCAGAGGAATCAATTTTAGTTCCTAGTGATGGCCCGTATTTTTGGGTAAAAATATTGTATCGGAAGCGGTATCCCATACGACCCTGAAGAAATCAATTTCAGTTCCTCGTGATGGTCCGGTATTGGTAGGTAAAATGCCATACCAGAAGCATTGTCCGATGAAACTTCGGTAAACGTTTCCGATGAGAATTCGGAAGACTTATCCTCGGACACAACTGCTGTTCGAAAATTCATCAAAAAGGTTAGTGAAGAACAGTTCAAAGATTTGCAAGACTATCAAAGCAAAAGCATTGAGAACTTATTTGATCTTAACCAAAGTATTTCTAAGAACAGTGTTAAGCAGGGAGAAACTCTGCAAGATATTTTAGATGATAATATAGACAAAGAAATCAAATCTGTTTGTGGTAAATGGAGTAGAAAACCGAATATTTCTAAATGGAATAGATCGATAAATAAAGAAAAAAGAAAAAAGGCGAAGAATACGTTGGCATAAAAAAATGTAGAAGGTAAATGGAAATATGATAATACGAAACCTGCAAAAAAATGTGAGACTAGAACTGTTTAATAATTTTTGGAAAAATATGGATTGACAAGAAAGACAAATACATATTAACAACTTGGTGGACTTTGCTTGTACAAAAAATTTAAAAAGCTAAAAGAATGATGTTTCTAGACGAAATTTGACTCTATTTTACCATTTAAAATGCAACGGTCAACGACTGCGAGTTTGCAAGACTTTTTTTTTAAATACTTACTATATTACTGATTGGGTAATTTTAAGTTGGCTTAAGGGGCCTGGACGGCCTCTTAAGCCAACATTTATGTGAATATTACGGATGAAGTTGACAATTCTAAAATACAGACAAAATGAAGAAAAGCGCAAAAGAATAAGCCTAAAGTTCTGGTCCTAAAAGAGTTCTTTGAAACATTGCCAAAAGTAGAAAGCCACTACTGTAGAAGGGATACCTTGAAGCATTATCTAAAAACAGTTTTTCAAACCAAGATGCAAGTTTATGAACTATACAAGGAAAAATACAAAGAACTGGAGAAAGACTTTGTTAGCATTAAAAGATTTGACGAAGAATTTGAAGCTCGAAATTTGTCAATCTACATTACTAGGAAAGACCAGTGTAATTTATACACGAGTTATAACTAGGCAATTTGTCCTTGAAAACATACAAAAATCACTGATTAAAAAAGAAACTGGCAAGAAATGAAAAAACTAATGACAGCCAGTGTAGAGATCATGTACTTACAGTAGACGAGCAAGCTATTTTGTTAGCACCATCCTTCAAAGCTTCTGCTTTATATTTTAAATCAAAGCTAGTTGTATACAGCTATACAGTGTATACTACTATCGGTTCACAGCGTTCTCCGACGCCTTCCGACTACTAACCACCATTCTTCTCTATTTAACCATAGGCCTGGAGGGATTTCTCTTTCCTCTAGTTCTTTTTCAATTCCCTCTCTCCAGCTTCTTCTCGGCCTTCCTCTTTTTCTTCTTCCTTGTGGTGTCCACGTCAAAATCTGTTTCGGAATCCTGTCATCTGGCATTCTCTGTACATAGCCGTACCATATTAACTTACAGTGACATTAAAGTGTATAACAAGTCAAAAGATGGAGTGTGCTATGTTTGGCATGAGGGAGAACGAGGTCACATTCAGTGAGTTTGCTTCTATAATCACTCACCACGTCAAAAATCATCTGAAACCGCTATCTAATAAAACAGTAATAATTTGGAGTGACAGTTATTGCTACCAAAACCGCAATTCAAATTTGACAAACAGTATTTACTCCTGCATACAAAGAAAGATATAACTATTGTACAAAAATATTTGGAACATACACAAATGGAGTGTGACTTCATACCTACATGCTCAAATCGAGAAATTTATGTTCCATTTAATTACATAAAATTAATGAAAAGCGCCAGAAGGAACCCAAAACCTTACGAAGTAGTTCACCTCGACTATTCTTTTTTTTTAATTTCTCTGTTCGTCTTATATACCTCAATTAGACCAGGTATGAAAGCAGGAGAATCCTCTGTTACAGATCTGTCAGCACAGTGCCGAGAAAGAAGTCTTCTATAAATTAGGCTTTGATAAAAACTGGGTTCTGTTAAAAAAAAGTGTGCGAGAAACTGATACATTTGAAGAAAAAAAAAAACAGCAGTACCAATGCCCACAAAAAATTAAACCCCATAATTACCAGCAATTGCAAGACTTAAAGAGTCTAATTCCTAAAGACTTCCATGGATTTTATGATTCTTTAAAATACTGATTTTTCATGAACTTTAAATCTATGGTATAATTTCACTATTTGAGAGAGTGAGTCATCGTTTAAAGGCCCAGAAATGCGGAAAGCTGTTTGGAAATCCAGTGACGTACACTTACTTTTATTTTAACGTTAATTATATTTTATTTTTCAAATATTAATGTTCGAAATATGCCACAATATATTTATTTACAAGTTTTTACTGACGTTTCGATCTCTATATCCAAAGACCGCTTTCAAAGATATAAATGATAGTTATATTTATTTTATTTGTTTATTATTATATATTTTTATAATCTTATATTGTTTATTTTCTTTTTTTTTTCTATCTTTAAAAACGGAATAGAGATCGAAACGTCAATGTATTAAACATGTAAATAGATATATTGTGGCTTATGTTCAACCTTCTCCCTAAAAATACAGAATGCCACAAACAAGCAGCTATAGAAAAATAAATATATCTGTCATTTGTATGTTTGAAAACGGTCTCTTTATAGAGATCGAAACGTCCGTAAATTAAACATTTGAATAAATATATTGTGGCTTATTCCCAACATTATTTCTAAAAATACAGAACGACAAGCGAAAAGCCATAGAAAATAAATAGTACTATCATTTGTATAATTGAAAACGGTCTCTGGATATAGAGATCGAAACGTCAATAAATAAACATATGAATAAATATTTTGTGGCTCATTCCCTACATTCCCCTAAAAATACAGAATGCCACAAACAAAAAGCTATAAAAAAGAAGTAATTTTGCAGAAAGTTTACTGATACCAACCGGCTGTCGCGGAAGTTACGCTAAAACGTCTTTTGACGTGACCCGTCCTTAAAGAGTTACACAATGAAACTTTTTTAAAACAAATTTTAAGACAGTTTCCACACCACCCCATAGGTATGTCTTGTGGCGCGATACTTTTTTTAAATGGGTGTTCGCCAAGAGCTATATTGTCTTATTAAATAAAATGAACAAAACACTTAAACAGTATAAAACAAAACAAAATAAAATCCTATAAAACAAAATAAAATTCTATAAAAACAAAATAAAAATAATGTTTGATGTATTTAAACACAAACACTATACACACTTACTATGTTCTTCTCGTTTTTTTTTGTTTTTGGTTTTTTTTATGATGATGTTCCTATTTAAACTATTAGAAAATATTATTCGCTGTCTAAACCTGAAGATGCAGTGCTGCTATCGCTGTCATTATCTTCACCACCTGGTGTAATTATAATTGGCTCTAGTAAAACTTTGATATGAGTGTCAAGTTCCCACATACGATGTTCTTCTTTAATTATGTGGCCTATACATTTAGCCCATTTCTCTGGAGTTACATGGAGGATTGCTTGAATCAAAAGTTTCTTAATTTCGTTTAATTTGAACGTTTTGTTATTGCGTGCTACTTCTCCTTTCACTTGCTCCCAGATAAGTTCAATGGGATTAAGTTCGCAATGATAAGGTGGTAGACGCAGAACTTTGACACCATAATCCTTTGCAGTTTCATCTACAGCATATTTAAGATATTCAATTTTCCTTAACCGTGCAATGTCAAGTAGCTAAATTTTGAGCATTGATTCTTCGTATGCAATTCCCTTTTCTGTAAGCCATTCTTGAATCCTCCCTTTCAATTTCTTTAATAATCACCTGTTTTTTCGACTCAAATTGAAGAAAACCATCATCAAGAAACCCTGTATCACTTCCTATATGGGTGACGATTAAACGCCGTCCCTTTCCTGATGGAGCTTTTAATCCTGTATATCAGCCTTCTATAAATGCTTCGCGTTTACTTTTGACATTTAAATCTTGCCAAACTTTTCCAACTGTATGACCTTTTCCAACCTTGGTTAATCCAGGTTTTATAAAAATAACATATTTTGCGTCCAGTGCTGCGAATTTTGCGTATTTCTTCTAAATATTTTCTTCTCCGCACAATCATTTTATTTTTTTCTAATAGCATACTTTTTCTGTTGAGTTTTACATATCGAAAGTTCAGTTCACGCATGGTCATGGTTAAGACTCTACGAGATATCTTGGGTAAGGAGTCATCGTTTTCGAGCTCTTGAGAAATATTTTTCAGTGTTGGAATTTCACTCCGAAAATAAAATGAATGAATTTTTCGACGTATAATATTCCTTGCCTCGTCATCCAAAACAATGCTTTTCCTACCTCTAGTTTTACCTTTTTCTTGCTTTTTATTTTCCGATGTATTTTTAAGTACACGATAAATACAGCTAACGGATACTTTTGTTAAACTGCTACAAATGTCAACCGCTTGGCTAACATTTAATTTCATTTTTCTGCCGACAATACCTTCATAAAGGTTTCGTATTATTACCTTCTCTTTGGACGTTAACATTTTCCGTCTCTTTTGCGGTATTTCATTTTTGGAATCAACATCAGAATTTTGCAGTCTTCTCTTGGAACAACTCGGTTTTTCGTCCAACTCCAATAAAACTCAAACCAAATAATCACAAAATATAACTAAAAATTTACTATAAAACGACAAACTATAACACTCGTATTATCAATAACACAAACTTATCGCATAAAATACCCTACCCTTAGAAACGCCAATGTAAATGAACTATTGTTGATGGGCACTCGCTCGACAAAAACTAGTTTTACGGCTTTGTGTGGATCTGAATTGAAACGGAGTTCCGCCTCTAATTCCAAAGTTGCCAAACGATTGAAAAATATTGTTTTAAAATATCGATTTTTATTTTATAAATTTAAATATGTAACGAAACGGAACATATAAATAAAATTTATTTCATTACAATTTTGTGCTTAATTTTTACTATTGAAAAAATCAGGTTTTTTTGTATTTTTATGACGGTAATAATGGCTGCGTGGAAGAATACAGGTTTTGCATGACCATAATTACTACTTGTAAACAAGAATTGGCTACACTGTACGACAACTTCTGGTCAAGTCTACTATAGAGAAGCACAAATAAATATACCACTTTATATATTCTGTAATTTCTTATGAGGAAACGCAAATTGCAATCGAGAAAACAGGCAGTTTTCGAGGGCCGCTGTGTACATTTAAATTTGAGGATATTCGGCGTTTAAACTATGATATCACTCTTCTAAATTGAGGGTTTCTACTGATTTTTTTTATTTCATGTTGTAATTTTATCCCTATGTGTAAAAATTTCAGTTTTTTTTTTGTGGAAATATTCTTAATTTAAATATATGTAAGTATTTTATTTAATAAATCAGTACAGTTTACAGAAGAATTACTTTACTAATACTGCTTTTAATTAACACTTGTATGTCTCTTATGCTTAAGTGTTAAAACGTGTATATGTAATTGTCTTATAGTAACAATAACTACGAGAGAACTTTT
Organism: Diabrotica undecimpunctata; assembly: GCF_040954645.1. NCBI lineage: Eukaryota > Metazoa > Arthropoda > Insecta > Coleoptera > Chrysomelidae > Diabrotica > Diabrotica undecimpunctata. Next base: position 114,437,417 of record NC_092803.1, on the reverse strand, counting down.
TTGTTCTTTTTGTATTATTAGATATGCTATTAAAGTGTCTAAAAAAACAACTTTTTTGAAATTAAATACGATTTTCTCGGCCTCTGAAAAATATAGTTAATCAGGCATACCAGGGTTTACATGTAAGTCATCGATATCTAATATATCAACAAGAATTTTACAGAAAACGACTTGAACAAACGGAAACAGTAACAGCAGTTGTCACCAAAATATTAAAGGTCAAAAATCACTTCAAAAGATTAGAAAAGATAAAGCAGTTGGTCCAGATAATATCCCTGGAGAAGTGTAGATAGCTAAGGAGAGACCAGAACAAGTTGATTGGCAGATTTGTTTACTAGAATTATGAAAGTGGGACTACTGACAGACGAATAGAAAAACAGTTTGCCTAGCTTTTGTTAATGATGTTACGTCTTTGTAACATATTTTCTCTCTCCAATGGCACTACAGCCGAAATCGTCCTTGGTCTCTTCCAAACTATGCCTCGAAACTTGCCGGTACCACACCGACCTTCTCCGGGTTCTCACGTCTAGCAAATTTTGCTCGTCCGCTTCTTCTTCATCCTCCCACCTTTTTCGTGGCCTTCCTTTTGGTCTTGCGCCCTGCATTTTACTATCTAGTGCTCTTTTCGAAAACCTTTCGACTTCCAGCAACATATTTTATTCTCATAAATAATTTAAGTTTCGTTAAATGTCTTATAAAAGCTTTCTTCTTTTTCTTAAGGGGCCTTAGATTTATACATAAGCATCTACCGTACGTTATATTGTCAGGTGAGATGTTGGATAGGCAAGATTAAATCATTCTATTTTTAGCAGCATTGCGAAGCATTTCCTAACTGTAGATTGCTGTCCATTGGCGAATATTATGCAGTTATGACTTCTCTTACCCTCTATATATTTCCTTCTAATGCCAGTTGCTGAAAAGTGTATCGTTATCCTTGTAATGTGAGCCCTAAATATGCAGTATTTTTACTTTTCACATAACCAAAAAGTTCCCTTTCCTGGAAGCTCCCTCTTCTTAATACCTCCTCATTCCTAACTCTGTCCTTCCATGATATTCTAAGCATTCGGCGCAGGCACCATATTTCAAAAATTTTGAGTTTGTTAATGGATCTGGCCTTTAACGTCCATGATTCCATTCGGTACAAGAGAACAGGTCAAACGTAACAGATTAGCATATTGTATCTTAGGTTGAAATCCAACTTGCGATAGATCCAACTGGCTTGTTTTACTCTGCTCTTTATTTCAATCTCACGGTCTAAACAATTGTTTAGCAGACAGCTTAAGTATTTAAATTACCTGACTTGTTCAATTTCTTCGATTTCTTTAAAAACTTTATCGTTGTGGCTTTAATCTTGCGTGCATCCTAGCCTTCACAAGAATTTCTCTCCAGTCGTCCTTATCCATCGCCTTTCTCCGTTAAGCACGTATTCCCATATATTCATTTTTTCATTGATATTATCAAGAAATCTTGTTCCAGGTTTTCCTATTCTTCTCTATCCCATGAGTCTATCAAAGAGCATTTTATTTTTCTAGCTGGGTCATTTTGTTACACCCGCATTACATGCCCTATCCACCTCAAATGTACCATCTTAATATATTTTACGATATCTAGTTCCTAGCATCAATATTAAAATTTGTTTATTCTGTCTATCTTTTCAGTAATGAAACGTTTTCTGAGTAGTCGTAGGATTTGTGGTTACGTGCTTATTTTTATGTACTTCCTTTGGTTGGTGTTAATTAAACCCAGTTTTGTAGTCGATTCTTTTAGTGCTCTATACGCCTCTCGTGCAGCGTTTTCCGTTCTCCCAACAATATTGATATCATCAATCAGCGTAGGGAAGAATTTGCACTGATTCGTGATATATTGAGCCGGTGGTTGTGATTTTTGGCATACGTGTTACTTTTTCTAGAGCCAGAATAAAAATTATATAGAGAAGAGGGTCTCCCTAGCGCAGCCTGATTTTGTTTTAAAGGTTCAAACAATTCACCCTGGATTCGTACTCTACATTCAACTTTTTCAAAGGTTAGTTTTGTTAAATTTACCAACTAATTTGGTACTCTTAGCTCTTTTATTGCTTTGAAAACTTTTCTTCTATTCACAAAGTTGTAGACTGCTTTGCAGTCTATAAATATGTGATGAGAATCTATACCATATTCCAGTGTTTTTTTTAATTTGTCTCAGGGTTGCAATCTGATGGATTGCCGATTTACCACCTTTGAAACCAGCCTGGTATTTTCCTACTATTCGTTCTGCGTATGGTATCATATAGTGGCATAGTATTGTATAAAATTTCTTTACGCTGCATTTAGAAGCGTAATTCCTCTGTGGTTAGAGCATTCAAAGATATCTCCTTTTTGTGTATGGTGCAAAGTATTCCAATATTCCAATTACTGGGGAGAAATTTCTGTGCCTTTAAAAATAAAAACTTTAATACATCATAAATCAGACCCTGTTACAGATATTTCAAGAATTATTTGAAAGGTAAGCGAAACATATCTTAAGATATTTTTATAAATCTAATAAACAAATAAGCAAGGCTTGTTATTGTAAATAACATTATTTATTATAAGCAGCCTTGGATGCCGCGTATTTAAAAGCATTCATATTTTAATCGAGAGAGTACATTTTCTGACTGTCATTATGTTGGTCGAAACCACGACGTATCACATTTTTAAGTACGTTAAAGTTTGCAATAACATGAAAAAGTACCATATTGGGCACAATTTCAATCTTAAACCCTAGTTGGGCTAGTGTGGTGGTCCAACATTACATACTATTTACTTAATATATGAAGCACCAATAAAACCAGGTCAGAACTTCTTTTATCATTAAAAAAACAAACATTTCTTCACAAATGTCTTATTTATGGTTCTATTTTACGACTTCTTGCTAAAAGTATTTCTTAATAGTCGGTCTTAATATATATATATATATATATATATATATATATATATATATATATATATATATATATATATATATATATATATATATATATATATATATATATATGTGTGTGTGTGTGTGTGTGTAATAAAATCGTTTATAAAATCATCCACAGTTGCTAAAATAAAATAAAATCATAAATCGCAGTCTACTATTTGTTTAGCATCAACTTATAACTTGCTTCAACAAATATTGATTAATCGTAGTGGTTATAGTCAACCACTGAAGATGATTTAATGCTTCGGGTTAAGACAAAATGTAATTAATGAGAATATTAAAAAAAAATTGAAAAGACGGCAACAAAATATGAACTGGAAATTAATATTGAAAGGTCGAAATACATGATTATTGGAAGAAGTCAAGATGAAGGGGTGAAAAATTTGAAGATACAAACAAAGGATGATAAAGTATATAAATGTGGGAATGCTATAAGTTTACTTATTTGTAAGTCATTCTAGAAGGGAGCTGAGAAGTCTATTAAGGTCTTGTTTTTATCCAGAAAACAAAACTTGAAAATATACCGAACAGTAATAAGACCAACTATATATATATATATATATATATATATATATATATATATATATATATATATATATATATATATATATATATATATATATATATATATATATATATATATATATATATATATATATATATATATATATATATCATAATATATTATATATATATAGATATATATATATATATATATTATATATATATGTATATATATATATATATATATATATATATATATATATATATATACTAGGCGTGGATCCTCAATAGAGTTGAGGAGGGGTTGCTAGAATCATTTGAACGCAGAAAACTGAGGAGCATTTATAAGAAAGATAAAGAATAAGAAAGGGTGGAAGAGAGAAACGAGCAAAAGATGGATCGAAAAGGTTAAGAATAACTTCTTCTTCCTCTTTATAAGCAATTCTGCTTGTTCGTTGGCGGATTAATACCTCTATGGAAGGTTGTCACTCCATCTTTTGCGCGGTCGTCCGATACTTCTCCTCGGGTCTCTTCCATTCGGCTTATGTGGTTATTCCATTCTTTTTTTCTATTTCGTGTCCATTCATTTATACATTGTACGTTACATTTTCTTCTAATGTCTTCACTTCTCTTTTGATCTCTCCGCGTATTTCCTGTAATTCTTCTCAGTACTCTCATCTCTGCCGTTTCCAGTAGCCTTTGCATTGTGGCTGTGTCAGGTCTTGTTTCTGAGGCGTATGTCTCATTGGTCTTACACTGACCTTATAAATTCTTTACTTCATCTCAGTGTCAATGTATCTGTTTGACCATATAGTGTTATTAAGGCATCCTGTCAGTCTATTTGCTTTTTATACTCGATCTCTCACTTCTTTGTCCAGGTTTCCATAAGTAGACAGTGTCTTTCCTAGGTATTTTATTTCCATTACTTGTTCAATACTGATGCAATCAATTTCTATTTTACATCTGGTTGGTTCTTTACTGACTACTATTGTTTTAGTTTTCTGAGATGAGATTGTCGTATTAAATTCTTTTGCTCTTATGTTAAATCTGTGGAAAAGTCTTTGCAAACTATCTTCATCTTGGGCTATCAATATAGCGTCGTCTGCGTAACAGAGTATTTTGATTTCTTTTTTTCCCATTTTGTATCCTTTTCCTTTGTTAACAGTTTTGATGATTTCATCCATGATCAAATTAAAGAACATGCAATGAATCTCCTTGTCTTATTCCTCTGCCTATTTCTATAGGTGCTGTAAGTTGTCCATCTCTTCTGACTTCCATTTTGTTGTTTTGGTAGATGTTATCGATAGTTTTTATAATATTTAGGGGAACTTCTCTATTATACGGAAGATGGATTACATCTTTGGTCTTACTCTGTCAAATGCTTTCTTTGGGTCAATCAGACACAGAAATGCTGGTCTATTATACTCTAGTGATTTCTCAGTAAAGTATTTTATAACGAATATTGCATCTGTACACGATCTTTCACTACGAAAACCCTGTTGTTCATCTGCTAAACTTATCCTCTGATTTATTAGCACTTGTAAAATTTTAGTTGTAACTTTTAGCATAGTATTTAACAAGTTTATACCTCTGTAGTTTTCTGGCTGTTTTTTATCTCCTTTTTTGAATATCAGAATTAAGAGTCAGAGGAAAAAATTGATTTAAACTGATAAAGTTAAGCATAAAAAATCATGAAATATCGTCAAGAACTTTAGTGAAAAATAACAAAGCATTTTAAACGTAACTTTTTGCCCTGAGGCTACTTGTGGCCTGTTGTGCACTTTAAATAAATAATGAATAATTACATTTTTAATCCGTAAACTATTTCGATTTCTGCTATAATCTGTGGCTTCTAAGAATTGCAAGGCAAAACAGACGTTGATAAAGATGTTATTAGAGACATGGGGAATCTAAAATTGCATTCCACAACATATCTCCTCAACTAAGCAAAAATCCATAGCGAATTGGTTTCTCTTATTCATAAAGGGTAAATCTAAATAAAAAAAAATACAGTTAAGATTTGAGTTCACGTATAGTGCGTCTGTGTATCCGCTTATACGTATTTCACCCTGAAAGGGATCTTCGGAGCGGCTATTTTGCTTTGTTGAGGAAATATGTTGTGGAATATAATTTTAGATTCCCCATGTATCTAATCACGTCTTTATCAACGTTTGTTTTGCCTTGCAATTCTTAGAAGGCACAGATTAAAGCAAAAATCTGAATTGGTTCCGAAAATTAGTTTACGGATTTATTCATCAGATGTTGCTATTGCGTCCAGATTGAAGCCATTTTATAGTTGCTTCTAACATGACAGGAAAGATTATTTTCACGTTCAGAGCGTTTGTGAATATCCGCTCCGAAGATCCCTTTTAGGGTAAAATACGTATAAGCAGATACACAGACACACTATATGTGAAATTAAATCTTAACTGTCTTTTCTTTTTAATTACATTTTTATTATTGTAGTATAGGTATTAAAAAGTTACACAGAATACGTACCGTCACAAATTGGTAAACCGTTTTCTTTCTCCTTAGAATCATCATCCTCGTAATCGTCGTTATTTTTTTTACGTTTGGCAGAATGACTGAGATGACGGCAGTTTGGTTTACTTGTAGTACTAGTGGTTGAAGCAATAGTTATTAAAATATCTTGACCATTTTGAGTTATCTCGGGCTTAATTTTTTCACTAGATGATGTAACTCTTGGCATTGGTGTAGTAATAGTGGTGCTAGAACTAACAGTAGTTGTAGAAGTGGTGGAAAGCAAAGTTGGGGCTATGTATGTACCATTTTTGCCATTTAAAATAGTTCTACCTCCTGGACCTTGACTATCAGGTCCTGGAAAAACAATACCTGTATTCTTTGGGTTATTTTCATTTGGAGAGACATTTCCCCATGCCGGTTGGTTATTTATGTTTGGAGATTGACCATTTTGTGCAGTTCCCTGATTTGGATTTTGGTTACCCCAGATCGGTTGCCCATTTTGATTAGGATATTGTACAGACCCTTGCTTTGGATTATTATTAGGCAACTGATTAGTTGGACCCGATCCGTGGTTTGTATTTAAATTTATATTAGTACCTTGATTGGGATTTTGACCGTTTTGATCTTGGTTTGGATTTGGATTTAATCCCCAGGGGTTAGGAAATTGGCCTTGATTTTGTCCTGGATTTTGGTTTGTATTTTGATTTGGCGTCCAATTAGGTACCCCATTTACATTCGGGTACTGTCCATTGTTTGTTTGTCCTGGATATTGATTAGGATTATAAGGCCAATTCGAATTCTGTCCAGTATTGGGTTGGTTTGTATTAGGAAATGTACCTGGTTTAGTACCCTGATTATTACTCCAAGTATTAGTACCTAAGTATCCACCTTGATTAGGAAAATTACCATTACTGCCCCATATAGGTTGACCATTAGGATAAAATTGATTTGGATTTGGATTATATGGACCTGGATAAGGATATTGTCCAGCAGGATTAAACTGATAATTCGGATATCCAGTATTGGGATTAAAACCATTGTTGGGATAATTCCATCCATTTATATAGGGATTAAAAGGTTGTACCTGTCCATTTGGATTTTGAGTATTTGGGTTACCAGATCCGATATTATTTCCTGCGCCATTGGTGTTTGGTGCTTGTCCATTGTTTAGGTTAAGATTGTTCGGAAAAGGCTCACCAATTTTGTTTTTTTCTAAAAAATAATAAGAGTTTATTTATTTAAATATTTTAATATACACACTATAATTTTAATACGCTTTACATTATTTAAAAAATATAGTAATTATGTTTTTTATCTCAATTAACCGCATCGACTACTAAAGATATTATAGGTTTATCTTGTATAATGTGTCGTGTGGGTGCCTTGTATGTAAGGTCGGCATTATTGTTATCACAAACAGTAGCTTATTACGTCTGAAAAATCGTAAACCTCAATCGAGTACCAAACCGATCAATAGCATTATTTTTATATATAAATTCTCATACCAGACCGAATTCGAACTCAGAACTTTTATTTATATACTTAACACTGGAAGATCACACCGATTTTTTTTAACATATACCGCACATATGGGTATCAGATACCCAATGATTTTTTTTGAAGTAATAAAAAAAAATAAATATTTTATGATTTCCAAAGATTGTCTAATCACTATTGAATACATAAGAATAATTAAATCAATTATTTTATTTTCTCTCGCTTAATATTAAAAATATTTAAAAATAATTAACAAACATTTTCTAAAAAGCCGGAAACATAACTCAAAATATTTTATCTTAATTTAACAACAAAATGGTCGTTCTAACTAAAAGCTAACAACTTTTGATTACAGAACTCATATTCATTCTTAGCCAGGTATTTCAATTTCACTCATTTTGGTGACTACATTCACAATATAGTTTAGCTCTAAGCTCCACGCAGTATGCTTTATGGCAATCCTAGCATGCATGTTTCGTCTTTCTATCTTTTCTTTTGCAAAAAAAGCAAACACCTAGTTTGCTTTACTAAACGTGGGATGTTGTGTTAGAAGGTCTTAAACTTGAAGAATGCCACGCATTGTTTGCTGACTGATTTCTGTAAAGAAGGTATTTAGAGTCTCTTTCGCATTAGTGGTTCAATTAAAGCCATTACAAAAGATTTCAGAAATAATCTTCTATATTTACGCCACTTGCATCAAGCATGTTAAAAAAATTCTTAGTGGTCATTGTCTGGATCCAAGTAACCTTGCAACATTTCTAACTAGTTCATGATCTATTTGACTATCACTTTGTTCACTTTCATCAGTATCGGTATTGGAGTTTTGTTCTTCGACATAATCTTCCTCAGATTCGGAATCGTTACCAAAGATATTTTACTACACATCCGTCCTTGGCAGACTACAGACTGAATTTTCATGAAGCGGCATTAGCATTGAAATGTGGTTGCGCATGCTACATTCAGTTAAGTGTCTGGATGGGTATCTCACATCCAAGTGTGAGCTTCCAGGGTTAATAAAACATATTAAAAATATTTAAGCTAGTTCAGTTATTTTTCTATAATAAACCTGCATTTGGATTAAAGAAAATATGTACTGTACATATTATTATACACAACCAAAGTTATATGGAGTCACCTGGTAGGTATTTCTTACTATTTTAAGCGAATTTAGAAAAACCAACATACAAAATCAAAGAATATTTATTTTAAAGTAATTAAATCATCAATACATAAAAATTAAAGAAGACGATAAACTCTTTAAATAATAAACGAAAACCACTTGTTTAAGGTTAATAATATAAAAATTTTCAATGTTAAGCGACTAATGTTTAAATTGTATTTATTTATTTTGTGTTTATTTTTTTTGTGTTTTTATTTATTATGTGTTTTTTTAGTAGTCAGTGTAGCCATCCCTAACCCAATGTATGTAAGCTTCAATTTGCGTGGACATGCTCCTAAACAAATTGTCAATATTCTGTTGTGGCAGGTTGTTCCATTCTTCAAGAGCAGCTTTTACTAGCTGAGCAGTGTTTGGTGTATTTTTCCGGTGAGCTTTAATTCTTCTTTTAAGCATATTCCACAATTGCTCTATAGAATTAAGGTCAGGTGAGCAAGCAGGTCACTCCAGTGCAGTGATATGTTCTGCTTTAAGAAAGGCTATAATAACTCTGCTGATATCATGCATGAAAATTAATTTTCTCCCATTACACCTCTCCAGAGAATAATTACAGTTTCTAGAACCAAATCAAAATACCTTCTTCTTCTTCTTAACATGCCATACACCAAAGTGTGTAGGCGACTATCTTATTACTAGAATTCCGTTCTTGGCGGCGTGACACAGCTCGCCTGTATTGTGTATTCCTGTCCATTCTTTAATATTCCTTAACCAGGATAATTGTTTGCGGCCGGCTCCTCTCCTACCTTCGATCTTCCCTTGTAGGATTATCTGTGGTATTTCATATTTTGCTCCTCTCAATATATGCCCAAGGTAACCAAACTTGCGTTTTTTAATTAATTCAAAGAGTTCTCTTTTCACGCTGGCTCTCTTAAGGACGTCATCGTTTCGAACTCTATCCACCCAAGGTATGCGCATTATTCTTCTCAATGACCACATTTCAAATGCTTCAAGTTTGTTGATAGATGTTTTTTTCAAAGTCCACGTTTCCATGCCATAAAGCAAGATGGACCATATGTAGAACTTGACCATTCTGTAGCGTATTTCGAAATTTAGGTTTTAATTACATAGGAGCGGTCTGAATTTCACAAAAGCTTGTCTTGCCATTTGCATTCGGGTCAAAATACCTAGGAGCTGTCAAAGTTGGTTGGATGAAAAGTTTTTTTACTGATTGTCGACGACAACCCATTTTGTATTTGAACGGTCCGCCACTGCAGCCAGCCAGCTAGTCGGTACAGACGACAGATGACAGAATGACATTCCATCACCAGCCGTTGAGAAGCATAGAACTATTTGTTATTGTTTTCATATTTTTGTGCAAATTCATAAATAAATGCAGTATTTTAGACTATTAATTAATTTCAATGAATACAGTCCACTACAACAATAAACATTGGTCCATTCGACCCGATATTTGTGATAAAATCAGTGCTAAAAGTGATTCACAGTTAACGGTCAAGTGAAAGAACACGTGGGATTGCCGAACAATATACAGCCAAAAATACCGGTGAGTTCCCATCTGATTCCTATACCTATTTATACTGTTTTTGTTTGTGTAAGTTGCATAAAACTATTTACAATCTATATATCTATTTAAATTCAATTCGAATCTATTTGATTAATAAACAATGTCGGACGAACACTTAAAAAGATTAATTAGAAAACGAGCTGGTCATAAATTTTCATTTACAATTTTCTCCAAATTTCTAGAGTCTATTAAATGCAAATTAGAATTACATGATGTTGAAAAAATCGAACTAAGCGACAGAATAAATAAACTAGAAAATACATTTTTAGAAATTAAAATTATCCAATCAGAAATAGAAGAATTGGCAGACGATCCCGAACCACACTTTGTGATAAGGGAAGAACTTGAAAACAATTTTTATTCACTATCGGCTAATGCCAAAGCATTGTTAAATAAATTCATTTCAGATATTGATGATAAAAAGTCGGTGACAAGCGAGCATACAAACAATAACACTTCTATTTCTGACGGGGCTTATCGTTTACAAGGTGTAAAACTGCCAACAATACAAATTCCAAAGTTCGACGGCACATACGAATTTTGGCTAGAATTTCGAGACACTTTTGAGTCACTCATTCATACAAATGATAGTATTACAAATATTCAGAAGTATCATTATCTTCGGGCATCATTACAAGGAAATGCCGCCGCAGTCATAAAACCTATCGAATTTTCCGCAAACGGGTACAATTTGGCATGGGACTCTGTATGTGATCGATACAATAATACAAAACTCTTAATACACAATCATATTAAAGCTTTATTTTCATTGGAATCTATTCACAAAGAATCTTTTGTAAAATTTCGTAAATTAGTAGATGATTTTTCAAAACATTTAAAGTCACTTCAACAATTAAATCAGCCGTGTGAACAATGGGATGCCTTACTTATATTCATTATAACATCAAAACTAGACGAAACTACTATTAGGGAATGGGAAAAGCATATTGCTACTCAAACGGAACTACCAACTTTATCCGATCTAAAAGGATTTTTAAAATCAAGAGCAGATTTTCTAGAGGCAATTGAAATGAACATTGAAACAAAAAATAAAAGTAAGGAGAACAGGACGACTAGGGGATTCTTAGCAACAAAAACAAACTATACATGCGTCTCTTGTCAAGGCGACCATAGCATTTACACTTGCGAAACATTTTTAAATTATCCAATAAACGAAAGGTGGAATTTTATTAGATCAAAATCATTGTGTACAAACTGCTTGCGATCGGGTCACTCCAATAAACAGTGCAAACTCGGGCAATGTCGCAAGTGCAAAGCACGTCACAACTCACTTTTACACAATAATACAAATGATAGGAGCATCATTATAAGCCAAAATAATTCGGGCACGTTCAATAGAAATTCGAATATATCCAATAGCAGTATTAATACAAATCCATCACAAAGTACAAGTGAGCCAATAAATCCAGTAACAAGTAACAATACATTTTGTGGTAACAGCATGCTTTCTTGTTCTGATACAGGCTATGTTTTTCTCTCAACAGCAATCTTAAGTGTTAAAGATATGAATGGTAAAATGCAAAGGGCTCGTGCACTATTGGATTGCGGGTCTCAATCTTCATTTATCACAACAAACATGTGTAACAAACTAGGAATCAAACCACAAGATGTCAGCTTAAATCTTTTGGGCATAGGCAACAAACTATCAACTATTACAGGTCAATGTCAGTTAGAGATTTGCACATCTAATAATAAATTTGTAAAAATAATCAACTGTTTTGTATTGCCAAAAATAACAAATATTCTTCCTCATACAAACATTGATGTAAGCGCTATAAACATTCCTAATACAATTCGGTTAGCAGATCCTAATTTTGGCAATGCTGGATCTATTGACATTCTTATCGGCGCAGATATTTTTTGGCATTTGATTTGTAAAGGTCGCATATCTTTAGATCAAGGTCCTATTTTAACAGAAACAATATTTGGGTGGATAATTTCTGGCCCGCTGGGATCGGTTCCCCACAATACAATATCTTGCAATCTTAGCACAAATCTGGAACTAACTAAACTTCTTCAGCAATTTTGGGAAGTAGAGGAATTGCCAAATATTCCTCATCTATCTGAAGAAGAGCAATTGTGCGAGGACAATTTTCAAAAAACTACTACACGTGATCCAAATGGTAGATTCATAGTTATGATGCCATTAAAACAATATCCGCATGTGTTGGGTGATTCAAGGATACAAGCTGAAAGAAGATTTCATCATCTAGAAAAAAGATTAGCACAAAACAATCCTCTTCGCGAACAATATATACAATTCATGCGCGAATATCAGGAGCTAAACCACATGTCGTTAGCAGATATCTCTGAAAACTCTACTGTCGACTACTACATGCCACATCATGGTGTCCTAAAGGAGGACAGTCTTACAACAAAACTTCGTGTCGTGTTTGACGCATCATCACAACAAGCCTACGGTGCTTGTATCTATTTAAGAAGTACTGATGACAAGGGAAATATCTCGGTTAAAATTCTATGTGCTAAATCAAAGGTTGCCCCTATCAAAACTCTAAGCATTCCACGCCTAGAGCTTTGCGCAGCTGTATTACTTTCACGTCTTTTAACTAAGGTAATTGAATCCATTAATATAGACCTCAATAAATGTTATTTATGGTCAGATTCCACAATAACCCTTGCTTGGATCAATACTTCTCCTAACAATCTTCAAACCTTCGTAGCTAACAGAGTCTCCGAAATTCAGGTCTTAACAAAGTCCTATACATGGAAGTATGTACCCACACAAGATAATCCTGCAGACCATCTATCAAGGGGATTATCTCCTTCTCAAATACTAAATTCTTCACTATGGTGGGACGGTCCGTCATGGTTGTCTTTAAGGGAAGAATTTTGGCCCCTTTTAAATCCAAAGGTAGACATTCTACCCGAAATAAAATCTCAAACTATTCTCAATTTTGTTTCCTATTCTCAGCAAGAACAATGGTTTCCATTCAAGGCCTTTTCACAATATTCGCGTTTACTGCGCGCATTTGCATACATCCTTAGATTTAAAAATAATTTATTAACACCCAAAATTCTTAGAGAGTGTGGCTCTCTAACATTAACCAATATTAATGACGCTCGTCGTTATTTATTGAAGATCATACAACTACACTCTTTTCGCGAAGAGTATGATCAGCTGTCAAAACAAAAAGGCGTTAGTTCCAACAGCAAGCTCTTCTCTTTAAACCCATTTATTGACCAGGATGGTTTAATACGTGTTGGTGGTCGCTTGGCTAACTCGGATTTTCTATATGACAAAAAACATCCCATTGTCTTGGATTCAAAACATCATTTCACGATATTATTTTTCCGTCATGAACACCTGCGTCTATATCATGCAGGCCCTCAGCTGCTTCTATCTACTATTCGGGAGACATATTGGCCTATATCAGGCAGAAACCTATCTAGGTTGACTGTTAAACAATGTACTACTTGTTTACGATTTAATCCTAAACCTATACAACCAATCATGGGTGATTTACCACGTGACCGATTACTATACACATTTCCCTTTGCCATCACTGGTATTGACTACGCCGGTCCGTTTTTGTATAAAAATAAGGGCAGAGGTGCCAAATTAAATAAATGCTATATTTCATTATTCATATGTTTTGCTACAAAGGCGATTCATCTTGAGCTCGTAACCGATTTGAGCACTCAAACATTCATGCTTGCCTTGCGCCGCTTTATCGCTCGTAGAGGAAAGCCAGCCAAATTGTACTCAGATAATGGTAGAAACTTCGTAGGTGCCATGTCTGAACTTAAAAGATTTTTAAAAATTAACAATGCACACATACAAGATTCATGTACACATGAGGGTATTGAATGGCATTTAATTCCGCCATATTCTCCACATTTCGGGGGACTCTGGGAATCCGGAGTAAAATCTTGTAAATTTCACTTAAAACGTTCACTTAAAAATACAAATCTTACATTTGAGGAGTTTGCAACAATACTATCACAAATAGAAGCAGTACTCAACTCCAGACCTTTGTGTCCTATTAGTCCTGATCCTAATGATTTAACACCACTCTGTCCCGCTCATTTCCTCATCGGTAGAATGCCAACGCTAGCTCCAGAACCAGATCTACTCCAAGAGATTCCACAACGACTCAATAGATTTCAACGCATCCAACAAATTTTCCAAAGTTTCTGGAAGAGATGGTCTTCCGAATACGTCGTCGAGCTACAGAGACGTTCTAAGTGGCAAATATCCAAGGGAGAATTAGTAGAAGGCACTTTAGTCCTTATCAAAGATGACTGTCTGCCACCAGCAAAGTGGAAACTAGGCAGAATAACTCACATACATGACGGATCGCAGAATACCGCTAGAGTTGCAAAAATAAAGACTCAAGAAGGTATCATCACGAGGTCATTCTCCAAAATATGTCCTCTCCTTCCATTAAATTGAAAGATTCAGGATCTTTCAAGGCCGGGAGTATGTCGACGACAACCCATTTTGTATTTGAACGGTCCGCCACTGCAGCCAGCCAGCTAGTCGGTACAGACGACAGATGACAGAATGACATTCCATCACCAGCCGTTGAGAAGCATAGAACTATTTGTTATTGTTTTCATATTTTTGTGCAAATTCATAAATAAATGCAGTATTTTAGACTATTAATTAATTTCAATGAATACAGTCCACTACAACAATAAACACTGATCATAATGCCTCCTCAGAACATGATACTTTATCCTTTATATATGTGAACAGATCTGGTAATTTCCATTTGTGCTTGTCTTCTTCGCTCACTAAGTACACGAATTCGTCGATCATCTGATTTTTTACAAATCCTTGTTTCGACTGAAAATATTACATTTTGCCAATTTCTGATGTTCCAATTTTGGTGTTAAAGACACCATTTTAAGCGATCAATATTGAGCTATCTTGATAACCCGGTAACCCGTAACTGTCTACTGCTGTATAGTCCTTGGGTATGAAGTCTTTTTCTTATCATTTTAATTGAAACACTTACATCTGTAGTTTCCAAAAGTTGCCTTTGGAGCTGTGGGTGAGAAATTGTTGGATCTTTTCTAATTAATTGGCCGATTGAAACGATCACGGCGAGCCATTGTTACCTTTTGGCCACTTTGTCTAAGTATATGCCTAAGCGTTACTAATTCCTGATACCTTGCATAAGTTTTTGGCACAACGCTCTGTGTTGCGCCTACCACTGCCGCTATGTCCCTCTGATACATTCCTTATTCCACGAGACCAATAATGTTTCCCTTTTGCGCCTGCGTTAACCCCACATAAGGCATATTTTCGTTTTTAAACGCAAAAGTAAGTTTATTTATTTTCATTTAATGGACAATTAAAGCAAATAATATATCACGTACTGCAAAGTTCCAAGAACCTGGGGCCAGGAATATTTATGGAATCCAGTGATGAGACAACAAGTTCTTCTTGAACGACTTCCATGCTATCCGGGCTACAGACTCTAATGATCCAAATTCCATGAAACTCGAATAAACCCAGAATAAAATTAAATAAAATTAAAATTAAAGGCAAAAAAATGTTCATAAGGTGTTTCGAACTCTGAAGTGATGTATATGCTGAACTACGCATAGAGATGCAAGATAATAATAATAGGAACATTGCACTGCTGTGCATAAAGATGCAAAGTATTATGGACTCGATCACTATACAGATGCGAATAGAGAGAAAATGCTATGAATGCGTACACAACGCATTTGCGCACAAAGACACAAGATATCACTTCGTAATTGCTCATTGATATCCGAGAATTGAGAAATTATATTGCAAAACGAGGACCCAGGTAAATATACTTCACTTTATGAATTCCCTACTATAATTATATCAGTAACTTTCGATACAACGTCGGTAGTCTTATTTAAAGCAGTTTCTGGTAAATGCACAAGCCAACTCTTGGTCCGACGAAGAAAAAGCAACATCTTGTAGTTTCCCTCAGAGAAGCCTTCAATGATCAGCACTTGGAATTTTATAAACAGTCTCCAAGGTTGTTTACTTTATATATAGTATGTTTACTATGAAAAGAAAGACAGTTAAGATTTTATTTCACGTATAGTGCGTTTGTGTGTCCACTTATACGTATTTCATCCTAAAAGGAATCTTCGAAGCGGTTATTCACAAACGCTCTGAACGTGAAAACAATTTTTCCTGTCGTAGTTGAAATAACACTAAAATGGCTTCGATATGGACGCAATAACGACATCTGATGATAAATCACGAAACAAAATCCGAAGGTTTCTAATTGTCGAAACCGAATTCAGATTTCTGCTTTAATCTGTGCCTTCTAAGAATTGCAAGGCAAAACAGACGTTGATAAAGATGTAATTAGAGACATGGGGAATCTAAAATTGCATTCCACAACATATCTCCTCAACTAAGCAAAAATTCTTAGGGAATTGGTTTCTAGTACTCATTAAGAGTATATCGAAATAAAAAGAAAGACAGTTAAGATTTGATTTCACGTATACTGCGTTTGTGTATCAGCTTATACGTATTTAATCCTAAAAGGAATCTTCGGAGCAGCTATTCACAAACGCTCTAAAATTGCCCGAAAACAGTTTCTCGAAAGACAAATCCCCGAAAGCAATTCCCCGAATGGACAATTCCCCGAGTGTACAATTCCCCGAAACACGAATAGACAATTGTCAGAATAGACAATTGACAGAAAAACAATTGCCCGAAAAATATATGTAAATAGTTATCGCTTTACATGTATTTCCTATATACTAATACGGTAACTTACGTGCTATTTAAATAGTTATTACTGCTTAGATTGTGTTCTATCTCGTTAGTTAATTTATTATTATAATATATATTTGATCTTTATATGTATTTCCTATATACTAATACGATAAATAATGTGCTATTCCCCGCAAGAATTGAGGGCAATAATCCTTTGCTAATTGCATTTTATTGTTTTCTTTAACAAAGTGATTAAACTACTAACGAGCTTTCTAAACGTTCTAATATTTGTTTCTTGTTCTTTTTGATAATATTATCTTAAAATAAATTCTGTTTTATCTAATTATCTGAAGTTGGGAAATCCCACTCTTAACTTAATAAATTAATAAGTGCACTCCATTAACAGAGATTACAATCTGTGCCATTAGTCTTAACACTAACCAAAACAACTAAATTTCATATAAATAATTGAACGAAAGTTTTCTATTGCGTTATTGTCAAAACTTTGAGCCAGGGTCACGACGCAAAATGGTTTTGGAGTGTGTACTTAGTGAAAAGAGTAAATTATTGATCGACGATTATCTTTACCAAAAAGATAACGAAAGGCAAGACATTTATTGGAAGTGTGATTATCATAAGACATACAAGTGTAAAGCTCGTGTTATAACCTTAGAAAATACAGTAGTAAAAAGAAGTGGGACACACAACCATCTAGCGGATGCAAGGCAAGTGGAAAAAATATAATGTTTCAATGGAATACGTGTAAACGCTATACAAACCCAAGATGGGCCACATCATATAATATTTAGTGCATATGTTCGACTTAGTCAAGCTACAGCTACGGCGCTTCCAAAAGTGAGCAGAATTAAAAGAACAATAAGGCGTGTACGAAGTAATCAGCAAACCGCTCCAGCTTTACCTCTTCATAGAAGAGACATTGTTTTTCCAGAAGAGTATAAATTAATACAAAATGAAGAACAATTTTACTATTTGATTCAGGCTTCCACGATGATCGGTTTTTAATTTTTTTAACATAAAAAAATCTGCTTCTTCTGGCAAGGTCACAACACTGGTTTGTCGACGGAACTTTCAAAACTATACCTCACCTTTTTATCAACTATATTTCTCTATATCGGAAGCAAACTGTCCCAAGTCCAATTTATCGATTTTACAGGAGAACGAATTAACGGTTTTCGGTGAATATTTGGAATTATTACAGATATAAATAAATAATGAATAACCAGTTTTTTCTAAGCAATTAATAGTACAGGTAGAGTATTATAATCCATCAATTTCAAATTTTTGCAATATTCTAATTTTACAAAAAAAATGGACTTAGGACAGTATGCTTTTAAGTTGTATTTTTTTTTCCCGAAAACATTTTTATAATAAGTCACCTGTCCTTATTGACAATAAGTAAAACGAATATAGATATAATAATTTCAATTTATTAAGATTAAACAAAGTTAAAACAAAAAGTAAAATAAACATGAACTAAAAATTTTAAAGTACGTATTAGTTTAAATAAATTTTATTGATCAGCATCTCCTTCTGGATAATCGTTCTGATTTAGAGCATGTGGCAAGCTTCGATAGTATTCGTGAAACTCCGATTGTGCAAAAGGCAATAAATCCATGAGGTCATTATATTTTGCTGTTGAAATAGGCATTAGCCTTTAATTTATTTGGTCCAGATCCATCGGTAAGGAAAGTTCGGTTCTTGTGTTTCTTCTCAAATCTACTTCCTCGAAATTTGTTGCTTGAAATGATGTTATGTAGTACAGTATTCCTAACTGGTCTTTTCTATACTGCAAGTGAACTACTTTAGATAATAGGAACGGCTGTTTATTACGATTAATTTTTCGAGCAACGAAAGGTGCAGCATTTAAAGAGCCCCTTGCAACGGTATACATTGGATCAAAAGATTTAAAGTCGGCCAATTCTAAGTTTATTACTTTAAATTTTGAGGAACAGTGACGGATAAGTTGCTGCCAATCCCACGGAGTTACAATTGTCATTGTAGGGATTTTTTTCGCTGTTTTTCTATTTCTGCATGAACGGTGTCAGCTTCCATGTGACTATGACCTTTTAAAAGAAATTTTTGATCAATGGTTTTAAGCCTTGCATATTTATTTAGAATGAAATAAAAGCCCATTACGATGCTGCTGTTCTTATTTTGGCCAAAGCAATTATCAGACCAAAGCGGTATGTACTCTATATTAGATCCAGGTAAGTTTAGATCTGCCCATTTTACCAAAGCTGATGCCAACTCATTCCCACCTCTCTTACCTTTTGATTCGTCCCACATCATACTTCTTCTTCAGTGCCTTATCCGGTCCGGATGTTGGCGATCATCAAGGCTATCATGGTTTTGTTGACTGCTCTGCGAAACAGCTCCGCTGAGGTCATCCCAAACCATTGTCGGAGATTTTTCAACCACGAAATACGACGGCGTCCCGGTCCTCTTCTGCCAAATACTTTACCCTGCATAACAAGTTGAAGAATTCGATATTTTTCTTCGTTCCGCATCACGTGGCCGAGGTACTCAAGCTTGCGTTGTTTAATTAAATTAAGCACTTCTTTTTCTTTTGTCATGCGCTGTAGGACCTCAACGTTGGTGACATGGTCCACATAAGATATTTTTAGTATCCTTCTGTATATCCACATCTCGAAGGCTTCGATTCGTTTTTCAGTGGCTTGCGTCAGTGTCCAGGCTTCAACTCCATACAGTAACACTGGAAGAACGTAGCACCTCACTATTCGCATCTTGGTTCCCAAACTGAGATCACTGCAGCACAGCAAGGATCTCAACTTAATAAATGTAGACCGTGCCATTTCAATTCTGGATCTAATCTCTTGAGCGTAGTCCCATTGTACGTTGAGGGTAGTTCCGAGGTAAGTGAATCTGTCGACTCTCTGGATCTCTTCGCTACCTGCCATTAGTGCCCCGGGATCTAAAGTTGTACGGCTGACAACCATGAATTTAGTTTTCTTAATATTAAGGTTCAGTCCGTATGTTACGCTCACAGTTCGCACTCGGTCTAGTAAGGCCTGCAGATCGTTTAGGCTGGTTGCTAGTAACACAGTGTCATCGGCGTAGCGGATATTATTGATGTATTCACCGTTCACTCGGATTCCCATGTCTAGGTTTGTGAGGGCTTCATTAAAAATCTCCTCAGAGTATATATTGAAAAGAGTCGGCGATAGCACACATCCTTGTCTTACTCCTCGCATGATCTTCACTTGGTCGGTCAGCTTGGACATCATACACCAGGCTGAATTATTTGAGGAATCAAAAATTGTATAATTTAAAGTCCAAAGCTTTCTTTTATCAAAAGTAAGCGAATTGGTTAACAACGGTGTAGGTAAACATTTTTGAAGATCTGTTGTGAGTACCTTATGTTTGCAATTTTATTTAGTTTCATTTGTGTCTGAGGATTTAAGATTATACCTACGTTCTGCATCTTTCAGATGTAAATTTCTTTCATTGTTTATACGTTCTGAATCAGTGTCGTGTACTGCTGTCTTTACCTGTGCTAAAAATAAATCACAAGTGTCCACTTTTGGTGGTTTAAAAGTGAGATTAAATTTAATTTTTTATTAAAAATATCCCTATACAACCATAGTTTTGCTACATCGTCTAAATGAACGTGTTGTTCAAAGCAATATTCTTTATAGAGTGTATACATTTGCACTGACAACTGAGGACCTAAATATGCTGTCTTTGATCTTTCTCGATTATAGTGGCTTTCATATTTAGGAAATGAGGAAATATGTGATACAACGGAATCGATTACATGCTGCTGAGTTGTATTACTAGGTGTATGCTTACCTCTCTTGTCAGCCATAACTATGCCTCCTTCTTGGCGCTTTGCTAAAGCGGTCTTCACTACTGACTGCGATATGCCCAATGTTTTCACAAACATGCACTTAACAATTTTTACACCATCTACTGTTAAAGTATATACCAAGGTGTTTTTTCTTGCCTTTGATTCGTCTCCTAATCGCAATCTTTGTCTAGCTGTAGGCTTTGTTTCTATACAGGATAAAATGAACTGCCTTTTTGCATTATAATCTTTTTCGTCATTCCAATAATAATTAAAAATCTCATCTTTCTTTTCTTCAGTTATTTTGGAATAACATTTCATACGACATGAACAAGCAGCTTTTTTCTTTCTTTCAGGCATCTCTTTTCCGCTTTTACTGAGATAGGATCTACCGACAGCATACTCCCGTTTACGCTTATTTACAATTCACTCGGAAACATGCCTTAAACGTTTCTTTCCAACTTGTTTTGTAACAGATTTTCTGGAAACTTTTCTGTTATTAACTTGCTTATTTTCTACAAGAACGTCTGGTTGTTCAACTTTATCTTCTGAATCATAATCAACATCATTAATAGGATTATAATCTTTATCTGCTATAGAATCATCAGAGTCGCTCAACAAAAGGTCATTTTCTAAGAGAGAAAACTGTTTTTCATACGTCTTCATTTTGGATGACATAGTATCTACATCTTGACCGATCTCAGTTACTTGAAAGGTACTTGAGGTACTAGGTACTAGTTACTAGGTTGGTTTTCTTTTGACGTATCTGGAAAAAAAATATATTAACCATAAAAATATATTTCTAAATCAATTTTATATGAAGACATTTTTTTTAATTCCTTAGTTTATCCTAAGAACTATAATATTAGTAAACGAATTACTTACCATCCATTATGGAGTCAAGCGCTAAAGATAAAATAAAAACTATTCACGAAATTATAAAAACTATTCCCGTCAATAACTACAAATTTTTTAAGATATAAGAGTTTTTAAGATATAACCAAAAACAATAACCACGTGTTTTTCACCCAAAGTGCAACGAAACAATGAACGGAATTTAATGTTTGATTATGAGAGTGACGTTAATGTTCGGGGCTGTTCGTTTTACACGGACTTAAACTACTACTGTCGGTTTACATAGATAGTCCAACCAGGTCCAACTTAGGATTATATGCCTCTAAGGAGGTACGGACTTAGACAGACGATGTTATTTTAACTATTTTCTTTTTATATTTAAAATGGACTTAGTATTATATACCACTAAATAGATTGTAAAAATGTAAACAAACCTGTATAAATAAGTCCAATACGTAAAAAATTTGACTTAGGACAGTATGCTTCCGACATACAGATTTAATCCACGGATTAGAGAAGAATACTGCGATTCCTTTAGTATACGCACTACTACCTAACAAGACAGAAGAAATTTATGTTCGGCTACTTTCAAAATTAAAAGAACTTTTGTCTGGAGCTTCGCCGGCAACTATATTAACAGATCTGTATGCTATTTGTAATGCTAGAAATGGGAATACCCAAAAAATTAGTGGAGCTAACTTAAATGTGCGTAACAGACGCATGTGAACAGGTGAAGATGCGATTGAGTATAACATCAAAACTTAGACAAGCCCCTTCTAACCGTTGCTATTCAATTTAGCCTTAGAATATGTAATAAATAAAATATCGTCTAAACTGACAGGGAGATTTGCGAATCGAGAATTAAAACTATTGTTGGCTTTTGCTGATGATCTAGATGCAGTCGCTCATTCTACAAGAGATGCAAGAGAGATGTTTTCACAACTCGAGCAGGGAACAGATAGTCTGGGTCTTCGAATAAATGAAGGGAAGACGAAATACATGCTAGTAACCAAAAATTCAATATCAAGAGTTAGGCAGAACATAACTATTAATGACCACAACTTTGAAATAGTAAAAGAGTTTAAATATCTGGAAACGGTAATTACAAATGACAACTACATAGAAAAAGAGCTGGAAATAGAGCATTATACTTCCTATCATAATTATTGAGATCTGAGCTGCTAAAAAGAAAATCTAAATTAAGACTGTAAGTCAATTATTCGCCCAGTTGTTGTATATGGAAGTGAAACATGGACTCTACACCAACGGGAAATAAATAAGCTGCTAGTATTTGAAACGAAGATTCTTAGAATGATATTTGAACCCCAAAGAAATGAATTGACAGGAGTGTAGAGCTAACCGGATAAGAAAGAAACAGATGATAATAAGCTTTGTTTACTTTTAGAAGGTATTCGATTCGTATGCTAGATAAACTTTTGATCCATTTTAATAGAGTTGGGTGCACCAATACACTTAGCAACTTAGACACACGCGAAATCTGTACCAGTCCAATACGAGGAGAAACAATGAGTATATTTGCAGCTAAACATGACTTAGTCATGCTAAGCATATTTTACAAACTACTACCTAGACACCTGTATACGTGGAAATCACCTAGAGACAACGGAGAAGACGTTATTATACACTATATACTTGTTAACAAAAGATATCGAAATATTTTCAACAGTGTTAAAACCTACCCAGGCGCTGATATTCAATCTGACCACAATCTTTAAATGGGCGTGTATAAAACCAAGGTAAAGAAAACACGCGGAAAAACTGTAAAAAAATATAACATGAGAAAACTGAAATATAGTGAAGTAAAAGAACTAGTCAGAAAAACAATAAATAGAAAATTAAAAGAAATTGATAATACAACGAAAAGCACAAAAGAGAAAATAGAATCCCTTAATAAAACGATAGACAACATTAAAGACAATTTTATGAAGAACGAAGAAGGTAAGAATAAGACATGGATGACGACAGAGACTCTGCAGCTGATGGAAGAACGAAGGAAAACAAGAGCAATAACTCTATATATAAAACATTACAACAAGATATACAGAGAAAGATCAGAGAAGCCAAACAGAAAGAACTGGAGGAAAAATGCCAAGAAATCGAGTACTTGGGAGAAGAAGAATATTATGGTTAAAAAACCTGAGGACATGGTTTTCCACAACAACTACTAATCTATTTAAAGCATCAGTTAATAAAATAATTATAGCCAGAATGATCGCCAATATTCGAAACGAATAGGCACCAAAAGAAGAAGTCCAATACGGCAACAGTATGACTTGATCCGAATTTTTTAAGACAATTCAGGGTGGAGAGAGAGGTTAGACGAGGATGATATATTTAATATTTATGGTGAAAATTTCATAAGGATGGCTTTAGAAGGATGGCTAGAGTGAGGGGTGGCTGGTAGAAAAATCTCAAATTTAAGAATAGGATGAGAGCTGCTTCTTTGGTTTTCCTCTTTTTCATGTTTGTTTCTCTCATGATTATTGATGCATCTTTCCATTGTGGTATGGTCTCATTTTCCCAGACATGTTTGCATATCTAAAATTTCTCGAAGTCTCTGTATTTGATGTATGCTTTATGCTCGTTTATCCTGACATTAAGTGGTCTTGCTGTTTCTCCCACGTAGAAATTGTTGCATTTATAGTGTATTTGAAAGTCGACAAGAAGCATATATCAACAACAGCTGAGTAATAGGAGGTTAAACTCATCATCTACAATCTAACACACTACAATCAACACATAAGCAACACACAATACATAAATAAATTTTTTTGCTCAATTCACATTACACAAACACAACAAGATTTAATTTTTTACACAAACATATAACATGGAACACACAGAAGTAGTCAGAATTTGATATAAAATAAAAACACCACCCTCAAAACATGTTGTAGCCACTATGGGCTCTTGGCCTACAAGATCTAGGTCAAGCATGTGAACTTTGAAATGACATAACCAATAACAAAATATTTTGTTATACACATTTTTACATAATTTGTACAAAAAAAACCTTTTTTGAAAACGATTTCCAGAATGGAAATTGAAACGTCAATATTAGTTAATTTAAAGTGTAAGTTTCATCACAATCACAACCAATAATTGTAGCTTAATCCCACAAAAAACATAATATTTAACTTAACCATGCCACAGAACCTTGCCTTTTAGAATAAATCGTAAAGGCTTTTCAACACAAATAAAACAATGAGAGAATACGATTTTTTCATATCCAATGATTATATCTATGGGTAAATGGAAAGATCGTGGAGCAAATGCGTTCTAGTTGGCAGTACTTTTTAAATTACTTCAGTTTTGCGAAGAAAAGCGAACGAAGAACAAGAAAGTGTCTAAAAACGATAAGTAATTACAATCGTTATATGGGTGGAGTCGATCTTATCGATCAATTTCGTGAACAAGAAAGTATCAAGTGTCTAAAAGCGATAAATAATTACAATCGTTATATGGGTGAAATCGATCTATTCCATCAACTTCGTGCTTCTTATCCAATTTCGTGTTAATCCCGACGATTGTATATTGAGGATTATATACTGTTTCATTGGTGCAGCAGTAGTAAATATATATGTAATGTATAAGATTACAATGAAAAGGAGGTCTAATAAATCGAAACCAATACGTCACATGTGTTTTAGAAATGTCTTGGCCAACCAACTCATAGGTGATTTCCAGAACAGAAAGAGGCTAGCACCTAAGTTAATAATAGGAAAAAATAAATATTTGAAGAAAATGGAAGCAACACGTAATGATGTAAGCGTTGAAAATACGGCGAGACTAAGCGTTTTTGGCAATCACATAACAAGAACACGAAACATCAAGACGTTGCGCGCTCTGTTCAACGAAAGCGAAGCCAAAACGTTCAAGTATTAAATGTTTAATAAAGTATTTTTTCTATGGTCGAATATAGAACCACAACTACATGTATAAAAGTCAATATATTTAATCAGGCTGTGGCCGAAATTTCAACCACTCAAAAAATCAACAAGCAGTAAAAATAAAATGGAAAGACGAAGGAAAGTACAATAATGTATCATTTGTTAATTATAATCGACAACGAATTTGTTTATATTATCAAAAAATAATTCTGCATTATAAAGGATTAATATACACTTTTTCCATCTTTTTTTCTTATAAAAATGTGTCTTATTATAAACCAAGTACAAAATATTACTCAAAACAGATAAGAAAACTGTTTTTCGAGAACATTTATTGAAAAAACTGTGTATCTAAATATAGATATTAAAGTTCTAACATTTGACGTATCAATAAAATCAAATTTTACCTGCATTATTGGGGCCACCTGTTACCTTATTGACTGGAACATTTCCATTTGTCAATATATCTGGAGGTTTCAGACTAGCTACTTCAACATGAGGATCAAATCCTTTTGGAAGTTCCCCTACTTGACCTAAAATTTAAAATATATGTATATATATACATATATTGTACCGTTTTTAAATAAAACGAGCGGTTAATGTTAATTATATAATATAATAAATATTTGTGTACCTCGGAGGTAAAGGACACTATGTCCATTTTTATCGAAATTTAGATTGGTGCACTTTTGAATATAACTTTTTTGGCTCTACACATAGGTAAACCATACTATGTCCAGAGACAGTTTTACGGCAAGTTACCGATTTTTTAATAAACACCAAGTCCACTTCCAGTCAGAGGTAAACAACACCATGTGGACTTGATGTTGTTTACCCTTACTATATGTGTGCACCGTCATTTACCATCCGGACATAGTGTTATGTACCCTTCTACACTTCCCGTCATATAGAAATGGTACACCTTTTTTTTTCCAATGTAAACCAGTGTTCAGACCAGAGATATATAAGAGAGCCTGTCTTACATATCTCTGGTTTAGACTGGAGTCAATGGTTCGTGAAACAATTCATTGTTGCCATCACAGATAACGAAATTGCACTAAATCTAAATAAAAAAAATAACGTTTAAAAATTTGTTTAGATAAATATTATTTTTATAATTAACAACAAAAAACGGTATCTAATAAATTTAATAACCAGAGAGACGGTTGAGTTAATGTCCAAAATGTTTGAAGAATTTTTTAATAATGGAGATATTACAAAATACTATTATTTCAGCAGTTTCTAATTATAATACATATATTTAAATTCCAGACTTGTTCACTGTAAAAATTATTCATTTTGTATTAATTTCAAATTAAATTTTTAATTTTTCCAGTGTGTTTTCTTTATTCTAGTACGCCACAACTCAATACAGTTTTGTGCTACACTTTACGAGAAACGAATGACAGCTCTCGATTTGAAATTAAACATAATAATTTAAAGTCATGTCTAATTTTTTTATTTTTTAACATTATTTTTGAATTAAAATATTTTCATAAATTATAATAAAACACGATTCAAGTCCTTCTTTTAGCTGGTTTGTTAGCTGGATATTGATAAAATCTATGAGCCTCTAAGTTGTGAAAGCTCAGAATCGGACGACAATGATATGAGACGTATAAGTAAACCAGCGAAAAAAAAAAGGTAAAAGAGAAAGCTATTATTACTCCTACGATTAGCGATTGGTGGGGCAATAAAAAAAATATTCTTTAGGACGATTTATCCCTAAGAAGTGATGCAGGCAATTTCAATGAACATAATGAAGTTATTTTAGAAGAAGAGAAAAGTGTTAAAAGAAATGTACAAAATATAACTAAGTGCAAACAAAAAGGTAAAAAACGTGTAGTAAATGAACAAGCCTCCTTGCATGTGTCACATGAAATGCTCTGAAACATGGCCAGAATACGAAAGACAAACAATTTTCAACTCATACTGGACTGAGACAAACGTTTCAGATCTTAAAAAGCAATTTATCTTCTCACGTATCGACATCCAACCTACTCTTCGATCAAGAAAAAAAGATCTAAATTCCTACCAAATCTAAAAATAATACACTACACTACCATTTTACAGTGAACAATCAGCTATTGAAGGTGTGCAAGGTTATGTTTGTAAACACACTTTGTATATCTAATTTAGTAGAAGTAAATATGTTAAAAAAAATTGTGCCAGGAGGTTTAATAAAAGCTGATTAAAGAGGTAGACACATGCCAACCAATAAAACTCCTACCGAAACCATAAATAGTATACATCAACATATTAAATCATTCCCAAAATACGAGAGTCATTATTCCAGAGAAAGGAGTAAGAGAGATTATCTGGGCACAGAACTTACAATAGAAAAGATGTATCAACTGTACATTGATGAATGCAATGAAAGACATGTAGATCCAAAGCTCAGAGCTAAAAAGTGGTTGTACGCAGATATTTTTAATAAAGACTTCAAGTTGTCGTTTAAACCGTCCGAAAGAGACATTTGCGATACATGCAGTACACTCACCGCTCAATTAAAAAATAATCTTACTGCAGATGAACTAACCAGTGTACAGGCTGATCATGATGCTCACCTAATTGAATCTAAAACTCGGTATAACTTAAAACAATTGGACTTTATAATAGCTAAAGAGTCACCAAAATACAAAGTACTATCTGGTGATTTGCAAAAATGTTTGCCTTCACCACTAACAAACAATTGTATTAGTTTCTATAAAAGGAAGCTTTGGATATTAAATTTTACATTACATGATGCCAGTGATTCTTCTGTACAATGTATAATGTGGGACAAATCGAAAGGGGCCCGAGGTGCAAATGAAATTGCCTCGTCAATTTTGAAATGGGCTGACAATACAATTCCAGGTAGACAAGTAGAGGACATCACTCTTTGGATCAATAACTGCTATGGAAAAAAATATAAGTGTTATAATGTGCTATTTTTGGATACAGCAAATAAAGACGATCACTCAAAAGTTTTTACTGAAAGGGCACACACATATGGAAGCAGACACTGTTCATGCTTTAATCGAAAGAAAAAGAAAGAAAGTCTCCAATTTGGCCATTTTAACACCTGGGACTGGCAACAACTAGTTAGGCAAACATCAGGTAAATACACAGTGCAGAATATGGAACTTGCAGATTTCAAAAACTTCAAAACGCTGTTCGATAAGAAATTGTCATCTAATCCTCCTTTTGTAAGTAGAAAAAAAAAATGTTAATAAAGACCTTGTTTTACTGTCAACATGTGTTTTCCTACAAGTCCAACAAGAACACATTGGAAAGTACTTTTATAAGACCGATTTCAATAATCAAAATATGTATGAAGTGGACTTCATGAGGTATCGAAGACAGCAAGTAACGTTTCCAGCCTAATTAAATCAAGTCTCAGTAATCCCATTACCAATCACAAAACAAAAGTACAATGACTTAATTACATTTCTGCCTTTTGTTCCGTTAGTTTGTCATGCGTTATATCAAAATTTAACACATAGTGATGTAGCCACAAACGATTACCCACAAGCAGATGACGATAATATGGAGCATCTTTAACACTTTTGAAACTTGTCGTCTATAATTTTACATAACATTATAATATTTACCTCTAATAAAATAATAGTATAGTTTAATATGTTTGTATTGTTTATTTCTTAAAGACCTTAACATGCAATGCCACATTATTTAAAAAAAGTTGTTAGAGGTAAACAACACTATGTCCAACTACACATTTTTAAAAAAATTTTAAACAATGAACGGTAAACCTCAGGTATATAACACTTCACGGAATGAAAAACGATTATACACACCACAATAATAATATATTAATCTTGGTTAAATATAAGAAACATTGGAGTATTTACTAATTACAAATTTAAAAAAATTTTAAAAGCTCTCCTGAAAAAGTAAGAAAATGGACATAGTGTCCTTTGCCTCCGAGGTACCGATTTATTTAGTTCACAAGGGTTATCGGTCAAAAAAATGGAGAAAAAACCAAAGGATCTTGCTAATTCATCTTTTAATGAAACCGTCTCGTATATGAATCCATACACATATTCAGTTCAATTTAAAAGTACATCAATAAGCTCACAAAAATTAAAAAAATATCAATAAAGAAAACTTACAATAATACGTAGGTGTGAGTGGATGTCACTCTGACTGCATTGGTTGTAGCATGAACTAAGTAGCTCTAGTTCAGCTGGCCCAGCTGATAGCCCCCTGTAAGGGTTTCTTGTATAGGGTTTTAGATGAAGACCACAACGGCGATGAAAGCGAATAAGAATATTCTAAATAGCGAATTCGGCGGAAGTGACAACCTGGATTTGGGCGTAGTGTAGAATAGTTGATCGAACGATGACCGGTATACGTAATCTCCCACTTGTTGGTCCACAGCTACGGGTGGAAAACCGGCACGTGGTAGGGCATTTCATTGCCCTGTAGCTGAGAAATTAACTCCGAAGGCGGAAGAGCTAAATTAGACAACTGTGTTAAAATGTGAAAAACCATGTGATGACTACCACATAAAATAACCGCATGGATAGTCTTAGTAAATCATGATCATGGTGCTCGGAATTCAAGATTCGGTAGGGAAGAACAATCAGATTTAGATGACAGGACCTCCCAGGTCGTCATCAAAGTAAATCCCTGTCAAATAAAAAAGAATAACTCTATAACCTTCAAAATCAAAACGTGGAACGTAAGAAATTAATATAAATCAAGTAAACTGGATAACGCTGTATAGGATATGTGCAGAATAAAGATTAAAATGCTGGGGCTTAGCGATATACAATGGTCTGAATCAGTATATTGTAACACTAGAAATGGAACAATATCCAATGAAATTCCGGTAACAACTCCAAACACAGGTAGGGAGCTTTCATTATAGTTGATAAGAATTCATCAGATAAACTCTGATTTAAAACGTAAAATAAATATAATTCAAGTACATGCGTCCAGTGCAAACAAGGATAAAGGCACCATAGAGGCCTTCTATGAACAAATTGGCAATGTCTTAACGCGAACTAAAATACTTGATATAAATATCATAATGGGCGATTTAAACGGTAAAGTGGGCGGAGGAGAAATGAAGAATTGCGTCGGGCGATATAGACTTTAGAACTATGGAGAAATGTAGATCATATACATGGAGGTTACCAGCTAATAGCAACAACAAAATAGTCAGGAATTAAAAATAGATTATATTATCGTCAACAGAAAATACAGAAATTCTATAATACCTAAAATTATATAATAAGACTTTGATTCTGAGAAGTAAATCATGGTTTCTGAAGATAGATCTTTATCTTTACAAATTCTATTCTTACCTTCCGTATGGTGCATTATATTTCGATGGAGTGTAGCCACTGATTCTGTCAATTGACTGGCAATTCTGGCAATACCATAAATTTTGTGTTCTGTATATTTAAATTCAGTCAATACTCTTCACTAATATTTTATATGCGTGACAATATGTTTTACGTTTTTCTTTTTTTTTCCTTCTTCTTCCTTATCTTTTCCCCTTTTAGAAGTCGCTGTTATCTTATCTTCATTATTTAAACCTTTCTCTATCAAATATTCTGCCATACAGTCCTTCCATCTTCTCCTCAGTTTTTCTATACCTCTCCTTCCCTCAACTTCCAACAGCTCTATCCTTAGTCCTACGTAGTTGTAATTTCAAAGTCTGACGAGAGCAAGCCATGAGAGTCATTGTCCAATATTCTTATGATCGTTGATACAATACACTGACAAAAAACATGAACTAACCATTATCATGGCCGATGTTAGCGACAAAATAGGACAAGGTACAGTTGAAAATGTCATGGGGACATATGGTCTTGGCACCAGAAAAGGACTGGTCCAATTCTGCCAAGAGACGAATATTGTTGTAACGAATACATTTTTAAACTGCATCCAAGAAAGTTTTATTCATCGAAAGCGCCTGGTGATACCCCAGGGAAAATAATTGATATGAAAATAAAGCTCAAAATAGATAGTACAATACTTAAAGAAAACAACATCCAGGAAAAATGAAAAACAGAGCTTAATAAGAATTTTGCGAAATAGCTGAAGACACTACACAACTTCATTCTTCTTCTTGTCGTTCCATCTTTTATGTGGTCTTTTTACTGATTGTCTTCCTATTGGGGAACCGTCACTTGCCGTATTTACTATTATATATTTATTATATATTTATTATAATATATATATATATACTTTATTATATATTTATATTTGTTGTCATTCGGCTTATATGATCGCTCCATTCTACTCTTCTATTTTTTACCCAGATCTTAATATTCTCCAAATTGCATCTATGTCGTATATCTGTACTTCTAGCTCTGTCCCATATTGTTTCATTCAGGCAACCTATGGCTCTGTTTGTTCTATTCACTTCATCTTCCACTTCTGTTTCGACTTTTCCGTAGCTAGATAATGTGATGTCTAGGTATTAAAACTCCATCACTTATTTTATTATCTGACTTTTCAGCTCCAATTTACATCTTGCTGTTAAAACCATGCATTTTGTCTTTTGTGGGGAAATTAACCTGTTAAATTTTCTTGCGATTAAGTATATTGAATTAATGCAGCATAGGTTATAAATCATCTTCACTTTGAGAGAGTAGTATTGCGTCGTCTGCATAGCAGATTATTTTAAGTTGTTTTTCTCCCATTTGGTATCTTTTTTTAGTTAATACTTTTTTTATTATTTTATCCATAATCAGGTTGAACAATAGAGGACTCAGGGAATCTTCCTGTCTTATCCCGTTGCCTGCTTTAATGGGGTCAATTAGTTCTCATCTACTTTTACTTTTATTGTATTGTTTTGGTAGATGTTTTCGATAATTTTGATGATTCCTAAAATGTGATATCTAGCCTGCAATAATAAGGATACCTGGGATCAATATGCAATAAAAATCCGTATTGAAAAAGCAAGAAATTCTTTTAACGATCTTAGGAAGATGCTCTGCAACTTATCTTCAAGTGTCAATATACACGTAACAAACCTTAGATGTTACGTATTTAGTGCCTCTCTCGACAGAGTAGCTGGAATATCACAGATGTTATAAAATGGTTAGAGGCATTTGAAATGTGGTGCTATCAACATATATTAAGAAGCCCATACATACAACACACAACTAACACAACTATTCTTCAGATGCTAAGGAAAGGCTAAGAAATTATTAACACTGTAAAGAAAAGAAAATTGGCTTACTTCGGTCACATTATGCGTAATAGTAGATATCGACTTCTACAGTTGATTCTACAAGGCAAGATTGAGGACAAGTGAGGCCCTGAACGCAGACATATATCCTGGCTGACCAATCTTAGGAAATGGACTGGTCTAACGTCAACTGATCTATTTAGAACTGCTGTGAAAAAAATATAAGATGTATATCCGAGACGCCAATAGCCGCTGTTTATCAAACATCAGCAATCAGCTAACACCAAAGTCTAAAAACAACTTAATTTTCCCAATATTTGTTATTTAAATGCCTTAATATTGCTATACTATAAACATAATTAACACTCGATTTGCTCATTTCTAATTATTACAAAGAAAGAGATGACACAGAGGAACAACTAACTTACGATGATCTCTTATGTAAAATTCTACCAGATAAATAAAATAAGTTTCTATAATACATTTATAATTTAAATAAGATCTTACCGTGTAATTCATCACAAGGATTAGTACCGAGAAAATGAGTATGTGGAGATAATTTCATCCTCAACAGATGTAACTTGCATTTACTTTCAAGTAATGTCTTGTTTACGAAATTGACTGCAAAGTTTACCGCGTTCTCCGCTTCTACTTTGCATGCCACAAAAAAGATACACAAGAAGAGAAGTCGGATACTTTTCATTTTCATATTTCCGTATGTTATCAATATATTTCGTAAATAGTTTATATAGTTACACTAAGTTAACAGATACTGGAGTCATACCAGTAAAGTTAATGTTTATGTACTAATATATATTTAATTAATAAAAATAAGGAGATAATAGTATGTTGTGCAGTATGTAGAAACTCAAAACTAATTTGGAATTTGCGATGATCAATTTGATGATAGTTTTCGTTGAAAAGATAAAAGAACCCATAATATTATTAATAACGAAAAAACAAAATATAATCTTTATGTGACGTCTCCATATCTATTCGAATATGTATGTATATATAAATATTCTCAAGCTGAACTGCAAGCTAGTTCAGCTTCCCACTGTCAGTGAGATTTTGGTTGGCAGATAGTAAATAGCGTTTAATTATGAAGGTAAGCTGTGAATTTATTGAATAAGCAGCCCTGTTCAAGCAGCGGGGATACTGAAACGTGTAGTACCTTAAAAAATGATGATAATCTAACCCATGAAAAATATCGTGACATGGCAAGTATCGCCTTCATAGACGTATAATACAAATAGACCGACCGTTGCTATACAGTCGTGTTCCTCCAGTGTGCAAAGAAAACTGACGCAAAGTAGCCCTTTCATCTCGTTCTAATTTTCCAGGTTACCGGCCACGTAACTGCTTTGCGTCAGTTTTCTCTGTCGCACTGGGGGAACGTGACTATATGGCAGCTGTCAGTCTATTTGTATTATATGTCTATCATCGGCTACCAATAGTGTCTGACTGAGAGTGAACGGCTACGAATAACGTCTTCCCAAAGTTGGAGGCTGAATAAACACTCACTAATATGTTTGACGAACGTGGTGTTTTATGGTCAGCAACTATCATCACAAATGTCGGATACAATCCCAAACGAAACAGGTCTCCAAGTAGATGATTCACATTGTGTCAAATTTTATACCTTAACTAATAAAATCAGTATCATTGAATGTAGGGAGACACAAATAAGTAATATAGAAGAAAACAATAAACTTAAGATCTATCAACTATTACTTGGTAGAAAATAAATACATAAAGATAGAGAATGAACAAGGTTAAATAGAAAAAAAAGTGAATATTATAGCGTTATACATTATTCTATATTATAACGAAGTAACAGGGCCTGCGTAGCGCAAGCGATAGGATGCTTGCCTCGCAAGCCGGTGGTCCGGAGTTCGAATCCCACCGCCGGCAAGAACATCTAGACATTTTAAAAATGTCTATAGGCCCCAGGTCGACTCAGCCTGAATAAAAATGAGTACCTTGGGTAAAACCAGGGGTAATAATAGACGGTTGAAGCGTAGCACTGGCCATGTTACCTTCCTTGTATACCGTAGGCCCTAGATATAGCAGACTACCCTGCTATACTCCCAAAGCCGCGACAGCGGTATAAAACGGGAGACTATTATTATAACGAAGTAACAGATATGAAAAGAAATAAAGCTATTAGAAAAGATGAAATTTGAATGGACATGCAAATATAACAGTTTGACCAAAAGAAACATGAAACGCGGAATACAGTAAACTGCAAAACAAAATGGACGCCAATGAGGTTTAACCTTAAACTCATGAAGGAACTCAAGGTTAAATAAACATACATCAGAAAAAAATACGTCAGAAAACATATCAACAAATTATCAACAAAAATCATAAAAATTGACATATTTACTCATAAGCTGTAAGAGATTACATATTCAATAAAATACTACAAAAAGATTTATATCGTCTCTACAAAAATAAAATAATACCTCACAATAAAAAATTATGTTTATTAAAACTATCAAATTTAAACAAACATGTATTCATTAAATACTTAAAAATAACAATAAGCATTGTCGTCAATAAACTTATAATTAAAACAGTATACAGCTCTTGAAATAAAAAAAAATAGGATAAACTAATTTAATAATTTTTTAGTGCCTCAAAAATTATTCAATGAAAATCAATATAAGCTATAATCTCGTAGAAACATACAAGCTTTTCGTTTCTGCCTAAAATATGAGACATAAAAGAATGACGAATAACATTCTTTTAATAGTAGAAAAGTGGTAGTACTTTTCAATATATATTAATTGATACATAAAATGAAAATTTTAATTACTTTAGTTACAAGACGTAATATATAGATACGTCTGCACTGAACCGTAAAAAACAAAAATTGTCCATAAATTAGTCAACATTGACATTATACTTCGATGACATTCGTAAAGAACATTATTTGATACTTGCGAAAACAGGTGCATTTGGGATGACCTTTTTCTAATCGCCAAACTAGCCGTCGTCTTCCGACAAAATAAAGCGATAAAAAAATGACAAAGGGTAGTGACGGCACAGTATATTGCTTATCTTTTTAATTTATGCCAAATTCATTTATGCCAAATTCACTTATGCCAAATTCATTTATGCCAAATTCATTTATGCCAAATTCATTTATGCCAAATTCATTTATGCCAAATTCATTTATGCCAAATTCATTTATGCCAAAATGTATATTACTCGAAGAGTAAAAACGGTCTGAACTAAGAAAAGTAATTTTTGGGGAGGGAAAGTGTGGTTTTGTTCAAAATATTTATTTGCTTGAGAAAATAATAACGCTTTAACTGAATTATAGGCCAAAACCAATAAATTTTTGAGAGTTTGTGTGAGATTAATACTTAAATGAAGTAGTTTAAGAACGAAAACGTACTCGTTTATAGTAACATATGAATACTCTAACCCAAAAGATAATTTATTGCGAAAAGGGAACTTTTAAGTACACACACTTATACGTATTCGAAGCGATAAAATTAATAATCTCCAGAGAAAGTTAACTGAAAATACAGTCTCGTCAAAAGTTTTAATTTCAAGAGAAATTACATGCCACAAGGAAAAACACCGAAAATACAATTTTATTACATAAGAAAGAAAACACACCACAGTGAGCTAATAAACCTACAGCTTTCCTATAACAAATTTTTAAACCTTTTACCAAGGTGATCACAAATAAAAAAAACAAGTTTTATGCTTACCAACTAGTAGAACAGACTGGTTACCATGTTACTGTTAACGAATATAACCATCCAATACACCTAGCACAACATATACTAAAACGTTACTGAGAATATGCTACTAGACGTGAATTAGCTAACCCCAATAATTAGAATTAGAGTAAAGAGGATATAGTCTTACCCAAACTATTTACAAGACGTTAGAAGGTATCAAACTCCTGGACTGGGTAATAAAGGTATCTG
Source organism: Diabrotica undecimpunctata (assembly GCF_040954645.1). NCBI lineage: Eukaryota > Metazoa > Arthropoda > Insecta > Coleoptera > Chrysomelidae > Diabrotica > Diabrotica undecimpunctata. The sequence goes on along the minus strand of NC_092803.1, from coordinate 114,400,892 downwards.
TACCAACGTAAAATATTAAAACCAAGTTCGCGAGTGATGTACTTTTGATAGCAGCAACTAGGAAAGAACTAAACTAAGAACAAGCTACCAAAGCAGACAAAATTATCCAAACTAAAAAATAAGCAGAGGAATAAAAATGGGGTGGACAGTATTTGGAAAACTTTCATATTGCAATCAAAATTTCAAAAATACTTTTAAAATTAAGAACGCAGGTGTTTAATGCACTTAGACAGCTATTGTAATGAGGGATGAAAAACAAGTGGATAAGGTGCAAAACCAAAACAACAGACGTCATCGAACACCCTTTAAAATTAAAGTGAAAATTATCTGGCCACAACGAAAGACACCAGGATCAAAGATGGAGTAAAGAATTGGCAGAGACAAATGGCTGACGTAAATGAGAGAGGATTCAGCATATGGATTAATTCTGTAAGAGGAAACCAAAGATGACCTGTTGATATATATGGATAAGTACTATGGTAAAAAAAATCGGCAGTATGGAATGTTATATAATATGCAAAAGAAATTAAAAGATGCTATCAATGGTGTGGTGTTACCCCTCCAGACTACATATTTTGGTGGTAGTCTCTTTGGTCATCCTAAAATATAAATAAATAACACTCATACTCAAGATACCCAAGAGAACTAACTCGCAATCTCACAAGCAGAAGAAGGTTCGAGAGTAATCTTGGAAGGCCCAAAAATATTTTCGGACTCACGAAAGTTGCCGATAGGAATCAGACTGAAAAGAAAAAAAATCCTAATAACAAATAGAGCACTACAGGGTCACATTCATATGAATAAAATGAATAGCAACATGACAGAGAGTCTAATTGACCTTAGTAGATGTAAGCTGAACACGGGCACAGTGATAAGACTTGGCATTCTTAGCTGAGAAACCACCTATACAACTTGGGTCAAGTGTATCAAAATTCACCCTATAGTGGTGCAAAAAATTGTAAACGGAGGAAGAAACTGCCGTACAAGTTATTTGTTGATGTGAAGTACTTAGTGGTATAAGGAAGGTATACACCGACAAAAAAAGTATTGATCTAAGAAAAATCCTTCCTCCTCTCTATCTTTTCTCCATCCTAAGGATGTAGTGGCTTCATGTAATTTGTTTGACTATTTCTGTCCAATTATCTCCCTTCTGTGCGTGTTGTTTTGCTTCGGAGAATGAGTAACCGATCATGTTCATTATTTGGTCCGACCATCGTACTGGATATCTTCCTCTAGATCTTTTACCCGCTACGTTACCTCAGAAATCCTTAAACTGCTCCTTAAAAGTTGTTGATTTTTTCAAGAGCAAAGCTTTTTTTGGTGGGGTTTAATGCAAAGCTCTTACAATCAAGTGCCACAGACATGTAGCGTATTGCTTAATTTAGTATCAAGAAAACAGAATGTCAATATGTAAGAACTAAACGGTCATTCATACCGAGGTAGTGTTCAGTGGCGCACCCAGGGGGGTTTTGGGGGTTAAACCCCCAGGGCACTATTCCGACACTGTTACTCACAAATTTTAAGACCTCAAAATGGAGGTAGCATAAAAAATAGCATAAAAAAAATTTCGGTGCCTAATTAAACCCCCCTCACAGGAAAATTCTAGGTGCGCTACTGGTATCACTATAACTGCTATATCATCATAATAAGATTGTCATAATTCAATAAGAAAATATCTGAGCCCGTAAAAAAACACATCGTAATATGCAAAATATCAAAAAATATCGGTAAACCAACAACTACATGAAAACCCCTTAATTGTTGGTTTATTAGGAATAAATTACATTGATCGCTAAATTAATTTTAATCTTTTTGGCTCTCTGAATTACGCAACTAATCAAAACAGACGTTTTACCTTGTAATGCAGCACATGGATCAGGACCAGTATGTATACCATTCGGAAACATTTTCTTTTGCCATTTGTACAAATTGCAATTAAATACGTCAACCTCCTTCTTCCATTTATTGATCTGCTGAACCACTTGATCCGGTGTTAAGGAATTTACTTCGTATAATACAAAAAATAGAAAAAGTACAACACACACACTTTTCGCCCACATTATTCAATATTTCTTTATTTTTGTGCAGTACAAGTTCAGATGGATGGTGATTAGAACTGGGGTCATCCCGCAGAAGTCAAGTGCTATTTATTTATGTATTAATTATTTCTTTAAAGTAACTCATATGTAGTCTGTTATCTTTGAACTACAGATAAATGAGTTCTCGGTAAGTAAATTATCTTTATAACCTAGTTGTTATATTACTTTTGCAAAATGTGTCGTGATTTCGGGATTCACAAAATACCCTATTTTACGAAAATATCTGTTATTAAATACAAATCAATTAATTTTGATTGCAGCTATGATAATTAGCTTTTCTATTGTTTTTACTATTATATAAAATGTAAATTCTAGAAATTCTAAATATATTAATCAATAAAGAATTACAAGAAAAGACATCTGTAATTTTCTAAATATCTTTCTCATAAAACCCACAACGGCATTGAAACAAGTAAAAAGAATTATTAAAGATGATTATAATAATAATCTACAAGAAAAAATTCTAACATCAAGATACATGTCTTAATGTTTTGTAAGGACTGAACTTAAATTGATTATGTAAGCATTCAACGTAACAGAACTATTAAAAACCGTCTTTTTATTATTTTTTTAATTTTTGCACAGCAACTCGAGAACGACTGTTTGTAAAAATCCAAGGAAGGTTTCAAAGGTGAGAAAGTATTAGTTAGAGTGCCCGCCGGCAATTTTTTTAGAGATTTATACTCTCTTGAAACTTCTTGTACGGCTTCCTAAGACAAAGTCTGCCACAGTTTTCCTCTGTGACTTTTTTTGGTTCGTGGGCGTTTTCCCCCTATATTTTCCGAAACATGACCGTTTCACGAATGTGCAAAAATGATACATACCCTTGCCATATTTACTGAATGGCTTGATTTCAGTGAATAATAAAAGGAAATAATATTCTCTGACGCCATAGATGGGACGGTAATGGTGTCCACGCCCCCCCCCCAAACATGACCAAAAAACGGTCGGTGCAAAAATGATAAATAACCAGCTAATTTTTCCTGTATGCCTTGCTTTAACGACGAAACTAACGGTTCTATTATTGTCTGACAAAAAGAGCAAGCCCTTTTTCCAGTCTGACGCGTCAAACGTGCCCTGCTCACGCCATCTCTAAAATGATTAATACTCGTCAGATATCGATATTTATTGTCAAAATAAGCAATACTTAATGAATGCTAAAAAAGTCTGACGTTTAAATTGGGGCATAACTCGAGTCTGACGCAAAAACCCTATTTTTCTTTAGTGATCTTACTGAACTTTTAGTAATCATACACAATAATAATTAATGCAGCAAATTAATTCTACATCTAATATTATTATTAAAATTGCATTCCGAATAGTTTATAAATTATGTATGCGTATTTTTCCATTATTCTAATTAATTAATTAATATAGTATATTACATATTTTAAAACTTAAAACTGCAACATTAATCAAGGAATTTTTGTTTCGCGAAATACTAGTAAAATTTTAACACATGAGTAATTTATATAATATGATGCATATGATAATTATTTTTAAAAAAATTAAATTGTTTATTTATCAAAAAAAAATTTAATTAAAAAAATTTGAATAAAAGTTAATATTATTACGAATACGTGCCATACAATATCCATAAATTGAATGAATATTCTTTATAAAGATTAGTTTTTATTTATATAAAAAAACGTATAAAAATACAATAATAATTGTCAGAAATAGTAAAAAAAATTACGAAAATAAAAAAAATAGTTGAAAAATTGCAAAAGCGTAAAAAAATAGTAAAAAAAATTATAAAGTCATTCTTCTTCACTTTCTTCATCATCGCCAGAGTCTTCACTGGCATAGTCAGATTCCTCATTTTCTGACTGTGTGATTTTATTTTCAGAATCTGAAATTTACCAATTGTATTTATTTTTAAGGAACTGAATTACATATTTCAAAAATGTATATTACATAATGTTAATTTACCTGCATCAGTACCTTCAATAATGGACATATTCATTATCAATCAATGTCCACCCTCAATCCTCGGGTATGTATTTTGTTGGTTGCTTTGAATGTACATTGCACCAAATACTAGAAATGAACATGGTCCTTTTTATTTGCTGGAGAAGTTCAGCTTTACTTGGAGGCATACCCGACGCTTAGAAGCGCGAAATAGAAAAAAATTCTAGAACAGCTGATTATGGGATATTTTGGGAATTAAATTAATTAAATTACAATAAGTATGTTTAAAAAGTACACAATTAAATTATTAAACAATATCTTACTCATCACGATTTTTTCCAATTTTTTAAAATGATTTTTTCGTTTTTTAAACATTCATTTATTTATTTTATTATTATTTATTTATTATTTAAACATTCTAATTTATATTTAAACAATGATTGCTTTAATAAATATATGTTTAAAAAAATACCTATTTATTAAAGAATTAATCTGAAAAATAGACGCATACACTAAGCCCAAGTGCTACTGAAAAATTATATTTTAAAAAATGTTTTTTTCAAATTTTTCACTATATGCCCCGTTTTGAGTGTCAGACAAGTTATGAAATGTATTCAACATTTAATTTAAAAGAGAAATATGTTTGAAAAAAAATGTTATAAATCATTTTAGAGATGGCGTGAGAAGGGCACGTTTGATGCGTCAGACTGGAAGAGGGGCTTGCTCTTGGTGTCAGATAATAAGAGAACCGTTAGTTTCCTCGTTAAAGCAAGGCATACAGAAAAACTTAGCTGGTTATTTATCATTTTTGCGCTGACCGTTTTTCGGTCATGTTTGGGTGGGTGGACACCCTTACCGTCCCATCTATGGCGTCAGAGAATATTATTTCCTTTTATTATTCACTGAAATCAAGCCACTTAATAAATATGGCAAGAGTTTGTGTCATTTTTGCACATGTCGTGAAATAGTCATGTTTCGGAAAATATAGGGGGAAAACGCCCCCGCACAAAAAAAAGTGACATAGGAAAACTGTGGCAGACTTGGTCTAAGGAAGCCATACAAGAAGTTTCAAGAGAGTATAAATCTCTAAAAAATTTGCCGGCGGGCACTCTAACTATATGATGAAATTATAGAAAACGTTTCTTTTTAAATTCATTCACTTTTTATCTTATTATTTTAAATATTATAAATTATTAAAGAATAGATTCAATTAAAATGAAATAAAAAATATGATGAAATTTTAAGAAAAATGGTAAAGTAAGAATGTTATTTCCCCCTACAAACAGTTATATTATAAATTATACTCCTCTGTATTGATGTTACTAAACTCCGGCTATCTTCACGTATATTTACTTTTTTACGTTTTGCACAAAGAACCGGATTTCGATTCCTCGTCGAAGAGAGACTTTTTGTTTTTTTTTTGTTATTAACTTTTTATCTTTTATTATGTGGCTAAAACGAATCCGAAAAACCACATATCACTAAAATCAGTACAGCCGCTCTTGAATTATAAATGGCTTAATTAACACGATTTGTGAATATATTTAATATACGGGTTTACTCTTCTGAGTGAATCAAATTCAGATATATTTTTTTGCTTTGTTCTGAGGTGCAAGAACAAATAAAGCGGATAGTTTACCAATACGTGAATATACCACATATAATTGACCATGTGAAAAACACTGGTTTTCTATCACTCTTGTGATTTGTTAATGATCATCGCGAATGCAACACTAATTGGAAATTGAATTCGTTTAAACTCAAAGGGCAGATCGGTTGGGATCATGGGAATACTGGAAATGAGAACTTCCTCATCTTTGATCATCAGTTTTCCATCACCAAGCCCATTCCGTTGCATAGCTTTGGTTGGTTTATATTTTGAAGCGTCGTGAATACCGGGCCAACCTTCATCTACAAATAATGTAATCCATTTGTCAATTTTGTGATTATCAATTATGTTCGGAAATACTTTGTTAATGAACTCATACTTTAGTGAAACGAAATTGCAAAAATTCCTGGGAAACGAAATCAATCCTCTCCATTCGTCGACAGGAACACGGCCATAACCGGTAGTCAACAATTGTTTGCAGAAATCTTCAGCAGCAGTCGATCTTGCGATGAGTGGCAGTGTTTGACCGAAATCGCTAGACTGTAAATTTCAACATCCAATCAAGCGCTTTCGCATTGCGGGCTGTTTTGAAATGTTGCATGTCACTTGTTCAGAATTGTGTAGGCTTTATGACAAGTTTAACTCTGAAGGTCCGCTCAAGATCTATATATAGGTTTATGCTAGAAGAAGCAATTGCTACCGCAATGTTTGATATTGCACGAACAGTGGTTAAAAGTAATGATATTAGGAGTATCTTCTTAGTTCCGTCAGGACCATTCAGGAAAAATAAGATTTTTCCAAGTTTATTCCAAGATTTGGCGCTGGAATTTCTAACTTCACTAATGAACTGTAGCACATGAGGTAGCAAAAGTCTTTAATCATCAGCAAAGCCTTGTTATGTACCTATCTCTATTTACCTTCATATCGAGATCTCTTGAACTTTCACGAATTCAATATAAAATGTCTTCTGACATGTTTTCCTTGAATTTATTTAGCAGATCACGTGAATTGAATGGAAAGCATGTCGAAAGGATGATCGCAATAATGTGCGTATCTGACTTGAAGATGCAGAAATAGTTGTTCAGCCATTGTTGTGTTCCAATGATTATCGTTTTTAAGCAAATTCAGCTCTATTCGCCAGTAACAACCGCAAATAGAAGTATTCATGATTATTTGGACGAACTATGTAAATACCGCTAACAGCATCAGTAAAACGCTTATCAGAATGAGCAGAAACCGCGTTGCTTCCAACGTTGAAATAATTTTTTTGATTAAGCGTTCCAAGTGTAATAACGTGGCATCTCTAAGTAAAGCAACTGTTGGGCAAACGTATCGCCTTGGCAAATCGCGAAAGAACTAGTCAATGTTGTAGCTGTAGGTGCTTTAGCTCGTTAAATAAATTTATATGTTTTGTGTAATTTAGAATAACTTTTTCCGTGAACTTTTACTATATTTAATGTGTCCAACAGGATTTACCACTTAATAATTGTATGTTCTGGTATAGCAGCCACATTGGTGGATGCATGTCAAACGGTTCATTCAGCGTTAAACAATGGTACACATTCATGCATTAAAAGCAGGATGCTGCCGAGGCTGCAGACTGCTGCCGAAGAAATTAACAATTGCCTAAAATTATCAAAAATTTGGCGCTATATAAATAAACTTTAACTGACAACAAACATGAAAGTTGCATTGCTGAACGATTCATCTGCTGAAGGTTTCTCCAGGCAATTGTTGACTACCGCTAATGGCCGTGTTCCTGCCTACAAATCAAGAGGATTGATTTTGTTTCTCCGGAATTTTTGCAATTTTGTTTCTTCGAAATGTGAGCTCATCCACATAGTGTTCCCAAACATAATTAATAATCACAAAACTCACAAATCTTACAAATTTTTTACACAATTTACAGCTAAATGTTGGCTCGGTAATCACGACGCTTCAAAACCTAAACCAACCAAAACTATGCAATGGAATGCATTTGGTGATAAAAACTTGATGATCAATATGATTCATGCGACTATACTCAAAGAAAAATTCAAAGATGAGGAAGTTCTAATTTCCAGAATTCCCATCATCCCAACCGATCTGCTCTGTGAGTTTAAACGAATTCCATTTCCAATTCGTGTTGCAAATAACAGGCCAATCGTTGAATGTTTGTGGTTTGCATCTAGAAAACTCATGTTTTTCACACAGTCAATTATACGTGGCATGTTCATGTGTTGGTAAATCATCTGCTTTATTTTTTCTTATACCTGATAACAAAACAAAACATGTTGCATATTAGAAGGTGCTTTACTCAAAATAATAAGCCCTTATATTATATACAGTATAGGTAAAAGTTTATGGTCGGTATGGACCTTACGTGAAATGCAGTGAGAAACACCTGTTTAAAAAGAGGTAGGTATATTAGGGCCGCCCTTTAAATCGCCGAACATGCATGAGTGGATATAATAAAAAAGGGGAAGTGTAACGTTCCCAAACTTATTGGTTTTATTTGACTGTCTTTTATTTGTCTTTTTAGCATTTGAACAATGTTCTAAGATAATCAAATTTGGCGAAATGGATTTATATGGCAGCTTACTGTTTTTTATTGGGAATATGCCACAATTTTACTTTAAAATAAGTGTAATATAACATTTTGATTTCCATCAAAATAAGCTTATTTTAAAGTCAGATTGTGCCTTATTTCCAATAAAAATATTAAACTGCATATAAGGTCCCAATTGAAAAAAACTTCATACAAAATTATTTGGCAACATCTCGTGTCGCGTGGTAAAAGCACCAAATCAAAGTAGGGACACAGGTAAGAGTAGAGGTGGATCGTTGACGTTTTTATCGTTAAAAGCGTAGGCGCAAAATTTCGAGCCAATGCTTTTTAAATGCATTATTTTTTTTTTCGAATCCTGAAAAAACTAATAAATATTTTTGAAAAATTCAAACGCAGAATGAAAGAATACATAATACCGAGGGCCGAAAGTCCCTGAAAACTTCTATAATGTTTATTTTAATAAGTTACAGGGGGAAAAAAGAATTTAGTGTGATTTTGAATTTCCAATATCTCATTCAAAAAAACTTTTTGTTTATTCTAAGGGACTTTCGGCCCTCGGGAATAATGTAGTCTTTCATTCTGCGTTTAAATTTTGCAAAAATATTTGTTAGTTTTTTCAGAATTCGAAAAAAATGAATGCATTTAAAAAGCATTTGCCCGAAATTTTGCGCCTACGCTCTTAAAACCGAGTTTCGTAAACAAGTACCTAACTATGATTGTTTAACAGTAGTTTCAAGTAAGAGAGTACCTACATAAACAAACATAATGGCTATTATCGTTTATGTGTATATTTATTGAAGTGAAAGGAACTTATGAAGAATACATTTATTATAACTTGAAAATAAACTCTTCTTCCCTTCTTCTACTTTTTGGAGATCTTTCGATCTGTTTAATTCTGAAGCTGCCTTTGGTTAATTTCCTGGGAGGTAGATTGCCAACTATCCCTCTATCTTTTAGGTGATCTTCCTGGAGGTCTTGAACCGGGAGGGTTATTTTCTGGGGCAATTTTTGGGAGTCTATACTCATCCATTCGTCTAACATGACTGTACCATATCCTTTTACGCTGCCTTCTCCATCTTAAAATATCTTGAATTTTGCACTGCTCTATAACGTTTGTATTTCTCACCCTGTCTCTTCTTGTTTTGCGCACTATTGTTCTTAGGGTTTTCATCTCAGCAAACCAAAAATAAACTAAACAATACAAATAGTAAATCGTACTTACATTACACGTCATTATTAAATCGCGAATCGTCTAAATTGACATTTAAAAACATAAGTTTTTCTACTTCACTTCTTGTTAACCGTGTTCTTCTTTTATTTAAAATTAAACCAGATTTTGAACGTATGTTCACATTTACAATACTTTATGAATATAGTGGTTAAGTTAGGATATACATGGCGATGGTTCTTCCACCATTGTAATGGACTCTCGATACAGGTGTACGTTTAGATGATGTCCAATTAATTGATCAAAAATACACAATGGACTTAAGTCATCTTTTTCGGTTTCTTTTTCTTGTACTGGTTAATTTACAATAGTACAATCTTCTTTTTCTTTTTATATAGAAGTAACCAGCTTCTTAACTTTTTCTTTTGTTTCTTTATCTGCATTTTTATCAGAAAATCCCTGCACTTTAAATCCTGAATCCATAAATGTACATAATGACAATGTGCCACTCTGTTCTATTCCTCTAAATCTTTTTGCTAAACTCGATATTAGTAACTGTACTACGTCGGATACTATGGAGCTAAGGTTACCGTTTGCTAAAATTTTGTTGCAAGATTCTTACAGACAGCGTACCATAACAATCACTGAACTACCCTTCAAGTATTTTTGACCACTCATTGTACTTGTTATTTTTTTAAAAGGCCGTAAAATTTGGGAAAGTTGAGAACAAATAATCCAGTCTTCATTATTTAGATTTGGTCTAAGTCTAAGTCTGTATTAACTAATACCAATGTGGAACGGATTGCCTCTTCTAACTCGGTCATTCTTTTTAACATGTAATAGGTGAAGTTCTACCTAGTTTTCACGTCTTGGATTGGCCGTTTGGGAACTTTGTTATGTTGTAATTGATACTTTAAAAGCCTTTCTGAAGATAAGGTACTTTTTTTGAAATGTGTTTTTTGCCGAATTGTCGAAAAAAAGATTTTTTATTTTATCTATTTGTACACAACAGCATTTAAATGCGTTATCCACCGATAAATTTAACGTATGAGCAAAACAATTTAAATGTTTTCATTCCAAAACATCTTTAATAACTTTGACCATATTTGAGGCATTATCAGTTACTGCAAAATTTACTTTTCGTTTTAGACCCAACTGATTAATAATTTCACTAATTTCAAAAGCGATGTTTTCTGAATTATGGTTTCCAGAAAAATGGCAGCAGCCTAATAAAACCGTTTTAAATTCTAAATTTTCGGTTAAATATTGTCCCGTTAATGCGATGTAACTCTCAGTTACTTCAGATGTCCAGAGATCAGTAGTAATACAGATATTTTCTACTTCTTTTACAACTTGTGATCTAATAATTTGCTCAGTTTTGATATAACATTCCTGAAGTAATGAACCTGACAATGTTTTTCTTGTTGGCGGTTTATATCCAGGAATCCACCCTGCAAACTTTTTAAAAGCTCGTTCTTCAACTATGTAAAACGGATAAAACGAGTCTTTGCATAGGTTTAGTAAATCCATATCTATTTGTTTCTTTTGTTCTAAACTAATATTTTTATTAATGGAAGTATCCATCACCTTCGAAAATTCAGATCAATCGTAAATCGAAACTCATTCATTAATCAGAATACCTAGTATTTTATTTTCAACGTCAACCGATAGCTCGACTGTCCACTGTCCCGAAAGAGTCGCATGTTATTTTTAGTTTTGTAGTAGTCTCTCAGATAAACTAATCGTCCTCGTCGACGTAAAGTGTTCGTGGCTCCTCTGTTTACGTCTACACAAAACGTAGTTTTTTGAATCAACCATCAACTAGTTGGCTTACCAGTGAGAAACCTTCTTCTTCTTTTTCAGGTTCCTTCTCCTATCGGAGGTTGGAAATCATCATTGCTATTTTAATTTTATTGGCCGCGCTTCTGAATAATTCTAATGAGCTGCAACCCAACCACTCTCTCAAATTTCTTAGCCAGGATATTTTGCGTCGTCCTGGGTTTCTCTTCCCTTGTATCTTCCCTTGCATAATTATTCTAATTAATACGTACTTCTCGCCCCTCATTATATGACCCAGATATTGAATCTTTCTAATTTTAACAGTTTTTATGACTTCACATTCTTTCTTCATTCTTTGTAACACCTCTATATTAGTTAATTTTTCAGTCCACGATATTCTGTGGATTCTCGTGTAGCACCACATCTCAAAGGAGTTTAATTTTTTTATTTCAGACTGTTTTATTGTCCACGCTTTCATGCCGTATAGTAAAGTAGAAAAAACGTAACAACATAGCATTCTTATGCGGATCTCTAGATTAAGGTTACGGTTGCAAAGTAAGTTCTTCAATTTTATGAACGTGAGAAACCGTAGATTCGTAAATGACAAATAATGATTTAAAATGCAGCGATTTTCTGATAAAAATGAAAGTAAAAACACAAAAGAAAGAGTTAAGAAGCTCGTTACTTCTATAAAAAAAGAAAAAGAAGATTGTACTATTGAAAATCAACCAGTACAAGAAAAAGAAACTGATAAAGATGCCTTAAGTCCATGGTGTATTTTTGATGAATTTATTGGACATGACTCATCTAAACATACACCTGTATCTAGAGATATAAAAGAAGTCGACATGTATTTGTCTGATGATATTACCCACAAAAAATTTCAAACGGAGATTGGAACTGTCCATTACAGTGGTGGAAAAACCATCGCCATTTATATCCTAACTTAACCACTATATTCATAAAATATTGTAGTATTGTAAAAAAATCTGTTCCTTGTGGACACATGTTCAAAATCTGGTTTAATTTTAAATAAAAGAAGAACACGGTTAACAAGAAGAGTGGAAAAACTTATGTTTTTAAATGTCAATGTAGATGATTCGCGATTTAATAATTTGTAATGTAAATGTGTAATGTCATAAAAATCAAATAGTTACTAGTTTACGAAAAACGGTTCCGATAAAAATGTCAACGACCCACCTCTAGTTAATCAGGTATAAGGTGGATCGGAGCCAGAGATGTGTAAAATATCTCTGATCGGAACTAATGGTCTCACTAATGGAAAATAGGCATCTATTAGAAATAAGGAGGGGAGACCAAAGGGAAATATGATTGTTATCTTTGTCTATTCGCTGAAAATATGATTTTATATCTGTGTTAGATATCCCGTTAAATTTTACCATACCGGCCATAAACTTTTACCTACACTGTATAGTCATAAACCGTGTTAAAGAAAAGAGTCACCTACACGATGACAAGAGGATCTGCAAAATATGACAAAAAATTGGATCCATATTGCACAAGACCGTGCACTCTTAATACAATCAGGAAAGGCATATGCCACACAGTCGATTTAAAACGACCTGAGAATGATAATGAGCCACAAGTATTCGACTGAAAGAAATAGACAAAACAGGCTACAGATGAATAGACTGTATAATTAAGGCCATGTGATATACATCATGTTACTGGGGGATAAAGTATAAGCACATGTAGAAGTCGCTTTCCAAATAGGAACATCTCGTTTTCTGAGGAATCTGTCATATATGGGTTGATAGCTGGACTCACCAATGACAATATGCCCTAGGCTATATGAATGATCTAGGCATCTTAACTCATGGCAAGATTAATGGTATAGTCAAGGATAGAATACAGCAGGTTTTAACTATAAAATGGACTTAAAATAAAGGTTTTAATATAAGGCCAAAACGTCCCTCAGAAGTCCAAAATCACTAAATTTACCGAAGGGATAATTTAGGGGGATTAGGTTCTCCAAAACTAAATGGTACAAATCTAAATCTAATGAGTGAAGTAAGTTACTTTGGGATGATACTAGACTCGAGACTTACTTGAAATTAGCAGATAAAGCAAATAACCAAGAGAACCGCAACCGAGGTAACGGTAGCTAAACGCATTCATCGAAAAATGTACGGTTTAAAACAATAATAAAATTAAAAAAGTAAAAGCAACAATAACATATGCACCAATGGTATGATGGCCAAAAGTGCTATCCTTAAATTAGGCAAGATGCCAAGACTTGCTTACCTTAGGATAACAGGAGCTCTGTCTGGTACACCAACAGCAGCGTTTTAGGCCCTAATGAACCCTCTATTCTATAAATGATTATAACGGGGAGTCGAGAATAGGATATTATAGACCCTAGTACAACCTGCGTAAAAAATAACTGTTGGCAATATTTTACTCAGATACAGGCCGAAAGTACTTTTCTAGGTGGACGTCTTCCCACGAGAAAAATGAGCAAACACACGACTCAGGCTGTAGGGTTAGTCTTCGTACATCAATAAGTTTTATACTGTAGAAGGGTCGGATACAGGAATTTATAGAAGTGTTGAAAATTTAAGCATTTTTATTCTACAAGGAGAATATAACTTTGTATTGCAGGCATTAAACATGAGAACTTTTGAACTAAAGCAGATCAATATATACACAGATAGTTAAATGGCTCTTAGAAGCCCTAACGTAGTCCCTATAAGTGTATAAGAATGCCGAGAAGAACTTGATAGACTGTAGGAATATAATAATGTTATACTTGTATGAGAGCTAGTTCATCGTGGAATGCACAGCAACAAAAGAGCTGACGAATTTGTTAAAAAATGATAAGCTATAAAATACTTTGTTCCAAAGCTAAAGAAGTAAAATAAAGTACTGTCCTTGACCTGAAAAATACCTAGACGAAAACACAACATAACTACGACTGGAAAAGTGAACTGGTCAAGCACATAGCAAAATGTGTAATAGTCGGGCATATGCTAATTGTAACTATTTCAAAAGTTAACCCTACATAATTCATCCAAATTATAATTCTTAATAAATATTTATATTAATGTTAATCCCGTCACCTCTCAGCCAAGTACGGAAACAGCTGAATTACCTTTCAAGTAAACCCAATTTTCAAATCATAGTCAATTCCGAATTTGACCTCACAAATCCAAGCGCTTGGGGAGGCTAGGACCCACACAGGGTTGTAAAGCCAAAATGATGATGAATCCAAGCGCTAGCTACCTCCCAGCATATCGCCATTTTTTCTTTTGACCGTCCAGCAGAAAGGAGTTGTGTGTGATATTGGTCTCTGGCGAGGTAAGTCGAAATTTCACTTTTTCTTTCATACGTAAAATATATACTTATTTTAGACCCCCACCGGGAGTGCTAGCCACCACCCAAACCATGTTTTTGGCCCGATGTCAATTTAATAATGGAACAAAAATAAGATTTTTTGGAAGCCACGCTGTTCTATTAGCCGCCATGACACACATGAAAATCTTCTGGCGCAAACCAGATCACAGCAGACGTTTTAAAAGAAACAGTAAATATTATACACTTGATCTTCAAAAAGGTTTGGGAAACTAGTGAGTGACCCGAGGACTGGACAACGTTCAGGTTCATCCCAATATTTAAAAAAGGAACTCCGCTAGATTGTAGTAACTACAGAATGGTAGTGTAATGTCTTTTATTTATTTATAATTATTTATATTTTGTTCTATTTTATTTATTAATTCTTTACTAATTTATTATATTGTTCTTATTTTAATTCATTAAAAAGCACGATAATTTATATCAATTTATTTAACTAATAATACATAATTTATATAGACGAACGTAACAATTAAAATCGCGACCGCGAATCTTCTTCAAAATTAACTGACCCTCTTCATAACAAAATTCCACTATAAATATTAAATCCTGTTATTCGAAAACAGCGGCGATCTCCCATCGAAGTAACCAGAAGCTTAGACCGGTCTTATTCGGCCTACCTGGAAACCTCGAGTCGGATGATTCATCATAATTTGGGTTTAGATGCTTCGCCGAAATTTCTACAACAAAAACAGAATTAGTCATAATATATTTATAGTTTTGTAGGCCATGATATTTTTCGTGACATTGTTATACAACTTCCAGTTGTATAAAAATGACAAGGGACGGTTTTCTCTCCGCACCAGTAACTATGCAGATTGCAACAGACTAACACCTGGACTTCGATGTCTTTAAAGATCTCCTCCACCATATTTCGGATAACCCTCCAATCTAATTGGCAGCACTCCAACTTTGGCATGGCTAACTTTTGCACGTCGGACTCTAGTACGTGCTCTCTCAATTGAAGTAAGGCTTTTCATACATCTCGGTAGGTTGGTCACGGGCAGTGTCTTTTGTTACCAGGTAGAAAAGGTAACGTGATGCATCTTGGAGTTTCAAGGTTTTACCGGGAGCTGGCACCTGGCATTGAAGTTCTGCAACACGACCAAACTTCCTTCGAAAGACGGATGCCAACCCTGGTGCGTCTTTGATACTGGCCGAGATGGTAAGGGTCAGCGAGTAGTCATCGGGGAGCGCGAGTAGACCTTGCTTTTCTTCAGTAGTAACACCATGTCTTGCTTTACCGGTACCTCCATAGGCACCCATGAATTCCTCAAACGTGAGGTCCGACACATCTTGGACTCGGTTTACTTCCACTTCTTCATCTACGTCTTGGTCACCTTCGAAAGCCGCCAGCCGATTATGGTGTACTATCATCGGCTTCCCCCTCGGAATCTTGCTTATTCGGTAGATGACATCGTTGATCTTCTCCATAATTAAGTAATGGCCTTCATAAAACTGCTGCAATTTGGGAGAACAACCTTTTCGTTTCTTGGGATTATACAGCCATACTTTGTCGTTCTTCTTAAAGCAACCCTTTTCGGCTTGTGTATCGTACCGTTTCTTCATTCTGTCGCTAGCGATCTGAAGGTGGGAACGGACCAACTCATGTACATCGTCCATTCTTCTTCGTAATTCGATCACATAATCTTCACCTGCTACATCTTCTCCAGGTCGACACCCAAACTCTAGATCACAAGGTGATCGCATTCCACGTCCGAATAGGACTCTGGCTGGTGTCTGGCCTGTTGATTCGTTAACAGCAGATCTGTAGGCCATTGTGAAGAACGGAAGGTATTGGTCCCAGTCTCGCTGATGATCGGACACCATCTTTGTCAAATACTTGCCAACTGTCCTATTCATTCGTTCTACCATACCATCCGATTGCGGATGATATACTGTAGTGCCTGTTTTCTTCATGCCTAGTCTATCACATATTCCTTGGAATAGATCACTTTCGAAGTTCCTGCCTTGGTCACTATGGATCTCTAAGGGCACTCCAAATCGGCTGACATATTCTTGGATCAACTTATCTGCAACGGTGGCGGCCTTCTGGTCTGAAAGTGCGTAAATCTCGACCCACTTAGTAAAGTAATTAATTACTACCAACATGTACTTGCCTTCATTTTCACTTTCTGGAAATGGCCCTGCAATGTCCAAAGCTATTCTTTCAAACGGGCTTCCAACATTATATTGTCTCATAGGAGCTCTCCTTTTTCGATAAGGCCCGTTACTCGTAGCACAAATAGTACATTTCTTACACCAGTTTTTTACATCGTCGGAACTGTTCATCCAATAAAACCGTTCCCGATTCGCTGAAGGGTCTTCTTTACACCAAAATGCCCTCCTGATGGACTGTCGTGTAACTGACGAAGTACTTCGGCTATTCTGCTCTTTGGGATCACCAACCGTCTTCTCTTCTCTGAACCGTCATCATTTTCCAGGACTCGTTTGAGCAAGCCATCTTCCATGATAAATGAGTCCCACTAGGCCCAATACGTCTTAACTACTGAGCATAGGTTTGATATTCCTTGCCAAGGCGGTCGACGGTTTTCCTCTTTCCATTTTCGAATTTTCTGTACAACTGGATCTCTTTCTTGTTCTTCTCTGATCTTAGTAGGCGTCCAGTCGTCGTTGACCATCGTTGTTCTTAGCACTGCTGCTTCCTTGGATTCCGTTTTGTTGCAGTGGGAACACTCTGCTGGGAATGACCTTCTGGAAAGAGAATCAGCGTTTCTGTGGCTAACTCCGGCCCGGTGCTCAATCTTGAAATCGTATTCTTGGAGTCGTTCGATCCATCTGGCTATCTGACCCTCTGGATTCTTAAACTGCATCAACTACTTAAGGGCGGCATGGTCGGTTCGGATTAGAAACTTTCTGCCATAGAGGTATTGATAGAAGTGCTCTACTGATTTAACTACTGCTAGAAGTTCTCTTCTTGTGACGCAATAATTCCGCTCAGGTTTTGAGAGAACTTTACTAAAATATCCAAGGACTCTTTCCTGTTCTCCTTGAATCTGAGACAGCACTCCGCCAATTCCGACATTACTTGCATCTGTATCTAAGATGAACTCTCCTTCTGGCAGTGGATACCCTAAAATTGGTGCTGTTATTAAATGCTTTTTCAAGGTCTCAAAGGCATTTTGGCAGTCTGTATCCCAGCGGTAATCTCTTGCTTCCTCCGTAAGTCGTGTTAATGGCTTAGCGATATCTGCAAACTTCTTAATAAACCTCCGATAGTAAGTACATAGTCCAAGAAAACTTCTCACTTGATGTTTGTCAGTTGGTTTTGGCCATTCCTTAATGGAATCGATTTTTCCCTTATCCACGGCCACTCCTTCTTTACTGACTATATGACCCAGATAATTAAATTTACCTTGAAATAGCTGGCACTTGGGGTTTAGTATCAATTGGGCAGCTTTAAGTCGAATAAAAACGTTTTCTAAATTCTTCAGATGTTCTTCGAATGTCTCCCCCAAGACGATTATATCATCTAAATAAACCAGGCATGTTTTCCAAGATAACCCAATCCAAGATAAGCCTCTCAAATGTCGCAGGAGCATTACAGAGTCCAAATGGCATAACATTGAATTGCCACAATCCAGATCCTGTGGTGAAGGCTGTTTTTTCTTTATCTACTGGGTCCATTTCTACCTGCCAGTATCCAGACTTCAAATCCAAAGTAGAAAACAATTTACTTCCAGCCAATGTGTCCAATGTGTCACCGATTCGAGGCAGAGGATAACTATCTTTCTTGGTAACGTTGTTCAGCCAACGGTAATCCACAGAGAACCTCGTCGTTCCGTCTTTCTTCTTAACCAGAACCACCGGAGAGACCCATGGGCTCGTAGAAGGTTCTTTCACCCCGTCTTTCTTCATTTCCTGAACAATCGTTTCAGCTTCCTCTCTTTTCGCCTGTGGTAATCGTCGAGCTGTTTGACGAATTTTCTTAGCATTACCAGTATCAATTTTGTGCTTAACAACGGTAGTTCTTCCCGCCTTTCCTCCTTTCGGTACGAAAATATCACGATACTGTCGAAGAAATTCCCTTAATTTCCTTTTCTCAATCTGATTCAGAGACTGTCCTGCAACTGCAACCATTTGGTCGAATTTGTCGTTGGAGTTATCAGATGTTGTCGCCTGACGGATTATGGATGTCATAGGTACACAAGTTCCTACTTTTGTCTCTTTCTTTATGGTCACTGGGTAGTCGTTGACAATTCCTTTCCAATTATGATTCCACGGCCAACCTCACCGTCGTGGTTGCAGGGCTCCATCATAACAGGTCTCGCTTCGACCACAATTTCCTGTAGCCGCGCTACTATGATCGTTTCGCTTCTCGCAGGCACGACTGTATCTTCTTTAAGGGCTGCTTGCACAGTGTTGTCATTATGTGGATGGAGAAATACCTCCTCGTTACCAACTTTGATTACCTTATTCTTAAAATCCAATTGGAATCCATGCGTATTCATTACGTCCATTCCTAATATAACATCCTCTTCGATGTCAGCAACTATAACAGTATGGACGAACTTTTCTTCTCCAATTCCCAATTGTACCTGGATTTCTCCATGAATGTTGGCATTTTCACCTGTAGCGGTCCGAAGTCGCAACCTCGTTGGTAACAATTTCTTACGGCTGTTTATAACTGTCGGGCGTATAATGGTTCTGGTCGCTCCGGTATCCACCAACAACGTATGCCTTCTACCATTTATTTCTCCATTTACATATACACTATCTTCACGACATTTCAAAGAAGCTATTAGTATAAGAGGGTCTTTGGAAGAGTTCCGGGTCGAAGCTGCCCCCCTAAGGCTGACTCGTTCTGGTTTTCCTGATGGTGAGTTTCTTGATTTTATGGTCTTCTTTTTCTTGCATGTAATACTTTTCATCATATTAACGAGCTGGTCAAGTTTGTCTTCATCTCCTTCCTCTTTTACAGTCCTAACTTTACTGTAACCGACAGAGGCCTGCGTAGCTGACTCGTATTCGAGGGCGGCGGATAGGACATCAACCAGTGTCTTGTGACGAGCTAATCGCAGTGTTCTCTGCATTTCATGATCACGAAGACCATCAATAAACGTTTGAACGGCCAATTTTTCCATAATGTCTTCGAGAGCTGTTGGATAAGCATATGGTACTAATCTGGCTATATCTACCTCATATTCTTGAAGAGCCTCATCTTTCTTTTGTCTTCGATTTTTAAGCTACGACTGATATACATGCTCCAAGTGTTCGTGGCCATATCGCATATTTAACCTCTTCTTAAGTTGTTCGAAATCATCCGTCTCTTCTACGGCTATGGTCTGAAGCACATCTAAGGCATCTCCTCGAAGAGCGATAGTCAGGGTTACAGCCTTTTCTTTTTCAGACCATCCATTCGCTCTTACAGCTGATTCGCACTGTTTCATGTAGTTGTTCCATGACGATTTTCCGTCGAAAGTTGGGACTTTAACATGAACAGAACCTCTACTTCCTTCAAATTTCGGCTGTGTTTCCAACTTACATTTCGTTTCGTCTTCTTTTGTCTCTACTGTAATTGGATTGTTTCATCTCTCTGCTGTCCCTGTTTCCTCCAGCTTCTTTTCCATCTCTTTCCATATCTTTTCTTCGAAGGCCAACATATCGGCAGCAACTTGGTTTTTTAACGAAGACACTCTATTGTCAAGAGCAGACATCTCAGAAGTGACTTTAGAGATTTCCAAAGAGATGTTAGCAGAAACTTTGCTTTCCAGAGACGAAATCTCATTAGAAACTTTGTTTTCTAATGAAGCGATGTCGCCGGAAACTTTCGAAATATCGCCAGAAACTTTGTACTCCAATGATGCGATGTCACCAGAAACTTTGGCTACATCACCAGAAACTTTCGAAATATCTTCAGAAACTTTGTTCTCCAATGATGCGATGTCGCCGGAAACTTTCGAAATATCGCCAGAAACTTTGTTCTCTAGTTTCGAAATCGACGAGAGGACAGCATCTTCAAATATATAAGTCTTTGGATCTAGTCCTTCTTCTAGCAAAGCGTTCTTTAGTCGTTGGACTAACTCGGCCTTTCTTCCGGTAGAAGCTAATTCTCTATCCTCGAGATGTCTCCTTAAATTCGTCACTGTGAGCTCATAAATCGTAGCCATTTCCACAATTTCCACTTATTCCACTTTTCTTCTGACACCACTGTAATGTCTTTTATTTATTTATAATTATTTATATTTTGTTCTATTTTATTTAATAATTCTTTACTAATTTATTATATTGTTCTTATTTTAATTCATTAAAAAGCACGACAATTTATATCAATTTATTTAACTAATAATACATAATTTATATAGACGAACGTAACAATTAAAATCGCGACCGCGAATCTTCTTCAAATTAACTGACCCTCTTTATAACAAAATTCCTCTATAAATATTAAATCCTGTTATTCGAGAACAGCGGCGATCTCCCATCGAAGTAACCAGAAGCTCAGACCGGTCTTATTCGGCCTACCTGTAAACCTCGAGTCGAATGATTCATCATAATTTGGGTCTAGATGCTTCGCCGAAATTTCTACAACAAAAACAGAATTAGTCATAATATATTTACAGTTTTGTAGGCCATGATATTTATCGTAACAGTAGTTTATATCACATGAAAGTAAGATTGTTCTTCATGTAGTACACGAAAGACTAAAAAGTTTTTCTATTGCCCTACATATCAGAAGAACAAGCGGGATTTGTTCCAGGAAAAGGCATAAGATAACAACTGTGAAATGGGTATTTTGAAAAAATACAAAATAAAACGTCAATTGGTTGTAGTTATGATCTATTTAGAATAAACGACTTTTGGAGAAAAAACAGTCTCACCTTTTATCGTTTATTATACACAGTATAAGTATAAATCAAAACAAGGTAAGTAGTTTATTTTAAAATCTTTAAATCCATCTATTAGCAAGTAATATTATAACTTAACTCAAATTACATTTATTTCTATGACTAGTTTTTAAATGAATTTTTCAAATTTAAAGCTTGGCTATTCGACCCAACCTAAAATTAATCGTATACTTTTTTACCATTAATAACATTTATTATTATACAAAATAAATATTTTCTTCACGATAAGTACGGATAACAAAATAAACAATTTTACTTTTTTATATCTAGTAGAATCTGAGGTATTTTAGTTAGTAACAATAATTTCTTTTTTTCTTTTTCAAATAGATTCCATATATCTTTTTAAAACAAGGTATATATTTTTAACTCAATAGCGCGTATTAAAAAAGCCAAAAGGTTATCTAAGAGAAATTTTGTCTTATATCGGTTTATTAGTTATAACATATCACTTAATAATATTAATTGGACAAAATATTTTACAAGGACAAAAGTTATCACTTTATCCATTTTATTGGTTCCCTGCCTCTAGGTAACACATAGCTGCTTGACTGGACTACTGAACCAAAACAGGACATCTCAATATACAGATAAACAGAAAGAGAAGTGACTTTTTAGAACTTGGTGTATCAAGAAAGCAATTTTTGTTTTTGATGGTCCATTTTCTTTAATACGGATTTATTTAAAAATTTTATTTAAAACATTCCTTTATAAAAGATATAATAATAAAATCCTATCGGGCTACATTACAGAACGTTTTAGGAATTAATATTCCATCATCAGTGCTATCTGGATGTACATTTTTGAAGCCACTAAATATATAAGTAAAAACCCTTTAAATGTTAAATTAACTTTGAGTTCCATTCTTTTTTTAATTATAAACTATGATGTTTAAGTTACGAAAGGAATTGATCACATGGCAACGTAAGACTCCACTGATGGTTGCTAGGGGTGTAGAGTTGTGTTATAGATGTAGCACCTTTTATCGAAAGACCACATCGAGCGTCATAGACGGGAGATGGTTCTTGATAACTGGTCCTCATAAGACAACTAAATCTCACTTACGGCTCCACGTGCCACACCCCGGGCAACTGAGTTACTGATCATGGTAATCGGAAACCAAGATCCGGCAGGAGGGAAGATTCAATAAGTTGCAGGGCTCCTCCGGTCGTCAATCTGTAAAACCCCTGCAAAATGTATAATACATCGATCCGTATCGCCACATGGAATATGAGAACGTTATTTGAAGCTGGAAAACTACACAATGCTAGTCAAGAGATGTGTCGGTTACAGAACAGTATTTTAGGACTCAGCGAAGTCAGATGGACAAATGCAGGTCAATGCGTCACTCCAAACTGTACCATATATTTTTTAGAGCGAAATGACAATCATCATAGTAATGGAGTGGCAATAATGGTCACCAAGGAAATAAGTAAGTCGATTATAAACTTTGTACCAGTGTCAGATAGAGTTATATTTCTACAACTGTCAACCATTCAGGAAAAACTAAATATAGTTCAAATATATGCTCCTATAGCGGAAAGTAGCGAAGAAGACTCAGAAGAATTTTATAAAACCATTGAACAAACACTGAAAGTTGTTAAGTCTAGAGACATTACAATAATAATGGGAGATTGAAATGCGAAAATTGGGAAATTAGAATGTGGCAAATGGGTTGGAAAATATGGTCTCGGCCAAAGAAATGAAAGAGGCGATCGGCTATTGCAATTTTGCCAGGAAAATAATTTTATAATTAAAAACACATTTTATCAACTACCAAGAAGACGAGTATACACGTGGAAATCTCCTGGAAACACTAAAGACCATATTATACGAAATCAAATAGATTATATATAACCATAAACAACAGATATAAAAACACAATCGAATCTGTCAAAACGTATCCAGGAGCAGATATAGGGTCAGACTACAATCCAGTAGTGGCACAATTCCAAATAAAACTTAAAAGAGTACAAACACCTAAGCCCAAACAAGTAATAGATATCAATCGTTTAAATGATGGAACAATTAAACATCAGGTGTTTAATTGTTCATAAACAAGCATTCAGGCAAATCTTGAAAAACTTGAAAAGACAGAGAAGATACCAGAACTAGACATTAATAAACACTGGGCCATTATTAAAAAGAACGTGCTGGAGCCCGCTAAAAATATTCTGAAGAGAGAAAAACCAAAGAAACAGAAAGAATGGATGAGTGACGAAATTTTGTTATTGATGAATTCTCGAAGACTATCGAAAGGCAGAAATTAAGAACAGTATAAGCAAATTAACACAGAGATCAAAAGAAAAATCCGCGACGCTAAAAAACAATGGTTACAAGACAAATGTAAGGAGATTAAAAACTTGGAAGCCAAATATGATTCGTTCTATCTTCACAAGAAAGTTAAAGAAATGATCAACAATAGAAACAGGAAGCAGACAGTACTTATAGACCAACAAGGGAACATGATAATGGAAACAAAGGAGAAACTAAAACATTGGCAGACATACATAGAAGAACTGTTTGACGATCAAAGGCAGCCTCCTTGTGATAATTTTCCATAGGAGACAGGTCCAGAAATAAGCAAAGAAGAAGTAACGCAAGCGGTAAAGTCATCAAAGAATAGCAAAGCTCCAGGACCAGACGAGCTACCAGCGGATATACTAAAGTTGATAGACGAAGATCGAATCCATTTGTTAGTAGACTTATTTAACAAGATTTATGAAAACAGTATAATTCCTGAAGAATGGCTAAGATCAACCTTTGTCCCTCTTCCCAAGCCATACCTTAAAAATATTCCTCAAAATAATTCACAATAGAATTTACAGAAAATTGGAAGAAGATATCGGAAAAACTCAGTTTGGATTCCGGGAGGGATATGGAACTCGCGAAGTATTATTTGCCTTTAACATCTTGACACAAAGGTGTTTGGATGTGAATCAAGATGTATTTGCTTGTTTCACTGATTACAACAAGGCGTTTGATAACGTCAAGCATGACCAACTTTTAGAGATCTTGGAAGCTAAACAACAAATGAAATTCAAATTAAAAAATGAGTTAGACAAGGATGTGTGCTGTCACCAATGCTATTTAATCTCTATTCGGAAGAAATTATGAGGAAAGCATTGGAGGAAGAAGAGATTGGGATAAAAGTTAACGGCCAACCAATTAATAATATTCGATACGCAGATGATACGGTTTTAATGGCGGAGACAGTAGAAGACCTGCAAGCCATTTTAAACAAGGTAGTCACAGCTAGTGAAGAGAAAGGGTTAACAATGAACGTCAAGAAGACGAAATTCATGATCATTTCAAAAAAACAAACATTGAATGCAAACCTGTACATTCACAATAACGAAATCAAACGGGTGCATAAATATAAATATTTGGGAACAAGCGTTAATAACAAAAATGATATCATAGAAGAAATAAAAACTAGAATTGGAAAGGCTCGAGCTGTGTAGCTCGATATAACGAGCTACACAGCTCAACAATAACAAATAACAATAACAAATAATAAATAGTGTAGTTTTTCGAAGAATGAATAAAGAATGGGAGCTGTTGATCACCATCAAGAGAAGAAAGTTGGAATATCTTGGTCATGTGATGAGAGAGAAAAAGTACCGATTGCTCCAGTTAATTATCCAAGGCGATATCGAGACGACGTATATCTTTGCTGCGCAATTTAAGAGACTGGTTCCAGTGCACATCTAACTAATTATTTAGAGCAACAGGTTCAAAGATACGAATAGCAATGATGATTGCCAAACTCCGTTGCGGAGAGGGCACTTGAAGAGGAAGAAGAAGATGGTTGCTAGTCCTTAGACGAAATGTCTGTGAGTTGCTATCCACAAGTCCTCACAGACACTTCGTCTAAGGACTAGCAACCCCCAGTGGAGTCTTACGATGCCATGTAATCAATTCCTTTTGTAACTTAAATATCAAAGTTTATAATTTAAAAAAATGTAACTCAAAGTTAATCTAACAACATTTAAAGAATTTTTGTCCATATATTTAGTGGTTTCATTACCACAAATAAACAACTTAATAAAAATGTACAGAAAGTTCTGAAAATACGAAACCCCGAAGAACAGAAAAGTTTAAATAAATTTTAATTATTAGAGGGTGAATATACGGAGCGCGAAGAATTCTACAACAAATATTCACAATAATTAAAGGTCGATTCAAACACATCAGTCACGTCTCGTCACAGTCCCGGCGCCGAACCGAACAATCCGTCATTCAAAATATTCTTTATTAGAAATAGGCCGCCGGCATTCACATTCATCAGTTGACGAACAGTTTCCCAGCAGTCAGGTTTCGACACGTCTATCGCCCGGCCGATTTTATAATCTCCCCGACGAATTTTTTGGTTCTGCCGGGAACATGACGGGCGGTACAAGTGAACAAAATAAAATTATTGACGAGCAATTAATAGAATCTGTGAGAAAATATAATGTTTTATATTATTTGTCGCATGTAAAATATGTACATGGACATTCATTTAAAAAATAGGATAAAGAAAAAGAAAGAAAAGAAAAACAGGAAAGTAATTTTTCGACATCCTAAAATATTGATGAAATTTTACATCATCATGAAGCAGTTCTTTATATAGTGTCACGTATTCTCCTTCGGTATCCCTTTTTTCTATGCGTCATTGCTTGGTTTGCTTCCGCTTGTTCTTCTTCCTCGTCCAAACATATAGCAATTATTGCTAATTCTTCATCCAAGAAACTTTTCATCTTTTCAACAGATTGGTCGCCGAAGACTGATGCATTTCGGGTGTGTGCGAATAGACGAACGAATAGATCTGTGACCAGACGGGACCGGTTCGGCGCCGGGACTGTGACGGGACTGATGACCTTAAGGTCGATTCAAACACACCAGTCACGTCTCGTCACAGTCCCGGTGCCGAACCGAACAATCCGTCATACAAAATATTCTTTAATAGAAATATGCCACCGGCATTCACATTCATCAGTTGACGAACAGTTTCCCAGCAATCAGGTTTTGACACGTCTATCGCCCGGCCGATTTTATAATCTCAGCGACGAATTTTTTGATTTTGCCGGGAACATGACGGGTGGTACAAGTGAACAAAATAAAATTATTGACGAACAATTAATAGAATGTTTGAGAAAATATAATGCAAAATACATGGACATAAATTTAAAAAATAATATTTGGCAGGAAAGCAATTTTTCGACATTCTAAAATATTAATAAAATTTTACATCATTATGTAGCAGTTCTTTATACAGTGTCACGTATTCTTCTTCGGTATCCCTTTTTTTCTATGCGTCATGGATCCATTTCCGTCTTTTTGCTTGGTTTGCTTCCGCTTCTTCTCCTTCCTCGTACAAACATATAGCAATTATTGCTAATTCTTCATCCGAGAAACTTTCCATCTTTTCAACAGATTGGTCGCCGAAGACTGATGCATTCCGGGTGTGTGCGAATAGACGAACGAATAGTTCTGTTACCAGATGGGACCGGTTCGGCGCCGGGACTGAGACGGGACTGATGTGTTTGAATCGACCTTTGCGCTACCTAGCAGTAGCGCAAAAGATCATTGGTGATAATCAACAGGTAGCATATAAAATATAGAGGGCGATAAAGCTAGTGAGCGCTCTAAGAATTCATATACAGGGCATTGTATTGAGCTTAAACATATTGTTACCAAAATTTGATAGTAATTATAATAATTGGTTAGATTTTGCAGTTCTTTTTGAATCTTTGGTTAGCAGAAATGAGTACTTAGTTAGACAATATAAGGCGTTTTCATTATTTATGAAGTTCATTATAGGGCGTTGCAGCGCAGGTAATACGGACATTAGAGTTTACCTCGAAAAAATATGCAATTGCGTGTAAATTAATCAGGGAAAGGTACGATAATAAGAGATAATGGCATTATGCATTATTTAATATAGAGCCAATACATAAAGAGTCGTCTAATAGATTGCATCAATTAGTTGACATTTTTTCGAAGCATTTATACGCGTTAAAGCAGCTAGGGCTACCTACGGATTCGTGGGACGTACTCCTTATTCATATTATTTCTTATAAGTTCGACACATTGACTTAAGGCTGGTCGGATAATAGCAAAACACATAATGAAATTCCTAGTTTGAGGATTTCAAAATATTTTTAGAATCAAGGACGGACCTCTTAGAATCTCTTGAGATAAATCAAGCTGAAAAGCAAAATACACAAAAAAAATTTCTCAGGCGGGCGCATATTCACGGAATACGAAATATTTACAAAATATTCGCGGTCTATACTCATCACAAGGAACTTTAAACAAAGCAGACAATACACTGTGTTGCCCTTTTTGCAAAAGGGAATACACCATTTATCAATGCGGCGAATTTCTAAAATTTTCATCTAGGGAAAAATTTGATAAAGAAAAGTCAATCTTTGCACGAATTGTCTTAAGCCTGGACATTTCTATAAGCGGTGCAACCAGTCAACATGCAAGAAATGCGCGTCAAAACATCATACGTTATTGCATCCAGGTACGTCAAGCGAGCAAAACACAGCTTCAGTTCAGCAACTGGTAGAAAACGCGAGCGATATATAATCTGTAGATAACATACAAGGTACCTATTTTAAATACTACCAACTTGTCAGTTTCGGCAGTTAGTGCTACAGATCAAACTATACTATCCATAGTATTAGTTAATATTTTTGACGGCCAAGGCAAGGCATACATAGTACGAGCTTTGTTAGATTGCGGGTCACAAAGCTCATTCATAACCGAAAATTTATGAGATAAACTTTCTTAAATAAAGAGTAAAAAAGACAAGCGCGAACCTATCAGTCATGGGCATAAATAATATTGCATCTCCCGTTCGATACAAATGTGAAATAAATATACAGTCTCGTAGCGATATAAGTTTTCATACAAATTTAAATGGTTTCGTAATACCAGAAATTACGGGGTGCGTACCGGCATCTGAAATTACCATTAGCGATTTGCAGATACCTAAATACTTAAAATTAGTGGATAGTCATTTATATAAACCACAAAAAATCGAATTGTTGATAGGAAGTGATCTATTTTGGCGAATACTTGGTACAAACAGAATTAGTTTAGGTAAAAATAAACCATTCATGCAAGAAACAATGTTCGGCTGAATCATAGCAGAGCCGTATACCTACCAGCCAAAACAACGCATCAGAAAAGCAAATAACTAAGCGTAATTTTACGAACACTATCGAAGTTACAGAACAGTTAGGTAAGTTCTGGGAACTTGAAGAGGTTTTCAATGAAAAACCTGCACTCTCGGGCGAAGAAATTTCTTGCAAAAAATATTTCGAGAATTGAAGTCTGTTTGAAAATAGCACATGTCCTGAACTTAGTACATATAATAAACACATAAAAAATTATAATTTAATATCACCCTGAAAGTACAATCATCATCCTCAGAATTTTCAACAAAAGCATGGCTATTTATCTACAAGATAGAGGCCAAGTAAGCTAAGCCACGCGTCAAATTTGGCAAACAAAAGGCACAAAACAGCTATAGAGCCGCAAAGGCATAGCACACTACCACCTTTATCTATGCGCAAAGGGTGCTACGAATACAATAGCATTGTTTAAAAAAGAATTATATTTTAAACAATGACAATAGTGTCACAAATGCATACTTTTAATTTTATAAAGTGTAACGGAAATGGTAGGTATATATTTATCAAATAGTATGAATATTTCTGGATTTTAAAATCTCAAGCCAAACTAATAAGGTTTGAACTTAACTGTAATTGTTTTTAAAAAGTTATTTAAGTTATTTGAAGTTTAATGATAAAAATAGTTTTGAATTAATCTTTTATCAAAATTCAAAAAGCATTTTCTTTTTTACACTTCATTTATATTCTAAATGCTTCTATAAAGATGTTTAAGTTTAGTTAATAAAAATATATGTAAATTAACTATTACCGACAGTCTGATTTTTACAAAATTATTGTTAATTTTTGTAAAATTCTTAAAAATTCATTGTTTCGACAGAAAAACTTCAAGATCCTCTCACTATTATCATTATAATTTTCAAGTTGAAATAAAAATCAATAATGGGTAAAACACACACTTTATTTACACTGAAGAAAAACGAAAATAATACATCAACGTTATAAATATTATAAAGACAAATCTTCATAAAAAAGTCGTAGTACCTATTTCCGAGTTAAATCCAAAACATTTTCTTATACAGGGCTAAAATAGAAAACATTCGATAAATATAATACTGTATTAACATTGTTTCATACCAAGACCGCAATGAGAAAAATAATCACAAATTAGCCACAAATTCATGTTAATTGAAAAATCATGCAATTTTACTCACTTATACACACTTTACCCTACATGATTTATCATGTGATTTGTCATATGATTTGGTCATAAGTGAAATTTACATGTTTACACTGTGTAATTTGTCATATGATTTTGTCATAAGCACTGTCATGCGGCTCGTCATAGCTTGTCACAGGAGAATAGGACGGTGCCTATTCCGCATGATAAAATCATATGATTTTCGGTAATAATACGGGTAACACCAACATATTTAAATATCGCGCCTTATTCTTATGTCAATTCAGTAACATTCCCTTACCCAGAGACAACATTCTTTATTTATTTATTTATTTTTTGTTTGTTGCTTTGATATTGAACCTATATCTAATGTGTGCTATTGTGTCGTATTTTTCTTTTATTATTTATTTAGTTTATTTTATTCTTAGTTTAGTGTTTTATAGTCTTCTTAGTCATAATTTTAGTTCAGTTTCTTTATTAATTATTTTTAATTTGGTATAATATCAACACTAAATTTGATATACCCTGTCCACGATTTCTTTGTAAGAGCCACCTGCAAGCCCAAAGGCGTCTGATCTTTTTCTTCTTACTGCTGTACGCTGTACGCAGTTGTTGCCGGCGTATTATTATTAAAAGTCGGGAAGCAAATGCAATCAAAGATTTATTTTCCATTATAATGGTTTCAAAATCTAATAGTTGATACCTATACTGTGTCTAATATCTCTATGACCATAAACAAAAAGAAAAATCAATAAAACCTCACTCACTGTCACTCATATCATAAGTCATAACTTATCATCATGCAATGTAAACACGATTTTTTAAAACATCGTGGAAACGAGGAATCATAACAAATCTCACATGATATTGTCATATGATAAAATCATGTAGTGTAAAGTCTACTTTATACACACTTTACACTACATGATTTATCATGTGATTTGTCATATGATTTGGTCATAAAGTGAAATTTACATGTTTACACTGTGTGATTTGCCATATATGATTTTGTCATAAGCACTGTCATGCGGCTCGTCATAGCTTGTCACAGGTGAATAGGACGGTACCTATTCCGCATGATAAAATCATATGATTTTCGGTAATAATAGGGGTAACACCAACATATTTAAATATCGCGCCTTATTCTTATGTCAATTCAGCAACATTCCCTTACCGACCGAGAGACAACATTCTTTATTATTTATTTATTGTTTGTTGCATTGATATCACAGACCATACATACTCAGATCATACATACAGAGTATGTACGGTTTGTGATTGATATTGAATCTATTATCTAATATGTGCTATTGTGTAGTACTTTTCTTTTTTTATTTATTTAGTTTTTAGATTTCTTCGTAAGAGCCACCTGCGAGCCCAAAGGCGTCTGATATTTTTCTTCTTACTGCTGTACGCTGTACGCAGTTGTTGCCGGCGTATTATTATTAAAAGTCGAGAAGCCAATGCAATCAAAGATTTATTTTTCATTATAATGGTTTCAAAATCTAATAGTTGATACCTATACTGTGTCTAATATCTCTATGACCATAAACAAAAAGAAAAATCAATAAAACCTCACTCATTGTCACTCATATCATAAGTCATAACTTATCATGCAGTGTAAACACGATTTTTTAAAACATCATAGAAACGAGGAATCATAATAAATCTCATATGATAAAATCATGTAGTGTAAAGTCTACTTTAGTCAATGAAGCTTTACAAAATTATTTTCAGTGCAAAAATAAGCAGTAGGTACCTAGTATTAATATACATACTAATAAAACTTAATATGAGACTATAAAGAAACATTTCTTTTAAAATATTTGACATTTTAAAAAGGCTTGTATTAACTTCTTTAACATCCCTTTTCAATGTTTTATCGGAACGATAACTCGGTATACATCCCGGTATGAAACAAATTCTACTGGTGTAACCTTTCTTGGCACTTGGCACTCATATTTAAATAATATTAACCATCAAATGGCAGTGCCAATATTAGCACCCTTCTCTATACCAGCGGCGCACTAGATACAAACCAATTGTTGTGATTTTATTTAATTTATAATTTATTTATTAAAAGGTTCTTATTTTAATTTATTAAAAAGCACGATAATTTATATCAGTTTATTTAAACCACTAATAATACATAATTTATTTTATACGAACGCTACAATTAAAATCGCGGGCGCGGGTAGTCAGATATTAACTAACTGTCCCTTTCATGAAAGCTCCGTTATTATATAAAAATACAGCCGGTCGAGAATTCAGCCTGACTATACTAGAAGGTCAATCCGGGTCATCGTTTCGACCGTTTTCTGGAAGGTACCGTTCAGGTAGATTTCTGCCAGCTAATCGAAGGGTCTCGTAAAATCTAAAACATATATGTGAATAAACAAGATGTTTACAGGTTTTTAATATGACTCATATTTTTACGTAACACAATCAAACAGGTAACAATAGTGTAGGTTTTATTATACACAAATTCCAAGGTCGCCCAATCTCCATCCTTCTCCTGTTCTATAGGTCTTCATAGTTATAACAATAGCTCATAATTAAGAATAATCTTTTTTGAAAACGATTTTCGGAATGAAAATCGAAACGTTAAAAAATGTTAAATGTAATTTTGATTAAGTACAATGATTTGTAATTTAATCCTATATAAATACAATATTTAACTTAAACATGCCCGTTTAGAACATCTTTAAAACAAATGAAGTGGACCTATCAGATTTATTACATTATTTTGTGTGAACTTTTTGTTTTTCTTTCTGTCTATTCTAAATTGTATTCTTAGTTATTTCTCAATATTATGTCTTGGTAGTTTATAAATTTTATTGTCGTTTAACTTTGTTTCCAACATATTGTTTTCATAAGATAAATTTATATTTTTTCAGTCTTTTTTTCTAAGAAGTTGAATATTTAGGTTAATACTGTTTATGTATTGAGACTCTACATTGTTAATGACCTAGATTCCAATTTATTGTTTTTTATGATAAGTTTTAAAATTAGATATAAATGACTAGAGTGCAAACATATATTTTATAGATAACATAATATGAAACTATACCCAGAACTAAAATTCGCTGTGCCAAAATTAGTCCAGTCGTCAGAGAACAAGCTGAATTTTGCTGAGAATGTCAATTTTTGCTTCCCCTAAAACGACCCCATGTATGGGGAGAAACGGAAAAAATCGATTTACAAAGAACCTGTAAGCCGTAGAAAAAAATGTTTTAAATAAAAAATGTAGCTGAGACAATTCTTAACAAAAATGTTTATTAGCACTTTTTGCCATTGAACTTAAATGAACCATTGTCTCATAAATAACGCTTGAACCGACCACGATTTTTAATGTCACGCGCGCGAAATCAATTTAAAATAAAATTTGTATTACTCGACGGTAAAAATTCGATATCTTTTGATCAGAGTGTCCTATCGACAATCAAAATGGGCAAAATGTTATAAAGGTATTAAATAAATAAACGTTAGGCGATTTTTGTTCCATTTTTTAGGATTCTCATAAGGTTAATTAAATTTATCACTTTCATTGACCGGTGGTAGTGAAATTTCCGTTTTTAGAGACAAATCTTGAAGACCTGTAATATAAAATTTTAATTTTGAGTTTTGATAACAAATATGAGGCATGAAAACTTTTAAATACCTTGGCACCACAATCAATGACTAATCGGATCCACAACAAGAGATAAAAACCTGAATACAAATGACAAGACAAGCTTTTGTGAAATTCAGACCGCTCCTATGTAATCAAAACCTAAATTTCGAAATACGCTACAGAATGGTCAAGTGCTACATATGGTAAATCTTGCTTTATGGCATGGAAACGTGGACTTTGAAAAAAACATCTATCAACAAACTTGAAGCATTTGAAATGTGGTCATTGAGAAGAATGATGCGCATACCTTGGGTGGATAGAGTTCGAAACGATGACGTCCTTAAGAGAACCGGCGTGGAAAGAGAACTCTTTGAATTAATTAAAAAACGCAAGATTGGTTACCTTGGGCACATATTGAGAGGAGCAAAATATGAAATACCACAGATAATCCTACAAGGGAAGATCGAAGGTAGGAGAGGAGCCGGCCGCAAACAATTATCCGCAAACAATTATCCTGGTTAAGGAATATTAAAGAATGGACAGGAATACACAATACAGGCGAGCTGTGTCACGCCGCCAAGAACAGAATTCTAGTAATGAGATAGTCGCCTACGCACTTTGGTGTATGGCATGTTAAGAAGAAGATGAGGCATTTGAAATATGCCGAAAAAACGCATAATTTAAACTTTTACATAACCAGTACAAGCGATTGCACATTATGGGGACTGACTGCACGAAAACGGTATTGGGTAGAGTTTGTAGCTGAAGTTATGTAATTTTGAAAAACGTACTTGTGTAATTAAAAAGTAGCAGTTTTAAATGTTTTAGATCGTGTCTAACATGAAAATTTAAATTCAGTGTTTTTTAGGCATATTTCAAATGCCTAGTAGTATATTACTAAAAACGATCTAAAACGTTTAAATCTACTTTTTTTTCGATTGCACAAGTACGTTTTTCTAAACTACACTACTTTAGCTGTAAATTTCATGTAATGTCGTCTTCGTGGAAGTATTTTCCGTGACCTTCAATTGTGTGTAATGTGAAAGTTTAAATTCATCGTTTTTAGGTATATTCCAAATGCCTCATATTTGTTACCAAAAATTAAAACCGATATTTGATGCCATAGGTTTTGAAAATTGGGTTTTAACAATGGAAATTCCATAGTGGCCGGTTAATGGAAAAGTGCTAAATTTTAATGATCTCATGAGAATCGTAAAAAATGGCAATAGGACACTCTGATCAAAAGATATCGAATTTTTACCATCAAATTGATTAAACAAAAAGTGCTAATAAACATTCTTATTCGAAATTGCCTCAGCCACATTTTTTATTTAAAATATTTTTTTATACAACGCAGAGATTATTGGTAAATCGATTTTTTCCGTTTTTTCTTTTACGAGAGGTAGTGATTTTAGGGGGAAGCCGGGGGGTTCAATGGTATTTTCGTCTCTGTCCACTGGAGTATAAATAAATTAATTTATTTATAACAAAACTAAAGCATCTTCGGCATTTGATAATACGGTTTTTAGATGGGTCTATTCGAGTTACCGATATTGATATTTGAAATTAAATTTGCTGCAACATAATTTTTTTGGTATTTGTCACGCGCAATACCGATGGTTTTTATTATTATAATATATTAGGTTATAAATATCCTGTTATAAATATCTTAAAGATATGAAAATTTTTATCGAGAAAGAGCTCCGAAAAAAAAAAGATAATAGTTTAAAGATTATAATCTTATTGTTTATAACTTGGTAAGGAAACCTGATAGTGGACGAAGACCAAATATGTGAAAGATTGAAAGCATATTTCGAAGAGCTACTAAATGATGGAATGACTACTGAAGAAAATTATAATGTTCCTAAACCCCAAATAGTAGTACAAAAAATACCAAAGCCCACAAGAGATTGAAGAAATAATAAAAGATATGAAAAATAAAAAAGGCCCAGGAGAGAGCGGCATTTTGGCAGAGAAATTAAAATATGGAGGAGAGGTTTTAATAAACCAACTTCATAAGCTAATAGTAGAACTGTGAGATGACGAAGAAACGCCCCAAGAATGGAACAAGTCCATTATAATGCCTATACATAAAAAGGAAGATGAAACTATATGTGCAAACTATAGAGGAATATCCTTGTTAGGGGTAATATACAAAATGCTCGCCATACTTATAAAAATCGATTAGAATTATATGTGGAGAAGAATCCAGGGGAATACCAGAGAGAATTTCGCAACTGAAGATCAACAACCGATCAAATGTTTATGCTAAAAGAAATCCTGATCAATTGCTATGAATACAACATTTCAGCACAAGCACATTTCATTGATCACAACGCCACCTACGATATTATAGACAGAAACAAATTAATAGAAACGCTAAAAGAATTCCAAGTGCCAGAAAAAATAGTAAGATTAGTAAAAATGACAATTAGAAAAACCATTTGTCCTGTGAAATTCAACGGTACAGTATCATAAGAATTCGAAGGAAAAAAAGGTTTCGCCAAGGAGACCCACTGTCTACCCTGCTATTCAATATAGTTCTAGAAAAAGTTGTAAGGGTTAGTGGGACAAAAGAATTGGCAAGTATAGCAAAAAGCCTGATTCGGGAAGCTCTAAAATGTGACTAAAGGTTATTAATAAATCCAAGTACCTACATGGAAATCTCGAGCAAAAAAGAAATAAATACCAGGAGCTCCTTTAAATTGGAGGTGGAGGATGGATCAGTTGTAGAATTCGAGAAGGTGGATGAATATACATATGTACTTAGGTCCCCTTATTGATCAGACATATAAGGAAGAAACTAAAATCAACCTGAGACTGACCAAGAGCAACAGATGTGCTGGGGCCATGAACAAAGTAATTAAGGCCAAATATATATCTTGTAATACAAAAGTAAGAGTATACAAAACTATAATTAGACCCACAACCCTATACAAACCATACAGAACAGATTGGAAGCATGGGAAAGAAAGAGACGAACTAATTCAGAAGTGTACCAATTGTATGCTAACCCTGCAATAAAAAAAGTAGTGAAAAAACGAAGACTAGAATGGCTCGGACATCTAGAAAGAATGCAAGGTAATAGACAAGTTAAGAATATTGGTTGGAGAGTACCTAAGGGCAAAAAAGAGAGGAAGACCAAGAAAGAAATGAAGAGATGTAGTGATGAAAAATGTTAGAGAGATGGGAATCAGAAATTGAAAGCTGACCGCTAAGAACAGAAAACGATGGAAATTATCCATCCAGCAATGTGCCTAAAAGGCGTGTTAACGTACATAGATACGTACTTTGTTAATTATTATACCAAACAATATATTTATTTCTTAATTTACTGTTGTACTTTTGAACTACCTTACATGCGCCATCTTCCCCACCAGGAGACGCCATCATATCATCAGTGAAGGGAAAGATGACACCAATTATTTTTTTAGGTGGTGTAAAATATCTTGCACTAAAATGAATTTAAAATAGGTCCACCAAATGATTACAGAAATGTACTTTGCTACAACGCTATGATAGTCAAAAAAACTTAATTTATTTTTACTCATACTTAAACAGAAAATTGCTTAGGTACGTCATCTTCGATATCCTCCACTTAAACTGGGTAGCAAATGATATATAAATGTATACCTGCCAGTGGCGCACCTAGAATTTCCTTATGGAGGAGGTTTTGGTTGGGCACCGAAATTTTTTTAGGCTACGTTACCTCTATTTTGAGTCCTTTAAATTTGTTAGTAACAGCACAGAATAATAAACAATTGTTATTTATTCTGTGGTAACAGTGTCGGAGTAGTGCCCTGGGTGGGCAGGGGGAGTTAACCCCCAAAACCTCCCTGGGTGCTCGACTGATAACTGATTATATGCTTGAAAACCCAAAACCTCCCTGGGTGCTCCACTGATAACTGATTATATGCTTGAAAACTAAAATCTGTATTTAAACTATGTTTTGCTACAATAGCTCACAACAACAATCTGCGTATAAAATACAACGACAAAATCGCCAGGTATCGAGATCTTGAAAGATAATTACGAAAACAATGGAAAATAGAAAGTGTCCAGGCAATAAATATAATTCTCTTAATTGTTTAATTCCGAAGAACCTCCTAGAGAACATCAAAGAGCTTGGTCTTAGTGAACATCTAAAGACCATGCACAAAGTTATTCTACACAATAATTTTGATCAATCCTTTTGATACCCTAGGTATATTGAATGACTGAATATTTTCCCATAGAGAAAGTATAGCCGTATGACCTAAATATGGACAATCCGTCAAAATACTTTAAAAGCAAAAAGTTATCACTTAATTATTTTACCGTTTTATTGGTTGCCTACATCTAGGTGACATAATTATTGAACTACACCAAACAGCCGCAGTGCCTCTTCTGAAAGAGCACGTCTCAATAACCCTCATAGAAAGAAAGATAGAGTTAGAGACGATATAAAGTTTTTAAAAATTATTTAAACAATGTAAAAAAACAACTTTATTAGTATCTTATTAAAAATAACTTTAATAATTATACAATTTAAATAGGTACCAAATAAAATCAAATGATCTATTTTTAAAGTCCAGATGCAATGGGGATGAAAATTAGGGGTGAAAAAACGAACACTGCACATTCGAACAAAGTAATAGTGGTGTATTCATAAACATGGCGTTTAATTTTTGGCGTCCGCCTTTTCATCAAATATTCAACTGACCCAGAAACCCCTTAGCCAAATTATAAATTATAAGCGCATCATTAAAGAAGGTAATATTTATTTGTTATGGTAAATTTTCTTTAATACGATTTATTCAGTAAAATGCATACATTGTCAAATTTTTAGGTCATCATAAACAATTTTTTAAGTAGGTCCTTCCCTATTCAGCACCAGTAGCAACATAACTTTATATGTTGACAGGAAACAATAATAAAAATAATTGTATGATATGTAATATTAATATCTATATTTGATTATTTTATTAGACATAACACTGTTCCACGTTTCTGAGATGGTAAGATGATACTTTTAATCAGAATGTTTAAAAGGTATCACTATAAACATTATTATTTTAATCAAAAGTATATCATAGTCACTTTAGAAGGATGTCTATTTTAAATCAATAGAAATATGAACAAACAGGTCAGTTTAGTTTAAAAGTTTTGGTTCATTATCAGTTAAAAACTTATCTTACCATAAATAACAGTTTTACAATGTTCATTTTGTTGATGAATATACAGACTTTTATTCAGTAAAGAATAATATGTCTTGTAACTTTTTGCATTATATATGAGAATATTGCAGAAGTATTGGATAAATACTGCTTTTGATTAAAAATATCTTTTTTATAAGGGTATTACAAATATCTTTTTTATGGTCTGTCTGAATTTCTTTTGCATCTTTGATTGTAATTGAGTAGTTTTTCCTTTTCCTTCATGCACACATGTTGTCTTATTTATATTTACAATCAGCTATCTTGTATTTTGTAGAGCTTCTTCAGGAGCAGGGAAAATCTGTTGATCATAGTAACTTGGTACTTGATGTACCTAGAAGCAGCAAAGTAAACCCCCTGCTTCTGATCAAGCTACAATGGTAGTAAAATTTTAAGATGGATCTACATAGGGTAATCCAAAAGGACAGTTATCTTGTAAATTGTAGAGTACATATATATTAGATTAAATATGTATATCTTCAATTGTTATTAGATCCCTTCTTGTGCTGTCCTTCTCACCTCATGCTTGTAAGGATTTATCCAATCCTCACTTGACATGTAGATGAATCATGGTGCCGCCATAGATTTACAAAATTTAATTGTTGCCTCTTTTCTCATTTTGTTAATGTTATCACATATTGCTTAGAATTTTTTATTTTGTCTTGTGTCTCATTTCAAGTAGGTACAGAAAATACAAGGATTTTATTTTACAGAGTTTAAGTAATATTTGAACAAAATTGACAGAAATGTTGTAAAATTATACACTCAGGTGTATAATAGAAAACAGCTGCTTAAAATGTTAACAAACCTTGATCTTAAATTGCCTTTTTATTTATGGCCATATTTCAATTTTATTTATATACATTTATATGGGGAACATGGTTCAATGTGGTATGTGGTTCAATACAATAACCACAAATCTTTTCAGGGCAGAAGTTTGCAAAATACAGATTGCTGTGATCGTTGCTAACATCTGAAACGGAGAGGCACTACAAGAAGAAGATATGAGGAACACCGAAATTATGTTTCTACCATCTATATTTAAGACAGGCACCCTCTGATTTACCTTCCGATAGGCAAGTGTATGTGATACATACAGTCACCTACAGTTCCACTCTTCTATTTGTAAATTTGAGGGAGTGATGGCTCATACTTTTATCTATTTGTCTATTTTAGTTGTCTAGATCTAATAATAATCTATTGTCAAATTTTGTCGCTTGATGTCAGTGTATTCAAGTTGTTATAATCGCTATCGTATGTGGTACATATGCTGGACCTTTCATGTAATGTTTTACTTTTATTGTTTCAAACAATAATATTACAGTATATTGTAAATTGGGGAACTGTCTCTTGCCCTCTTTACAACGCTATTATAACTTCAATTAGGTATTCCATAACACACCTGGAAGAATGTAGTTCCACATTGTTTTAAAAGAGTATAAAGTAGTTGTCTACTATAAAGTGTGAATATGGTACAACTTATTTGGATAAAATATTATTATTGTATTTTAAACAGCTTAATATGAGTTTCCTTTCATAATCTGGCCCATACTATTAGCAATTCTCTCCCATGACAGTGAATAAATAGATCTGTTCCTTTACTTTTTAGTTAACACATTTGAGTGTAGGTTACACTGGCTCGTGTCAAACAAAAATCATGGCTATGTCACTAAACAAAGGAATGTTACTAGTGTAGTTAACCCTCGAGTTGTGGTTCAAGGGTTCGAGTTAGGTTATTTTACTACTTGTTTATCTTTAGATTTTTTTGTTTTGTTTTCTTCTACTTTCGATTTTTCTTCTTTAAATTTAAATAAACTTAATTATAATTAAGTAGGTATCTTTAAAAAAAATTATAAAACTGAGTGATGAAATAAAATTATCAACTCAATTTAAAAGAGACAACAAAATAAAAAATTTACCTAATTGAAATTTGCAGGTTATTTAGTTTTTAAAATAACTAAAAGCTTTTTAAATTTAAGTTAAACTAAAAAGAAAAAGATAATTTTTTGTAAATAAACACATCTGACAGCTGAACCGTTGCCAAACTTAGTTGGATGATACTGCACTAAAGGAGTATAACCAGTGTAGGTAATCACCCTTTCAAAATCAGGTGTAGATTTATCAACACTGGTGTTACACTTTTTGAAGCGAAGCTTTATATAAACTAGAGTTGTGTTACTTTTTTCTCTACAGTAAAATGCTGAGGCTTGCGTCACGGAACGAGCGCCATAAAAGATCACACACACGCCACATAATAGAATAGCAATTCTTGACATTAATTAATTCACCACTCTCGATAAATTCGTTTCTAGTCATCATATATTTACTCTAAGCAGGTTTAAATTAAAAACTGCATGAAAAATAACTTACAAAATATAGCCATTAAATGAGAAGTACAAATGTAAAAGAATATCTGTCACTAAAAGATCCTATTCGTCATGATTGTCAAAATTTATTACAAGCCATAAATGTCATCTGATTAATAACATTGAATCATCTGATTAAATTTTTATAATTCTCGTTTTAAAATAATTTCATATAAATACAATTATTATTTTTAAACATATTATTTAGTTTATATAAAAATTAAATTTACTCTCAAATGATATTTATATTTTATTATTAATATATGGTCTGAATTTGTCAGGTTTGTCATAAGTAAACAACAGATAAGATTTGTTAATACATGAACAAGTGGCGTTAGAAGCAAACAATTGATTGAATTTGTTTGAAATATAAAATTACTTTATTGGACTTTAAATATATTATTTAAATTTTAAAAATATTTTTTAATATAACTTTTTATTATATAGTTATTTTGAAACATATTATTTAGTGTATATATTAATTAAATTTACTGTCAAATGATATTTATTTATATTTTCATATAAATATAAAAACAATGTTGGATTTTGGCAATTATCAGTTTGACTATTGTATTAATGTGTGATAAAAAGAGTTATTAGTAAAATATTTTCATATTTTATAGTCACAGCGGAAGAGTCCATTTGTGTAACTAACGAGGGATGGCCGTTAGGTATACAAAATGTCAAAACTGACCATAATTTGTTATTTTGCATTAACAAATGCAATAAAGCATGGAAAACGGTGAACACCTACAAAAGGTATACACCTACAAAACTGCTGCTGAACAGAAGTTTGATTGAGAATATTATGAAATTGTAAAGAGAATAGTAAACACAGCAATTTTGTTGATTAATATAAAGCTTAGGAACATGCAAAGGAATGACTTAGTGTAGCACTTCTACACTTTTTAAGAACTAGTGCTACACCAGAAAACAAAGCAACATACGTAATATTTCACTCAATCATATCCAAACATGCTTCCTGTCATCCAGATAATGAATGCAAAATTGTGGTCCATACATAACCATAATATTTTGCTACTGGGTATCATCTCAATTAAGATATTGTGGAACAAAAGCCAATGTTGCCACCCATTGTTATCTTAGCAACTTTGAAGTACTAACTACTATGGAAGTGTTTCACTCAGTTTAGCTTAACTGACACCTTACCATCCATGTCCTTACTTATTTCTGTGCCCCAAACTTGATAAAATGGATTTTTGGTCTATAATGATGCTAAGTTTTGACTTAATAAACCCATTCCAAACACTAAACCTATCACCAGCATAGAAAGTCTTACATTTTCAACTACTTCCAGAACTTCTTTCATTGCTAACAGTTTTCTAAATTGTTGCTGGATTCTCTGTATAGTAGAACTAATGACATTTAATCTTCTTGCAACATATTACCTAATAATTTCATCCCCTCACAAAAGAGCTAAGGCATAGTCATATCAGTATTGAAAACTATTTTCAGATTGATTAATATTGTGATACAATTGTAATTGTAATACAATAAAAATACACAAGAATATTGTGTACGTTTAGTGGTAAAGGTAAACCTTTAATTTATTCTCAAAATCAATAACAAATTGCAATCAATTCAACAGCTAAAAAAAGTAAATAAAAATAAATAAATATCTTGTGCACGTTTTCTGCCAATTCAAATATTACTTTATATTTTTAAGGAAAACCTTTAATTTATCTTTAAAACTTTTAAATGTCCTACAGTATTTTAATTCATTAGGCAATTCATTGAATTCTTTGAAACCTCTAAATAATAATGAGTTCATTTTAGAAAAGTATACGTCATTTTTATTTCTTGTATGTCTATACGTATTAGGAAAATTAGTAAATTGCTGAAAATAATCGGGCGCCAGTATTGCCATATTGTTTTTAATTTTATAAACCAAAATCAATGCAAAATATTGAAATCTCTGATATACCGATCGTCCCATTCTTAATAAAATACGCATACCAGGATTTTGTAATTTCTAAAGTTGCCCCATTTTATTTAGGTTGAACATATAAGACTGATGCACAATAATCAAAATGAGGTGGGATTATTGAATTATATACAGTAAGCCTAGTTTCTAATGATAAATTTTGCTAGTCTTGTAAAAAAGTATAATTTCTTGCTGATTTTTTTGTGTATATAAAGAAAATGATCTTCCGATGAAAGAGTGGTATCAAGTTGAAATCCTAAGTATTTAATAGTTATTGTTATTTCAATATTTTCGCCATTTATGAATAAATTCATCATCATCACTTACTCGACAACCCTTTTTGGGTCTTGGCCTGTTCCAGGATTCTTCTCCATTCCGAGCTGTTTCGTGCTTTTTTTTCTCCAGTTTTTTATTTTTAAGTTTGTTATATCATTTTCTATTTTTAAGTATCTCAGCTTCGGTCTTCCTCTTGTTCTTTTTCCTACTGGCATCTGTTTGAATATTTTGTTTGGTATTTCGCCTTCTTCCATTCTTTCTACATGTCCTATCCAACGCAGCCGTCCTATTTTAATGAATGTTATACTATCCGGATCCTGGTATATTTTGTATATGTAGTTCAGAGTTGTACCTTTTTCACCATATTCCGTTTTCTTTTGTGCCCTTATATATGT
Source organism: Diabrotica undecimpunctata (assembly GCF_040954645.1). Lineage (NCBI taxonomy): Eukaryota > Metazoa > Arthropoda > Insecta > Coleoptera > Chrysomelidae > Diabrotica > Diabrotica undecimpunctata. The sequence goes on along the minus strand of NC_092803.1, from coordinate 114,357,443 downwards.
GTCGCAAGATTTTTCTTTCGAAGGTGGCTAACAACGTTTCCTCTCTTAGAGTGAGTGTCCAGGTTTCTGAGCCGTATATGAGTACCGGTCTTATTAGGGTTTTATATATTTGGCATTTTGTTTTTCTTGCGACATTGTCTGATCTTAATTGCCTAATTAAGCCATGGTAACATTTATTTGCAATAAATATTCGCCTCTTCACTTCCTCCGCAACGCAGACGTGACTAGGGATTCCAAGTATATAAAGTTTTTTACCCCCTCAATGTTGTATTCTCCTATTGTTATATTTTGTGGCTGCCTTATTTCTGCGTTTTTACTTACCTGCATATATTTTGTTTTGGTCTGATTGATTTTAAGACCACTATTTTGTACAGCTCGGTCTATTTGGTTGTATGCCTCTATCATTTCTCTTCTTGATCTTGCGATTGTGTCAACATCATCTGCAAATGCTAGTATTTGCACGCTTTTATTAATGATTGTTCCTCGTGAATTGACTGTTGTGTCCCTCAGTATTTTCTCGAGTACGATGTTGAACAAGATGCATGATAGAGCATCTCCCTGGCGTAGTCCCTTTTTCACCTCTATTGATTCCTTTAATTCATTTTGTATCCGGATTCTACTTTCTACTTTTAGAGATTCTTTTACCAGTTCTATTAGTTGTGTTGGTATATTAAATTCTTTCATTGCTTTTATTAAGAATTCTCGGTTTATATTGTCATATGCGCTTTCAAAGTCTATGAAGAGATGATATGTGTCGATGTTATATTCACTTGTTTTTTGGTCCAAAAAAAATATCTGGTCTATTGTTGACTTCTGTCTACAGAAGCCACTTTGGTATTTGCCAACTATTTTTTCAGCGTGTGGTCTAAGTCTTTCATAAATGACGTTGAACATTATTTTGTATGCTGCATTCAGCAGCGTGATTCCACGGTAGTTTCCACATTCTAACTGATTTCCTTTTTTATGTAATGGTACAATAATACCGCTGGTAGCTGTTTATTCGACCATATCTTTGTTATCAATTCATGTATTGTTTTTTGTAGTGTGTCTCCTCCTTCCTTCAGTAACTCCGATGCTATTTGATCCGATCCCGGTGCTTTATTGTTCTTTAATTTGTCTACTGCTGCTCTAATCTCGGCTGTTGTTGGTGGAGTCTTTTCTCTGTTGTCTGCTTGGTCTAATGATATGTCAGGGTTCGTCTCTCTCCGATCTCCTTCAAGCTTTTCCGTAAAATTTTCTGTCTATCTACTTAGTATCTCTTGGTGTTCTGTCAATATATTACCTTCCTTATCTCTATACATCGATGTTCTCGTTTTGAAGTGTTTTCTGCTTTTGTTCAGTCTCTGATAAAATTTTCTTGTCTCTGTTGATTTACTTAGTTGTAGTTCTTCAAGTTCTTTGTTCATATATTCTCTCTTTTTTCTTCATTGAGTTTTCTTTTCTTCTTTGCGTAGTTGTTTATATTCTTCCTATGCTTGTCGGGTTCTGTGCCCCTGTTGCATCAGTAAATATGCTCTGTTTTTTTGTCTGTTATAATCTGACATTCTTCGTCAAACCAGTCATTCGTTCTTGTTCTTCTTTCTCTACCTTCTATGCCTAATACTTCTTTAGCTGCCTCTTTTATGATGTCTCTCCATTCTTCCCACTCCTTATTTAGGTTTTCATGTGTTATTCTGTTTTCTATTTGTTGTTTATCTTTTCTTTACACTCTTTATTTTTGTTTGTTTCTTTGAGTCCTTCTACCTTGTATCGTTCATATTTAGAGCCTCTTTCCTTTTTGATGTTTGAAATTCTAGCCCTTACCCTACTTTCGACCAGGTAGTGATCATAATCCGCATTTGTCCCTCTTCTGGTGCGGACGTTTATTATATTCGATTGGTGTCTCAAGTCTACAATGACATGATCTATCATATTTACTGTAAGTCCATCTGGGGATTTCCAGGTACCTTTGTGTATATCTTTGCGAGCGAAGTACGTGCTGGCAATCACCATGTTAAGTGATCTTGCTAGGTTTATTAACCTATTGCCATTGTCATTTGATTGTTCATGGAGACTGTGCCTACTTATTGTTTGTTGGAATTGCTGTTCTTTTCCAACTTTGGCGTTTAGGTCTCTATAGATTATTTTTATATCATTTTTTGGGCATAACTGATATGCAGACTCTAATTCGTCATAAAACTCTTCTTTTTTTCTGTCGGGGCATGCGCATTAATTAGACTGTAGTTAAAGAAACTACCTTTAACTCTTAAAATGCATATTCTTGGACTAATGGCTCTGAAATCTCTTATAGTATGCTTTACTCTTTTGTTTACTACGAATCCTGTGCCCAAGACGTGATTTTTAGGATCGCAGCTGTAGAAAATCGTACGGCTTCTTTTTTCCATTACATTGTTCCCAACCCACCTCATTTCTTGTATGGTAGTTATGTCTATTTTGTATCTGTCTAGTTCATTTAGGAGATTTTGGAGAGCTCCCAATATATATAAGGTTCGAATATTCCATGTCGCAACACTCAAATCGTGTTCCTTTTTCTCGCACAGTCGTCGTCGTTTGATCAGTCCGACTTTTCTTCCTTGAACGTTCATAACTAATAGTTTTTCTAGGAGAAAGTAGTTAACCTTCAGCCCAACCCCCTATTCGTCGGAGGACCAAGACTCCCTTCTTCGTCAGCCCTGACCCCACCTTCCACTGGGGGTTGGTTACCCAATCTCCAGTGGGGTTGCTCAGGTTACCGGCGTGTACCAACTTGGAGGTGAAGATAGGAATTGGGTAGGATAGGTTGGTACATTTAATTTCAACTTGGTTAATGTTAAATAATTATAACGGCGCTTCCAGAATCGTATTCATTTTTTCCACTGCATTTTGTTCAGCATCTGCCCTCGCGTTGCTTTTCCTGGTACGAATCCGCATTGTTCTTCGGCTATCTCTGGAAGTAGAAAGTTCTTTGGCCGTTCATTAATTATATGCAGAAGGACTTTGCTTACATGAGGAATAAGGGCAATAGTTCTGTAATTGCTGCATACGGTTAGTTATCCTTTTTTACGGATAGGGATAAAGGTTGATTCGCACCACTCATCGGGCCATTCACCTGTGATCCATATCATGTTGCACATATCCAGTATTACATCTACGCCAATCTCGCCCATTGATTTTAGAGTCTCTGCTGGTATGCCATCAATCCCTGGGATTTTTTGTTTCTTAGTTGGTTGAGAGCCTTCTCTACTTCTGCTCGTAAAATTATTGGTGCTTCCTCTCCGATTGCATTTTTCTTGACTTATGAGACTGATGCATCTTTTGCATCAGGTGCTAGATTTTTTAGTAAATGCCAATTACACCAATTATTTGATGTCTCTTTGTATTGTCTTTTTATATTTTGTAGATATAAAGGTGGCATCCTTGTATTGTTTTACTGTTCTTATATCTTTTCTATTCTTATTTTTGTGATCCAGTAAAGTTTGAAAACTATTGAGCTGTATACTTAAGTCTAAATAGCAGATATATTTTTTAATGTTATATGCTGTATAAAAGACCTTATTCTCATATATTTCTAGTCTCTTGTGATTACTTTATTTCTGATATTTAAGATTAACCGTAATAGTAGGTACTGTATAGTGGTTTCAGTAACGTAACTTAAGGTTATTTATTATTAAATCATTCTCTATGTCACCCTTGATTTGTTAATATATTATACCAGATTACAATAAATGAAGAATTATAAAAAATTTTTAATTTTAGATTTGAAAGCTGGCTGACTGGTGTGCTGGATTTGGGTCAGGAAGTGAACGAAGGGAAAAACGATGGATTGGTGTGGGGCAGTGCCAAGCTAGTGGTGTAGTGACATGCAGTCTGAGCCTAGCACGAGGTACATCCATTCAGTCTCTGATCTCTTATATACTACTGACGAAATCGAATTTCTACTTGACGACATTAGAGACCTGGAGCCCAAAAATTATAAACCTGAAGATATTCAGGTAGTTTTTGTATATGAGATGACAGATGGAGTAACTTCTTTGATGTGATATTTTAGTGCATGATTATATATCTTACTTAGATCGTATAGAAATATAGTATTTAGAATTATATCAGTTACAAACACAGATACAGAACAATTTTTTGGACAAAAATCGCAGACATTACTGATGAAGTTGATTAACTTCTTAGGTGACTTGTTTCCTAGAGGGCGCTAGACTGACCTCTTCTAGGAATTTTAGTCGTTTGCATAACAGTGCTACGCAGTTGCATAGTATATGTTCTGCCGTTTCTTTTAGCCAGTAACGACTGTCCTCACTATCTGATTTGCCCATTTTTTTGAGATAATATCTCAGAGGGCAGTAACCAGTGACCATTTTTTTATATCTTTTACTCATTTCGAGAAGACGGTTTGTTGCAGTAGGTGACACTTTTATAAGCCTTTTCACTTGCCTTTGTCCTGGTGTGTTAGACCAGTGTAATCTTATTTGATTGAGTTTTCTCCGTTCGGAGTTCCTCTTTGATGTGTCTTTTTAATAGTCCACAGAAGCGTTCTGGACCCTGGAACTGGATTTTAGCCCCTACTTTTGCGAGACTGTCAGTTTCCTCACTTCCTGCAATTCCCTTGTTACCTCGCACTCACATCAAAGTTACTTTGTTGCGATCCGGCAGCCTCTTGAGGGATTGTTTACAGTTACAAACCAACTTTGCCTCACAAGTAATGGAACCTTTAAAGAGGCTTGGTTGTCTGATAAAATAAAGACTTTTGCCCTACGAGTGTCTCAATTGAGACATGCTTGGGCTACATTTTGAGCATAGTTAATATCGGTAATTACAAAACAAATCAAATTTTCAAAATTACATGACAAATTATTCATATAAGTTTTTGCTCCGTTGAAACTTTAATATCATGAGCAACTATTTCTTAGTCATCATATGTGATTTGTCGTTAGGTTTCAATAGTATTATTTCAAGAACCCAATAAGTATATCATGCTTTAAAGATATCCACTTTCTTTTCATCCATCGCATTCTATCCCTAGCTCTAACTCTGTAAATCTATAAATATGTTCCTACTATCACAATATATTTTTGTTTTGTGAATCTTTATTATTAGTTATTTTTTTAATATATATGTCACAAAAGTTTTGCGAAAAATTATAACAAAATGTGATTATAATTGTCATATTTACTTTAGTGTGAATTTCACGTTTGAAACACATTTTAAGCACCTATACGTAAGCATCTTTACGTAATGTCCTATATTTCCTAAAGATGAACGTTTCCCTCAATATTTCCTAAAGATCAATATATCCATGCTAGACGCGGCTTATCCAAAAATTAATTTTAATATTTCATAAGCAGTATAATAGTATTTACTATTAAGAATCCGTACTTTTGCTTTTTATATTTGATTTATGTGTTTTGAATTTAAAATTATTTAAACATTGACATTGGCGCGAACATTTCTGACAGTAAATTTTGATTGACGAGTGGAGCGGACGATATTTTCTTTATGGGAGTTCTCCATGTCGATACATACGGTTACCATCCGTCAATCAAAATCCTAATGTGAGAAATGTTCGTCCCAATACCCACGATAAAACCTCCGCCCAAACATGTCATTATCGACGGTATAAATGAACCGTCCTCTGTTCCAAGTACCAGTAATGCATTGGTTAGTGATCAGTATAGTGGTGTCTGGGGTCTCGGCAGACTGAGACCTCGGAAGCCCTGAATAAGATATCAAAGAAGATGTCGAAAGTTCGGCGCAATGATAGAACATATACTATATTGATTACTATATACGTGAAAGTTAAAGCTCGATACTTAATTACATTTTTTTTTAATATCTGTAATTTTGGATTCAAAACATATTTGTTTAGTTTTATATATAATTTTGTAGTTGTCTTGTATTTTTGTTATACATTTTTCTTTTATATTTTATTTTTTTATTAAATCAGTTGTTAGAAACTGCGTTTGATTTATTTATTTCTTTAATATACTTGACATATAAAGTAGATAATTGTCTTCCCAGAGTGTAGAAATAGTTCTATAGGTATTTCCAAAACTAGTTGATGTAGAAATATATTATCTATACTTTTTTAAGATGATTTAATAAATTTGAAAATAATTATATGAATATATATATTTTTTATGATTAATGTTGATATACTAATGACAATAACCTACATCATATGTCTTCTATTGAATGTTTCAATATACTACACTATACCATACAAGATTTTTCTATTAAATTCGTTTCACCAAATTCAGAGTTAAATTCAAATCCTAAAGTAGATATTATTTTTTCTGACCAGTGACACGCCCCGAAAAAAATCATATTTATTAGGCATTAACTATTTATCAAATGTAATAGTGTCAAAAAAATTCTAAGAAATGGTTCACCCCCTGAATGTTCATGTATTTTTCATGATTTCAATATACAAAGAATTTTAATCCAATGACTCATTAATTTTTATAATTTTGCTTTTTGGCACGTTGTTGAATTAAATTGCGTTTTTTGTGGGATGTGCCACAGTATGTTTTCGAGTCTTATAAAGAAAAATGTCAGTTCCATACCGGTATAAGTTATGGAATTGATATCGAAATCTGAAGATACACAACGCGTGCGTTAAGCTACTGGAATATCTTTACATATAATAGAAAATATCGTTCAACAAAGTAAAATGGGAATGAAAACTTCAATACAGCAAAACGTCAAATAATTCAATTTATTTCACCTATCTTCTTCTTAAAGTGCCCTCTCCTCAATGGAGGTTGGCTACTACAATTTTAAAATCTTCTCTATCTTCAGCTGTTCTTATTAGCTGTTCAAAATTTAGCCCTGTCCATTGTCGGATGTTTCTGAGCCACGATAGTCTTTTCCTTCCTAGGCCTCTCTTTCCCTCGATTTTTCCTTTCACTATAAGTTGGGCATATTGGTACTTATTATTTCTCAGTATGTGGCCTAGGTATGATGTTTTTCTGACTTTTATTTCACCTATAACAGTTGCTAAAAGGAAAGCAATCATCACAGACATGAAAGACTATAACAAACATCAAGCATTTGCAAAATATGTTTGATGAAGTGTGCCAGTGAACTGAAATTGTGAATTGCCTCTACAATTGCAAGATAATTGACATGATTTTTCAAAAGTAAATAGATTTTTGCCTCTTTCACTCCTACAAATTGGCCATTGTGCAACAGTTGCAGCCTGGAGATTAGGCACAACGAATGAACTTCGTATGTCAGATGGAAACCATGATCGAGCAAAATGCGAACCTCATTTTGTTCATAAGTAATGAAGCTCACTTTTATCGTAATGAAAATTAGCGACAGTTCCATTCCGATGTGTGTGGTTCCCACAGGATGGGGCGAATTCCTCCAATAATATAATTTTATCTGACTCATTCATATTGACAATTCAGACATATTATACATTTTAAAGTATAGAATCTAGTTCCATTCGGTCTATTCTTGAAATTTCTTTATTTATAAATGAAGGATAATCATTTTTTAATAAAACAGATGTTAACATCTAAATTACAAATCAAATCACATCAATAAAAAAGGTAATCATTAAATCCGTATACGATAGAGCCGAAATTACTTGTTCTAACGAAAATCGTTCTTAGAGGAAAAACATTTGTTAACATATGTTGTATTAAAAATTATTATCCTTCGTCGTTTATAATTAAAGAATTTTCAGTAATAGAACGAATGGATCAGAACAACTTACAAAGGGATACTACAGTATTCACAAGGAATAATAGGAAAATACATTGGTAAGAAATAGTTTCAACAACAAACACATTGAGATCTATTTTATCTAAAACTAAACCTAACAATGAACAAGAAAGAAAAAAGAATTGTATTTGTAAAATACCTTGTGAATGCGATCATTTTTATTTAGGTAAAACATCAAGACTATTAAATGTTAGTATAAGCGATATTAATGTTATATTAATAACGGAGAGTTTGGTAGATCTCAAATATGTAAGCACGCATTGGAAATGAACATCGTAAAAAGAGGAAAGTCAAAGAAGCGGCTCGAATTATGCTAAATGCAATTATGATAAAACCAATTGCGTCGCAAATTTCTCAGCAGAATGCATTAGGGTCTGGTTACCCATATTAAAAGAGAAAATCCATAAAAAGAAAAAAAAATACCACTAGTGAGACAATAAAATATCGAGGATACATCCTTTATGTTTTTAAGTAACATACATATAAAATCAGAATTTGGTGTTTATTGAGAGTAAACTAAATGTAAGACCAAATACTTACCGTGTCGGGCGGGATAGTATCATGAATTTTTCTCCTCATGATTTACTGTGGAATCACTAAAGTGAGAATTTTACTGTCATCATAGCATGTGGTTGTCTTTTTATAGACTAACCTTATGGTATAATTTTTTCTGACGGGTATTCTCAAGTTAAAGTTAATTTCATGTAATCAAATGAGCTATCTTACCATAAAGTTGTTCCAGGAACGCTACGCAACTCAAAAATATTTTCAATGTCAGTTTAAAGTCGTCTACTTTAAAATGTTAATATATGTCTGAATTGTCAATATGAATGAGTCAGATAAAATTAAATTATTAAAAGAATTTTTCACCAAGTAACAAAAAAATTTGTTTAATTTATTAATGTTTTATATTTTGAGAACGATTTTCGAAGTAGAAGCGGAAACAACAAAATTAAATTTATTTTCAACTTAAATTGTGGCTTATTTCCAACAAAAATAGTAATTGCATTAAGATGCCACAAGAAAATGGCTTCAGAACAGTATACTGTGGAAAATCTGAACTACTGGAGCTCAGAGTTTATCTTTTTAAGACGTAGACCATATTACTGATAGGGGACAGTCTACATAAAGTTGGATAATTTTTACAATTCAGTGGAAACTCACAAATATGTTGTCGAAACGAAAACTTATGTATGTGATACGCTAATAGAAAAATACAGAAGCTGTAACCCAAAAGATGCCTCCTCCTCATTCCTTGAGCCCATGTCAGGGCGTGGTGATACTCTAAATATTACTAGCTTGCTGTCACCATTGGCTGCAATCCTGAGCCATATGGTACTTAAGTTTGGCATATTAGATCTACTAAAACACATATTTAAGATTTTCGTGTAACATTGTCATTGTTAAAATGAAATCAAATGATTGGTTTTTTATTATCAAATTCAAAATTATTTTTAGACTGTCTTACATCATTAAAATAATTATAATCAGTTGGTGACACGTAATTAATAGGAAAAAAGAATAACACCCTTTTATGTCCCCTTTATTTTATAATTTTATAAAATTTAGCATGCAATTAAATTGCCAGTTTTATTTAATGAGAACAAAACTGAATTTATCAAGCAATTCAATTAGGTACTGATTATTTGAGTCATATACCCTAGTCAAGGAAGAAAAAAGGGTGAAAAATCTTGTACAGATATTTATAGACCGTTTCTTATACAGTTTAGAGAAAAATCTTTCAAATAAAAGTGGTAGATCATAAAAAGTTCTTTAATAAATACATAAATAATTGACAGAGATAATTTGCAAACACCATTATTTTCGCAGTAATTTTTAAATGTTAATAACTTTGTTTTTTTTACGTAATGACATTTGAGGCGTTCTTTGCAAAAACCCCATTTGTCATTATTTACAACATTGAAGATATTTAAAAAACGGGTGTGGCAGTCCAGTGGGACTGCCGGTAGAAGTTACACTTCTATACATGCATTCGCAGTTATAAATTTATTTGGGAGTCAATCTGCACAATCATTACATATGTAATGCTATAGGTAACACATAGCAGAAAGAGAAACAGAATTAATAACAACTTACTAACAATTAATAAACAACATTTGACCTGTAATAGGAGTATAGTAAATGAAGGATTGAATCAATATTTTGATGAAAATGTATATTTTTATTTTCATATATGTATGAAAGGAGTTGAATGCAAAAATTTTTTACACATACTCTGCAGTAAAATTCATTGTTTATTTTGTTATTAATATAAAAATACAATACAATACACTGCAACATAATTCAATATAATTATACAATACAAATTAAAATGCAATATTCATAAGTATTTAAAAATGACAATAATATACATAAAAAAATACACTACAATACAGTGCAACATAATTCAATATAATAATACAATACAAATTAAAATGCAATATTCATAAGTATTTAAAAATGATAATAATATACATAACTTTTCTACTTACGCATATGTTTAATTTATCATGTAATAATATTAATAAAAAAGTCCTCCCCGACTGAGAATTGAACCCCGGTCTTCCGCGTGACAGACAAGGATACTGACTACTATACTACCGAGGACATGACACAAACGGATTTCAAAATTGACAGTTCTGGGTCATACAGTGATTTATTGAGATTATTACCTTGAAATACAAATTATGAACATTAAATAAATAATACAAAACATATCACATAAATAAATAAATATTATATATATATATATATATATATATATATATATATATATATATATATATATATATATAATATAATATAATATTAAATATATATACAAAAGGAACATTTTTATATTCGAGAGAGGAAGAGAGAGAAAATATATCTTCTGTCTCTCTCTTACTCATTATCTTACATATGTAATGATTTCACAGATTCACTCCCATACAAATTTCCAACTTGGAGCGCGCGTATAGAAGTATAACTTCAAAAAGTTATTTAATTGTATTGTATTAACATTATTTTTTCCTTTGATTTATTTATTCATTTCACGTATGGAGTTTTTGCAGGAAATTTTCATTAATTTATAGGAAAAACCATATTTATTATAATAAACCAAAATAAAAAATGAACGAAAATTTTATTTGAAATGTGAAAAAATTGAAATATGAAATTGTTGAAATTTGAAACAACATATGTGGTTTTCATCACTTACACCACTGCTGTTATCGTCGTAATATCCAAACCCGTACTATATAACGGTTTAAATTCACACTCTTTCGGTATACCACGTTTGTTTCTTATAAGATATTTTTCCCAGCTATTTTTCCCATAAGTCTGTCTTACTAAAACAACCCTAGGTTCATCAACTGAATATCTCAACATTCGCGCAGTTTTGATTTTCACTGGAGGGCGAGCTGATCTAAGAAAAAATGGAGTTACTGCTTCTGAAATGTTAAATATCACAGACTGATTAACATCAGTTACGGTAAACGGTGATGGTTTGCTCCTAGGTTTCTTGATTACGTTTTCCCATTCTTTGGGCATTTCGACGGTTTCAGATTTTTTATGCTTTTCAATCAATGAAAAATCTTGGTTGCAACTGAACAAATGAATGGCCTCGAATAGGAAAGACATGTGTGTTAGTTTCAAAAATGTGTAAACCATAGACAAGCAAATACAAAAATTTCATAAGAACATAGTTTTTATTTTGTCCGGCACATCCATCGCTTATTAGGATAAGATTCTTTGTCGTCACCTTATTAGATCGTAAATATTGGAACAATAATGAAGCTATTTCATTTTATCCTTTTCTTCCAATGGTTTCATCGTAAGAGAACATAGTTGCAGTATTATTTCCATCATTGTGCACACCAAATACATATAACCACAGCTGCCTAGAATAGACTACTGCATTGGTACGTATATGTGGCATTGAAAGGTTTTATATATTATAGTCAAAAGACAAGCAACTGTAGTTCTCTGAATCAACTTCTTCACATCCTCTGAATCATCACATCTTCTCTGTTTCATTCTCGAAACTGATAAAAATTTCATTCATCCTTTATCTGACGATCATATTACACCCGCTACACACGTACCTACAAAACCACATAACTGTAGTGACTGACAACGTCGTCTCCAACGGTTGGTGTGGGATTAGGCTTGTTGACAGACAAAAATAGTTGTACTCGACGGTCGGACGTACAACCGCAACATCTCGATAGCCGACTTCCCCATTACCCAACCTATTGAATACCCCCCCCCCCCCCCCCCAGGGTATATAAAGTAAAAAATATATAAAGAATAGTAGGGAGATGTAACTTGTCTTTCACAAGTCTTTCAATACAAAAAATCCAAAACGTTAATTGAATAATTAAATTACCACTTTAAATATGTATAACACAATAATTATTGTATAAATACACAATAATTAATAATATTTTTCATTATATTTAGATATAGATAGATACCTAATATAAGGCTTAAGACAAAAGTAGACAGAACTTGTCTGTTGCGAGTAGCATGCGCCTACAGGACTGTATCTGCGGCCCTTGTGGACTATGACGGGTTGTGTTCCTCTGGGAATCAAGGGAAAGATCAATGGCAAGAAGAGTGGGACAACCAGGAAGATGTTGCCCAGTAGATCAAGGTGGTGATTTCGAGCCTAAGGGATTGGGAATATGCCTATACTGCGAATATTCCGACATTGTTACTCACACAATTCTGGAGTGTAATAGATGTAGAGCGGAGAGAAACAGAATGTATTAAAAAAGAGGTATGATCCTTGAGACTGTAAGAGAGATGATTGTGAAGATGACGGAAAGTACGGAGGGATGGAATAGTGTTCACAATTACATCCGAGCAGCCATTAAAAAGAAAGAAGAAGAAGAAGAAGAGGAACACCAACCGGGCCAACGACAGAGATAAGATCTAATTACTATTTTAATGGGAATACGCCGCAATTGAAGGTTAAAATAAATTTATTGACGTTTGAATCTTTGATCTTGTACTGATAACTTGTTTATACTCCAACAATTAATAGAAAAAATAATAGCTGTTGGTACCAAAGTATATCTAGCCTTCATCGACCTAGAAAAAGCGTATGATACAGTTCCAAGGCTTAAATTGTGGCAAGCTTTACAACAACTCGACATTAGGAATAATCACACATCCATACCTTTTAGGAATAATCACAGAAGTGTACAGAGATAACACTACTTAGCTAAAAATCGAAAATATACTATCAGAGCCAATAAAAGTAACTAAAGGACTGAAACAAGGTTGCAGAATGTCCCTTACTATTTAATTTATATATTGAGGCATCCCTCCAAAATTGGAAAAGCACTGCCAGGGAATGGGAATCCCCATAGGAAATGAAGTACTGTTCTCCCTGAACTTTAATTACCAGGTCGTCCTAGCTCAAGATTCTTATGATCTAGAATTTATGATAAAGCGTCTATACAGAGAATATGTAAAATGGGGGTTACAAGTCAGCATGAAGAAAACAGAATTTTTAGTTATCAATTAGGATACAAGGTTTGAAGTGTTGAGAGACGAGGACGTGGAAATCAAACAAGTGGAAAAATTTAAATATTTAGGTGCACTCATTGCTAAGAACAGCTTAGGAGAAACCGAATTAATCAGTGACGTAAAATTATAGGATGTTTGAACTCCTTATGGTGGGATCACAACTTTTCCAAAAGGAACAAACAAAGAATAGGGCAAACCATGGTTGAATCAGTTCTTTGATAGGCTCTGAAGTATGGACAATTAATGCAGACCTGAAGAGAAGATTGTTGGCAGTTGACATGGATTATTTGAGTAAAAGTGCTAGAACATCAAGGCAGGAAAGGAAGACCAACAACTCTATAAGAAATAACATGAATGTTACAGAAACGGTCATTGACAGAATAGAAAGAAGAGGTTCAAAATGGTTTGGACACCTATTGAGAATGCCTGACGAACGCTGGCCTCAAAAACTTCACAAATGGAAGCCCTCTCGAAAAAGAAAAGAGGTAGACCTCGACGATCATGGAATGAAGGAATTAGAAGAGCGATGGAATCGAGAGGTTTGGAGGAGGAGCATGCCTTGGACCGGAGGATTGGCGGAGGAGAACGGGAATGCGGCGATAGCCGTCTCCAAAATGTATTGTAGTTACAAGTTGGATTAGTGTCAATAAACTTATTTTAACCTTCAACTGAGGCTTATTCCCATTAAAATAGTAATTACTTTAAAATGCCACAAAAAAATAGCTTTAGAACAATAGATAAGATCTAGATAAAAGAAGGGAGTGCTCTAAAAATGTCGTCAGCCTTACAGCGACCACCCCAGTTTCGGAGTACGGTACGTGCGACAGTCAACTGCGCACAAGTAAGAGAGGGTGGTTTTAGTTGGTAGGCAGGATAATAGATACCGGAATCTTTGGCCCTGCTATCTTTAAACTAAACTAAAACCCAAATTTCAGGGACTCAAAATGGAGGAGGTAAAAAAAATTCAACAAAACTCCCCCCCCCCCCCCCAGACAAATTCTGGGTGCGCCACTAAGTCCAACGTTGTCGGTCACGACAGTTGGGTGGTTTAGTCGGGATGTGTGTAGTGGGTTTTACATCGATATCGTCCTCAAATCCCAACAAATGTTAAATTTGATCCTTCGCGATCAGAAAGCCAAGTTCTTTCATCGCTGTCCTTAGCCTAACCCTGCATACCCTATCAAATACCTGTTTAAAATCTATCTATCTAGCTTTCAGCATTTTTACATTATATGTTTTATTGTGATTATCTGGTCAATAGTAGAGCAGTCCGGTCTTAATCCGCATTAATAATCTTGAATAACTTCTTCTGTTTAATTTTTGGTTCTTTCTAGCAGGATATTTGCAAGGACTTTGTAGGTAGTATTTAGTAGCGTTATTCTCCGGTAGTTAATATATTGATTTTTGTTTCCTTTTTGTGGATTTATATAATAACTTCTTCTTTCTTCTTTTCATCCATCCGGCATTATTTTGTCTTGCCAAATGCCTTAAATTAGCTTGTATATAGATCTATACAGTGCTTCTTCGTATTTTAGATGCTGTGCGGGTATATCATCGCTGTTTGGTGCCTCATTATTTTTAGGTTTTTTAATTGCCTGTGTTGTTTCTTTACAGTGGGATTGGTCTTCCATTTCAGCTGTATGCACATCTATATTTGATGTATTTCCGCTAAATTTGTCGTCTAAGAGTTGACAGAAGTATTTCTTTCAGGCTTTTAGGATTTCCTTGTCATTATTAATAACCTCTCCGCTGTCATTTTGAAGGGCTAAATAAATAATGACCTAATTATCAGTGACCTACTTGAGACAACTTACACCTCTAGTTTCAATTTTTCACCTAAAAAAACAGTTTCATCGAGAATCATAAAAAGTGTTTAATTAAAAAATATTATTAATAAATTCAGTGATGTTCTTGTTGAACTAAATGCAAGATACAAGTAACATTTACTCAATGCAAACACACTCACCGTCTACGTTTTTACCACCGCATCTTCCACTCACTCATTGTTGTTGTCAGATGTGAATGCTAGAGCTATTGGTGTTGCAGGATCCGGATGGTGGTATGAGTTGTGTGTTGCAGGACTTCGAGATAGCGGGTAGCAGGACGGGGGCTCTAAGCAGCGCAGGAGGAGCGGCAGAGTGCACAGGTGCCGCATCCGAGTGCGCAGGAGGTTGCGAGTGCGAATCACCCCTCGGGACCGTCAACTCGTGGGACTCGCACTCACATTACCGCCGGAATCCACCCTCTCCTGATCTCTCGCTCTATTCAGGGGTCATCCTCTACTGCGACCACACTCATCTTAGAACGTCGACGGGATTTTTTCGTCTGTTATTGCTGGTAAGTTTGATTTATTATAATCCATATCTGTTTACCTAAAAATTACTCAAATAATACCTTTTGATTACGAGTAATAAGAGTTATAATATGCAAAGGAGGAACTGAAAAAACGTTAGTTTAGTTTAATAAAAGAATATATTATGTAAAAATATATGAATCAGATAATTAGAATTAACGACATACCATGAAAAATAAAATAATCGATGTGGAAACAAAGGTTTAGGACCTATTAAGGCAACTAACAAAGGCGATAAAAATAGGTATTCAAAAATCACATATTATACACTTACCCGCAAAACTTTCCCACCACCAAAAATTATGCTCATTTTGATAGTTGATTTTATCGTGAACGGAATATCGGACTCTCGCTACTTTTTTTTTATTATTTTAGATTTTTTCTGTGGTATTTGCATTATTTAAATATGACTACAAAACTGACTATTTTGAAGTAACAGCTAAGAGTAGTCTTCGACATACCTGTTATGACTCTGATCTCATTTCTGCCCTATTAACACATGTCCGTTTAATATGTACATATTTTACCATGTGCTTGACCGAGTATATTATCCCAGTGAGATTTTGGTTGCCTTCGAATCCAGACTTTTTTTCGGTTGCATGCTTTTTGGCATGCGGCATTCCCACGGCCGGCTCTTTACGGAAGTATTTTGTAGTTGATGCTCTTGTGACAATTTCATCAGTTCTTTCATTGCCGTGTATTCCTCGGTGACCTAAAATCCATACCACTGTGACACTGTTATGTTCCGCAGTCTGCCGAGTTCGTCTCAGCATTTTCACATTAGAGTAGAGTTCACCTTAAGATCTTCGATGGCTGCTTGGCCAGGTCCGCTTCAGTTCGAAAGCCCTCTTGCACAGGACAAGATTGCAAATATCTCTGCTGCAAATACATAGGTATATACTCGTAGTGAAATAGAAATGTTTAAATTTCCACCGCTGCTGAATATTCTTACACCCGACCTTTCTGAAGTTTTAGACCAATGTGTGCACCCAGATGTGTGTCAGGTATAACCGTAAAATCTGGTATTTTCTCTCTCACATACCTCTCGTGAGTAAATATCCACTTCGAAAGGTACTTTTAGGCCTGTCTGGGAACCATATTATTAGAAACCATCATCCATGCTGTATTTCTAATTTCATTTACGATTTTGCTATGTCTTTTTCTAATCATTTCATTACTCACCTTTTCTCGTAGTCTATCACATCCCAATCTCTCCTCTCTTATAAGGGTGTGTACAAAGGAGGGAGGTCTAGTAAGCTTTGTTGGTATGCCCCTCATGGCCCTGTGATTAAAAGGTAAGTAAGTCTTGCAAGCAACCTTATGTAGTTTGAGAATCTCACTTTTTTGTTACACATCTCGCCACCATATCACTGATGAGAAACCCCAGATTTTTCCATGAGTACAATCATGTCTCATCTTCTATTCTACTGATGTGGTCTCTCCATTCCCCACGTCTATGGCTAAGCCATCTTAGGATACCCCGGATGCCGCATTATTCTCTTATAAGCTCATTCCGTTTTCGGTCCCTAAGTAAGACTATAACCAGCAATGGATCTTAGCGTTCTCATTTCAGTTGTCCTTGAAAGTTTTTTGGATGCAGCTGTTTCCTCGCTGGTCTCGATCGCATAGACCGTTGCTGGTCTTATGCAGGTCTTATAAATTCTCACTTTACTTCCTATGCCCAAGTACTGGTTTCTCCAGATAATATCATGTAGGTATCCAGATATCATTGTTGCTCTGTTAGTCTGTACTTTTACTTCCTACTTGAAGTTTTTGCTACTGGTAATTTTGACTCCTGGATATTAGAACTTGATTTTGGTTGTTTGTCATTAGTTTACATCTCTTAGGTTCTTTGTTAATTGTGAGACAGTGTCTTCCCAATTGATCTTGTAATTTATTTATTGTCGTGGCGAATGCAAGACGAATCGGATATTGAATTCGAATAAAGTAATTCTAATAAAGTAGGTACACAAACATTCACCATCAACATCCGCCAATAGTAGCATTCGTAACTTCTGGGATGAAATGTGTAAATGTAAGAGCATAAATTGAACGCCTATCCGGATGATCAAGAATCTGTCCAGGCGGTATCTGTTTAAAATAACTATTTTGGGTGTGAAGTATATATACGCAGTTTTTTGCGTAAATCGCTCCAAAATATCACTACAAATGATAATTTCACTATGCGTGAGTAAAATATGGGCTTAATTTTTTATTATCCTCCAGGATAATATGTCAATTTTCTAATGAAAATGTCAATTTTTGGGACGCTAAAAAGGATGCAAAAAGTTTACGACTTTCCCCTAAAACCCCCCACGTAGAGGGGAAAAACGCAAAAAATCGGTTTACCAAGAATCTGTACGCCATTGGAAAAACTGTTTCAAATAAAAAATGTAGCCAAGATAATTTTGAACAAAAACGTTTATTAGCATTTTTTTTATATAGAATGAACTGTTCTCTTAGAAACAACGATTGAAGCGATCGGCGATTTTGAATGTCAGTTGGGCGCGTGAAATCAATGCTCAATAAAATTTGTATAACCGTCTTCTTGAAGGCATGTCGCGTGACGTGTGAGCATTTGTTATGTAAAAGTTGAAATTCTGCGTTTTTAGTCATATTTCAAATGCCTCATATTTTTTGTAAAATACCAAAATTAAATTTTCATGTTATATTTTTTGAAGGTGATCTCCAACAATGGCAAAAATCGCGTAAAGTTTATTTATTAAAGAGCTTTATCAGGGACGGACTAAGGCCTACGCCTTAAGTTTTTAATTTTTTAATTTTTATAATTAATTATGCAAGAATGCATTAAAAAAATTTGTAAGAGCAAACACTTGAGTATTAAATCTATTTGTGACACCAGGTGGCCTGGTTGCCATGATGCTGTGAAATCCTGAAAGGAAAATTATGAAGAAATTAAACATTGTTTACAGTCATTCTTCCTTAAATAAAGATGAAAAACCATTAACAATGTCCAAAGCTGCCGGTTTACATAAAAAACTTGATACATTTGAATATGTACTGTTACTATATGGGAAAAGATTTGAGAGACAATAAATGCTTCAAACAAGACTCTTCAGCAAAAAGACGAATACATAAATACAACAGTTTTAATATATATGAATCATTGATAGATTTTATACAAACTGAGATAATTCTGACAATTTGCAACAAAAAAAAACAGAAAAATAATATGCATTATACTCATGATAAAGAATGGCAGAAAACACGAAAACTATGTCATGAGGAAATTCCAGAACATGAAATAAGATTCAGTGACAAAGAACATTTTAAAGTTAATATTTTTGTTGTTTTATGCGATTCTTTACTGATCGCATAAAAATCTGAAGGATATTAAACTATTAACAATACATTCAAAATCATTTTTCATGATAGTAGTGATGTTAGTATTTCATCAATAGAGGAATTAAAATGATATGAACAAGATTAAAACGTAGTAAGTATTAAAATTTAAAACTTTTATAGGTAAAGAAAATATTATTAAGCCTGTATCCATGTGGTCATTTATTCAGGAAAATATTATTATTGTAACATTCCCAAATTTAAACACAATTCGAATCATTTATGTAACCCTTCCAATAAGCAATGCAATCAGTGAAAGATTATTATCAGTAGTAATATCCCTAGGACATTGATAACAGACGAGATAATTTCATGACAATCGAAAGCTCGTTCGTTACGAGCACGAAGGTAACAGCATGAAGCCGAAGGCCGAGTGCTGTTACCAAGCAACGAGCTTGAGAAATTTGTCATGAAATTATGAGGCATTCATCAATGTCCGAGGGATATTCGGCGGATAATTTTTCGAAAAAAAAATCATAACTCAACATAACGAAACATTTATTTATTAAAAGTACAGTTAGTGAAAGTACAATTATTAAAATTTAAGTTAACATTAGATTAACATTCTCATTGCCGAAACGTGACATTTTAAAATTTATTTGGATGAAGTTGTCAAACTCGATCGTGTTGTCATAGGGATTGAAAATTGCACTGAATGCAATTATCAGTCTAATGTTGACATGATTGGGTGAAATTGTTCCACATGACACAAAATGACGAAATTTGAATGGTTGTTAGAACAGTCGAAAAATTATCAGTAGTAATATCCCTAGGACATTGATAACAGACGAGATAATTTCATAACAATCGAAAGCTCGTTCCTTGGTAACAGCACGAAGCCGAAGGCTGAGCCTCAGCCTTCGGCTTCGTGCTGTTACCAAGCAACGAGCTTGAGAAATTTGTCATGAAATTATGAGGCATTCATCAATGTCCGAGGGATATTCGGCGGATAATTTTTCGAAAAAAAAAATCATAACTCAACATAACGAAACATTTATTTATTAAAAGTACAGTTAGTGAAAGTACAATTATTAAAATTTAAGTTAACATTAGATTCGTTGCTGTTCTCTACTATAGAAGATCTATTACCACGCATAAAATTTATAATCTTGTTGTGGTGTTCTTGATCGAGATTCAAGTATGGTTATAGAATTCTGATTGAAACGTGACATTTTGAAATTTATTTGGATGAAGTTGTCAAACTCGATCGTGTTGTCATAGGGATTGAAAATTGGACTGAATGCAATTATTAGTCTAATGTTGACATGATTGGGTGAAATTGTTCCACATGACACAAAATGACGAAATTTGAATGGTTGTTGGAACAGTCGAAAAATTATCAGTATAATAAAAAATTTAAAGATCCACATTAGACCAACAACAATTAAATAGTTTATCATTACTTTATATAGAAAGAGTTATTAAATATCTAATTAATCTGGGTATATTTGCTTAAGTATTATTGTTTGTTTTAATAAAGTATGTATATTTAATTTTATTAGTTTAGTACCAAAATACCAAACGCAAAGTATGTGGTATGACTAAACAATATTCCCGGAATTACAATGTTGAATAGCACCTGCTTTAGCGTTAGTCCGCCACTGAGCTTTATAAAAACTGACTTTATTTGCGGCAAAATACAAAAACTGTATTATATAACACATTTTTTCTGCGGCTTAAAGTTTCTTGGTAAATCGATTTTTTGCGTTTTTACCCCACTACAAGTCGGGTTTAAGTGGAAGCCCGGGGGTTAAAAAAGTAAACTTTTTTGCATCTTTTTTGGGGTCCCAAAATTGATATTCTCTGCAACATTTAGCTTGTTCGTATGATTTTTATGGGTAAAATCTCTGACGACTGGGCTATTAAACAAATATGACAAAAATTTTAAAAATTCAATATTTATCCTCCTTTTTTCGCATATATCTCAAGAACTATTGGTTTCAGAATAATTTTTTATCGAACATAAAAGTTTCATAATTAAATTTTGCATCAGATAATACTAGTTTAAAAGTTTTAGAATTATTATTATTATTAAAAAATACTAAAAAGCACAAAAAAATCAAAGAGTCTTTTTAATTATCTACCTTATAAAGGATCTTTAAATAAAACATTTGTGACTTATGATATTCAACCAACTACAGGCATTTAATTTTCCTTTTAGAACAAAAAAAAAACAACTAAAGAAAGGTTTTTATTTGCCATACTAAAATCAAACTTCATTGACCTTCATATTCCGAGAAAGAAAACTCTTAAAATATGGTTAATCGTCACAAAAAATTTCATTAACATTGATTTAATAGCTTTAGAATAATTTTCAAAATTATGCAGATCAAAAACTGAAACTTTTAGATACTTGAGTTTTTTTAAATATAGAAGAGTATTTAAGACTTCAAATCCATTTTAAAAAATTAATACCCGTCGATTAGAAGAGCCTAGGGATTTTTAAATGTTTAAATTTTAGGCTTATAAACAATTTAAATAACTTCATCAACTGTTGATCGAGTTTAATTTTCAAAATATCATTTAAAAGTAATCCCGTCGTCAAAAAATTGACGGGGGAGCGGCCGTCGCGCCTGAATAAAAAGTGAAAAATTTCATGTATCTCCTCTTCTATTAAACCAATTTTGATATGTTTTTTTTAATCGAGCTCTCGGCAGCTAAAAAATGAAATATCGCATTTGCAAATACGTATTAATAAAATTTATAAGTCCTTTAAACAACCAAAAATTATTTGCCGTAAAACTAGCTTTGTTTATCGCACATATTTATTTATTATAAGGATGGTTTGTACATAAAATTATTTTTCCTTTATTATTTATTGTAACTATTATTATTATAAATTCAAATTTTTTTAAAGTTAAGTATATGTATATATAAATTATAAAAAATTACGGACTGCAATCAGTGAATTTCATTTAAAACTGTAATTTCAAATTACAAAATTAGAATAGGACATACCCGATTCACACATGAATACTTAATAAAGTCCGAGCCGAAGCCCAATTGCCAAATCTGCTCAAGTGTATTAACTGTTAAACACATCCTGATCGAGTGTCCCCGGTACGCAAAACACAGAGTGCAACATAAACTTAAGTCTAATATCAAAGATGTTTTAAACTCACCCGATCAAGTCATTAACCTAATTGGTTTCTTGAAAGACATTCAGTTGTTCAACAGAATATGACCCCTTGTTTTCCATGTACTTTACTTATATTATATTATTTAGTCATAGGTTCTAAGCTTATAGATTAACTGTAGCAATTAGTTACATGTGCTTATTGTAATTATTGTACACAATATTGTTTGTGTCAATGGTCATTGCAGCCGAGACACATTAATTTAAATAAAAAAAAATTACAGAATTTATTTTACTGATAGCTATAAAATAGTAAAAGCAATAAAATCGGTTTTTAACTCAAATAAAAAAATACTTTCAAAAATATAAAAACAAATTTTATTATTTTTATTATAATTAAATTGTATTCCATTATATATTTACTATTCCACTTTAGGTTATTTACAGTTTAGCTATCGTATTATTATCGTATTATCGTATCGTATTATTATTAAAGTCGGCCTTTTCAGAAAAACCTTCATACTATATAAATTTTATAGTTTTTAGGAAAATCCCTTCAACTCTAAATTGTACTCATGTAATAGAAGACGGATTTTTGTTGTCTCAAGATATTTGGCCTTGAACACGAACTTTCGAAAATATATTTAACGAATGCATCAGTTATGTTACTCGGCATTATTCTTCATCTAGCTGTATTGATTTGACGGCTATCCAGAAAACTTGAAATTTAGTACTAAAATAGTTGAGCGGCGACGCAGGCAAATCTATCCAGATATCGATTTTTATTCTACCTCTGCAGTATCTCAAAAAAAATTTTAACGAGAATAATAAAAAAAACAAATTATTACAGAACTGCATGAGGCCTGAGAGTGCAGGTTTTAGAACAAAACAGCATTTTGAAGATGCTGATGTACTAATTGTCAATACAGTAAGGCAATAGAGTTGTCTTCGGACTATAAAGCAGCAATTATTGTAGATGAGGATATTGATGTCTTCGTTATAATTCTGTCAAATTGTTGCTTCAAATAAAAATATATACTTTTGTAAATTTGGTAAAAAAGCAGAAGTATACGACTGTGAATCATTCAGCACAAGTAGTTTAAGGTTATTAGTTGGATTTATGAATGTTTTTTTTTTTTGATGCGATACCACGTCAGCTTTTCATTATCAAGGAAAGCAAAAAATTATCAAATTACTTTCTGGTGATACTGATTTACAAAATAAAGAGAAAACTTTAACCGATCCAAATGCTTCACGCAGCAAATTAAAAATGCAGGTTTTAAGATAATAGCTGCGTTATATATGGGAAAAAGTTCTAAAATAGAATTGAATACTTTTCGATATTTATGTTTTAAGAAGGGATGCCAGAAAAAGAACTTTCATTTATTAATGCTTCTTCAATTTACTTAATCTGCAGCAGAACAACACTATTATAGAATATAATATCAAGTTCAACAGTAGGTGAGTAATAATTTGAACTCTACAGAGTGGGGTGAAGAGCTTGAAAAAAAAATTGTTTAGAACCTATTCGGACATTACAGCAGCTACTATCAGAAAATTTATTAAAAACGATTAGCTGTAACTGCAAAAAAGACCGCTCCGAAACATGTAGCTGTGTTAAATTTGGTTTGAAATGTTCTGATTATTATACTCATTGCCAAGACCAATTATGCAAAAAATGCAATAATTTCCGAGACATCTATGGAAATCGAGATGCACATTGATTATTATGAGAAGATAGCCACAGAAAAATAAATTGACGATTTCTTACTAGAATCTCTTGAAAAAAAAAATGCGTTTCAATTAGGAGACGAAGAGATCGACGATGAACACGTAGGTATTAAAGAATAAAAATAGAGATATATGTTGATAAAGGAACAACTAGTATTGCAAAGCGAATGCTTTTTATGTAACAGAGATATGATAATGAAACTGAACGGTAAATTGTATAGGACAGCTACATTGAGCAACTAGAAAGAAAGATGAAAAACAATTACCTGTTGTAAAAGTAAGAATGCTTAGATATTTACTAGGATAAAACGAATAAAATGAAAAATAAACATATAAGTAGACCTAGGTAAATGATTTTGACAAGAAAAAATGGCATTAGATATCTAAAATAGGGATCACAAGGGCAATAAAAATTAGATTGAAGACATAAGGTAGCGGTAACCTAAATGGATAAAATGTAAAAATGAGGAAGCTGTTTATTGCATAATAGCCGAATGCTGGAAGGTCTAGGTACTTATTAACACGTGTTTTTAAATCAGCTATAACAGATCGAGTCGAAGTAACTTATGACTATGAAGAATTCGCGTAACTATTAAAATAAACTGGTTTTTTGTAAAATAATTTATCAAAAGTATAAACTTGTTACTTTACTTACCTTTGCATAAAGAAAAAACTTAAAATTTTGACTATTTTTAGGCAACATCGATAGCTTGCCTAGCATGCTTGTGTACATCAGGGACATTGAAAGTCGGACTCTTCATGCTTCCATCGGTAGGAAGGATACGTTTCATGATGTTCATAACCTTATTAAGTATGTTCACTACCTGCCTTTTGCTGTTTCTTGATATTTCTCACATCGTATATTTGTTTCCTTTCAATTGGGGAAAAGTGGTAAGTATCGTTTTTTTAAATACAATTAAATACATTATATCGGGTGTTTCTTTGGGAAATTAACATACGTTAACTGAAAAAAAGGGGACACTTGGACGATCTCAAAAACCCCCTACTTAATCGGTCTTACTTCATTAATAACAAATATACTGTTATTCTAAAAATATTATTTAAGGTGTCCAATCAATTATTAATTTGTTTATAATTATGAGAAATCCAGTTCCGGATTAAAATATATTGGAAATATATTCCGACCCAAAAACAACACCCTGCACATTAGATTTTTCAAAATGGGATTCTGCATTTGAAAAGAAGATGAAAAACTTAATTTAGTGGTATACGTTGAATTTTCGGCAAAATGCTTTTTCTGGTAAAATTTTGAATTTAAATTCTGAAACTAAGTAAATTGCAAGAGCTCGAATTAGAAAAAAATTTTAATGCGCCTTTATTTGAATTATTTAATCTAAATTGGTAAACTAGTGGTAAACATTTCAGTGTTTTTTTTATTAAGTTGTAACGATTATTTTGCTTACCACATAGGGTATTACTATAAGGGGTTGAAAATTGGGGACAGAAATTATTGGGGTAGAGATAGGGTAAGCAAGATAAACCGGAACGTTTGCGAACGGCTACTCATAGTTCATTTGAAGAGCTGGGATCATAGATCAAGTGAATAACAAGGGGACTGGACTGAGGTAACTACTAAAATGAAACAAAAGGGGTACTTACATGAGTCTCCTAGACAAACACAATACAAGAAGGTTCTCAAGCTATTTAAAATAAGGACGCCGCCTAGAAGTATCTTCCTGGTTGATGAAAGAAAGGCTGTTCCTTTCTAAAAAATACAAAAAGGGGTTAAAAACTTTTTTTAAAAGAAATAATACTCTTTTTTTAGGGAAAAAAATACACATTTATTGTTGTCTCACCACAAACAGTTACAAACATAAATAGTAATAATAAAATACAAAATAAACAAAAAACAAACTTACTATGTTACTATCCGTTTACAAACTCTAGAAGTTGGAGATATTATAAGAATTTACAATTGTTACTGGGCGATATTTTGTAACAGGAATAAATTATTACAAATGAACAATATCTTTTTAAATGGAACTATGCACAAATGTTAGCCTTTTTCTAAAAAAAAAAAAACAAAGCAAAACAAGTTCTCAATTATGATTAGGTATGTACCAAATGTCCAAAAATAAAACTAGTTGTCTGATGCCAATATTAAGTTTTAAAACTTGAGAACAATTAATATGATAGCTAGGCCACACCCTAACATCTATAATTTTACTGATTACAATTTCTTAACCTGTTAAGCAATTATTTATGGCAAACGTCTATTTTTACTTTCAAAGTTCAACAAAAAAGTTACCTGAATTTCACTAAATGTTATTTTCTTTACTTTAAAAATATCTGGGGTTAGAACTGGATTTAGATTCTATGCCACACAAAGAAATGCATCTCCAAACTGCGAAATAGCCTGGGATGACAACCAGGGACAAACAAAATGAGGATGGAAGCTGCTGCGCACTTGGACGCAAAACTTTGGAACTTGGCTTCTTAAAAACTCAAACACAACTGGAACGCAACCGGATACAATGGAACCATACGTTTATCCTTTAAAGTTGTTGTAAACGCCGTTTTACAAATAACTCATATGAGAGACGGCATAAAAATAAAACAGTGACTACTCTTATCAAAACTGACACATTACATTAAGTATAATTCACTTTTTCACAACAAATTTGTCGGTCTTTTAACGACGACCTACACCGCGTGTTGTATGAATCAAATCTCTTCCAAACCTGAATTTGACCTTCCTCAGTCTATGTACCGGCCTTCTGTCTCGCGTCTCACCCCTTGTACCAGTCAAGGGACTAGTCCATCGGAATTCTTTTCAAACACGCGTTTACAGAGTATCGTAACTGACCTTGATCATCCCTGGCTGTTAAAATTTCTGAAATAACACGTACAAATATAACCATATTTTTATTACTTGCTTGTGGAATGTGGGATGTAAACAAAGACACGAAATTTTAAACATA
This sequence comes from Diabrotica undecimpunctata, assembly GCF_040954645.1. Taxonomy (NCBI): domain Eukaryota; kingdom Metazoa; phylum Arthropoda; class Insecta; order Coleoptera; family Chrysomelidae; genus Diabrotica; species Diabrotica undecimpunctata. The sequence continues at coordinate 114,330,742 of NC_092803.1, read as the reverse complement.
GCCTAGGAGCGTACCAGATAAATTTTATACTTTGAATATTCGATGGTTATAAGGAATTTATACATGCAACAGTGTGCGACAAATAATTCATCAACAAATATTCATCTTTAATTAATGAATAAATATAAGAGTCCATAAACCATACATAACTTTAATCAACGAAGTATCTTAAAGATTAAAAAAAAAGTCAAAAATGTACAGAAAAATAACTTTTCAAAACTAAAGTAATTATTCAAAAAACTTATTTTTGAAATATTATGTCTCAATAAGCTACAATACGAAAAGTAAAATTAATATACCTTAATATTTTCAAATTGTATTAACTTAGTTTGCGGTGACAATTATAGGATCTCTTTGTTGAATGTATAATGTGATTGTCATTTGTTTTAAATAATCTGCTACTGTGAAAACTAAATGAACTTTGTTTTTTATTACATTGAATAATTTCTTTGTATTTTCATACATTATTTCTGCATTAAGAACTAATAATATGCCTTATCAATTCAGCAAAGAAGAATACGCGTACGGTTTTTGTAATGGTAACGGTAGAGCTACTAAAAGAGAAAATGAAATGCGGTTTTCTCATTCAGGAATACCAAGTTATCGAACTTTTGGAAAGGCATATGATTATTCCAGAAGACACGGTCAATTTCCAACCGTAAGACTACACGAATATAATTAAAGACAAAACGTTAATATGGAAAATATTATTCTTAATTGAATTGAGAATAATTTAAAAATGAGTACTGTCTGGCGAAGACTTAAAAATAATAATCTCCATCCTTACCATATACAGAAAGTACAAAGATTGATACCTGGAATTGATTTTAGTAGGTAGATCACTCGAAATCCAAGGATTGTAAATAAATGTTTATTCACAGATGAAGCAAAATTCACGAGAGGTGGGATATATGTACAATTTCAGGAACTCAAATGTTTGGCAGAGCAAAATCCATTTTCCACAAGGCAAAGTCACTAGCAGCCTAAATTTTTTGTTAATATATGGTGTGTCATATTTGATAACAAATTAATATGACCATATAGTTTACCTCCCACCCTAACCGGTGAAGTGTATTTAGATTTTTTGGAAAATATTTTACCAGTACTGCTAGATGATGGAAATATCAACACTTTTAACATAATGGTGCTTCACCATATTACAGACGCATAGTTAGAGATTTTTTTATCCGACATTTTTCTCAGTAGATGGATTTTGTTAGAGGCAGTCTTCATATCTGGCGTTCACGATCATGTGATTTTAATCATATCGATTATTATGTTTAAAATCCAAAGTTTCTAACGATGAAATGCATAGTGGGAAAAAACTTGTACGCATTTAAGACGTCTTTCAAGAAATGAAAAATAACCCAGACCAAATTAAGAAGTCAGTCAGACATTACAAAAAGAGCAAGACTTTACCTTCAACAAGGTGGTGGTCATTTTGAACAATTACTTTAGTATGAAATGAAAAAGACAGAAAAGATTTGATTGCACGTACAAAGCGTCTATGTATCTGTTGATACGTATTTCGACTTAATAAGTCTCATCAGAACAGTTATTCATAGCCGTTCTTAACGTGAAAAATAATCTTTTCTGTCTTATTAGGAAGCAACAATAAAATGGCTTCGTTATGGACGCAATAGCGACATCTGATAGAAAAATCGGTAAGATAGTTTCGAAACAAATTCAGATTTCTGCTTTAATCTGTAGCCTTCTAAAAATTACAAGGCATAGCCAGACGTTGATAAAGATGTTAATAGAGACATGGGGAATCTAAAATTTGCATTCCACGACATGTCTCCTCAACTAAGCAGAAATCTTTAACGAATTTGTTTCTTGTACTCATACAGAGTAGATCCGAATAAAATGAAAAACATAGACGCTTTTTACGTGAAATCAAATCTTTTCTGTCTTTTTCATTTTATTCGGATCTACTCTGTATGAGTACAAGAAACAAATTCGTTAAAGATTTCTACTTAGTTGAGGAGACATGTCGTGGAATGCAAATTTTAGATTCCCCATGTCTCTATTAACATCTTTATCAACGTCTGGCTATGCCTTGTAATTTTTAGAAGGCTCCAGATTAAAGCAGAAATCTGAATTTGTTTCGAAACTGTCTTACCGAATTACTTTAGTTTTGATAATAGATATTTTTCTGCAAATTTTCTTTTTTTTAATTTTCAGGATATTTCGTTGATTAAAGTTATAAATTTTTTGTGGACTCTTTATCATTTATTCATTAATTAAAGATGAATATTTGTTATGAATTATTTGTCACACTTAACACTGAAATGCTAAAATTTTACCAATTTAGATTAAATAATGCTATTAATTAAAATTAAGTCGCATTTCAACTTCGAGCCCTCGCAATTCACAGAATTCAGATTCAAAATTTTACTAGAAAAAACATTGTGCCGATAATTCAAAGTATACCATTAAATTTAGTTTTTTAATCATCTTTTCAAGTGCAGAATCCATTTTTAAAAAAATCTAATGTACTACAGAGTGTTGTTCTTGGGTCGTAATATTTCTCCAATATTTTTTAATCCGGACCCGGATTTCCCATAATTATAAATAAATTAATTGATTGGACACCTTAAAGAATATTTGCGACCCAAATATAAATAAAATATTCAAAGTGGTTAAAAAGTTATGAACCAAATGAGAAATTGGCAAAATAAATAAAATATCCAGTATCTTTGTTATTAGTGAAGTAAGACCCATTATGTATGAGGTTTTTTAGATCACTTAAGTGTCCCCTTTTTACAGTTAACGTATGTTACTTTCCCAAAGAAACACCTTGTCTGCACAAATTTTGTCGCTCAAATCTATTAACTAAAACACTCTTTTATTGTGTACTTAAATGTAATACACATTTTAAATATGCGGAAACCCTTGTATCTAATATTATACATTACTAAAAGATTTTTCGTGAAGCAATAATCTTGGCAGATGTTTTTGCATTGAATGTCTGGTATTGGTGTAACTTGAAAGTTAGCCTCTCTGTTGGTATAATAAATATTCGATATATAAAGAAAATAAAGACCAAAATATTTACTCATAAATATTTCGTATAGATTCGAACATAATAAATATACTAAATTTTATACTGAGAGTGAACAATTCTAGAGACAAAGATGGGGAAAGAATTTGAAACGGATTAGAAGGAGGCTTTTATAAGAAACGAAAAGCTGGGGAAAACCTCAATAAAAAATAGAAGAGGTGAGAAGAAGGGTGACATTTACGCAAAAAAAATTAAGAGACAAGAGCAGAAAAACAGAAGCTAAAGAAAGAAAATCAAAGTAATGGCAAGTAAACAAACAATGAAAGAAGTCCGAGTTTTAAATAAAAGACTAGAGTACCTAGTGAAAGAAAAGAAAAAGTAATATTTTAACAAGATGGAATATTGCAAAAAAGCCCTGAGTAACTACAACAAGCCATGAGAGAAATGATGGAGAGAACATTAAAGATACAAGTAATAATTCAATCATCCTTAAAGATAGGGATCAGAATTAATGCCAGAAATAACTTCATACGATACGAAATAAAATCGGTACTTTTAGAAATGAAAAATAACAAATCCCCTGGCGATGACGGAGAGGCGATCAAACTAGGTGGAATAAAATTATCCAGGCTTTGGTCAAGCTTTTCACCGAATGCATCTACCACAAAAAAACTCCTTTTCAATGGAACAATGCCGTCATTGCACATGCAAGGAGACGTAACAGATCTAAAAATACTACCGTCGCGTCCTATCAGTTTGCTCTAACACAGATATAAACTTTTCACAAATATTATCAAAAAAAGTCTGGGCGCTAAGTTAGACTTCTATCAGCCTAGAGAACAAGCTGGATTTAGATCGAGATACAGCACTAAGGACTACCTACTTCCTAGTGATAAAGAAACTGATAGAAAAGTCTGCAGAATAAAACAAATCATTGGCACTGATATTCGTGGGCTACGAGAAACCATTCGATACCATAAGCCATCAGAAAATGATAAAAACATTAACAGAATGCCGAATATACCATCACTACACCAACGTAATCAAATATATCTACCAATATGCCAAAGCCAGCGTAAGACTATCTGAACAAGAAACAAATAAATTCTGTATATAGCGAGGAGTGCGGCAAGGAGACACCGTCTATCCAAAGTTATTCACAACGCTTTTAGAACATACTTGTAAAAAGGCATATCTGAACGAGCATGATATTAACATAAATGGAGAGATCAGTCAGTTGAGATTTGCAGATAACATCGTCCTTATAGCGGATCATATGGATGATGCAATAATAATGTTTAAAAAATTATATCACGGTTCCTTAGAGTTCGGACTAAAGATTAATACGAACAAGACGCAAATAATGACTTATCTCGTGCTAAATCGAAATATTGCTGTTGATGGAAGGGATATTGTGCAGACTGCATCGTATAAATACTTAGGACATCAAATTTGGTTGAGCAGAGATAACTAGACATGTGAGCTCCCACATCGCATAGAATTAGCCTGGGCAGCGTTTAGTAAATTAAACTATGTATTTAAATCTGACCCACCCATATCACTCAAAAGGAAAATCATTGACCAATGTGTGTTACCCGTACTCACCCGTCACACCGGAAACATTAACACTCACAAAAAAGGTAGTAGTGAAGTAGTGAATAAGATTCGCGTGACTCAAAGGGCTATGGAGCGTCATATGTTGGGTGTCTCTCTGAGAGACCGAATCCCAAACAAAGAAATACGTCGTAGAACAAAAACAACAGACGCCATCGAAAATATCGTTTCTAAAATGAAATTGGGCAGGACACGTCGCCATATTATCAGACAACCGATGGACAAAATGTATTGTTGATTGGAGATCAAAACAAGAAGCACTACGGAGCAGAGGAGGCTCACCAACCAGATGAACTTACGACCTGAAGCAGTAACTGGATGCAAACTGCATAAGACAGAGACAGGTGGAAAGAGCTGAGGGAGACTTATGACCAACAGTGGACGCATACAGGTTGATGATGATGAAAGATAGGAGATAAAACATGTCTATTATAGTTAAGAAACCAAAAAGAGAAGGCGAAGGTAATGCAAAACAACAATAAAATAAATTGTATATTCTGGTAATGAAGGAAACGAAACAAAAGGGAAGTAGTTTAAGAATGAAATATACAGCTAGCTAGCTATTATAGCTAGGAATCGGCTACAAAGTTTCATATTGGAGTTTGAGTACATATTTGAAATAACACGTTTATTGAAACTAAAACGTAGTACAAGAAAGTTAAAAGTCAGACATTAAGTTTAATTAACGTGTATGTCCTATCAGAAAATAAACACCAGGACATAAAACAAGAATTTTATACTTACAACCAATACATGCAGTCTTTTGGTGAAAATCTGGACTAGAGACGAATCTCTACCCGCACAACTTTCTCACTTTACTACTGTGTTTGTATTTGACATACTTAATAGGTAAAATGCCGATCTGCTTCAATCATGCCCCGCAAAACATTAACGTTCTCCGGGTGATCAGCTGTGTCCGGACGGCTTTCGCGGAATTCATCACTGAGGCTGGTGCGTCTACGCTTGAATTCTTTAAACCACCTATAAACAGTTGATGAGTTTGATGCAATATCACGAAAACCAAGACGAAGTAGATCAACTCATTTTTTGTTTAGTTAGACCAACATTTTTCTGAGGGACTTCCGTTTTGGCACGAAATTGATTGTTTTGAAAATCTGTTGCTTCTAAACTAGGCGATAGATTTTCAATCTTCAATGTTATTTACCATAAGAAATGTCAAAATTTGCGAAAATCATGAGCAAAATTTTAAGCGTACGCCTCGTACCCACCAGAATCGTAATAAGTAGATTGGATAAATACATGAATGAACAGCTTCTTCTTCCTTTGTTATGTAATTGTTCGACTGTAATTTTTCAAGCGCTTGTTATAATCGTAATAAGAAGATTAGACAAATATATCAATAATATCAATAAACACTTTATGCTTTCTTTTTTATGTTTGGGAACTATTCCATTGTTACTTCATTACTTCATTCCCACCCATTAATATTTTTTCTCGAAATTTTTCTCCATATTGCTTGTTCGATATTTTCTATATTTACTGTTTCCCTTCCTTCTTTCTATTTCCTCTTTTTTAAGTGATCCAAAATTGTTGGTATGATTTTGCTTATTTCTTTACTTATCCTTCGGAATATACTTATCTTTTCCTTTTAGCTTGTTACTTTAGTTATATCTTTCATCTCGTTTTCTCTTTGTTTATTTACATCATTGTTCCACTATTTTGTTTTCCTTGTGTAATTTTTGACTTTTTTTATATAGGTATATCTGCTTTTATTTTATTAATATTTTTTTAAAAGCTTGGTTTCTTCCCTACTTCCCCTATACTATCTTTTGAAATTCTTTGTTACTGAGTTACTGAGAATACTGCTGCTATATTCTGTTTTTATTTTATTCTACTGTATTTATTTTGCATTGTGTCACCACTTATCTATGAGTTTTTTCTAGAATAACTAAGTAGTAAATCAAACTATTTGCATTTAATTCTCATGCTATCAATGCAAACTTATCTTCTAATCTATATTTTGACATCAACTTCACTTACATAATTTCAATATTTTCAAATTTTAATTAAGGGTTATTAAGTAATGTCAATAATAATAAATTTCAATAAACAACAAAAAATTAGAGTTAATTACAAAGAGTAATATATAGGCTGCTAGTCTCAAAACAACAACAAAATTTACAAAACACGACAAATGAAACAAAACGAAAACTCGAACTTTGTGGAAATTGTTAAGAAAAAAAGAAAGACTTATTTGAGGTATCAATCTTCTTTATATACCATACCTAATTTAGAGCGTAGGGAATTTCTTTGCATGTATCTCTGTACACAGACATACGGTAAAATTACGTATTATTAATTTTAATCGTAATTAATTAATTATTAATTAATTACGATTCCTGGCTTGTCAGGGTATGTATTTAAATCGGCGATGGATCGGGTCAATACTTTTTGATATACTTATTGAGACATAGAAGACGACAATGACTTGGCGAAAGTTGACGGTGACGATAATGGGAACGTTTTAACAAAGAAATATTGATAAGAGCCGTGGAAAATTCCAAGAAAAACGAAATAAAAGTGAAATGAAAGGAAAAAACAAAAAAAAGTGGAGACTAATTAAAAATAATTTATGTCAAAACAACTAAAATGATATTGCTGGAAAAATCCCCAATGTTATGTGTATAAGCAGTAAAAACTTATTAACATAAACTAGTTAGATGGATTCATAAATAAAATCGAAAGCACGGTTCTAATTTTAAAATTGTTATTTTTGATGTATATATCTATATACAAATAATTTTTGAATGAAAACAAATAATTTTATTCTCGATATATAATTAATGCAATTATTTTTCTTTCTCGGCAACAAAGTAGCTTATTACCTGCACTCAAAACCTTACAATAAGCTGGTATTACTACCTATTATGTAGTTGTAACTTTACCGCCCTATTATAGTGACTGATTTTTACATCATAATTCAAGTAGAAAGAACTAAGTAATAACACTTATTATTATTTTCAGAATGCATATTTCTATGTAAGCCTTAGTGTGTTGTTCCTTATAGCTTCGAGTCTGTTATTTCATATGATCTTTTCGATAGAACTGCCGAAATGGACTCACCATCAGTTATTAGTTACTGGAGTAAGTAAAACTATTATTATATTTTTACTTTTTGTTATTACATATCACGCAACTTGAATGTAAAAAATGTCCTAAATATTTTATTACGTTTAGTAATGTTAAATCTACAATTGATTTATGAGAAAATAAATGAAAATTTTATGTTATTAATGGATACAATTTACTTTTGATATAAGGAACTATTCTGAAATTTAACAATTACTGTGGATGGTTTGTTGGCTAGAAAATCTTAAAGAAACCAATATACTATAAGGCATCTCATCTTGTAAATCATGAAAAATTGGAAGCGTCATTGTTTTGTTTTTCAATTTTTATTCATTGTGATATTGTAACTATGTATTGAACTGTTTTTATAAATTTAATTTATTAACTTTATTTATTATAAAATGTTCTACACTTTACAACACTTTACAGGTTTATTTACATACATTTATTTATTTGATCTACATAGAAACACTTAAATATTAATTTATTTACACTTATATAATTTATTTATGTATTTATAAAAGTCCGAATAGCTATGATGATTGCCGACCTCCGCCGCGGAGATGGCACTTGAAGAAGAAGAAGAAGAATTTATTTAAGACATTCATACCGGTTACAATTTAAATAGCCGCGCGAACAATTTTTTAATCGACACTTGTTTTAGACTGTCCTTTTAAATCTCAATTCGTCCGTTTTTATACCTGATTTGTTTATCTAGAAGTTTCTGCCCGCTCTTTTGAACTTCAGTATTATGTTAAATAATGATGAAATATAAATTTATTAGTTAAAATTGCTCCATAAACAAAAACGTTATTGCACATTTAGGCGAAAACAGGATGTGCTCTTGAAACATTACCAACTTTGTGTAACCACCCCAACACTTAACATCAAATGCATTTTTTTTAATTTTAACCAACACACTAAAAATAGATTTTTACATTTTTTTTAAACTCAGGTAGTCTTGGTCTTAGAAATATCCTTTTACATGGCTGTTCTTCTTCTTCTAAATGTGCCTATCTTCTAGAGATGTTGGCGACCACATTGACCCATCTTATTCTATTCACAGCAGTTCGAAATAGATCAGTTGACGTTAGACCAGTCCACTTCCTAAGATTGACCATCCAGGATATACGTCTACGTCCAGGGCTTCCCTTACCCTCAATCTTGCCTTGTAGAATCAACTGTAGAAGTCGGTATTTATTATTACGCATGATGTGGCCGAATCAAGCCAATTTTATGTTCTTTACGGTGTTAATAATTTCTTTATTTTTTCTTAGCCTCTGGAGAATAGTTATGTTAATTGTGTGGTGTTTATATAAGACCCTCAATATACGTCGGTAGCACCACATCTCAAATGCCTTTAATCGTTTTATGGCATCTTCTGTAAGGCTCCAGCTTTCTACTCCATAGAGGAGGACACTAAAGCCGTAAGATCTAAGAATTCTTATGCGTATATTGATACTTAAAGATAAGTTGCAGAGAATCTAATCTAAGGCCGTTAAGTTTTTATTTCGTAGCTGTGATCCCAAGTATCCTTAATATTTCAGTCCAGGGGTGTAAAGCTAGTTTGCGTTCGTAATAGAATAATACACGTGCACTCTAGGTAACGCTAAATGAACTAGCAACAATAGAACCGCCAGACCTATCTCTCGTAGATCTCCTGGCGAACACATTGCAATGAACAACACCACACAATAAACAAATGATGGCTCTTGTCAGAGCCAGTTGACAATCGGACCAACAATTCGAGTATGCCAAATAAATATTGAAGGCATTAGCCGAAGCAAGAGCGAATATATTAGCAAGCTACTGGCAAAAAACAAAATTGACGTGGTTACTGTTCAAGAAACACATACTGCAGACGACCTACAATTAAAAAACCGTGGCCAAATCCCTGGATACACACTAATAGCTTCAATCAACCACGCTCGGTACGGTATTGCGACTTATTGTAGAGCAGACGTCAAACATTACATATTTGAGTTTGAGTAAGAGTGACAGCACTTGTCACTCTTACTCGACACAAGAGATTTTTATACTTGCTGTGAAAGTAGACGAAATAATTATAGTCAATATAATATACAAACCACAATGGCCACAAAACGTACTTTCTACATTTTCTCACCCGACAATATACACTGGAGACTTTAACAGCCACCATACTACATGGGGATATAACCAATGTAACCAACAGGGAGAACAAATCGCCGAATGGGTTGAGTTTCAGTATCTCAGACTTTTATATGATGCAAAACAGAAACCCACCTTCCATTCTGCAAGATGGCAAAAGGGCTACAATCCCGATATCACGTTTATATCTTCCAGCGAAAGGGGCTCAAAAAACGACTTTAAGAACGCCATAAGGGAAGTTCTCGATAACTTTCCTAGATCTCAAAATAGACCAATAATTACATTATTAACATTGGGCACCACCATCCCTATTATAAATTCAATTCCTTTGCCAAAATGGAATTTCCGGAAGGCAAGGTGGGAAGAGTTTAAATTCCAACTTGAAAGTGATATAAGACATGTCAAACCAGTGGTCCAAAATTATGAAAAATTTGCATCATTAATGATTAGCTGTGCAAAAAAACACATCCCACGTGGAGTTACCAAATCCTACATCCCATGCTGGAACGACGAATGTAAAGAACTACTTGATCAGTATGAGAAATCTGGAGATCCTTAAGTTGGTGAACAACTCTTAGAAACCCTAAACTCCGCGAGAACCACAATGGTGGAGGGAAACTTTTGACAATCTCAATTTCACACACAGTAGCCGCACCGCATGGAATCTTCTAAGGAAACTAGACTCTGTCACAAACAACCCTACAGCAAACTCTGCAGCCTCAAAACTGGAAGACATAGGCAAACGGATAGCCAACCTTTCAAAACCAGTAATAGAAAAAAAATCATAAAAGAGAAGTTAGATTTCACTTAAAAGAAGTCAGAATTGTTCAACAACAAAGCCTACCAATAATGAAGCCTATCGAGCCACAAGAAATTGCAGATGCTCTAAAATGAATTAAATGCCACAAAGTTGCAGGAGTTGACAACATTTATCCTGAATTTATAAAACACATTGGTCCAAATACCAGTAGGTGGATTCTTGAATTTTACAATCAAATATTGACTACGCAGAAGTTCCCAAAATCTTTCAAAAAATGTGAGATCATCGCAATATCTAAACCTGGGAAAGACCCTGCACTACCTGAGAGCTACAGACCAATCGCTCTTTTAAGCGTCTGCTATAAGATATTTGAGAGGATAATCCAAACGAGATTATTTTAGCATGCAAAGCCAAATATTCCTTAATAACAAGCTGGATTCATGCCGAGAAGAAGCTATGGCGATCAAGTCCTCTGCAACATTTATTGAGAACGGATTCCAGAAGAAACTTAAAACAGTAGCAGCTTTCATAGACTTGGCGTGCGCTTACGACACAGTGTGGAAGGAGGGTCTTGTATTTAAAATATACCAGATGGTACCATGCCGTTCGTTCAACAGTCTGATAAACCAAATGCTAAGTGACAGACTTTTTCAAGTACACCTAAATGGGAAAAACAGTAAGTTCAAACGGCTTACCACAAGGGTCAGTTATGTCATCTTCTTTTTAATATTTACACGTCAGATGTACCAACTACCACCTCGCGCCAATTTATTTATGCCGATGACATGGCTTTAGGTGCTCAAGAAGAAGACATAAAAATCGCCGAAACCACCATAGAAGCAGATCTAAACACTGTTATCAGATACTTTAAGAAATGGGGCCTACAACCAAACCCATCGAAGACTAAAGTAACAGCTTTCCATCTTAACAACCACAAGGCATATTACAGACTAAACATAGAATGCGATGGAGCCATTCTAAAGCACAGTTCGGACCCAAAATACCTCGGTGTAACTCTAGATCATACCCTAACATTTAAACAGCATTTGGAAAACACTTCAGCAAAAATAAAGACCCGCAATAACATTATTCAGAAATTAGCAAAATACATCATGGGGGTTATCAGAACGAGCGCGATGTCCTTAGTAAATCTTACTGCAGAATATTGCGCTCCTGTCTGGCTAAACAGTCATCACACAAACGTCATAGATACCCAGTTAAACCAAACAATGAGGCACATAACGGGAACTATAAAGCCCACACGAACCCAATGGCTTCCAGTTTTAAGCAACATCGCTCCACCAACAACAAGACGACTAGCCGCACTCAACATCCTAGTTCAAGAGTGATAACAAAACTCAGCATTACCGATAAATACAGACATCGCTGAGCTAGACCAAAGAGAGTTAAGACTGAAATCCAGACATCCACCTACTAGAACTGCTACAAGATTTGCTTCTATATCTTTGCTGCTATATCTTATTACTATAAATGTCGAATTTCTTTATTTACATCAAAATTTATTTTCAAGACAACGCAGAATTACCAGATTTAACGGAATCAAACTAGAAAAGAAAACTGTTGAAATATTTGAACTCAAACACTTGTTCAAATCAACCAAAACAAAATTTATCTTAAATTTATTGTACATAGTCTATTTATTATTATTATTTATATTTTTTCGTCAACCGAGGAGTTCTATTAGATGTTGGCGACGTATATCGGTCTTTAATATTATAAAATTGTTTAAAAAGTTTCTTGGATTGAAAATTATTGTAGGAATTAAAAAAAACATTATGCATATGAACACGCTATATAAACAAAACAATACTTTTTGGTAATATTAATTAGGTATTTAATGGTTAGACCAGTGGTCACATATGGATGTAAAACGTGGACCCTCTCAACCACTGATAAAAATCAACTGAGAATATTTGAGCGCAAAATACTAAGGAAGATATTTGGACCAACCCAATGCAGCGATGGTTCGTGGAGAATTAAAATGAACCACGAGCTGGATGAACTAATGCAGAGCGCAGATATTTGTCAGATTCGTAAAGTCACAAAGACTAAACTGGCTTGGTCACTTAGAAAGAATGCCAGATAATCGAGCTGTAACAGTAGTCCAGAGATGGAAGCCCCAAGGAAACAGAACAAGAGGAAGCCCCCGTAAAAGATGGATAGACGACGTAGAGAGGGATCTTAAAACCATGAACATCAGGCAGTGGCGAAGGAAAGTATCCGACAGGACAGAATGGAAAAACACTGTTAAGCAGGCAAACGGTTGTAGCGCCATTATAAGAAGAAGAAAAAATAAAAAAAGTAAAATTGTTATAACCAGCTTACCTAAAAAAAAAAATTAAAACACAAGTACAAATGAACCTGATTTTTCTTTATTTTCGCTCTCGTATCCATCAACATCACACTTTTGTAAAAACTGTTCAGCCGTCATTGTTCTTAATATTTTTTTTATGCACGATATCAAAGTTTGGCTTTTTAAATTGAAAAATCTGGCTGCTTCTCTTTGGAACATATTACGGGAAAATATATTTTGTAGGGCATCTTTTATGCGCTGCTCACTTATATTTGCTCGATTTGTCTTATTTTTGTAAGTTTTAACCATCTGCAATACAAAAGGTATCAAGAAAATAACTCAAAATACTATTTAATTATATTGTGGAACACAATCGGCCGAATGCCGAATGAACCCCGTACAGACAGCCCACTTGCAAGTATGAAAATTTTATTGTAAGCTCCTGGTCTAAGTAAGAGGTTATGTCAATGCATTTTCTAAAACTAGAGATTTTAAACCTAATATGTGTAAATGTTTACAAAACTATGCAGGCAGCCTAAAGTACAAGAAAAATATTTTTTAAAAACTTATCTTTAGGTCGAAAAAACGCAAAAAATTAAAACAAGTTTTTTACACTAATTACTGCAGCAAAATTTACAATTACTGTGGGGATACACTGTTGGTTGACACATATCTAGCGAAAAATCGGCGCGAAATTCTGCTTATTTAAAATTTTATTTGCATTTGCTGAATCTGCCCCAGACCGAATGTGCCTCACTCTTCCCTACTGTTATTATCAACAGCTAAATTTTTAATTAAAGAAACAACATAAAAGAGCACACATGCTAAATCTTAAAGACCTAAATATACTTACAGAAAGCAACAAAACTTATATGGCGCTGGCATCTGGACTATGACGGACGACTCATACAATTGCTTGAAATCATTTGAAATGTGACCTTGTCGCCGTATCTTTAAGGTATATTGGACTCATGGTACAATGAATACAGAGTATTCATTGTACCATGTATTGGACTATTACAATTGACGCTGCAGGACAGAATCGGAGGCGCAGGTACTTTGCCGATAAATTATTTGAACCAATATAATTGCAAACATCTGAAGGAAAACAGTAAAAGAAGAAGGTTTGTCGATTTTCTTCTTAGGATGCCACCATCTGCCATAAGTTTAATAATGCTTATGAAAATTTATTTGTAGCTTAGCTTGATAATTAGTTGAAACATTTGTTATCTGGTGTCCGTCTCATCAAGAGATCCAAATATTGTAACTACAAAAATCATTTTTTTTTCTTCGCACAGTATTTTCAACATTTTTATTCGACTACTATGCTGTATATATTTTGAACACAAAATATTTTATCATTAGATATCAAAATAGTTTGCAATGGGTGAAAAATTTGGAGAATTAATTGACCAAGGAAGAAGGGTATTAGAATCACAAAGGAATCTGGAAGTGACTGTTACTGTATAGATCTGGCATTATACCTTAAAAACATGTGTTTTCTAGTTACTAACCATATGGTATAGTTAATAAGTCTAGAATATTGGGGATGCAGTATGTTATGTTTCTTTCAATGAATACTAACAAACACCTACCTTCATACGAAATTGCGTTCCACTCTGGTAACTGCTGTCTCGCATTTTAATTTAATTTCACTACTTTCGTCAATTCATCGCCTGGCTTTTATTCGTCCATCATCGGATAATAAACAGAATCTACACTAGTCACTAAATACTGTTCGATTCCATTCCGGGACACACTGCCACGAGAAAATTTGTCTCTAAGCCGTTTTCTTTTCTGTGTCTATACTTTTTCAAACAGCATCAATATCTATACGGCGTTATTACCTTTACTTTGTGGCCCAGTCATTCCCAAATTGAATAAATTCCGGCTTAATGCACCTGTATCATCCTAACCCATTTAAGTCCACTTAATTAACTAAAATTAACAAGTCTTCTCACTTAGGTACCAATATTTTTAAGATGAATTATTTGGAAACTTTGAAAAATTGTGTCTTATTTTTCTTCTTTTTAATTTGATAGTTATCACATTAATCGTATAATGTTTGGATATAATTTATATAATTTCTTTTAGTGTTTGGGGTATATCTGCAGTATAGAATCAGCGATCATTTCGGTGATCCAGAAATGCCAAATGGCCCAATACGAGCCAGTTGAAGAGGATCTCAGTTTCCATTTACAGGAAAGGCAATTCTCTCCAAAGGATTCTCCTCAACACAACAAAGTGAATCAAACAACGCACAATTACAAGCCTATTGTCAACTACTCGGTATAGTATATTTTTTAAGTATAGTATATAAGTATCTATTTGTCAATTAATTTAATATATTTTCAAAATATAAGAGGGAGGGCTAGTAGAATGGGAATACTACGCATATGATATATATTGTGTCTATAAGCTATATATATATATATATATATATATATATATATATATATATATATATATATATATATATATATATATTCGTACACAGGAATAAGACGTCGTTGCTTAGAATAGGAAGCGTCATTGGATTGGGTAAGGATATGACTAGATATTAGATAGATAACAAATAAAGAACAGTTTGACAAAAGGAAATACTGAATTCTAGCAACTGAAAAATAGAGGGCGCCAATAATTTTTAACCTAAGATTTTCAAAGGATTCAAAATTGTCAAAAAACATCCAAGAATTACATTAGCAAAATTACTCAAATGGACATATTTACCTATATGCTGCTAAAAAAAGTAATCTTCAATAAAATAAAATTGTCAAAAAAATGGTAAACTTTAAAAAAATAGTTTTTTAATAACCAAAAAATGTAAAGATGCCTATTAAAATCAATTAACTTCTTAGTAAATAGATTGTGGTCCTCGTTAAAAGAATAAAAGATTATTTAAAACGATAAAACAAATTAGTTATTACTTAAAATTTCACAAAAATTGATAAATAAATGAATTTAGACTGCAATCTTTCAAAACTCGAAAAAGCTTTTGGGTTCATCTTATAATATATTACAAAAAAGAATGACATAACATTCTTGTATCTTAAAGAAATACGTAACTCTCTTAAAATAAATAGGAATTCAATAATAAAATCACTAAATATACTCTAAATAATCTCACAAAAAAATAGGGTACTGTATAAATGTGTCTCTAATTGACCGTAAAAATCCAAGTAATCTATAAAAAATATTTACACTCACTTAAATTTGACCAGCGACGAATTCGACGAATGAAGGGGCATTCACCTTGTCGGCCATATTCTAATTTATAGATTACCCTTAAGTCTTTTTCTTCTTCTTAGTAGAAAGACGGACATGCAAAACGGTACGAAACACTTTACGAGTGCCGGCTTAGTAATTAGCTGAGGATTGAAAAAACCCTGGGAAATAAGAAAAATACTTCGATGTTTAAACGAATGCGGCTAAGAAAAATAATTAAACTTAACACATAGATACGCGGGTTTCTCCTTACTGAACTCAAAAAACTTCTAAATTTACGTCAGCTGACATCGCTACACTAGTGAGACTTCTCCTCGATGGCAAATTAGATGAACTGCAAATCCAAGCTGACTGGAAGCGATTGGACGATGTTAGGAATAACCTTTTATTCCGACAATACATCTACAGTTTACCCTTGAAACGCATCATCTTTTGACTCTTTACGTAGAGAAAAGACGTTGAAATGAAAGTAAACGATTGCATTTCTTTTCAATTTAAGCTCCACCATTGCTCTATATATATATTCCGAAGTATTCACCTCTCATCAGGAGCACGTGTGGTAGCTTGAACTAAAATGAGATGCTCTCAACTATTTGGCCGTTATAGTAACATAAAATGTATTATAAAGTAACATAAAATGCCTGAGTACGCTAGTAGCTACCTCTATAAATCCAAGCTTACTGGACGCTATTCGACGGTGTTAGGAATAACCTTTTATTCCGAAAATACCTCTACAGTTTACTCTTGAAAAATACCATATTTTGCACTCTTTACATAGAGGTAAACTTTCAAGGGTAAACAGTAAATGTATTGTTGGAATAAAAGGTTATTCCTAACTTCGTCCAATAGCTTCCAGTAAGCTTAACAAGGAAATATAGTTTAAAATGATTTATTTTATATTTTAATAAATAGACTTACTTCTCAATTTAATTTACAGGTACTTCTACTTATACAGTGTTTAATATGAAGTTGAAATGATATTTTATCTTCTAGGTAGTGCCATCGACGTCAAAACAAGACCCAATGAATTACTTAGATGACATCCAGCCGTGTTCATCCAAATCTGGGGATCCATATAGAGTAGTATGATTATAGCTGAGGGTTTTACTTCAGTGAGATTAGTACTGTTATATCATTAGAAAGGCAGAATAAATATTTCCACAGATACGGGAATACGATAATTTTCCCATAATGGAAATTTTTAGATAAATAAAGCAAAGATTATTGAGAGAGGAACATCACATCGATCATTTTTTACGATTTCAAACTTTTTACTTGATAGATATAGAATTTCGATTCTGAGATTTAGTTTTTCTATGCTGATGTATCCAATAGAAAAATTAACGGATATTAAATCAATGAAAAATTATACTGACTATTAATATACTTGTCTATTGCATTATTCGGCTGCCTTAGTTACATTTCTCGAGATGTTTATGTCTGAAGTATTTTTTTTTTAATATTTCATTTAATTTCTTAAACCGAATAAACCTCATTTCTCCCCTTCAGAAATCATGCTGAAGACAAATTATTTAAAACACATGTTTTTTACTAAATCCCATTACCTCCTTGTCTTTTCTCTTGTCCTCTTTCTAGAGATTCGACAATTGGCAACTCTTGGTGTCTGATGATTATCTTTCCTACGTTGAACCACGTTCCCTAGTCATGGTTTCATATTTTACATAGATTGGAGTCACACCCAAAAATATTCATTATTATTCAGCGATCGAAACATTATCATTACTGTTACCAGCATTCATTGTTTTCTTTTAACTTCCAATATTTAGCATCATACACCATAATAAAAGCTTGGGGACATATGCATGTGAAAAACTGGTTAAAGTTGATATTTTTCTTGGTTTCGACTCTGTTACTCAGCCGGTAAATTACAGTTAAACTACTTTTTTCTGATGAGATTTAAGGTCCTCAAAAAGACTGCTAATATTCAGATGAATGGTTTTTGTTAGTTGAATGCTAGAGCTGGTCCATATCTTCATTATTTCTGAAACCTATAAGTGTCTTTATCTATAAGACTCTGCTGATAAAGATAGAGAAGTTTTTTAAATGTTTTTAGAGGGAAGGCTGAAAAAATACGCATCGTACCTGACACTGTAGCGGTCTTAAAGAATTAATCTCCATCATTAGCTTTTTTGATATCACTTACCTTCTTTTATTATTGCATCTGCATCTATTTGTCCTTTTTACTATAGTCGCAATATCTGACAACTTAGAGGAATGATCCCAAAAATACTTTATAAGAAACTGTAAGTGTGATATAATAATATTTATATCAAAATTACAGTTTTATAAATACTATATTAGCTTAACAATCTTGTATTACTTCTGAAAACAATTTAAATTCTGTTAAAAATAGAGTATACTTAGTGCTGTGAATTGTTTCTGCTTCTCTCGAAGAAACCTCTGCGTCCAAGAACTAATAATCGATTTATTTATTTGAGTATTCGATAGAACCGTATATAGTTCAGTAAACATACTAAATATTTTATAAAGACTAAAACATCACTGAATCTGCTTTGAATATTAATTACGTTTAATCTCAAACACTGATAACTTGAAGAGTTAATTTAAAGATAAAAAATGTTAATTATGTTAAATTTTTTATTCCTATAGTCTTAGCAACCAGGTATTTGTAATGATACGTTGTTTTCTGGGTTTGTAAGACTTGGACCTAAATTATTTATTACGGACACTTGCTCTGCAACTGCAATATCTGCGGCAGATATTATCTAAGACCACGCGGCAACGGTATCAGCGAGAGACAATTACAATAGTTGTCGCATTGCCTGGGTCTTACAAAGTTGCAGAAACCATTCCAGACCAAGGAATATAAAACTAGAAAACCATGTATCATTACAATATGTAACCCGTTAATACCTACATTTCTTGATAAAATCAGATACTTACTACTCTATATAATAGATAGAGTGCTTACATCTATTACTTAAATTGATGCATATCAATAAAATTATAAAGATTAAAAAAACTTGAGTATTAGAGTTTTAACTGGATACATCAAGCTAACGAAAAAGTTTCCGTGATAATGTTTGCTTTATTAGAGTTTTTAGAAATGGTCTAAATACCTTTATCAAAAATTACATCAGTAGTGTAAACTCGAAGTAAATATTTTTAGCTATAAAATATATAGATTTTAGTTGATCTCAAAGGATTTGCCTTGAGGATTTTCCCTTGTCTTGTTTAGAACAAATCATAATAAATATACAACGACAATAAACCATGTACATTATATTACTATCAATTGCAAGTCTATGTAAAATCCATAAACAAATATCGTTATTTCTTTATCGTTAAGTTTTTTTCGGGACCATTTTCCGACCACCCAGGAAAATTTCTGAACTTCTACTTCTTCTTAAAGACCTTCACCACCGCCTCTGTCTTCTTGTAGTTCACTGCGTCTCTTGTTCTTATGGTCACAGTGGAAATGGAAAATAGTGCCAATATTAAGGGCATTTCACATTATTTAAAAAAACCCACGTCTGTCAAAAAATCCCTACTTTTATTCTAGAAAAATTCGTAAAGTAGTAAATATTATAATTCCCCATTTGGAATCCAACTCCGTACCACAGTATATCCCCGTAAGGTTCACGACTCACGGTGAAAACACAAAAAACTCACCACCATCTGAAGAGACAATGGTCGACGATCAGAACGACCGGCTATATATGAGCGTTACCAAGAAGTTTCGATGGATTCAAATTTCACCTCTTGATGTGTTGCGTATTTGAGTTTCTCTGAGAGAGTTCACTAACTGAGCTGAGCTAAGTAACGATTTGTCTAGCATTGTTTGTTTGTTTTTACTTGTACTAAAGGGTATCCCAAAGTTAACGAAATATTTGAATTTAATAGAAATCATGTTGTTTTCTTTAAATTGTAATTTTTTTATTGAATCATAAAGTATATAGGATAGGTTCATGTATGGAATACCACATCAGGCAAATGGGCTCTACGGTTTCGCTACTACATACGTACTCTTTTGTCTAAATTTCCCATGACTATTTTGCATAAATGTGGCCGAACTTTTTTGATGTAGAGTTTTTCGCAATCGCAAATATTCATTTTTAACTAATTTGAAGTTGCTTATATGGTTATAAATTTTAAACTGCCACTAAACTTCTTTCATAAAGGTAAAAGTGCTTTGATATCTTAAAGTTGTTATATAGCTTCGCACACGCATATTACTAGGGTAAAGTTCATCGAATTACGATAAAAGTAGTCTGAATTACGTGTCAATGTATATAGTAGTAAATTAACGTATCGAAATCAGACATGTGATTTCAATGAATGACATGAGAAATATTATCTCTAAAATGCTATCTTAATGAAAACAATTTAAGGTCGAAGACCAAGTCGCAAACTACATTCATGGTTCATAGACATCATCATATCTGATGTCAGTACAATAATGAAAGATCGGAAAGAGGAGATCCAGCATTATTGTCTGAACGATCCATAACATACAGCAGCAGAAGAAGAATAAAATGAATATGATGAGTTTTACAGTATTAATGTACGTGCAACTATTCGTTACTTTTTTCAACATTTATTTATAGTATAGTTTCGTAAACGTGGTTTTTGGTTTTGTTCTATTATAAAAACTGACTCTGTGGTCAATTATACAGAAATCAATTACACTAGGTCTTAGACCTCTTCCGTTTTAATCTTATTTATTTTATATGTCTGACAGCTGTAAAACCATCTCGTGGTGTTTTTAAAAGCTTTTGAGGTTCAGACTATTTTTCTATTTTATATGATGATGTTCTAAAATCTCGGTGCAAATCCTTTCTTCTTCTGTACTACGGAGAATTTCCTACTTGATACTTGGTATTGATTTTCGATATCTAGAATTTTCTTAGATGCTTACAGTTTGTTGCGATATAATTATACCGAATTATAAATTGATTTGCGGTATCAAATATATTGGTCGGATAAAAGATTTACTTTAATTTTGATTTCATCGTTAACTTACTTTGCATTTTTCGTTATTATCGAAGAAATCAACTTACTAATATTTATTTATTTGCCGTGTAGCCCGCTAAGGATACTATCCCTTTTTGTTGATTTGTATTGATTTGTTGAATGACCAAGAAGTGTCAAAGATAAACAAGTATAGCGTTAAAATAATTTTGGAGATTTAAACCAAAAATAGGAAGAGAGGAATTATATCAGGGAACAATAGGTATACATAGCCTGCATGAAATAAATAATGACAACGGGCAAAGAATTAAATCTTTCGCAGCAGACTTAAAAAAATGGTGATAAGCAGTACAAAATTTCCACACAGAAATATCCATAAAGAAACATGGGTTTTCCAGATATGAAAACAAGGAATCAGATCGACCATCTCATAATAGAAGAAAGACATGCTTCAGACATTTCAGATGTGAGAAATCACAGAGGGGCAAATAGCAATTTGCCCCTCTGTGATTATGCTAATTAAACCACCTTATGCTAATTAAATATAAACAAAAAAATAGCGCCAAGAAAACAGAGAACGGTGAAAAAAAGGTCAAATATGCTTCAGATATATTGGCCTCTTATGATGAAAAAAGGTCAAGATATGAAACGAAAATAGAAAATATAATTTAGCACTATAAATAAAGTAAATGAAAATCAGATCAGAAATATCGAAGATAAGTAAAGAGTTTTCAAAGAAGCAGTTATAACAGCTGCAAAAGAAGTAGTGGGGCAAGCAAAGAACCTAGCTAAAATGTGGTATGACAAAGAATATCGGAAGCTAATGGAACAAACGAATCAAGCTAGGCTTAAAATGCTGATCAACAGTACAGGAGGAACCGAAGAGAAATATATTGCAAGTAGACGACAATTAAATCTAAGATTTAAAAAGGAGAAACCAAATAAAGCAAATATTGAAAAGCTAGAAGAACATGAATAGAAAAATGATATAAAACAATTCTATAAGGAAATAAATTTTGAGAAAAAAGGTTTTCAACCAAGAACAAAATTATGCAAAGACAAAAATGGTGAGGTAATAGCAGACGAAAAAGCAATGCTAAAATGGTGGAAAAAATGGAGGCTGATTCAGACCTATATGCACCAACAGAAGAAGAAATAAAAGATGTAATAAAAAAATGAAAAATAACAAGGCCCCAGAATGCGATACAATAACCGTAGAAATGATAAAATATGGAGGACTTAGAATACAAAGTAAATTATCACAGTTAATAGATACTAGATATATTATGGAATACAGAAATAATGCCGAAACAACGGAAAATTACAGTGATATGCTCTATAGATAAGAAGGGAGATAAGTTAGACTGCAATAATCACCGGGGAATATCACTACTAAACGTTGGATACAAAATATTTAGCAAAGTATTAGAAGGAAGGCTAAACAATATAGTGGAACAAACAACAGGGGATTATTAAGGAGGATTCAGAAAATGTAGGTCAATTATAGAATAAATATTTACAATAAAGCAAACGCTGGAAAAATTCTACGAACGGAATACCGAACTACATCATCTGTTTGTAGATTTCAAACAAGCGTTTGACTCCATAATTAGAAAGAAATTATATAGTGCAATGCAAGCGTTAAATGTACCAAAAAAAACTAATCGGATTAGTAAAACTATGCCTAACCAACAATAAAGCAAAAGTAAGAATCCAAAATCAACTGTCCGATGAATTCAATATTTGCGAAGGTCTAACATAAAAGACGCGCTATCCAAAACACTTTTTAACCTTGCGTTGGAACAAATTGTCAGGAAAACTCCTACAGTTAGAGAAGGTACAATATTTAAATATTTCCAAAGATTATCCAAGTCGTAGTTTAGGCAGACCTTCTTCTTCTTTAAGTGCCGTCTTCCGATCGGAGGTTGGATATCATCATCACTATTTTTACTCTATCTACTGCTGCTCTGAAGAGTTCTATAGAACTGCATTTAAACCAGTCCCTTAAATTCTTCAACCATGACACTCTCCTTATTCCTATACTCCTTCCTCCTCTTATCTTTCCCTGTATTATCAGCCTTAGCAGTTCATATCGCTGTCCCCTCATTACGTGTCCCAGATATGGTAACTTTCTTATTTTTATTATGTTTATTATTTCGCATTCTTTGCCCATTTCTCACAATACTTCCGTGTTAGTTTTCTTCTGTGTCCATGCTATTCTAAGCATCCTCATGTAACACCACATTTCAAAGGACTGTAACTTGTTTATGTGTTCTTGCTTTAATGTTAAGCTTTCAAGTCCATATTGCAGTATCGAAAACACGTAGCATCTCAGTGCTCTTACTCTCAGTTCTAATCTAAGGTCTTTGTTGCAGAGAATTGTTTTCATTTTTACAAACCCATTTCTTGCTTTTTCTATCCTGCTCTTATTTCGGTTGTTTCATCATTATTGTCTGAAATCCAGGTTCCTAGATATTTGTATTTATCAACCCTTTCTATCGGTACATTTCCCAAATGTATGTTTGATGGTATATTTGTTTTCTTTGTTATTATCATGTATTTAGTCTTTTTTATATTCATTTTTAGTCCATATTTTTCACAGAAACTGTTTGTTTTGCTTGGCAGTAATTGGAGTTGTTCAGCAGAGCTTGCCATAATCACGGTGTCATTTGCATATCTTATGTTGTTACTAGATCTTCCGTTGATTATTATTCCTTCACTTTGAGATAGTAATGCTTCTTCAAAAATGGCTTCACTATATACATTAAATAGTAATGGGGGCATAATACCTCCCTGCCTAACTCCTCTCCTGATTTCAATTTCTGGACTGGGTTCGTTATCTATTACGATTTTTGCTCTTGGATTCCAGTAGAGGTTTGTTATTATTCGTAAGTCCCTATGGTCTGTGTTTTTTGTCTTTAGAATTTAGACTAATTTTTTATGCCTTACTTTGTCAAATGCTTTCTTAAAATCAACGTAACAAACATGCACATCAACATTCATATCCATGCATCTTTGAGCTAACACATTAAAAGCAAATAATGCTTCTCTGGTTCCTAGTCCGTTTCTGAACCAAAATTGACTATCATCTATTCCTTCTTCCAGTTTTTTATTTATACGACTATGTATTATTTTCAGGAATAATTTGAGAATGTGATTTATTAGTGATATTGTTCTGTATTCACTGCAATATTTAGCGTTTGTATTTTTAGGGATAGCACAAAAGGTGGAGGGTAACCATTGTTTCGGTATGTGTCCTGTTTTGTATACTGAGTTAAATAAGTCTACTATAATGTCTAAGGTTTCATCATTTATGCATTTTAAGGTTTCTATAGGAATTTGGTCTGGACCTACTGCTTTACCATTTTTGCTGTTTTTTAATGCCATTTTAATTTCCTCTTTTAATACCTTTAAAACCATATCCTCTTCTACTTCTATCTCCATCTGTTCTGTTCTATTGTCTTTGAACAGTTCATTGATGTATTCTGTCCATCTCTTTAATTTGTCGTTAGTATTCAACACAAGTTTCCCATTTGCATCTTTCAGTATTCCCGGTTTTCTTCTATTCGGTTCTATTGTTGTGAGTTAATTCTTTAATTTTTTTATGTGTGTTAAAACTATCATGTCTTTTCTGGTATTCTTCTATTTCTGCGCATTGTTCTTTTAACCATTGTTCTTTTGCTTTCTTAATTCTGTATTTTATTTGTTTATCCACTTTTTTGTACATCTGATTATCTTTGTTTTTATATTGACGTCTTTCTTCCATTAAATCTAAAATTTCTTCCGTCATCCATTGCTTCTTTTTATATCTGGTTGGTATTAGAATTTCTTTTTGACTTTTATCTATTTCTGTCTTTATTAATATCCATTTTTTATCCGTCTCAGTATTTTGTAGAATTTGTTCTTTAACATTCATTAATCCGTAGTTGATTTCATCTGCCAGGTTGCCTTATGTGTGGGTTCCTTAATTTACTTGTATCGATTTTTGCATTTGTTGTTCTTCGTTTTATTATTTTCATTTTGAGCCTAATTTTGGTCACTACTGGGTTGTGATCTGATCCTATGTCGGCACTTGGATAGGTTTTTGCGGATATAATTGCGTTCCTGTATCTTAGGCAGACCATATAGACATAATTAGCTGGACATTAAAAGACCTAGAAAAGATTAATACATATTTTAAAGGAACAACGCATACTATGGGTCTAGTTAATGACTCGGAAAAAAGTGTAAATAAAAGGCACTCATGTATCTTTAAGCCGGCAAAAATTTTAAAGAGTAGACCATTTCAAATATTTAGGATCATTAGTTACAAAAGAAAAATAAAACCAGTAATGAGGTAACATGGAGAATCTCACTTTTAAACAAATGCTTCTACAGCCTACAAAATATTATAAAGTCAAAATTAGTATCTATTAAATCAAAAATAAAAATATACACAACAATCATGAGACCCGTAGTAACGTATTTATAAGAAACGTGGACCTTGGCTAGTGAATAAGAGGAACAACTTCTTAGATGGAAAAGTAAAATTTTAAGGAAAATATATGGATCTACACAGGAGAATGGGGAATTGCGTATAAGAATTAACCACGAAATAAATAGAATATTTAATAGACCGACTATTACAAAAGAAATACAAAGTAAACGACTGAGTTACGAGGTATGCGTGTGACTGGCATCCACATAATGTAAAACTTTCTTTCTTCTTTAAGTTCCACCTTCTATCGAAGGTTGGAAATTATCATGGCTATGCGGACTCTGTTGACTGCTGCTCTAAAAAGTTCTGCACTACTGCATTCAAACCATTCCCTTAAGTTCTTAAGCCAGGATATTCTTCGTCTTCCCACATTTCGCTTTCCTCGGATTTTGCCTTGCATAATAAGTTGTAATAATGCGTATTTTTGTCCTCTCATCACATGTCCTAAGTACTCAAGTTTTCGTCTTTTGATAGTTAATATTATTTCCGCCTCATTTCCTATCCTTCCAGTTACTTCCACGTTTGACATTCTTTGAATCCATGATATTCGTCTGTAACACCAAAATTCAAAGGCGGCCAACTTATTCAGATTGACTTGTTTTATTGTTTTAGTGTCCACGCTTCCAAGTCATAATGAAGGGTAGAGAACACGTACCATCGAAGCATTCTCAGACGTAGTTCTAACCTTATATCCCGACAACAAAGAAACTTTTTAAGTTTAATGAATGATGCACGTGCTATTTCAATGCGTGTCCTAATTTCTTTGGTTTGGTCTACATCTGATGTTATCCATGTTCCTAAGTATTTATAGTTATTAACACTCTCAATTGCAGTATCTTCAATAGTCATTTAGATATTTGCATGTGCAGATTTAGTCATGATCATGCATTTAGTTTTCTTTAAATTTATCTTCAGTCCGTACTCATGACAGCATTCATTAAGGCGTTGCATTACGTTCTGTAAAGCATTGTTGTTATCCGTCATTATTACTGTATCGTCTGCAAAACGTAAGTTATTCAAAACTTCTCTATTGATAGATATACCTTCTATTGAGTCTGAGAGCGCTTTTTGAAATACCGCTTCACTGTAGACATTGAAAAGTAGTGGGGACAGCACGCAACCCTGGCGGACTCCTCTCTGTATTTTGATATTTTGGGTGTACTGGTTGTCAACTCTTACCTTGGTAGTTTGATTCCAATATAAATTAGATATAATTTTCATATCACGACTGTCAATATTTTTGCTTTTTAATATATCTACATATGTAAAACTTTAGAGCCTAAAAATCCCAACTGGCGACCATTGCCCTCCATGAGCTGTCAGTGGTTATAGATGATGATGATTCTCTTTAATAAGAGGTGAAAAAATTCTTATTATCTTTTTTTCCATATTTTGGTACTGTTATATTTTTTTACGTAATACCGGTATAAACTGGTCGTCCTTCAGCCAATTCGTCTATTGCAGATTGTATAAGTTGTAGATTGTAGTGTGTGTGTTGATTTATTTGTCTTGTTACTGATAGTACGGGTACGGGTGTGTTTTCGTAGGAATTTTATACCGAATTAATTTTATTTGTAGCAGTTAAGTGTTCGATAATCAGCAAAATTCGAAGTTCGATAGTCATTCGCCGCACATGCGTCTGAGTTAGAGGTGACAGCGTCTGAAAAACGTATAAAAAATTGTGTCTTACTAGTCCAGTCGGGATGGCATTTGACCGTGCACTCTAAATTTTATTACTTTATTAGGGGGTTAATAGTAGTGTAAATTTAAAATCGGGAGTGAATTTCGCCGTTGCGTTAGCCACCATCTTGAATTTAAAGGAGAACCGTTTTTGCTCAATATATCCGCCATTTTCAACGTTTCGACAAAAATGGTAAGTACTGAAATTGTTGTAATTTGATTTCCTACAATTTCTTTTTACAATGGTTTTTGTATTTTATTTTACAATGGAGAGAATTCTATTAATTAATTTTGATCTTTTTTATTTTTTGCTACAATCTGGACTGGATTATTAAGACACAATTTTTATATGACTTTCAGATGCTGTCAGCTCTAACTCCACGCAGATGGGACGACTGATGCCCATTTTGATGACTATCACTATACCTATTCAACTGGTACAAATATAATTTATTCGGTGTAAAATTCCTACGAGAACAAAACGCTACCTCCTGTACTATAAGTAAAGTCGGCTTTACGGTCTTTACAAAGAATCGCTTATTATATCCCAACGACTGCGTTAAATTTTTACGCTTAGGCTCAGTAAGTTGAACCTTTTTCACTGCGCCACCAAGGCAGTTACTGTTTTATATTGAATATTTCTGAACTGTGTCACTTTTCTGGAGAATAAACATATATTTCAACGAGCTTTGTAAAAGAAGATTTACATAGATTTCAAACAAAATTATTTTTATTTTATAAAAACTACGGGTAACTTCGAGTGATGTAATTTTTGATACAAATTTTTTAACCTGAGACGTATGATTTCCTTTGGTGCAAATAGTTTGATGCAGTACAACATTTTAAAACTTTTTTTACAAAAAAAGTGTGTGATAGAATTAAATTTTATAACAATTACTTAGCATTTTTATAATATTTAAATTAAATGAGAGTAGGTTATATTCACAACCAAATTTACTGGTACAGATATAGGATTTTCCCCATTAAATCCATTTCATATCATCGGTTAGGTGTTCAATTTTATATGTTTAAGAGAGCGAAACATTAAACGGAGAAAAAACTATAATTAATTAAACTTGAATTGGAAAAAACCTGAAAGATAAAAATAATACCACCATTTAACATAAGAGCTCCTGCAAAGCGCCAAAACAACCAAACAAGAATTCCTGTTTCTAGACTTTTCTAGAGTATTAGACGTACTTTTCTTATTCCAGCTCTCATTCACAACCTTATATTAATGAACATACAAGCTCCCTAAAATGCCTATTTAGCTGCTTTTATATTTTGTACGTATTAATATAATAAGCTCATTTATATTAGATAATATCGTCTTTTCGGCACACAGATATGTGCTGAAAAGACAATCAAACCATAAACATATTAATTCGTGCATTTACTTTTTGTAATTTTCAAATCAAGTGGCAATTATTGATATACTTGATATTTACATCCAGTATTTACGAAAGTACTGATTGTAGAACCGAATTGAAACAATTTATTGAAGTTTGAGTATTAGACTTTTTTAAAACCTTTAGTAAATGTTTACGTATAAATAAAAATAAAATTAATATATCAATATAATGAAAATAATCGTATGTAAAATAAAAATTTAAACAACTGATCGATGAAGTGAAAAAGATTTAACTTGAAACAATGTAAAGTTACGTACCCAGGATATCATTTGTTAAACTGGGAATAGTTACATTTTTTGTAATAAAACTAAAAATAAATTTTGATGTATAATTTAGCAATCACTGGTAAAAAATAATTATTATTTAAGATTTAAAAATCTGTAAAGAATATCTCTGTCCATTCCTCATTTGGCTTCCGTTTATATTCATTCTTTCTTGCTCATGTGAGGTGACAGAGAACACCTGCGACACTAAAGCTGTGCCAATAAAGAAATGCAGTTAAAAATCTAGTACTATACAACGGAAATAATAACTCAAACAGCCAATGGACAAATAAATAAAAAAAGAGCAGCAAACATTTTAAAATTAACAGAAAATTCAAAGGCATCTGGTTGAAATACGGCAAAATAATTGCAAGGAAACTACTAAATATCTGATCAATCAGGAATGTGAAGGTAAAATAGAACGTAATCAATAAAAGCTGAAAGGTAAATGGATACGCCGCCAAAAGAGACGAGAACGAAAAATCTAAAAGTATAAGTTAAGTAGGTACATTATAAAAACATTAAACGCTAGTCTGCTCCCAGAATTGTTTAAAAGTAATAAACAATTACAAAAAAAAAGAACAATATTATTTATTCAAACGAAGATTGTAATGGTAAGTTATCATATTTTAATAAGAGAGCCTACATTTTAAAACCTTATAGTACAATGAAATATTAGATTAAATATATTCAGGGATAAATGAAATATGATACTATATCATAGCATCACGTTAACCTTAATGTACACCTTCTTCCAGCAGGCTATATAGGAAATTTAATAATACAAAATATAACGATTAGATGGAGACGTTTATTCCATCAAATCTATTCGTAACTGTGAGCTACTAACATGTTATGTTTTAAGATTTTTTTGTCGATAATGTTTATTAGCAGTTATATTATACTTATAGATAAAATAAACATATTCATCAATCATGAATAAGGTATGTGCTGACATATGTACTCAATTAGCAGATCAAGATCGCTAAAGAATGGAAAGAAGTTAGTGACTCACTTGAGTCACTAACTTAAAAAATACTTATTTGACAATTCCATAAACAAAATTCTTCATCAATTTATGTTTCATCCAAAGAACAAATTATTTCTTCTTTTTCTATCACATTTTTTTTCCAATGAAGTTTAATTCGTGCAAAATTTTTCACCATGTGTCTCTTGTTATATTTGGCAAAGTTAAATTACTATCATATATACTATTAACCGATATAATAGAACTTATGTACATATATATATATATATATATATATATATATATATATATATATATATATATATGTACATTGAAAAAGCCAAATATATATGGCGCAAGAGCATTCGTTAAACGCCTTGTGTATGAATTCGTATTATTAGAGTCTTCTAATGCACTATTTCTGCATAACCTTGCTTCTTCAGAGACAGATAGATATAAATTTACTCACAGAATATTTTTGCCAGGGAATTCCTTTTGAGCTGTTCAAAAATTTCATGAAAAGTTGAAAAGTTTACATTTCAGCAAAGCGTGCTATCGCTTGGATGAATTGAAAAGCCAAATATATATGGCGCAAGAGCACAATTTGTCAAAGGCTCCATGTATTAATCGGTATTATTAGAGTCTTATAACGCGTTATTTCTGCATATCAGAGACATTCGCTGACTAGTCTGTGTGTGAATTTGTATCTACATAAGTCTCTCCTAGCACGATTCATTACAGCGATTGGGTAGAAGCTCTGAACGTGAAATCAAATCTTTTCCGTAATAGGAAGTAATAATAACTTCATAGAGACGCATACGGCGCGTGTTCTATGTGTTCGAAACCAAAATTCAGATTTTTGACTAAATCTGTGCATTTTACAATTTCCAAAGCAAGCAGACGATGAATCTAAAAGTACATGTTACGACATATCGATTCCTCTAGACAAAAACCTTTCGTGAACTGGTTTCTTATACTCAAAATACGAGTACATAAAGATATATTTATATATCTTTTCTATTATGATAATATTTTCCCGATAAAATGCATTTGATCCGAATGTTACACTCTACAAGAATATACACACTATAAGAATTATAAGAATTCTTTTTGTTTAAATGTACTAGTTCTGCGCGTAAAGATTCTCAAGCAGATGCATTGCTAGATTTTTCTAGTGCAAACACAACAAAGCTAACTCATTATTGAATATTGACATACAACTTTAAAAATGATGTAAACCTTAATGCTAAACAACATAAGTGGCTTACAATATATCCGTGGTCAGCTTACTCAGCTCTAGCAAAATGGCCGCTCTTTAGAATATGTGTTTTATTACGGCTTCTCAGTGCAGCGCGGTCTACAAGAACAGTTCATAATTTCTCCTTGCCGCAAATATCAAAAGTTTAATGTAGCTGCTCAAACCCACGTGGCAAATAAGTGGCATTGTGACGTACTGGCTTCGTCAGATTACACTAGAAAAAATAATGAATAGAAAAGGATTTAATGTTGATGAATCTCTAAATACGTATATCTTCTTCTTCTAAATGTGCCTATCTTCTAGAGATGTTGGCGACCACATTGACCCATCTTATTCTACTCACAGCAGCTCGAAATTGATCAGTTGACGTTAGACCAGTCCACTTCCTAAGATTTGCCAGCCAGGATATACGTCTACGTCCAGGGCCTCTCTTACCCTCAATCTTGCCTTGTAGAATCAACTGTAGAAGTCAATATTTATTATTACGCATGAGGTGGCCCAAGTAAGCCAATTTTTTGTTCTTAACTGTTCTTCAGATATCACAAGAAAGTTAAAGAAAATCATGATTTAAAGAAAATCGTTTAAACGATTTATCATTTTAAAAATTTTATTTTACGGGTGACATAATCTTCCACTTCGTGGAAAAATTGACAAGAGTTCTGTTTTTACAGACCTGCTACGTTTTTGAGTTGACTCGGAAGACGAGATTTTGAAGAATCATTTAAAATCAGGAGTAAAAGATTCTTTCTTTATACATATACATATCGCATCGCAATTCAAAACGAATTGATTTAAATTTGTTCCGATGTCCTTAAAAGCAAAATAATTGAGGAGGTGAAACATACTTCGGCTTTTTCGGTCTTAGCTGATGAGACTGCTGATATTGGTGGCACAGAACAATTATCAATTTGTATTCGATATCTACGTTATGATAAAAATGTTAAAAAATATAATAGAATATTTAATAAGCTGACTATTACAAAAGAAATACGAAGTAAACGACTGAGTTGATTGCTACACGAAGAATGGATGGATGATAAGAGGAATACAAAAACAGTACTTAGAAAAGAATTAAACGGAAAGAGATCGAGAGCTAGACCCAGAAAGAGATGGATTGATTGTATTAACCAGAATTTAAAAGAACTAGGACTACGAGAATGGGAACAACAAGCAACGGAAAGAAAAACATGGTCAACTATAGTCAAGGAAGCAAAATATACATGACACTGAAATGATCTCCTCAAAGAAGACAAACTAGGAAGTACCGATTTTAGATATAAAACGTTGGACTTTTTAAGGAGTTATGCGTGTGGCTGGCCTCCACACCATGTAAAACTTTAGAGCCTAGAAACCCCATGGACGACCATGGCACTTCATGGGCTGTCATTGAGAAAGAAATTCTTTTTTATTATCTTTTTTCTGCATATTTTGGTACTGTTACATTTTTTTACGTAATACGGGTATAAACTGGTCGTCCTTCAGCCAATTCGCTTATTGCAGATTGTATATATGTTGTAGTGTGTGTGTGTCATACGTTATGATAAAAATTCTAAAAAACCAATAAGTTGTAAAGAATTCCTCAGATATGTACGGATATAAGAACTAAATAGTTTCATTTCGGAAACTATTATTCACTTTCTGCAAGATTGCGATCTTGATTTAAATAAGCTCGAGCCAAGGATACGACGGGTGTGCTGCAATAACAGGCCACATAGGTAGCGTTCAGAAAATGTTTAATGATAAATATCCTTTAGACCTATTTTTACACTGTGTAAGTCATGTATTGAATCTTGTCATTCATGATCTAAATACTGTCAGTGAAGTGAAAAATACTGCTGGAACGACAAAGGTCATTATAAATTTCTTTCGAGAGAGTACGTTACCACGGAGTAAAATTCCAAATATATTACTATTTTCTGAAACGCGTTACACAGCAAAGTACAAAAGTATCAGAATATTTTCTGACTATTTAATAAGTTTTAGATGAACTTTCGCAGGGCGCACCGAATTCTAAAACGAAAACCAAAACATGTCTGCTCTGCACGAATGCAACTAGTCCAACATACAATGTGACCCTTTTAATAATTGCTGCTTTTTCTGTCAAACTTGAGCCCATGTTCAATTAATTAATTAACTGATTAACTAATTAACTCATAAGATTGAATCTCATCACGATAATGCATATATGGAGTTTGCGGTCATTTTTGAGAAAGCTCAGAAAATTTGCGAGAAACAACGATTTTGCAACTCCGATCATGGTTGAACACTTAAAAACTATACTCCTCATAGTACTTGTGGAATGTTCATATACAAGAGCATGCGGTACACTTAACAATATAGTCTTCAAATGCATTGTTAAATGACACTTTAATTTCAAATTAGAATAAAATTAAACATTTGTACAATTTTTAGGGCACGATTTCACTTAATATTGCTTTTTGTAGCTATTACTACAAAACTAACAATTATTTTCTTTAGTCACTGGTTTATGACATTACGTTGGAGATTATCGGCTATGCAATAAAAAATCTACTATAGTCTGTTCATTCAGCTTGGGAATATTTTGACAGATTTATTGTCGGTAACATACAACATAAAAATTCTTACCTCTCATTATTAATAGCTCAATAAGCTTATTGTTGCAGACTTTTTCATTGATAAAAGAATAATCATGAATCATGGGATTGTATATTCATTAATTTTCATTAAAAACTTTTGTAAATACTAATCTATAAACGACTATAAAATTTCAAAAATAAACTTTTGTTTTAATTGATGCAGTTTTATTTTGTTAATAAACTGCATGTGAATACTTTTTGTTTAAATATTGACTATGAGCACATAGGTATGCTTCATTTTATAGTAATTTCCAGCCACTGCTATCGGTAAAAATTTAACCAACATAGCAAAAAATAATTACTAAATTTACTAGAGTTGAGACTGGGATCAGCGAACCGGGTATATCATTAATTTAAGTTTTCTAAGTGTCATTTTTTTCAATTTTTTGGAAACCCATCACTAGCACAATCAAGGACACCTGTAAATGAATCCGCTAATTGAGGGATTTCATTTGAAACATACCTTGAAGTTGGGGGACAATTGTGTTTATTTTACCTATAACTATACTATGGTTTTACCATTTTGTACTGTTTAAACATACTATAATTCTTGCGCTACTTATAGATTTAAGATATCTAAGTAATGTTTAACATTCAACTGGTAATAATTAAACTTTGTTTACTAAATACAGCTGTGGGAGACCTTAACATAATTATTTATTTAGACCTGTACAGGTCTAAGAAATAATGAGTTTTTTTCTTTATAACATAATTATAACTTACCTACATATAATTATTAAATGTAGGTAAGTTTAATGGTAATATGTATCTAAAAATCCTCTTGAATTTTGAGACACCTTTTTTTATTCAAGTGTTTGACTAACGTTATGTCTTATTACTATAAATGTCGAATTTCTTTATTTACATCAAAATTTATTTTCAAGACAACGCAGAATTAGCAGATTTAACGGAATCAAATTAGAAAAGAAAACTGTTGAAATATTTGCACTCAAACACTTGTTCAAATCAAGCAAAAAGAAAAATTTTATCCTAAATTTATTGTACATAGTCTATTTATTATTATTATTTATATTTTTTCGTCAACCGAGGAGTTCTATTAGATGTTGGCGACGTATATCGGCCTTTAATATTACAAAATTGGGACAGAAAAATGAATGTTAAGTTTGGATATATTTTGCTGGTTAAAAAGTTTCTTGAATTGAAAATTATTGTAGGAATTAAAAAAACATTATGCATATGAACACGCTATATAAACAAAAGAATATTTTTTGGTAATATTAATTAGGTATTTAATGGTGGATAAACATTTGGATATTGTCGTTTCCTTCCTTTTTATTTCTCTGCAAGGTCAGCTACCTTATTTAAATATCTTGATACATCTTATATTGTTTAATGTCTCCCTCTATATATTTTAGGGTCTTTCAAGAAACTATAGAATTGGCAAATCTTTGTATTAGGATATTAACTTCTTTAATCAATTCATTCACTGTACTTCCCTTAGTGTATCTATACTTCCCTTAGTATATGAATGTAGTGTTAAGTTTTATCCCTTGTCTCTCCACTCACTTATTAATGCATTCTTATAAAAGTTGTCCGTAAGTTTTCTTTTTCGTTTTTTTTTTCTTCACCACAGCACTCGCTTCCTTTCATTCCATTCATCCTACTGTAATCCTCCATCCTCCACCTATATATATATATATATATATATATATATATATATATATATATATATATATATATATATATATATATAATACAGTAAATACCATACCAAGGTGGTGTGGTATTTACTGATGTTTTTCTATGACTTCTGAAAAAAATTAAAAATTATATTCGTTGTTAATCTATCTCTAATATATTCAAACTGACTTTAGAATATTCCTAATTCTTCATCATTACCAATTAAAATTTTTTTAAGAAAGGGATTATTCAATCTCTAATGCCTGTTTCTTGTTCTTTCAACAAGACAACATTTTGTGTCGAGCGATTCTCTTCCCGATATTAAACGATGCCAGACCTTTGTACCAAACCCTGTACTTTCATCACCAGTGTTCTATGTAAGGGACAGCAGAACAAAAATAAAACCTATGTGAGTTTAAGCAAGCTTTTTCTTGCTCAATATTTAATTTTAATGGAGTATTGTATATTCTCTTGGTGTAATTAAGTATTTTACATTCAGACAGGACATATATAACGATTTCTTCCTCTTCTGCATTATGGTTCATTCATCCTACCTATGTTGAAGAAACGTTTCCTCAGCTGACAGTATCCAGTTACCATCTCTGTGATCATACGTAAGTCGCATCTGACAAATTTTCGGCACACAGGTTTGCCCCCATTTGTTGTTATAACTCTTTTAAATTTCATTTCTAACAGCATCCCTGGTGATACCGCAGAATGATTCTGCACTTTCATAGATTCCTCTAGAACCTAGTTTTGCCAGCGAATCTGCTAGTTCCTTTCCTTGGACTCTTTCACATTCTTTGTACCCGTGTTAGAATAGATATGCATGCTACCTCAGTTTAGCGTCATTTTAATTTGATTTTTGTTTGTTTTTGTCGTTCCATTTATCATTCAAATTTTTAATTTGGGTGCCTTAAATCAAAGCTAGTCTTACTGGAGGCTTAAAAATTTTAGTTTCGTCGGAATTTTTGATAGAAAACTTGATTCTTTTTCGTCCATTTGATACATTATGAGGGCCTGCGTAGCGCAAGCGGTAGGATTCTTGCCTCGCATGCCGGTGGTTCGGAGTTTGAATCCTACCGCCGGCAAGAACTAGACATTTTTAAAAAATGTCTATAGGCCCCAGGTCGACTCAGCCTGAATAAAATGAGTACCTTGGGTAAAACCAGGGGTAATATTAGGCGGTTGAAGCGTAGCACTGGCCATGTTACCTTCCTTGTATACCGTAGGCCCTAGATATAGCAGACTACCCTGCTATACTCCCAAAGCCGCGAAGCGGTATAAAACGGGAGACTACTATTATTGATATATTATGATCCCCCCACATCATTTATACATTTATCTCCCTCCATTTACTGCTCTGTACCGACAATAGGTTCAAAATCTATTTTCACCATCCAAAGTTAGCATCTTATTTGAGTAACTTTCACTTCTAAAAAAATATTCTAGATATTTTTTTATTTTATTAAATTTGTTAAACTGTTTAAAATAGTAGTTTTAACGCACGCACGATATCATCAGCATATGTCAAACTTTCATGGCTCTTATACTTGTTTTTATTCAACTTATTTTATTCTTCCTTCAATCAATTAGAAGACCAAATGGTAGATTGCTAAAGACTGGTTTGCTAACGATTTTAAAAACCACATTTACATCTTTTTTTTTTCTTGCTTTAATATACCATATGTCTGCTAATATTAAACAAATAAATTAAAAGTGAGAAACAGAGACGACAATAATGAATATGTGGACCAAAACTTTATAAAGAGAAAAATAACCAATAATCAAAATATGGAGATACATATATATATGAATCCATACCTTTTATTTCAAAAATAATTTAAATTTTTATTTATTAATTAGGAACTAATAACTAATAAAGGTATTAATAAAATACATTATGAAACGCTGTTTTAAAATCATACAAATCTCTCAATATTGTGTATTTATTAACGA
Source organism: Diabrotica undecimpunctata (assembly GCF_040954645.1). Taxonomy (NCBI): domain Eukaryota; kingdom Metazoa; phylum Arthropoda; class Insecta; order Coleoptera; family Chrysomelidae; genus Diabrotica; species Diabrotica undecimpunctata. The sequence continues at coordinate 114,293,377 of NC_092803.1, read as the reverse complement.
ACCCTTTTGATTCACAGTCACTAAAAATTCCGATAACCTAGATACTATTAAAAACTATAATTCCTCCATACATACTGACGTGATACCAAGCTTCAATATGATTGTAGTTTGCTGTCATTTAAAGTCTAATAATATATATGCTATTGAAATGCAAATTCTCAAAGAAATTCTTTAAAGAAATCATTGCACATGATGCTCATACCAAGGCTTCTTTTACTCGTGGATCTGTGCTCAAACGTTTTATAAGGTCTATACCTTTTTGGTTTTTTCAGAAGGAAAATCCGTTGGAATTTCGGTAGTATCAGTAGAAATTTGGGAGGAGAACCTATGCTAGGATTTCAGCCCGAACATAAATTATATTAAGAAAGAGAAAAAGAGAAGATTCAAACATAAACAAGAAGAACTACAGTTCTGCATTTTCTTACATCATTTATCTTTTATGAATGAACTTAACAAGAAACACATATGAGGAAGTAATAACAATAGAATAGAACAAAAGCATAAAATTACTAAGAAAGCAGGTAGATAAAAAGATATATTCCAACTCAAAAACAGAAGGAGAATAGCAAGATCAAATATAGGGAGAATAATATAAATTGTAGAAGAACTCTACAACAACAAATTCTTCTACTGTGGAATTATCACAGTAACTAGAAGTTTGAGTTTCAGAACTTATCGTTCAATAGAAGTGTAAATAAATAAATGGAATTGGTTTCTAAACTCCGCTAAAAACAGAATCCGAAACATATTTCATTACCTAATCGCTGTAAAAAGTAAATTATTGAATATTGAATTTCTAAGGAAATGCTAAAAGAATAACTCTTATTTGTTCGTTATATTTTGTTAGTGTTATTCGGTTCGGTATTATTATTAATACCGAAATATGCAAAACTAATACACTGGTCCATATTTCAGGTCTGTCTGATTTGATTTTATGGGTCTGGATTTTCAAATTTTTAATTATTTAGTAATTTGTTCTAGGAACAGGTTTACACAATAAGAGACAGTTCAAATACAAGTGAAACCCTTTAATAAATTTACTATCAAGATCTTAAAAATGTATCCAAACTTTTTCTGTCTGAATATTATCTTTTGGAAGCTAATTCCACTAAATATATCATTTGTGTTTAAATATTAAAAAATATCATAGCGGCACAAGGTAAGGCTTTTGTGACCAAGACTAGAGGAGGGCTAAAATATAAGAAATGGCTTTTATCTGCTTAATAAATATTATGTTTGGCGAGATTCAAAATTGAATCAATGATTTTAAACATTTTATTATTAACCAGATAATAATTATATCAGATCTCTTTTAGAATTAAATCGACAGAACAAAATATCGGAAAAATAAAAAGTTTCATACATTGTTAGCACGTATATACAGGGTCTTCAATTAAGTCGACAACATATGGGACATATTTTTGTTTTTAGTTTTATGAAAAAAATTTATTCTTTACAAAAAGTTTTGCATGTTCTTAAATCCAAAATACAATCATCAAATATTCAACTTTCTCAGTAATATATTTTTTGACAAACCACGTATATTGTTAAAAAAATTTAGTAGTTGATGATTGTATTCTAGGTTTTAGATCATACAGAACATTTTATAAGGAATAACTTTGTTCATAAAACTAAAAATAAAAAATGGTTCCCATATGGTCAAGTTTGCACCATTTGGAAAACTTTTAGTTTTATGAAAAAAATTATTGTTTATAGAAAGTTCTGGATGATCTAAAACTTAGACCACAGTCATCAGATATTAAATTTGATCGGTCATATACGCGGGTTGTCAAAAAATATGAATTTTATGTTCATATTTTTTGACAAACAAAACTTTTAGGTTTTAAAATATGCAGAATTTTTATAAAGAATAACTTTTTTTCATAAAACTAAAAAAAAGGTCGTGATTAACAAGCTTTTGGGCTAAACAAGAAAGTGGTGAATGGACGAATGGTGCATGATAGTAAAGACATAAAAAATTTTGCGAGAAAATCTGTTTTTTAAAATACCTGTGGATTATGCACACCTTAGTAAAAAGATTATGCACGCCTAAGTAAAAAAAGTATTTTAAGATATTTTCCAATGTGAATCTTTTTTTAAGAACAAATTCATATGTTATCATACGGAAGTCATTGAAATGAATAAATCGTTGTTAAAATATAAAATTACTCAATCTACTAAGATTAACACTGTAATCTATATAAAAATCTAATGGGAATAATCAGAGATTATTCCCGCTCTGTCTCTAAACTCTATCTCCGGCTCAAATATTTAGCCAGGAATTACCTGATAGGAACAGATTCTGAGTAACTTAACAAACGCCTATTTGAAGCTCAGACCAAGATCATTTAAGAGACAAAAATAGCTGCTGAAACGCGGACCAAAGAAAATCCACACAACAACAGCGCGGCAGAACTGGTAAAATTCGAGAGTAAAAAGAGATCGCGAGAGAATACTTCAACGGTCTATCGCGCATTGATGGAGAGTTTGTATATAACCGATCTGTGAAAGTCCTGAGGACCTGTATAATAGTCAAAAGACATGTTTAAATATTGCCCGTTGATGAATTTTTTTTTCCAGTAATTTAACGACGATAAAAGTGAAGATCACAATGGAGTTTGAAGGAGATAATCCTCGGATCAGCATACTGTCCATGTGATAATATCAAAGAACCACCACCACGAGGGATGGAATAGCCATAAATGTTAAAAATTGCATGTTTCAGATAGGGTGTCTTGTTCAGAATCTCGACACATCTGTTTTGAAATAACAGAATCATTTGACTATAATATATAGAATAGACTAGGAAGCATGCCATGCAGACCTACAATATTTTTTAGGTAGGGTTAAAGGAACGATAAGATATACACAGGATCTAGACATGGCTGCCGAACAATTTCAAGAAGTTTCATATCGATGTTCGAATACAATTGTTGGGAGATAGTGAAGAGTACCACCAGAAAACTGCAGTGGTGGAATAACCTTACAAATTAAAGGACAGGAGTGAGACGAAAATCTAATTTCACCAAAAGATCAGGTGAGTGTGTGAATATTGCAAATTTCTGACTGAATATAATAAGGAATTGAGAAGAGCAAAAGATAATCGTGACGAAGGCATTTCGAGGAGATAGAACAGACTACAAAAATGTCAATGCTCCACGAAGGTCTCTCCAAGGACCTTCAGATAAGTATGCCCTTACTTCAAAAGGAGTCATGTGAGTACACTCAGAATGGTGAGAGACCCTAAGATACCTTCTCAGGGTGTACTTTCCTTAAACTGAAACAAAACTGATACTACTTTACACACGGCAGCACGCTGGACCGAAAACCATAATTGGTTCTAGGGAAAACTGGCACGTGGCAAAAGAAGTGATAGATCAGGACAAAATCAAATGGAGAATAAACTTATAGGCCCCACTGGATACCTCTCCATTGCATTAGTGAGAATGTGATAATATAGACTACGAGAAAACCTAAACTATGTAATAAATAGATCAGGACATAGCAGCATCAGAAATAAAATTAGCGACACTGAATTGATGAATATTTCTGACCATATGGTACCCAGATGCAGTATTTTTATAGTAACAAGGTTAGTTAATAAGTATTTAAGGTTATACTCTCTTACATTTGGAGTTAACAAAATTTTCCACGCATTAACTTTTCCTAAAGAAAAGCATAAGATAGTACTGGACATGCTCAAACTCTGAATCAGCACTGGTTTCTTTATTAAACCATAACGGTATTAACTGCAGGTCTACAGAAAGGTACCGCAAAATTTATAACCTTTTCTTATTCTTTTTATGGTACTTTTAAAATACATTTCGGTCCAACCCCTTTTGACTTTTGCTAGAAAATTAATTTAAACGTTCGGCTCATATAAGTACGTAATGTTTATCGAAAAGAAAAATTATGTCCTCCCAATCTCTAACAAAGACTTTTATATTTCACACGAAAGTAACAATAAAAAATACTACAAAGCGCATAACTGTAGTCGCAAGTAGTTGGTGAAAGATCTGAGGGAGGTTGGATCATATTAAGATCTTATCGGCTACTCCATCAAGCTAACATTATCCTCAATGCAGAGAACAGTTGGCAGAAATCGTCTACCATATAAAATGACTTCAACGCTTCTTACAATGCTGACAGCTATGAATTTTGATACAACTGTAGCTTGCAGACCCAGTTATAAATTTTACATGCGCCGTTCTCATCTCCTCAGGATTTGAACTTAAATCTTACATATGAAGCAACAGTTGCGTGTTCAGCTGACACTGAATATCTTATCGGCAGATAAACAGCCATTTTTTAAAATACGTTGAGTGGTGCTAAGAAATCTATTTTCCATAAAAAAAATTGTAATTATTTTTTCAGTAAAGTTTGGGTGGTAAAATTGTAGGTATTGCATTTTGTATGTAAAGCTTTTTAAAAAGTCTGTATTGTAACAAATGTAAAGAATGTTCTGGTAAGATTTGAAAGCAGTGATTGTAAATGATGAGCAGAATTTGACTTTTCTATTGTTGATCACTAATAAAAATGATTTGAAGTAAAAACGGGTTTTTTTGGGATATTTAAAATCTTGCTCTTGGAAAAACGCCAAAATATCTTATCTCTTAAGAATATTTAAAAGCCATACGCAATCATTTTTGTGACTATTGATAAACTAAACTGAAGGAAACAAACACAATCCTGTGAAATGACAAGTAAGTAAGTAAATAAGTAACTCAAAGAAAAAACCCATTGAAAAATCAGTAAACGGGAAGACATATTGGAATGTATCATTTAAATTAGAAAAATCTATTTATAGATCAAATTTTTTTATGTAAATTAAGATTTACTTAACTTACTGCATATTAAGATTGACTCACTATTAAGATTTAAATTAATTAAATACTATTTTATTAGACCAAATATACAGGGTTGGCTGCTCAAAAGAGTCCACCCTGATAATTGGTAATATTCATTGGATTTTGTGAAAATGCTTAAACTGGTCGATTTTTATGGGGTCATGTTTTAACGATCGACATCATAATTGTATAGATGTTGGTGGATATCATTTTGAACATTTAAGCAAATAGTTATAGCTGATGAGTAAACTGTTTGTAATTATGAATTTATTAATTTAAAAGTTAGTTAATTTTATTTAAGTTACATTTAATAAAGTTTACTATTAATGTTGCAAATTTCGTTTTAATGTAGTTTTTGATATGACCGGAAATTGACAAAGGTGTAACACTTTCAATAACCTGATATTTTTTACACAAGAATAAAGTTAATATTGAAAAAAGAATATAGATGTCTAAATTTTCCAGCAAAATACCAGTCTAACAATGTGTCAATCATGGTACATTCCCTATTTAAAATTTAAGGGTTGGGTGCTGAAAGAGAGGGTGTTGACACTTGACAGATATCTATATCGTTAAAGCTTGATCCCTTTAGAATAAAAATCGACCTGTTTTACCATTTTCACAAAATCCAATGAATATTTCCAAATATTAGAGTGGACTCTTTTGACTGGCCAACTATGTATAGCGGCACTAAAGCTACCAATTTTCCGCAGCAATATGAATTACTGTGCAGCTTTTTGTATTCGTCGGGAAAGTGTCAGGAAAGTTCGTGAACCAAATTCATGGTGATAAAATGAAAATTGCATTTTGTGCATAAGGAAAATGCATTTCCAAAGTGCATAGAAAATGAAAAATTTGCAATTAAGAAAATATCGACAGAAATGAGTTTAATTTTGTTACTCGGGTGTTTTCGAAGTCGCTGAACATGAATATAATAACGACGATTTTCCTCGAGCTACCTGGTGCCCAGAATGGACCTCCTCTCCTGGAGTATGTTAATTTCATTCTACATCAGTCGACAGTTATAACTCGTGGGTTTTCAAGGTCACTGAATACAAATATGGTAACGACGATGTTCTCGAGCTACCTGGTGCCACGGTTAGACTTCATCTCTTGGAGTTTTATATTATTCTCATTCAAAATCACTCGGTTTTGGAATGCTGAACACGAATATTACGACGTTGATAATCTCCAAGATATCTGATGCCCAGCGTGAACCTCGTGTCCTAAAGTTTTTGTTAATTTGTTATTTAAGATTTTTATGAAAGTGTGGTATCAAATAAGAGTAAACACAGCAAGCACTACAGGCATACAACCACTATAAACGAATCCGAAATGAAACAAATACTTTAACCAGAAAAAGAAAAAGGCAAATCGGAGAGCTTCTCAAAATAGATGAAACACAACATAAGGTACACAAAAAGAAATATGGAGAATGATCGGAGAACAAAGAAAAGAGATGAACAAACCAATAAAAACGAGGCATATTCAGAAGGAAACATGGGCAGACTACTTTCGATCCCTATATGCTACAGGTGACGATGATGAACCATTAAGACACGCAAGTGACAGCAAACGAAGAAATAAACATTGAGGAAGAAGAGGTAAAGTAAGGATTGAGGAAATTAAAATATATAAAATCAACACAAGAGTACAAACGAACTCCCAGAGTACGAAGGACCAGATCTGGACGAACAACTATTAAAGCTAATCCAAAAAATAATAGAATAAAAGAAAATATCACAAGAATGGACATCAAGCATCCTAATATCTGTCTTCAAATAGGGGGACCAATCAGACCCGGAAAACTATTAAATTAAATCTACACTAAAATTAACAACCAAAGTGATAATAAATAAACTGAATGAAATTATATTTTATGTTATTCTCATTCAAAATCACTCGGTTTTGGAATGCTGAACACGAATATTACGACGTTGATAATCTCCAAGATATCTGATGCCCAGCGTGAACCTCGTGTCCTAAAGTTTTTGTTAATTTGTTATTTAAGAGTTTTATGAAAGTGTGGTATCAAATAAGAGTAAACACAGCAAGCACTACAGGCATACAACCACTATAAACGAATCCGAAATGAAACAAATACTTTAACCAGAAAAAGAAAAAGGCAAATCGGAGAGCTTCTCAAAATAGATGAAACACAACATAAGGTACACAAAAAGAAATATGGAGAATTATCGGAGGACAAAGAAGAGAGATGAACAAACCAATAAAAACGAGGCATATTCAGAAGGAAACATGGGCAGACTACTTTCGATCCCTATATGCTACAGGTGACGATGATGAACCATTAACACACGCAAGTGACAGCAAACGAAGAAATAAACATTGAGGAAGGAGAGGTAAAGTAAGGATTGAGGAAATTAAAATATATAAAATCAACACAAGAGTACAAACGAACTCCCAGAGTACGAAGGACCAGATCTGGACGAACAACTATTAAAGCTAATCCAAAAAATAATAGAACAAAAGAAAATATCACAAGAATGGACATCAAGCATCCTAATATCTGTCTTCAAATAGGGGGGCAAATCAGACCCGGAAAACTATTAAATTAAATCTACACTAAAATTAACAACCAAAGTGATAATAAATAAACTGAATGAAATTATACCACTAGCAGAAGAACCAGGTTTTAGATTGGGAAGTTCATGCATCGACGCCATATCTATAATAAGGCACGTTCAGGAGAAATCATTAGAATACAACAAACCGGTATATTTGTTTCATTTATCTCAGGAAGGCATTTGGTAGGGTCGAATTAAAGGACGTTATCCACTTATTGTACGCAAGAGTGATACCATTAAGAATAATCAAAACGATCGAAAATATATATCAGAACAACATAATAAAAGTAAAAGAACTAACCCACCCCTTTGAGGCTGGCAATCGGATAAGACAGGGGATTCTCTGAGCCCTATTCTTTAACCTGATCATGGATGGAATAATAAAAAAGTAAGAACGAAAAAAGGATACCAACTGAGAGAAAAACAACTTAAAATAATATGATATGGAGATGATGCAATACTAATCTCATAAAGTAAAGATGATTTACAACATCTGCTTCACCAATATAACATAGCCGTCAGAAAATTAAACATGATAATTTCACCAAAAGAGAACAAAATGCATTGTATGTATTGCCATTTAAAGCCTATTAATTTAGCAATTATATTCACAAAAGAACTGTAAACTTTATTTTAACTTTAAACAATACAAAATGGCAAGCTTAAAATTACACATTAAACCGCGGAAAGTCTGCAAGCGTCTGTTTTTTCCTGGTCTGTAACTCTGTTTACCCTCGTCTCTCAAGTGGGAAGATTAAAAATATTTGGCGTGGCCAGGTCTCATTTTAAAATAAAAATGTTCAATATTTAACATAGCCACCTCCCTTGAAGGCTGATATGCCTTTAAGGACAAGGCAATGTGCATAATTTAAGTACTGCAAGGTCGTTTGCACACGACCTAAAGACCATTTGAGAGGAACAAGCCAATTGTGGTCAGAGGACTAGGATCGTTAGGATCATCAGATAGGAAAGAATTTGGCCTTCAAAGAACTTCTTGAAGGTTAAAAATTTTCACCGATGCTACGGCGCAAATCATGGTTAACCAACTTAAAACCGGCTTCCCAAATTCCGCCAAAGTGCGGAGTACTAGGCAAAATAAACTGTCAATCAAAGCTTTCCTGACTGAGCTTAGTTTGAATCTCGTTTTAATTGATTTCAAAAAATTGTTGTAGATAATTTTTTGCACCTTTAAAATTTTCTACAAATACCACGTGAGGCGATAAACCGACGACGTGAGGCTATAAAACATTCTGTGGTAAGGTCACTGACCCGTCTAAGTCTACAGCTTTTGTACTAAAGCAAAAACAAATAGACAAATATAACATTTTAACACCTTATAATTGCTAGTTTTTCTATCGTGTAAAAATGGGCCTACATAATATGTGCCTCATATTCATATCGAAAAAGGTCGAAAAGATCACGTACGATAAATAAGTAAATCTGACATTAGGTATTTAACAGTTTTAGCGTTAAAAGAAAAGCATCGAATACTCGTATGATTAGGAACGATTTATTTGACTAAATTTCGACCATTTACCTATAGACCAGAATTCTGCACGAATTGCTGATAATATAAGTTAAGATCCAGCATGAAGAAGAGGAATATGTTTAGATTCGGCATACAGTTTAGTGAGATGATGTTTTTTAGGAAGAATATCTGGATAATTTTATCATAGTTAAATTGCGTCCTCCAACTCTTAGGATAACTGAATCATCTATAAAAGGGTTTAAAGAAAACAAGTCATTAGCACGATTCAATTTGTTGATTTGAATGATTTAATTTCTACCAGAAAGGATTGTTCGGTCACAGGAGATAAGGTGGTCATTAAAACTGGGCTTGGTTTCTGGGAGAATCTCATAAGAAGGTTAAAAGTTTTATTAGATTCATATTCGAAGCTGCTCAGACATTTGGGGAAATTCCACGGATTAGTAAGTCAGCGGGATTTTCTTTTATATATCTCCAATTAGTAGTTTTAGTTAAGTATTGAATTTGTGCTACTCTGCTACAAACACCTTTAAGAGGTGAGGGGAAGTATTAATCCAAGAAAGTTTTATAGTAGAATCAGAGAAATATAAGATTTTATCTACATGTAAGTGTAGAGAAGATTTTACCTTATCCATTAATTCAGCCAAAAGTAAAGCTGAACAAAGTTCTAATCGTGAAACAGTAACCATTTTTAAAGGAGTCACACGGATTTTTGCCCAAAGCAAGTGACACAAAATTACCGCAGCATTATCTTTTACCTATTAATTATCTTTTTATCTTACATTTCTATCTTTGATTAAAACAAGTCTGGGTATTTTAAGCTCAATAATTCGCTTCAAGTCTCTTTGAAATGTAGACCATTTTATGTGAATTCGTCCCACGATACACGTAATTGCCAAAGTTGTTGGATAAGGATATTTGCGTTTATAGTTAATAAACCTAGTGGTTTAAAAAGCTGAGAGATGAAACTAAGAATAGATCTTTTACTAACTAATGGAGGTTGAATAACTAAGTATGGTAAAATATCGGACTGAGGGCTCCAATTAAGTTTCTGAGTTTCCTATTTCAATAGATTCTAATTGATAGGTATCACCAATAAGCATCAAATTATTAGAGTTCCATTTTCGAATATCCATACCATAAGATTTGAAGATTTTGTATCAAGCAAGTTTTAATATCTAAGACTTCTTCTAGGCTACCTGAACCGGATAGAAGGTCGTCAACATAGAAATCATGCTCTATTATGAAACTAAGTTTGAAATTAGATTGCTGAATATCATCAGTTATTTTTCGTATACATCTTGTGGCTGAAAATGCACTAGATGCTAGGCCACAAGTTACAGTGACTGACAACGGCTCAGTTAGATGAAATCGCCATAATATTGTTTGAAATTTGCGCTTGTTTACAAGTACTTGCCGACACATTTTGGCTATATCTGCTGAAATGACAATGTTGTGTTTTCGAAAACGATTGCTATAGAGAATAAATAATCTTGGATAATGGGCCCAACCATCATCAGATTATTCACAGAAAAGCCAGAAATATATTTTGGTGACACATCAAAGAATACAAGAGGTTTTGTACTAGTGTTAGAGGGTTTAAATACACAATTAGGTAAAAAAACCCGCTATAATCGTAAATAGATTATTGTTTAGTCATATTTTATGTCCTAATTCTAAGTATTCCACGCATTCAGTGTATGAGTATTTAGAGAAATAAGTACGATGGTACACAGAAGTACCATGGTGGTTGATTATCAGGCATGGAATCAGGAAGGCGTACACAAAGAGCTGGAGATTCAGGGCATGTCAGTCAGGTTGCTTATTTTTCTTTCGTTGATGAATGTTTGGAATGCTCGGTACAGTTGTGGCAAAAATGAATGGGTTCTTAATTTATTAGGTAGGTATGGGTTGCTATAGCATTTAAAGATAGCCAAGCCCCCACTGGCGTAAAACGATATATTTTTTAAGTTAATTACTGAATTCACTTTGTAGTTAGTTTCTTGTATGCACAGTATTGTAAGGAATATTTTGGAATTAGTAGTTGTTATTCGAGATGAACAAAATGTCCCTTTGGGGTCCATTGGGGGAGAAAGTATTAGCATAAGTTTCAGCTTGTGCTGCCAATTTTGCTACTTTTTAGATTTTTATATAAGGATTTCATTTACGCAGGATTTTTACAATTTAAAGCATTATTCCGAATTCACGTATTTCAGGAAAACTAAGAATAAAAGGTACATACAGGGTTTCGATTTGATCTTTAATAGAATTAAGAGAATTTTTTTTTTAAGTTTTTGTGCTTGAGGAGTTCGAAAGTCGGAAGTAAACTAAGTATTTCAGAAGAGCTGTAAAGTTATTTTTTTATTAGTTGACAGGCTGCTGCGTTGTTCTGTAATACACTTAAGAATGTGGATGATTCAATTATCTTTAATGAAAAGTCAGTTTGGGAACATGTATCTGTAATTTGTGATGAGAAAATATTTGTCGACGTTGAGTCAGTTTCAGACTGAAGTGGGTTTGTTTTTATCATTTTGTGTTGGAGTTACAGTTTGATTAATAGAATCAGTATAATATATATTTGCACTTCAAATTAATGATGGGATATCGTATGTACAGTATAGACACTATCTTGTGTCAAAGTGTTTTGCATTTTGAGCAGTTTAGTTCATCTATAGAAAGGTATAAGCGGTAGGGAGTGTTTTTGTACGTGATGGTGAGGGAGTTTGGGAGAGATGTATTGGCTATATGATTGATAAACACCTACCGTTTGAAACTTCGAGCATGGCTATATCCAGATTCAGGGATTCTAACTTTTAGAAATGTAATTTTGGAAATGGCAACTATATCCAAATTTTTTATGTGTTCCTGAATCAACGAGTTTGGGATTGTGGGACTTATATTGGAAATAACCAACCGCTGCGCTGAACTAATAAATCTTCTAACTTCTGACTATATTCCATTAATGTTGACGCTGAGCAAAAGTCTCAAACGAAGAAGTGTTAAGACGAATTGGACATGGCAGAAAGCTTATAAACACAATTAAAATAAGAAAAACATCGTATCTGGGCCACATACTTCGAAACGATAAATACTTTTCTACACCTCATCATGCAAGACTAGAGGGAAAAAAGCTTGGGAAGAAATCTTGGCTGAATAATATCAGAGATTGGACTAATCTCAGTGTTGGAACAGATATTTAACGTTGCAAAAGATAGGGAAGCGTTTAAAGAAGTGATCGCCAACCTTTGTTAGAAGACGGTATTATGAGAGTCAAGAAATGTGTCCACTGGTTGTTTGCTTGATAAGTTGATGCATATTATTGGCTATTTTTGAAGCAAAATGCCTCTTTGGTTGGACTATAGAGCCTATAGCTACAATGTAACCGTGGGTTTTAGTCTCTAACGATTTTTGAAAGTGTCCAAAGCGTTTAAGTAGTTCGTTTGTACTTTTGTTGGGAGTGACATGTTTTCGTTTCAATTTTGTTCATTTATTTTCTACATCCTCGAGCCGATCCTGTCTTCGTGAGGGACTATGTAGAAGTGAGGTTTTGAAGTAGTTCTACCGGTTGGGTTTATTTAGCGATTTCGGGTATAATATAAAAATTAAGATACTCACAGGAAACTCGTGAAGTTCTGGTATAGCACGAGTTACCACATATAGAATGTAATTATATATAACTTCGTCCGTAATTTATTTCGAGTTCTAATTTATTTGGAATAATTTGAATTTTTGGACATGACCTCATCGTTGTTTATTTACTATTAAGCGGAGAACACATCTAAGCGACCACAATGGCGATTACAGTTTCTGTCGAAAGTGAACACATCGGACTGATAGCGACCTGCGATTTCAAATACAGTTAAAAATATATTTTATAAAATGTATGTTAATAGAAGGTATGCGTAGGCGTTCTATTTTTTCCATTTCCATAACAAGGAGAATTTTAATTGTACCCAAAACTTCGCAGAGATGAAAACAGTTTCTGTACATATTTCAGAACGAATTTTGAAAGTTTTGATGACATTTTAGATCCGACAAAAAATCACCAAACAACAAACAAATTTTAGGGAACCGGTTGATGCTACAGAACGATTTTATTTTTAATACGTACGTTATTGTAATCTTGGTGGGACAGGTCGAACAATATATCATATTTTCTACAATTTCAATAAGTTTTTCGATATCCATTTTTATTTGCATATACGCGACCATCGATAAACATAAACTGCTGCGTTCTGAACGTAAAACTAATTATATCGCCGCGATTGCCGTCAGAACGCTGCACAAATTCCTTTGATCGCCAGCAGGTCACGACCAGTATGTGCTGATTCACTTGTTTGTTTCAGATGAGTTGAGTCGCGGTCGCCATCGTGAACGCCATCGCGTTGTGATCGCTTAGGTGTGTTTTCTGCTTTAGTCAGAACCTTCCATCTTTTTTGTTTTAGAACATTCGAAATATCTTAACAAATTAGGTATACGTTTATTTCTTTTAAAAAGATCCTGAGTACATTAACCATTTTAGGTACAGGTCATCCATTTTTCAGATCATCATCAAAGTTGCATCGTTATGTTTGGATTCACAGAAACAAATCGCTGTAACGAACTGTTGACTACTAGAGTCTACTACTAGACTACTAAGATTTTCGGAATATGTAGACAAAACTTCAAAGCAACTTCACGAAAATTAGGATGTTAAATATTAAAATCCTCCAAAAAGAACAAAAATTTGTTTTATTTATTTATAAAAGTCGAGTCAGATTTTTTGCTCGAAAACGAATACAAAGGTAAAAATAATTAAAGCATCGAAGTCTCATTAATTCTGTTTGATTATTCTGTAACCATTTTTTCATCTGCAGAACTGATTTCCAACAATCTTGGACCATAAAGAAGTACATAAGCACAATGCCAATCACCTAAAAATAATGAATATATTATTTAAACGTTAAATTTTATGTTAATCAATAAATATTGAATTATCAACTCTCATTTCTAATCGATTATAACTATATTTCCGAAAATATTAATTATACTATACCATAGGTTAAATAAACATAATCGTTACACAAGTTCAAGGTATTTTAAATTAAAACCCTCAATTAGGAGATCAATTTCTGCCTCTACTCCAATTTTGTAGGGAATCGAGTTCCACATGTCACTAGTTGTAATCTATTTATTATATGATGTATTTGAGACTACCTATTCTTTAAATGATATAAACCAGTCATACTGCAGCAGCCAATTGTTGGCTGTACCAGCTTGTATAGGCATATAGGATTGGTATCATATGTTTCTTGAATCACTTGATAGTGTCCACAATGTGTTTGTCGCCTACGACATAACGCTCGCAGTCATGTAAGTTATGCTTGACTGGTTCAGATTTTCTGCTACATAGTCTGCAGCTTAACTCTCCATGAAAGAGCCCCAGGCATCCAGGTTTTTTCCGGTCACGGACGGTGCTTCTTTACATCCATACGGCCGGGTCTGGATTTAGAAGCTGATCCTCTTCTCGAAAGTTCAGATCTTTTATTGCCGTATATTCCTGACTTGACCTGGCACCCATACCAGTATGACACTGTTATGTTCCGCTAATTTGTCTAGTTCTTGACATTCCCACACTAGCCGAGAGTCCACCTTAACGTTTCTAAGAGGCCCTATAGTCGCTTGACTATCTGTGAATATTTTGACAGACTTAAGTTTGAAAGTTGTAATTATTTAATTTAGTTAATTTCTTTTGCACAATGCAGGATTGCATGAATCTCTGCCTGAAATACAGAGGCATATTCTCCTAGTCGAATAGAATTGTTTACATTTATACTACTGAAAATTCCTTTCTGCAGTTTTAGAGCCGTCTCTGTACCAGATAATTCTGCTTCCTGGGTTGTGTTTCTTCTGTCCCATCTCTCTTGTGAGCAAATGTCCACTTGCAAAGGTACTTCATATCATATCTTTGATTTATTTTATGTTATTGTCCTGATCTAGGGTTCTAAGGTTTAATCGCAGTCTATAATATCCCGTGTTCGCTCCCCCTTACGACGATGTACAGAGGAATGAGATTCAGTAGGGTCACCATGACTGCCGTTGGTGTGCCATTCAAAGCCCCTATAATTCCAAGGCAAGCAAGTCTTTGCACTTTAGTTTTAAGGATGACACTCTTTTGCTGCCCCTTTGGTCACAATACCACTGATGCATATGTAATTGTTTGTTTTACCACCTTCTTATAAATCCAGTATAAAATGCCTGGTTACTGGTTTTAAACCCACATTTTTCCATGAGTACGTCTGGCTACCATTAACGTAGTCACTGCTCTTCTGATTATTCGTTCCATCTGCTGATTCCAAGTAAGCCTCGAACCGAATAGTACCGCAAGGTACTTTACTTCACTCAGCAGATTTAGATTTGTACCATACCAGGACCTATAATCCCTCTAAATTCCCATTCTGCTAGATTTCATGATTTTGGACTTCTGGGGGCTATGTTAAGCCTTACATTTGAATCCGATCTGTAACTACAGTCGGAGCCTGTTGCATTCTATCTCTGACTGTGACATTAAATTTGCTGTGGTCTACGATAAACAAGTCATGTGCATAGCCTGGGACACGCTATCTGTCGTTGCTGAGTCTAGCTACTAACCCATCCATGACCAGAATACACAAGAGAGGAGATAGGACTCACCTTGCTGATAGCCTCTGGTTACGTGGGTTGAGATTGTGTCCACCAGAAATTATGCAGAAGAGAATCCTGCTGTATACACATACTGTCTCTGCTGTACCGGACTTTCAATCAATACACCATCCCCAATTCCACAATGTACCTATCGGGCAGTTTTTCTAGAGCCTTCAGTACAAATAACATCAGAAAATTCGGTTCCTAGTTGTATATTATCTTTATATACATATATTATTCATTTGGTAATTATCACTTCTTTACCAAATTAAAATTGTATCAATTAGTATGTTGCCTTTTTTGCTTAGTTTATTTAAAAATACAATTAATAATATATAAAATGTAACTTACCTCCTCCAGACAGTTTTAAGATATCCTCTGTAGTAACAGGAGAGACGTTATCGTCGTCACACATTATCCATTTATCTCCCGACTGTCTAACCCAGCCTACATAATGGCCACTAGACGAAGATCTTCCTCTATGAGTAAGCACCGCTTGCAAGGTGTAGTAACCACTATTATTACTTCCTAAATCTGAAAAGTACATATATTTGTATTAGTAGAAAGGCGAAATTTTATAATTAACAAACTTTGGTCAAGCCTATATTCAATTAAATATAAAGATATAATCCTGCTTCTTCTCATATCTGGGGCAATAGAAAAGCTTTTAGTCTTTCGTGTTTTATATAGATTCGTCTGATCAATATTAAGACTCTCAGAGTTAATTCGGCACCCATGAGGGTAGTTTTCTCTTTACAGGTGCTTATACAGAAATGTAGAGATATAAGACGGGGTGTGTATGTATGTTTCATCGACTTTTTAAAAACCTTTGGACAGCATAAAGCATGAAAAACTAATAAAACCTCTTAAATCTACAGGTTTACACTCAAAAGACATTAGAATGATAGAAAATTTATACTGGAATCAGTCTCGAAGAATAAAAATCGACAGTAATTTAAAAAAAAAACTTTCCTACACTTTTTAACCTGTACTCAAAAGCTATCTATAACGAAGTACTTCATGTTGCATCCGAAAGAATGGATGAATGGGATAATATCAAATACCTGGAAGATACCGTCATCATAAGCAGCAGTTTAGAAGACAAGCAGTCTTCTACAAACAGTGAGTGTTGTATTTGAAGAGATTTGGCTTAAACTAAAAATGTCTCAAACAAAAATGGATGCTCATAGTTAAAAACCGAACACCTATAGGAAGACTTTTATTGCACTATCTGCCTTAAAATGAGGTTATATCAACGAATTCTCTGAATATTCTGGACATAACATATTACCAATATGGAAATATTGCAAAGAATCGGCAAGCAAGAAGAAATGATGTTTACAATGAAGAAGAGTAAGTTGTAATATCTTGGTAATCTAGAAAGGCACGACAAATATCACACGACACGACATTTATCTTTGAAGGAAAGGTGGATGACAGAACAGATTCAGTGAGAAGACGAAATTCATGGATATAAAACTTACACAAGTGGTTCGATCTGACATCTTCAGAGCTTTTTAGACAAGTTGCTAATAAAATACGAATCGTTATGTTAAAAGATAACGTTCGGCATAGAGCAATGGAAGAAGAAAATACCTATCTTTTCTAATCACTAATACTGAAAAACCAATCTAACGATCTTTTTGGAATAAGCTTCTTCCTTTATTTAAAACATATTGCCTCTTTCTTCAACTTTTAAGTTAACAATTCATTTGTTAACTTTATGTTTTGTTTTACTACTTTTAAATTTACGAAATATTCTGTTTATTCTTTATTCTTTAATCTCAGTTTAAATCCATTTCAATTATATGTATTTTCATTTACTCTTCGTATTCAAACCCTGTAACTAGCGTAACCACAGACATATATAAATTACTATTAACTTAGCGACACAGTATCTAACAGTTAGCAACTCTTGACATCTGGCGTATCAAGTTTCGCTTCAATGGAAGTGTTTTTTCTCCATTTTTTCATCTATTTAAAGTGGCATTTTGGTTCCAAAACCCATTTCTGTTCTTGAATCTCCATTGGGGTGAGTTGATTTCTTTATATTTATTATTTCACCAATATTCAGTGTCTTTTTGATAATAATTTATTATATTATTTTTGACATAACCTAACTCGCTATGGCACGTTTCTTTTCAACTCTTATATGTAGGTATATGTAGCTAGGATCTTTTATTTTTATAGTCATTTAATCTTTGCCATCTGCTAATTTTTTTTTAAATTCCTAATTGCCTTTAATTTTGTAAAACATAATGGCAAGAAAATTTTTAAAATCCATACCGAATTATTCTTGTTTTAGTTTTTTTGTCCTTATTTCAACGCCCTTTTGGGTGGGACTTCCCGAACCATATGATGCACCAAGTGAATAAGCTGCAGTAACATGGCCGTTATTATGGAGAACTACACACCTTCTTGAAACTACTTCAGCTTGCATTCATCTATATTCAACTAAAACTGCAGTTAAAACTACATTCAAATGCATGAATAAACAAGTTATCCAACTGCATGAAGTCAACCAGAATTGTACATCTTTAAGCAGGATTTGTTTTTTTTATTTAATAGTATTAAATTTGTAATGTATAATAACTATGATTAGTTAATATATGGGATCACACCGTTAGTTATAGTTATATTATTACAATCCATCTCTTTCCTAAACCAACATCTGTATCTTCCTATTGGATATTTGTCTAACTATTCTGCGAGCTATAGTGTAGCTAAATATTTGTGTAACTATTCAGTTTTCTGCCATTCTATTAATGTGTCTATTCGATTCTTCCTTTCTACCTTGCTCCCCTAACCCCTCCAAGTCATTGATCTTCTATGACCTGAGTGCATGTATTTTTATCTTTTTGATCTGTAGTATATACCGATCTTGGATATCTTAGAGATCCTAGAGTATCTTATTTAACCGATTAAAATGAATAGCGAGATAAGGTTACATCTTGTATCCCGACGTTATTTTGTTATTATTGTTATATTATTGTTTATTGTTGTTATATCTTTATATAGATAGTTTTAATAAATTTGTTAAACTTACCATCCTCAAAAGAATAAGGAGCATATTTCTTCACTTCCTTACTATCGCCTTGAACAGCTTTATCTTTTTCTTTTGATGCTCGTTCTACTTGAGCATCTTCAAATTCCTACGGTAAACAGTATTTAATATTACATTCACATTTACTTACATTTATTATATTTTTAATATCGCCAAATTGGCAGTTTGGGTTTTGGACAAGAGCTAATGAACGTTAAGCATCTTGACGAAAAACAACCAATGTAAAATGGAAGTAATTACTGAAACGATCCGAATAGTACCTCTAAGAGGCATTACCGACTCCTAATCCGGACTTCACAACTTCAATTTTAAATCACACAAAACATATTTCTAATGAAACGAAAAATGATGGAATAACTGCAGAACTGATAAAGAATGGTGGACATGCGCTATGGAGTCATATCCATAAACTAATCGACCGCATATGGACACTAGAAGCCATCCCAGAAGATTGGAAAGTATGAATCATACTTCCTATGTACAAAGGGGGAGACAAACGACTCTGCAAAAATTATAGGGGCATAACAGTTTTAAATGTCGTCTACAAGATATTATCAGGAATTATATACAGCCGCCTGGAATCGTTTTCGGAGGAGATGATTGGTGAATACCAATGTGGCTTCAGACCAAAGAGGTCAACTATAGACCAAATACATATGTTAAGAGGTATACATGAAAAATGTGTTGAATATAACATACCTATTTACAACTTGGATATCGAGTTCAAACAGGCGTTTAATGGAGTAGATCGACAAAAGATGTTAAAGCAACTATCTATGTTAGGGATACCCAATAAGTTGGTTAAACTTGTAGTACGAATGACTCTGGAGGGTTCCAAAGATATGGTGAGAATAGATGCAGATATGACGCAGGCCTTTGATATTGAAAATGGAGTTAGACAATGTGATGCCTTATCAACAACACTTTTTAATCTAACTTTAGAAGCTGTTGTTAGAAAACTGGATATAAACGGCTGTATTAATACAACATAAATGCAAATATGCGTATATGAGGATGTAGCATTGCCATAATAAGCCGCAACACAAGGGTATTAAGCGAAAAAGTTATACATAGAACTGAAACGAGAAGCTGTTACGTTTGGTCTATATATAAATGAAAGCAAAACAAAATATATGGAGTGCACAAAATCGAATCAACATGAGAATCTGAAGGTAGACTGAAGGTAGACAACCATACCTACAAATATGCCTCCACTTTTCCCTACCTAGGCTCAATAATAAATGACAACATCAGTCAAGAAATACAAGTACGGATTCTTAGTGGTAATAAGTGCTTTTATGCATACAAAGACTTAATGAAAAGTAAGTTACTGAATCGTGAGTCTAAGCTTAGAATCTACAAAACAGTAATTAGACCAGTGGTCACATATGGAAGTGAAACGTGACCCTCTCAACCACTGATAAAAATCAACTGAGAATATTTGAGCGCAAAATACTAAAAAAAGATATTTGGACCAACCCAATGCAGCGATGGTTCGTGGAGAGTTAAAATGAACCATGAGCTGGATGAACTAATTCAGAGCGCAGATATTGTTAGATTTGTAAAGTCACAAAGATTAATCTGGCTTGGTCACCTAGAAAGAATGCCAGATAATCGAGCTGTAAAAGTAGTCCAGAGATGGAAGCCCCAAGGAAACAGAACAAGAGGAAGGCCCTGTAAAAGTTGGATAGACGCCGCTGAGAGGAATCTTAAAACCATGAACATCAGGCAGTGGCGAAGAAAAGTATCCGACAGTGCAGAATGGAAGAACATTGTTAAGCAGACCAAGACTCACAAAGGGTTGTAGCGCCATTAGAAGAAGAAGAATGAAACGAAAAAAGATATTAGGAGACGTCAACACTTTCCTGAAATTCATACAGTGTAACATGCTCTTCCGCTGAAGTTCCAATTAAGTGATGTGTAAAGAAATCTTTACTCACACTCCATTACAATTTGTAGTCCATTACAAACAACTAAAATTAAAAATCCACATGGATCCAATCAATATGGCTGTATAATAAAAATAATATCTTCACTGATCATGGATATCGAATATCAAGGCCGTTAATAAGTGAAATTCATGTGAAAAAAATATTCATAAATTAAAAATTGGTATATGAAATGTCAGGGTTATGTATGAATCCGCGAAAATTAATATGTAATCTTCATCATTCAATTTTCCCTTGTCAACTGATCGACATAGATCTTCCTGATAATTTTCCATCTGTTTCGATTTTGTGCCTCTTGCATTCAGTTTTTCTGGCAACATTTTAGATAGTCGGTCTATCGTATTGGTGGTCTACCTCTACTTCTGTAGACATCATCTCTCGGTCTCCATACCAGTATCCGCTTTGCCAATCTGTTATCTGTCATGAAATTATTATCAGGAGTACCGCAAGGGTCCGTTTTTTGACCTACGCTATGGAATGTATTGTGCAACAGGGTATTACAAATAGACTATCTTCAAGACATCTACGCCATAGCATATGCAGACGAACTCGTAATCCTAATAGAGACTAATATGAAATATGAAGTATGACTGAATATAGTGAAAACAGACATACAGGGCCCAAGACAGAGACTAAACCAAAGTTTTGATTTAATTGGTAGTATTATAGAGTCGAGTAACTGTGCTAAATATTTGGGCATACACCTTGATTCAGGTTTGGTATACACGAAACACCCGATAAATGTAGCCCAGAAAGCTGAATAGAGAACCGCTGCCATCGCAAAGATTATGCCAAATATAAGCGGGCCGAGTACCTTTAAAATAATTGACCCTCCTATGTACGGCCTCCGCATGGCTTGACGTGTAATATTTAAAAAAGTTAAGAAATATTACCAAGAAACTAAAGAAAACCCATCCTCAGAAAAAACACAATGGACAAAGACACTAATTCTAGATGTGAGAGGTATAAATGTAGGTTTAAAACAAATTTCTTTTTTACACAATTCCTGGCCAGACAGGGCTCATACATATCGCATATAAGGACAATTGAAGACGATTTATGTATGTAGTGAGCAATGCGCGACGCAGGGCACTGCGTCTTCCATTGCAACGTTTTCCACAGTAAACAACAAGATATGAGAACAAGGCTAGGAGATACAACACTAGACAATAAAATGAATGAAGGCATGCAAAACACAGAGAAGTTTAACGTGATAGTAGAACTAAATTAAAAATAAAAAAACGTTTGCTAAGAACATGTACCGGGTGTCTGCGGCTGAAAATGAGGGGGCTTTAGTGGGTAGACAATTGCATTCTCACGCTCAATTAGCTCGGCTTCACCTGTGTCTGGATCGGGTGAGCGGACTGAATCCCACACACTATAGGAGACCGCAATACCCAAGTTACTTTGTGTGGTGCGGTCTACTCTTAATATCCTATGTATATTTCTTTCTTCTCAAAAAAAAGTTGTATGCCTATTCTGACTTCCCTCTTATTGTTTTGAAAGGGCGTTTTCAATTATTTTTATAATATCCAGCGTGATTTCTTTATTATACAAGCGATGTATTAAATCTTTAAGTCTTACTCTGTTAAATGCCTTCTTCAGGTCGACCAAACATAGGAATGTATTCTACTTTCTCTGTAATCTGTTTTATAACGAATATTACATGTGTACGATCTTTCCGTACGGAAACCTTGTTGCTCATCTGCTGATTGATTCATTTATCAAATCAGCTCAAATTTATGAGCTGATTTATTCATTCTTGCAAAATTTTTGTTGTA
Organism: Diabrotica undecimpunctata; assembly: GCF_040954645.1. NCBI lineage: Eukaryota > Metazoa > Arthropoda > Insecta > Coleoptera > Chrysomelidae > Diabrotica > Diabrotica undecimpunctata. Next base: position 114,271,002 of record NC_092803.1, on the reverse strand, counting down.
AGTTTCAGGGTAGTATTTAGCAAATTGATACCTGTTTAGTTCTCTTATTGTTTCTTATCGCCCTTTTTGAATAAAATGATTAGCTTGATTGTAAGACTGCACTTGAGGAAGACTAACTTTTTCCTGCGGTTATGTTTTCACAAAAAGAAGAGAAGAAAATAGAGTAAGAACACTTTTCATTTAAATATTTAATTGTTAACAAACTTACCTTGAATTTGGCTCTCATGGGTGCTAGTTTTTCTTGCAACTGAGGTGAACATAGGTCATATGCATCGAAATCTAAAGGAAATTTAACATCTTTCAAAATTTTTGCATTGATCGATTCTTTTTCCTTGTAGTAGAACCTAACAAACTGTACTGTTAAGTATGCAGGCAACCTACTAATTTTTGACTAAAAGGAAATAATAGACGTAAAATTTTGTTATTGATTGAAATGTACAACTTACAGTTTTTGTATAAACAGCGTCCCTATCCAACATCGACGAATTTTTCGTAATTTGCTCTTGTAATTTCTAAAAATAAAACATTGTATATGAACTTTTCATATTATACAAATGAACGCTAAATTTGGTATTCAAGCACACTGTAGATTTGGCCAAATACAAATTTTAAGTTAAATTTCGGTATAAATACGATTTGTATTATACATAAATAAAATTGTCATTTTCAGTCCATTTAAAAAATACTACACACTGTTAGGTTATATAAAGGTAAACTAAACTGTGATTATGCCTTTAATTTTGCTCTTCATTTTCAACTAGACAAGTTCATATTTTTCATTTTTAGAAGATAATAGAAAGAATAGAAAAATAAGTAAATTTGGTAGGAGAATAAGTTCTCTGTCATTTCCCAGTTTTGCGAAGCACTTCTTCGTTTGTCGTACATTTTAGAGTTCTCGATACACTCCTGTATAACTAAAGTTCAAAACTTTCGGCTCGATCCATCAGTATCGTGCTGCGGATACATGCCTCCCTCCCATATAGTTGAAAAGATGTAGCATTTTAAGCCTTTTACATATGTCCCGGTTTAAGAAAGTATTAAAGAATATCTCATACCAATACGATTTTGTGTGCCAGTTTCTATTCTTATTTTTTATCTGTTGCTGGATCCAGTTTATCATTTATCTAGCATTCTAGGTGCATAAAACTTCCAACTTTTTCTTCTTTACGTGTCATACGCTTCCAGCTTGTACAATTTCCGAAGTTAAAATCGAAACGTCAAAATAAACATATTTTAAACTAAAATTGTGGTTAATTCCCAGTAAAAATCGTTTATGATATTAAGATGGCAAAAGAAAATAGCTTCAGAACTAAAAGCACCTGTTCCAAGTACTTATGGCGTTTTGAAATAGCTCTACAGTTTTAAGCCATATGTTCGGTAATTTCCTCTGAATTTTCGCAAAATCAACATGTTGCTCTGTCGACTTTGCCCATTTTATAGAGATGATATATCAATGAACAGTATTTAGTGAGAACACCTGTGATTACTCTTGAGTTTGGTCTTTTGAAGCTCCAAGAGTATTTTTGCTAGCGAGCAGAAGGTTGTTGTAATAACCTTTTTGCCTGCTTCTTTTGCAATTTTATAAGTAGATATTGTTTAGGATTGTTTATTCCCATAAAAATTTCTATCGTTGGAAGGAAGAAACTTTGCTCTATTTTTCTACATAAGCATATGCAGTATCCCCTTACGATCCTAAAAAAACACTGGAAACACTTTATCACCGAAAGTGATGACCCTTTTTTGATTTTTGTTTCCTTTCGGGAGTGAAATGAAACATCCACGTTTCGCCTTTTGTAACGATGGAGTCCAAAAATCCTTCTGTATCTTCCTGTCACTTTTAAAGAAACGAGCACAATCGTTTCTCCTTATGTTCTGATATCAATAGCCACGGACCAAACGAGCATTACACTTGTGATAACTCAATTTTTTAGTCAAAGCTCTTTTCACTGCACCGCAAGTATTCCCAGGAATCCGAGCAACAAGTTCACTGCCGATGATACTCGGCGGATACAGTTCGCGTTGAATCATCTCGATAAATTCCTCGAAAACTGACGGTCTTCCTTATGTGCAAGTTTAAATACAAAATGTTAATATATTACATTTCCCTTCTTTTTCAGAAACAAGTTTTTATCACCCATAAATCAGCTATTGCAAATGTTGCGATTTCAGAAGATACATTAAATTTCCTGCTACATATGAAGAACTGGCATCCGCTAAACTAAAATTTTTTGAGGTAGCTAGGTTCCCAAATGTACTCGGCACTTTGGATTGGACCCACATTAAGATTGAAAACCCAGGTAAAGCAATAAATAACTTTCACAATAATGAAGTTATTTACATCTTATAATTATAGGTGGATGTGGGCTGTTTAGAAACAGAAAAGGCTACTTTTCTATAAATGTGCAAACAGTATATTCGCAGACTTAATAATAAATAACATTGTATGTCACTGACCTGGATCAACCCGTGATTCTGTTATATTTCAAAATAGTAGATTAAATATTATTTTGAAAGCGGGATATATGGCAATTGTATATTGTTAGAAGATAGTGGATATCCACTAAACGTAAATCAATGGTTACTACTGAATATGTCTAAATAATATATAAGTAATAAATTAAATATTTATTGAGGATTTTTATTACAGAATTATTTTCTGAAGCTATATTTGCATCCCAGGAATGAAGCACAAGTACGATAATAATCGTAGCCACATTCGTACAAGAAATATAAAGTTAAAAACAGCTACAAATGTAATAATAGCATGTGCTATTTTACACAATATTTGTAGTAGGAATTATTACGAAGTGTTGGATTAAGTGACGATTTTGATATTGAGGTTGGTAATTATATGAACGATACAGCGAAAAATATATTGTTTTTTCCGCATGTGAAAAATTGAACACCTTTGTAGCCTAATTAAAGATTTGTAAATTGTTTTTCACAACATGATAAAAATAAGTCAACTTACATTTTTCAAACCAGAATGCATATATCTAACATCTTGCGATATAAAACAACTAAGCTGCAGGAATTGTTCCTTGTTTTTTGACACTGGCTCATCTTCAGCTTCTATACATTTCAGTTCAACATCAAAGGTACCTCCAAAGAATTGATCTATAAACGATCTAAAACAAACAAAAATGGTTTACCAATTATCATAATATCTGATTGCTCTCAAAACAACTGAGGACATAATGTAAACTAATGAACTTTTCGACACTAATTTTTATGTTTTGTTCAAAATAATTCCCTTGTGAAAAATTACCACATGAAATAACCAGTTAAATGAAACTCCGCCTTTAAATATCTGCAATGAAGGTTGACACTAATCAAGCCCACGTGTATTTGATAATATAAGTACTCTTTATGATGCAGCAGTCTCAAAAGGGATATCCACTACAGTATGAACTGAATAAAATAAAATAAAATAAAATAAAATTTTTGCGACCATCATACTGAAAAGAATAACAAACAAGGTTGAGTTTCGAGCTAATCAAGCAGGCTTTAGGCCAGAATCCTCCTGTATAGACCACATTAATACTGTGAGGGTAATAATGGAACAATCAGTTGAATGGAACACACCCCTATACATGGTTTTTGTTGATTTTGAACGTGCCTTTGATAGCTTGTCTCACGCTGCTCTATGGAAAATTTTAGAGCTAAGAAACATCCCGCAAAAAATAATTTCTATTATAAAGTCACTATATACTGATGCGAAATGCAGCGTGACACACAATGGGATCAACAGTGACGAATTCAACGTACTTACTGGAGTTAGACAGGGATGCGTGCTTTCTCCGTTTCTTTTTAACATAGCTATAGACTATGTTCTCTCCAAACTAGACTCCGACACAAGAGGGATACAATGGACGTTAACCACATGCCTAAGCGATGTAGAATACGCGGACGATATCTGTCTATTAGGTCAAAGGTTCCAAGATCTGGCTTACCAATTGGAAACACTTTCCACTGAAGCCAATAAAATAGGTTTGAAAATCAATATTAGTAAAACCAAGTCCATGAGAATAAATGCAAGGAACAACACGCTATTTACTATCGACAATATGCAGATTGAAAATGTGGAAAACTTTACGTATCTTGAAAGTGTTATAACAGAAAACGGAGGTACAGAAGACGATATTCGTATGAGGATACGAAAAGCTCAACAAGCTTTCAGCACGCTCAACCCTGTTTGGAGATCTGGCGAGTATACTACAAGGACAAAGATCCGAATATTCCGATCAAATGTCATGTCTGTTCTACTCTACGGATGTGAAACCTGGAAAGTGACAAACACCCTCACAGACAAACTGCAGGTCATTGTTAACAAATGTCTACGAAGAATTGTTCGTATATTCTGGCCTAACACCATCAGAAACGACGATCTGCTACACCTGACCGAACAAAAGAGGGTACAAAATGAAATTAAGTCCAGAAAGTGGGGTTGGATCGGTCACACACTCCGAAAAAATAGTTGCAGTATAGCAAAGACTGCCCTAGAGTGGAATCCCCAAGGGAAAAGAAAAAGAGGTCGCCCAGTACAAACTTAAAGAAGATCCATCATGGACGAGATAAGAGGCCAAGGACAGTCTTGGAATGAGGTGAAGGCCTTAGTGCAAAATAGAGCCCGATGGCGCGTTTTCACTGAAGCTCTATGCTCCACAGGAGTTCAAGAACCTTATATATATATATATATATATATATATATATATATATATATATATATATATATATATATATATATATATATATATAACTCAAATTTGGGAATGCCAAAAGTCCTTTTTTAAAAAGAATTTATTAGAGCTAAAACAACTAATTACAATAAAATCAGATTCTAAACTGAATTAAATATTAGTTAAAATATAACATATTACAGTTGCAATTATACAATTCACTATATTACGAAACATAGCGTCAGCACTCCTAAGTTCAATGTCTTTGACAATGTCAGCACTCCTGAGTCCATGGCCTGAATAAACCCATAGGCGTCGCTCTATAACTCCTCTTCCCCTAGATTGAAGCTCCTTGTGGGAGGTGAATTTTCGAACTGGAATCGTCTGGGTCCTGTATGTTTGACATTCTTATGTCTTCTTTTCTTTTGGTTTCTTTTCTTGTTCTTATCGTTATTTTCTTATAGATAATGTAGATGATTATTACAACGATGGCAAGATATAATATGATCGTCCAAATGCTGGGAATGTGGTAATTTTCTCTTTGTTCCATGATGGGTGTGATTCTGTTTGTTGGATTTTTTTCAAATTTTAAATTCTTCAAAGTTATTTTCATAGGTGAAACGCTTAACTCTTTAAACTTTAATTTCGGCTCGGTGATTAATATTGGTTGTCCAAAGGTTCGATCTTGGAACAACAATTCTTGGTTTCTGAAAAGGATTGTACACTGTGTATTTTCGATCAGAAAGATGCCTGTCAGTGTTTTAATTTGAATTCCTTCAGAGCATTTGAAAGTTAATTTTTCCTCCATAGGAAATATTGCCAAAAACTGGTTCATCTCTGGTATGATTTCGATGTGATTGCCTTGGATGTCTGCCTTAATATATTGACAATTACTGGAGTTTTCTTGTAAGATTATTTCCTTTTCGCATATGTGTTCTTGGTTATTTTGTAGACGGCTTGGACATTGGAAAATTTTACCGTGGGTGCAGATGTCGTTGAGAGGTATTATTGTATTTTTATTTTTTAGCAAATATCTTGTATTAGGTATTATTATTGCAAATTCTGACTCAATTTGTGTGGGTATAGGTAATAAATAGTAGAGATCAAAGATGTTCTCAAAATCGATAGGAATTGTTAGAAAATATTGAATTTGGTTTTCCTCTATTTTACAGGTGATTTCCAAAATGGATTCAAAATCTAAAATATTTTCGTGTTTTAATTCAAATGGTAATTGTGTTTTGTAAAATAAAGAGATTCTTTGTAACTCTCGAAATAGATCACTAGATTTGATAATACTAGGGTGTAAGGTTTTGAGCTTACAAAAAGTAATAGAATTTTCTACAGTCTCCATTACATCAAGTATGGAATTATATGTGATAATGAGTTCATTGAACATGTCTTTTAGATAAATAACGTTCTCAAATTTGGTTTGAAAATCGACAATGTCTTTTATTTCAAAAATCTTTGTTTTGAGGATTATTTCATTTGTTTGAATATCTTGAATAGTTTGATTGAAGTTATCTATGATTTGTTGACTAAGAGAATATTGATTAAGTATCTGATGTTCTAATTTTAGTTGATTAGTTTTCAAATGTTCTAGTATTAAATTTATCTTTTCGCCATCTTCGGCGTCTAAATTACCTGTGATTGCTTTTACTATTGAACCAAAGCCATTAATCAAGCCTCTTTTCCTTCTTGTTAAATTAATATGAATATTTAGACCGCTAAATTTTTCTTGTATGCTGTTTTTGATATATTGAATAATATTGACGTAGTTGTACGTCTCTGATCTAAAGAATTCGCTGTTAGAAATGTTATTTTTAAGATACTCAAATTGCTTGTTCAGGTTGTCATATTCAGTTACAAGTGGTTTTAAATTATAAAAATGTACAAATGTATGACTAGATTTTTGGAGTTTTGCGGTTCCTAATTTTATAGGTAGAATGCCTAGGTTGTGGGTGATATCCTTTATTTCGGCTGTTGTATGTCCGATTGTGACGAACCTGGAAAAATATAAGGTTTCCGTTTAGGTCGTTTTACATTTGAAAGGTGAATGTTTTCGGTAGTATTTTTATGCCGCTTAATGAGTTTTGCTGTTTTCTTAAATTTATTAATGGATTTAATATTTTCTTTTTGATATTTATTTTTAGTTTTTCCTTTTATTTGTCTGTTTCGCACAAATACTTCGGTAGGAATTTCATTTGGTAATTCCTCGCGTGTTTCATTTGCTTTATTTATAACTTTTGCTTTGTTTTCTTGAAGTTTTTTGTTAATATTAGAATATAGTAATTTCATTTTATCCTTATGATTAGAAATATAATTATTAATTAATTGTTGCTCTAGGTCAATGTTAAATGGGGAGTTGATGTCTAAATGTCCCGTGACTAGTTCATGGGGTTTCATTTTTGTTACGGCGTGGATAGTACTGTTGTAAGCTAATAATGCGTAGTTTACTTTTTGTTCTATTGGGTCGGATTTATACTCATTTTGATTGTTTAGTAACCTGATATGTTCTATAATAGTTGAATGAAATCTTTCAGCTATACCATTTGATTCTGGATGCTGGGAGGAGATAAAGTGGATTTTTACCTTGTGTAATGCTAATAAGTCTTTAATGACTGAATTTTTTAGTTCTGTACCATTGTCTGAAATGATTTGTTCTGGAATACTATGATGTGTAAAGAATCTAATCAAAGCGTTTGCTACTTCGATACCTTGAGCAGAATTAAGTTTATAAAGTTGGGCATATTTAGAGAAAGAATCGACTATCGTTAGAAATTTGGTATTTTCAAGAGTTATGGAATCTAAATGTAAAATCTGAAATGGCTTAATTGCTGTAGGAGTAATGCTAAATATTGGCTTTATGGGATTCCTATCATATTTTGTTAATTGGCATATTTCGCATTCATTAATATAAGTTTGTATAGAAGCTCGTTGATTGGGCCAATAATATAATGATTTAATTCGGTTATCCGTTTCATCTAAACCTCTATGATTTTGCTTGCCTTCATGATAGTTTTGAATTATTTCTTTAATTTCGTTTATAGGAACATCGATAAGTTTCTTAGTGCAATTAATAAATGATATTTGAGAATTTTTAAAATATTTTTGGATAACAACGCTAAATTTCTCATATACTGGGTCTTCAAAATAAAGGTGATATTTTACTTTGGGTATGGTATATTCTTTAATAAAATCAATAACATCACGCTCAAAATTGTTTTTTGAGAATTGGACAAGAATTCTTTGTCTTTTATCAAATAATTTGATTATAGTGGGACTAGCAGGATTAAAATTAACTTCAGAGATAAAAATTTGGTTAATTCCCGTGTTTACAGGGTTTTCGGAAATAGGAATTCCAGGGGTAGGATTTTCTACATTGGTGTGTATCGTCTCACCGTCATCAGGATTTTCTTCTTGTCTATTATCTTCATCTATTTCAACAATCAGCGATTCTGTATCTGGTTCATTATTAAGATCTTGTTGAGCTTGTTCATTAAGTGTTTCCATATATTCAAAAATATTTTTTGTGTTTTCCAAATTTTTTGTTTCATTGACGTTTAGCTCTATTCTGGATAATGTATCACAATTTGTATTTAAAGATCCTTTTTTATAAATGATTTCATAATCATATTCTTCTAGCTTCAAGCGCCATCTTACTAGTTTGGAGTTGGGATCTTTCAATGAAAATAACCACTGTAGTGGTTTATGATCAGTAATAATAGTAAAGCGTCGTCCAAATAAATACGGGCGAAAATATTTGACAGCCCATACTATTGCCAGTAACTCTTTCTCAATTGTTGAGTAATTGATTTCTGAGTTGTTCAAAGTTCTGCTTGCATAAGCAATTGGCAAGTCGGATCCAATCTTTCCTTGACTAAGTACGGCTCCTAGCGCAAAATTACTAGCATCTGTAGTGAGATTGAAAGGACGGGAGAAGTCAGGATACTGTAATATGGGTTCATTTATGAGAAGTTGTTTACAAGTTTCAAAACATTGGATGTAATCTGAATCACTTACATTAATTTCAGCATTTTTCTTCAGGCGAGTAGTTAGTGGTTTAGTAAGTTTAGAAAAATCTTTAATAAATTTTCTATAATAACCTAAAAGTCCTAAAAATCCTTTTAATTGTTTAGTATTTTTGGGTATTGGAAAATTTTTTATCGCTTTTATTTTGTCTGGGTTCGGCTTAACACCTTCTGGCGTTACGATATGACCTAAATATGCTACTTCCTTTTTTAAAAACTCAGATTTATCTATTTGAATTTTGAAATTTGATTCTCTTAATCTTTGAAACACTTCTTTTAAATTAACTAGATGCTCCTGAAGACTTGTACTAAATATAATTATATCGTCAAGATAAACCAAACATTTTTCATTTTGTATACCTCTCAGGATATTATCCATAACCCGTTGGAATGTCGCTGGGGCGTTACGGAGTCCGAAAGGCATTCGCAAAAATTCGTAGTGACCATTTTCTGTATTGAATGCAGTTTTTTGAATGTCGCGTTCATCCATCTCGATTTGATGAAACCCTGAAGCGAGGTCGAGTGTCGTAAAGTATTGACACCGTCCGAGTTTATCCAATAGGTCACTAATGTTAGGTAAAGGGTATCTATCACCAAGTGTGATAGCATTAAGACGTCGATAATCTATTACGACTCTAAACTTAGGTTTCTTGGAGGCGTCCATTTTTTTTGGGACCACCCATATAGGAGAGGACCAAGGGGAATCCGAAGGTCTAATAATATCTTGATCCAGCAGGTTCTGGATTTGATTTTGCACTTCCTTCCTATAAATTTCTGGATATCTATAGGATTTTGAATATACTGGTATATCGTTTGTTGTTTTTATTGTATGTTTAATTTTATTAGTAAAAGTTAATTGATTACCTTCGACATGAAAGATATCGGAATATTCTTTTATTAACTTTAATATTGAATTTCTTTCCTCAAAATTCATATGATCTGTTCGAACTTTAGAAATATCGAATTTGAATTCTTCAGCATTTATGGAATTAAAATTTGGATTTAAAATTTGTTCGTATTCAGCGAACTTTTCCACCATGATTGGGGAAGTTACATCCAATTTAAAATAAGATTCAGAAGAATTCAAAATCGTGCAAATAGCCTTATTGTTTTCTACCGTCGTAAGGCATTCCGGAATTTCTAATTTACCGATTTGTGTATATGGTATAATTACATCGCCATTTTTTATATTTTCAACATTTAAACTGATAACTTGCTCGGTTCGTGGCGGCACTACTATACAATTCGTGTTGCCACTGTTCCCGGCTTTATAATAATTCAATTTTATCTTACTCTGCGAAGTAATTAAAACGTTATTGGCCAAATCAATTTTTGCATTTAATTTTTTTAAATTATCGAGGCCTAATAAGCAGTGAAAATAGTCATGGAATTTAAAAACGCAATAACTTAAATTTAATTTATTTTTAGTATTAAAAATTTTCGATAAGGGAATTTCAGTACAGTAATTTTCCTGTTTTGCTCCAAGTGCTGTTGAAATTTGAAAGGGTTTACGAAAAATTGAATTTTTAAAATATTTTTCAGCGACTTCTGGGGTTACAAACGATTTTGTGCTCCCAGTGTCTATTAGTACTTTAAGATTATGCTCAGGAAATACAATGTACGGCAATTCACTTTCGTTATTTATCAGATTTAAAAGTTCAACTTGAGTAATTATGGATTTTCCGAGGCTTTGTTCTCTAAAAAATGATTCTCATTAGTTAATTCAACTTCTTCGGTATCGCCAATATTATGTAGCTCCTCAGCTATGATATTTTGTGGTTGACTTGAAAATGTATTATTAAAGCGTCTTTGATTTCCAAAATTTGTTGGTCTAAAAGTATTTTGACTAGTGGTACTCATTGGAGTTGGGGCTTGAAATCTTTGATTTGGATTTGATTTAAAGACATTACTACTTCTGTTATTTGTAAAAATATTAGTTCCTCTGTTATTATTTGAAAAAGAGGTTGATGCTAATGGTTGTCTTGTTTGTTGAAATTGTGTGGAGTTTGTTATAGGTGGGGCTTGAATTCTTTGTCGAGGTTCATTGAATGTAAAGGATCTGTTCGTTTGAGGAAATTTTTGTTGAAAGTTAAGATTTGGTCTTGGATTACGATTATTTTGAAAAATTGGCTTTGTTTGCCTAGATTGTGAAGAATTATTTTCATTTAAATAAATTTGAAAATCGTTAGTTAAAATACTTAGTGCAGAATTTAAATCTTTAGGGTTTTTAGTTCGCATGAAGGTGCCAAGTGGTTCTTTTAGACCACGTAATAATACTCGTAGGGCTAAATTTCTAAAATAGTTTGATAAAATTAATAATTCTTGGTCATTAGAACGTGTAGTAATTAAGGATATTTGTAAATTCAAAAGATGTTGGACTTTATTGAAGAATTCAAAGGGAGTTTCATTATTTTGCTTTAATTCTGACATTTCTATACTAAGAGTATAAATATCTCTTTTATCAGCGTATGTATTTAGCAAGGCATCTTTAAGATCTTGCCAGGTCCTAACTACACATGCTGAAATATTAATAGCAGCTTCACCTTTTACTTTTGCTAATATGCTAGACATAAGGTATTCATTCTGAAAATCATCTGAATCAACTGTATTATAAAATTTATTAATCAATTTTTCACAGATTTCCACGAATCTAGGAAGTAATGTATTTTCTCCGTGGAAATCTGGAATCATATCAAGATATTCCTTTTTTAATTGTGGGATTGCCATTTTTCTTTTGTTTTTTGAGTAAAAATTTAAATTAAAAGTACGATTATTTATTAAGGAGGAATAAGAACAAAAATTATCTTTAATAGGGAGTTTTGAGTCAGAATCTGAGTCTGATGAATCAGAATTTATTAGAATTTTAGGCTCTCTATACGACATAAGCACTTACCAGAGAAGAATTGTCCACTCCATGTAAGCTGGTTCACTCAGAAGGTTTGACTAGGCAGGTATCTTCGATATTCACTCGAAAAGTCCACTTAACACGATTCCTGTTATAAAGGGCTACTCAATCCACCCACAGGAATATAACACTTCCGAATTAAGGTCAATAAATCGTTGAAACGAACCGAATTTATATTCGCTAAACCCGTTTGACCTAGCTACTGACTGCGCCACTCAAATTTGGGAATGCCAAAAGTCCTTTTTTAAAAAGAATTTATTAGAGCTAAAACAACTAATTACAATAAAATCAGATTCTAAACTGAATTAAATATTAGTTAAAATATAACATATTACAGTTGCAATTATACAATTCACTATATTACGAAACATAGCGTCAGCACTCCTAAGTTCAATGTCTTTGACAATGTCAGCACTCCTGAGTCCATGGCCTGAATAAACCCATAGGCGTCGCTCTATAACTTATATATATATATATATATATATATATATATATATATATATGTATATATATATATATATATATGCAACTGGATCAAAGTAATGCTGAAAAACAGGCTGATTATAGACTTGCAATGATAAGAGATTGAAGCCAAAACAGCTAAAGGGTGCCCACAGGCGGAGTGCTTTCTTCACTCCGGTGGTCAGCCCTGACGGATGAGGAACACATCAACGAACATTAAATATCTTTACTACATGGTACAACAGGAAAAAAATATGTTAATCTTACCCAATGTCATTTATAAACAAAAAATTTCGTAAGATTGAAGAAAGGAAACAAAAAAATACCATAAGAAATCCAGAAACGCTCACAAGAAGGGATTTAAAGATTTTATCAAATTCAACAAAACTCAAAACAACCAATATATTGAGATCTATTATATCAAAAACCAAATCCCATAACACACAAAAGAAATCAAAGAACTGCATCTATAAATACCCTGTGAATGCAACAATTTTTATGTGGAAGAAACCGCAAGACCACTAAGTGTCACGATAAACGAGCCTGAAACATAATTAAAAATCAACACATCACAGAAATGTAAATATGCCTGGGAAAATGAGTAAAGAGTACAATAGAAAGATGCATCAATAATGAAAGAAACAAACATGATAAAAAAGTCAAAGAAGCAGCTATCATCTTACTTAATGAAAAAAAAAAAATATGTAGCAAACCCATAAGCAGAATGTAAGTGGCTCTGGTTGCAAATATTACAAAATCGAGGCCAAGTAAGTCACACACCAATTTGGAAAAGAATAACCGCCGAACAACTATTGGTTATAATAACAGCTCAATATTTAAAATAATCTTTTTTGAAAATCGAAAGAAAACAGTTTTAGAATATTTTTAAACCTAAATATAATTTCGAAAAACCGTTTACAATTTATAATACCGTTTTATACAACCGTTTATAATTTTACATAGCTAAGCTAAGCCTTAGTAAAAGCCTAGATCATTACTCCACTATCTTCTAAGAAGAAATTTATGCTAACGAGATCTGCTGCACGATCTAATAAAGAGGAACTGCATATATAGTATTTTTCAAATAAAAATGCGTACACGTCACAATTTATATAAAGTGACGTCACTTATATTTAAAATTTCTACAACGTCAACCTTAGAGTTCAAATTTTCCTAACATAGCTAATAATACGAAACCCATACGGAACTGCTCGATCTTTCATAAACGTCAACATGGTATAATAATCAGAAAAATGTAATCATCATTATATTGGGAATTTTAGAATTATATTGATTAAATAACCAAAAACATTTGTTATTATTAATAATATAAATTTTATGAAATAACTCTTTAAGTCTAATATTCCAAAAAATAATAATTTTAATTAAATATATTAGACAATTATACGCAACTGATACGGGAATACTTCAAATTTTTTGATAGTTCAGCGTGTGGCAAAATTGTTTAAAGTGTTGCCGCTTTCTTAGAGTAAAAATTTTGTTTATGTTTTGATTTCTTACACAATTTGATCATAATATATTATATATTAATAAATTGTATTTATAAATACATATTAAATTTAGATTAATAGCTTTAAAAACTAATTATTGTTGTGTATTGTGATTGTGCTATGCCAAAACAACTAAATAGTCTGTAGAAAGCTGATAAGCTTTTATATAAGATAGATTATTTTGAACAAGAAATAATGGCGGGACGTTTTTACTATTAATGCTCTAAAAGAGTTAAGTTTAAAATTTAGAATATATAATTTTGTATTAAAATGTTTTCTTATATATTTTAGTGCGTTGCAGTAGTCTTAAAACTAAGTGTATTTACTGTTATAATAGTTTGACAAATAGTTGACATTTTAAAAATTCCTCACTTATCAACTATTCTGATGTTTTGGCAACGCTGTGGGGTTCTAACTTCGTAAATCTTGAATGACGTGCACGCATTTTTATATGAAAAACACTATATATAAAAATTCTATCGGATAGCCAGGCGGCATTAAAGGCACTGAAATCGAATCAAATTGACTCCAAGTTAGTTTGGAACTGTCTTCAGAATCTGATTCGGATAGGAAAAAGTAACACACTTGGGTGTCTGGACATACTGGTATTGAAGGGAACGAAAAAGAGGACCTACTTTCCACTGGAGGGGCAAAAGAAACATTTATAGTCCCAGATCCTTTTGTTGGCACAGCAACAAGCATAGCCAAAAAAAAAATATGATATTTGACTGGGCGGAACGAATGAAACGTAACCACTTAACGAAAAAATGTTACTAAAAATGTTGCGTCATGTGAATGTGTTGGCTAATTTTGCTGAAGTAACCAACTAAACAAAGGTAGTCTTTTTCTAAAATAAATTTTCTGGTAACATTTCTTTCCTTGTTCTTTCCGTGTATAAACGTCCAAGTTTATACATTGTTTAAATTTTTTTGGGATTTAAGGTAGCATACAAGATTTTAAATAGTTTTGATATGAAGAAAAATATGAGTTTTAAAACTGAATTTAGTCTCAAATTATAAAATAAAAATATTATCTTACTTAAATTGTTCTGCAGAAGCCCCACCATTCTTCCTGGCTGGTAATTTTTGTTGTAACATCCTAACCATTTCAGTCCAGCATTCATTGGCGTCCTATAAATCATTTTATACTTAAAGTTATTTATTAAAGAAATAGAGATTAAACAGATTATACACAGTTATGCACCAACTTAAAACTTTGAAAACGTAAAAGCGGAGACCTTCTACCAAGATTTAATAAATGCAAGAAGTGAAGAAAAAGGACACTTCATAATAGTTACAGGATATTTCAATGCAAAAATCGAAGCAAAAAACACATGTTACATCAGTCACTTTGGATTTGACAACGGGAACGATAGAGGAGAAAAAATGTACAATTACTTCACACTAATAAAGATAACTAAAAGTGTAATACTTATCCAGATAATTTCAATATTAATGAAGATGATACCAGCAGTGGTCATTAAGATCACGTGATCATTCTATGAATCCTTGTTCTGCTTACTTTTGAATAATTTGCTAGATAAATGTGACTTTCTCTCTAACCTGAACTTTTTTCCTATAAAAACAACTTATGTTGAGATATGTTGTTTCCTTTCGAGCAAGGAAGATGTGTGTTCCCTTCATGTGAAATCATACAATATCAACCTAGTGTCATTATAACATTAATATTAACTATGATTATCATGTAACACAAAGGTTTCTACAGCTAATTACGTAGTTGAGAGAGGAAGAGTTGGTGCGTAAAGCAGTGTTGCCAGATTTCTTCCAATACATCGCATTCTTTCTCAGCGGCATAAGTTACCTTTTTTTACGAATGATCCTCGTAAAAAGAAGGATAGGTCTCACATGGACTGCCCTTGGTAGATTTAACAACATCTTCAGTCTACAACAGTCCAATATTCCAGTTTGTTTAAAAAGAAAGTTTTTTAACCAATGTGTTTTACTGGTCCTTACAAATGATGCAGAAACACTAACTCTGACAAAAGTAACAATAAATATTGAAAGATCAATGTTAGGTATTTGAGATAAAGTACCAAAACTAAAAACCAGGAGTCACAAATGCAGTTGAAAAAATAGCGGAGGATAAATACAGGATGATGTAACATACCATGAAGCATTTACTATAGACCTTAACACTTTATTTTGGAAGCGTTGGAGGATTGCAAGATAAGAATTGCTAGCAGTGCCCCTTACTGAATATCATATGTCTATATGGGCTTGAGGATCGCCTTGTATATAAGCAGTTTGTTATCCAATGTTAATTTAGAGTTTCGATCAAGCAACCACTACGTATGTCTAAATTTAATGCCCATTTGTTTTTTTTTTTGGTACAGATGTGCTTCTGCCAGGTTAGTCGATTGTCAAGATGGCTACCTAAGTATTTTGTGTTGTTTGCTTACTTAATTGCTTGAGTGTGACTGGAGGACATTCACCTCGTTTCATTCTGAAGGTTACATGTGTTGACTTGGTCTCATTTACTCTAATTCGCCATCTTTTTAGGCACGTTTCTATTTTATTTAGGTTTTCTTGTAAAATTTCTGATGCTTTTGTGGGATTAGAGTCCATGGCCAGTTTTGCGGTGTCATCTGCAAAAGTAGCAACTTCTGTGTTACTGCTGAATGGGAAGTCAGCAGTGAACATCAGGAATAAAATAGGTCCTAGTACACTTCCTTGTGGAACACCTGCTTTGATAGGGTGGAGCTGAGATGTAGTCATCATGTTCTTTTACCAGGAAGTATTTATCTGATAGGTAGGATTTTAGAAGTGGAAAAAGATAGAAGTAAAATTTGCAAAGTAAAAGATTTTACTTTGTATATAATAAATGTTTCATCATACCGTCCCAGGTATATTCTAAAATTAACTGTAAACTTAAAGAAGTAAACAATATTCGTTTACTTTTATACTACAGTTCAGTATTTTGACATAACATAGATACATATTTGGAGTTTTTTTAAATGCTGAAAGGTAAGTGCTATTTAGTGACACCTTGGATTAAAAATCTTGCAGAACTTACTTTACAAGATGAAAATGTTTTCTGCAAAGCTTATGGCAAATCAGTAAGTTTTATAATGATAATTTAATAGATGCATTAAATATTAACTGCTAATCTAAAAACTAAGTTCTTGGTACTGATCTTACTAAACTCAGATACTGAAGATCGAAAACCAGGGTCTATCACACCAATAGTATATTATGAATGTGAGACATGGATGATGACAGAAAATACAAAAAGAAAGTTGGATCCTAAGGAAAATATTTGGATCTATTAACGAAAATGAAGTATGTAGATCCAGGTACAACCATAAACTCTACCAAGTACCAACTGATGAAAGAGGCACTGATCTCAGAAGTTGTTAAACTTCAGAGACTTTGATGGACTGGTCATGCAGTGAGAATGGGAACTGACAGATTACTGAAAAGAGCCATAGATAGTAAAATTCAGTGCAAGATCAAAAGGACAGTCACGGAAAAGTTGGTAGGATGAAGTGGCAGTGGATGTGCAAAATTTGATAAAAATGAGAACTTGGAGAAGAGCGGTGCAGGACTGGAAATGTTGGAGGCGCATTTTGGCGGAGACCAAAGCTCGATTTAGGCTGTAGTACTATTGGAGAGAGAATATAGAAGTCACTTAATAGTTCTTGGATGTAGTAATCAATAAATATATAAACATAGTTAAAATTATAACTTGAAAAGAAATTTTCTACCTGTTGAGACAATGTCCCATGCTCATTCTTTTCTGCAAATCTAGGGAATGCCATATGTAGAACCTGAAGTAAGAGAATAGGAGGAACTGTATTTCCTTTGTCCATGTTGGTATAAAGATCTCTAAGTGCTGCTGTTATTGACTGAGCTGGTACAACATTACTACCAGTTAACTTGATAGCTGCAAATTTGGAAGTAAAATGTAACAATGAAAATTAAATAATTCACAAAAATAAGAAATGTTTTCAACAAAACAATGAAGCAATATTAAAAGCAATAATTTCTTATGGTGAAATAGTAATGTCAATTATGAATAATTTACCTTCTTGATAACTCTGAAGAGCTTCTCTTAACTCAGGAACCACTTTTAAACATTGTACAGTTGCATTCATGTAACAAGTATTTCCTAAGTTGGTTAAACCAGCTGGCAAATCAAGCTAAAAAAAAGATAACAATGGTTTATTAGTATTTCTTAACATAGGTGTAATTTTTTTTATTATTTAAAACATTCAGTAACAAAAGTGAATTTATTTAAGTACAAAAGGAAACATATTTTGACATAAATAAAGTACAAATAAGCAAGAATGTCTGAATGGAATCAAAATAGAAGGCAAGGCAGTTTCTAATTTAAGTATATGGTATAATATTGTTTTTTGCAAGATGTTTAGCTCATAGTTGACTCTTCTACAATCCCCATGTAAAATAATAAAAGGCAAGTAAATTAAAAGAAAGAGAAAAAAAGTGGATATAGAACTAATAATAATGAGGATAATAATGTAATGTAGGAGAGTAGAGATGAACTAATACTCTTTTGTTAGTAATATTAGCAAAGGAATTCAATCGGTAATGGAGTAAGTATATAAGAATAAAAATGAAAGAGCTGTTATTAAAATAATAAATAAATAAAAGACAAAATACCTAGAATATGAGGTACTTGTCTTTCTTATCCAAATTATGGAGAAGGTAGAGTAATACTTGACCAAACTTCAATTTCAGCAAACACAAGTGAAATATAATCAATATAAAAAGAAGTTTTACCTTTTTAAAAATTTATTTTGACTCTAAAAATCAGAAAGAAATACCCGACTAGTGGTAGGAATTTAGCAGAAGTGCTCTCTTTTTTTTCCTAAAAATTTTATCTTTAAAACCCATCAGATTGATAAAATGGAAAAGCAGAATCCTAAACCAGATCATTGATCCGTTCATTGTAGTATTAAGTTACACCATAAGCAGGCAATTTTAACAAAACTAGTTTTTAAAGATAATTATGTGACTGTTAAAATTCTTTTGTAACTATGATATACAATTTATATTATAGTTATATGTAAGCATACTTACAGCTGTAGCAAGTTCACTTTCATTCATGTCTTCCACAAATACAGTTTTTTCAACAGGTTCTTTAGGCACATCTTCTTCTTTGCTGCCCATTAACAAAATAGTCACTCCCTAGTAAAAACACATGTATAAAATTCAAATAAATTGTTAGAAGTAATCTTGTGAATAAAAAAGTTTCATTTACCTTATATCAGATAAAAAACATGATATAAGGGTACAGTACAAAAGAAATCCAAAACATAAACACATGAGATTATATTGGCTTAGATACATTGAAAGGTAGAATCTGACACTAAGTATCAACTTAATATATAAATAATTATTTTAGTTGTATTATCAGGATATAATAGTATCCTCTGATTATAAGTGTCATTTTAGAGTCAACTGAAGTCACTTATCTTCAGTTTCAATGACCAAGCCATTGAAAAAATCATAATATGAAGAGGCTGTTAAATAAAAATGTTGTGTGTTAAACTAAAACATGTTTATGCATTTTTGTTTAGCTTTGTAAGATAATAACATCTTCTTCTTCTTCTTTTGGCATCATAACCCTGGATGGGTCTTTGCCTGTCTGGCTATGTCCTTCCATTCAGATCTCTCTTGTGCCCTTCTTCTCCATTGTCTTATGTTCATTGTTTTCAGGTCGTCTTCCATGTCATCCAACCATCTCGTTCTGGGCATTCCTTTTTTTCGCCTTCCTATGGGCTTCCATTGTAACATTTTCTTTGTTGTTTTTGCATCCTTTTGTCTCTGCACATGTCCCAGCCATGACAGTCTTTGACTTTTCACAAATCTTACAATGCCATAACCTTCCTTTAACTCATTAACCTCGTCATTTCTCCTCATTCTCCATGTGCCATCTTCCTCTTGTACCGGGCCATATACTTTCCTCAGTATTTTTCTCTCGAATGTCCTGAGTTGGGCTTCATCTTTTTTCGTCATTACCCAAGTTTCACATCCATAGGTTACTACGGGTCTAATCAGTGTTCTGTAGATAGTCATTTTGGTTCTTTAAGATAATAACATACATGGGAGTTATTTATCAGAAATAAAATACAACTTATAAGGTCATTCAAAGTTAAACTTCATTTAGATATGTAGTATATTTTAATAGTACGAGATACCACTGCAAGATCACTATAATCAAAACATAGTTAATCAAACTCACATTTTTACATATATTTAAGAATAGTAGAATACATTGATAGCAGGTTGCCAGTCAAAAAGTGGCCACAAATAGTTTTAATTCAATTAATGGTAATTAATTGTTTAACAAAAATTTCTTTGATTTATTTTTTAAATAAAATACGCAGCTCATGACATATATATGCATGTTTTGTATATTAAATTAAAGTTATTTTTTTAATATGATGATATATTGTTGTCTGAGAAAAAATGGTCACAAATTAGGGTTACCAGCTGTTAAAAACATGAGGTATCTAAGATAAAGTAAAAGAGAGCTAGCACAACACTGTTAGCATGACCTGGCTAGTGTCAGTTGTGTGAGCTTTTAAAGCATCTGTTGATTGATAATGTTAATATTATACAAATTATCACTTGCCAAACCAGTGGCATTGTGCATTAACTCTATTTTACTTTATCTTTGATACCTAGCATTTTTAACAGCTGGCAACCTTAATTTGTTTCCATTTTTTATCAGGCAACCTTATACCACTATATTAAAAAAATTAGCTTTAATATGACACAAAAAATATGCAAATACATCATGAGCAGCATATTTTATTTAAAAACCCAACTTGGTATTCTCTCATTGTTTGACAAACAATTAATTAAAGATGCAAATATGCTTTATGGCATAATTAATTCTACAGTCTTGTGACTTGAGCAGGTTGGTCTGCATGTACCTCTTCTCAGAACATGATTAAACCAAATTTATTATGTTCCTCTTCACAGAACCAACTATGCATTTAATAATTTTTTATCTCGAGCACTAAGATGGGCAAATATTCACTGAGATCCAGATTTTTTTGCAATGAAGGCTGAATTCATTTCTTGTCACAGACATGTGTTTATTTGAGTGGCTATGGAATAGGTAGTCATCATTTTGATATGTAAAACTAAATTACGTGATTAAATTTGTGATTGTTTTATTGTATATATTGTTAATCTTATTGGGCAGCAGCCCGTTGAATGAATATATAAATGAAGAAAATAAATTTCTTGTTCAAAAATTGATTACCATCAATTGAAATAAAACTATTTGCAGCCACTTTTTGACTGGCAACCTATTATCACTGTATTTAAATATTCTTAAATGTATGTAAAAATGTGAGTTTGATTAACTATGTTATAAATATAGTGATCTTACAGTGGGATCTATATAAGTTACTAATTAATTTAGAAACAACTATACTCTTGTTTGTAGTAAAGCAGTGACCACCTTTGAGAATGAATTTACTCAAATAACTTCTAATACAGGCTGAATTTAATCTTAAAATCAAAAACAAATTGTAAAATATATATACATTGTGGTACACAAATCTTTTCATATTTATTTAACCTCATGAAAACCAACTAAAGTTGTTGGTATCAATCCATGAAAGCTCACATATTGTGGCAAACAACTATTTAGCTACAATTATTTCAAGAAACAAAACAGACCATTGAAAATAAAAATATTGGAAAAGAAATAGCTACACTAACATGAATCTACCTACCTTTAGAATATCAATGTGAATACAAAGTATGAAGACATAATTGCAGAGTTAGATTCAGATTAAAGAGACATAATATAAGTGTAAAATCTTCTTTGAAGTAGCAAAATCGCAACACCCATTAAGCTTACATGCCCTAATAATTGATATAGTAATACCTCTTGGATGGTATATGGCCAATAGTGACCATTATTTGTAATTCTGTAGTCTTACTATACAGTGGAAGTTTTAATATTAACAATTTTGATTATTAAACCAATTTATGATTTTTAATGATATTCTGTTTAATTTTAGATTATCACAGAGAGTTGTCATCAGAGTCATAGATACTTAAAAATGAAATATTAAAAGATCTTAGAATAAGTAGAATAGAATGGTATAACTGGTATTGAAAGGAATAAAAATGGACCTAGTTGCCAGGAAAGAGGCAAAATAAACATTCATATGCAAAAAACCTTTCATTATAGCTAGAAGCACAGCCAAAAGAACAATATCGGACTGGATGGAATCAATAAAACATAAAAATACTGGTATACACAAATGGGTCTCATGCATTCAAAGGTTTTTACACATAAACCTTTGAAGAAGAGATCTAAAAATCTACTTGACATGAATAGGAACAATGTGTGAATTATCGTAGGTCTCCTAGCAGGACACTGATGAGTAACAGGGGCACAGGAACAAAATCGGACTGACAGAAAGTATGAATTGCAGATTCTTTCAGGCTGATAACGGGATGACAGAACACATTCTGTGCAACTGCCCAGGGTTGGATATGACAAGATGCAATACATAATAGACTTTGTTAAAAAGCTAGCTGAAGGGACGACTTTAACCTAGGGATGTCACAATAACCCTCTTAGGTCAAGTGGAAGTGTGGTTTAGTGCCCACTTATATTGAACCTAAGATAACTGTTGTCTCAGATCTAGATATTTTTTATTAAATTTAAAATTGTTGTGCCATTCTATCAAAAATTTGACATGAAGTATTAGTTAAGTTTAAAGCAAATAGTATAAATATAGCATATTGCTAAATTCTTATAAAACACTTGTGTGTTAATCTTGTGGCAGATGTTGAAATATGCTTAGAAACTTCACAGAGTTTGCCTATTTACATGTAATGTATTTAGTGAAAAACTAATTTACACTGGAAGTGAGTTTTGGCACTCTCCATTACCATACTTATGATCAGGCACATAAAAAGTCATCAGACTTGAATATCAAAAGTACTTAATACAAGGTAAACATAGAAGAACTTACAGAAGAAAGACAAAAAACTGTTACATTTATGAAAATAATAAAAATATTATTATTTTAAGTATTCAAATGAAACAAGAAGTATGGAGATAAATAGACCCAATAAAGTAATAGACCTATTTATCACCAAGATATCCACACAGAAGAATTGATTTATAACAATCATTTAATTTCTCTTGGATTTCTAACACAAACACACCATGGACAACTTTGAGTTTCAGGTAAGCTAATTTTACTAAAAATATTTTCACAAAAGGTTAAATCCTGTGTAAATGACAAAGCATATATTTTGTAAACAAATGATTTTACTTACATCCTTCAATTTAAAGTTATTCCAGTCGCTATCTTTGAGAGTGACTCCTTTAATCATAACTTTCTGCCTTTCTGGTTGAACTCCAGTCAAAGCAAACAACTGTGCCTTAAATAAAAGAGGGGGTTCTTCTGTATTAACCTCAATATCTGGATATGATTCCTTTCCCCATTTTACTTTTACTGAAACAATATGAATTAATGAGGAATTTGCAAGAAAAAACTAAATTTGTACAAATATACAATACAGGTTAAAAGTTTGTGATAAAGAATTATTACTTACTTTTGTATTGCGGCATGTTGGTTATAATATGATATAGGTTCTAATATCACAGAAACGTATTTAAAGAGTTGAGTTAACGTTTTACTTTTGTAAATTCTTTAATATAATAACACAAATTCTAAAACTGCTTTTTCGCCGAGTTGACACAGCAGAAATGTTGTTAAGTCATATGTCAAAATTAAATCTAACCTACAATTCTGACATGCAGGATTACCAATCGGCCAACACCTATCGCCAACAGTCACTGACGAAAGCGAAAGTTTCTAATCACAATCACTTGCTTTTTGCCTTTCCCTATTGTAATAAATTTACTTTGTAAATCGAGGTTGATGGACCGAGGGATTGATATGTATACCTATTTTTTTAGTGAACATTAGTTAATAATAAATATTAATCGGTGCTAAAATACATTACTTAATACGGTAAAAGTGAAGTGGGTGATGGTTGACTTTTTGTGAAGTGAATCAAAAACAATTGACAAAATAAAA
Source organism: Diabrotica undecimpunctata (assembly GCF_040954645.1). NCBI lineage: Eukaryota > Metazoa > Arthropoda > Insecta > Coleoptera > Chrysomelidae > Diabrotica > Diabrotica undecimpunctata. Next base: position 114,247,348 of record NC_092803.1, on the reverse strand, counting down.
ACAATTGAAAATGGGCAATTGTTTTAGGAGCCCCACTACTACAGATAGAGTAGAAAGAAATAATACTAGAGGCATAGGAGTTAGTCAAATAGAAGACAATACTTTACAAGTGAACCCTATACCAACCCCTCCTTCAGAAGTTGCCAGAGCTCCAGTGGTAAATCCCACCGAGCCAGAGCAACCAAGTGCCCGTATTTTTGTTGCTTTATACGAATACGACGCGAGAACTGATGAAGACCTTAGTTTTAGGAAAGGTGAACATTTAGAAATATTAAATGATACACAAGGAGATTGGTGGTTGGCAAGAAGTAAAAGAACAAGACAAGAGGGGTACATTCCATCAAACTATGTGGCTAAGTTGAAAAGTATTGAAGCAGAACCGTAAGTAAATTTTACTTTTGACTAATAATAAGTAATTATCAAAACAATATTGGTGGTAATCTTCCACAACATGACAGTTGTTTTTAATAATTATGTCTCTTATGACATGGTTCTAACTTGATTTTTATCCATTAGTGTTGTTTTCTATTTTGTGGTACCTTTCTATATTTTTAAATCATAAAATCTTCATTGTGACAGTTTAAACATATTTCCCAGTACATATTTGCAAGTTTCTAGACACAAAAAATATATTATTAAAGTAGTAGTTAACCAGTTTTATATAATTCATCTATTCATTTATTATAATTCATTCATTCACACAATTTAATCACATTTTGTAATTTAACTTAGAATGTCACTTATATTTTGGTTCTGTCTTGTTATATGCTCCTAGGCTACTACATAAAAAGTAAGTAATATTGGGCTATTAGCTCAACTTATCAACAAGAAAATAAAAGTCTTGGTATTTGTGTATGTGGTATACCAAGGTTGCTAATAAACATTTATGTGGGATCTATTTCTATTTTTACATTACTGCAGTTGAATATTTAACAATAAATGTACATTTTATTTGCAAGGAATAATCAGGTTTATTGTGATCATTACATCCTGTATAGTTCAAATATTTGCTGATAAGGTGGAATTCACACTAATTTAATAGTTATACTACTCCTTGCATTAGATTAACACTGATGTTTGAAATATTTTCCTTATCAGTCTGATATTTACCAGCACAGTTACTTTCCTATTCAATTCTTGGGGATTTTTTAATTTCTAATTGAATTAAGTAATAGGATTTTCAATTAGTTTTAGGAGATTTACATAAACAAAAACCTTTATTAATTTTCACTACTGATGTAGCCCCAGAAATGTAATATTTAGCCTTGTTTGTAGATTACATTAGTCTAGAGTTTTTCCCCGGTAGACCAATAAGTTCCTTTTCTGATTTTCAGAGATCATCTACTATGCAGGTTTTTGGAAAACTGCAAAATTGCCCTAGTCTGCTAGAAGTGTAATGCATCTTTAGCAAGACTATCAGCAATCTCATTACTATTAATTCCTTTATGTACTGGCACATTATCAGTATTCATCAATCAATCTGTATGCTATTGAATATTCTTATCTATCATGCTATCTGGATCTCTCGAGAAACTGCACATAATTTGCTTATTTACATTTAATGTGCACATTATTTAGTGAAAAACTAATTTACACTGGAAATGAATGCTGTCACTCACCATTTACTTACCTTGTGTTGAATACCATTAAATACCTAATTCTCAGTTTACAGTTTCAAGCTGTTATTGACTCGCTAACTTGAAGTTTTAGACTTCATAGACTTCAGTGTAGCTTGACTGTCTGAGGCAATAAATATTTTGGATGAAGTAAGGCATTTTTCAGGCACTTTTTAGCAGAAAAATTGATTCCTAGTTGCTAGTTCCATGTAATTTTGCTCTAGGATAACTCCAAGATACTTAACCTCTTCTGAGAATGAGACTGTTGTCCCATCTTGGATGATGTGCTCAGATAATACTGTTATGCTTAGCTCTAACTTTTGTAACTAGATTATCTACATAGACCAGAGCATGAAATCTTTCTCTTTTAAGCTTTGTTAAAAGGTTGTCAACCACTATTGACCACACCTGATAAGACTCCTGCTTAAGGAATCTTGATAACTCTTTATTTTCCACTTGTATTGTGTATATCTAAAATTTTTACTTTTCTATTTGATGAAACAATAACAAAACAGAAAAATAATCCACAATCAATAATGCAGCCTGTGTATGACAAGACATTTTGGTGATTACTTGCATACTATTTTGGTGATAAATGATAAAAGTGGAGTAAATAATAAAATTAGAGATATTACTTTTTTGCTGAATTCAGTAGTCCCAACTGTCTAGTAAATTTAGTAATTCATTTTTTGCTACGCTTGTCAAATTTTGAAATTGACTGGAACTGGCTAAAAATTACTTTCCACAATCAAGCAGATGTGCTCATAGATAATATTAATTGTAACTTAATGTAAACAATAATTATTCACATGCAATTCATTAACACAATAATTCTGCATCAGTTAAAACAAAATTTGAAATATTTATTTTTGAAATTTTTTAATCTCATTCACCAATTATTATTCTGTATTTTGCCTCCAAATGCCCTTCTAAGTATTTTATGTTCCCATCTCCCCAATCTCATTTTAGTATCTTTAGTATGAATCCGCTTTTCACTTGCATAGAGAAACCATCAGTTGAATTACTATTGTATATATTCTTAAGTAACAGGTAGATACTTCTCTACGATCCCGGAATGGAAAAGATCTACTTTAGGAATAGTGAACATGCCCACAGGAGATCATGGATTTCCCCAGCCACTCATCCCTGGGAAAACCCAAATCTAAATGTCCAAACCCAAAGTATTTCCATCACCACCTTTTCTTTCTTCCACATCCAAACCAACTCACCAACATGCACAAGTCAAGCATGGCGTTTTAATGGCTAAAAATCCCAAAAATTATTTTCCATGAAACATTAAAATACAGAATGGCCCTCGCCCTCAGTCTCCGGAGGCTCCAACACTTCCAACCAAGGTAGCGGTTGGAGCAGAGAGTGCTAAGAATCTCCAGAAAAAATCAGGCTACTACAAAGAGCAACAGAGAGCATCATACAACTCTTCTATCAGTTGAGAAGATGGTGGATCTGGATCAAGAGTTGAAAACAATAAAATGGGACAATATCTGCTTCACTGAAATAAGACGAAGAGGAGAAACCTAAATTACTCCTCAATCGGGACACCTATTTTACTTTAGAGGAGAAGACGACACTTCAAATGGTGGAGAAATATTCATACATATAGAAATCACACACACAAAATATAGTTAAAATTAACAGCATAAACCCGAGGATTTTATACCTAATCTTTAAACTAAATGCAAGATATAACCTTAACAGGTTAGATGCCGCTATTTTGTAACTTACTTTTACATGGGCCAAATTAAAAAAATAGAAAAAACGGTATGCTGTTGCTAATAGTTATGAATAATGGATATATATATAAGTTATGAATAATGGAAATAAATAAATAAATAAATAAATAATGATGTTTTATATGTAATTGCTATTTCAAATATTTAAGAAAAGGTAAAAAAAACTGGCGCTCATAAGCAACAGTGGCACTGAGTTTCGGCATTCATATCTGTGTACCGTTGACGTTTATAAGCGTTGCCTATACTCTACAGTAAAACATTATTTATTTCAAAACATGTAACAAAAACAAACCTAAATATTAATAAAACTTTGGCTGCTATGTTCTATTTGTGAATTATGATGCTGCAATTTAAACAATATCCTGGATTTCCAGGAAAAGTTTCTGGCATGTATGTTGTATCCGCTGCTTTTTTTCTTTGAAACAGCTTTGACATCTTTTTCTGTCGAGTTGTTTTTTACCTGGAGTCGCTTCTCTTTTTATTAGCCTATGTTCGACATTTCATGCTTTTTTATTTAAATTCTCAGAAGGAGGTAAAAGTTCATTTATGATTGCCATTCTAAAATCAAATGATGACATTTTCTGTCCAGAATATATATTATATAAGTGAAAAGCATTATTGAGCATCATGTCCATAATATGGAAAAAAGTTTCTTTCGACATCTTATTGTTTTTCTTTCGTGAAGGTAGTGTGAAAGCATTTGATCAATGTTATCTACACCTGACATATGTTTATTGTATTCAGCGACAGGCAATGGTTTAGTAACTTTTTGTTTTCTTTTATTTTCTACTTCAACTATTATATTTACATATGTATTTGAAATATATAAAACATCGCTCTTATCCTTCCACTTTCCTATCATTACTCCTTTAGCATATTGTGCAATGGTTTCTCCCTTTTTCAGCTTAGTTGAAATAACAGCTTTGGGTGTCATTTTTCTATTATACCAAAGTGTGCCGGTGCAGTAAGTTTGATTCTTAATTAGAGTTCTGGCTAAAGAAAAACTGTTGTAATAGTTGTCCATGTAAATATGATGGCCAACATTTAATAATCCATCTATTAAATGTAGGACAACTTTTTCAGAATGTCCTTTGCCGCCAGTATCATCTAACATACCAGTATACTTACAGCAAATTTCTGAGCAATACCTCTAGGGTTTGTTAATAAATACAACTTAATCCCATATTTGTGTTTTTTGTTTTTAATGTATTGCTTGAACATAAGCCTGCCGCGAAAAAGAACCATGGATTCATCTAGAGATAACTCACATCCTGGATAAAATATTTCTGCCATATTAAGTTAAGGAAATTTATTATCGGTCTTATTTTTTAAAGTCTATCTTCAGGTCTAGATTCACCTGGTGGGGGATTTCTGGAGAAATGAAGTGCTCGCAGTATTAGCAAAAACCTGTTCACCTACTCACAAACCTACTCATACTAGAAGAAATTCTGACGTTATTGAATAAAGGGTCTCGTTTCCAATAATCGCGCATCCTTGGTTGTCGTACAACGCCCATATGTAAAAATATTCCAAAAAATATTAATAATTCTTCCTTCGTCATATTTTTCCATGAACAAATTCTAGATTTTTCTTGTGTCTGCACTGATAAAAAAATATTCCGCGTTAATATTTGTTTCATCAACTATAAATTCTAAAATATCATCAGTAAATATACTACGAAAAAAAACAGATTGGAGTGTTTTCTGGTAGAACTGTATTGAATGACTGATTTTTTAGAAACGGAAAATCTTTCATTTCACCTGGTTCATCTTTCCAACAGATGTCGGAACATTCATCTACAGTTTCTTCAGTCGCAGGTTGTTGTAAATCTACATTTTCTTCAGTCGCAAGTTGTTGCGAATCAGATATTACTTCTCCGATTTCATTCTCACTGTCCGAGTCCGTCCGCGATCAAATTCCTCCTCCAATTCAAAATCACTAAACTCATCACTATTTTCCAACATTTCTAACAATTCTGCTTCAGTCTACTTATGATAACAACTCCTTTTTGGGTCTGGAAGGACCAGCCTCAACGTACTCATTTTGCATGATAATAAAACAATAAAAATATTTGAAAAACTTGAACCACGTGTATTTATGAGTAATAAATATCCTTCCTTGAGTGCCTACTAAGAAATATGCAACACAACTGCGGTTCCGACTAAGAAACGTAAATAAATATATAAATACGTACCGAACGCTTATAAGCGACGGAGGCACCCGAGCAAATACACAGTGACTCTTATAAGCGTCAAAGGCATCCAACCTGTCAAGGTAATCCAGGCATATGTTCCAATGACTACCCACTCCGATGGAGAAATTAAAGATTTTTATAAGGACCTAGAAACAATGTTACATGTTACCCCAAAATATTACACAAGAATTATGGGCAACTGTAATGCGAAAATGGACTGTGAACAACATGATGCAGAAGTAGCAATGTCAAGTATCGATATAGTGAAAGAAATGAATGAGGGCAAGGGGTGCTCAACTTCTTACACCAAGAAAATTTAGTCATGATGAACTATTTTCTTCGATAAAAAGCCTCAACTGAAATGAACATGGATAAGCCCAGATGGAAGTGTCAAAAATGAAATAGATTTTATCATAACGAACAGAAAAGAAATAATCAAAGACATCGAAGTCCTCAACACATTTTCAATAAGAAGCGGTCACAGATTAAGTAATTCGAGCATAGATGCGATTAAATGTCAAATTGGAAAGAGGATCTTAAAAACATGAAAGAAGAAATGGATTCCTCCAAACAATAACGATCTGTATAAAGATTCACTAACCATACTCATAGAAGACTTAGAAAATGAAATAGCAAATATTGAACAAGCAAATAATGACATAACAAAGGCACTTTGCACACAAAAGATATAAGAGAAAAAAAAACAATACAAGGGAGATAACAAAAATAATTCAAGAAATCAAAAGTTTTGAGACGAAATACAAACAACATAGGCAACAAAAATATGTAAAAATAAAAAAGAAGATGGAAACATTACTACTACGGAGAAAATTCCTCGGGGTTGCCGAAGCCTTTTATCGTGAAATGTATAACCAACGAAAGACAAGATCGGCCTTTGCCAGAAATAACAAGTCAAAAGGACACTTTCAAAAATGAAAACAAATCTCCTCATGGTGGTGATGGAGTAGCGATTAGGCGATCAAACTAGGTGGAGATAAAATCATCTAGGCTTTGGAAATCAAGGAAAAACCTCTTCTCAATGAAACAATGCATTCATTGATTTATTACACACAAAATGAGACATAACAAACCTAAAAAACTACTGTTCTCAGTTTGCTATCACACACATACATATGTATATACATATAAACTTTTCACAAAATTGATCAAAAAAAGACTGCAGACTAAGTGAGACTTCTATCAGTATCGATATTTATCATTTTTCTGCGTCTGTATAAAGATTTCTGTAATCTTCTCCCATAAAAACTATGTTATCAGCATTTCCAAATTGAGTTATAAGCTCATTTGCATTTTATGTTGTACAATAGAATCTTACTAATCCGACATTATTAAACACCAGGGGCTGCCGGATTATTGTAATTTTTGTATTAGTGGATTGCTTAGAAAAATTTATAATAAATAAAACAAAGCATTTCGTAAAGGGAAGTATTTGTGTTTATGTTCTACATGTTTTGTTTATAACTGTTAAATATCTCACATTTAACTAATTATATAAATAAAAATAATCCTACTTAATTGAGGTTTTTTATGCAACTTAGAGTCCTTTTTCAAAAACTTTTTTTTGCCACTACCATTTTATGCAACAAATGTTATGCCGGTATTGAAACACTTAAATGCTTTATATGCCGTTACTTTTACAGCTGTAGTAGTAGTTGGTGGCTTCAATATTTTTACTAGGTTTTTTTTTCTTGTACTGCTTCACATATTTCTACATCTGTCATAATTTGCTCTGTTTCTTTAGTCCCTTCAAACCAAGAATTTAAATCTTCATCATTTGTCTTGAATCCTTTTTGTGATAAATTTTTAAACCTATTGACAATAGATAGATTATCTTCAGGATCATATTTTTCTGTTTCTTTTGATACAGCATTCATTGTAGTTCATAGTCTCTTCGAAGTCAGGTGAAACAGAGCTCCATGTGTGAGCAAATGAAAATACAACATCCTTCAAATTAAATTTTTTGAGACTCTGCGTTATGTCACCCATCCTAAGAAATGATAAGGATTGGTAATTTATTTTTATACAAAGACTTTAATTTTTGGATAACATTTTAATCCATCGACTACAATGAAGGTGTGTAGTTTGGTAGTAGGAATATGGTTTGGATATTCTCGTCACTTAATCTAAGTTCTTGTTCGTTTGGGTGGCCTGGAGTATTGTCAAGTACGAATAAAGCCTTTATGGGCAAGTTGGATCTTTTCATTAAATTCTTCACATCTGGGACAAAGTCTTTATGGAACCATTCACTAAATACCTCTCTTGTGACCTAATTTTTAAGTTGGTCCTTGTAGCAGACTGGCAGACAATTGTTTGTAAAAGCTCTGAGATTTTTAGCTTTAGCAATCACTAACAAATCCAATTTGTGCGTTCCAGTAGCATTTGTACACGCCATAAATGTGATTCTATCTGTACTCTCTTTACAATCCAGTGCATTCGCTTCTTTAGACTTTAGAGGATACCAATGTTCGGTTGGCAGGCAGGGCCCATTCTCGTGTGCGTTATAGATTTGGACAGAAGGAAGATTCTTCTTCGTCTTTAAAATGCTAGATAAATGGCTGAACTGCAGATTCGTTGCTTGATAATTTTTGACCCGATACAGTTAACAGACAGATAAGTACCATATTGTTTTTAAATTTATCCAGCCACTTAACACTGGCACAAAAATCATCTTACTTTGTAATTTTTTTATAAAATTTGATTATTTTTGTTTTTAGAATTTTTCCAGATGCAGAGATCTGTTTAGAACACTATTACATGAATTACATGTAAAGAGCGTATCTTCATGTGGTCTATTATTTTTTGTTGTTTTTGTAACATATGATCGTATATGTCGTATTTTCTCCACTGTCTAACTTCTTTAAAATGTGCATTTTATCTTCCAAAGCCAAAGTTTTGTGTTTCCGTTTACTTGACATTTTTAACTACAATATTCTCACTTTACATGGCAGGTAATATGTATGTACATGCACCTGATAAGTTTTGAGGTTACACGTTTTGATGCAACGGAGTTCATACGCGATATTTGGTGCAGGAAGTGGCGAAGGAGTCGCGGACGGAAGGTGCCTGATTATTTCACGTTTCGGTTTATTAAAATGCCTGATTAGTGAGATTCTGCTGTATTTGGTTCGACGTGGGAGGTCATATTCTTCTTCCTCTTAGTTCAGGCGAGACCTTTCTATCAAACCCAGTCCTAAGACCTTTGTACCAAACCATGTTTTTTCATTAAACTCCAATAAGACCTGTGGCCACAACGAATTTATTATTATTATAAATTGTTGTACAAGACTAAAACAAGAATTTATCGATATTTATTATTTTTCAGCTTTGAGCAGTTTTGTATAAAGACTGTTCTAATCTTCTGCCATAAAAACCACTGTCAAGCATTTCCAAATCGAGTATAACTATGTTCCATGCTTCTAATTCAGTTGTAGAAAATAGTGACATTTAACTATAAAATACCTCTCCTCATAGTTAACTTTATTTAATGTATTTTAAAATCGACAAAGTATTGCACTCCTTTAGATTGTGTAGCATAGCAATAAATTCAAGGTCAAAACAACCGTTTTGCTCTCAGATGGAATGAATCAACTATGCATTTGTTTCTATTGTTGTATTAATATCATACTGGAGTAAGTCAGGTTTGAATAAAGTATTGTATTTGCAATCAAATAATGCAAAAAACAGATGTTATTGAGAAAATTTTCTATTACTATATAGTTTCTCTTCTAAAATTAGTTTTATTGAATTATATAATAGATATATAACAAGAATTTTAAACATTATTCATTTACTGTTATGACACATATTTTAGTAGATATCAACTTTGTGATTCACCAGAAAAACTGATAATTTTAAAGTAATTTACTGAAATAAGAATTATTATCAGTTTTGAATTTTAAGTGATTAAATAGATATATTTAAAACATTTGTTTTGGAAATGTTATGTTATAATAAGGAGGAAGTTGAAATAAAAATAGAGAATCTGCAAAAAAAGTATTACTGGTCAATATTAGGAATGAGTTTCGAATTTTGCCATCCGCGCAGAGAGCAAGAGATGGATGAACGCCGGGACTGGACTACCTGATTTTTAAATTTAGTTTACAGGTCGGGACTATTTGTCCTACTAAGATAATTTCCGGGAATTTTGCTACGCATCAAGTGGTCGCGCCGATTGTAGGATTTACAAAGTCATTCCTAGTTTTGATAAACTGTAACAATACCTTCCCAGAAAAGACTGGAAGATTTTTTTTATATAACTCCTAGAGATATCTGCAATATGCCCTTAATAAAGGGGCAATAAATGTTTTTTTTTTGAAGGGGCTTGATGACATACCATTCCAGTGAGTGATCTTCACAATTTAACTAAACCTAAGTCTACATTTGTCTGTGAGCTTATCAGTGTGTTGTGTTAAAGGCAGGTTGGATGGCAATAGACATTTTAGCCTTCGAACCTCATTGACATCTGACACGTTTAGATAGATGGCTAAACGGTTTGGATGCATTGGCACTCTTTCACTGTAACTGATACTAAACCAATGAATATCATCCTTTACGGATTCTAAGGGAATATCATGTTGGATAATTTCGTTTAGATTAGACACCATTCAAATCATCAATAACCTTTTACTTGTAAAAACCATTGACCCAATAAATGTTCACAAATTACCTTTTTACTTCAATTCTGCATTTCTTAAGACTTCTTTATCTTTAGCAATAAAATTTATAGACAATCAGAAGGTTTAACAATAGGAAATCCACTATCTCCCTACTTGCAGATCTTTTTCTTGACTCTCTTGAAAATACTTTTGTTCATTCCCAACCAGAAATAATCTTATGGTATAGATATGTAGATGATATTTTAGCCTTTATAGAAGTCCCACCTACAGAATCACCCAACATTTTGTCATTAATTAATAATTTAATTTTAAGTACCTTAAAATTAGCAAATAACAGTATTAGCAACTTTTTAGATTTAACCATTAAAAAGAATTCTTCCTCTTCTTCTTGTTCTACATTAGAAGTTTCAATTTTTAAAAAACCTACCCAAACTGATTATATGCTACCAATATCATTGAATCATCCTTTTCAACATAAGATGACAGCTATTCAGTGTTATGTCCATAGACTTCTTAACATTCCTATGTCCCAAGAAAACTATAAAAAAGAAATCTCAATTATTAAACAAAGAGCAAACAACAATGGTTTTCCTCCTTCTACTGTAGATAAGGTCAATACTCAACAAGAGACTAAACCAAGCTTTTAATGTGGAAAACAAACAATATCAAGGGTACTTTGTAATACAATCAGTTCCTAGTTTAAACATCTCTTTTAAAACCAAACATAACATTAAGTAAATCTTTAGCAAAACTAAGGAGAAAATTTATGAATTAAACAAAAGTGGTACTTACAAATTGTCTTGTGGTGATTGTAACATGACTTCTGTGGGTTGAACAATAAGAATGCTGGCTCAAAGAATCAAAAAACATCTCATTAACACAGATAAATCAAACTTTGGATCACATTAAATTTAATAATCATTCCTTTTCTCCTACCAAAAACAGTAAAATTTTATATTACATCCCAAATCAAAATTTTAGACTTATGAACCTTTTAGAACACTTTGAGATATCCAAAGAAATGAAACGGAACCGTGATTGTTACTTAAACACACAAATCAATCTCAATTGTAATTATGAACCTTTTTTTAAATTATTGTGGGAGACTTTAGAGAAAGAAGAGTGACCTAATGCAATCTTAAATAAAAATTTACTGTCCCTTTTTTAAAAACCCTTACCAATTTATAACAATTTGTAATCAATCATTTGACAAGTTATTCTTCAAATTCTTACAATTCAAATCAAGAGATACAATTTTTAATACATTTAAGTATCATACTTAGCAACATTTACAATCTAGTTTCTTCTTTATATTTAAATAATTTTAGTTGTTGTTTTGGGGATAACTGACTTACTAACTCAATTGAACCTACTTTGACCTTCATTCAATTTTCAACATATTATTCATTATGATGATATGTAAACCAACATTTAAGTATAAAACTTAATTTTAGACAGTCTTTGATAAATTTCTTATTTCATTATGAATTTCAATTCATAAATTTTTTGATATTTTCAATAATAGTTTTCTATGTATGACATATGTCAATGGTAACATTATTTTAGAAATCATTTAAAAAGCTGACATCAGATGCTCCCCATTTTTCTGCTGCTTCAACTCCAACAAATGGTCTGGTTCTGATACCCGTATCATAATCAAATTTTTTAATGTGTTTTTGTGGAGTCCAGTGTACAGGGTTTCTCATTATATTTTGACCCCCACTTATTTTCCTTAATTTCGGGAATACAAAAAAAGTTACAAATAAAAGTTGTATTATTTTATCTGTACCGAGTAACAGTGTAGCAACAGACCAAATTTTGTATAAATGCATCTTCAATATTTCAAATGGGACACCTTGTATTTTTTTATAGTCTTGAGTAGCCCTGCATTTCCTGATTACAAATACATATATAACATAGTGTAGCATTAGTTTTGTTCTATTTTATTCTATAATGGCGTATGGTACTACTATACTATACTAAGATAAGAAAAAAATATATTTAGAAAAAATATATTTAGAAAGTCAACAAAATTAATGACTTACAATACTACATTTAAGATAAAATACTACATTTAAGATACAATACTACATTTAAGATTACAATAGATGCTCAAAGTGCCCTCCATTGTTATCAATGCACAAGTAATATCTTCGTCTCAAATTTTCTAATGCGTCAGATATTGTGTTATTATGACCATTTAAGTAAATTTTCAATTTACGCGCGAATTTTTACCGTGGATGTGTTAATATTTGTATTTGAATCAAAATGCACTTTTTCTTTTAAAAACCCTCATAAAAAGATATCACATGGAGTTAAATCGGGACTATTTGGTGGCCATGTAGTAGTACCCTTATTGCCGATCCACACATTAGATTGATTATTTAAATGTTCTTGAACGGCTACGACATTATGTGGCGGTGTTCCATCTTGTTGCCATATCATACTATTTAATTGATTTTGTGTATAATTTTGATTTAATAACTCATCCACTTCTGTAATGACTGTGTCCAAATACGATTCCCCAGTTAATTTATAATCATAAAATAATGGTCCAACTATTTTGTTTTGAAATATTCCGCACCAAACATTTATTGATTTTCTTCCTGACTTTTTTATTTGCTTAATTTTTCTTTTTCTATTATTTTTCTGTTCCCACGAATACCTATTTCTTCTATTAAAAATGCCTGAAGTTGAAAAATTTGATTCATCTGTCCATAAAATGTTATAAAAAAAAATAATTCATTGTTCAAATTTGTAAGCATGTCTTGACAGAACTGTAAACGCTTTCTCTTATGAACATCGGTAAGTTCTTGTACCGGTAATATTTTGTACGGCTTCTAGTTGTGCTTTTTTACAACTCTATAGTATCGTCGCACGGCTTTTCTCTATTGCATTAGTAGCATTGTTTAGACTAGTTTCGGAATTTTCTAAAATAAAAATGTTATTATGGATTTAATCTATTATTTAAGTATTTAATTTTTACCTTTAAAGTAAAGCAAAGTATTAAGATCTTCATCACCATTTCCTACGATAGTACGTTTGTTCCGTTCAAACATTTTTTCATTTATGAGATGACGATAATTATATAAAAATGTATTTGCAGAAGGAGTCTGTCGATCTGGATAAATCAGCCTATATTCTCTTCTTGCCGCTTGCTTGTTTTTGCACAGCCACAAATGTCAGTTGCATAGCCACCTATGGTTACCCTTTTGTAGTACCATACGCAATTATAGAACAAAACTAATGCTACACAATGTTATATATCGGTAATCAGGAAATGCAGGGCTACTCTATAAAACTATAAAAAAATACGGGGTGTCCCATTTGAAATATTGAAGATGAATTTTATTGGGCACTGCCTGTATACAAAATTTGGTCTGTTGCTACATTGTTGGTCGGTAAGTACAGATAAAATAATACAACTTTTATTTGAAACTTTTTTTTGTATTCCCGAAATTAAGGAAAATAAGTGGGGTTCAAAATATAGTGAGAAACCTGATACAGTCTCTTTTGTGTGTTTTTTTAAAGAAATATTTAAAAATATAGAAATAGGTTAAAAGAAAATTGTGGATTTTTCTACCAAAATTAGATTCTCCTTAGGAATAGTACTTTTTAAAAACTTGACGTAAGTGAAACATTGTAAACTTTAAATTAGTTAATTACTTATATCAGTGTTCTATTGTAGCATAGCTCTGAAGATGGCTTTGTAAGCCGGAAGTGCTCAGCTAAGAAATAAATGTTTACACACTTCAGAAATACTTTTCTTTTCCATTTTGTAATAAATACATTACACCGCAATTATCTCCAAGAGTATTAAATTTGGATATAGAGAACTCTAATACTATTTGAAAGACAATTGAATTCTTTTTTCATATAAATAATAGTATAAAATACAGGATGTTTCATTTAAAATTATTGACTTACTGTGGTTTGAAGTTTAAAGAAATGGCGTAATTCCTGAAAGAACGTTACCTACTCTTTGTGTGCAAAGGTTTTCAAGACATTATATTTGTAAATGGATGAGCTATTAACTTTGAAAAGTTTGTATCTATGTCCAAAGTTGATTAAAATATTTTATTTAAGTTCGTTTTAACTTGAAGTTCTCATAAACTAATTTACATAAATATCGTGTGAATAGTTTCCGATATATAGATAGTGTAAGATCGTCGTGAAACACCCTGTATATGTATAAATAGTCGGTGCGCTCAGTTTCTCCTATTGCTTATGTGATTCTAGTAAATGTTGCGGATAAATCCTATGTTTTGCCCATCATATCCTTTTTCTCTTAAACTTTTCAATAATTTATAAAAAAAAACAAATATTTAGCGTAATAGTAACGTATATTTGTGTCGGGGTTTTCGATTTTATTTTTGAATTTACTTTCAGTACTTTCAGAAGTCTTTATTTCAGACTTCACTTTGTCATGTTTATTAGTATATAAGTTATTGTAGTTCACTGATAAAACTAGGCACGGATTTACGAATGCCCACAGTGGAAAACTCGTATGAAGATGATTTGATAGAAAACATTGGAATCTCTTTTGCACACAGCAAACATGACATTTTATAATTTGCACAAAAAAAAAATGAAGCAATTCACACTTCATTCGATAATTCGAACAATTTGATCTATTTTAAAGACAATTTGCGAAAGATTACATCATACCTTCATTTTATCATAATATATTATTTATTTACATTGTCTTTAAAACTTAAGCTTCTAACAAGGTGTTCTGTTAACTTAGACCTTCTAGGAATTAATGTAATATTGACATTGTTTTGTTATATTAAATATGCTTCTTTTAATTTAATTGTTGTGCACGACATTGTTTATAATTCTTCACATGATCATATTTATTCAGAGTATCCAAACATTTTTACAATTTGAATCTCAGATATCGTTGCAACTCCAAAAAACTTTGAAACGCCTATTTAGGGCAATGAAACTAATATAGAACACTTTAAAAACCATAAATTTTCTTTTTCTACTGGTAATTATTAAAAAAAACGTAGTTTATTAACTATACATAACTGCTTGTTTCTCAAACTGTCTTTAATCATTACAGTAGTTCATTTTACCAATATAATAAAATCAACAAATAATAATGTAAAAAAATTAATGGGAAAATCCCAGTAGTTGGCTGTATACCATCGTTTAAAAAACTCATACAGAAGTAAAACATTTCACATTTGTATTTAGGTATATACCTAATACAAATGTGAAGTGTTTTACTTCTGTATAAGTTTTTTAAATAATAATGTATTTAAATATTATTAACTATTGTTTTTTCTTCAGTATTGGACATCGATATTTTCAATCGATCCTAATTTGGACAGTTGCGTACCCAGTTACTTATTTCAATAATTTTTTTTTCTATTAATGTAACTAAAGTCGACTTTACACTACATGATTTATCATGTGATTTATCCTATGATTTGGTCATGAAGTGAAAATAGTCTTGTTTGTGCTCATATTTGATCTTCTTACGATTTGTTCTAATACTAGGTTGAATAAATTCGTTGATAGCGGATCCCCTTGTTTTAAACCTCTATTCACTGTGAACTGTCTTTAAAAGCTTCCTTCCATTGTTACCTATTCATCGTGTTCCTAAGCGTCACTCTCACTAGCCTTATAAGCTTTTCTGGTATTTATAATGTTCTCATGGCCTCATATAGCATCGTTCGATTTAGGGAGCCATATATGTTTGTTTAAAATAAATAGCATATTATGTAATCCTAAGTTTTGTTCGTAGCTATTATTTTGTATTAATTTTAACATACTTATTTGATCAGTAGTTGTTTTTCCTGATCTAAAACTTCTCTGGTATTTTCCAATCACTTTGTTATCATATTTTATTAAAATTTTTGCAAGTATTTTATAGACTACTTCTAATAGTGCTATACCTCTATAGTTTTCGCACTCCTTTTTGTCTCCTTTTTTATAGATAGGACAAATAATAGCGCTATTCCATTGTTTCGGCATTTCTTGCTTTCGCCAAATTATTAGTGTCAACTGAAATATCCTTTCTTAGAATCTTTCGCTACCTTCCTTAAAAAATCTCAGCCTGAATACCACTTTCTCCTGCACTTTAGTTATTTTTTAGGTCTCTTATTATTTCTTTGACTTCATTCAAAGTTGGTTCTTCGCACGTTCGTTCTTCATCTTCTCGCCGATTCTCATTTCCCTCAAGTTCCTCTTGTTGGTTTGTATTTAATAGATCTTCGAAATATTCCGCCCATCTGTTTAATTTTTCTGTTGTTTCACCTAGAAGTAAGCCTTCTTTGTTTCTGCAATACTGTGGATTATTCTTTGTAGTTTCTCTGAATTTCTTAACTTCTTGGTAAAAATTCTTTACCTCTTTATTTATGTAGGCTTTTTCTATGTTTTCAATTATATTTTTAGCTGTTCTCTTTTCTTTGAAAACGATTTGCAGAAAAAAAGCGTTGTGGAATTAGGTAAGTATAATGAAAAATAAAATCCATTTTTCTCAAAAACACTTGTTTTCATACAGTTTACAAAAAATCCTGGTATATGAGATTTCTAATACTAAAATTACTAAAATTTACTGATTGTAAAATAATGTAGTAGTAGTTAGTAGTGAGCAGTAATCCTTAAATATATTTTACATACGTTTGCGTCATTCATCACATGCGAACGAGTTAATATGAACAAATATGTCTATATTAATATTTTTTTTTTATTTAAGTTCAATAATATTTAATTTTAATCGATGTTTTTCCACTATTAATTAATAGCTAGTCTAACCTCCTGTCAAGAATTGTTTAAATAATTTTCCGTCGGATTGTGCATTCATCTGCCTCGGGCCATACAAACAATACCTTCAGAAATATATTGAATTCAATGAGTCTAAATAATCAACTGATTTGTAAATAATTATTTAAAGATTCTGTCGTGATCTTCAGGATGCAACATGACGGTTAAGATGCATGTGCAATTCAATTATCCTCTTTAACACCGATTAAGTTGTTTATGTTATCGTAGTTTTGTGAAAAGATGTGGCGTGTTCAAAATTTACTGCGAAAATTTAAGAGAAGTGCCTTTTTACATTTGGATGTAACGTAAGATTGAAATTTTTGTTGGAATTTTGTTTTCATCCTAAATAAAAATCTTTTTAAGTGCATTATTCTTGAAGAGTGTTAGATACCATTAGTAACGTAGGTTATGGGCATTGTGTACAAACTAAAATGGGTAGTTTTAAAAGTTTCACCAGCTTCTTGTTTTTTATTAAAACATTTACTCTCACAATCACTGGATCCACAGTTTTTAGCCGCGCAATATTAATTAAGTAGACCTTTCCTACGTCATCATCGTGATGTTTTGATTTTACCAAGTAGTTTTTCTAAAAACAATGTTGATATTTAGAAAAATAAACAAATGTGATGATATAATCTCAAATACAAATGACAATTGATTCCCAGATTTTAAGTATATATTTTTTATGTAATACTTTCGGATTTCAACCAAGTTCGTATTTTTAGTTTTTAAACACACTAGAATATGTTGCACTATCCGACGAAGGAGTTTTCCTTCTATTTTGTCTTGCATGATAATTAGGCTATTTATTATGTTAAAAAAATAGGGCTAAAAGGAACTACAACGTTAAAGAAGTTTGATTGTTTCATAATGGTTAATGGACTCCCAATAAAAAACCGACGAGTCAGACAAAAAAATGTCACTGACCCTCTAAAAATGATACGAATAAGCTGAATTTTGCTGAGAATGTAAATTTTGAGAACCCGAAAAAGATTCAAAAAAGTTTGCCACTCCTACTCGCGAGCTTCCCCTTAAAACCCCCCTCGTAGGTGTGGGAAACGGAAACAATCGATTTATTAAGAATCTGTACGCCGTAGAAAAAAATGTTTTTGATAAGAAATGTAGTTGAGATAATTTTGAACAAACATTTATATAAGCACTTTTTGTATAGAATGAAGCGTTCTCTCAGAAACAACGCTTGAAGCGACCAGCAATTTTGTATGTCAGTTCAAATCGGCGAGCGTGAAATCAATTTTTTAAATAAAATTTATATCTCAACGCAACAGTATTCTATCGACAAAAAAAATTCAAATTTGTGTTAAAGGTAAAGAGTGCAACTTTCGTACGCTAAATAGCTAAAATCGTTAAAAGGAGAAAACTTTGAAGAACCGTATCTTTCTTAACACCTTCGTGACCCACCGGTGGGTCACACCGCTTCTTGCCAAGAGCCGTGCGCGCCCACCCGTGGGTCACGATCTATTTTTTTTATAGTGCATATCTTATTCAACCTAAAAATTCTACAGTTTATTCTGGGGAATATAATACTGCAGTGACGGCTGCAGGAATGATACATATGTCTAGATTCACCGTGGTTTTCGGAAAGGAATTGTGCAAGCACTAAAAACACTTGAAGTCTAAAAAAAGTATATTTTAAGTATCAAAATGATTTAAAAACTGAAACTTAAACAAAAACTTAAACATTAGAACGTTTTGCTTTTTTCTCCAAAAACAATGATATAAGTAAAGGGAAAAATACTAGTGACTAAACTTAAATTTATATTACAAAACATAATTTATTTTTAAATGAAGGTAGTAGATAATATAATGTTCAGGTAATAAAACACATTTTAATATTACATCTTATCGTGGCTGTGGTAACAAATCTCAAAAAATAACAAATAATTCTACTAACATTATTGATACAGATTACTTAGCCTATTCGTGGATTTTCTTAAAACACGGAATACATAATGCCGGCTGTCCATTGCAGTCTACGCAAAATCTAAGTATCTTACATGCTTTTGTCGATGCCACTTACCTACTTTAAGCGTTTTGTAGCAATGAGAACATCGTTTTCTGCTTTTTCTCGCATTTCCTTCATATTTCCCTACCTTATGCTACTTCTACTTCGTTTTTTCGGACTCCTATTACACGGAACATCATGCACTACTCTTATTTCTTCAGTGGCATTTTCTTCTCTATCGGATAGCAATCGTTGTATAAGTTTTTCTCTAAATCATAGCATGTCAAGTTTGTTTTTAGCTTGGTTGTGAGAGCTATGTATCACCCATGCATTAACAACAAATGTTCCCAGAAAATTCTCAAAAATAACCTTCTTATACCACTTCAGAGTTTTTCGGAGGCATGTGTAATAAGACGACATCTGATCTGAAATGTCAACTCCTTTTTTGACCTGATTGTAATCAATGATAGCGGGGGGTTCTAGTACTTCTTCACCTTGTCGGTTTTTACGTCCACTCAGAATCTGTTGATCAGTGTGATGTGGTACAGTACTTATCATTAGTACTTGCAGTTTATCTACCGATTTTAAGACACGAACCCCGTTTTCGTTCTGCTCGCCGTAAATATGTCCCTTTTTCAGCTTTTTAGCGCATACATCTTTAGGATTCCCCTTCCTATTACTCCTTAAAGTGCCAAAGATATATGTTTTTTCGGTTAAGAGGTCCTCGCATAGTTTGACACTTGTATAGAAGTTATCTATAAACAAAATTCTTCCCAAATGTTTAAGATCCTGCATTAACTCCATGCATATATTATATGTATGCCCCTGCGTGTTCGTTGCTATGGTGGCATCATTTTTTCCTGCATAAATACGCAAATCGTACGTATAACCTTCAGTCGTACATATTTTATAGAGTTTCACTCCGTATTTGTGTGTTTTTGCTGGTAAGTATGGACGGAACACCAACCTGCCACTCCAAAGTACCATGCTCTCATCAATCACGACTTTCTGATCGGGAACAAGTATCTCCTTAAACTGTTGACAAATAAGATTTACAACATCTTTTACTTTCAAGAGTCTGTCTTGGTAACTAGTGGATCGTTATTATTACAAAAATGCAAGCATTTCAATAACTGGTCGAATGTGTTAAGTTTCATAATTTTTTTTATTCGCTTATTAGCGTACATGTCATCATTTGACCAATAGAGGCGCATATTTGATAGCTGAATAATCCCCATTATTAGCAAGATAGCTAGAAATTTTGTGGTCGTAGTGGCTTCGATTGAATGATCTGATATGCGTATCTGTTAGTTTCGTCTACTATGATGTCAATGATTGGATTAGTAATAAACTGTTTGTAGATAGCGTAATGTTAAGATAAATCTAAATTGTTAACTTTCAAATCAAACTTCAGAATCCTCAAACGGGTCGGATTCTGAGGATGATAGATGCTGAAATCTTCCTTGTAGTTCAGAAGTAGAGGGACGTGGATTTTCCGGAGATGCTGCTAGGGGATTAAGATATTCCGGTGATGCTGCAGTTGGACTTAAATTGTCTGTGGATATTGCAGGTGGGCTAAGATTTCTCGGGGATGCTGGAGACGGAGTTAAATTTTCCAGAGTTGCAGCAGTCTGACTGTGATTTTCTGGTGATGCTGTAGGCGAACTTAGATCTTCCAGGAATGCTGCTTCTTGAACAATTTGTCAATGTGCTTTCTTCTGGCCAAGAGCTATTATTGTACGTCATCTGGAACTCATTCTCACAGGTTTGCTACTCGGATCTGCTATTTAACGATTATCTGAAATAAAATAATCTTATGTATTTACCGCATACGTACCTATAATTCCGTGACCCACCCGTGGGTCACAACGACTGTGATGAAAATTTTTAACTCAGGGACGTTGTGACCCACCGGTGGGTCATACACAAAAACACCCAAAACTTAAAAAAACACAATATATCGATATAGGAATAACATTTATTTACATTAAAATAAACAAGCTAAGTATAGTGAAAAAAATTTAAAAACATGTTACACTTTTATGGATGGATGCATAAAACTACCCTCGTCGCGAATGTGTTAAAGTTAGTCCTAGAGCCTTTTACTGTAGATCATTTTAAAGGTAATAATTTTTTTCCTGGTTACAATTCCATCTACATAAAACTGCGTAGAAAAAAGTTAGAACAGTTTTAGCGGAAAAATGCCCAAAAATGGTGTAAGTGACAAAAGTTGAACAATCGTATTTCGGATAGTGTGAATACTACAGACTTCTACCAAACGTCATTTTGAAGAAGGATAGAAGTTTTTTTCTGCAAAGCAATGCCTATATCTATGGAAAAAAGTTATGGGACAAAAAAGAAAAATCGCGTGTTTTCTTGTTTTTTTTACTTCATTTTTTTAATATATTTTTGTCAAAAAAAATATTTTTTAGTTTAAAAGGTGACATTTAGATAGAAATTTTATATTGAACAAACACTGCACCCTAGTGCATAGGGACTAATTCACCCCTTATTCGAAAACGCACCCTTTAAATGGTAGCACTCCGCGGTTTTTCATATTTGGGGATCCGTTGACCATATCAAATAATACAACCACTTAAACGTTTTAGTTCCTTTCTAAAGTACATAATCAATTGCCTAAATATATAACAATCACTATTGACATCACGGTAACTAAAGGCCAGGAAAGATTAAATTAAAATTATGTGACATAATAATATTTTACTTGATCATCATCATCATCATCTTGGTGCTACAGCCCTTAGAGGGTCCCGACCTTCTCAAGCTTTCTACGCCATTCTATTCTGTCCCTCGCTTGCATTTTCCAGTTGCCGACTCCGATCTTCTCGGCATGTGTTACCCCGTCCATCCACCTCAGCTTTGGTCTACCCCGTCTTCTCATTCCCACGCGTTGCGCTGTTAGAATCTTTTTTATCATGATTTTACTTGATAATATCTGTAATATAATGTAAGCAGAATCCCTTCTTCACATATTGTTTTCATCTCTGAGATTCTGTTTCTGTATAAGTATTCCGTGGATTCCGTATTTAGTCCTTCACTCTGATTTTTCTTTGTGTTGGAGTCGCTCTCTTGGGTATGAAGTATTTCATGATGATTCTTATTTTACATAATACTAGGCTATGATCGCTATCTACATCAGCTGAGTTGAGGCATCTTACGTGGACTGTTTTTGATGGATGTATATCTCTGTTGGTTATAACGTAATTTATCATAGATCTTTGCCCAGGGTGTTATTGAATGTATATTTGTGTTGGTCTTTGTAATAAAAATATATGTTGTTTATTCTAAGTTCGTTAATTGTGCAGAAGTTTATCATCAGTTCTCCATTTTAGTTTTTAACATTCTCGTTATGTTTTTGCTTAATTCCGGGTATTGCTTGATTGCCTATTCGAGCATTAAAATCTCCCAACATTATCATCTTCTCTCTGACTTGATCTACGACTTGTTGTGATTCGACATAAAATGATTCCCTTGTTTGAGGCTTGCTATTTTTTGGGTCGTATACTCCGATGATGTTCAGGTCTTCCTTCTCCATTCTTATCTTTGCTGTTACAATCCTTTCGGGTCTGTATTGACACTCTTTGATGTGCTTTTGGTACCTTTGGTGTATTAGTAAGGCTACATCTGCTTTGGCCCTATTTTCTTTTGCTACTCCACTGTAGAATAGTATGTATTCACCTAATTTTGATTGACCTCCTTTTATTGACACTCCTTCATTTCGTGTTTTCTACACCGCATAGTGGGACATTTTTGAACTTGGACATTGTGATATGGTGCATTGTCAATAACCAATACACTATGGGCAATACACTATTTCTTAGAAGTTTTCAATGAATCCATTTTTTATAATTTGTCTCTTCCGACTTAGTGCCAGATTTAAGTTTTAAACATGCGTTTTCTATAAAACCCATTTCGCTGCCTGCGTGAACAATAATTAGGGTAATATGGCTATGAGAGAAATGGGTATAAGTTTCATCCATGTAAATTATGGGCCGATTTTTTTCCCTATAATGTTAAATATTCCTCGCTTTTCTTTATCGAAATCCTATATCTCCCATTATTTTTCTCAAAGTTTCATGTGACCCTGTATAAATATTGTCTTCACTAAATTTTTTTATTATTATATTCTCGGGATTCTTATAATCATCTGCCTATCATATAAACTACAAACATCACATCGCTTAGTCCCTGGAACTGCACTCAAAATTTTGAAAATGTCTACTACTTCCCTTTGTGTCTAGGTGCTGGACAAATACGTGTGATTAGTTGTGTAAAGATAACAAATATCTATAATCTTATCGTATACTTCATTAGACCATCAAGGAAGCTATCTCAATCCCCCAGTAAAATCAAACATAAACTTTGAAAACAATATGCGGACTCAAGTTACTTTATTTCGAATTGTAAAGACATATATATATATATATATATATATATATATATATATATATATATATATATATATATATATATATATATATATATATATATATATATATATATATATATATGTTAGATCACTAATCACGTATTTGACTTTTTAAAAAGAACTTTATTTGTTACAAATTAAATATTAAATAATAGTACAAAATTAAATTAATTTAAAATGACTACATTAACTGGACTGGTCGAAGTTGCAGCTAAGAGTGATTCCGGCATCTGAGAATGGTAATTTATACGTTTGGTATGAAGTGCTGAATTGCTGTTCTCATGAATATTGGCCAACGGTTCGTACAAAGTTCTAATGCGTGCTCAGCGGTTTCTATGGGAATGGGATGATGAAATCTGAAGTCGGCGAACTTAAGCTAGTTCAAGGTTAATATTTTCTCATATAACAGCTCCCCTTATTAGTGAAAAGTCAATGCCATTGCTTTGACTTTTACAGAGTAATTGGTGTTTCTGCTTCGCTTTCCTGTTGGACATTGGGTCTTCTTCTGAAGGAGGCTAAGCCCTGAAGTTTCTGTCTAATGGAATTTCTGCGTGGTAATGAAGTTGGACGCTGATCCTGGGACAAGGAGATTGCAATTTTTGGGAATATTTTGGTTCGGTATTTGCAGAAAAGGTATAAGATAACTAGGATAATAATCAGGGATAAGGTTGATATAGTGAATAAGGGTAGATGTTCCTCAATGAATGATTGGCTCATAATATGGTCCAGTTCTTCTGAATATTGGTCCAATTTGTGTTGTGCAATATTTAAGTCATCTACGTTGATCTTACTGAGTTTAAGTGGTTTCAATTTTGATAGGTGACTCTTTGTCTCAAAATGGTCACAGCATCTGTAGGGTACGTTAACTGGGTGACTTCTATACGTGATATTTGTATATTTCTCAATTTGGTCTCTAGCATGAATTCTGGTACTGCCGATGAATGCAATACATTCGGGAATTAATCTTAAGATTGAATTTGTTTTGATTATTTGTGTAGTGACGTCTTTTCTTGCACATTTGATCGTTACTGGTAATGGATCGGAAATGGTTAGTAACCATAAATTTCGGTCAATTTCTTGTACATTGTAACCTTGTGCCAAGAGCATGGACATCTGGCAAGTTTTTGGTAAGTTGCTAAGAGGTTTCAAAAGCTGGGCTTCACATATAGCATCTGTGTCTATGGGATACGGAAGAATGTCTGTACACATTCTTTGGTTTTGACTGATTTGTTTGCATTTTTCGGTGTCCATGGGTAAGACATATGAAATTGAATCATCATCTCGCGCTATGTATTTATGAACAGTTGAAAGTATATGATGAAAACCAGTTTGATTATCTAATATTGGTATTGAATATAATTGATACAAGGTGAATATTTCGGGATCAACTAACGGAATTTCGAGAACAAAAACAATTTTTGAATCAAGCTGATAAGCTTGCAGTTTTATTATGTCAATATACTGAGCTATATTTGACATATAAGTGGGTAGAGGCAATACGTTATTTTGTAATGACTGTGAGATTTCTTTTAATGCGTCCATTAAGTCTATGGGCGAAATAATAGAACTATGTAGAATTTGCAGGCGAGAGAATGTTATAGAATTTAGTATATCATATAAATAATTTTCTAAAAATACGTAGCTTTCCATTAAGGACTCACATAAATCTAGTATTTGTAATTGTGCTTGGTAAAAGGATATGTCATTATTAATGTCCAGAAGTGTAGTCTCGATAGTTTTTAAGTCTTTGTTAAAAGTTTCTTCGTCTATTTGCAATTTTTGAATTGTAGTGTTGAAAGTTCTTATAACTGAAGTGGTAACAGATATTTGATTTTTTAGGAGATTTTCAATTTGAGTTTCATCGGAATTTATCTTATTTATACATTTATTAAAGTATTCGCCATCAGGCGTTTAGGCGTTTATTATAAGGTACTGTGTCAGAGGTTATTTCTTTATATTTTAAATTAACGGAGTTTGAGATTTGTTTTAGCAGACTAACATGTGTCTGTACTTCGGCTTGAAAGGCAAGTTTTCTCGGTGTATCCACATTAATAAATTTTTCTAACAGGTTTTCCAAAATTCTGTCATTATTGGATATTGTAGTTTTGATAGGTAATAGTTCTTTGTAAACAAGTAAAGTCCATTTGTCATTAGATATTCGTATAGTTCCTTTTTCATGAAAAAATATTCCAATTGTGTTATTAATTGGAGTGAGGAGAATTTGGGATTGGACGATAGGAAGGAGTCCATAGAATCTGTAAAGGAAAATTATTCAAAATAAGGTTTGAGTCTGTCAAAATTTACTTTAGAGGTTTGGTTAGTTTTGGGGTTAAGGATAATTGCGGAATTTGTAAAAACTTCTTGAATTTCGAAAGGTCCATTAAAAAGATTATCCGATTTTGATTTAATTTGTGATTCTTTTACGTAAACTTTGTCACCAATTTTAAAATCAGGTCTTCGTTCTGAAATATTCTCGTCAAATCTTACTTTCGCCTTTTCTTTCTGTCTTTCTGTTTTTGCTCTGGCTACTTTGTAAAAATATTCCATGCGGTTATTCAGGTCTCGAATATATTTACTCATTAGTGTTTTTTGATTGTATAGAGTTTCTGGTGGTCGGCCTGCAGTGTGCCCAAATATAAGTTCATATGGTGTGAAACCGTGGGTCTTATTCTTTGTGTTGTTATAGCATATTATTGCATAAGGAAGTATAGTAAAGGGATGATCGTTTGGGTTCTCGGCTTGATTTGCTCTAATCATTTCTGAGAGTGTGGCATGAAACCTTTCTATAGATCCATTAGATTGTGGATGGTTAACGCTAGAAAATGTTAGTTTAATGTCGTATAATTCGCATAGATCTTTGATTATAGCATTCTCGAATTCTCGACCGCAGTCACAATGAATTCTTAGTGGTGTTCCATAGTGTTGAAAAAAGAGTAGGAGTGTCTTGACTACTGTTACTGCCTTTTTGTCTTCCAAAGGATAGGCTTGCGTGAATTTTGTCAATTCGTCACGAATAGTTAAAGCGTAGTTCCTAGTAGGGTATTCGAATATATCCATATTTATTCTTTCGAATGGTGTTTTTGGAGTTTCTGTTATGACTAGTGGTCCACTTAAGTTTTTCCTGCAAATCTTAACTTTTTGGCAAATTTCACATGCTTTTACAAATTTCTCTACATCTTTTGTTAAATTCTTCCAATTGTATTTCTGCTTTATTCTTCTGACAGTTTCGTTTATTCCTCGATGTAAGTTGTTTTTACCGCAATGGTAATGATCTAAAATTTGAGGGATTTTGTCTTCGCTGGCTGTTTTAATTATATTTTGACAGATTCTTAATTTTAATTCTTTGTCAGCAAAAATATAAGAAAATATCTCTAGGATAGGTAGTTCGAGATTATTTTCGACGCAATATATTTTTGATTCATCGAATTGATCTTTATTTGCAAAAAGTACAAGAAACAAGTGTGATATTACTCGTTCGGGATCAAACGGTAATGGTATAATAAAATATTTTCGATCTTTTACAGTTTTGCTGTGTACAATATTAATTCTTCGGTTACTATATTCCATGTTTTCTTCGAATATGTCATTCATTATTTTCTCGTGAAGTTCTTCAAGTTTATTTTGCCAAAAAAATGTAACAATATTTTTGTTGGATTTGTCTAATAAGTCCGTATTCGATGTTTCAATTTTAGAATAATCGATTATTGACTTTGTTCTATACAGTTCGATAAACTTGTCAAGTTCTTCGGACATTTTTTCTATATTTTCTTCATCGTCGTCTTCGTTTTCTTGAGTTTCCGTATCATCTTCATTCGATGCATGTAATGAGATTTTTGATTGAAAGTTTGCACAATCCTTGAAATGGTTAATCTTTATCCTTGAGAGGGCATCTGCATTTCTGTTTATTTTTCCTGCGCGATGTTCTATTTTATAATTGTATTCTTCGAGTTTTAGGCGCCAACGCGCTAATCGGCTTCCGGGATCTTTTATCGAGAAAAGCCATGTAAGGGGTCGATGATCGGTAATCAGGGTGAATTTTCGGCCAAAAAGATATGGTCTAAAATGTTTGACTGCCCATACGATAGCTAATAGTTCTCTCTCTATCGTCGAATATTTTGTTTCGGCACCGCATAATGTTCTGGAGGCATAAGCTATGGGTAAATCTTTTCCAATAGGGCCTTGTGATAGAACAGCTCCAATCGCGAATGCACTAGCGTCAGTTGTTAGTAAAAATGGTTCCTCAAAATTGGGATATATAAGTATTGGATCCGAAGTTAAAATATTTTTGAGTTCGTTAAAGGCTTCTTTGCAATCAGAATTAAAAATAAAAGGTACGTCTTTCTGAAGTAGTTTCGTAAGTGGTTTAGAAATTTTGGCAAAATTTGGAATAAATCTTCTATAGTAACCGGCTAAGCCTAAGAATGATTTTATTTCTTTGGTGTTCTTTGGTTTCGGGAAGTTTTTGATGCAAGATATTTTAACTGGATTTGTTTTTACACCATTTTCTGTTACAAGGTGGCCCAAATATGCTACTTCTTTTCTTAAAAATTCGCACTTGTCTGGCTGTATTTTTAAATTTGCTTTTCGTAACCTTTTAAAAACTTCTGTTAGTCGTGACATGTGATCATGAATAGTGGGTGAATAGATAATTATGTCATCCATATACACTAAGCATCTTTCGTTTTGTATTCCTAAGAGGATGTTGTCCATTACTCTCTGGAAAGTAGATGGAGCATTCATTAGTCCGAATGGCATGCGAATAAATTCGTAATGTCCATTTTCGACGGAAAAGGCCGTTTTCTGGATGTCTTGTGGCTCGATTTCAATCTGGTGAAATCCAGACGCTAAATCTAGTGTTGTGAAGTATTGGCATCTTCCTAGTTGGTCCAATAGTTCTGATATTTGTGGTAGAGGATAACGGTCTTGTACTGTGAGTTCGTTGAGTTTTCGATAATCAATAACAACTCGCCATTTTTGTTTTCCTGACGCATCTAATTTCTTCGGTACGACCCAGACTGGACTCGACCAGGGCGAGACACTTTTCTGGATTATTCCTTCTTCTAACATTTTATTAATTTGCGTCTTTACCTCTTCCTTATGTATTTGAGGATATCTATAAGATTTAGTGAAGACAGGTTTAGCGTTGTTTGTTTCGATTTTGTGCTTGATTTCGTTTGTGAAGGTCAGTTTGTCGCCTTCGACATAAAATATATCTGCGTATTCAGTACATATATCTAGAATTAGTTCTTGTTCTTCGCAATTTAGATGATCAATTCTTAGTTGTTCTTTAATTATTCGTGTTCTATCTACTACGGGTTCTTCAAAATCATTTCCGTTGTAGGATAGGATTGTCTCCGAATTTTCGAAAGGTTCGATTGAAATGTCTGAAAATTCGATTGTCTTCGGCATAGCATTAGCATTTAGTACGGAAGTTAAGAATTCTCCATTTTCATCTACATGGACTAATGCATGAGGTAATCTAACTTTTTCTATTTCTTGAGCTGATAATATGGCATCTGTATTTGATAAGTTGCATTTTAGTCTGCATATTTGTTCGGTCCGGCTGTCAATGGTAATTCTGTTTTTTCCTTTTATTCGTTTATTGATTCCTGTTTAGAATCTGATTTAATTTTTATTTTAGGTTCGTTTTGTCTTATTTCTGTGGGGTGTGTGGGTGTTTTGTCTTTAGGAGGTGTGTTTGTCTCGTGTCCTACTTTGTGAAGGGTGACAGTTTTAAAATTTGTATGCAACTGTCGGGATTTAAGATCTATTACGCATTCATAATGATCTAGAAAGTCTAGGCCTATTATACCATCGAAATCAATGTCTAAATTGAAAATAAAGACTTTGTGAGGATTATTGTCAGTGAAGGGAATTAGGACAGATTCTGTTATTAACAATTTTTGATCGGTTATACCTTGAATAGTAACGTTTTCAGGAAATCTATTATGATAATTGCGTGCTGTGTTTTCTTTGAAAACAGTGATTCCAGCACCAGTGTCGATTAAAAGTTTAAAAGTGTTGGTAGCATCGTTAATGTAATATAAATTTTTGGAACTCATTGTATGAAATGGGGTTACATGAATGTCTGTTCGGGAAAATTGAGATTCGGGTGAAAGTTGTCTAAGTTGAGTGCTTGGATTTGTTCGTGGATATTCGTAATATCCGTTGAGGGGTTCGTATGATTGGGAGGATGATTTTGATTCTGAAGTGAAAGAAAATCCTGATAATTTTGTGTGTTATTGGTTTCGTAAATGTTATCAGTTTGTGGATTATTTTCTGTATAATAATCTGTTTCATAGTTTTCATAATTATCGGTATTATAATAATTATCTGTATAGTATTCGTTTGTATAATAGTTAGTCGTCATTTCATCAGGGTATTCGTTTAAAACATGAGCTCTTTGGAAGTTTGGGTTTCTTTGAATAACAGATGGACGATTTTGATTTTGATTTTGAGATGAAAAGGAAGGTCTCTGTTGGTTGAAATTTGGATTGTTGGAGGAATATTGATTCCTATTAGGGTTCTGATTGTTTTGATAGTTGTTAGGTCCATTATTATATTGGTTTTGGTAAACGTGTGGTCTAGAAAAAGTTTTGTTTGGCTGTACGAAACGTGAAGAGCGGCATTCACTATTTAGATGACCAATGCGGCCACAATTTGTACATTTTGTAAACTGAGATGAGGGTCTTCTCATTGGTTGAGAGGGTTTAGGAATAGTTGATCTAGAATTAGATTTTTGTTCTTCAAAATATGACAATTGAAGTTCGCGTCTAATACGATTGCTTGCTTCAATGAGATCTTTTGGATTACTAGCCCTAATAATTTGTCCTAGACGAGGTTCTAAACCGGTTAAAAGTGTGTTTAGGGCCATGGTATCGATTAAGTCACATTGGGCAGTTTTTTGATCTGGGGATAAATTTGCTACTTGGATCGAGGCGTGCATTTTTGCATTCAGAACTTGTAAACGGTTAAAGAAAGTTAGAGGAGATTCGTTAGATAGTTGTTTTAGTCTTTGTAAGTCTTGTATTAGAGAGGTCAGGTCTCTACTGTCTCCGAAATGTAGATTTAGTAATTGTTTTATTTCTGTATAAGAAATTGGTTTTCTAGAATTAATAAGCTGTGCAGCTTTACCTTTGAGTTTATTTTTTACGTGAATCGTTAATAGAACGCGCTGATCGCCTGTGGCCATTTTAAAAGCACAGTCGCACGCATCTAAAAATGTAGAAAGAGAAATCGGATCGCCTTCAAATTCTGGGATAATAGAAAATATTTCCGAAAGCTTGTATGGTTCGATTTCTTGATGAGTCTGGGAACGTGTCTCAGGCATTTTTCGAGATATTTTTAAACGAAAATGAAAAATAGAAGTATGGAGAAATATAAAATGTATCAGTATATAAGGGAGAAAAAAATGTGGTGGTATATAAAGGGCAAAAATGTATCAATATAAAAATATCAAATAATATATCAACAAAAATGTATCAAATATACCAAATAAAAATATATTAAGAAAAATATACCAAAATATAGCAAGTAAAAAAAAATATGTCAATAAAATATCAGTATAAAATAGTATGTAAAGAAATATCAATAATTTCAAATATTAGATAATCAACTTGTATTTTTTTTATGTATCTGGATTAATTGACTTGCAGTATAGTCAATTATTATAACAAAATTATTAACGAGATGATTCAAAATCCACTTACATAAAGAAGAACATCGGGACGCCTTGTTCTCTCTGCTTAGCTACCAGGGGTTTCACTAGGTGTTCCTTCCGTAGATTACAGGAGTGAGGTTGTTCGGAGATGCTTTCTTCTTTAAGGGTTGTCTTGTTCTCTCTGCTCGGCTACCAGGGGCTTCACTAGGTGTTCCTTCCGTAGGTCACAGGAGTGAGGACTTCCGTAGATTCTTTGTTCCGTTAAGGGATGAGAATCCGCCGCTGCCAGTGAGTATACACGTGTTCTAGCAACGTTAACCGGATCCTACTGACTTTGCGCCAATTGTTAGATCACTAATCACGTATTTGACTTTTTAAAAAGAACTTTATTTGTTACAAATTAAATATTAAATAATAGTACAAAATTAAATTAATTTAAAATGACTACATTAACTGGACTGGTCGAAGTTGCAGCTAAGAGTGATTCCGGCATCTGAGAATGGTAATTTATACGTTTGGTATGAAGTGCTGAATTGCTGTTCTCATGAATATTGGCCAACGGTTCGTACAAAGTTCTAATGCGTGCTCAGCGGTTTCTATGGGAATGGGATGATGAAATCTGAAGTCGGCGAACTTAAGCTAGTTCAAGGTTAATATTTTCTCATATAACATATATATATATATATATATATATATATATATATATATATATATATATATATATATATATAATATCATCATCATCATCATGTGCAGATTTATCAACCGTTTCCAATTACGGTGTAGCCTCCCTTATTTCAATGTTATTCTATGTTCTTATTATTATTCGACGATGTCTTAGTTATACGTTGTTCTAATAATTTGCGCTCATTTGCGCCCATATTTTTCTATCTTGTGCTATTCGAGACCACGTTGTTCCTGTTAATTTTCTAATATCATAATCCCATCTGAGATTCGGGCGCCTCTTTGGTCTCTTAGCGTTCCTGGGGTACCACATAGTTGTTCTAGTGGTCCATCTGTTATCTGTTCTTCTTGCCATATGTCCTGCCCATTGCCATTTCAGGGATTTTATTCTTTGGATTACATCAGTACATATATATATATATAATATATATTATATATATATATATATATATATATATATATATATATATATATGTACCCTAATTAAAGGAATTTAACTCATTATTATTTTTTATGGCCGAAGAAATAATATAGTTACAGTTATTTTTTCAAACTTGACTACCCGCTATAAATTTTTAATTTAATGACGAAACAAACAAATCGTGATAACAATAAAAACTTCAAAAAAAATCATGGACACAATTTGTATCCAGTATAAACAAAAGGGCCCCTATGTCTGAAATATGGCACAATGTGAACGAAATATCTGGAATACCGGCTTTTAACAAAATTACTCAACTTAAAAAAGATAATAGAGTAATCACAGATGAACTAGAAATAGCAGAAGAATTTGCAAATGCGTACAAAAATAGATCTAATACAAGTTTTATAACCATAATTTTATCCATTTTAAACATAACGAAGAACGCAATGTAATTATACCCCCTCTTAAGCATTTACCTGAGAATGTACACAATCATCTACTTCTTCTTCTTCCTCTTTATAAGCAATTCTGCTTGTTCATTGGCTGATTAATACCTCTATGGAAGGTTGTCACTCCATCTTTTTTGCACGGTCGTCCGATACTTCTTCTGTCCATTGGTGACTTATCTCTTGCTATTTTGACGACACGGGTCTCCTCCATTCTGCTTATGTGGTTATTCCATTCTTTTTTTCTATTTTGTGTCCATTAATTTATACACTGTACGTTACATTTTCTTCTAGTCTTTTCACTTCTCTTTCGATCTCGCAGCGTATTTCCTGTAATTCTTCTCAGTACTCTCATCTCTAGCGTTTCCAGTAGCCTTTGCGTTGTGGCTGTGTCAGGTCTTATTTCTGAGGCGTATGTCGTATGCCTCGGAATCATCTACTTAATATATTTAATATTATTTGGACAAAACAGACATTTCCAACAGCGTGAAAAGAGTCCAGAAAAGAAAGAAAGAAATACCAATATTAAAAAGAAAATATTTCAAAAAAGATCTTGAGTCTTACAGACCAATTGCACTAACATGTACTGCATAAAAACTATTAGAAAAAATGGTCAACGGTCGTCTCCCTTGGACACTTAATAATAGAAATATTATTTCAGAGCAAAGTCGTTTTCGACAAAATAGATCAACTCTAGACAATAGTATAGGCATAGAAATCAGTGTACATGAAGCCCTCTCGCTTACTCAGAAATGTATTGCAATATTCTTCGATATTGAAAGAGCCTTTGATACAGCCTGACGCTACCGTATCATCAGATTCTTGTAGATTTACAAATTAGAGAACACTGCCTTGCATTTATAAAAAATTTCTTACATAAAAGGTATATGCAAGTTCGAGTAAATGGTAACTTGTCTTCAAAAGTGGAATTAGAAAATGTGATTCATTACGAATCTGTTATAAGTCCTACGCTATTTATAATTGCCACAAAAAATTTTAAACTTCCACTTAAAGGCCGATTATATGCTGACGATGTCGTAGTATGTGGCCAAAGCAAAAACTTAACCAACCGTTTCACAATTTGCACAGAATTTCTTGTTAGATCTTGAAACATTTTCACAGGAAACTGGATTTTTTTTTCAACAACTAAAACTATACCTATAGTATTCTCTAAAATCAAAGTCAGTACACCTACTTCATTACATGTATACAAGCAAACACTATAATAATGTGATTCACTGAAATTGCTGGAAGTCACTTTTGACAGAAAGTTGAATTGGAAAGAACATAATTTGTATCAACAATCTAACTTGTAAATGTTATAGATTAAATTTTCTAAAAATTTTATCACACAAAAATTAGGGTTCAGAGAGGAATACATTGTTAATGATATACATAACTATTATAAGATCACAGCTAGATTATGCGGCTATAGCTTATAAGTCAGTATCCAAATCGGTACTTAAAAAACTCGACACTATCCTCAACACAACCCTCAGAATATGTTTGGGAGCCTTTTGTACAACATCGATAGAAAGTTTACTTTGCGAAGCTAATGAATTGTCGTTAAATGATAAAAAAGGTTACCTTAGTCTAACGTTCTTCTTCTTCTTCTTCTTCTGGTTCCTATCCGTTTCGGATGTTGGAAATCATATTGGCAATCATGACCTTGCTCGCTGCAGCTCGAAACAGCTCCGTTGAGGTTTTCTTAAACCATGTTCTTAAATTCCGCAGCCATGATATTCTCCTTCTACCGGGTCCTCGCTTACCTTTGACTTTACCTTGCAATATAGACTGCAGCAGGGAGTAACGGTGCTGATTTCTCATAATGTGTCCCAGATATTGCAATTTTATGCGTTTGATCGTAAACACAATCTCTGGTTCCTTCTTCATTTTTTCTAGAACTTCCTTGTTCGTGATCCTTGCTGTCCATGATATTCTCAGCATTCTTCTATAAAGCCACATCTCAAATGCTTCAAGTTTTTTAATAGTGGTGTCTGTAAGCGTCCATGCCTCCGCCCCGTACAACAACACAGAGAAAACATAGCATCTCAAATGTCTCATTTTTGTATCCAGGGATATGTTGTGACTTTTGAAGATGGCGCTCATTTTGTTAAAGACCGTTCTTGCCTTTCCTATGCGGCACTTTATTTCCTGTACATTGCTCCACTGTTCGTTTATAATAGTTCCCAGGTAGCAATACTGTTTTACTCGCTCTATCTGCGTCCCATTAATGTATAGATGAGCCCCATTTATATTCTCCTTGCTGACAATCATTTGTTTGGTTTTGTGGGTATTAATGTTTAGTCCGTACTGTTGACTGTACTCGTTTATTCTGTCCATTAGCCTCTGAAGTCCCTCTAAACTATCTGCTATCACCATGGTGTCGTCGGCATATCTAACATTGTTTACTCTTTCACCATTTAGAAGGATGCCTTCGTCTATTCCGTAAAGAGCCTCGTTAAAAATTTTTTCTGAGTACATATTAAATATCAACGGCGATAGAATACATCCCTGTCTAACTCCGCGTAGTATTTTTATGTGATCTGTTTCTTCTCCGTTAATTTTCATGTATGCGGTCTGATTCCAGTATAGTTCTGAAACTATTCTGAGGTCTTTGTCATCCAGGTCTGCTTCTTTTAAAATGTTTATCATCTTTTGATGTTGAACTCTGTCAAATGCTTTTTCATAGTCGATCAAGCACGCGTATACGTCGCAGTTAACGACGTTAGTCTAACGTATGCAACAAAAATTAAGGATAATCCAAGAACTTCTGTCTATAGAAGTACTTTTACTGATAAATTCCCAAATCTCACAGCAAATCCCCGTTCCGCTAAACCTTTCTATAAAAGCATAAGAGACCATTTGCATCGATTTGACATTGTCGTACCTCAATATCTTCCTTACACACATGATCATAATCCACCTTGGATTCATCGCATACCGTCATATAACTTTGAACTTACGTCATTTGACAAAAACTCCACTAATCTTAATTTAATTATTTCCCATTGTAGAAAAATCCTTAGTCGCTAGAAAAATCATACTTAGATACACATTGATGGTTCAAAAACAACTGAATATGTGAGGGCATCTGTAGTAACTCCAAAGAAGGTCCTTAAATTCAAACTACCTTATGTTAGTACGATCTATACAACCGAACTGTATGCTCTCTATCGTGCCATAGAACTAACCAATCTGACAATCTTAACAGACTCACTTAGTGCCATACAAAGCATAAGACAATTGTTTTCAAAAAACCTGCTTTAAAAAAAATGCAATTGTCGTTTATCAGGCTCAAATTAATCAGAGATGAATTCCATCTGGATTTCATCCCATACAGCAATAAAGGGCAACGAAATTGCCGACTATAGTGCTAAAGACGTGATAGTGAGTGATGTTTCCGAAATTGTAAACACATCGCTATCAACGGACATAAAAGCTTGTATAAAAAAAATCAATGTTACTGTACTTTGATCAAATGAAAGGCAGATATCGACCACAGTTTATTAATTGAATCTTGCCTAAGTACTTTCGCTCCTAGAGCATCTTCAGGGGCATTTCGTCAATTTTTGGCCTATACAACAATCATAGAATATCATAAACTTAAATTGTACATTACACTACACTACACAAGGACAAACAGTTTGAATTTTTTTTTTATTTTTAAAATAGGCGAAGCTACATTACGGTTGGCATCAGGAGAGAGAATGGCTCCTGGTCTTAACCAGAGAATGGCTCCTGGTCTTAACCAGAGAATGGCTCCTGGTTAAGACCAGGACATTCTATGATTGTTGCATAGGCCAAAAATTGACGAAATGCTCCTGAAGATGCTCTAGGAAGCGAAAGTACTTGGGCAAGATTTCTGTCTTTCATTTGATTAAAGTTCATTTATTCGAGCATTCAACCTTAAATCAATATTACTATGTCAAATGCCAAGCTAATACAAGTGAAACTCCGCATAGAGACATGGAATGTCGAGGAGCCAAGAAATAATAACACCGCGTTTCAGACTCGGACATACTAGGTTAACGCATGATTACTTAAATAAAAAGTGCGAATCGCCGCGGTGTGAAACTTGTAATACCACACTAACAATAAAACACACCATGTGAATGTCCCCTCTATAATAATCAACGAAGTAACAACAAGATACCAGCAACACTTCTAGAAGCTCTAGATGCAGACTGTTATTTCAACAATATTCTAAATTGGTTGATGCGATTATCTAAATATAAAAAAAACAAATCGTGAACGTTTAAACTTAAATATAAATGTACAATACTCCAATACTACAAATATACAATAATCTTAAAATGTGAACAGTGCATTTACCTGTCAAAATAAAAAATGTGTCTTTTTAAAAACAAATTGAAAATGAATAAAAATTAAATTAAATCAATAAAAACAATAAATTGTAGTTCGAATATTATTTGAATTTATTTAATTTATTTAAAACCAAACTTATCGATTCGCCTATTTACTATCTAACCAATTTGAATTTCAATGTTAGATTAATATACTGAGTGACAAAAAAAGGTAAACACCTACGTATGTTTATTAGAATTCATTATTTCTTTACATATGGACTTATCTTGCCAAGAACAACAAGTGATAAAACTTTCAGGTTTATCTGTTAAGTTTTTGTCGTAGCTTCGGGATCTGTTTGGTAATAAAGAAGCATTTAGTTTTCGTGAATTTACGGTGTAAGTTAAATTGTAAATTTCATATAGCTGATTAGACTTTTTTGATTGCTCAGAATGACTAGAGTGCGTAGAATTCGCTGGGTATCTCAGCTAAATGACTTTGAGAGGGGTCGAATTGTCGGGTTGCGTAAAGCAGCAGATCCTTGAGTCCTCTCCTTGATCACCTATCCTTCACAAGCAGTGTGAACGAGCGTGGACTCAGGAAGGCCCAGGACACCGAGTGAGGGGTTCTACACATCACAGAGGGATCACAGAACGACAAGATTGCCGATTAAGATTTCTGGCTCTAAGAGACAGATTCAGTACTACTTGAGCCATCGCAAATCAGTGGTTTGCAAAGTATGGAAGGATGGTCGATAGGAGTACGTTATATCGCTAAATATGACAGTTTGGACTTTTTTTATTCGCCTACATTGAGTGGTCTTTAGTGGCAAATCCAACTTCTGTCTGGAAATGCACGATTGTCGGGCAAGAGAGAAAAGGTGATGTGGTGAAAGACAGCCCACAGTTGGACAGAGAGCGGCACGTTCACCACACATGGTTATGCTATGGGGTGCTATTGCTTTTGGTAGCAGATCACTACTAATTTTCATCAGAGGCAATATGGCAGCCCGACGCTGTATTTAGGATGTAGTGGAGCCTCATCTTATTCCATACATAAACACCATCTAAAACCCGATTTCTCAGCAAGACACTGCCAGACCGCATGTTGCCAAAGAATCGTTAGCCTTCAATCAACATCACATCAACCATTTACCTTGGCCACCACGATCGTTGGATTAGTCTCAAATTGAACATGTCTAAAACATAAGTCGGAGGCTCTTGAATTTTCAACACCCTCCAAGACTATAGCATCTCTTACTCACGAAGTTGCAGTAACGTGGAATGAGATACCCCAACAGAATATTGACCATCTCATCACAACGATACCCAGACTTGTCAATGTGTGTATAAGAAATCTTGGATCAGTTGACGTAAGTTGACGAATCAAGCTGAAAATTTAATCATTTTACTAGTAAGAGACACTGAACATGTATACCAAAACTGAATTCGGAATGAATACAAATACAAGGCGATGTTTGTCCCCACTTGTCTATGCTATTTGTATATCCTTCTCTAGTAAGAGGTAAAAATAATAATAATAATTTAGCTAAAACTAATCATGGTTATCTTTAAATAACTTCAAGAAATACTTTAAAGTTTACCTACATGAATAATTTTATATCGTGATTGAAAATTCACCAGAAAAAACTAACATGCTGCCACAAAATTGAGAATCAGCAACTTACCATTAAAATCCCCCAATCCTCCAATTTGACAGGTCGTCACGAGGGTTTGACGTCCAACAGGAAATTCTTGAATGAACCCCGTTTTTCTTTACGGAGAAATGTATCTAAATTGCCGGAATTATTGGAAGCAGTACTTACCGTTGAACATATGTCAGAGAATATGGATATTACATGACGTCGCTCCAGTACATCACAATTTTTTGGTGAATGAGCATTTAAATGATAATTTTTCTGGGAGGTAGATTGGAAGGGGAGGACCAGAAGGTGGCCTTCACGATCTCCAATGCTAAACAAGCTAGACTTTTTTTCTAGGGCTGCATAAAAGATAAGATGTATAAAACAACAGCTACAATTAAAGAAGATACGAAGGAAAGAATTGGAAATGAATGTGAGAATTTTAAAGAGATTCAACAGAAATGTACTAACTAGTGTAAGTCGCTCTTTTGAAGATAGTTTGAAATTATGTGTTGGAAGTCGACCGAGGCCTTTTTAGCCTTCACGATCTCCAATGCTAAACAAGCTAGACTTTTTTTTCTAGGGCTGCATAAAAGATAAGATGTATAAAACAACAGCTACAATTAAAGAAGATACGAAGGAGAGAATTGGAAATGAATGTGAGAATTTTAAAGAGATTCAACAGAAATGTACTAACTAGTGTAAGTCGCTCTTTTGAAGATAGTTTGAAATTATGTGTTGGAAGTCGACCGAGGCCTTTTTAAACATTTATTATAAATTCAATGGTTTTCTTATTATTATTTACATTGTAAATAATATGTACATTATTTTATATTTTAATTTTATTTGTATATTAAACGTCACTTTTATGTCGATTTATATTGTTTTGTTAATGGGCATAAAATTTAGATTTTGTATACATTAAAACATCCGTTAACCGAAATAATTGGAGTGGAGGTCGTTTCGATAAGAATTTCAGTTAAAAATAACATTGTTTTTTGTATTCTTTTTGTATCCAATTACATACCTAATATTTTTGGTCAAAGTTGGTATTAGAAAATACTATGAGGTGATGTTTTCTTTAATGTGTAAAAAGTGTTTAAAGTGTTTTTTTTTTAAGAAATCTTCTATTTTCCTTTGTGTTTTCCTTTGGCATCGATGTTTTGCAGCTATATCTCTCCATCGTTTCATTTGCAGAACGTCATGAGGTTTTGCCTTATTCGATTGTTTGACGAAACGTAAAGAAATCTGAAAAGGACAAAATGT
The DNA here is from genome assembly GCF_040954645.1 of Diabrotica undecimpunctata. NCBI lineage: Eukaryota > Metazoa > Arthropoda > Insecta > Coleoptera > Chrysomelidae > Diabrotica > Diabrotica undecimpunctata. The sequence continues at coordinate 114,207,530 of NC_092803.1, read as the reverse complement.
TATGCAATAACAACAAAAATTAAGAACCTAGTCCAACCAATTAGGCCAACTGTATAAAATTCTTACCTCTAAGACATAGAAAATCTCGTCGGCGTTGTGGTACCTGTCCTATGCTGTGTCGTCATGTTCGTCGTCTGACACGCTCAGGTTATCTGGATGAAGAATCATATCAATGATGTCCTGGTCGGGTTCTGAGTTATCGGCTGCTAACCTAACCTACGTATATCTTCTTATTTAATCTCGTCACATTCTGACAATTTTTTTATTAAAGGTTCAATTTCTTCAACATTTTCTTCTTCAGGATCGTCAATCAAAATCCCATCAAAAAGTTTTTTCCTGCATTTTTAGAATGTTGAAGATTTGATCTTGGCTCACGACTTGACAAGTGAGAATTTTGGGAACGTTTTTGTATTTATTCGTCTCCTGTGATAACAGATGCCCAAGAATGCTCCTCTATAATTTCTCTTCAATATCTCTATTATTGCCTGATCTAACGGCTGAATTAAGCTCGTGACATTCGGTGATATCTGGCCCATTTTGTAGATTTTGAGGATGATTGGCGCATTTTCAACAAGCAACAACACTTTGAAGGGAAGATTTTTTTATTTTAAAAAGGATTTAACACTTGGGACGAATTTATTTTCGAACGATTCTGAAAACAAAGTGGTCGACATCCATGAGCCTTTTTGGCTTCGATAAAAAACTGGAAGTGCTTTTTCTGAAACATCTTTTACAGCTCTTGGTAGTTTTGATTTCCCAATACCCATAGACCTCAATTGGTGCGTTCCTGCTGGATTGCTACAAAATAGAACTGTTATTCGTTGTTTATTTATTTTTAGGTCCTGTGCATTGTGTTCATATTTTGATGCAAGTGATTTATTGGGCAGCATTTTGAAATTTAATCCAGTCTCATCTGCCTTGTAAATTTGAACTTTAGTGTAGTTTGCCAATAACTCATCCATTTCAATTTTAAAAATATATACAGCATCGTGGTAAGCAGATAACTTTACTTCACATAAAGAAGTATAGAAAAGTTTATATAAAGTATATGTATAAAATTGAAGTAAATCAAGAAACCACATCGCGAATGTGGATATTTTGAAATTATTGCGTAACTATAACAATCAGAAGAAGCAAAAAACAAAATATAATTATAAAGTCATTATCAGTCGTAGTAGAAGGCTGAAGAAGTACAATAATCAGAAGTAATAAAAATATTACTAGATATAATTGTAAATTTTCCTTATTTAGCACTTGAGGAATAAAACCATGAAATTTAACTGTTAATATACTTATTGATATTGTTTCTAACCATACTCTGTTGAAGTTGATCATTTGAATATTTCATCGCTTTTTATCTTTCTGGATTACTTTAAGTCTTGGTTATACAATTCTTGGCGGATTCTATTTTAATCGGCAAATTCCATGTTGTTTATTTTATGTATACAAAGCTAACATTTCAATCTAAAAATATCTTCATAATAGAAAGGATTTTACTACAAAACGATGAGAAAGATGATGTAGCATGTGAAACTTTCTCCTTTTCTCCGACTAATTATATTTCCTTAACTTGAATATTTCATTTATAGTAACAAGTATTTAACATTTCACATCGATTAAAAATTGAAATTTTTTAATCTCTTGACTGAACAGTATAATATTTTGGATTTACACAAGAAATTTTATTGAACCGTGGGTCTTTTGAATAAATTTATATCTATAGTTTCGTTAACGTAGAAACGAATTGATTATGAAATCGCAATGATGGTAATCAATTATTCAATAGCATTGTATTGAGTGACGCTGACCGACAGAATATTGTTAAATGTTCCAAAATAAAGGAATTATTTAGACCCCGAGTTCAGATCTGATCAACAGTTTACAATTCTCTGGAAGTGATAAATAACAAAAAGCTTGGTGATACCATACATCATAGTAATCATCATTCAGCATAGAAATTTCTCCAATTTTGGTCGTCCAGTCTGTATTTATACGTCATAAATCGTCGGCCAATCTTGTTGGACAACGCCGCCTTTTCTAAAGCTATTTTATTTGGGTCTCCACTCGATAATTCTTTTAGTTCATATAATATTGTCCATTCTAGCGACTTATTCTGCCCAGTTCTATTTTAGGGTTGGTATTTTTTCCATATATTTAACATCGTGTTCTCTAATTCTTATGTTATTGCACTCCATACATTTAGTTTTTGTGGTATTTGAGTATGGTTTTCACGTATCAAGTGTGGATTTACCTCACCTCATTCCCTTAAATTTTGGCGATTTACATTCCCACAAAGTGTAAATATTGCTTCGTCGGAAAAACATACCTTGTTAGTGAAGAATTTTATACATCATTACCTCACTAAACTGTAGTCAACGGTCTTAGTCATCTTCATTTAATTCTTGTAACAACTGGATTTTCTTCTCCTTCTTCTTCTTTTTATGTAGACATGACACTGTTTTTCAATGTGCCTCCAGTAAGTTGTCGTTCCATCGTTTTCGTGGTCTTATATGACTGTTCCATTCTACTCTTCTCTTTCTTACCCAGTTCTTGATGTTCTCCACCTTGCATCTACTTCGTATATCTGTACTTTTAGCTCTGTCCCATACTGTCTTGCCATCAAATTTTCTAAGTGTTTTCCTCTCTGCTGTTTCTAACATCCTGTTTGTCCTCTCTGTGCCAGGTCGCGTATCTGCCGCCTATGTCATTATTGGTCTAATGACTGTTTTGGTGTTTTGTAAATTCTGCCTTTCACTTCTTTCCCGATATTTTGATTTTTCCATATTGTTTCATTCAGGCAGCCTACGGCTCCTACATGCATTTTGTCTTTTTAGGGGAAATTAACATGTTAAATTTTCTGGCGGTTATATTAAATTGGTGCAGCATACGTTGTAAATCGTCTTCACTTTGAGAGAGTAGTATGGCGTCGTCTGCATAGCAGATTATTTTAAGTTGTTTTTCTCCCATTTGGTATCCTTTTTTAGTTTACTTTGTTTATTATTTCATTCATAATCAGGTTGAACAATAGAGGACTCAGGGAATCTCCCTGTCTTATCCCCTGCTTTCAATAGAGTCAGTTAGTTCTTCTTCTACTTTTACTTTTATTGTGTTGTTTTGGTAGATATTTTCGACCGTTTTGATTATTCCTAGAGGTATCTCTCTTGCGTGCAATAACTGGATAACGTCCTCTAATTTGACACGGTCAAATGCCTTCTTAAGGTCCACCAAACATAGATATGCTGGTTTGTTGTATTCTAATTATTTCTCTTGAACTTGCCTCATTATAAATATAGCGTCGGCGCATGATCTTCCCGACCTAAAACCTTGTTGTTCTTCTGCCAGTGTTATAATTTCATTCAGTATATTTGTTATCACTTTGGTTTTTAATTTTAGTGTTGTGTTTAATAAATTAATTTATCTGTAATTTTCCGGCTCCGATTTGTCTCCCTTTTTGAAGAGAGGTCTTAGGATTCTTGATCTCCATTCTTGAGGAATTTGTTCTATTATTTTTTGGATTAGTTTTAATAGTTGTTTTGTCAGATCTAGTCCTCCGTACTTTAGAGTTCGTTCGGTATTGTGTCCTCTCCTGGTAATTTTCTATTTTTTAATTTCCTTAATGCTTCTTTTACCTTTTCCTCCTCAATATTTATTTCTTCGTTTGTCGTCACCTCTGGTGTTGGTGGTTCATTATCGTCACTTTTAGTAAATAGGGATCGAAAGTAGTCTACCCATGTTTCCTTCTGAATGTGTTTCTTTTTTATTACTTTCATTAGATCGTTTTCTTTGTCCTCTGATCATTCTCCATATTTCTATTTGTGTTCCGTAGAAGTGGTGTTCCATCTGTTTTGAGAAGCTCTGCCAGTGTTCCCTTTGTTGTGTTCTGTATTGCCAAAATGCTTTCTTCTTTTCTTTACATTTTGTCTTCACTTCCTCTCTAAACCATGGTGTTTTCTTTTTTAATATGGTAGTGTTCGTTACTTTCCTCTCTCTGGATTTTGTAGGGTTTAAATGAATTTTTATGTAATACACGCAAGAAGACTAAAGTATGACCTGTATCATATATTTGTGCAGCTCTGTGTGAGGATGTTTGTTTGTTTCAACGAAATTCTGCATTAAATCTAAAGTTTTATTTTAATTTATAACAGTTTTTGATCTACCTGTTCTAATGCCATCTTTTACTCTTCCAGTTTTCTCAAAGCGCTTTATATTTTTTTGTACCATCGCCTTATGGATAGAAGTATGGCTAGAGAGAGTATCGTTGTACAAGTTGGCTACTTCACTATAAGATCTTTTCTATCGCCGACTTTTTCATTAACATCTTTATTGTAGAGCTAAAAACACAAAAGACCTGTCAGCTTTAGTTATTACTACAATTTATTTTACAAAACTTTCCAATAACCGTCAAACTTTTCAATAAACAGTATGTAGTTTTATGAATTTATGTGAAAATCACAGCATTCTATATTTACTGAATTATTTCAAATGTATTTGGCACTGAGAAGTTTTATTTATTTAAGACCTTCGTGAATAGATAAAATACCAAGTGTTACACATGTTTAAACTAGTATTGAAGTGAGGAACTAAAGTGACTAATGATATCAGGAAAATGGTAAATCTGGCAACATTGTAAGCATCAAATTTGAAATCTTCCTATTGCAAAATAGGCGTATTCCTGATGTCCAATAAGTACAAAACACCTAAAGTCTACTCCCCTGTTATGAATCGACATAGCACAGGGGACTATATGCTATGTCGTTTTAAACAAAATTATTTAAACATAACAGCTGTTGCTGCATACTAGATAATCAATTATTTTAAACAAATTTTCGTTATTAAAACTTTTTAAATAGTAAAAACAGGCTTACCAGGGGACTGTTTTAACCAGCAAACGCAATATTAGTACTAAACAAAATAGCGGTTGTCCGCTTAGTTCCTGGTATTAAATACCTGCAGAGTGGACGATAGATATTATCAGTTCATTTGAAATATTTACAAATACACAATCACTAAATTAATACTCAACATAATCATAAAAAACTAAATCTAAACTATTCTCTTAGAAGCCCCAAGGTATAATCTAGGCTAGTGTGGGAATGGTGAGAAGAACTCGGCAAACTGGTGGAAGGGGTTGCCTGAACAGGCAACTGTATTTGGGATGACTGCGAGGCGTTAGATCGCAGGTGGCAACCACTTTTTGGAGACTACCAAGTGACTCCAAAAGCATGTGGTATCCATTCACTAGACCTGTACAAGCGTGTTCCAGAATTATGCGATGGATATCATAAATTAATGGAAGATGTACCAATTAGCTGAAGTACGACCGGTTAATAACAGACGATTTCCGAAAAAACAACACTGGCTATTTAGGCCAGATAACTATGGATTTTCCCGTCAAATTCGTTAATATAGGTATCTAACAACTGTTTTTGATAAATTTGGTGATAACAATATATATTAAAGAAACTATGCAAAAGATTAAACGTAATTTTATACTTGTAAACAATATATAAACAATGTAAGATCGCTGTTTGATTTTAAATACTAAAGGTGAAGACCAGACATATATGGAAAAATGACACAATTTTACTGAAAAAGTATAGAAAATCCTTTTAAATGAGGGTTTGTTAAGTTAGTTTTGTTAATTTGTTGTTAATTAATATATTTTCTAAAAATGCACAAACAAATTTGATTTGGACTTAAACAAATATTCAGCTTTAAAAATTTAAGAAGTTTTACTTAATACACTGCGCACCAAAATTAACGCATAATTTATAAAATCGTAGTAAATCAAATAATTTTAACGTTTCGATTTTTGTGATAATATATTATTATTACCTCCGGTATTTTGTAAAATTTATCGAAAGAACGGTAAAACACGCTGATGTTTTTATCATTTTTTGTAAGCAAATTAAAAACATGCTAGTTGTGCTTCATTTTAATTCGAATTTAGTTTGGTTGGAATACGTTGTACTGAATGTTAAAAGGCTTTTTTCAAGTTTATTAAGTGTTTTTTCCTTTGAAATGAACCACCGGCAGCAAGACAATCGAAATTTGTCAGAAAAGGACTGTATTAGAATCGTTACTCTTCGCGAAGTCAATACCGTCAATGTCACTCAGTCAACCAATTCAGGAGTCTTAACACGTTTTACTGTTACTGCAAGTAACTCGAGAAGACCCGGTAAAGGCCGTAGAACGCTTACAACTCCTAATCAAGGCCTGTTTTTGACACTTCGTAAACTGAGACATAGGTTTGTTACCAGTACTTCTCTACAAAATGAACTTTGGATCGTTATAACTTTAAAATCAGCCAAAATACGATAAGGAGAAGATTTGTCGCAAACGACCTGCGCCTTGGAAGGGCACCCACTGGCCCATTATTGATCAGAGGTCATAGAAGAGAAAGATTGCATTTTGCTGGTGAATATGTTATTTGTAATAATCACGATTGGGGTAGAATATTGTTCACCTATGAATCCAGGTCACTGGCTTTTTTCTGATGACAGTCGTAACAGAGTGAACACAGAGTGAGTCTAAGGCCTGGGGAACGCTACGCATAGTGTAACACTGTAAGGACTGTACAGTATGGTGGCGTCTTGGTAATGGTGTGGGGTGAGATTAATTTGGAGGTTCGTACGGAGCTAGTTAGAATAGATGACGGGCGGCTTAAATCACGCAGGTACATTACAGCCATTTTGAAAGACCAGTCTTGTAATTTCAATCATTTATTGGGGATAATTATATGCCTATGCAAGATAAAGCTAGGCCACACTTTGCAAGAATTGTGCAGCGATATCGTCAGAAGGTTGAGATTCCTTCCATGTTTGGCCTGTGAGAAGTCCCAACCTCAATCCAATAGAACATGTCTGGTACATCGTAGGGAGACGACTGCATCGATTAAGATGAAATAAGAACGGTAACTTTCAGTGTGAGAGATCATTGTCAAGCAGCAATAAGTGCCATGGGGGCAATACTCGCTACTAGTTTAATTTTCTTGAAATTTTCAATTTTTTGAAAAATTTTCAATTCCATCATTTATTTATGATGTTTGATTTTGAAATTATAATTTTAAAATTATGCGTTAATTTTGGCGCGCAGTTTATAGTTATTGCATGATTGAAATAATTTAATTGTTTTATCCCAAAAAGCTTATTTTACAACGTTATTATGCGTAAACTATTGGGTCTACATGAATTCTGAAAGTACCAGATTGAAGAAAATGCTTATTTTATCAAATTAAATCATTTAACTATTAAACAGTTAATGTTAAATATTGTAAAATAGGTTTGCAAATGTGTCATAATTTTAAGCTTATAAAAAATTATTGGCCTAAATAATTAAGCAACAAATTAACAAAAATAACTTTACAAACTCTCATTTTAAAGGATTTTCTATGATTTTTAAGTAAAATTGTGTCACTTTTCTATATAATTTGCTGATCTTCACCTTTAGTATTTAAAATCAAATAGCGATCTTAAATTGTTTATATATTGTTTATAAGTAAAAACATGACGTTTAATCTTTTGCATATTTTGTTTATTACATATTGTTATCACCAAATTTATCAAAAGCAATCGTTAGATACCTGTATCAAAGGATGTCACGAAAAAGCCTTTTTATTTGCTAATTTCTCTGGTCTAATTGTGGATTTTCTTGTATTTATTTAGTGTTCTTACTTTGTTATTGTTTCATTTATATTTATATTAAAAAGACTTACAGCCCCTAACGGATCGGGTGCCATTTCATACATCTATCGGCCTAGTGAGTTCTTGATTCATTTTTGCTTGAATCCGGAGTTTGAATTGTATTTTTTTAGATTTTTAATATGCTATTATATTTATCATTTAATAAATGTATAACAAACGGTATTTACATCTTAAATAAAACCTTTTTCAAACATATATAACTCAGGAATGCTGTATTAATATATTTAATGAAGTCTTTGTTGCTTTTTAATGAGAATTCTATGTTACAAAACTTTAAATACTTCAAATTATACATTGTTTAAATTATAATATAATGTTCTCCATTGTTAATATAATGATAACATGAAATTATTATAAAACTATTTATCTTTAATTAGGTACTTTCAGTGAATCACCAGCATTCTCGATTTTGCTGTCGACCATACGTAAACGCGGATTTTCCGGTCTTTGTTTTATATTAGTTAATCAGTTTCGTTTACTACCGTAAGATGTCATACTTTATACTAAAATGTAAGTGTTGACTGTATTACTGGTTGCCTATCTATTAGGAAAAGGAAATTGTGCTTGGCTATACATTATAATCGAACATTTACATATTATTATAATGAAATAAGCTGTTTGTCGGAAATTAAGGATATTGTTAGAAAGTGTTGAAATAAAATTAGTTTTTAGAAATAAATAGCAAATAGTTCGTCATTTTGCAGTAATTCAACGTCAGTACATCCGGTTTATCCTAAGTTTTATCCCAACTCAAAGTTTCTTGTAAAAAAATTAAAAGTAAAAAATTAAAACTAACAAAATTTCTTGTAACACCTGACTTATTTTAAACATCAAAAAATATTTTTTAAATAAGTAGCGGGCCTTTCACGAGTTTTAATAACTAATTGATAACGTCTTTACATAATTTCCACTAAATAAAAAATGTCTTGGCTGATTTGTATCCAAAGTTAAACCAATAGGTTATTTAACTGATAAAGAGTTTCAGTGTGTGGTTTGTGTATCACTAACGTCCTCTAAAGTTGATTTCAAGTATGCTTAATGCAGTTTAGATAGGGAGATCTCAGAGGTAATAACAAATAAGGAAAAGCTTGAGTTTGTCGAGTGACTTACGGTATGGACTAGCACAGGGGCTAAATAAGTGGGAGTCTTGAGTGATAGCGTTACGAATATTTTGAGTAGCATTATTGATGACTTCTCTATAAATCGTATTGGTCATATTTATATTCAAATCCAATAAGTATCTGCTACTAACTAGTAATACTATATCTAAAAATAATCCAAAATTTTTTATCTCAAGTGCTTTATTTTAATATTATACTTTATTTGTTTGCAACTGGCAGCTCATTACAAGTGGTCAAACTGAAATCACTCAAAATAATATCCTCTCCTGTTGAAATGTAGTTATAGATAAAAGAGTCCACCCTTTTCACGTAGAAATATTAATAAAACCCCATGGATTATATACCTAACAGGTATGAAAATTATGGGTCAGTGTTGGAGAATCAAAAAAGGACAGATTTATATGTTAAATAAACTTAATAAAGCGAATACATCGTATTGATTTCTAACATTTAAGCAATGTGCATAAATTAAAAACACACAGATTTATCAAGCAATAAAACACTCAAAACTTTTGTTTTCAACACTTCCACAAATTTTTATTATAATTAATTATTACTACAGCTGATTCGGCAGAGTGAGCTATTTTTGTTATTCGTCCAACACTTTATAGTCTTTAACTAAATAAGTTGAGGAGGGAAAAACTGTTTGTCTCAAGTTGGTCATTCAGAAGTATATCTGTATTTTTTAATTTGTTAAAGTAATTGTCTGTTCGTTAAAGCCATTATTTTCTGCTATTTGTCTAATGATATTCAATTCTATTTCGAAGTTGTCACACGGGAATTTCTATTAATGTATGTAACATGCTATGTTACAAGGCTGCCAATTTATGTTGTATAGGATGGGATGATGAATTGTGTATAGTCGTGTCAGTATGGGTAGGTTTATGGAATACGGAAAACTCCGTTTGGAAAACGTTTGTTTTTAAATCTGATAAGTTTTAAATCTAGAAAATTTACGGATTGATTCTGTTCTGTTTCTATTATGAATTCAATATGACTATGGAGTGAATTAATATACGATAAGAATCGGTCAAGTTGTCTGTTAGTTCCTGTAAAACATACCAGTACATCGTCTACTTATCTCAACTAATATAAAAACTGTTTGACTGCAGGATGTTGTGAAATCTTTGTTTCTAGATGATCCATAAAAATATCTTATAGCAATGTACTTAGAAGATTACCTATTATAAGTCCTGCACTGTTAGTTGTATATATACTACTCTCCAAAATTAACGCACCACATCAAATGGACCTTGATTTTGAAATCATATTTCTTGTGAACCCTTAATTGGATTTCAATGATTTTTTTTCACATTCTTAGGTATATTTCTAATTAATTACAATAATAATGTTTTTTGAGAAATGTCAACGTTTTGCCTCTATACGGGGTGTAAAAATAAAGTTGTGTTTTTTCATCTAATTTTGCATCACCCTGTGGAATATATTAGAAACAAACGCTACATTTTATTAATATTTCGAAATAGCTTTATCATTTCTCAATATTTTCGTAAAAAAATCATCTTGATATCTCTATTATTAAAAAATAAAAGTACGTTCAAAGCATTATGTGATTTTCTACTCTCCAAAGTTACCGCACCACCTCAACTGTAGGTACCATAATTTTTAAGCTATTTTTCTTTAGAATCCTTAATTGGATTTCGATGATTTTTGTTACTTTCAGATATATTTCTATGTAATTTATAGTAATAATATTTTCTGGGATCTATCAACGTTTTACCCATATAAGGGGTATACAAATAAAGTTGTTTTTTCATCTTAATTTGCAACACCCTATAAAATTTATTAGAAGCAAACGCTACTACGTCTATTTAATATTTCGAAATAGATTAGTTGTTTTAAACATATTCGTAAAAAAAATATCGTTATCTTTATTATCAAAAAAGAAAAGTACGTTCAAAGCATAACGTGATTGTATTGAATTGTAATACTCATTAATGGAAGCAGTTAGTTGGCTGTGAAAAATCAAACAGTTTGACGGGACAGATTTAGACTGTCAATATTGTTTATGTTTCAATAAATTATTTTGCTGTTTTACGTGTATAAGTGGACATGGACCGTATTTTAAGAAATCTGAGCCGAGATGAATTTGTGCAGGTAATTACTTTAGCTGATGTAGGGTTAGCGTGAAATAGGGTTGAGGTTAAGAGTATCTCATTCTCATACCACAATATCACAAGTCATTCAACGTTTTAGAGAAACAAACGACAATACGCGATGGCGTAGACAAGGAAGAGGAAGACTCACAACACCACTTCAAGATCAGTTTATCAGACTTCGTACTATAAGAGAACTTTTTGTCAAAATGAAACATTTACAAATTACAAGTGGCAGATGCTTATAATATGCAAATTAGTAAAAACACTATACAAAAGCGTCTCGCTAAACAAGATCTGTATATAAGGATACCAGTCAGAGCACCAGTTTAACACACAAATCATCGTAGAAGTAGATTACAATTTGCCAGAGAACACCTTGACTGGAATGTTGATGACTCGGAGGTCGTGTTGTTCACTGATGAACCGAGGTATTATTTATTAAGCTCAGATAGACGTGTGAGAGTTATTCGACGGCCAAGAGAACGCTACGCACAGTACAACATATGACCTATTACTTTATTCAATGGAGGATCTGTAATGAATTGGGAAGGAATATCTCTTACAGCGCGAACGGACCTTGTTGCTTTACGAAGATGTTCCTTAACCAGTGAAACGTATAATACAGACATTTTGTCTAACCATGTAGTTCCTTTTCCTCCTTACATAGAAAATAATTTTATTAATGCATGATAATGATCGACCAAATGGTGCACGTGTGTTCCGTGGTTATTTGGACGAGGTTGGAATACAAACCATGAACTGACCACCCTACAGGCCTGATCTAAGTCCCATAGAGAATTTGTGGGATATTATTGATCCACCACCTGTTTCTATTGACGACATAGAAGTTATGGTGAGAGAAGTTTGGGATAAAATTGATCAAGACCAAATACGCCGCTTGATTTTAAGTATGCTTCGTTGCTGTGAAGAAGTAATTAGATGTAGAGGTGGAAATACTCGTTATTAAGTGTTTTTAAAAGAGGAAATTGTTAAAGATTGTTAACGTTATATTTTCTTAGCCTTTAGTTGTATAAAATGTCTATAAAGTTTATATAAGTGGTGTTTTATTTACTTTAAATGATAATAAAAACTTCTTACATTTAAAGTTCTGTATAATCTTTAATAATACAGTTATCGAGATAACTTTTTTACTAAAATCTTGAGAAAGGAATCTTAAAATATTAATAAGATGTGGTGTTTCTTTCTAATAAATTCCACAGGGTGTTGTAAAATACGATGAAAAAACACAACTTTCGTTTTACACCTTGTATACGGGTAAAACGTTAATATTTTTTGGAAAACATTAATACGGTGATTTACTAGAAATATACCTATAATATGAGAAAAAAATCATCAAAATCCAATTATCCCTTCAGAAGAAAAATTGCTTCAAACTTATGGTACATTTAAGGTGGTGCGTTAATTTTGGACAGTAGTGTATTTGATTATTAAATTCAAAGTAGTTCTGGTTTATGCAAATTTCAAGAAGATGTAAAATTTTAGATGTATCGATTGCATTACTATTATGGTCTAAAAGGGTTTTTACTAAAACAAAAGTTTCTGTAGGAGGAAAAAGGTTTTTTACGTCAAATTAAATTAATTTGGAGTTGTTAGGTAATTGAAAATGTTGTATTTTATTAACTAGTTCTATTGTATTTTTTATGGTAAATTTAGGTGAAAATTTAGTGTGTTCTAAAATAATCTCTAAAAGTTTTTTTGAAATAAACTACAGGTCTTTTATTGGGTGATCAGGTTATGTAGTTTAATAAAAGAGTATAATTTAGGAGGCTGTGGGTTCCTGATATTGAGGTAATCAAAAGCCTTAAGCTATCTTTATTAGAATCTATGGAAATTAACAAATTACAGACATAATTCTGAATGACCAACTTGAAACAGACAGTTCTCCCCTCCTCAGCTTATTCAGCTAAAGACATGCCAAACATAGCGTGAACACATACCAAAAATAGATCACTTGAGAAAGGCACATTGCCGAACAGCTGTAGTGATAATAATTTAAAATAAATTTTGTGGAAGTGTTGAAAACAAAAGTTTTCAGTGTTTTATTGTTAGATAAAATAAATTTACATCAAGAAACGGTCGAATCCATCACTTGAATATTGAAAAACTTATAATGAAAAACATTTAGCTCGACAAGATCTTGTTGCTGGTTAGCTGGATGGTTGACGACGAAAAGAGCCTGTTCTCTTGGAAAGGAAATATGTAAACATTTGATGTTCTCAGAAGTAGGGAAATTGATAAGAAAATTAATTGATGTATGTATATTGAAATTTTGACATACCAGAGACATCGAAAAGTTAGTAGACAAGACAGAAATTAAAAAGTAGAATTTGAGCGCCAAATAGTTTGGTTTTTAGGATAAAAACAAAACTAAAGGGTTGTGATATTAATATAAATTATTTAAAAAACGCGAAGAGAGAATAAGCGATAGAAAAATAAGAAAATGTAAAATAAAGAAGCTGTTACGTTATATAGAAGGTAACACGACATAATGTCGATGAGTACTAAAAGGGAACCTTACTCGAAAGTGGCGACGACGTCTGAAGATCTGTTGGGTGGTAACTTTGGCTTGACCCAGTTCCGGATTTTGATTTAACGAATTATGAGTTTACGGTGATTTCACAGTATTTGTAGTTTATTTTAAATGAGATTGGAAACTATAGAAATAAAAACTCCCTCTGTTTATTTATGAAAACTATTAGTTCTATATTACAGATGATTCAAAAAAATTGAATAATTCGTCAATAAGTTCCAAACTCCAAGATTTCAGCAATTTTATGTTAAAACAAGGCGTTTCGTAACAAGTTTTCTGACGAGAAAATATTTGAGAGATGAGAAATGAGTTCTGGGAATATTGTATGCTCTGCTATTTGGAACCCGAATCAATTATTATTGTATAGGATTTGTTTCTTCTTCCTTGGGTGATTTTAGGAATGTTGGTAATGTTGTGGATAAATGCAGAAGACTGTCTACACCGTTTGTCGTGGTATTTTTTGTGAATTATTTATTTTTAAAATTTTTTGATTACCTTTGGTTTAGTTGCTCGATATCGCTCGAGACCAAGTCTGCGATATAAATCTCCTAGGAGGCGCGCTTTTCTTCTTACTCTACCTATAATCTGTCTGACATCAGCATCCCTGTGGAGTGCCTTGTATAATTGCACGAGATGACGGATATTTCGATTTCAGATATTAAAGATTTTCTTCGCAAAACAACAAATACTGTTGATGCTTAAGGGCCGATTGTCCGAACGCTAATCAAAACTTGATTGTAATCAAATATTTAATTACACTCAAATACGTCACAGCAGCTGTCAAAATTATTAAAAATTGCTTATTATTATTATTGATTTGTAAATAAAAACATGAAAATAACCATCGAAAATAGTTTAATTATGGTTTATTTTAAATTAAAACGCAAAATAATAAAATTTAATAAAATATATCAGTCAACATAACCTCAAAATGTGACGTATTTGATTTTAATTAAATATTTAATTACAAACAAGTTTTGATTAGCGTTCGAACAATCGACCCTAAGGTTTGTATCTAAGTGCGGTTGGTATACAATAGTTTAAGCTTTGAAAGATTAAGGGAAACTTTCCAGTTATCGCACCAATTGTCTAGAGAATTAAGGCATCTTTGGGCACAGCCAAGTATTGCAGTCGCCTGGTGAAAGGGGCAAATAGTTGATCAGCAGTTTTTACTCAAATTGTTTTATAATGGATTAGATTAGATTATGTGAGGTCGTTAAGGCCATGCGGCCTCACCGCACTTCGACCTATAGAGATCTTTTGTGCATACCTTAATCTAGTTAAACTCTAGAATGCCAATACTTCTGATGAAGTTGATTAGCTTCCTAGGTGACTTGTTTCCTATGTCAGAGGACGCCAGACTGACCTCTCCTAGGAATTTTAGTCTTTTGCAGGACAGTGCTACGCAGTTGCATAGTATATGTTCTGCCGTTTCTTTTTCATTGTGACAGAAACGACAGTTCTCACTATCTGATTTGCCCATCTTCTTGAGATGATATCTCAGAGGGCAGTGACCAGTGAGAAGGCCAGTGACCATTTTGATATCTTTTTTACTCATTTCGAGAAGGCGGTTTGTTGCAGTAGGCGACACTTTTATGAGCCTTTTTGCTTGCCTTTGTCCTGGTGTGTTAGACCAATATGATCTTAGTTGATTGAGTTCCCAGGTACGGAGTTCTTCTCTGATGTGGCTTTTCGATAGTCCACAGAAGGGTTCCGGACCCTGGAATGGGGTATTAGCTCCTTCTTTTGCGAAGCTGTCAGCTTCCTCATTTCCTGCAATTCCCTTGTGACCTGGCACCCACATCACAGTTACATTGTTGCGTTCCGCCAGCTTCTTGAGAGATTGTTTACAGTCCCAAAGCAACTTCGACTCACATGTAAATGACTTTAGAGCCTTTAAGGCGGCTTGGCTGTCTGATAAAATAAGGACTCTTGCCCTACGGGTGTCTCGGTTGAGACATTCTTGGGCACTTATGTCTATAGCATGTATTTCTGCCTGGAAGATAGTTGGGGCGTTTCCAAGGGGTTTAGATTGCCTGAAATTGGGCCCAGTAACTCCCACTCCTGCCCTTTCATCTATCTTAGATCCATCCGTATACCATACGAGTGAACCTTCTCCCACTTTTGGTTCAATTTCTTCACCCATTTGGTGGTTTTTTACGACCACTTCAAAACGTGTTTCAAAGTCGAATTTGACTGGCATAACATCTGTCGGCATGTCCTTAGAATCCAATGGAATTTCTTCTAAGATTTTCATAATGTGGCCAACTAGATCTCCAGGTTTCATTATTTGTGTCTGTCGCAGTTTTAAGGCGGTAGTTACTGCCTCCCTCCTTATGCAGAACTGCAAGGGAGGAAGGTTCAGCATCGCCTCTAGAGCTGCAGTGGGACATGTTGACATTGTCCCTGTGATTCCCAGACAAGCTAGCCGCTGCACTTTTCGAAGCTTGGTGTTAGCTGTTGTTTGTTGTGTTCTTGGCCACCATACGAATGATGCGTATGTGACCATGGGCCTAATTATTGTTTTATATGACCAGAGAGTCATTTTCGGTTGTAGGCCCCAAGTTTTTCCAAACGTCTTGCGGCAGGTTCAACTTGCCACCAAAGCTCTGGATAAAATTTTTTCAATATGACTATTCCAGGTGAGTTTTTGATCTAGGGTTACCCCCAGATATTTTACTTCCTTGGAATAGTCTAATGTGATGCCATTCATAGTTGGAGCCTGTAAATTGTATTTACGTCTCCTTGTGAAAGGTGTCAAAGTCGTTTTACTGGGGTTGACATTTAAGCCCTCTTTCGAGCACCAACTTTTAATTTCGTTAAGAGCAGTTTGCATGAGACTAGATATAGTCTGGTCATGCTTGCCTCTAATTGTAACAACTAGGTCATCTGCGTAACCTTGGGTTATAAAACCAGAATCATGCAACTTAGTGAGAAGGTCATCCACAACCAAAGACCACAGCAGAGGCGATAATACTCCCCCTTGAGGGCACCCCTTTACCGCTGTCACAGTCACAGATTCTCCTCCAATACTAGCAGTGATGATTCTCGTTTTTAGCATTGACTGAATCCATTGTATTAGTGAGACTTCAATGCTCCTCTTTACTAGTGCTCTTTTTATGGATTCAAAAGAGGTATTATCGAATGCTCCCTCTATGTCAATGAAAGCGGCAAAGAGCTATTTCTTTTGCCACTATTGTCTTTTGAATTCTTTCGACTAGCGAATTCAGAGCATTTATAGTGGATTTGCCAGTCTGGTAGGCAAACTGATGTTTGTGAAGTGGTTTCCTCGCTAATGTTTCGCTTCTTATGTAGTAATCTACTAGGTTCTCCATTGTTTTTAGGAGAAAGGAGGTCAGGCATATAGGACGATAAGACTTCGCTTCGTCTGTAGGACGTTTCCCCGCCTTTGTTATAAATACCACCTTTGCGTCCCTCCAAGTTTTTGGAAAGTGACCTAACACCAAGCTTGCTATGAAAAGCCGCTGTAGTTGAGGCTGTATTTGCATGAAGCCTTTTTGAAGTAAAGCAGGAAATATTCCGTCCTTACTAGGGGATTTAAAAGGTTTAAAGCTTTTAACGGCCCATTCGATTTTATTTTGTGTAAAGATTTTTTCCGCTAGTTGCCTGCTGGATCTGTTGAGGCCCCTTGGAGCCTCTGCCAGCTGCACACTTTGCGGTTCATCTTCTTGTATTTGTTGAGAGCCAGGAAAATGGGTCATTAACAGTTCTCTAATAGTTTCCGTTAGACTCTCAGTATAATCACCATTCGGCTTTTTGATCAGTCCAATTTCATTTGTGTGGTCTTTTGAGAGAACCTTTTGGAGCCGTTGTGCAGGGGCTAATTCTGTTATCCCTTCGCACATTTTTCTCCACGAGTTTCTTTTTGATTTTCTTAGTTCTTTGTTGTACTCAGTAAGGGCATTTCTGTAGGAGTCCCAACTACCTGTAGATTTTGCCCTATTGAAGAGTTGTCTGACCTTTTTTCTAAGTTTGGATAACTCTTTATTCCACCAGGGAACATCCCTAGTGGTTCTCTTGTGTTTTAGAGGACAGCTTGATTCATAGGCATGTATTATGGCATTTTGAAGTTGCCATGAGGCTCGGTCTAGATTTTCTTCTGTGTCGAGCGACGTATCGAGTTCCTCCATTTCGCTTTCGAGACACTCTTTATAAGTGTCCCAATCGGTCTGTTTTGGGACTCGATATTCCTCAAGGCCCTTCTCAGATGCACCCAAGTCGAACCTTATGTGTTGATGATCCGACATTGAGGCTTCATTCGAGACATGCCAATTGTATATTTTATTTGCTATAAACGAACTAGTTAGGGTTATATCAAGAACCTCTTTCCTAATTGCGTTTATAAATGTGGGTTTGTTACCTCTGTTTGCAATATCTAAGTTATTAGCAGATATATAGTCCAGGAGGTGCTCACCCCTGTTATTGATTCCTGTGCTACCCCATACTGTGTGGTGTGCATTTGCATCGCAGCCAATAATTAATTGTCTGTTCTTGCTCTTGCACCATCCCATAAGTCTTTGAACTTCCTGTGGAGGTGGATGGTTTTCAGAGTCACCCGGAAAATAGGCCGAAGCAATAACGATTTGCCTCTTGCCTACTTCTGTTGACATTTCCACTTTTTTATAATGGAGATATGAATTTATTATTTTAATAAGAGAAGTTTTAAGTCCGATTTTTAATATCTTTTTGACCAGACCTGCGTGCAGACCTGCTCATTTTTTTTATTGTATTCTCTTTTTTTTGTTTCCCTTAATTTTTTTCATTGTTTTTTTTATTTTTTTTTACGAAAACTCTTTGATTGCTGTTTCTTATTGTTGTGTTTCTTGATACTGTTGTGAATTTATTAAAAGGTTCAATATTTATAACACTTACGGATTTAATTTATTTCTTTATTTATATTAACTTATCTGACAATAATTTATTATATCCGTACGTACAAAATTCGCGAGCGCGGGTCTTGAGTATTAACTGCCCTCCATATAAAAATGTTGTATTTATATACGAAATCCTGATATACTAGAACAGCATCGAAAGATCGAGAAGCTTGGCCGGCTCATTCACCATAATTTTGAATCTAGACTTCCACCGAAATTTCTACAATAAAACAGAATAATTAGTCATAAAAGTTAGGCCAGTATATTTATCGTAACATTGCCCCCCTCTTAAAAGATGGTTCCTCCTGGAACCTTGTCGGGACTGGAACCGGAACTGTATGCTGGTATCGGCAACTGGACCCTCTTTTACAACTTCCAGTTGTATAAAAATGACAAGGGACGGTTTTCTCTCCGCACCAGTAACTATGCGGATTGCAACAGACTAACACCTGGATTTCGGTGTCTTTAAAGATCTCCTCCACCATATTTCGGATAACCCTCCAATCTAATTGGCGGCACTCCAACTTTGGCATGGCTAACTTTTGCACGTCGGACTCTAGTACGTGCCCTCTCAATTGAAGTAAGGCTTCCCATACATCTCGGTAGGTAGGTTGGTCACGGGCAGTGTCTTTTGTTACCAGGTAGAAAAGGTAACGTGATGCATCTTGGAGTTTCAAGGTTTTACCGGGAGCTGGCACTTGGCATTGAAGTTCTGCAACTCGACCAAACTTCCTTCGAAAGACGGATGCCAACCCTGGTGCGTCTTTGATACTGGCCGGGATGGTAAGGGCCAGCGAGTAGTCATCGGGGAGCGCGAGTAGATCTTGCTTTTCTTCAGTGGTAACACCATGTCTCGCTTTACCGGTACCTCCATAGGCACCCATGAATTCCTCAAACGTGAGGTCAGACACATCTTGGACTTGGTTTACTTCCACTTCTTCATCTACGTCGTGGTCACCTTCGAAAGATGCCAACCGGTTATGGTGTACTATTATCGGCTTTCCCCTCGGAATCTTGCTTATTCGGTAGATGACATCGTTGATCTTCTCCATGATGAGGTATGGACCTTCCCAAAACTGCTGCAATTTGGGAGAACAACCTTTTCGCTTCTTGGGATTATACAGCCATACTTTGTCGTTCTTCTTAAAGCAACCCTTTTCGGCTTGTGTATCGTACCGTTTCTTCATTCGGTCGCTAGCGATCTGAAGGTGGGAACGGACCAACTCATGTACATCGTCCATTCTTCTTCGTAATTCGATCACATAATCTTCACCTGCTACATCTTCTCCAGGTCGACACCCAAACTCTAGATCACAAGGTAGTCGCATTTCGCGTCCGAATAGGACTCTGGCTGGTGTCTGGCCCGTTGATTCGTTAACAGCAGATCTGTAGGCCATTGTGAAGAACGGAAGGTATTGGTCCCAGTCTCGCTGATGATCGGACACCATCTTTGTCAAATACTTGCCAACTGTCCTATTCATTCGTTCTACCATACCATCCGATTGCGGATGATACGCGGTAGTTCTTGTTTTCTTCATGCCTAGTCTATCACATATTCCTTGGAATAGATCACTTTCGAAGTTCCTGCCTTGGTCACTATGGATCTCCAAAGGCACTCCAAATCGGCTGATATATTCTTGGATCAACTTATCTGCAACGGTGGCGGCCTTCTGGTCTGGAAGTGCGTAAATCTCGACCCACTTAGTGAAGTAATCCATTACTACCAACATGTACTTGCCCCCATTTTCACTTTCTGGAAATGGCCCTGCAATGTCCAAAGCTATTCTTTCAAACGGGCTTCCAACATTATATTGTCTCATAGGAGCTCTCCTTTTCCGGTGAGGCCCGTTACTCGTAGCACAAATAGTACATTTCTTACACCAGTCTTTCACGTCGTCGGAACTGTTCATCCAATAAAACCGTTCCCGAATTCGCTGAAGGGTTTTCCTTACACCAAAATGCCCTCCCGATGGACTGTCGTGTAACTGACGAAGTACTTCGGCTATTCTGCTCTTTGGAATCACCAACTGTCTTCTTTTCTCTGAACCGTCATCATTTTCCAGGACTCGTTTGAGCAAGCCATCTTCGATGATAAATGAGTCCCACTGGGCCCAATACGTCTTAACTACTGAGCATAGGTTTGATATTTCCTGCCAAGGTGGTCGACGGTTTTCCTCTTTCCATTTTCGGATTTTCTCTATAACTGGATCTCTCTCTTGTTCTTCCCTTATCTTAGTAGGCGTCCAGTCGTCGTTGACAATCGTCGTTCTTAGCACTGCTGCTTCCTTGGATTCCGTTTTGTTGCAGTGGGGACACTCTGCTGGGCATGGCCGTCTGGAAAGAGAATCAGCGTTTCTGTGGCTAACTCCGGCTCGGTGCTCAATCTTAAAATCGTATTCTTGGAGTCGTTCGATCCACCTGGCTATCTGACCCTCTGGATTCTTAAACTGCATCAACCACTTAAGGGCGGCATGGTCGGTTCGGATTAAAAACTTCCTTCCATAGAGGTATTGATAGAAGTGCTCTACTGATTTCACTACTGCCAGAAGTTCTCTTCTCGTGACGCAATAATTCCGCTCAGGTTTTGAAAGAACTTTACTAAAATATCCGAGGACTCGTTCCTGTCCTCCTTGAATCTGAGACAGCACTCCTCCAATTCCCACATTACTTGCATCTGTATCTAAGATGAACTCTCCTTCTGGCAGTGGATACCCTAAAATTGGTGCTGTTATTAAATGCTTTTTCAAGGTCTCAAAGGCATTTTGGCAGTCTGTATCCCAGCGGTATTCTCTTGCTTCCTCTGTAAGTCGCGTTAATGGCTTAGCGATATCTGCAAACTTCTTAATAAACCTCCGGTAGTAAGTACATAATCCAAGAAAACTTCTCACTTGATGTTTGTCAGTTGGTTTTGGCCATTCCTTAATGGAATCGATTTTTCCCTTATCCACGGCCACTCCTTCTTTACTGACTATATGACCCAGATAATTGACTTTACCTTGAAATAGCTGGCACTTCTTGGGGTTTAGCATCAATTGGGCAGCTTTAAGTCGATTAAAAACGTTTTCTAAATTCCTCAAATGATCTTCGAATGTCTCCCCCAAGACGATTATGTCATCTAAATAAACCAGGCATGTTTTCCAAGATAACCCTCTCAACACATTTTCCATAAGCCTCTCAAATGTCGCAGGAGCATTACAAAGTCCAAATGGCATAACGTTGAATTGCCACAATCCAGATCCTGTGGTGAAGGCTGTCTTTTCTTTATCTACTGGGTCCATTTCTACCTGCCAGTATCCAGACTTCAAATCTAAAGTGGAAAACAATTTACTTCCAGCCAATGTGTCCAATGTGTCATCGATCCGAGGCAGAGGATAACTATCTTTCTTGGTAACGTTGTTCAGCAAACGGTAATCCACACAGAACCTCGTCGTTCCGTCTTTCTTCTTAACCAGGACCACCGGAGAGACCCATGGGCTCGTAGAAGGTTCTATCACCCCGTCTTTCTTCATTTCCTGAACAATCGTTTCAGCTTCCTCTCTTTTCGCCTGTGGTAATCGTCGAGCTGTTTGACGAATTGGCTTAGCATTACCAGTATCAATTTTATGCTTAACAACGGTAGTTCTTCCCGTCTTTCCTCCTTTCGGTACGAAAATATCACGATACTGCCGAAGAAATTCCCTTAATTTCCTTTTCTCCATCTGGTTTAGAGACTGTCCTGCAACTGCAACCATTTGGTCGAATTTGTCGTTGGAATTATCAGATGTTGTCGCCTGACGAATTATGGATGTCACAGGTACACAAGTTCCTACTTTTGTCTCTTTCTTTATGGTCACTGGGTAGTCGTTGACATTGATAAGTCTCACAGGAATTTCTTTAGCCGAAGTCACCAATTCCTTTCCAATTATGATTCCACGGCCAACCTCATCGTCGTGGTTCCAAGGCTCCATCATAACAGGTCTCCCTTCGTCTACAATTCCCTGTAGTCGCGCTACTATGATCGTTTCGCTTCTCGCAGGCACGACTGTATCTTCTGTAATGGCTGCTTGCACAGTGTTGTCATTATGTGGATGGAGAAATACTTCCTCGTTGCCAACTTTGATTACCTTATTCTTAAAATCCAATTGGAATCCATGCATATTCATTACGTCCATTCCTAATATAACATCCTCTTCGATGTCAGCAACTATAACAGTATGGACAAACTTTTCTGCTCCAATCCCCAATTGTACCTGGATTTCTCCATGAATGTTGGCATTTTCACCTGTAGCGGTCCGAAGTCGCAACCTCGTTGGTAACAGTTTCTTTCGGCTGTTTATAACTGTCGGGCGTATAATGGTTCTGGTCGCTCCGGTATCCACCAACAACGTATGCTTTTTACCATTTATGTCTCCATCTACATATACACTATCTTCACGACATTTCAAAGAAGCTATTAGTATAAGAGGGTCTTTGGAAGAGTTCCGGGTCGAAGCTGCCCCCCTAAGGTTGACTCGTTCTGGTTTTCCTGATGGTGAGTTTCTTGATTTTATGGTCTTCTTTTTCTTGCATGTCATGCTTTTCATCAAATTAAAGAGCTGGTCAAGTTTATCTTCATCTCCTTCCTCTTTTACAGTCCTAACTTTACTGTAACCGCCAGAGGCCTGCGTAGCTGACTCATATTCGAGGGCGGCGGATAGGACATCAACCAGCGTCTTGTGACGTGCTAATCGTAGTGTTCTCTGCATTTCATGATCACGAAGACCATCAATAAACGTTTGAACGGCCAATTTTTCCATCATGTCTTCGGGAGCTGTTGGATAAGCATATCGTACCAATCTGGCAATATCTACCTCATATTCTTGAAGAGCCTCATCTTTCTTCTGTCTACGATTTTTGAGCTGCGACTGATATACATGCTCCAAATGTTCGTGGCCATATCGCATATTTAACCTCTTCTTCAGTTGTTCGAAATCATCGGTCTCCTCTACGGCTATGGTCTGAAGCACATCTAAGGCATCTCCTCGAAGAGCGATAGTCAGGTTTACAGCCTTTTCTTTTTCAGACCATCCATTTGCTCTTGCGGCTGATTCGAACTGTTTCATGTAGTTGTTCCATGATGATTTTCCGTCGAAAGTTGGGACTTTAACATGAATAGAACCTCCACTTCCTTCAAATTTCGGCCGTGTCTCCAACTTACATTTCGTCTCGTCTTCTTTTATCTCCACTGTAATCGGATTGTTACCTCTCTCTGCTGTCCCTGTTTCCTCCATCTTCCTTTCCATCTCTTTCCATATCTTTTCTTCGAAGGCCAACATATCGGCAGCAACTTGGTTTTTTAACGAAGACACTCTATCGTCAAGAGCAGATATCTCTGAAGTGACTTTAGAGATGTTAGCAGAAACTTTGCTTTCCAGAGAAGAAATCTCGTTAGAAACTTTGCTTTCTAAAGAAGCGATGTCGCCGGATACTTTGTTCTCCAATGATGCGATGTCGCCGGAAACTTTGGCTACATCACCAGAAACTTTGGCTACATCACCAGAAACTTTGGCTACATCAGAAGAAACTTTCGAAATCGACGAGAGGACAGCATCATGCTTGTCTTCAAATATATAAGTTTCTGGATCTAGTCCTTCTTCTAGCAAAGCGTTCTTTAGTCGTTGGACTAACTCAGCCTTTTTTCCGGTAGAAGCTAATTCTCTGTCTTCGAGATGTCTTCTTAAATTCGTCACTGTGAGCTCATAAATCGTAGCCATTTTCACAATTTATTTTACGTATTCACTTGTATTATTATTATAAGTCTAATTTATGTTCGATCTCACTCTGACACCATTTGTTGTGAATTTATTAAAAGGTTCAATATTTATAACACTTACGGATTTAATTTATTTCTTTATTTATATTAACTTATCTGACAATAATTTATTATATCCGTACGTACAAAATTCGCGAGCGCGGGTCTTGAGTATTAACTGCCCTCCATATAAAAATGTTGTATTTATATACGAAATCCTGATATACTAGAACAGCATCGAAAGATCGAGAAGCTTGGCCGGCTCATTCACCATAATTTTGAATCTAGACTTCCACCGAAATTTCTACAATAAAACAGAATAATTAGTCATAAAAGTTAGGCCAGTATATTTATCGTAACAATACCTCCACTGTTCGTCTTCATTATTGCTGTTATTATATTATTTCTAAATTTTGCACGTGTAGATTGCTTTAAATTTCTTCATTACATTATCTTTGTATTTTTACATTCCTTAGCAGGTCTATATTAAATTGTTTTGATTTTTTTTTTAATTTTTTATGTTCTTGAAACATATCTTTACATTTTAGTTGTGATATGAAAAGTAATGTGAGTAGTTACAGTTCGCACCTCTTCTACTCCTAATTATAGATATATAGTTGAGATGTCTTCTTTCTATTATGGCAGTGGTTATCATATTTTGACAATTTTCCATACTCTAAGTATTTCTTTTTTTTTTTCTTTATCGTACAAAACAAAAGTACAAAAGTTTTTCTTTACATCTTTTTAATGATGCAATATATTTCTATCCTTTTGTATGTATTTACACTAGTGTTTTCCGATCAATGATTTATTACTGTTTTTAAGACGTGTTTCTACTGTTAAAGATAAAAGTTTAAATGTTTTTTTTATTTTTTTCTTTTTACCATTATGTAGTTGACAAGGTAAAAAGTATACATTCCCAATATCGTTTTGCAAAACATTATGGTTATGGAAAACCCAGCCCTCAAAATATTGTGCTAACTGGGGTTTGTTTGTTACATGATTTAGCATTTTTTTTATTTTAAACTAGCTGACCCGCCGAATTTCGTACCGCCTTAAAATTAAATAAAGTATCAAAATTCAATAAACACCTCTTTCGAGTCTGTTAAGTAACAAAAATCTCTGGGTAATGAAATGAATCGGATCTAACAACTGCTTTGAAAACATAATTGCACTTTGATCTTGTTGCAAAATCACTCGCATATTATTTGTCAATTTGAGCATCTTGACAGCAGTAAATTACGGAATAATTATTAAATAATTAATCAAAATTCATTAATTTGTTTAATTAATTTTTATGTTTAATCGTAATGTTAAGGCAAAACTTGTAATTCGTCCGCCTTCCAATAAAGTTGCAGATATTCCAGAGGAAGCCAACGCTTCTGTAAGGCTACTGTAATCTGACACTTGCCAATAACAATAAAATTGGTAATGTTTTTTCTGTCCATCTCCATCATCAAGGAAGTAAATTCCACCAGATCCAATGTTCACAGCTTCTATCAAAATATCGCAATCCTTTGTTATTGATTCAATTGTAGAAAATTAGTAGGAACTATTTCGACAAATGCTTCATTGTTGAACTTTTATTCTCTTTTATAAAATTACAAAGGAAATGAATAACATGTATCTACTGTCAAATAGTAATGATGCGTCATAAATTTTCTTTGAAAGATATATTAAGCTACATAAAAACCATGTCCTGATAATAAACTAAAATAAAAAATATAAAATTAAAGACAGACCAAACAATTAAATTGGCATACTGCAGGTCTTTTAATATTCGTTAAGTTTAAAATTTGATTTTAGTATATTTTATTTTATTGTATTGTATTATATTATTTTACTCTATTTTGTTCTATTTTATTTTATTTGACTCTATTTTATTCCATTTTACTCTATTTTATTTTATTTTATTTTAATCTTCTTTATTCTATTTTATTTTAATTTAATTTAATTTCTAATTTATTCTATTTTACTGAATATTATTTTAATTTTATTTAATATTATTTTATTTTGTCTTATTTTATTTTACTGTCACGCGATCAATAGTGACATTTATGTCGTTAATCATAGCTTCCTTTGTTCTTCATAGTATGGCGCCATCTATTAGTTATATTGTGATTTAAAACTGACAGAAAAACCGTTTTTAAGGTATTTTCGTACAATTTTTTCAAAATTTTTCACAATTTTGTTTTTCTTAAATCTTCTCCTAATAATAGCAAACATAACAAAAAAGAATTCTCTAATTTGGTCCAGTCGTTCTGAAGCGATGCCTGTACAAACATTTTGGCGATTCATTATTTTATTAATATAGATTTTGGAGAATACTCGACCGTTCAACCACGAATCTGACTTTTACCTTAATTCGAACCGTGGATAGAGGCCAAGAAGTCAACAAAAACATGTAGAGACGGCCCAATTTCACTTTAGGCATAATATGCGGAAATCAAGAAAAAAGAGCATGGCAACAAAGACAGAAGCGATTGTCTCGCTGCTGCATTAAGAGAAAATATCGTCTTCCTACCCTGGCCCATCAAAAAACTACAGCGTACCAAAGTGAATTTAGACAGACATTAGCATATGTTACTCACCCATACTTACTATTTTAAGATAACACGCCTACACAACTATAAATAAACTAATAATAATTTAAGTGATAATAGCTAAATAGTAGTAGTAGTAGCAAAACCAGCGTGACTAGTGCCCACAATCGGTGGTGTTTTCCGATCCTAAAAACTGTCTAGAATCTACTACGTACCGCGGGTGCAACTGGCGAATCAATCTTCTTTAAAAACCTCGCCTTTTCCTCAATTGAGGTTTCACCTGCAGTAAAAATCCGGTACAATAAATGCTACTTTATACAACAGCTTAAATGCTTTTAGATCGTATATCGTCATTATATTCTGACGATCTATGTGGATATTATATCTATAACAATAATGAAAACACATATTTGCATAATATATTAAAAACAGCAGCAAACATAATAAATATAATAAAAACAAATCTAATTGTTTGTTAATGTCTTGAACAAATAAAAGTAGGAAACTATGAATAAATTAAAAGTTAATAATTACAGATTTGAAACATTATTACTTTGCGCACCTGTTGACCTTGAACAAAAACTGCAAGATAAAATAAAAATCAAGTGCCATTGTATTCATACACTATTACCATATTACCGTCGGAATATCTTTCTGACAATGCTCTATAACAACAAATCAAAAGACATCTGTAAAATATTGGTAATCCCGTTTCTAACATATGAATCAGAGGTGAAGACTTTAACCAAACCTGATGAAGCACGTTACTTACATTCAAAATAAAAGATCCTTACAAAATCTCTAGAAAAATTGTAAGAATAAAATATAGAAGCCCATATATAGCTTTAAATTATACCGGGTGTGCCAAAAGAAGCGGGATGATCGAATATTTCTTGAAATTTACATCGGATCGAAAAACAAAAAACTTTTTCGATATTTTTCAAGAATCTATTGAATTACACCAAACACAACCCCCAACTCCACCCCTGTGCAGATTTGGATTTGTCGTGAAAAAATTAATAACTTTTATTTGAAACATTTTTGTCGAATTGTTGATAGATGGCGCTAGAATCCGAAAAAACGATTTATCCTGATACCCTAGGAAAATTTTTGAAACGGTCTAATATCTCGAGAAATACTCTTCTAAATAGATGTGTTTATTATTTTTCAAAAATCTATCGAATGAAACCAAACACGACCTACCAACTCCACCCGCTGGGGGGTGAGGAGCAACTTTGAAATCTTAAATAGAAAACGCATTTTTTTTCTGATTACAGAATGTTTCATGTTGCAAAATGCAGATTCCGATTCTACGTGAAAACTTAAAAAAGTTTTATCTAAAATGTTTTTCCATTCATGTAGATGGCGCAGTACTTGCAGAAAACAAATACGGGGTCAGTACAGTATCAGAAGTCTGAAAACTAATTTTTATGATAGTGAATACAGTTTTTAACGTAGAATATGAATGTGAAATGTGAATGAAATGTCAAAGTTGTCCCCCGCTCTACCGCAAGGGGTAAAGGTGAGGAGTCGTATTTGGTGTCATTTAATAGATTTTTGAAAAATATCTAACACCTATTTTTTGGTTTTTCATTTAACAGTGTATTCCTCGAGATATTAGACGCTTCCATAATTTTCCTGGGTATCAGAATAAATCTTATTTAAAAAATGTCTCGAATAAACGCTATTTATTTTTGCATAAGAAATCCAAATCTAAAATAAAAAATTGGGGTTTCCATTTAAGATTTCACAGTTGTCCCCGCCCCACTCCAAGCGTGGACACCACGCTGGGGTACCAAACATGACCATGGGGGTCATGTTTGGTGTCATTAGATAGATTTTTGAACAATATTGAAAACGTGTTTTCAATGGCAGACATGAGAACATTTTGCATTGGTAATCATACTCTGGTACGACATTTATGTTCATTTACGGTAGTGCATAGAAAAACAACCAATGTTGTCAAGTCGACAAAGGAAGAACTGCTAGGCAATTCAAAATAGAATTTCCATGAACATTTTTGAGAAATCATGTATAGCAATATCTGAATACAAAATGGAAGAAAGGGTAGTTTTGATTTCTCGGCCATTGAAATTTTTGCTTGAATTTCAACTTGCCTTAATACTCTGCGGAAGAACGAGGTCGTTCAGTCGGATTTGGAATTCGTTATTCATTAACTCTTCAATTCTTTGAACTTTTCCTTAATACCTTAAAACCTAGTAAATATATTGTCAAAATGAAATCGAATTTTCGGATTTTTTATAACATATTTATTTGTAGATGCAATAACTAACTAGTTTGACATAAAAGTTTGTATGCACCGCGGGTATTAATAGATGTATATGCCTTCGGGCGACTTACAAAGCCTAGGGCCAGGGGCCCTCAGGTTTGTAACAGCGTCGCCCTCTGGGCATAAACATCTATTTAATACCCTTGGTACATATTACATAAATAACTATTTTGGCACAGCTGATACTCCCTAACGTAATGTCATAAACCAGTGACGAAGAATTTTAAAACTATTTGAAATTTTCTTATCACAAATTTTGCAGTCATTTTAACAAACCGATAATGTGGATACATACTAATCTGTTCAGGTGTAACATATTATCATTAAAAAGCACATACGTGTCTTAGAAAGGATTAAAATTTACAATCGAATAAAATTTTTCATTGTCCATTAGTTCAGTTAAGCTTTATATTTTTATATGTGTGTAGACATTTCAACATAACGCAGAATTGTTTATTCTTTGTACTAATAGGGACAAAAAGTGAACTGATGCAATAAAAATGACATAAAAGTCTAACACTGTGAAATTAAAGTATCATTTAACTCGGCGCCAGTGTAGGCTAAAATGTAAAAACCTCTGTGGTGTGGTATCAGATACCCCAAATTACAAAAAAAAAATTGAAATAAAAATAACACATTTTTAGAAAATTTATATTGTGATTTATATTTCAGCATATAAGAAACTTAAATCAAAAGGAACTAGTGTTTAGAAACAAATTGCAAATTAAATACTTGAATATTCCAAAAAAGTCTCGTTTTACAGCATAAAAAAACGTCACACTCATTTTTTCTCGATTATAAAAAAAGATCAGAGAACTGGTAAAAATAAATGAATGTTTGGAAAAACCATAATATACGCAATACATTTTAATTGTTTTTAGCTAAATAGCAAGAATCACAATGCACCACTGAATGCTCTAAACATATAGCTTTTTTACAAATCACACAATTATAAAAGGTCTTTCTGTCATTTTTTCTCATGCAAACATTACATCTTTTGGCTACTTTCATTCGTTTACCTGATTGCACTTCATCATTTGTTACAGTTCCTTCAGGATGGACTTGTAAATTTCGCGGAAGCCTTAAGTTGGTAGACCGGATTTGTTTGTATTCTGTTAGTAACTGTATTGCTAATAATTTCAAAAATTCCCTTCGTTTTGACTGAAAATCGCCAGTATTTTGTTGATAAATTACTCTAGCATTTATACCTGCACAGTTGAGTATCGCATAAAAAATTGTAATGGGCTACCTTTTGCTATTACGTGAAACATCGTATGAAGCCGACAATTCATCTACCCCACATTTTGTAGCGTTATAAAGAGAAATGATTTCTGGTTTTTTACTTTCGCCAGTATTAGCGTCAATATCAGGAGTGTGGTGTAAAGTTGACTTTAGAAGAACTACTTTTCCTTTATTTTGGTACATGTGAAACTAACGTTATACTCTCTTGAAATCCGAATTTTGAGGAATATACTCGCCTGTTCCTAGATGTTATAAAACTTTCAGGTATTTGCCTTTTGTTTTTTTCTTACAGTTCCAGTAGACGTCAGTTGATGATCTTTTAAAAGCTTCAGCATTAGCTCATAACTTGTGAACCAATTATCGAATGTTACATTTCGTTTAGTTCCAGATATCGGAGTTACAAGTCGGAGAACTACGTCGCTAGGTTTATTGCTCAATTGGAAGGGTCCCTCTGGCTGCAATTCCACATATAGTTCTAAATTCAAAACATAATATGATTTTGCATCAACGAGAGCGAATATCTTTAATCCGTATCGTGCAAGCTTTTTCGGCATATACTGGCGAAAACCACAGCGGCCTCTAAATGCCTCCAGATTATCATCAATAGTAAGGTATTCGCTTGGCGTATAGACGTCTTGGCTATTTTGCAGAATTTTTCGAAACTTGCTCTAATTGCAGTCATTTTATCGAGTTTTTTTCTTTCTTCTCGATTTTCTATATTGTCAAAACTTAGATAAGACTGTGAAAAAACAATAAATCGTTCTAAAGACATCGTCTTTCTAAATAAGCTTATTCCGGTTCCATCGGTAGATCAAACATCTTCTAAATTAAGCCGAGCAGACTTGAACACCCCAGCCAAGTACAATAGTCCAGACAGTGCTCTTATTTAAGTTGCATTGCTTTCGCGAACTGCATGCTGATGGTTTTCATCGTAGCAAGTGGACTTCCTTCTTATTTTTATATCGGGGAGCGGTGGAGATACATAAGCACCTAAATAATTTTAATCGGATAGAAGAAGGACTAAAAATTAACAAAACATGGATACCAATATTAAAATCCACAAAAACCCTTCCCTCAAAACACGAAGACAGAAAAGCTACTACAAACGACGACACGCCACCTCACGCCAAAACCAGTGGAGTAGAGGCGAGTAGTGAATATAAATATGGCCTCCGCACTACAACACGGAGTCAGTTTCAGCATCAGCGTACAAGCGAAGCAGTAACATCTCCAGAAGATGCCAACCCCTAGTGTTGGCGAAACGTCGAGAACTAATGTCAGAAGACAACGACCTAACAGCCCGAACAAACAGTTTAACAAGTAACACAATTTTGTTTGTGAGTTATTTATTAATTATTTATTTATCTAAAACATCGGTATGCATACCTCCATTGTCGCAACACAACTTGATACGACATCATGTATGTTGTACTGTACTGTATGTTGTAAGTACTGATGTAAAAGCTTGGCGAACTACGTTTCGCAAGTCTTCATTCGAAACATATCTTCGTTTTCTAACCTCCTCTTTAATGAAACCCCACAGTGCATTGTCCGGTGTTGTCAAATGTGGACTTCTTGGAGGCCAAGGCATAGGCACCGGACAGTTTGGAGAACCTCGTCGAATCAAGCGGTCCGCGAAGATTTTATTCAGGCGGTTACGGATAGCGAGGGCAAAATGGGGTGGAGCTATCTTGTTGGAAATAAACAGTGTCAGCAGTTCCCTGAGCTCTCAATTCCGGTAGTAACCAGTCGTTTATCATCTGCAGATGATCAAAATTCTAGCCAGCCCATAGCATGGCATGAGGCCGGTTTGTTTTCTACTTCCTCAAAGAGATGAGGGTTGTCCATTGTCCAGAAATAAACATTTTGATTCCAAGAGCTGCGGTAAATGGCACACTTATCAGTGAACATATCAGGTTTATTCGTAACGTACTACAACGCTTCGGAAAGCGTTGAAGCAGTAATTGGCACGCCTGCACTCGGCGGTCCATGTCATTATCACTCAACTCATTAACAGATACTGATCGGAAGGCCTTCACTTTTAAATCCTTTCGCATGTGATCTTGCATTCTTGACCGTGTAATACCAAACTCTGCAGAGCGTTTCCTCGTTGACTTCATCGGTTCTAGTTCAATGGATTCCTCAATGCCGGCACAAGTTTCAGCTCGAGTGCTTGGTCTTCCACCTGGCGAAAGAATGCCATACTACCGGCTTGTTTAAGAGCTCGACTGGTAATAATTTCAATTCTCACACATGAATGATTTTTTCCGGTAAAACAAAACTCCCCGCCCTCATGACGAATTCTATCTACAAGCGATTGGTGAAATTTAAAGGAAACTGACAGAGGCAAATGCCTACAAAGAGTTTTAATCCTATTAGTACGAGTTTTCAATGCAAACAAATAAATAACCCAATTTTGTTTATTGCAATCGGCGCAATTTATACCAAGAAAATGATTTAAAGAGGACGCGGCTGCTTTTATTCAGTGTAATTCAAATAAGCACCTAGCGTAGGCCTTCTCGTTCGGAATTCAAATGTTTCTCTTTTGAATATTCTTTTGAATGTTTATGATTAAAAACTAACGTTCAGATACATAAGCGGAAGATCCTGAATTAACAGCTTACACGGGGTCGCATAAAAATTACTGCTTTCTGAATTAAATGGAATTATAAAAATGAAAAACATTTTTGAATCGTTACATCGTTGACGAACAAGTACATGACAGGACATTCCATTGAAACCTGGAAAACGCAGTATCAAATTCTGGATGATGTAGGTACTTACTTTTAGGTTATGCACGAAAAACCGGAAAATATAAGGTTAAATAAAGAAGTATGCGAATCACGTGAAGAGAAATAAGATGAAAGGGTTGTTAAAACTTTATTAGAAGTAATCGTCAACAGTACTAAAAACATTAAGCGCGACAAATTTTTTACGAGTTTGACTTAGGCCAACTTAACAATTGAGTTTTTAGGACGATTGGGAACTTTGTTACATTTTACTACAACCTGGTTGTTTTACAATAAAATCTAGTTGAGTAAAGACTCACTAAATTTCAAAAAATTGAAATAATAATCGCACCCTTTTGTACATTTGATTTTATTTTATCTGAACATTTTATTTTCTCTTTTGTACGCCTCTGGTATCTGCAAAAGAACTCAGCGCTCATTTTTCTATCTCCTAGGCATTCAGCGTAGTTTTTAGTACCCTACTAAAACATATTTACAGAATCTTAGACTCCAACCATCAACTATAATTACTAAGAAAAAGAAGTAACTCAACTCTTTAACTATTTAAAATGTAACGTAATTATAGCTCTAGCTCTGTATACTTCTATAAATAGATTTGTATTGGATGTTTACCGGAAAGACTTGAAGTCGTTGAAAAATCCAGAAAAAAAAGTAGACGACATGACGAGACAGGGCCGGTATTAGATCATTATAAGAGCCATTTGTTGATACCACTTAAATAACGTTTTCTTAGAGCAATTATCCGTCGTTTTCTCATGAAAAAAAATTGTATTACAACCGTTGGCTCGTGTATTAGATTTTCATATAGTTATAGTCTCCCTGTTTTTAAACACAATTGGAATTCTTTAGTTTTAATTTTAGTGGTTGTTATATTTAATCACCCAACTAATGAAGTTGCCCTTACTGTGATAAATTCGATCATACTGTTTATCTGTTCTTTCCCTTCCACTATTTTTTACATATTCATAACAACTCGCTGTCTCATATATGTTGCTTCTAGCTTTATTTCACAGTTTCCTTCCGCAGATTATTTTATCCTGGCTTCTGTATTTCATCACTTCGTCAAACGTCTTCCTACCTGTATCACCTAAAGTCCTGCATCACCTAAACCCCTTATAGTTTTTGAGGTTTATTTGTGGTTGTAATTAGCATTATCGGTATACTTAGTAATATTTTTTTAATTACTAGCTCAAAATTCTATTCTGAAGGGATTTCTCATAATAAGAGAAAATTATGAGGTGAGTATTAAGTCGTTAAAGTAATATTAAATTGCATCTTAATGACAAATTTGCCACATATTTTGACTATATAAACACTTTAGTTACCCTAACACATTTATTCGGACAAGACGGACAGACCAAACAAACTAAATTATCGGACGAAAAGCGTTTTGAAATTATTTTTCACCATAAAAACGACAAATCTATATATATATATATATATATATATATATATATATATATATATATATATAGATATATATATATATATATATATATATATATATATATATATATATGTATATATGTATATATATATATATATATATATATCTATATATCTATATATATATATATATACATATATACATATATACATATATACATATATACATATATATATATATATATATATATATATATATATATATCTATATATATATATATATATATATATATATATATATATCTATATATATATATATATATATATATATATATATATATATATATATCTATATATATATATATATATATATATATATATATCTATATATATATATATATATATATCTATATATATATATATATATATATATATATATATATATATATATATATATATATATATATATATATATCTATATATATATATATATATATATATATATATATATATATAGATATATATATATATATATATATATATATATATATATATATAGATATATATATATATATATATATATATATATATATATATATATATATGTATATATGTATATATGTATATATATATATAGATATATATATATATATATATATATATATGTATATATATATACAATATATATATATATATATATATATATATATATATATATATATAATGTAAAAGTTGTGTGGTGTTGAATTACGAAGTTGAATCCTGAAGCTGGTTTGATAGCTTCAAAAACATTATCTATTGAGATACCAATAAGCCAGAAATCCGATGCTGCAAACTTTAATATTATGCAAAATGTTGTAATTACGTGTGTATTTTGCTACGCATTTAGCATACATGTAGGTTTGTTTAAAATTTTATAATAATACGGAATTGTAGTACTTACACGGATACAGATAACGATACGGTATGTACAACCACAATTTTATATGTTACTTATAATTCCACAAAAATTCTTAAATTAGATATCTGTAAAGGACTTCGTTTTTAAATATTTAAAATAGTTCCTAGATTCCTTGAAATACTGTTAATGCTAATTTTCTTCCTAGTCGGAAGTTTTTTAATACATTTTATCTTACTCAAACTACATTAAATCGAAACATGCAATTTTTTATTTTTAGGCTTTCTTTGCATCGCTCTTCCTCTGTCCCTCTAAAGTTGAATTACAGTAAACAGCATATTAATGCGATTCAGAAATTAAAGTACTAAACAGCTATACCAACGACGGCTGGATGAAAAACTACGAGAAATAGAGAGACAAACATTTTCAGATATTTACGAGAATATTATTGCTAGTTTACACCAGGCCTCTAAGGAGACACTCGGGACACAGCAAAACAAAATTAGTAACAAAATATGGTGGAACGAAGAAATCGAATATATGGTAAAACAGAAAAAAGAACAGCATCTAAAATGGCTAAATACAAAAAATACTGAAGACCATCGAGCTTACAAAGAAGCCGATAGACAACTACGAAAAATGATAAAACAAGAAAAGAATAAAACATGGGATCAGAAATGTCAAGAAATCAATACATACATCGGAGGGAAGCAATGTACAGAGGTATGGAATTTTATACAATCAGTAAAAAATACAGGAAAAGACAAAGCACACATACACACCATAAAACCAAGACAATGGAAAGATCACTATGAAAGCTTGCTGACAGAGACAAGACAAGAATACCTAGCGAACTCCCCAACACAGTCAGTACATATACAAGGAGAGGAAGCGAGGGTAGACATCGAAACAGTAAGGAAGGCTGTAATGACCCTAAAGAATGGTAAATCCGCTGGACCTGAGGGAATCTATGCTGAAATGCTTAAGAATGGAACTCATAAACAATTTGAAATATTAACTTATGTGATCAATCAGTGTCTAAATGGACACCCAGTACCAGAACAATGGAGAACGGCATACATGTCCTCAATACACAAAAAGGGGGACAAAAGGAATTGTAATAATTATAGAGGCATATCGGTAACCAGCACCCTGAGCAGACTGTATGGACAAATTTTGAGAAATATGATCGAGGAAGAATATAAGCACAATGAAGAGGAAGAACAAAGCGGGTTCCGTGCAGGAAGATCGTGCACCGATAACGTATTTTGTCTTAAACAAATAATAGAAAAAAGATCGGCTAAGAATCTAGAAACTCATATTACTTTTGTAGACCTGCAAAAAGCATATGACAACATCCCCTTAACAAAACTGTGGACAACGTTGAAAAGATCTAACATCAACCACACATTGATAAATGCTGTACAAGAACTATATAGAGACTCAAAGGCACAGATAAAAACAGGAAAATATCTAACGGAAGAATTCCTGGTTACAAAAGGCTTGCGACAGGGATGCTGTATCTCACCAACCTTATTCAAGATATATGTTGCAGCGGCATTGGAAAGATGGAAATGAAAGGTACATAGGATGGGTATAGAGCTTAGCAATGAATGTATAGATACACTCCAGTTTGCTGATGACCAGGTAGTGCTAGCGACCGACAGGGAAGACATGCAGTACTTGCTAAGAAAACTGATAGAAGAATATCACGACTGGGGAATGAATGTCAATACAACAAAAACCAAATATCTTTGTATTGGAAACGAGTCAGATAACATAGACCTCGAAAACGGACAACATATTTCCTGCTGTCAGAGCTATGACTACTTGGGTGTTGCCTTTGACAATACAGGAACTGATACACGGGAAATAGAAAAACGAATCACTCAAGCAAAGAAAGTCTTAGGATGTCTCAATGGTATACTGTGGAGTAAAGAGATAACGAAAGGAAGGAAATTTAATATATATGAGACCATGATTAAAACTACTCTTCTTTATGGCGCTGAAACATGGAGAATTAGTGAAAAGAACAAAAAGCGAATAGAAGCAGTAGAGATGGATGCAATGAGAAGATCTTTAGGTATTTCCAGACAAGACCGAATCAGAAATGATGTAATAAAACAACGTATGGGAATAGAAGGAAATATAACTCAAGATATAGAGAAGAAACAATTAAGGTGGTATGGGCATGTTCAACGGATGCCAGCATCAAGACTCCCCAAAAAAGTAATAGAATGGCAACCGATAGGTCGACGGAAAAGAGGAAGACCCAGATTAGAATGGCAACACGGCGTAAACAAGTCCATGAGCGAAAGAAATTTAACAACAAACGACTGCGAAGATAGGAAGAGATGGTGTTTAGGTATCGGACAACGTCGAAAGACGTTCTAAACCGATGTGTATTTATAGAAATTAAATTTTGACTGTATCGCTCATTTTTGTTCTTGGGGTAGATTCGATGTAAATGTGTCAGACAAACATGCTAAGTTTAACTTAAATTTAAATCCACTATCTATGTTTAGTTTACACCTGAAAATAATTACTTAAACTACTAATTTATTACTGCATGTATTTGTAGGCCTAAAAGTGACCATGCGTTTATTATTAATAATTTCACAAGGAAACTAAGTTCCTGTAGTTGGCTGTATACCATATATTAAAAAGTTGCTTTAATAAAGTCCTCGTACACATACCATCTCAGGACTTGCAACTTAATGTAGAGTCATATGTCGCCATGTTACCAATCCAACGGTAACTTTACCATCTTAATTTTAAACAAGACATAATGTAAACTAAATTTCATTTAGTAATTCTTAAAGGGTTTTTACCCCCATATTTAGTGGCTACATTCATGTATTAACCTGACACTGATGATGGAATACTTATTCCGAAAACGTTTTGTCTATTTAACATAGCCCGACTGGGTTTTTATATACCTTTTTATAAAGGATTTTATTAAAAATTTATTAATAATTTATTAAATTATACTATTATACTGAGGAGACTATGTTCTCTCCTGTTATAGTGCTCTCTATTGATACCACTTTATATCAAGCACCATTATTTGAATTATCAACGTACGACAACACTAACTTACATGGCATACACTTACCATTAAGGATACCATTTTACCAATTGTTGGGTGGTCAGAATTGGTGTTAGCCGTGTGAGGTAAGACAGAAGATCGCTTTTCTGTAGACAGCGCTAGATACTTAATACGTAGACTTGTTTCCAAGGCACTACCCCCAACTTGCTGTTTGGCTATGGATTAGTAATTAATTTGCTCGATAGAAGATGAAATGTTTGAACTTAACGAATTATTTCCCTTACGTACCAGCTTGATACTCATTCTGAATTATTGTTCATGTTAAGATTAAAACTAAATACAATAATTATAAACTCTGAAAACTACTCCTTTCGCACCCTGCCGTCAAATGTGATGAGTCCACTCAGTCAATAATGTTTGTTTTGTATGTTAAAAATAGTGTGATTAACTAATTTGGCAGGTACTGTACCTATATAAGTAGGAATGAAATAAAATTATTATAACTATTCAATATTTCTCCTACACACCACAGATCGGATGTGTTTTCAAAATACAAACTTTAAAAAATTGAAAATAAAATTTTATTTTGATTATGGAGATTCCGACTCCAAATAAAGTATTTTCAATTTGACAATTTTGTTTTTTCCTACGTCTATAGTTCGTAAAAAAATAAGAGGGCGGTCGAGAATAGTTTCAGAACAATTTTTTTCTACAATTGAGATGTTTTCAAATTTGATTTATCTCCAGCCTTGTTTATCCATCCACCTGTCTTTTATATATGTTATTGTAGCTTGCATACTTTTTCAAAATCTATACCAATTTGTTTCGCTGCTCATAGTCCCATTTTTTACTATCATATCAATTGACAAGGTTTCCTAATGCGGTACTAATTTTACAGTTTATGTTTACTCCATCAGAGAGAGTGATATTACTAAGAGTACAAGCTAACCCCATCACTATAAACATCATCCAAGATTAGGCTCCCACTACAAAGAAAGAAGAGGAAGAGTAATTCCAAGACAGGAAGCACTCATCATTATGGGAGATTTTAATGCCAAGCTGGAAGCCGCAAATAAAACACAGTTCATGGGAGCACATGGATTTGCCATAAATGAGAGAGGGGATCTAGAAAAATTCACAAAAGACTCAGAACTAGTTGCCGAAACGAGGAACAAAAGATCAAACATATTACAGAAGTAGTTCAAAATGTAAAGGGAAAACATTTAAAGGCAAATAAATTAATAAAAAAAATATGGATGACCAATGAGACCCCCAAGGTGAAGAAAGAAAGAAAAAAGCCAAATATGACCCGGACGGATATGGAGCGATAAATATAACAACAAGAAAAATCAGAGAACAAAAAAATCAATTGAAAGATGTAAATAATTGAGTCTCTACAGTTAAAACACGATAGTTATAATGTTCACAAGAAAGTTAAAGAAGTCACAGGTGAACTAAGGCGAAAAGGGCCCAGAATATTGCAGCAGGATTGTCAACGAATTAATATCAATAATCACCAAGATAATCAACAAATATACAACTTTGAAAAAATACCAACACAATGGCTGAAGTCGGAGTTAGTTGCTCGTCAGCAAAAACCAGTAACCAAGAAATGCGAAGAATACCGTAAGATAAGCCTCATGAATCATCTAAAACTGTCCCTAAATGCAATTCATAATATACGAGGCATGTTTTTTTTAAGTAAGTACCGTTTTGCGATTCCGCCGCCGCAGCGCTACGGTCGAGCGCTGGTTACCTACATCTCTTGTCTACGCACTGACGCCATTACAGTCTGATTCTTCATTGTATGCTTGTTTACTCCAGTGTTTAAGATGCCTCCAACAATCGTGAGTCACGCTGATTGTGAAGTACGGGCTGTTATACGATTTCTTAGTGCTAAAGGCGTAAAACCGATCGATATTCATCGTGAGATCGTTGAAGTTTACGGACAAAACATTATGAGTGACGGAATGGTAAGAAAATGGGTGAGAGCATTTAAAGATGGCCGCACAAATGTGCATGATGAAGAACGGAGTGGGCGTCCTTCGGTCGTTAATGAAAATTTGGTGCAGAAAGTGGACGAAAAGGTGAGAGAAAACAGACGCTTTACAATTTCATCATTGTCCGACTGCTTTCCTCAGTATTCTCGTAGTGTTTTGTATCGCATTGTTACCGAGAACTTGAATTACCGGAAATTGTGTTCACGTTGGGTTCCAAAAATGTTGACGGATTTGCACAAAACCCAACGTTTAGGCAGTGCATTGACTTTTCTTGAGCGGTACCACAGTGAAGGTGAAGATTTTTTAGACCAAATTGTTACTGGTGACGAAACGTGGGTGGCCTACGTCACACCAGAATCGAAACAACAATCCATGAAATGGCGACATTCATCATCACCCAAAAGAGTGAAGTTAAAGCAAACAATTTCTGCCCGAAAAATCATGTGCACAGTTTTTTGGGACAGAAAAGGAGTATTGCTAGTGGAGTTTCTGCCTCGTAATGAGACAATCAATGCAGCGTCTTATTGTGAGACATTGAAAAATCTGCGTCGTGCAATCCAGAACAAAAGACGTGGCAAGTTGAGTAAGGGTATCGTTTTGCTGCATGACAATGCCCGTCCACATGTGGCTAATCAGACCAAAGATCTCATCAAATCATTTAAATGGGAAACTCTAGATCATCCTCCATACAGCCCTGATCTGGCGCCCAGCGAGTACCATTTGTTCCAGCACTTGAAGAAACACCTGGGCGGTCAGCGTCTTTAAGACGATAACGAAGTCAAAACATTTGTGATGCAGTGGTTAACAAGTCAGGCGGCAGAATTTTATCAGGAGGGTATTAAAAAACTGGTGCCACGTTATGACAAGTGCCTCAATATTCACGGAAATTATGTAGAAAAGTAGATTAAGGTACAGGCTTTCATGTAAAAATAAAATTATTGCCATATCTTTGCACGTCTTTTTTTAATTCCAAAACGGTACTTACTTAAAAAACACGCCTCGTAATTCAGATGTTGTGTGTTCAGAACTGTTTGGGTTCATAAATACTGTTGCTACGAGAAAGGCTCTGTTCTCAGACATGTCTTATTCCAAAGATGCAGAAAAGTTAATTGCAACGTATACGCATGTCTGGTTGATTACGAGAAAGCGTTTGATCGGGAAGAGTACGCCAAGATGATGAAAATACGAAGAGAAGCAGAAAAGAAACAACAAAGATCTGAGAATAATTATTGGAAACCTCTACTGAAATCAAACCCCAAATTTCAGAATTAAAGGTGAACACACCTAATAAGTAAAAATGAGGCAAGGGCTCTATTTCGTCTCCTCTAATCTTTACTCTGAAAGAATATTTAGCGAAGCTTTACACGAAATTAAAACCTACAAGTCTTTATGAACAAAATTACGTACCACAGTTAACATTGTGGACTCAATATAAAGAAAACAAAGCTCATGATAATTAGCAAGAAAAAGATAACAGAAAGTCACAATCTCTCTGTTACTTAGCATAAAAGTAAAGTTGCAGCGATGCTACGTATTCTCTATTGTATGATATGATGTCGAATTGTGGATCTTAAACGAAGATATTATAAGCGTTTCAGATGTAGCTGGATCGGAGAATACTCAAGATCCTGTGGACTGACCGAATTACAAATAAAGAGATCCTCGGAAGAATGTAGAAGAACCTAGAGTTACCGAACACCATCAAATCTCGAAAGCTACAGTACTTCGGACACATTATGCGAAATTAATCCAGATAAGCCCTCCTACAAGCCATCTTGCAGTGAAAAATATTTGGAAGGCGAGCTCCAGTTAGCTGTTGAATTAAAAAAATTATGATGATTTCTGCAGCATTTAATGCCCTTTACATCTTATTTCAATTCATGGTCGAATATTTTATTATTCTCTACAGAGTAACAGTAAATCGAAAGGTGAAACAATAAAAGTTATAACCTAATTACTCGTAAATACCGTGTTACTTGGCACTAATGTTTTCTAAATTTAACGGTTTATTTTCCTATTGCATCATTTCAAAGATAAAACATGCATTTTATCTACGAAAATATTTCAATATTTACACAAACAAGGAAATTGTTATTAGATACGTGTACTCCAAAATAAAAATTATCGGTATAAAGAATGTTTATAGGATTATTTTTTGTTTTTAGTGGCGATTTATCAAGTACGTCTGTTTTGATTAGACGATATCGATTTATTGACAGTTGATATATCGTAAAAATTTTCATTTCAATATCCGTATAGATAAGAGTTTAGTATATCCAATACTTACCATTATTTATAACAATTACTAATATATTCAATAACTAAAGTCGCCTATGAATGATTGATCTTGACATGTATGCATATAGTTGTATGTTGAAAGCAAATGTGTTAAAGTTACATCAGTGTTTTATGATTAGTAGGAGTAATTTACCTTTCCGAAATGAAAATCAATAACCTCGCACATTTCGTTGACTGACCTAATTAGCTTGTTTTGATTCATGCTTATTTCTTACAACGTCCGTTAAGAAATTTCTCATTTAAAAAGAAATTATAATTTACCCTTTTTCCCGTTCAATTAAAACGTCTTATTAATATTGCTATTTTCTAAATGGAGTAGCATGGTTCCATAGCCCGGTTGTACGACATATTATGCAATCCTTAAACTAAATTTTTATTTGTAAATTTAATTTTCTTCAGAACTCCTAATATTAATTTATAATATATGTATATAACTAAAATAACATTGGTAAAGGCATCATCTAAAAATTTTAACTGTGTAACAAAAACTCTTTTTTTCTTTTTTGCATAATTTTTTTAATTTAACTTCAATGAGTACAGCAATTTGCTCATATGGGCAATAATCATTTATTTTGTTTTCTAATGTCATGTATAGAGTTACTCCAGTTAGTAACATCCTTAAAACTAATCTAAAATTAAGATTTTATTAATCTGAATACACTTCACTAAGTTTGGTTGGGACCTGATGGCAGGTCGGACGGCAGTAATCGTTTTAGTCTATGCACTTCGGAAGCGTCGTGTACATTTAATAATTGTCTAGCCAGCACATTAGTATGCACAGTATTTCACACTAAAACTGCTAAAACGTTGAATGGCTTTTTTGACGGATTCTAGAGAAAAGTCATGCTGAATCCACTGGTTGTCCACACGATATGGCGCATTGACTATGGCTAGCAGCACCTTATTTTGGAATCTCTGTAAGATATTGAAGACACTGGCGGTGTCCCATAACTGGATGCTATAGGTCCAAATGAGCTTAAGGATGGACTTGTATAATAAAACCTTGCTATCCAAAATCAATTTTGATTTACGGCCAATGAGCCAATACATATTACTGAATTTAAGATATGGCGCATTGACTATGGCTAGCAGCACCTTATATTGGAATTTCTGTAAGATATTGAAGACACTGGCGGTGCCCCATAACTGGATGCCATAGGTCCAAATGAGCTTAGGATGGACTTTTATAATAAAACCTTGCTATCCAAAACCAATTTTGATTTACGGCCAATGAGCCAATACATATTACTGAATTTAAGTCCAAGTTAAATGCATGCCGAGATATAGTTCATCTTGCCATCTTAATCATGCCGAGGATGTTTCTCTACATAGCTC
The DNA here is from genome assembly GCF_040954645.1 of Diabrotica undecimpunctata. NCBI lineage: Eukaryota > Metazoa > Arthropoda > Insecta > Coleoptera > Chrysomelidae > Diabrotica > Diabrotica undecimpunctata. The sequence goes on along the minus strand of NC_092803.1, from coordinate 114,163,582 downwards.
AAATGTTATGTGAAGTAATTTAGTTCTTTGTTTCTTGAGGCTGATGATGGAGCTGCGTGGGATGCCAAAATAGCAGTCTTATCTGCATACGTTGCTACTGTAGTTGATCTTGTTATTTGAATGTCCTCTGTATACAAGCGGTATAGTATTGGGCTAAGGACGCTGCCTTGAGAGACGCCTGAATATATAGGATATATTTCAGTGTACTCGGTTCCTTATTTCACCAGGAAGTGACTATTTTACAGATAGAATTTTAAGAATTGGAAATCAGGATAGGGTAGGAGCTTCTTTAGTTTTATTTGCAGTCCTGTATGCCAAACCTTATCGAATGCGTGAGATATGTCAATGAAAGCAGCTGAACAATATTTTTTGACGTTTAAATCGTTGTTTATTTTATTAACCAGTCGAAGCATTTGTTCTATAGTTCCATGATTGCCACGGAAATCAAATTGACGTTCTGGAATTATTTTATCTTGGTCTATTATCGTTTTTAGCCTTTTCACTTATATCTTTTCAAAGAGTTTGCTGAGCATAGGCAGAAGACTTATAGGCCGGTAAGAAGATCCATTTTCTCTTTTTTTTTTTTCGCGTTTAAGGAACATTAGGATTGGTGCCAGTTTCCTGGTGATAGGGAAGTAATTTAAATGTAGCATTGTGTGAGGCAGGTCCATTCGAAACGATGCTGTTAGGAATTTGGTTAAATCTGTTTTTTCCTTTGTGGAGGGTGTAGAAGAATATGGCATAACTACGTTTTGAGGGTGCTTGCCAAATAGATCAACTTTATCGTCTTTATCGTTCCTAGCCCAGTTATTGACATCATCTTTAATGGGTGGGTTATGTTGTTAAGGTCATTGGAGTTTTCTTATGGCTTTCCAAATCGAATAATCTGTAGCTTTGGTTGTAGATAGATTTTCTTGGTATTCTTGAATTTAAAGGTTTTCTTCTTTATGGATTAATTCTTTTAACTCCTTTGTTGCTTTATTAATTTTTTTCTTATATTCTTTCATTCTTGATTGTTGCCAATTTTTTCGTAGCTATCGCATTTCTGCAATTTTTTTTTGAATCATTGCGAGAGGCACATGGTTTCCTTTTTGGGGTGATATGTAGTCAGAACTCACATTCCAAGTTCCAAGTTGAAATTTGTATGGATTTTGTTAGACTTACTGCTACTAATTCTATTTGAAGCTCTTTTTAAAGGGCAGATCAGGTTTAGTGAGATTTAGTGAGATCAGGTTGCCTAGCTATTCTCTAAATTAAGACTACTTAGGTGAATATCGGTGAACGGTCTGATAATAAATCAAAAAATGATTAGGCTTTACATTTTTTGGTATCGATGCCTTTCGTGATGCATAAGTCCATGGCATCTGGTATTTTGGTTTTATGAGACAGCAAGTAAGTTGGTTCACCAGTAGAAATTTGTTGTAGGTTGTTTTCTTCCATTGCTTTAACTAATTCTCTGCCTTTTGGCGTTGTTAGTCTAAAGTCTCCACCGACAATGAATTTGTTCCCTAGAGTGTTAAAATATTCCTGGAATTGTTCTTTTTTGTTGGCATGTTTAGGTGGTTAGTATATGGCAGATATTTTTATTGGTTGAATTTTACATAAATTAAAATAATTTATTTAAGATACAAACAGTATTCAAATGTGTTGTTAGCTTACCATTCAGAATGGCTAAAAACGCGGTAGCGGTCCTGGAGGAAATCAGTTATAGCTTCTTAATGCTAACGACCCTGTTTTTTATGATTTCCGTGAGTTTTAAGAGCTCCTTTCTTAGTACTGTAGTGAGACTATCTAGATCCGTTCTTTCTACCTTTTTTCTCACCACGGTATTGATTCAGAGTAATTTCAGAATGTGTGTGTAAGTTCCAAGTGAACCCATAGACAAATGTACTGGTTCTAATTAGTTACTTTCCAAATAACTTTAGCTTTTAGGCACCATTTCTCTATGAAATTTAATCGCATCGGACTCGAAACAGTATCGAGAAATTTACCTTTGGTAACTATCACGTTGGCTTCATGGCTGCTACGCTCGTAGTTCAAATCATCAACAACTATATTCCATCACATTGGTGATTTTACGTCTCCTTGAGGCCACTTCTTTGTTGCTCTTAACTAGATAACTCCTTCACCCGTTTCCTCGCATAAACTCCATCCATAGATTCCCAAAGTTCATGATTTTTCAATAAACTTGACAAAGTTTATGATTTGCATCGCGATTCATCGAAAAACGAATTGTCAGGTTGTATCGAATATCTGAATAGCATTCTAAGAAAAAAATTATATGAATGTTACACTAGTTATTTTGATACCTTTATCCATGTCTTATTTTCCTTCAAAAAATAGTGACAACGGCAAAAACAAAAAGTTCGAAAACAATCTTTAATGGATAATTATAATACATTTTCGGTTAAAAATCACCGTAAGCACATTTTATCCGACCCGCCGAACTTCGTACCGCCTTAAAATTAAATAGTGTATCAAAGTTCAATAAGCTCCTCTTTCGAGTCTTAAGTAACAAAAATCTCTGGATAATGAAAAGAATCCGGTCGAGGTGTCAATAGCGATTTTACCATTTGCAATATCTAACAATTGCTTCGAATACACAATTACACTTTGATCTTGTTGCAAAAAACTCGCATGTTATTTGTCAATTGGAGCGTCTTTACATGTCGCCACAAATTGGATGGTGTTAGGCATGCCTTTAATTCGTCCGCAGCAGTTAGTTGGGGACTAATTATTAAATGAGGAACAGTCTGACAATAAAATTATGGATCCACCAGAATCTCTCTTTCAAAGTTATGTCCAGTCCCTGTAAAGTCCTTGTAAGTACAGGAACTTGACAGTACAGAGACTGGGTCCCTTGTGGGCCAATGTACATTCATTGTAGCGATGGTGAAATCTGGGTGTTTCATGAATTTGTATGTTTAATGGTAATTTCAAGGCAAATTTGCAATTAGTTCGCCTTTCAATAAAGTTGCAGATATTCCAGATGAAGCGACCGCTAGGGCTACTGCGATTTGATCCTTGAATGAATAACATTTATTTGCTGCCAAATATTAATGGTGCGTCATAAATTTTCTTTAAAATGTATATTAAGCTACATAAAAATTGGTACCTTGATAAAAAAAACTAAAATAAAAACTATGAAATAAAAGACAGACCAAACAATTAAATTAGCATACTACGGATCTATTAATGTTCGTAAAAATTTAAGATTTGGTTTTATTATATTTTGTTTTATTTTATTGTAGTCTATTTTATTCTATTTTATTCCATTTTATTCCATTTTATTCTATTTTATTTTATTTTAAATTTATTTTTTTTTATTTTATTTATCTATCTATCTATATAAGGATTTTTACAGCTGTCGCCGCCTTCCTTCTTTTAGCCAACGTCTCCAGTCCTTTCTGTTCTGCCATTCTCCCTAAGGTCTCGTCTTTCCATGGCCTCCCTCATGACCCCATGATCTTCGGGGTCTACCTCTTTTCCTCCTTCCTATTGGGCTCCAATCCGAAATCTTTGCGATCCACCTTGTATGATCTGTTCTTCTCACATGTCCATATCAAATTAAACGTTTTTCTTCGATGTAGCTGAGTATGTCTTGTTCTACTGCCATTCTTCGTTTTACCTCCTCTATCTATTTTATTTAATTTTATTTTATTTTACTCTATTCTATTCTATATATGTATTCTATTCTATTTTACTTTATTTTATTCTATTTTATTTTTGATTATTTTATTTTACCCCATTTCAGTCTATTTTAGTTTAATTTTATTTTATTCTGTGTTAATGTACTTTATTCTATTTTATTTTATTCTATTTTAATAAACAGTTTATGCCTTTTTGCGTTCCGTTTTCTCTTGTGAAATAAAGTCGTTGTCCATTCACCAGGTGAAAAGCTAAATTAACTACAGTGGGATGCCGTCCGTGTATGGAAAATGAAGAGATTATCCAAACCGCCTCATTGCCATATCTTCTCATCTGATATGTTGAAACTTCCTCGTTATTATTTGAAGCCACAATACCAATTACTTACAGCAATGTTGTTATGTCAATACTGACATTTATTGTATTAATCATAGCTTCCTTTGTTAGTCATAGTATGGCTTTAGTTATATTTCGATTTAAAATGACAGAAAACTGTTTTTAAGGTCTTTCCGTACAATTTTTTGAAAATTCTTTTACACAAACCTTCTCTTGATAATAACAAACACAACCAAAAAAAATTATCTAATTTGGTGCAGTCGTTCTGAAGTTATGCGCTTACAAATATTTCGGACATTCATTTTTATTTATATAGATATTCCACGCACACTCTGATTTTCATAACAACTTGTAGGCACCGAAGGGGCTTATTTTGAAGTAATTAATGTTTTACTTTCATTACAAGCATACAATGATAAACGATAAATGTTACGTGAGAATTATTAACAACGAGGATTAAAAGACAAATCATCCAGTAGGCGCCAGCTGACCTGCAATTCTGTGCATCTGCATACCCGAATATTAATTCAATAGAACGGTATTATCTTCGATAAAAAATTATATTTAATGGCACTGGAAAATAAATAATAATTTGGAAATTTTTGAAAGGCAACATGGAAAATATCCAGCTACTAATAAACGTAAACAAAGAATCAATACGATTTGTTTTAGAAATGACGAGTTTATAGAGGAGAACTTTTAGTTTGCGCCGAGTTATCTAGCAAATTAGCCACCTTCCGGTATTGCCTGAGAAACGCAAAAAGTGCGCCCAATCTTCTATTAGAGTGGACGCACTATAATAGACTTTTACTTAATGGAAATCTGTATCATATAAAATAAATAGAATCAGACAGTGTTATAGACTTGTCATATACATAACATGTACTACACTTTAACATTTATAAAAGCATGTGGTAAAACATGTCAAATTTGTCTATCTACTGTAGAAAAGCTTTAAAACACCATTAGTACTTGCTAGGATTTGATTGCTAGGATCAGCAAGGATTAGTACTTGCTAGGATCATGGACAGCAAGGATCACGAACAACGAAGTTCTAGAAAAAATGAAGAAGGAACCAGAGATTGTGTTTACGATCAAACGCATAAAATTGCAATATCTGGGACACGTTATGAGAAATCAGCACCGTTACTCCCTGCTGCAGTCTATATTGCAAGGTAAAGTCAAAGGTAAGCGAGGACCCGGTAGAAGGAGAATATCATGGCTGCGGAATTTAAGAACATGGTTTAAGAAAACCTCAACGGAGCTGTTTCGAGCCGCAGCGAGCAAGGTCATGATTGCCAATATGATTTCCAACATCCGAAACGGATAGGAACCAGAAGAAGAAGGATTTGATTGTATGTAATAAATAAAACACGCTTATTTTGAATTCGTCGAATTTATTCCACTTTGACATGATTATTATATTCGTACTGAAGCTGAAATGTTTCTTTTTTTAGAATTTCAAATGGAAAAGGTGGTTTGCAACAGTCAATGTGATAACAATCTAATCAATTTATTTGATTTATCTTAATGAGCTTTTTTTTGAAGTAATATTTTTAAAGAGATTAGAAGTGTTTCTTATTAAGACTGAATTACTAAACACTTGTCTCACAGAGTACTATATCCTGCCTAGCTTGGAGTTCTATAAATGCACATGATTAACTATTTCTCTCTTTTTATAAAATACAATGTGTTTTTTAGAGGTATAAAACTCAAAACTTAAAACACTATAAAAAAATGGAGGGACGTACTATGCATTTTATGGTCGGCATGTCTGTCCATTAAATTAATTAATTCGATTAACGATATTACGATATCTGAAAATAATTTACCCATTCTAACATCAGAAATAAAATACGCATTAAAAAACGTAAACTGGAAAAGCACCTATTCCCGATAATATTCACAGTGAAATTGTAAAGCTCTTAGAAGAAGATAACTACTTAGGTCTCCCTGCAAAAATCTTTAATAATATATACAAAACTTGCAAAGTTTCAATAGAATGGCTAACATATAGAGGATATGGGTCCAGAACAGTTTGGTTTTAGGAACCGTATGGTTCATGCAAAAATGTCGCGACCAACAAAAAGAGCCTTTGATAAAGTCCAGCACGAAAAACTAATAGAATTTTTACAAAAAAAAAAATGATTCCAATGATGTAAACGTAATACGTGATCTACTCTATTGGATCCAAAATGCATTTGTTAGAACGGGATAAGGGTGTAAGAAAAAGCTATGTCTGCTGTAGAGCGTAGCATCGAGGAAGATCAGAATGAGTCCATCCACCATCGTGCACACGAATTAAATCTGTCTCCATTCACTTTATGGAAAATTTTGCACAACGATCACGATTTGTGTGGGATTATAAAATCAAACTGGTTTAGGAATTGAAGCTTCATGACCATCGGGCACGGCCATTTGGTGAATGAGCTTAAAACGAGAATGCTGTTGACATCGATTTTCACAAAAAATGTTTGTCCTCGATAAAGCTTATTTTTGGTTAAATGGTTACGTTAGTATGCAAAACTTCCGCATTTGGAATGAAGATAATCTTCACACAATGGTTCAAATGCTGTTACATCCAGAAAAACTGACTGTTTGGTGTGCTTTATGAGCTAGTGGTATCATTGCTCCTTTTTTAAAAACCAGATGCCAGCCAGATCGTTACAGTTAATGCTGTCCGGTAGAGAGCCATGATTCGCAATGACTTTTTTGTTTCTAAATTGAATTGCCTCCATGCGGGAAAGCTTGGGTTTCAACAAGATGGCACAATGTGTTACACATCCATTGGCTTCCAATATTGTATGTTTAGGCCGACTATTTTGTGCGGCGGTATCCGAAATTGCTACTCTACGTTGATGAGCTAGAGATCATCGACTATGTAAAAGACAACGTTCGCCTCGTTGTTTTCGATATATGGCCCAAATGCTGCGAAAAGTGGTCAGTAATTGGTAATCGGCCTCCCAATTGGACTACATCTGAGCTACTCACGGCTCTCATATGCCGGAAATGACAATGAATACAATTTATCTGTTTCAATTCGTTGTACCCTCAAAAAAGACACAGTATATCCTAATTTAAAAAAAAACAGCGTTGTACGTTACTTTCATTTAGTTTCTATCCTATATCAAAGTGGTTGTGATGTCTGACGGACATAGTTTAGTTTGTGGGTAATATTATTATATGATGCGTGATGGATGGAAAACCATCTAGTTTAAGTTGCCTATGGTAGTTCCCGGATATGAGAAGAAGCATTTACATTGTATATAAGAAGTAAATAGCAATTATAATGATGAAAATGAGACATTACTTAAATGCGATTGAACATAAACGAATTAGAGACCGACTAGAAACTTAAACTATTAAAAAAAGTCTGTTTGGTATTACAAATTAAAAAGAAAAACTACTACAAACTTATACACTGCTCCACGAAGTTAAGGCACCATTAATAAATGTATTAGTTTATTTTTTAATAAATTTAAATTAATAAATAAAATATTATATGTATTTTAATTAGTTTTGTTTATAGTACTTATAAATTAAATTTTTTTTTTAAATTTAGCACAAATCTTGTGAGAAGAAAAATAAAGAAAAATGAAAAATGTTATTTTCTAAAAGAAACAAATTTTACGAATTGTTTTAACCCTAATATTTGTTATTTCCACCTCTGCTTCTAATCACGTCCTGACATCTGCGATTCATGTTAAAAATAAGATTTTGAACTCTGTTTTGGTCTAGACCATTCTAAAGTTCAACCAGAAGTCGGATGGTCCTCCAAGTTGTTGGAACGGTTCGGTTGAAATCGTAATTGCATCCCAAATATATCCTAGACATGTTCTATGAAATTAAGATCGAGACTACGTTCTGTCCAGTCCACTTTCTTCTCGAATTACTTAGACTGCGTGAGATTTAGCATTATCGTGCATTTACAAAACTTTTGGCCAAGATAAGGGACAAAAGCCACAAAATGATCCTGAAGAATGTCCAATATGTAGCTATCTGCAGTAAGATGCGCATTATTCAATATCACCAAGTCCGTGCGTGCTGTTAATAAAATGCCTTCCCATGCCATAAATGAGCCTCCACCAAATAACATAGTATTCGTTATGTTACATTCTTCATTTTTCCTTTTACAGACACAAACTCATCTATACTTGTATGCAAGCAAAAGTGTGACTCATCTGTCCACAGAACCCGTTCCCAATCGGCTTCTTCCCAATGCACATAATCGTTTTATTTTTTTTTACATGGAGAGGATTTTTACTAGTCCATTTTGAAAAATTAAAATCGTTTATTTAGTTGAGCCTGTGGAATTTATTAGAGGAGTTGTAAAAGTCGTAGTTTTTCTTTATTATTTATTTTTATGTTAAAAATATTTATAAATTATTACTGTATATAAACATTAATTCTTCAAAAAATTGTTATAAAAAATATTTTTTTAGCCTAGATTTAAAGAAAAAAGTTTTAGTTCATTGTTCATTTTCACGTGTATAAATGACAATAGAAAATAAAATATTCGATTTTTTATTTAAAAAAAAAAAAAATGCAAAATCAATGTCAATGCAAAAAAAATATTTATTATTTTTTCTCTTTTGAAAAATATATAAGTATCAATGTTTATACACGAAAAATATATTATGATCATACATATTAGTCCTTTATATAATAAAGAAGTTTCCACACAGTACAGTTATGTAAATTTTAAAATTTTTGGATACAGCTGGATTAAAAAATTATCATGCAACATCAGGAAAAAGATGTTGCATTGTTCTTTACAGAATTGTTTTGGACGTAACTTCTTAATTTTGAAAAACTTGTAAAAGTAAATTGTTGCTTTAAAAACTGCAAAATAAGGCAAAAATGTTATTTGTTTAACTATTGTAAAAATCAGCCTAGGCATTTGTTATGCCGCCCAAAGTTGGATATGTGGTCTTTAATATAATTTATGATTTATGGACTAAACTAAAGTTTAAGAGTTAAACTATCCATATGCACCAAAAAAAGTGAAAAAAAAAAAATTTTTTACAACACAAAATTCTTTTGTAAAATTTTTGATTTATAAACATTTACAATAACTTTTAAACTACCTATTGCTCGACGATAAAATCTTTTTTTATATTCGAAAAACTGACATTTTTACACGAATTAAAAAAAAGTTGTTCTACGATAATTTGTAGTTTTTGTACAAAAAGTTAGCACAACAAGTTGTGCAAACATAGCACTTTAACAGGATCTCTGTGAATTTTCAAAAATATGGTTCAAATTAAGATTAATAGTGGCGAGTGAAGGAGAAGGGGCACAAACCTACGCGTTCAAAAAATGAAAACGCATTTTCAAACTACTACAATCGTTTATATCTCCGAATCAACTCGGATTTTAATCTTTCTTTTTTAAATTTGTATGTACTCATTGCGTACATTACAAATATGTAATTTATGTAAATTGATAGTTTAAGGCTTAATCTTTCTTTGGTTTGCGTAGAATTACTGAATATTCATTATTTTCTGACTGATAGTTTAAGGCTTAATCTTTCTTTGGTTTGCGTAGAATTACTGAATATTCATTATTTTCTGACTAATGTTAATGCAAAAAAAGGTCTCTGGGATAAACAAATAGAATAACTTTTAAAGTAATCAATGAATCGATCTGAAACTTAGGGGGAATAACAAATGCCTAGGTTGATTTTTTACAATAGTTATAAACAAATAACGTTTTTGCCTTATTTTGCAGTTTTTGAAACAACAAATTAATTTTATAACTTTTAGACATCGCCATTTTACAGCTTTTTTCATGTATTAAAAGATAAAGCTTTGTAATTTTACCTTAAATATTAAGCTTTTCAATGATAAGCAAAAAATCAAAATATGGCATGTTTCACACTTAATTGTTAATAATTAAAAAAAGACGCCGAAATTTATGCGGAAAACATATAGGTTTTTTTTATATAAGCCTATAATAACTAAAAAATTATCAGATATCTGGATTAGTCACGGTCCCAAACAGGTCTCATTTTTTGCTTATTTCCCTGCAGTTGATACCTTTCGAGTTATATTTAGGATAAATTAAAAAATTATGTACTGTCGATTTTCCGTTCTAAAACTTTCTCATTGGAGCATATTTACTTGTTATAAAAACCTTGAGGAGACATTTCTATAAAAATCTATAGTCCTATACAATCATATCATATCCCGTCTGGGCTAAATAGGGGTGTATTCTGTAACACTTCCGTTAAATTTTAGAAGCCTCTAAAATTTTAGCGTCCGCTAAACTTATTTTTGTATTCTGTAACTTATGCATCCGTTAAAATCATAACCTAAACCATTAAAACTCCCGCTAAAACTGAATATTTTGGAGGATGTCAAAACTTATCCCCTTATTTTTAGCAGTCCGTTAAGTAGCATTTAATTATTTTTGTTTGGTTAGGTTTATATGATTATTAGTTTTTTATTTATCTATAATAGTGCAGATAAACAATTAAAAAAGACAAATGGCTTTTTATGATATATTTGGCGAAGCTTTAGTTGATGAAATAATAAATAATAATGAAAGGTAACTCTCAGTTTACTTTATAATCCATGTCTTACACCTATAACAAAATTCAATTTTTTTATTCTTTTTGTAGAGCTGAATTCAGATTACATCAAAGGATAATCCGAGATATGATCAATCCTTTCCCATAACACATGGACTTTCCCATAACCAATTCATTTAGGATTAATTTTAATTCCTGTTAGAATTTTATTTTCTTCTAAAAAACTTATCAAAAACTCTCTTTGAGATTTTGTTGTTCGTGGAGCACGAGACATAATAAAATTTTATTAAAACGAAAATAAAACCAACGCGAATACAAATAAACTAAAATATATTTTCAATAATAATAAAATATTAAGTCAAGCAGACTGTCAATTTTTTTTTCTTCTTTGTTTTTGGTCAATTTCTACCTTACAAGTAGTTTAAACACGATCAACGTGCGACGTTGCCGTATTTGATTGAAAACCTTTTAGAGGACTCCTCTAAAAAAATATATTTTAGCGGTCCTCTATAATATTTCTTTATAGAATGTCAATGTTACCTAAAACTTTAAGAGGACCGTTAAAAGTTAAATTTTAGAGGCCTCTTAAATTTAACGGAAATGTTACAGAATACACCCCATAGTCTTCTTGTCACTCTTATTAATCTCATAACGCCTATTGCGCTCAAAGATATTGTTGAACAATGTTCAGAAACGTATAAGTGGCACATTTAGTAATATATAATTTGTATTTTTATTTCCTAATTTCAATGTATTTTCACTAATTTTATTTTATTTTCTTTTTAGGTAAGTACTTTTATCTAGTGTTCCTTGGTAAGTTATATTTTTTTTTTAGGTCTTAAGTGTCCATTTTTAGACTTAAATAAGTTTATAGCCATAATTTTAGTAATCAATTTGGAATGCACTTTCCTAAATTGTCTGAAAAATTACCGAAATGATCGTTAAGTATCTTATTAATTAGGAATTTAATTACAATCAAGATGAGAGAATCAGTTAATGGCTGAGTCGTTAAATCCCTAACGGCACCTTTGGATTTATGTAGTACAGGTTGCCCCCAATATTTCTACTTATTCGTTGAAAACCATTTCAGTTTTATGTAGATTAAGTATGGAACATAAGTTTCGAGAAGAAAATTGCTATCAAATTTCTGCCCATTTTTCATCTGATATATCATTCATCCGAATTATTGTGAAGTAAAGTTAAGTGAGTAATCAAATCTAGGATTGTAAGATCAAATGATTTTTTTAAGTCAGTTATAATGCACAAACATGATATTGGCAATATCTACGACATAATTATGTAGTAGGTTACTCGAACGTGTAACTGAAAACTTACTCAGGATTCAAAAAAATATTAGGCAGATAAATATTTAGAGTATAAGGGGTGATATTATTTTAAGAAGATTATGATGCTAAACCTAAGGACTCAATCGCAATCCTATACAAATTTACGCCTCAACCGCGGATAAACACGATGACTTGATTCAGAGAAGATCTGGATACAGTCATCAAGTTAACTAGTTGTTTTAGAACCTGTGGAATTATTCCTTTTGAACCTGAAGCAATAACAGAATATGCTTTTCTGTCAGAGTTCACAGACTCCAGGCCTGAAGATACAAAATTAAATGACTGGTATCACTGTTGCTGGTCCTAGTAGCTCAACAAACGATATCAATTTTGGTAACTTAAAAAGCTATGAAGATATTTCTGTGCCTGGATCGTCTAAACAATACGATAATAAGCCTATAGGCCTATCTAAAAATGAAACTAAAATAAAGTTCAGACTTTGAAAACAAAATCTCAAACTATAGTAACAGTTTTAAACTCTCCAGAATACATATTACTCTTAAAAAGAAAAAAGATGAAAAAGAGTCAAGCAGTAAGATAAAACAAGAAAAGAAAAAAGAAAGGGAAAAAAGAAGAAAACCATAGAAGACAAGAAAAAAGGGAAGGAAAAAGTAGTTATGAGATAGAAAATGAACAAGAAAGATTTAAAATAAAGAAGCTTACCTAAAAGACATACCAGGAAAACCCTCAAGTGCATCTCCATTCTGTAAGGATAGTGATGTTGAAGATAATTTAATATGTTTAAATGAATGTGTTGTTATGAAGACTACTACCAAACAGGAGATTGGATCAAATATATCAAACGTTTACGTTGGATGCATGAAAACTGTACTCAATTTGGTAAAATATGCTATGGTTGTTCTAAAAAGGAATTCAAGGATAAAAAACTGCTGAAAATCAACATTAAGAATCAAAAAAACTAAAAAATATGTTTACTCAGATGTAAAATTGTTTGTTTGATTTTGTATCATATTCTAAGAAAAAGGCTTATAATTTCAACTTTTAAGTATTATTATAGTATTACATTTTTTTTTAAATAATTGCAATAAGTACATTATTTTATTGAAAAATATACAATATGATAATAAGCCTATAGGCCCATCCAAAAATGAAACTAAGATAGAGCAAGAAAAGAAAAAAGAAAGAGAAAAAAAGAAGAAAACCATAGAAGACAAGAAAAAAGGGAAGGAAAAAGTTTATTTTAACAATGTTTAATGAAAATTTTAAATTTTTATGCGGAGAAAATTGCGAAAAAACAATAATGCTTAATGCTAGGTAAATAAGATTTTTATCTCTAAACTTAAGTGCTAACTTAAATTGCTTAAACAAGCCTTTTTAATTAAAACAAATGCATGTTCAGTAACGAGTATTTCCCCCTTTAGCTTTTATTACTGCTTGCATCCTTCTAGGCATACTTGCAAGTGAATTTTGGACATACCCTTGGAAAATAGCATTCCATTCATCCTGTGCAGCAAGCCGAAGCTGCTCTATCGTATTTGGAACGGGATTTCTTTGTCGTATGCGGCGTTTTAGCTGATCCCACATGTGCTCTATTGGATTTAAATCCGGACTAAATGGTGGCCAGTCCAATCTTTGAATTTGGATCTCGTCAAGATATTTACTTACTATGGCAGCAGCATGTGTTCGAGCATTATCGTGCATTAACATGAATCTGTCATATCCAATGTAACCAACATATGGCAAAACATGATCTTGCAGAATATTTTGAACGTAAGTCTCACCAGTCATTCGTCCAATCACTTCCACAAGTGCGGTGCGTCCCTCCCAACTAATACCTCCCCAAAGCATTATGCCACCACCTCCAAAACTAACGGTCTGGGTAAGATTGGAGGTGGCGAATTGTTCTCCAACTCTTCTGTAGACGTGGTTTCGACCATCTGGCTTATATAATAGGATTCTGGTCTCATCAGTGAAAAGAACATTTTTCCAGTTGTCGATATTCCAATGAATATGTCTTCTTGCAAATTCTGAACGACGAGCTTTATGATTTTGGAAAAGACGTGGAACTTTTGCAGGACGTCTAGGCTTTAAGTCTGCTTCTTTTAATCTTCGTCTAACTGTTTTTGAGCTCACATAAACTCGTTTGACATTTAGTAGCTCATTTCTGAGGTTCATCGATGTCAATGAGCGATTTCCTATAGAATTAAGAACCAAAAAATGGTCATCAATTGCGGTTGTGCACCTTGGACGTCCTTGACCAGGCCTTCGTACAAAATTGCCTGTCTCATAATACCTTTTTAAAATATTTGAAACTTCAGATTGACTTCTCCTGAGACGCCGTGCGATATTTTTTTGTGTATATCCTTCCTCGTACAAAATTACAATCTGTGCTGCTTGGGCTTCATCGCAGTGTCGAATTGGTGTCATATTTGTTTCAAATTTACTTGAATCAAAACAATATTTAATGAAACTTAATAGATTAAACTAAAAATAACCGAATTACTATGATTTTTACTAAGGTTTTTTAGTTAGCGTCAAAACAAACGTCAAAATATTTCAAACTAATTGAGTATATCAGCCTACTATATGAGTAAAATCAGTAATCTGAAATTATTTTGAAATAATAGTGACTGCACAAAAAGAATTGAAAAATTCCAAAATATTCGATATTTTTGTCCATGAGCTTATAATGTACTTTAAATTACTGGTTCAATTATACCCTATATATAGGTCCATCTAACCCGGAGAATATAGGATCAATAGACCATTTATCATTTAAAAAAATATATTTCAAATTGAACAAATAGTATATTTAAATAAAATATTTCAATGAATAAGATGATTTATAACAACAGAACATCAGAGTTGTTATTTCATAAGAATTCTGTCAATAACCACTGAGTTAAGTGAAACTAAAAAAAGTAGTCCATCTAACCCGGAATTACCCTAAAGATACTCGTATTTAAGTACGTTTCTATAAATTTTGTGTAATGTAGTTTAGATGTCCATTAAAAAAACTCTTACCACTTTAAGTGGACCACTCTGTACAGGCGAATATGAAATACCTCTGCTGGCATGTCAGATACTTTTTTATTTGATTTTTGGCGCCAGCCTCTTAATACAAGAATTGATCCGTGTATATATACTACATACTTACTTCTTCGAGTTTCACCGGTCTGCTTATTAATGCATTCAAAAAAATTAATTGCTTAATAACAAGCATTATGATTATTACGACGACGTCCATAACGGAGTGATCGAAAATGTTGGAAAAGAAAGTGCTTTCTTTGAGGTGCATTTGTTTTGATATTGGATTTAAACGTTGCGTTGGTTGATTAGTTGGGAGAAAAGTAGAGCGTATTGTTTGTGAAGGATTTGTTTTTTAGGAGACGGTATTTGGATTTTGCTAATTTCACCAGAATCATTAACAATATGAAATGTTTCTTATATACTCGTATAACCATTCACATCCTTTCTACTTATTATTGGCCTTAAATCGATAACCTCTACTATTTTTTAACTAGAAAATAACTGATGATTTAAGTCGTGTCCATATTGTATAGTGTTGTACATATAATGTAACTTCAATCCTAGAGACAAGAGGAATTCGCAATGGACAAGCAAGAAACCAAGCAAAGAATAAGAAGCAATGAAGAAAAATTGTCCATGCAACTATCTAAGACTAAGTCCACGCAACTATCTAATATATATATATATATATATATATATATATATATATATATATATATATATATATATACATGTCCAAAAGTTTGGAATACGTACAAATAATATATCTTCGCCTATGGTGGTTTTAAAATTGTTATTAATATTCATTCTAGAGCGTTTTTAAATGAAAATGATAAAAAATTTGAATCGTTTTTGTATGATTTTGATCACATTCTGATACACATACGTTAATTAGCGTATTTACATATTTTTTCAGTTTTTATTTAAATTTGAATTGAGCCGTTTAAAAATGCCTAGAAACGTGATATCTCATTTTGACATACCTAGAGTAATTTCTTTGTTAGAACAGGGCTTTAGTCAAAGTTATAACGCGAATATTGTTGATGCTACTCAGAGTGATGCATCGAAAATTAAAAAAAATTCCAAGATACAAATGACGTCAAGGATCGTCCCAGAAGTGGTAGAAATCGATGTACAACAGCAGCACAAGACCGGCAAATACCATTGATAGCTCGTAGAAATCGTCTGGAATCTACAAGTGGTATATCCAGAGAAATTTTTAGGAGTCAATGACTGAATATTTTACGGCAAACAATAACACGCAGAGTAAATGCAGTAAATTTATATCGTAGAAGACCGCTACGTGTTCCTAAACTAACCTACCAACACAAAATAATAAGGTTGCAATGGGCTAGAGAAATGGTGCATCATGGTCCTAACTGGAATAACGTGATGTTCTCTGATGAGTCAAAAATAGGCTTGGTATCTGATTCGCGAACAACACTGGTTTGTAGGGCACCAGGACGACAAACCCGACTAGAAACAGCCCAACCGCGTGTCCCATTTGAAGGTGGCAGTATTATGGTTTGAGTTGGTATTATGAGTGGTACACGGACGCCACTGCTGGTTCTATAGAGAAGAGTCACTGGTGTTGTGTACATCGAGGAAGTATTAAATCCTATCGTACGTCTATTGTGAGGGGCAGTAGGTGATGAATTTGTGTTTATGCTTGACAACGCACCTCCTCATCGAACAGCAGCAGTACAAAATTTTCTGGAAGAAGAAGAAATATCTACATTACAGTGGCCCTCGAATTCCCCCGACATGAACGTTATTGAACATGCTTGGGACATTCTTAAAACACGCATCAAGAAGCGAAACAATCCCCCTATTACACTTCGAGAACTAAAAGATGCTGCCCGTGAAGAATGGGGGAGAATTCCGCAAGCCCAGCTCGACCAGTTAATCGTCAGCATGCCAAATCGCCTACAGGCATGTTTTCATGCCAATTGAGGAATTACTAATTATTAGTTTTATTAAAAATTATTTTTTTTCTATACTAATTTACTTTTAAATGTAAGTTGTACATTATAAGTTTTTCACTCCAAGAGAATAAATAATTTTTTTGCATATCGTTTATCTGGTTTTGAGATTTAGTTAGTATTGTTGAGAATCGAAACAAAATGATGTTTAATTATTCAGAAGAGTTTATATATAAAAATCAATAAAAAGATGAAATATTCCAATATTCCAAACTTTTGGACATAAGTATGTATATAATTGAAGGGCTCGGGTGAAGATAATGGTATCTAACATTTTTGGCGAAATCGACTTTTTATATGGAAATAATGGTAAATGTAGCTAGAAACAGATTCCTTGTGAAGATTTATCGATATCTTAATAGATGACGCTACAGTAGCACCCTAACATCCTGGTAACTGACAGTCGTCGTGACGAATATAATGGTATTTGTCATCATGGCGGCGAACAATAAGTTGTTTACGTCTTTGTGTGAACAAAATAAGCGAAATTTGCAAGAAATATGTGACAAAAATGGTAGTTTAGAATGCGATGATAGCGATAAAGATCCAGACTACAGTTTTAACGAAGATATTGGCAAGAAAAAGGTAAGTTTTTGAAAATTTGTCTCCAACTTGATTTAGCTTGAAAATAATGGTAATTGTGTAGATACCATTTTTTACGTATAATGACGTGACTAACGAATATAACCAATTCACAAGTAGTTACCATTGTTTTCATCAATTTAATGCTTTTTAAATGCATTAATTTTTTTCGAATATTCACAAAACTAATAAGTATTTTTGAAAAACTTAAACCCAGAATGAAAGACTACATTACGAGCGAGGGTCGAAAGTCCTTGAAAACTTCTACAATGTGTATTTTAATAAGTTACGAAAGTGAAAAAGAAGAGAAAATTTAGTGTGAATTTTAATTTTAAATATCTGAGTCAGAAGAAACTTTTCGCTTATTCTAAGGGACTTTTGACCCTCGGTAATACTGTAATCTTTCATTAATGTTTAAATTATCAAAAATACTTATTAGTTTTCTCAGGATTCGAAAAAATGAATGCATTTATAATGCATTGGCCCGAAATTTTCTTGCGCTTAAAAATGTTTTGTTTGTACAAATGTACAATTTCTTTTGCAGAAACTTCTTAAGAAAGAGGAAACGAGGATGTAATATTGATCAGCGACAACAAAACAAACGGAACAGTGGTCAATCATATACTTGTAAAAGAGGAAAGGGAAACGTTATACCACAAAAATCGATGGGAGAAGATTGTTTGTGCAAAAGAAAATGTTTTGAGGTAGTATCAGCAGACGAAAGGAAAAGTATTTTTCAGAAGTTTTGGGAGATAAATAATTTTAATACCCAAAATGAGTATTTATTTGGATGCATACAGATTAAGACAAAGGCCCGCAGTACCAAACCAAAGGAGTCGCCCTCCCGAAGGAGTCACACTGTCGATTATTTAATAACAACTACGGGCAACACGAGGTATCAAATTTGTAAGAAAGCATTTCTAAATATTCATGGACTACAACATAATAGGGGTAGAGTCGAGAATATTGCTAAAAACATCAAACAAGGTTTACTAACGCCGAAAATGGATGGAAGAGGATGCAAATCACAAAAAAAAAATTTCTAATGAGGACATCCTATTTCTTAAAGAATTTATTGAAAGATTCCCAAAATATAAGAGTCACTATTCCCGAAATTACAACTGTAATACGTATTTTATGACAATGGACTATACAATAGAGAAGTGCTATGAAGTTCATAAAATTGAATGTCTATCGCAAAATCAAGAATGTGTATCTGCTGATAAGTTTCGAAGAGTATTTACTGACGATTGTAATATTAAATTCAAATCACCTAAATCCGATACGTGCCATATATGTGATTCAATCTATGTTAGTATGAAAGAGGCTACAATACAAAGAAATGACGAACAAATTCAAGCGTTAAAATTGAAGCAAGAACTGCATCACAGGAAGGCTAAAGCTGGACAAGACGCGATAAAAAATGCAACAAAAAAAGCACAAGAGAGCAATGAAACATATGCAATAACATTTGACCTTCAACAAGCACTTCCAACCCCAAAATTGTCTACTGGTCCTACATTTTATAAAAAGAAACTGTTTTCTTATAATCTGGGTATACACTCGTTGTATCCCTCACAGGGATACTTTTATTTGTGGGATGAGTCAACCGCTGCTAGAGGTGCAGACGAGATCGGAAGCTGTCTGCTTAAACACTTCCAGATGCACAATATTAAAGGACATACGTTAATAGCTATCTCTGATAACTGCATCGGCCAAAATAAAAACTGGTCTTTGGTTGGAGTGTGGCTTCGTTTACTAGCTCTGGGAAATTTTAAGGAAATAATACATATTTTTCTACAGGTCGGACACACAATGTTACCATCAGACAGAGATTTTACTGTTGTAGAAAAATACGTACGAGCTCATTGTCAATATGTATATTCTCCAGCTGAGTGGGAAAACATACTAAGAACATTCCAAAAGAAAAATCCATTCATCGTTTACAAGATGAATCAAGAAGATTTTTTAAAAGTGTCTGAAATGAGAAACTATTTTGTACAACCCAAGTCTACACCGGCTAATCCATGTAGTATTAAAAATGCTGTGCGAATGCGCTTCTCTGCTGAGAACTTTGAACAAATCGAAATCGCTGATACATACAATGGTGAGTTTAATTCATACCCAATTCAAAAAAGAGGAAGAACTGGGATCCTACAAGAACATTTTATTCGAGATCTTCAGAAAAAATATGCTACACGGCTTGGTATTGAACCTAGTAAACTTGAACATGTACTTTCGTGTTTGGATTGGATTCCCAACGTTCATCACGAGTTTTACAGGTCATTATTTGCAAAGTCCCTGTAATGTTTTTCTTATTTCTATTATTGTTTCTTGTGTTTATTTCTAATAACATTTTTTAGTATATTTGTTTCATTTTTATATCCTATGTGCAGTTCAATAAACGTAAAAAATGGTATCTACAGTGTTTTTTATTCAAAGTATCGTTTTACTCGTAAATTTAAAATTCGTTTTCAGCGGTGAAGTTAAAATAAGCTAGTTAGAAGATTAACGATTATACATGTAAAAATACTGCTATGACAAGTGTCATTGCAACAGAGCAATCAATCGATAAACTTTTAAGTTCCATTTCTGAACATTTGTAGAAATGTGACTTACCATTATCTTCACCCGAGCCCTTCAATTATATACACTCATGGACAAAAATATCGAATATTTTGGAATTTTCCATTTTTTTTTGTAGTCACTATTATTTCAAAATAATTTTAGATTACTGATAATACTCATATAGTAGGCTGATGTACTCAACTGATTTACGATATTTTGATGTTTATTTTGACGTTTATTCAGTGGTTAGTGTCATTCGTACATTTCATCGTAAAAAACCTTCTTCACATAAAGGAAAAATCATACTTATTCGGTTATTTTTAGTTTAATTTATTAGGTTTAATTAAATACTGCCTTGATTTAACTAAGTTTATAACAAGTATCCCATCAATTCGACATTCCGATGAAGTTCAAGTAGCACATATTTTAATTTTGTACGAGGAAGGATATGCAGAAAAAGGTATCGCACGACGTCTCAGCAGAACTGAATCTATAGTTTCGAATACTCTAAAAAGATACCGCGAAACAGGAAATTTTATACGAAGGCCTGGTCAAGGATTCCAAAGGTGCACAACCGCAATTAATGACCGTTTTTTGGTTCTTAATTCTACACGGAATCGTTCAGTGACATCGATGCACCACCTCAGAAATCAGCTATTAAATGTTAGACAAGTTAATGTGAGTTCACAAATAGTTAGACGAAGATCAAAAGAAGCAAACTTAAAGCCCAGACGCCCGCGTCTCCTCCAAAATCATAAAGCTGTATCGTTTCGAATTTGCAAGAACACATATTTAGTGGAATATCGACAACTGGAAAAACGTTCTTTTCACTGATGAGACCAGAATCCTATTATGGAAGCGAGATGGTCAAATCTCCCTATACAGAAGAGTTGGGGAACAATTCGCCAGCTGCAGTTTCGCCCAGACTGTTAGTTTTGGAGTTGCTGGCATAATTCTTTGGGAAGGTATTAGTTGGGAGGTACGTACCGCACTTGTGAAAGTGTTTGGACGGATGACTGGTGATTCTTACGTTTAAAACATCCTGTACGATTATGTTTTGTCATATGTTGGTTACATTGGATATGAAAGTTTCACGTTAATGCACGATAATGTTCGACTACATGGTGCTGCCATAGT